>NC_057933.1:30333636-31745507 GCF_018555375.3 Anguilla rostrata | reverse complement strand
GAAGGGGTCATGAGAAACAATCGAGAGCCCAGGGGGAGTGGCATCTTACTGCCCAGAGGGAGTGGCTTCTTACTGCCCAGAGTGAGTGGCTTCAGGGTTTCCCCCAGAAAAGTTGTTAGGCCTGGTGGCAAGTATCTTTTGACAGGGCCCGGCACGGGCCAGCGACAGACTGATGGCAGCAATAAGGTAGGGCCCTATAGTTTCTGTGATAACAGAGCTATAACACAGATTCCATAGGGCCCTACAGTCAGTGCTAAAAGCTGATTGGAGATTTGAAAATATGACTACGTAATGTGAAGGTTGTTATAAATAAGTCATTTATTCAACACACATTTTAAAAAATCAACAACTAGGCTATTTACAGCACAGCAGAGTCTTACAAAGAATCTGACAACAATGTACAGTCTTGGAATGCTGTGTTTTCAACAACAACAAAAGAAATTCAATCTAATTAAATTAAAATAAATAATATCAAAGTTTTTTCACTCTACAAAAAACTTTAAAAAAGTCCTGATTGGCTACTGAATCTTACAGCCTTGGAATTCTGGGCACATTTCAACAACAACAACAAAAAAATTAATTAAAATAAATAATATCAAGGTTTTTGCACTGTACAAAATCTTGTATTCAAGTCCTGATTGGCTACTGAATCTTACAACAAGCCTTGGAATGCTGGGCACATTTAAGCATTTAAAAAACTGTCTAAGGTTTTTTGGCTTTTACAGTAGGCTACCTTTCCTCCTTGACATTATCCCTAAATGGCACAAAGGAAGTATCTGTGTTACTGACTGTTTGGCTAGCTAGCTAAGTTAGCTACATGACCACGTTGTCATGTTGTTTGCATTTTGGACAGATGTGGCTCCTGAGTAAATCTATCGTTGTTTCCGTCGCAGCGTTTTAGGCACAAGCAATGTCGAAAAAATCCTGAAATTTCTTCTTACCGTGAAGAGTGCCTGACCCTCAGTCGTAGTGTTTTTTCCCAAGATGGTATTTCTAGATATAGCCTAATTTTACCGCTGTGTTAACACATTTCTACGATTGCCGGTCAGGCACTCTTCACCGTAAGAAGATATTTTAGGATTTTTCCGATATTAGTTGTGTCGAAAGTGCTGCGACGGAAACAACGATGGATTTACTCCGTAGCCACATCTGTCCAAAATGTAAAGAAGTCAGGCAGTTTTCACGGTCGGGAAAAATTTTTATGACAACGTTGACGTGCACATCAATGTCATCAAGCTAACGTTATTAATAAACAAGTGAAGTCGTTATTTCGATGGAGATTAATAAGTCATGTAATGTTACAATATATCGAACGTTACATTCATGCTACTAGTTTAACGTTACCTACACACTGCTTAAGTTAATATAAAAAGAATATACTTACCAACAAGATGAAGTGATAACGCAGTTTGTAACGAGGTTAGTTAGCCTACTAAATAAGAAATGGTGGCTTGCTAGGTACCGTTAGCTTGTGATAGTTGGAAGCGTCAAGTGTTGAACGTCACTCTATGCACAATGAGGGTAAAGAACACAGATCCTTCCTAGAGTGCGTTCACATTTTAACCAACAGATGTCACTGGTGAGCTTTTAAACCGAGCTGCCCACTGTAACTGTAGTTTAAAAAACATCTTAAAAATACATTAAAAAAAAAAAATCCCGATGCTTAGGCCCGGCGGGGGGTCAGCTTAGGCCCGGCGGGCTGCCGGGCTTGCAATACACTGGCGGAAACCCTGGGCTTCTTACTGCCCAGAGGGAGTGGCTTCTTACTGCCCAGAGGGAGTGGCTTCTTACTGCCCAGAGTGAGTGGTTTCTTACTTCCCAGAGTGAGTGGCTTCTTACTGCCCAGAGAGAGTGGCTTCTTACTGCCCAGAGGGAGTGGCTTCTTACTGCCCAGAGTGAGTGGTTTCTTACTTCCCAGAGTGAGTGGCTTCTTACTGCCCAGAGTGAGTGGTTTCTTACTGCCCAGAGTGAGTGGCTTCTTACTGCCCAGAGTGAGTGGTTTCTTACTTCCCAGAGGGAGTGGCTTCTTACTGCCCAGAGGGAGTGGCTTCTTACTGCCCAGAGTGAGTGGTTTCTTACTGCCCAGTGAGTGGCTTCTTACTGCCCAGAGGGAGTGGCTTCTTACTGCCCAGAGTGAGTGGTTTCTTACTGCCCAGAGTGAGTGGCTTCTTACTGCCCAGAGGGAGTGGCTTCTTACTGCCCAGAACACTGTCAGCGACAGAGACTGGAAGTTCCATTTAGATTCCCTCATAAAGTGGGAAAGAATAAGGAGATTCTAACCACCAGGAAATATAAAGGTTAATGAAACAAAATTTAAATCAGGACTCTGAAGGTCCAGTTGGCATATTCTCCACATTCAGATATTTGCTATCACAGTGATACTGGACACACTTCAGTGCAAAGGTTGACAGCTAATTAACTAATTGGATGCATTAAGCCAGGCAAAATTGGCTGGAAAAAAACAACACTAAACACCAGCCCTGTAGGAATTTAGTTTGCCACCCCTGCCCACAAGAGCCTGCTGGAGATAGATGTTTGGAGCCTCAAGCCCTCAACTGGTACACAAGTGAAGGAAATGAGCCCCAAACCAGGATGTTGTGGGTTCAATCCCCAGACAGGGGGAACCGATGTCGTACCCTTGAGCCAGTCACTCGACCTGAACAGCCTCTGTAAACATCCAGCTGTATAAACGGTAAACCAATAACACGCAAGAATGCCAGCTATGCAAGCCACCCTGGAAACATGGGCATCTGCCAAGGGAGTAAACATGATAGATCCACATTTGCAAAGCAAGGCCCCTGCTCTCACCTCTCAATGGTTCGGCCCCTAGAGCGAGTTTCCTGGCAGGGTGTGCACAGGCATAGGCAGGCATGGGTCTGAAAAAGTCACAGTTCTGAAACCACAAAAGTTTCCTGTCATAATTATTGTTACGACGGTATGAGCTATTATTTATTTTTTATGAAAAAGGCTATTCACAAAGAGGCAGCTTGAATTTACTTGTAATGTTTACCACAGACATTAGACTTATAATTATGTATTTACTAACCATCCAGTGATCAGCTGGACAAAAGAGGTAAAAACAAACAAAACTGAGGTAATATTAAGCAGATCCAGCGAGCGTGGATGCAGCTTCAAGGCAGAAGGAGGTAAACCCCTGAACTCTTCCCCCCATCAAAAGGGACAGCAGTATGGAAATATTTTGATTAGGAGAAAAACACATATGGCCATCTCATCACATAGGCACTCAGTCGAACAACAACAGCTTTCCTACAATTTTGCCACGACAGTATCTGCAGTTTTGAAGCAAATAGTGTGGATGGCTAGCTAGCTATCCATGTTAGAAACATACTGTGAGATCATTGTGGCCTCAAGCAAACCTTGTATAATGCTGGCTTGCTACTTCACTAGAACGAGAGGGACTTTGTGTTGACTTTGTGTTCCTCACTTCACTGAGCTAAGATCATACATAAGTGTGCAGAATGACAGGAGAGAGCATGTATGTCTACGTTTGTTGTGCATTTATGTGTGGTGTTTGTATGTGCACATCAAAGCTGCCATTTTTTAAAGCATAAAGTCAATTAAATAAAATAAAGTTTCAATGTACGTTTAATCCAGTAAGAGGAATAGTGGGGTACCATATATTACTAAGGGGCACACATCTGCACAACAGTTAACTGTCATTACAAATGTAGGTTACATTTTTGTGAATTTCCTGCATCACACCCGGAAATGAAACTGAGCTGCACTGGTTATGCTGCACAAAATGGATAGAGACTGCATTTATTAAAATTTTATTTAAAAGTGTTTTATTTGCACATTTATTATGATGTTGTAGATGTATACACTGTAAAAATATCATACTGGACCATGCCTAGGCATAGCGGCCTCTGGTAAACACAGGGCCGACACCAGAAGTGGACATGTTTCCTCCGGTATTAGGAAAGTTACTAGAATTTCACCCCAGCTGATTCAACAAACCTGCTGCTCCCTGGCACTGACTGGACACACAAACTCCTCACCACAAAAGGCTGCTTTTACATGTGCAGCAATTATACATGGACTCACCACGGACATGGCAACTGCCAGTGGTTTCCATGAAATATTTAAGTTGCATCTTTAAACAGTTTAAACAGTGTTTATTATGAGTTTTTAAAGCGACTTGCTCAAAGCAATGATTTCAACTGGCCCTGGTAATCAACATTAATATTTAAGCTTGTTAAAAATACAAAATCACCTACTTTTGTTGCTTTGGCAGGAAAAGAACAAAATCAATGTTGTACTGCAGACATCCACAGTAGCTAGATGGTAAACTCAGTTACTCCAGATAGTATCTCGAAGATTACAGCTAACTGATTACCTATTACTCATCATATACATTTCATTTTGCAAATCAATGTATAACAGTTTTCCTTCTCAGTTGTAAGGTTTTAAAAGCTTATAGCCAGATCCCAGCACCACAACAATCTGGATCCCTCATGCGCACATCATTTGTAGTTTGATTTGTGATGACCTCACAAGGCAGATTAACTACTGTATTTCACTAAGTGGTTTAAAATGTCAAGCTGGCCTGTAATGTTATGCAACTCTATAGCCATAGTTAGACACAGCAGGAGTAACAGTACATGATGTGCCAGTGACCTACCCTTCAGATAGAAGGCAAACACAGGACTGTTTGAATCTTTGTCATGCGGACTCCCAATACTGTAGCCGCAATGCCCTAGCAGTTTATAAAGGACCAAATATATGGATATCCTGGAAATGTTAATTTAGCTACCTTTGTTAGTCTACAAAGGTAGCTAAATAAATAAATAAATAAAGTTTGGGAGTGTCACAGTGGCTTTGGTACCCAATTATGTTCTACAAACACCCCTGCAGCCAGGTATAAGTCAGACACAGAACAGGACACTTACTGTATCTCACAAGGGAAAAAACATGAAATGGCTATCCATTTCCTGGTGTATTTCTGAAATGTTTCCTCTGAGACAAATCCCCTCCTTCTGGTGTCCAGGCAGGTTCTCCAACACAAAGGCACTCATCCACAGCTAATCACTACTATTATAAAAGGAGTTCACTGCCCCTTCAAACTGCATTACAAGAGGTGGATTATGAGTAATATCCCTGTGATACACTGGCATCCTGTCCAGGGGATGTACTTCCACACCAAAACACTTCACGCCAAGGAAATCTGGGTAAGCCCTGACCCCGTAACCCATCCAGGATCCGTTTTCTTCTCTGCTTCCATTCCATTCCACTGTTTAGCTAATGATATTCACAGCACGGCATCCAAATGTATTGTTTTCCTCAGCGAAAGACAGCAGTGTTCCACATAGCAGCATAATGTAAAGCAGCCTAAATATAAAGGGCAATCGCCTTGTCACTGGCAGCTGTTTGTGAGTCGCCTTCGTTTTTCGTGATCACTTGCCTACTCAGACAAAGCAATGATTACAGCTGTCAAGATCCAATGTGACAGCATGGAAATGCCACTTTAAAGGCACCCTCTCTCAATGAGAGAAGAGAGACAATGCTGGCTGTGTCTGTACTTTGTCAAAAACATCCTGTGGGCTGGTTAGCAAGTCAAACAAGATGTAGGCCTATTACTCTGAATTCAACACCACTGTATATAAATTAATTGAAACCCACTTACGAAGAAAAACAACATTGATTACATTAAAAAAGAGGGATAAAACCACGCTTACCTTTCTGGGTGACATGTTGCCTTGAGCAGCCTGCCTGCTACTACACGTGTGTATATGTGTCTGTGTGTACATGCATGCGTGTGTAACCCACACACGGGTTAGGGTACAAGTGAGTGTGTTCATGTTTTATCTTGTAAACAATTTATTCAAGAAACTACATATTTGCACATAAAATTGCAATAATTAATGAATTTTGCCATTTTCTATATTTTCATATTTATCCTAATCATAATTATCCACATATAACTTAGTGTTAAAAGTTCCCTCAGTGTAGATTTTAGTCCACACTGACACTTCTCCAGATGTAGAGGTTGTCTTCGGTGAGGAATTCTTGTATAAACAAAGACCGTCGGCACACTATTTTCAGCCGACGGAAGTGAAGCGTGAAAGCCTTCATGGGGCATAGGCCGCTGAGAAATTTTATGAAAAGTGATCATGAGGCTATTAGAAAGAGGCAGCCATCAAAAACTAAAGAGAGCAGGCCTGCTGTTGTTGTGAAACCCACTACGGCTCGCTCAGAATGTCCCTCCCAGCGGAAAAAGGGTGCGGGTGCCAGGGTGAGTTCAGATGGAAGGAAACACCTGTCCTCACGCAGGGTTCAAGCGCTGTGCCAAGCAACAGAGCAGTCTCTGGCTGCTCTCTCGTTCCTGAGCCACAGCTACACCGTACATAGCCTCCCTCTCAATCCTCTGTCAGTATGGAGCCTTTCTCCACCAAAACACACCACACACAGTTGACTGTTTTCTGATCATTTGTTCAAGTCACTTACAACAATTATATTAATTAAGGCTCCAGCAAAAATGCCCAGATTCAAACAATTGCCAATCCAGATGTCTGTTCTGGGTCCTAACTAGCCCACTGCACCACACCACCTCCCTTTGACCTTTTTTCTGCCCGTGAAATGACTGACCATTTGCAATGCCCTTGGGACAAGGCCAGATTCTGCAAAAATGCAGAGTGCAGCTTCAGTATGTTATTTGCGAGTGAGCATCAGTTGTTTTAGTGTTCCTTTGCCTGGCCTGGGGAACCAGGTTCACAAGCTCAAAGCTGACCGCATGACTTCACCTTGCAAAAAGAAAAGAGCAAGAGAGAATGGTTGCACACTTTCACTCCTAGAGCTTATCTTAGGTGTCCTTTAATGAACATTTTGGAAAAAAGAAACCTTAGCAGGAAACAGGGACTGGTGAAGACAAAGTTTCTTTCCTTTCAAGAAGCTGGTTTCAACGAATCAAACATTGTCCATCAACATGTTCACCCACACACTGACCTCAGTGACCTGTAGGGCTGTTTGAGGGTGAAGCCACAGTGACTCACTGAAAGCAGTACGTGTAAAAAACAATCGCAAAAACATTAAAGGCTATTGTGCAACGACTGAATTGTTGACCCTTGTATGACTGTGTGCAAGGGAACTATTGACATCCACACCTTGATTGGCTTGTTGGATTGCTCCTCCTACACACCTTAACCTGTAAAAAACTCCTTACCCAAACACTTCACGGGTACTGGCCCAAAATAAGGAACATTGGGGGAACTATGGGGGAAATTCTGATGATATGCATGTTGCATTTAGTGAATAAACCTGAGAGGAATAATGTTAGTTCGCTAACTGCATAAGTAGTAGGTTACAATGGAAATTTTTGTTCTTGACCGTTTTCTCAAAAGGGATGTTTGGGATTTTTTTTCCAGTTGGAACATACATCGATGTATGCTTGAAATCTTGGAAGGCAAAAAGATTACTGAGCCATGAAAAAAATGTTAAAAAGCTGTGAGTAATAGTCTACTTCCCAGCTAGGAAAATAACTATTTTTAATTAAGGTTGTGAAAAGTTGTAAAAATGTGTTACCGTGATTTTGTCACAAAGACAAATTACAATTGTAATCTGAACCCATTTACAATGTAGCAGTAAACAAGGTGTGAAAAAAAGGAAAAGAGTAATTGTAAAAATGTTGCTGCACTGTTTTTCACTTACCATGACCTGCATTATTGCAAAAAGTTGCAAAAACATTTTGTAGGGTGGTAATCTCAATTCAATGGCCAGAATATACACTCATTTTAATTCTAGCCCATTGCACCTCCTTAAGGGATACAATGAGTTAATAAGCTGATTGACATTTGCACCAGGTTTTAATACACTGCAAGTAAATATCTGAATGTGGAACGTGGGATTTGAATGTACATCCTGATGTCAGGCTCATTTATGTAACCTGAACAGCAGTGGCCAAAATCTCCTTTCTCTAGCCCACTGCATTAAGGAAACTAAATGCACCTTTCATTTCAACCCCTCTCACTGACAGGGTGTTCAGGTCAGTCAGGAGAACTTACTTTGGGCTGTATTGTCAATTCATTCTTGCCACCATTTCCTGAACCCTGCAGTAGTCTCAACTGTGGTTGTGGCAGTTCTGACCACAGAGCTATGCTGCATATTAAAAGAAATATAAAGCTGGTGGATCACACTTAAGAGCACCCAGGGGTCTGACATACATAACAATGTTTTATTCCCATCCTTTACTTTGTGTTTGATTCATCATCTGCATACATGTACACTGACCATTATTTCAAAAACCTGGGTAGCAGAAGACATAAGCAAAGGGCACGTGTGCACTTTACAACTGTAATTTTCATTTTATAGGCATCCCAAATGGATCAAATCATGAAATGAAAAGAAGTATATGAGCTTATTTCAAGGTCGTAGCAGGAGCGACTGTCCTCACTCCTTACTAACGACTAGCCAGACAGTAAGCATTGCAGGAAGAACTTGAAACTGTAAACCAAAAGGGTGACAGCACGCGCCGACCGCAGCCAAAACTTGCGGTGTGTCCGAATCTTATCACTGACACCAGCGTGAATACTGCACACCATAAAGCTCTTTCCCATGTAACCAAAAGGGTGACAGCATCTCGTGCCTTTTCCCTGCGTGGGGATAAATGCCGTAAAACACGCAGGAAAACACGCAGGAAGCTGGGGGCAAAGACGTGGAAAACGGGTAGGGGCGAGGGGGGTGGAGTTGCTCCATTTGCTGTGGGAATTCGCACCACGTTGTAAACAGAGGGAAGAACAGGTCAACCGGTGCCATTGGCACAGATGCACGAAACATTACAGCGTCACAACGACACTTCCTCGGCGGTCGGGGAGAAGGCAGGGAGAAAAGGCTGAAGGTTATGCCGCGGTTTCATTCTATTCGCCTCTTATGGAAACACATACCAGTGTCCCAGTTAACAAACCACCGCACCCGAAAGCAAATGTGCCCATGACAGCCACCGTGTTGCGGTCTGCTGATCAAGGGAACGAACGATTTCCCGAATAAAAAACTAAAGCACCATACGACAACGCACCTTACACAGGGCTCAATATAGCTTTCATCACATCATACCCCTAGGTGCTGCTCAAATACAGACAATTTCGTTTCTAAGAAAAGAAAACTACTTTCTATCGTGGAATCATCCTTCCCGACAAAAACGAAACGAGAGAAAAAAACGTCCGTCTACAAACCTGCCTTTCATCAGCTTCCCTGCTCCATTTCTCCCTTCATTCGTAGCATTCCTTTGGTTTGAAATTCCTGTTGTCCATTCTTTGAGGTCACGAATTAAGCCAAACAGCAGGCGAAACTCCCATCAATCACAAGTCACTCAACGATAGCACGTATGTTAGGAGACCTACTGATGTAAGCTAGTCGCCAGAGAAAATACCCAGTCGTGACGCATATCCAGGAACTAAAATTGCAACGGGGCCCTCAAAGGGACTACATGACAGCCCACATTCAAAGACAGCTTTGGCAGCCGGGCACCGAATTCACTGCGCTCTTTGGTGAGATTCTACCAAAGAAATGTCAGTGCCACAGAACAGACGTATCCTCAAACAGTAGGGCTGAACGAAAGGCGGCAGTTAAGATGAATTATAATACAGTCCAGCACAAGACAAACGCGCGCAGAAGCACTGTCTGGTCGGCAAATAAATCGCACTGACGTTGACCCGAGGAATGACTATGGACTGCTGAGAATAACAGCCTGGTAACTCGCCTCCATACTCTTTGGAGCCTAAAATAGCGCACCAGGCTAATACCTGCTAAACCTATTCATGTATAAGCTGTCCAAAGTCCAATTGTCTTCACACACAAACCGACTAAATAGAGCTGTTCCTCAGCCTCATCTTTGGCACAGTTCCTGGTTTTGGGACACAGCTATTGCGGTTAGAACCTGGTCAAAGCTCTAATAGCGTAAATGCCAAGCTGTTGCATACAGATTGCATTGGCCTACTTGTATAGGCCCGTATTCCGTGGGAGCAAAATAAATTAAAAATTAAAAGAAAAAACTGGACATTGTTTGAAACAATAAGGTAAACCCTAACATACATCTACATTTTTCTTATTGTTTTTCTTGTCAAAATGTCAAATGAATTGAATAAATGTGGAAATATACCCAAATCAGTGAATAAACACATACAACAGCATATAAATGGAAAAACCAAGCTGTGAAATGAAATACATAAAATAGCTTTGTTTCTTATCATTAATCAAATTTTTAATATATTAATATTTTTGATCCTTTTGCTGGCATGCAAATAAATGAATGTCCATCAATGCTTCAGTGGACACCAGCTATCTACTACTGGTCAACTCCATATGTTAAAAATTGTGAATATACATAAATGTCTGGTCTTAGATCTGGCCATCACTCCCTGAAGCCCCTCTCTGTCTTCATCCTCAAAGCTCTCATGTTGCTGAGTGGCAGCTGTTGCCCTGCAAGTGGGGCAGGGTAGTCGGAGTGGTAAGCCACCAATCCACTGTGACCACCTGCCTTCCCATGCAGTGTCAGCTTACCCACAACTGCCTGGACATGCAGCACCAATTTTAGACTTGGCCCTGTGTCAGACAAGCCAACTGACTCTGGGGACTTCCCAAACACAGAACCCTAAGTGAATTTTTTAGCATCACACCCAAGTCACCCTGTCTCCACCCCCACCGAAAAAATAACAAAACAAAAGAAAGAAAAAACAGCAAAATAGAACAGATAGTAAACAAACATACACCTGGGGAATAGCAAACAACTGAACAAATAAAAAAGAACTCAAGCTTTTTATGTCCCCTTTCCCCCATATAAAAATAATATGAGGTTCACAAATCAAGTCATTGCCATGCCCAGTCATTGCTGCACCAGATAAAATTTAATAAACCCTCTGGGGTCATTTTTTGGTGCCCTCGGATTTTTGCTATTCAGTTTATGTAAGCCTATAATGTACTATCAAGTGTTGCATATCATTTATTTTCAGTACAAACTTACCCTGGGTGTTATTTTATCGTAGTCATGTTAGGAGACTGTTCAAATGGAAAGTGGACACAAAGGCCAAGAAAAATGAAACAGGAATTGGAATTTTACAGACTCCGGGGATAAAATACAGCACACGATGAGATGGAAGACATTTAAATATCTAAGATTGATTTCTAAGGACTTGGATAAGAAAGGCACTTCAAATAAACACTATAGGCTACTCAAAAACAATAACTATATTCAAAATAATTATATCAGTGCAAAGTCGTGCTTTGGTTGGAATTTAGCTATGTCACTGCTAAAAACTATTTCTGTCCAAAATGAGAAAGAGGTCCACTTGGTTCTGTATACTTTTTGGCTCATTGTGAAATAAAAAACAAAACAAATGAATGGTTATTCGATATTCATTTTAAAAATGGAAATTGAAATGGAAACTGACAATCAAATGGTTATTCGTGTTGCTCTCAGTTTTAAAGTTTATGTGTTATGTTCTGATTTTCTCAAGGGAGAAGGGTCCATCAACTAAGGAGCACCCGGCACAACGTGATTTTGACAAGTAGGATATGCTCCTGGATCTCAACACCACTATTGTTGTTCCTGGAACACAATTTCTACTAATCAATCATTGCCCCCTAATGTTATCAGTGTGGGCTGAACAACCTTCCTCAGAGTAATTTCAAAATTCTCCAAAACTTCCTGCTTTCCAGAGAGATAAGCTATTGTGTAGTTCCCCATTTCAGTTCATAACACTGAACAAAATCCTTGATTTAGAACAAGAAAAAAACCGGGTGCTCTTGTAAAAATGTAGTAAAGATGTAAGATGAGTGCTCTTAGAACTAGGGGAACAAAAGCCTTTATTGTAATAGCTATAACAAAAAAAGCTGTGGCATAAGAAAAACCAACATGTTTCGACAGCAGGGCTTAATAGAAAGAAGTTCAGGTGTGGTTTCACCTATATAGACAAGGTGACCAATAGGAGACAAATGAGTCATATGAATATTACAAGAATCTGAATAATATATATTAAAAAGCTGCACCTGTTCCAGTTATTTGTTTAAATGAGCTCTCTTAGTTTATATTGGGCTAGCCACCTAGTTAGCTTGTTAGTTAGGCTAACAAGTACACTTGCTAATAGTTAGGCTACTGTCTTCTTAGCTTAATACTGACAGGTTTACCTTGGTGAACTGCACAAAGACCTGTGATGGTCACATTTTCTCTCATATCTGAAAAAAGGTTATTCCTTGTCATTTCAATTATCCTTGATAGATTTGTTAATGTTGATCCAGGGACCATCATTACCATATACAGTAGATCCTGGATAGATTTGCTGATGTTGATCCAGGACCATGATCACTGTTTTGATGCTGGATAGATTTTCTAACGTTGAGCGAGGACCATCATCGCCATGTTGATCCTTCATAGATTTGTTGATCAAGAACTATCATCCTCATGTCAATCCAGGATAGATTTGTTAATGTCGATCCAGGATAAATATTACATTATTGTTAATCCTTGATAAATTTGTTAATGTTGATTCAGGACCATCATTATCATGGTGATCCTGGATAGATTTGCTAATGTTGATCCAGGATGATCATGTGGTTTATTTTGCTTAATCTTATTTCCCCAGTCGTTTTCCTGTTGTGACTTAGGTTACTTTAATTTTATTTGTTGCCATTTTGCATAAAAATTGTATCCACTCTTTTGATGGATATATCAGTGGTCCAGTTTAACAAATTAATTAGTTAGTTAAAGTAATAATCTCGAAGATTTTCATTAAAATAAATGTCTGTTAAGTCACTATATATCGCTGAATTAGGTAACACAATGGTGATTGAGCCTATTATTATATCAATTTATATTATTATTATTATTATTATAATTTATGATTAAAGAACTGGGTGTCTGTGGCGACATTCCCAGTAAAAAATCACAAGCGGCGCATAGTTAGTGACGCATTTTCCATCACCCATCAGTGGTTGGGTGATGAGTAGAGAGAGTAGGCGGAGCTAACGCAACAGGCTTGAACTCCCTTGTGTGTAAGCGGCGTACTGCTAGCGTTATAGAGAAGGGGGGGGGGGGGGGGGGTTATGGAACCCTAATAAGTTTTTGTGTAACATGAGAGGTCATATTATTTGTTGATGTAGTTTTCGTATTACATTTGATGACAATGTAGCGTTACTAAATTACAGCTAACGCTAGCTACCGGACCATGTCAAGAAAGGCAACATTAGTTTAGACAACGTTGCACCCAGTATCCATCTCTCATAGCAGGTAACGTTGCGTTAGCTAGCTAGCTAATGTAATTAACACAATTTTAATGCCAGCTAACAATTAGAAAAAAACGCTAGCTAATGCTATGCTACCTTGCTGCAACGTTGCAGTGTAGCTAACTAAAGGCCAGTTCAGATCAATGATTCGCAACGAGACTGGATGCAACTTGCAAAATTCCAAGACGTCTGATTGTAAACATTCTAAAACTGTGCTTGGCGATTTGACATGGTGGGTCTTCTGAGACCCAAGGGCAGGCAACGGCTCTGCTACTAACCAGTTCACACTGCTGCAATTTTCTCTGCAACATTCTAAAACCGTTTCGTCTCGTTGCGAATCATTGATCTGAACTGGCCTTAACGTTACCGTTATTTACATTGCCATCAAGTTCATCAATATATTATAACGATTGGAATAAAGCCGGGATATAGGTGGAGCAGAGCCGCGTCTGATTTCTGGGTAAAGATGTCAAGCCGGGGAAAACCAAATAAAACAATACGGCAGTATGGATTTGCGTTGTTATTATTTTATTACGCTTCCTCATATGTTCCTTCAGCCTTGGTGCCCTTTTTTGATGAAATTTCCTTTGTTTTTGTTTTATTCTTCTTGTTCTGATTGCTAATTTAACACCCAGCTCAGCTTTATTCTCAAACAGTTTAGCTAGCAAAACCAGAAACATCAGGGCAGTTGTTGCAAGGCAGTTGTTTAAAAAATATCACACAACAATCATTCACGAGAAAGACTGTTTATTGTGCACGAGATACATAATTGCACGAGCCACAGCGAATCCTGCAAATTCTTCTCTGCAGTGTAAAGATGTTCATACCGGGCGAAAGGATATAGAACGTTTGTGGAAATTGATCATCACTAATTCTACCCCAGGTCTGCTACAGCATTTTAACCCGGCTCGGCAGTGTAAAGACAGCTTAAGTTAGCCTAATGTTAGACAACAAATGAGTATGTACATAACGTTACTTTAATAACAACCATTTTTTATTCAGTAAATAGTGTTATAGTTGGTGTGGCCCAGGTGCCAACTGACTGACGTCACACAGGCGACACTGGTTGGATCCGGTTGGATCTATGGGGAGTGAGGTCCAAAAACACACCTGCAATTACCGCTTCTCGCCATTGGTATCGCCAAAGAGAACGAAATTGAAATTTTTGAGATTGTAACTTTAAGCATTCATTTGTTGCCAGTAATGTTTAAATACTAAGTAGCTAGTTCTCTTTAGCACCACCTCAGCTACAAATACAGCCACTAAAATAGTGCTTATATATAAATCCGAGGAGCAGGCATTAGGACCAGTGGATCTCCAGAAATGAACAACATTGCCTGACACCTCAATTGAGGATCAACGCCTGGCACCTCACCATACAGGGAGGTCCCCACGCAGTGGGGGGACTCACTGCCTGGCCCCTTTGGTTGCATTTCTGGTCCTAAGGGACGGGTGATCAACTCCTGAGTTTCTTCCTGTTTCTTTTTCCATAGCTGGAGTCCAGCTCCAGAGAGAGGGAGAATAGCAACAAGAGCTCAGCCAGGAAAATGCTGCCACAATGCCATCAGACTCACCCCAAACCCAGCCAGGAATGAACTGAGCTTGACAGGTTTGACCCACCTGGAATTTAATTGGTCAGTGCTCCAGCGAACCATGGGCTTTGTGCCTGTGGACCTGAACTGCCTGGTAAAGGTTCCTGGACTGACTGACATCTTTGAAGTGGGGAAGGCAAAGATGGGAGTCCCCTAAGCAACTTTATAGTTGAGCCCCTGTCTGACAAGGAATCCAAAGTTGTCACTGTAAAATTTTATAACGAGGCTAACAGGATCACGATGTGGTAACGTAGTTGGGCAGGTATGCACTTAAGCACTGTGCAAGCTGTGGCTAAGTGACCTACCTCGCCACGGTTCCTTCACAGCTTGGGGAATTTCCAAAAATCCTTTTGTTAAGATTACTGGCAATAACATCATTGAAAGTTAGTGAATCCTTGTCACTGATGTATCAGGGGCTCCCCACTCAGATTAGTTACTCTGTTTCATAAACTCAGACCCATATTACAATGCACAATGCCTATTGGGGGACTTCACCTACCCTCAGGAAGGTGGACCACAGCAGACCAAGAAGGGACCACACGAGTGAGCTGCGGGCCATCATAGAAGTCTTCTCTCTCCATGATGCCGGGGGCATCTCACCCCCAACACACATGGGCGAGCCCCTTCAAGGTTTGACATGTTCCTGCCCTCCCCGGGCCTGAGGGTGCATGTTTTCCCCACCAGAGCAGTGCACTTCCCAGACCATCACATAGTGATTGTATCCCTGGTCTGGGAGGAGTCCATAATGGTTGGTAGGGACCTCAAAGTGCGCCTCTCCTTCTCGAGGCGGTACCTGAAGTGGGTGAGTCCAAAACATGTCTTTGACTCCCTGGTAGAGTGGTGGGAGATGGTGAAATGAGCAAGTGCTTCGCTACTTCCAGGTAGTTGGGGGTAGGAAGGCAAAGGAAAAGAGGGCAGCCTTTGATCGCTTCAATGCTTCCCTCCAGAGACTGAGCCTGTTCTAGTCCCAAAGCATTGATGTTAGCAGCGAGATAAACAAGGTAAACAGAACCTTTCTGCCCTCTACAAAAGAAGTGGAGCAAAAGAAGTACACCTTCCTCTCCAAACTCAGGGGTCTAGAGGAGGATGAGAAATGCACTAGGTACTTCTTTCGTGGGGCACAGTCGGAAATTAATAACATCTGCTTTCTTTACAACAACAGTGGGGTGGTGCTGTCTAAAGAGGTTGAGGTCTGGGAGGTGGCCAGAGATTTATGAGGGCCTGTACAGCATAAAATATTTAAATGGAGCCCTCATGGACACCTTCCTGGGCTGCCTGGACAAACACCTGGGAAATGAGAGTATTGAACCAGAGTTGAGCACTGAGGAGATCAACCAGGGGCGTGCACTCCCTCAACCAAAATAAAGCTCCATGCCCTGAAGGGATCCCGACTGACCTTTTGGGACTGTGGACCATGAGCGCCCTGGTCAATAGGGACAAGAGTGAGCTGTTTCTGTCTCCCGATTGGACTGGGTCATAAACTGTGTCCTTCCCTGTTTACACAAATAACATCAAGCTCTTGGGGGTTTCCTTCCAGGTCGGTGGAGAGGGGAGGTTTTGCTGGGAAGCCCTACGCCACGTCAAGGGCAAAATCAGGAGCAGGAGTGCATTGCCACTCACGATGACGGGTAAGATCCTGGTCCTGAAGGCAATCATCCTCTCATTCTTTTCTACGTGGGGTGGGTGTTTTTCCCGGACAAGGTCACTCGTAAAATCATAACAAAAATGGCATTTCACTTTGTCTGGGGAAGCGCCATGTAGAGGCTAAAAAGATCTGAGCTTCTGAAGGAGAAGAAGAATGGGGGTAGGTGGGTCTCAGACATAGTAAACACACTAGGTTTAACCACACTGGCTCAAAATGTTCTGAAAAGTGCTTCAAAAAGTTGAGGTCTCTGGTACCTTTGCCAGGTACTATGCCACTCCCTTTTTGAGAGTGTGTGCTGGACCTAACATGACCATATAGCTAGGACTAGCTTATGTATATTGAGCATTGAAGGACTTTGCCTTCAAGACAAGATTGTCTGGGACTGGGCTACCTTCGTGGAGTTAGAATGTAATTATGACCTTTTTAAGACCTGGCCAAACAGTAACCCTCCCGATGGGGAGCCCAATCCTGGTCCTGTCAATAGTTAGGTGCAATGTTTTGCATAGCACACCTAACAGACAGAAAGATATTCTGTGGATGTCTGCTGACATGTGTCTCCCCACCATGTCTATTATTTATAAGTGGCACCTGGCCCTGACCGAGTGCTGTCCTCACAGATGCACTGACTCAAAACATGAACACCATTTCTTCTGGGAGTGGCCAGGTTGGTTTGGGGCCTTGTTGTTTCTTCCTTGTCCCTGAACAGATTGCTGCAAAGGTCCTCCCTGACAGCTGAGGGCATCCTCTACCGTCCCCTAGGAGGTTGCAAAAAACTGAGCTCCAGCATCAGTGTAGGATCATCAACATTGTAAAGCAAGTCCTGTGAAATATGAGGGCCTATCAAAAAACATGGTCACTCTCCAGACAAGAGTCCAAAATATCCTCCCAAGACTATGGTGTACTTTAGAAAGAACAAAAACATGACACAAGAGAAATGGGGGGTGGACCATTGGAAAGAACTGGGCTGCGTTTCCCAGTTTCGATGTACCTTAACGTTCTACGAAAGTTTCTAAGGTATACCTTTGAAAAGGAGCTCGCTTCTCTGTGAGTGTTTCCCAGACTATACCTTAGCAGTTGCCTGAGGGACAGTTTCAAAGGTACTTTGTAAGTTGGAGCTGTCCTTCACTGTGGTGCTGAAAAGCCACGCGAATCGATTGTCTCACTTGTAAATGCGTATGAATGACGTTTTAATATAACAAGTATTGTCATAATCATTTTCCATCAATCTAATATTGCAGAAGAGGAAGCTATGCCTACTAAAGATCATCTGCTAATCTCTTTAAGAGTAAAGAGGAGACCTTGTGATAGCTTCAATAAATACATATAGGCTACAAAAGATAAAATAAAGAGCATCAATCGGGGCATATAAACCATAGTCTGGGACTTCTTGGAAGCCCAGGAAAAAGGATATAGGCTACATATGGGTGAATTATTTTGTTCTTATTGAAACAAAAGTCTAATATTAATTTGTTTTGTCACACAATATATAGGCAGCTGTAGCAGCATATCCACTGATTCCTGCTGACTTTTCTCTACAGTGCAAAAATGATCGTAGATGAAAGGCAAAAACGCGTCTGTGGAAATAGATCATGATTAATTCTATACTGGGTATGCAACGGCATTTTAACTTGGGTCAGTAGTGTAAAAAGGGTATTAAATGAAATTTTGCCAAAGCATTTGATAGCCTAGTCTGCCCAGCAAACGTAATGTGGTGGAAAATATTCTCCACTCCAGTAGCAGACATGACTGAGGTGTATTACATTTTTGTGGTTTTCCTTCCCTCAACCACTCGCCCTTGCTCAGAGGAACAAGCCTTATCATAATACTATAGAGCAGCGTTTCTCAACCCTGGTCCTGGGGACCCACTGCCCTGCATGTTTTAGATGTTTCCCTGCTCCAACACACCCGATTAAAATGAATGGGTCGCCGTCAAGCTCTGCAGAAGCCTGATAATGACCCATTCATTTGAATCAGGTGTGTTGGAGCAGGGAGACATTTAAAACATGCAGGGCAGTGGGTCCCCAGGACCAGGGTTGAGAAACACTGCTATAGAGGGCTCACTTAAAGGAAGTAAAAGAAGGGACACAACGTGACGTTTCATTGCTGTGTTTTGTGTGATCACTGATTAGTGTAATTAATAGCAGGTGCATCCACTTACTAATTTAATTTATTGTGCACTGGGATTAGCTAATGAAGCCTATATAATAACTGTGGGTAGTTGCACATATGAAGACACGATGGCTAAAAAAAACAAGACGAAACAGAGGAGCAACCTTCACCAAGGAAGAAATGGACATCTTGCTTGATGAAGTACAACAACAAAAGAGCGTCCTATTTGGTAGTTTTCAAAATAATGTTTCCAACAAGGCAAAGGCGGCTGTATGGATGAATATAGCCAAGAAAATGGATGCTTCCAGCTCCTGTCCACCTAGAGAGTGTAAGGTTGTAAGGACAGAAATGCAAGACTTTGCCAGTCTTGCCAAAACTCGAGGGGCGGCAGTGCGGAGAGAGACGGCAAAGATGGGTGGTGGACCAAGCACAGTGCCTAGCCTCACCCCTGGTGAGGAAAAGGCCCCGTTGATCATAGGGCACACGGCCTCCCAAGGCATCTCAGGGGGCATTGATGTCAGGTCTGGCGAGGGGACATCCACCCCCCAGCGCTCTGGTGAGGGGACATCCACCCCACCCCCCGAGCCCTCCTCGCCACCCCAAAGCTCGCATGCCTCCTCGCCTTCTCACTGTGGCTCTCCCCCCATCCTACACGACTGCCCCCCGACAGAGGCCCGCAGCAGAACACCACAAATGCGAGGTGGAATGTCGAGGCAGGGAGTCGTGTGCTGCGGCTGCAGCAAAGACCTTCTCCGGTTGGAGAAGGAGAAGCTGGTGGTGCTGCGGGCCATCGAGGCACAGCTGGAGACGTCCAACAACCTCCAGTGGGAGATGTTGGATGTACAAAGAGCAAAACTCAACCTCTTGCAGAGGCAGCATGCTTTGGCAGAGGCACAGTTTCAGAGGCCCTCCATATCCGTGCCCATCATTCTGCCATCTCAAGGTAAGTCTAACGTTTTTAAGTGTCCTATTCCTATTCTGCAATGTATTCCATTCAATTTCACTAATTAACTTTTCTTCCCTTACAAATGAGACAAATCCCTGACCACCTCCCTGTTGATGGGAAGGTTTTTTTTTTGTTAAGGAGAGGTATACCACCTTTTTTTGTTTGCATCTATTTTGTTCCTTTCATAAAACATTATCCTTTTTGTGGAGACCTTTGTTAAATTCTGCAAATAAAGCACCAGTGTTCTATTCCATCATGTTGTGTTTGTTTTCTATAGACAGTTTCACTGGAATTCTGTTGCTAGGGAACAGTTTGGGCCCAATTGTATTTCGTGTCAGTTATTGCATTATCAAACATTGCAACAGGAAATAAATTTGTCTGTTTAGAATGTTTTATGTTAAGATGAAACCGTTCATAAGCCATGTGCTTGGTGAATATCTCTGTGGGTAATGCACGCAGGTTACACATGCAAAATTTACGCACGTGGGTTATGTATGCAAACTTTGATTAGCTGGTTTAAGTTTTGGTAGGCTAATTATAGCATTTTAATTTGATGGGTGCCACACTGAATGATAACAGTGGGCTCATTTTAGGGAGAAATGGGGTTGATTGAATTGAGTTTGGATGGTGGGTTTATTGCTGGAAGGGGAGTTTGGATGTGTGGGTGACTGGTGCTGGACATGGACCGTTTAGTGATTGCAAAGGAAAGGTGGAGAAAAAACAAACGAGTCCAACTTCAGGCAAAAATGTTGATTAAGTTTTGCCTGGCCTGAAAACTGGTGTTATATACTGCTGCATAATGTTCAGGAGGAGGGTCGTCACCTTCATCGTCATCATTCTCTTCGTCCTTGTTATCCTCCGGAGGCATACGTGCTCGTGCACGCACAGCAATGTTGTGCAGCATTGCTGTTATGACTATGACTATCTGCACTTTGCAGGGTTGAACTTCAGCCTTCCCGCTGACCGATGAATGCAGTGGAACCGATGTTTCCAATGGCCAATGGTGCATTCAACGAGGCCCCTGGTGTGGATGTGGGCATCGTTGAAATCCTGCTCAGCTTGTGTTACAGGATTTGCCACTGGTGTCAACAGGTGTCATAGTTCTGTGTTTCTGTTTCTGTGTTTCCTTTTTGGGCCGCCAGATGGCGGCACTTCAGTTTGTAGTTCTGTTCCTTTTCACTGTTTAATTGTATTATTGCTTTTCATTATTCAATCATTGTTTCCTTTTGCATCTCGTTATCTCTTCCCTGTCTGGTGTTATTGTGAATTGTTCTCACCTGTGTCTGATTAGTTTCTCTGCCTATTTAAGTTCTCTGTTTCCCTGACTCGGGTGCTGGTTCCTTGTGTTTCTGCCTGTGTGTATCTGCCTGTCCGTTTCTGCCCACGTTTCTGTTCTGTGAGTTCTGCCCTGCCTGAGTTCTGTTTCTGCATGTTTTTGTGCTTTTGAAAGTGCCCTGCGTGGCCTTGTTTTTGTTCTCGTTTTCTGTTCCCGTATGTGAGTAAAGTCTTTGGTTGGATTAACCTTTTGAGTTCCAGGTGTTTTTCCTTACTCTGCGTTTGGGTCCTAACCGCCGCCGCTCCTGACAGAGGGAACCAGCCAACACTAGACCCAGTGAAGCTTTTTTTTTCTTCCCTCCCTTTTGTCCCTGTGTTTTTTGGGGTTTTATGTTTAGTATGCCACCGGTGTGGAGCAAGCCGGTGGTCTCAGGTAGACCCTCCAGGACTAGCCCTGCCATAGGACAGGCCCCCCTGTCCAGGCAGGAGAAGGGCTAAGACTGCAAGACATATGTCAGGCGTTGCCAATATGCAACCGAATTTCGCGTTCTGGCGGCATAGAGTGGCTTGTCTCAGGCTATTCTGTGCCAGCTGTTCAGGGACGGCTTGAAGGACTCTCTCCATGGTGGACTGGTCTACTCTGGGATGGCTGGGTCATCTGACTTTGAAGCCGTCGTGGCAACGGCCATCCAGTGTGAGGATTATCCAGTCCCGCGTCCAGCAGGAGCTGCCTGCCTAGTTCTGAGTCCAGCAGGAGCTGCCTGCCCAGTCCCGCGTCCACCAGGAGAAGCCTCCCGCTCCGCCCCGTGTCCAGGAGAAGCCACCTGCTCAGCCCGTTGTCCCGCAAGGACCGTCTGCCTTGCCCAGAGTTTCCCCTAGAGTTCCTGAGCCCCCTAGAGTTCCCGAGCCCCCTAGTGTGCCTGTGCCCCTAGTGCTCCTGAGCCATCGCTGCCCAGGGCCCAGAGACCTCGGCCATCCAGCAGCCATGGAGCTTTTCCGCAGCCACGCCTTGGAGGGTGTTCCCCCTTGGGGATGGGGCCAGTCCGTTCCCAAAACTGTGCATCTGTCTGTTTACCTGCCCCCTTGTCTGTTTGTCTACCTGCCTGCCTGTCTGCCCGTGTGTTTGTCGGCCAGTGCCTTAGCCTGTCTGTCTGCCCCCCAGGCCGTTGGCCAGTCTGTATACCCGCCTGTCTGCCTGTCTGTCAGTTCATGTGCCAGTCTTTGGGCTCCCCGCTCTTCTTCCCTGTCTGTCTGTCCCTTGGTGTGTCGGTTAGTTTTTCTGTGTGTCTCCCCACCTGCTTGTCTCTCTGTCTGCCCTTTTGTTAGGTTTCCCTGTCTGTGTATCAGTCCGTTTCGTGCCTGCGTCAATCCGCTCCGTGTCTCTGTGAGTCCAGCTCCGTGTCTGTCTTGAGTCCCCCCCAATGTTGTGTTTTGAGTCCATTTCAGTGACGTGTTCTGAGTCCCGTCCGAGTCCAGTTCCCCGTCCGAGTCCAGTTTCCTCTCCGAGTCCAGTCCCAGTTCTGTTCCTGTGCCCAGTTCCCCTCCGGGTTCTGTTCCTGTGTGCGGTTCCCCTCCGGGTTCTGTTCCTGTGCCCGGTTCCCCTCCGGGTTCTGTTCCTGTGACCTGTACCGTCCGTGCTCTGCCCAGTTCCTGAGCCCGGATCCCGTCTGAGTCCAGTCCCAAGCCCAGATCCCGTCTGAGTCCAGTTCCGAGCCTGGATCCCGTCTGAGTCAAGTCCCGAGCCCAGAGTCTTGTCTTTGTCCTTCTCCAGTCGGTTTCTGGTCCTGTTCCGTTCCCGAGTCCAGGTCTGTTTAGTCCCGTTGTGACCAAATTGTGGTCCACCACCACTTGGATGTTGATGGCGGAATACTCCTTCCGACAGATGAAGATCTGTTCGTCCATGGATGGGTTGGACACAGGGATTAGGGTCCCATCCACTAGTCCAATCACCTGGGGAATGCCAGCCACAGCATGGAAACCCTGGTGTGCCTGCTGTATCTCCTCTCTCCTTGCAGGCATCTTGGTGTACGCTTGGGCATGGCGCACAAGGATGTGGGTCACGACCTCCACACTCCATGATACCGAAGCCTTGCTGAGCCCGTTTCCGTCTCCCACCACCTCCAGAAAACTGCCCACTGCATAAAACCGCAAAGCTGCCAGGAGCTGGACCTCTGGGCTGAGGGCGAAGTTGCAACGGGTGGCCCTTGAAACGTGCGGGGACACAATGTCAAGCAGTTGGAGTATTTCCACCCGTGGCAGTCGGTATTTAGCTAGGATGGCACTGTCTGAGAGGACATCAAGTGGATTAAAGTTGGTCCTTAAATGATTCACATGATAAAATGATTCACATAAACCAATTGGCTACGTGGACGGCGACGCCTTTGGTTCACAGCAACAATACGCTGTAATGCAGCCATAATGTGATCTAACTCTAATGATCTAATGATCGCCTAGATATAGCGGGTGCCGCCCTCTTGATTAGTTTCCAGCCGGCCTCATTTAGATCTGTCAATTTGCCTAATATCTGTCAAATATAGGCGTATAGTAGCGAGGTACAGGCTACTGTAGCCTAACCAGACAGTCAGAAAAGCCATATCCTCAGTTAGCTCCACTATGTAAAAATAATATAAGCTTATTTTTTTCACAAATTGGATTAGTATTATGGATAGGCCCTATACTTAATTACCATCATGATGAGAAGAGACAGGTGAAACGACAACATTCTCATGATATGCTATGCACAGAAACGTTGCTTGGATAATTAATTTTCATAAAGTTAATATTAAGCTATCTATGTCATTTTCGCATGCAGATGTGCTACTACTAGATGCACACTGTAGTACAACTGTCGATTTGAAAAGCAAAATGTTGGCAAAATAAGGCTGAAACTGTGACAGGATGAGCGGAGCACATCGCTAAGGGACAGCTTACGAGTGCCTCAGACCACCCTTTAAATGTATACCTTTCAGAAGGTATACCTTAGCTAAGGAGGCACTGGAAAACACCTCGAGACCTAAAGGAAGACCTTAAGGTATACCTTACGACACACGTAGCACTAAGGAGGCTCTGGGAATTCAGCCCTGATCATTTAGTCCACCCCCCCTAGAGGGACACCTACAACGCACCTAGTATGAGTGAACCCAGCACAAGTTTAGAATTATTTACTACTATTATAATGTTATTCAAACCGTGTTACTTTCTGATTTTTGCTTCTGTATGAGGATTTTTGGGCTGATTATTTTTTTGTCGGTAAGAATGTTTCAAACCAATAAAAGACAAACAGAACAAACTGTTTTTTTATGAATGAAAGTACACTGTTAAAGTATCATTCTAACTTGTAACTTTAATTACCCTGAATATCTGGTAGGCTTGTTGACATTAAGATTGGAGAATGGAATAAAAGACCTACAATTCTGTAGACAGAGCTAGGGCAAATCATAAATTTGCTAACGGTTAATTAATAACAAGTTGTTGTCAATGTTATAAATTAAGGACAATATGACAGTACACTTTCATTCATAAAAAACTATTCAACATCAGTGCCTCTACGTCATATCTATGGCGACGGAATGTAAACATTTTTCTAAACGTACCCTAACTGAATGTTGATGTGGTTGGTCACTAGCTAGTTTAAAATTCGGGCAGGTAGCTACACACAAGTACCATTGCGTCATGTGTCTAGGTCTGTGTGCAGACAGATTTAATTTTTGGCATCTTGCGGTTCTAAAATTAACTTTTTTTTTTTCCAAATTTGTCATTTGCAATATCTATTCATTATAATTTCAGATAAGAATAAAAAGTATTCTTTGAAATGGCACAGAACATACTTTGGTGAACCCACAATCTCTTTTTCCCAGTGCTGCTAATTCTTTCTAAGAATCAGTTGGCATGGCATCAGAGATAAAAAAATATTCACAAGATAACTCATTGGGAGAAGGTTGTAAGCTGTCATGGAAAATGAGAATTTTTTTTTTTTTAACTATCAATGATGCCAATAAAATGAAACTAAGTGCACAGCAACTGGACCGTGCTTGAAGTTAGTTTATGTCCAATGACAAAGTAAAAGTTGTGCAAAAATTAGTTCTGTAGTTCTAGAATAGTTCTGTTCTCTTCACTTGAAGGCAAACTAATTATTAGCAACTTTTCATTATTACTAGTCAACTAATTAGACAGCTCAGGCAGCTAACCAGCATGTCAGGGCAGGGTTTTTTCGAGACTATACTAGAACACTTGGCTTCATCTTTTTTGTCCATTTAATTTTCTGTCACTGCAATTGAGGTGGCAAGGACTGAGTCAGTGAACAAAGGGAGAATGATGGCTTTGGAAGGCATGTAAACAGACGTCCAGGTAGGTCCCCTAAGGCCTCCCATACATTAGAAGACTTCTTGTTAACTCAAGCCTCCGATAGCCTACTCTCACATTTGACAATAACCTGTACCCATAAATCATGGGTAGAGATGTTGCGATTAGTTGGTTTCACTATTAACTGCTCTTAAAAATGTCACGGTTTCCAGATTTAAAGTATTATAGAAGGTATTTTATCCAACTATTCAGCATTCTGTTCAGCATTTCCCTGTCAACATATCCTTGTGACTCCTGCGTGAGTCAAATTTTTCCGTGTGCGGTGTGCCTGGCTGGCTGGTGGCTTATTCGGATGTGAGTGCTGAAGACAGAAGCTGTGGCGAAAGTTAGTGTACAGAGAGGAGACTGAAAATGGCTATGTATTTTGGATATCTTAAAAGGGAGTTATTGAAGAAGACGGACAGCCTATGCAGTTTGCAGAACATGCCGACAAATAGTGTCTACCAATGGGTCCAACACATCTAATTCACAACACAGCTTCAGCATCTTAGGGATCACCATCCATCCCTGCATGCTCTAACAAGGTAGAATATAATAAAATAGCTAACGTTAGCTAAGTTTAAGGCTGGATAAGAATTGATAAACTCGTCTTGAGGTACTTCACGGTGGAGAAGTGAAGTTTTCTATGCGAGTATAGGCTAATTTCATTTTAATTTCAGCCGATTTTGTAGGGATAGGGCATTGCTAAAGTGTGTTGGCAGGTATGGCCAAGTTATGGTTTGGTGCGGCGGCATGCCCCATACCTATATAGCACAGAGAATTTCCCAACATAAATAATGACCACGGACTCTCTTAAAAACATTAAATTCCCATTTTAAAAGACAGAATTCGCAAACAACTTAACACATCCTCACAATAAAGCCCCAAACTGAGTCACCTGACCTGGTTTCTTAGGTCTAAATTGGTTGCTGAGATTTGGCTGAAAACAAAAACCATTTGACCACGGTTGCTGGACTGATGGAAACATCTGCCTTGTTCTCCTGAATTTTCTTTCACCAGTGGATGTCATTTGGTAAAATACTTCATAGACTGTTTTGCCCTTACTACTTTTCGTAGCCTGCTTGTAAAGAGCTGCAGGACCCTTTTCGTTTTCTCTGCTAACATTGCCTCAGGTGCGATGCCTTCCTAACCAGTTCAAAACCTGAGGCAGACTGTGTGCTCTTTGATAACATGCCTACTTCACTTTCCACCTGCAAGCCATGAATTAGATTAGCATTATAATAGATGGGAGCATATGTGTGAGAGAGAAAGAGCATACAAGAATGCTTGATATTCATGATTTAAAAAGATCACTACTGTCTATATGAACAGCAGTAACTTAACAGATCATTTGCATTTAAGTGTTACCATTTTAAAATTTGCCATATTAAAAACTCAACTGAAATGTAATTTAAACTGGATTGAATGTAAAGGGAAATTAACTGAAAAATTGTGATCGTGATCACAAAATTCAAATCCGAAAAACAGGCTTAGACTCGATCAACAGTCAATTTAATCATTCATTCCACTAATCACAGCTTGTAATTCAAAGCTGACGAAGCAACTCTTAAGAGCTGGATTCAGTGAAAATTTGTCCTTACGTATTTTCTTCAGAAGTGCTGCTGGGACAGTCAATTTTAGTGCTTAGAGAACTCATCAAAATGTAGAATGAAATGTTTTTTTACATATATTTACATTTTCAAGAGGATATTGCAATGGACAGTATTATTTGCACCACGTACTTACACATTCTGTATATAATCAGCAAAACAAACAAACATACAGTATACCAATATGTAGATCAGTTTGCATCAATAAAGCATTTCTGCTAGGTTCTTCTCAATGTCATGAATATGTTGGAAGTGATGGAAGACACACAGCACAGACCTTCAGCTTATAAAGCAGAATCTGCATGGCAGAGGTGTCACTGGTAATCTTTCACATTGTCTACAAATGAAAGCTGAGTAACATTTAAAGCAACATCTCATCCTGTTTTCATGTTTGACTGTAAGGGGGAGAGGGGGTAGCCTCCTTATACCTTGAAACTGACACTTTAAATGGCATGCTTACCATTATGTGTTAAGGTGTTATGTTTGCATGGAGTTCCCAGCATCTTTATGTGCATCTATTAAAATTACATTTTAGTTAGTTATATAAGTTATATATAAGGCTGATATAATTGTATGGCAGCATTTAAGACATGCCAAAAATAATCTTCATTATTTGAACCATCTTAACTGACAAAAGCGGATATTTTAAATATGTAACTTTCCATGTGCAAAGGAAAGCACCTTACTACAGACATGTCAACCATTTCAGTGTCATGGAGGTTTGCTGCTAAAAAAGCTGCTAGAGAACAAATCCAATGGCATCTTGATCTGTTGTCCAACAGATGACGTGAAGTGACTTGGACAAGGACAAAGCTCACTTTCTGCCCCAGCTCCCACCAGTCCTTCAGTCATGAGTCTGTTGCTTCAACCTAATTTAGATACCAGCAGCATTAATCCTGGGCATAATTTGGAATTTTTCTGGGCTTCACTGGATAATTCTTCCCTGAACGACATAAAGATAGCACTTTATGAGTGAGTGAAAAAGATTATTTCTTTTAGCTGAGCAGGGTGAGGTGACCTCTATTAATAAAGCAAAGGATATCATTAACATAAAGAGGGATTTGAAGCTTTGGAAGCCTTAAGTGCTTTCAATGTAATTCATATTATGTTTTAGTGTATGTGTGAATATGTGGTGCATTAGAAGAAGATAAGTACTACAGGCTGCTGGGTGGCTCACCTGGTTAAGGCAGCATTCTTGTTATAGTGCATAGATGAGGCTGTCTATGATCAAATCCTATTGAACAAGTGCTGATTGCACACTCTCAATGGAAGTCTACGAATAAATTCCGCCTCTTGCCCAGTGCATGCTGGGATGGGCTCCAGCACCCCCTGTGACCCTGATCAGGAATAAGCAGATATAGATAATGGATGGATTGATGGATTTAAGAAGAAGATGCAATAGAAACATCTGACACAGGTTTTTGTACAGCAGTACATCACCTGGGAACTGCACACTGTATAATTTAAGCCTGATGGAAAATGAAAGTGATAATGATAGTGATGGTTAAACTTATCTTCTTAACTGTTATTAAGCAGGGTGTAGATTCTTTGCATCGTCCATAATATTTCTAATTTGAATGTATGCATCTGTGGTGGAATATTTTGATGAACTTTTCCAAGGGTGCAACAGTCCCATTTTTTAATTGAGCATCACCTTTCAAGGAAAAGTTATTTCAGTCAGGACAATTTGTATTTACTTATTTAGAGTAAATATATAAATGAATGTGCAATGCAGTTTTTTTGGTTCAGCACTGAATGGATCTGCTTGAAGTACATCTGTGCATGCACCAAAGTGCACTAACCTATCAAACAGGGAGGACGATACATCTCTCCTACTAAACAGGACAAATACCAAAAAAAACCCTGTATATTTAAAGAATAGCTCACGACAGGCTGTGGTATATGGTTATTATATTACAGCTAAAGGGCGTTGTCACAGCCTCTTAACCATAATAACCATATACCACGGCCTGAAGTGAGCTATTGCTTTTATAGAACGGTCACCAAGTATGTAAATATGAAAGTAATAGACACACTCCAATTTAAATAGTTTTTATTAATAAATAATAATGTTCAAAATAAAATAGGCCCTCCTGGCTGCCTGCACATAGTGCAAGGCGGTTGCTATGCAACGTACACACTAACGTTTTTTTTTTCTCAGACGCGGAGTGATACTGAATTGTGCAAAGGAATTAGACGTCATAGCCGTGGTATATGGTACATGGTATCGGATTGCTTGATTTGAGCTACCCGTTTTATAAAGAAGCATATTCCAATAACAAGTGGAAGCTGGGGTGGTGGAGGCTGTGCACAATTTTGTGAGCAGCACCTCTGACTCTACTAATTAGCAACTCAGCAAGATCTCTAGCTGTTGAATGAGGTGTGCTTTGTTAGGGTAGTTAAGATGAATTAGTGTCATGCACAAGTACTTTGTGAGGAGCTCAACAAGCTAAACTGCAGACACCAGATCAAAGAGCAGGGGTTGCTGGAGTACAATGAGACAGCCAACTGAAACTCTCACTACCCTGGAGAATGCTAGATCTAGCTGTTTCACCCACTGAACAGAGGTTTCACCATTTCTGAGTTGTGAGGCACAGTCAGCACTGGCACAATGCAGATTTGATATCAGTGCCTTAACATGGTGATCCACCCATCAGCCCACGAAGGGTCTTATATAGTAGTGCTGAGTGATTAGTGTTTTTTGAGTTTGGTTCGATTTTGATTCAGTTTTGGAAACAATCATGGTTTTGTGATTAAATATGGATGTGCCACAGAATAATGACAACTGAAATTCTTCTTGAATATTTTTATAAAATGTTAAACACTTCAAAAAAAAAAACAAAAAAAACTTTCGTCTATTTTCAAAGGCTCCAGTTTTGTAACTGCATGATACAGCAAATCACTACAGAAATAAATTGTTGTCACTTTGGTATTTAAAAATATATATGAATTTCACTTGTGTATATTTAATTTTTTATTTGTTGACTTTATAATTTATCTCCCTGATCATACACTGTTGGCTCTGGAAGTAAAGAGATTTTTTCTTTGTGTACAGTTGCACAGTACATATACTGTACCTCTTTGGTCCAGCTCAAATATTGTTTGTGTCATGTGAGTAAGTAGGCTCTGTGTGTTTCTTAACTGTCACATCACCTGCATGTCTGTAGGTGGAATGGAATATGGTCATTGTGGTTATTGTGATGCTTATCTGAGTGCGCTTAAAAAACTAGCATAGTGAGCTTGAAGAGAAAAAAAAACATTTATCCACTGAATAAAGAAAAAAGAAATAATCAAACTGACATGGATCGATTAATCATTTAAACACTGATAAAACAGCAAAATGTAAGTTATTTGCGAAGCACTATTATACAGATTATGACACGATACATTGATGCATTAGTATCAGTAGATCTCAGTAGTAACAGGAGCAGGAGAATAACTTGACAACAAATTAGCATAATATAAACAGAAAATTCTCTGTTAAGTCAACTCTTAACAGTTTACATGAGTTCAGTAAGGACTATGTTTCATAGATAAAAGTACTTTTTCTTGATTTATATTATATATCATTTTGCTGTGTGCTAGGCTGCACATTGAAGGTCCAGGAAACTGAAATCTGTGAATTCGTTTCTGATGGGTTGTTTAAATACTTTTCAGCATTTGCAAATGACTGAGAAATATTTTTAAAGGATTCTTGCAACAAAAAACAAAAAACAAAAAAATATGAAAGCCTGTGCCGTAGTTGGCTTGCTTTCCTGCTTGGCTAAATGATTGCTGTAGAGTCTAATGTTACTGTACAGTAGCTCAGTGTTACAGCATTATTACACATCAAATAATCTTCAGGTTTAACTACACAATGGTAAAGCTTAGTTTATTTCTTTAGTTTTGTCTGGTAGTGTCTACCTGGATCTAAACAAGCTAGCAATTAGTAATGGTTTACATATGACATGTCGTATGGATATGAATGTTAATGAGCGCAGGATGCAAGCCCACCCTATCCTTGTCTGCTGAACAGATCATAATAATCTAGTGTTCATACAATTTAAAAATCGGGTTAAAAATTAGAAAGAAATACTAAGAAGACAATCAGTTGTACTTCTGGGGAATATATCCACAATTTGAATACAGTTGCCTGGACCTTCAAAAGAATACAAATTCCTTTGTATATTTATAATGTAACATACAGTATATACATTTTTGTATGTACACTTTACTTAGGGTACTTATTATTCCACAGAAGAAAGTACAAATCTTCATACCTGGATTCCTGCTTGATATGGATTTGTACGTATGTGCATGTGTGTGTACATGTACAAGTGACTGTCCAAGCCTGCTGTCTTTCATCAGCACTTAGTGATTGTGTGCAGATGTCTTGATAAAAGAGGAAGTCCACGCCACTGCTCCATCTGAGCACTATGATGCACTATTTGTATTTGCCTTGAAGATAAAAAAAATTAAAAACCTTGCTTGGCTGCTCTTGTTCCAATCTGTGCATATTCAAATGCTCAGACATTTTCAGGTGTGCCAAATCTCCAAAACATAAAAATTTCACATTGCTGGCCAAAAGGGCTTTTTACCAGCTGAAATTACAATGGGCATGGTCAATGGATTGTCCAGAGCAAAAGTGAGCTTCTTTTCTGTGTATGATCATATTTGTTATTTTGCCCCTCCAATTGGAATCTGCAGTCGTGCCTTTTGGGTTACTGCTGCCTCACCAGCACCCACACACCAGAAACACAGCATCTGAAACTGTGAGCTGATGATTATTTAAAACCCTACAGACCACATAGCGCTGCGCTGCAAGTGTTGCCACCAATTGGTCAAGTGGCACATTTCTCACAGATGACAACGGGTAAGCTGTGGGCACCTGGCACATCACTGGGAGCAGATAATGGCCTCGGCTGACTTAAACTCATCTTACATCTGGCAGAATGGGACCAAATTGTGTCCCATTGCTGCAGCATCTTCACAGATGGCTGAGGCAAAGTCTCAGATTTTACTATAGGGCCCAACCTGCACTCACAATGTTCACCTATTCTGACTAAATCATTCAGGAACCCCTACATGCAATCTTTCTTACAGCTTTCTCCATTCTATTATGTTTCTGTGACAAAATTGCATCCGTGATGTGTGTATAATGGAGCTGAATGGTGTGATTGACCATACAAGTATTTTCTACAACAGGGAAGTTGATTGGTTCCCTTTGCTAGGCAACTGGCTCTTCACCTAAGTGAGCCAATCACATTACTCTGTTTGTCATACAGGCAGTAAAAACCATGGTTCACAGTAGTCATAACTTCTTTAAGCAGATATCAGTGTCTTTGAAGCTCAAAATGTTTCCTGTTCTTGTGACAAATAAGTTGGAAACAATGTATATTCTTGTTGCTTGCTACAAGCAGGAACTCTTGTTATGAGTGAACAAAGTTGTCCACGCCAATCTGGTCTCTGACATTCTTAAATAAAACAATGACAGTCTAAGTCTGTGTTGGTGATTAATTATTTTTGTCATTGTTGTGAGAGGTGGATTTGGCAATATGGCAACAAGCCATACTGTTCCCTATTACTTAAAAAATCCTCCCCAAAAATGGTAGAATAATGAACATTTACCTCACCCCCACTGCTGTAATGGGCTCAATACAAGATTATGTTAATACACAAAAAAGATGGTACTATCTAAACTTAAAAACTACAATAGACAAAATTACGAAGCTGTTCTACATTTTAGGTGACCAAAGTAAAATAAGCTAAAATGTTCTCAAAATCTGACAATTTGCAACCTATTATTACCCTTTTCCTTTTCTTTCATGTTGTTTCAAAATATGTAGTGCTGCTTCAGCCCAAATCTATTCTTGATATTTCAAGAATATGTAATAACACTTATTCTTTTGAAACAGACACGTTTGGAAGTTCTCCATAAATTACTCCAGTGAATCAGGTGTACTGTACATACAGAAACCACATTTGCCATTAGTGGCATGGGTCTCATTTCTGAAGTGTAAAGGTGGGGAGGGGGGTGTTTCTGAGGTGTTACTTGATAATTGGGAGGGCCTGATATACAATAGCTATTCCTGTCTATTTTGGGCCTGAGCTATTTCATTTCTGCAATTTATTTTACAGAAATTGTATATTGCAGTAAATCAAGAAGAAATGTCTTGTCTCAATAGATTAGTTCCAGACACCATTTTGTAGAAAACATTCAGCAATCAACTACACAGTATCTAATGTACAGTATCCATTGTGTAAATCTTTTTGACAAGCCTGTGAGACAAATATCTCAATATGAATCTTGATTTCAGATTAATATATCCACATTGTATAAAAAGTAAAATGTTATGAAAACATTTAGATAAAATAGATGCAACCATATTTCTCTATGCCAGTGCACTGAATTGCTCCCAAAAAGCATCATCACATATTTAAATTATATCTTAATGAGGAGAAATGAGCATTTAATGACTGCATCTGCTGCCCATATTTTTTAAGCCTGTAGTGTTGAAAAATCTAAAACAGATTTTGTGCACAAAAGTTTGAATGGACCTAATTGCAGTATTGCAGTTTTTATTTCACTGATGATGCTTTCGTTTGGATTAATTTATTTAATTAAAAAGGAATTATTTCAAATTGAATGTACTTCATTTACTCAACATAAAATATGCTAGAACAACACTTTCAGTTTTCAGAGGCATGTATTTCATCTGTATCTACAATGACATTCATATACATTGTCCGGTTCCTTACCAGTGCAGTTAAAATGTTCCTAAATATTAGGTGCTAACATTTTGATGTGCTACTCTCTTTTCCCTTAAGTGAGCATTCTACAGAACAGAACAGATTCCCTTCCTCTACCCTTCCTATTCATTCCTGTTCTGATCATTATACTCTCATTCTGATTCCACCAAGGACAAAGTGCTGTTCTGAGCGTTCCCATAGTAACGAAATGTGTATTTCTGTTTAAGGTTCTCATGTATTGTCTTCCAGGGCTCAAACAAGAACAACAGCATTGACCAATAGGATTGGCTCATTTTCTCAGTCTAGGGCAAGATATGAAATCCGTTTTGTATTTTCAAGGCATAGCCATTTTAAGCACAGTATGTGGAATTATGCTGGAATTGTGTCTTCAGTACAATGTATGCCATGTTCCCTTTTCTGGTGATCAGACTGTGGGTAAATGTGGGTAAATGTGACAAAAGGTAAGGGAGACAACCTTCTTTGTGTTACACATTCAATAAGATTTGATGACCTGAGGGAGGCTTTATCATCTTTATCATCTCATGCAATATACAGCACCTCCACCACAAATGATTTCCAGTCACTAGACTGAAGCCATTTTTTTTCTACTTTGTTCACTAACAGTAGCGCTGTCTACAACAGAGGCACTTCCAACAGCAAACTGGACTCAGTTTGGTCAGGGTATTACTCAAAGGGGAAGTCCACAGCAAGAATATAAAGCACTTATAAAATCTGTCTGGAGAGTACCTTCCAAACACAGGCATGCTTAGTTTCAGTTGTTTGCAGAGCGAAATCTATAAGGTGATTTGGAAGCTTATAAAAAACCAACAAAAACATGCATTCCTTCAGAAAGAAAAGCATATTGTACCCACATCACATTCAATGGCCCTCTCTGCCATGTATTCTGTGGGTGAGGAGTACGTTTGTCTTTAATGACTTAATCTGCCTGCTGTGGTCTGGATGGGGAGGCAGGTACAAACTATGCACCATCCACATCCTGGCTAAATATAGCAATGCCCTGCTTCTGTACAGTTCTCTCATTGCAATGGGGCGCGAGCTTGCAGTGGTGAGCCTGAGATATGATTCTTCCATGGGAGAAGCTGACCTCAACCTTTTCAATATTTGCCAATTATGTGACTTCTGGCTGCCTGTTTTATTTATTTATTTTTTTGTTTTACATTGTTAGTGAAACTCCCGTAAAACACAAGTCAAAACTATTTCAAGACACCCTGGGTTGTGGTATCATTTAGCACATACATCCAACACAGGTCTTGAAAATAGGTTGTACACACATGTACTTGTATTAACTTAATGTGTAATGGATTGGTTAAAATAAAAACTTCTCCTTTGTCCATCTTCAGATGCACTAGATTAATTGTAATAACTTAGTCACTTTGCTACAGAAAACTATATACATATATTAAACTATATACAAATGTACACGTATATGTCTCAGCTACGGTAATCTACTGATAACTGTTCATAAACATGCAAGCATTTAATGCCTCCCGGATGCATTTAAAATAAACTTGTAAGAAAAGCCAAATACCGACACATGGTGGGCCAGACAGCATGTCTTTGTCATCTGTGCTCTGCTTAAATAACTTTGTAATCCTTCCGCTTCATTTTTGGTTCATTCAAACCCACAGTCCATAGTCCTGTATCATAAATGCTATATTGTGTATTGCTTTTTCAGATGTTTGTTTAATTTCTTCGTTTGTCTCTTCTTGCAGAGAGCAGAGCAGCAAACTTAAAAGTCAACAGCTGTCTAAAAATGAACAACTTGTATTGAAATATGTCCATGTCCATTAACATACCTCTTATAATGACCTGTCTCTTCTTCCTCTAAACATCCCATATCCTGTGGCTAACAGAGAGAGAGAGAGAGAGAGAGAGAGAGAAAGAGAGATTAAATAAAATGAGGTAGCCACAAACACAGATACACAAAGAACAAAGCTTTTTCCACAAAGCATCTCATGGGTAGTGACATAACAGCATTTTGTTAAGAATTCAATACAGTAAATGCGGTACATTTCTAAAGGTGAATTATAGTATGATAAGATGCTTAAGTGTCCCTGTCATCATTGAGCCACTCCTTGCTTCCCCATTCATACAACTCACATACCAAAAACTCAGAATAGCACAAGAGAAGGACTGAGTTTTGTAAGCAAGCGGTGCAGCTAGCAACACTTAAAACCTTGTAAATTACATTCTCTCATTTACAACCCTGTTAAACACTGTTCCTCCAGAATCTGGCTCAACAAATGCAGCGCACCCCCCGACACACTGCTGGGCCAGCTCCCTCTTGCCCCAACACATCCTCTTCACCCACCTGACACTGGTTCTCCTGTGTCCCGGCAGCTACTTGTCCAGCAAAACAGAAATCACATCACAGCCCCCTGGGAAGTGGGCTACTAGCCAGCAGCAAGCTCTCCAAACGTGAGCTATTCCCATCTAAAGTCGTCAGCAGCTCTCATCATCTCTCCCCCTTTTTCCTCTCACTCTCTCCCTCCCTTCCAGTATCTACAACATGACCATTTCACAGTATAAGACACCAGTGTGCTGATTGGTTAGTTGGGAGGGGCGGAGACACTAGTTGCCGTGACGACGCTCTTGCAGCAGCTGCCAGAGGTTTGCAGAGATGATTTCAGAAGGCTCTTGCAGCTGCAGAGAGAGCAAGAGAGAGAGTGAGAGAGAGAGAAAGAAAGGGAGAGTGCAATTTAAATTTGAGAGAGAACTACTACTTTGCGAGTGAAGAAAGGGAAGGGAAGGAGGGAAAGGCATGAGTATTTCCTGTTTCACTTTTGAGATGAACAAGTACACACCTCCTCAGGGCATCTGTGCCACTGCAAGCAGGTCAATCACAGACATGTGGAGAACATTAACAGGACCACAGGATTCCGGGTCATCAATTTACTGGCTATTAAATGTACCTATGAGAAGCTAAAAAAGGAAAATATTTGTGTACCGAACCCTTTTTATTGACAGTCAGCTCCATAATGTTTTGGTCAAATACTTTTAAAAAATTTGGCTCTGTACTCCACAATCATAGATTTGTAATTAAACAATTAACTCATGGTTAAAGTGCAGCTTCTCAGATTTCATTAAAGTGTATTTTGGTTTCACCATGTCGAAATTACTGCACTTTTTATACATAACCAACCATTTCAGGGCATATTTTTTAGGAAAAATTGCTTTACAGATATTTCTGATTAGTCATGTGTGTTCAGTTCCTTCCTTAGGTACAAGAGATCTTTCAGTATCTAGTCTTCATGAAATGCTTTTGATTGCCTTTGGAGTCTGTTATTGGAGTTTGTCAACCTGAGGCCTAGAGCTGTTCCAAAGTCATTATGGAAGCCATTATGAAGCAGAGAAATAAGAAAGAAAAAAAAAACTGACACATAGGCCAAACCTTAGGGTCATCAAAATCAACTGTTTGGAACATCATTAAAAAGAAAAAAGCACTGGCGATTGCAAAGGGCCTGGTAAGCCAAGGAAGACCTCTACAGTTGACAACCAAAGAATTCTCACCATAATTAAAAAAAAAAACCCAAACACCTGTTCGACAGATCAGAATCACTTCAGGAAGCGAGTGTAGATGCATCAGTGATGTAAAGGATCTATCACTTACAGGGGTGGTAATGAACCCTTCTGACTAGATCCGGCAATAATTAAACCAAGGTACAAAGCCAGCAGTGACACTTCGCTTTATTCTGGTATGGCCTGACCCACAATCACAAAATAGTGCCTGTAGATGCATTAACCAATTTTAAGATATTGAATCTTAATAGTATGAGGTATGGCAGCATGAGGTTTCCTAGGCCACCCCAGTTGACACACACACACACACACACTCACACATGCACATCCATACCCACGCACACGCACACACATTTACACGTCTAATGGCTACCCCCCCCCCCCAGGTCCTGCTCACTGTTTCTTATCTCTAGGCTGCTCTGATCTAGCCCTTTGAAGTTTCTTACAGCCCAGAACAGGCTAAGTGGTGAATTAGCGGTTCCTGACAGTGACTACTGTGTGTGAAAGACTTCACAAACACTAATGCAGAGGCTATACTGCAAGATGCAAACCACTAGTTAGCCACAAATGCAAGATGTACAGGTTATAGTTTGCATAGTTCTGGAAAAGGGCCTTGTGGACAGATCAGACCAAGATTCACTTGTATCAGAGCGATGGAAAGAGCAAAGTGGGGATGTCTAAGATTTAAAAAGTGGGGATGTCTAACCTCTCCCGAGGTTTCATGATTAAATACTTATTATTTTTATCCTAGAATCATTACATTCAATTTCAACATCCAAATAGAGAAAGATATCACATTATATAATATGCAACATACTGAAATTAAATATAAAGATCAGAAAAGATATGGCAGCATAGTATATTGATAAATAGTATACAAATGATTGTCATTTTCAGATATTTCAATGTATAATGTATAATATATATTAGATTTTTAAAATGTTGCTGTGAAAAGTATGTATTATTTTATTTTCTAAAATGTCCAGATATTTACAACATATCACAGTATTTTCCATTTCCATTAGGGAAATTATGGATCCTTTCTCTCAGAAGAGCTCTTTTTGTCCCTTACATCACCAGTGAGAGGAGTCTTTATTTATTGGAAGTTGTATAGACCAGATTCTCCTGTACAAATGACCCACACCATATAGCACATTGCCTTTCACTGATAAACCATCCTGCTTGGTCAGCTGACCTTCCTCATAATTCACCCTTGAAAAGAAGGCTCCAGCCTCATGACATCTATGAGGACATCTGGAAGCACTGATACCAAGTAACAGTGTTTAGCATTTCATTGTAATTTGTGGCTTATTTTGGCCTCTGAATAGCAGCTGGAAGAATGCCTGTCAGGTGCAACTTGATGGATGAGCAAATGACTTTTTTATCTACACAACGGACCTCCCGAATGGTCTGTTTTCAAGGTATTTTATTTCTCAGCAGATTTCAGGCCCCGACCAAACCTGGCTGTAATTGAGAGGGGTCTTGTGCCTTGGGCCTTGCCCAAATATGTCATACTCAGATGTGACATGCCTAACACTAATACAATTCCCAGTTCCAACTCTTACCATAACCCTTGATATGTAAATAAATAAATGTAATGTAATATGCTTCTGCTTTGTTGTAATTATTTTCTGGCCTAGTGAGTGCCCTACTGACAGAAGTTGAGGGTTCAAATTCCAGAGACATGGAAAATTTTTAAATGCCATAGACTGCACAGCAAAAGCAGTCATCACTAATTCAAGACTAAGAGTTTATATGTGCACTGTTTGTTTATAATGTACTCCATCAGTGTAAAACATTTTGCTGTGTAACATACATCAGGTCCTCAGGGTGTGATTATCCACTATGGTTCGCCACATAAATAATTCTTCATTATAACAAATCCAGTATGTCTCAGTGTTGAGGTCACATATATTATCAAAACACTGAAAAAGAAAGCAGAAGTATTATAACCACAACACAGCATGTTCAACCAGCACAATGACACATGTAAGACAAGGACTCATGTCCACACTCTCTGATGCTGTTGCTTTTCAGAGCTTCAACGCAAGAAGGGCTCCATGTTCACCTAATCACAGAGCAGTTTGCAGCATCATTTGGCAGCTCTATTTGCCAGGACACATATGTAGCCATGTGCCAAGTGGGAATGCCCACTGGCTTTGATGTAATTGACAATGAACAATGAAATGTATATGACTTACCAAACTTAATGATGACAGTAATGTTGTGATGACATTTTCATGCCTAAAAACTAACAAAAAAAAAAAAAATGAACGCAGCTCTTGCTTTAAAAGACACTTGGGATTTATCTGTAGGGAAAAAAGCATTGATTTAATGTACTAATCATTCATAAATAAATATGCCTTGTGAACCCCCTACCTACAGCCTGATTGTACATGAAAGCGTCCCCTGGGTTCAGTTTTGTTAAGTCAATGCTTAATTATTTAAATTAATAATTACAATTTATGCTATTACACATAGCAAATTTGAACTTTGTTTTAAAAACCCTTATTTACGTTTCCCAGAAGCGTTACTAGTAAATTCTTAACAGTTCGACAGAAAGATTGTTAAGCGATAAGATGCTTATCATTTAATAAGAGATCGGTCTATTTAAAAACACATTTATGTTACAAAACTATAATTTATCCAAGGATTAAATAGCATATAATAGCACCAAATCAGACAGCTGACACATGAGGAGGCAATTAACAGGGCAGACTTCCACTTAAAGGTATTCGGTTACCGTTATATGAAGGTAGCTGAAACAAAGCAACATTTAATAGCCGTGAAGAAGTATTTTTTCCATAAATCAAATTTTCTCCTCATTAATTTTGTACTGATCAACAGCCCTAACATAAGAGCTGGCACCCACATGCATGAACCGGATGAAGAATTTCTGTACACACGCTGATTTCCATTTGAATTTGACATACAGTACGAGAAATGTGGGCATCCGTCGCTACCAAAGTGGAAATACATTTGTTTCTCTATCTCTGAAAACCATGAACATCCGCAACAACCGGCGGCCGAGAACCCCTTGCTAACCCCCATCCTGTCAGTACGTCATGGAACATTCCCGGAACGGGCTGTAGTTCCACCCACCGCTCGGTCACATACAAGCGCGCACGCACTCTCAGCCATACATTAAATCGTATGACAGTTGACATACAATACTAATAATTTCCTGTCAGCGTAATCCGGTTGGAGCGATCTAGGAGTGAGCGCTCTAGACTGATGGAAACCGAATGAAAACACTTTATTTCTGTTTGCCAATCAACTGCTGCATAGGAAAATTCATGATATTACGCAACATTCCTAACATAGGCTACGCGTCCACTCAACTAGGTATTCCCCACATATCCTAATAAACAGTCGCAAAAAATGGTTGGGTTAATGTTGTCTGTCGATAAAATGTATTGGTTACGTCATCGTGCCCACACGTCAAGCCACTCAGTGTCATACCAGAACTAAATACAACTTTGGTAAACTAAAACAGATCAACTCATTCAGCAAAGGTGTGGTTTTTGACACGTCCCACTTGCGGAAGAAAACAGTACACAACATTAAATATATCCGGCATACATTTTGCAGTCTGCTTTGCAGTAGTTACTTCTAAAGTATCGTTGTTCTTTGACACTTGTGCCTAAACACTGCCGGTGAATTCCTCGTTTCAGAGGTTCCCTAAGAGTCGGGGACAGTGAGTCTGATCTGGAGATTGATGGGTCTATTCCTAGCACCACTTTCCAGAATAGACAGGGCGAGAGCGCCCGTATAATAGCGCGTGCGGGCGTGCGCACGTTTCTTTCGTGACGTCATTGGATCCCCCAGCGCGACCGAACAACCTTCCGGCCTTTCCGCTTTCAATAGGGAACTCCCGCGGGGGGTGCGCAGAGGTCATTTGTCTCTCAGGGCTTTCTAAAGTATGAACATATTTTAATTTTTTGCTCACTTTAACGACTTTAATAAGTAACAACTGAGTAATAAGCACATTAATCAAGCTTGTGGAAATTAACTGATATAAAGTGATGATCTACTTAATTAGAATTTGTGCTATCGGTCGTGTTTGGTCACGAGATTTTACAACAGTCTATATAACCATTTAGACTTGGACGAAGGATATCCTCACTTCTTAAATAATTAATTGATAAAATAAGTTTTAAAGTTATGCAATTTAGAATTAGAACATTACTAAAAACTGATTTTATATTTTTTATTTTAATCTGTTCTATAAGCTATGATGAATCTGGCAGTCTTCATGTTTTAAGAAACTGTTACCTCCGGTGATGCTAAACTATAAATAGGTCATATGGAGATCTTCCTATTTCTTTAAGCATAGTTGAATAACATACATTCTGCACAAAAAAAGATTTTTTTTCTTGTGCGGCAAAAGACAGAACAATACTTTACATTTGTTGAAAAAAGGCAACCATGTATGACCATCTTTGGGCATGCTCAGCCCTGCAGGATCTTACGATGTGTCCATGCCACATCAAGGTTTATGAATACCTGATGTCAAAGCAAGAATCTTACCTGGGTTTTGTGGACTTAGAGATCAAGCTCAGGTCACATTTATATCCAGAGGCATAGTACACCCAAAACTTTTGAGGGGGCACAAACTAAAACAAACAAAATCAGGATGATAAACCATCCACAATACAAATATTTTTCTTCAATCATTTGTTACCCATATTTTATTCCTAAAGCCGGGCACCCATCGCACGCGTATCGACCGCGAGCGCACTACGCGCGTATTACGCGCGTAACTGAAGCGTAGTTGAAGTACTGTTATTACAATGGCAGCGGGCGACGTCGTCTCCACCAGAAGCGAACGCGTCGCAAACCGGCTGCGAAGCTCGCGCGACACAAGCGCGTCACGATGGCCTGTTTATACACAGAAATATGCTCTAAAATGCTAGGTATACATGCTCTGATTTATATTTCATCCTTATATTACTGGGGGTGTGTCCCTAGTTACCTAGATATTTTATAAGCAGCTTAAAAAATACAAGCCTTTTCGTTTTTGTATTGTCCTTGCAGAAAGAAAAAAAAAAAAAAAACTGGAACCTGGGGAAAAGGCAAACTTAGTTTCGCTATCTTATTTTGGGGAGGGGGTGGGGTAAATTTGAAAATACACCACAGAAAGACGTAGCCTATTGAATGACGTAGAAGTGAATGCACCGAGCAGCGGTTTGTTAGCTCGAGTGTTGGATGGTAGTTTTTAACCAACCATTGCTCAGCCTATTTGACTTCTCCGATGTCTTCGTTCGCCGTGCTTTCAAAACGGGCTTGTTAATAAAAATCAGATAATCCACAGAGCATTAAAAAAATCAGATTATTTAGTGGTCTTGCCGATGAAAATGCACCTATTTTATAAATGAAGTTGTAAGCAAGCCTTTATTGCACTTGTACTTCAAAGCTTCCGTTGTTCATGGCGTTCTGGTGTTCATATCCCTTCAAGATTAAACTGTTACGCTATCTTTTTCATGATTATCTGATTTTACTAAATCTGATCCTATAATGTTTTGACGTGAATGACAAGACAACACGGGAATTCCCAATGGTTGATTACGGATTATTTATTATTATTATGATCATTACATATTCTTCATGAAATTGGCACGCTTGTTAACCATGCAAATAAATTAATACAGTTTGAGATTGATTATTATGCAGGCTACGTTGCGATTTAAGTTTATGGTAATTCTTGAAAGCGTTTACTTTCTCACGTATTTACATGAGTTCACGAAATATTACCAAATTAACAAACTGTTTTCAGTAATATTTCGTTAACTCACCAAAGTATTCACTTAACCCATAATCAACAGTCGTGAACAAACGTGAAATACACTATGTAATCCCACTGCAGACTGTGAGATCTACTATAGAGCTTTAAGCAAGCCTTTGCGCGACACAAACGGAACCAGTGGAGACACGCTACGCGCCGCGCCGTGCTGCTTCGCCGAGCTGCTTACGCTACGCGTGCGGTGGGTGCCCGGCGTAATGCTGAAACCACACTATACGCGGCGACGGCCGCCTGTCGCCGCGCCGCGTCCCCACAGTCGGCTGTTTGTGGGCGTGTCACCTATTTTTGACAGACAGTTGTGTTCGTTAAATGTTGACCGGGTTTAATATCGTGTTTCATATTCATTGTCCTGTCTGAATAAAAATCATTTTGCAGTAACCTAGATCTGTCTGCAGCTTTTGACACGGTCAACCATAAAATACTCCTCTCCACCTTGGCTGGGATGGGAATTGCCGGGACTGCCCTGTCTTGGTTCGCTTCCTATCTTGCAGATAGGACCTACCAGGTCACCTGGAAGGGGTCTGCCTCTGCCTCTCATCCACTTGTTACGGGAGTGCCACAGGGATCTGTACTGGGTCCTCTGCTGTTCTCCTTATACACCAGATCTCTTGGTTCAGTCATTAATTCACATGGTTTTTCCTATCATTGTTATGCAGATGACACACAACTCTTCTTCTCTTTCCCCCCCTCGGCCACACAGATCAATGATAAGATCTCTTCCTGCCTGGCTGACATCTCCACCTGGATGGCCAGCCACCATCTGAAGCTCAACCTCAACAAAACTGAGCTGCTCTTCTTCCCGTACAAGACCTCCTTGCTTCGTGAACTCTCAATCACGGTTGATGGCACCACAGTGACTGCCTCTCACTCTGCAAAGAGCCTGGGGGTGGTCCTGGATGACCAGCTGGACCTCAAGGAGCACATCAAGGCAACATCACGGTCCTGCAGATTCCTCCTGTACAACATCAGGAGGATTCGACCATACCTGACGACACACTCCACCCAGCTGCTCGTCCAGGCTACGGTGACCTCTCGCCTTGATTACTGCAACTCTCTCCTTGCAAACCTGCCAGCTTGTGCCATACAGCCACTACAGATGATTCAGAATGCCGCTGCCCGACTCATCTACAACCTCCCCAAATTCTCCCATGTCACTCCTCTGCTGCGATCACTTCACTGGCTACCGGTCGCTGCCAGGATCCGATTCAAAGCCCTGACCCTTGCCTACACTGCCGCCAACAGGACAGCCCCCATCTACTTGCAGGACATGACTCAATTCTATGTGCCTGCTCGACCACTCCGCTCTGCGGCAGCAGGGCGTCTTGCAACCCCTCCCACCCGCCCAAAGGGATCACAGAGCTTCTCCACCCTAGCTCCCCAGTGGTGGAACGAACTCCCCGTCCCTCTCCGAACCTCCCCCTCACTATCCATCTTCCGCCGTGGCCTGAAGACTCATCTCTTCAGACTATACCTAGAATAGCCACCACCACGCTGTATATATTAAAAAAAAAAAAAAAAAACTTTTCCTATCACTTGTTACATGTTGCCCCTTCCCTGCACTTCTTGGTAAATTGTATTCGTCCTAATACTGTAGCTTATTCTTCTGCCTAGTTTGGCTTTGCAGATGTCAGACCAGGATAGTGTTCTTTGTTCTCGGCTAGAAATAGCTTTACAAAATGAGTAATTGTACCTTACTGAACCCGTGTTCAGCAGTTGTCTACGATCATGAAAATGCACTTTTTGTACGTCGCTTTGGATAAAAGCGTCTGCTAAATGAATGTAATGTAATGTAATGCAGATCTGAAAGATGTTAGTCAGCTGCCTAGCTAGGCTGTTTAATGTCTACAACCAACAACAAAAACATTGTCTGACAAATTAGCCAGATAATTCCTTCAAAGTTGTATCTAATAGCTAGCTAGGTGGCTGGTAGAAACGAACAACTAGCAACTAATACATTAGGAAGATTTTTTTTTGTTTGTTATTGTTTGTTGTTACTCACTATAGCTACACATTAGTTAGCCTAGCTAGGCAGCTTATTAACATTTTCAGAGCTAGATTACTGCAAAAATGATTTTTATTCAGACTGGACAGTGATAGTAGCTAACGGCGATAACTACATTGCAGAGCCACCGACAATTTCAGAGACTTTTCTCCACGCTATTTCCTCTTATCAGTGTCTCTGTAGGAGATTTTATTAAGTCGGGAAACCCGATGTGGAAATTACGAGTTAGGTCCTCCATTGTGGAACGATAGAATGTGGAACTAAAATTAGAAAAAAATAGGGACAATTTACTTGACGGATCATTATATCACATCAGATTGGTTACCGCGACGCGGCGAGGGGGTCAAAGTTGAATTTTTGCCATCTCCACTGCGGCCTCGCCGCTCCCGCCGCGCCGCCGGCAATCCCAAAATGCCTTGCGGGGGCTGGCCGCCACCCCTCATTCAAAATGAATGGAGGCGGCTCCGCCGCGCGGCGGGGCCGCGTATAGTGTGGTTTCAGCATAAGAGTGGCAGTATTACACTTCCCACAATAAGAACTCACAGCCTGAAACACGCTAAACATTTCAACAGCATATTTTGCTAAATGGTGGCACTGTAAATCTATCTGGGCAACAATGACAATATTGGGACAACAATGAAAATATTTAGTTTACATTAATTAGCCAAGCTAATTGGAAGAGCAAATGGATCTGTTCTGCAAATATATACTCTGTGTGTGTGTGTGTGTGTGTGTGTGAGAGAGAGAGAGAGAGAACCAAAGAACCAAAGAATCAAAAGTGGTTTAACAGAAGGTACCTACCTTAACTTCTGTCTGCTTGCCTCCTAAAAGGCATTCCGCATTCTCTCTCGGATCACTGACTCACTGTCCTCTCATCCAAGTGACTCTAGTCTCGATCCAGTCAGATGTTTATCTGGCACAATGCATTGTATTACTGTTTGACAGTCATACACGTTACATATTTACATAAAGTTACACTGAACAGTATTTCAATGATGCGAAAAAATGTAGTTGAGTGTTTTGCGACCAAATATATATATATATATATTAGAGTGCAAGTTTGGTCTGGTGAAAGGGGAACTCTTAACTAATACTTTTTTGTTAATGTAAATAGATATGTTTTGATAGATTGTATAGATTACATATGTGTCAGTAGAGAGTTTGGATGGGTAGAGAGGTGCTGCGGAGGTGGTGTTGAGGCGTAGAGTAGCTCTTCTTCAAACTTGTTCAGTTGGCATGCCTCATCTGCACCCCACACTCTGTGTAAGACACATGCACATTTATTATGTATGAATTTAGTTATTTGTTTAAAAACAGAAAGTTTGTGATGTATTTAACCCACACATTTCAACATCAGAGGGTTAAATTAAGTTAATACAGTTAAATTAAGTTTATTAAACATGATGCTTTCATTTCTGTGCCCTCTTGAGGGTGTCTACTGTTACTATTACTGATTAGGAGATTTTTCGGATACATACAGAGCAATAAAGAAACAAAGCCAGCTCTTGCAGGTGAGAATGGATGAGGTTGGCATGTATTCGCATCTTTAATATCTATAGCTGGCTCTGGTGACATCGATGAACTTTTCAACTAACTATGAAATTTAATGAGCAGGGTAGGGGCTGGGTAGTAAAAATGTGTCCCCCCCAATGTCAAACTCACTCCCACGCCCCTGCAGCTGACTGATTGAACTCCCGCAATGCACCTCGTGATTTGGGTACCAACAAAGTTCTCATGTTAAGATGTCGCCATGTCTATTGTGGGTAAATGTTCAACCCTGTTCCATGGAGGCAATAGCTAGTGACTGTTGTATTATCTCTGATACCAGTGGAGTGGTGGGAGGAACTAGTAACATGGGGATTGAGGATTAGGTGTTTACCATAGTAAGCCTATGTTCTATATTTAGAAGAATACTTTGGTCTCATATATTCCGGAGTAATCATGAATATTACAAATAACAAATTCGAAAAATATGAAGACTAATTTTATCTTAGAGAGGCCAAAATTCAGAAATCGGACATGACACCACTGTTTATATTTGTTACTGCAGTGTGGAACCACTTGGATTCAAAACTCTATCTTCAGATTTTTTTTTTCAGTCAGGAGTCCAAAATGCTACTGTGCATTACACATGCAAAGTCTGACAAAACACATTTAATTGAAATGGAAATTGGACAGCCTGCTTCCTGTTCTGTAATGTTCTGTAATTTAGAGCTTTTTCAACACCTGACTGAATAATAACACTTTGGGATCATAAAACACAGCTTCACATGTAGCTGATGTACCATGCTGCTTGGAAGACGTTTGTAGGACAAATATCATTCTTTTTCCATTTACAACATAGGCCTACAATACAAAGGTACCGTATAAGCTTTAGATATAAAATGTAATCTTGTATTGACCTGTGTTTTGATTATTTTCAGTATAGCCTAATAGCATTTGCACTGTTAGCCCTCTCGTTGTAATATTTATGGTAAATAGCTGTATTTCATCCTGTAATATACTGTAAAACCCCTTTAGAGTACATTTCTGTGATATAAACTGCATCATGGGAATTTTAAATGATGTCAAATGCTGAATACAGGGCACTATCAAAATTTTTAAAATGTTAGTATATTACTGTACCTAACAGTCTCTTGAAATGTTTTTAATTAAGTGAAAGCACACGTTAACTAACTAGTTATTGCTGTTGGTAGCTACTGTTGGTGGGCGGTCTTGTTTGGTTATCAGAATGGGTAATGGGTAAAATTAAGGGCTGGTTACATTTTTTCAGCTAAAGCTATAGCGTTAGCTACTTTCTGGTACCAGGCTACTTGGGCTCTTGGTAACAATTAACTCAATGTAAGCTTCTGTTTTGCTCTTATCTAGCTGACTGGCGTATTGATTTGTAAATGCAATTTGCAGTACAGTAAATATTTATGTATTTCAATCATGTTAAGCAGGAAATGCTGAAAACTAAGGGTTTTGGACTAGACTAGATTTTAGCCAGCAATGATGGGCTCAATTTTTTAAAATTAATTCTTTTTGTTTACAGATTCTTCAAGAGAAAAGATTTAGAGAAACAAAATACACCACCAATGCTGGAGTGAGTCTCAGGACAGGAGAAATGGTGAAGAGGAAGCTAACACCAAAGTTTTCAATAACAGCTGGCAACCTTCCTTTGGCAGCTAACTGAGTTTGAGTGGAAGACCTTAGATTAGGTTAAGATTAAGAAACACACAAAGAGATCCATTTACTTGCATTGTTTTTGTTTCTCTGTCTTTTTCCATTTTTGTCTCAAACTCAGACAGTTGGAAATGTTACACTTCATACAATATGTTGATTTGTGTTCTTTTGAACTGATTTTATTACTGCAATTCCTCTATGGCATACACATCAACCAATCAATCTTTATTTACAGTACATAGCACCTTTTAAACAAAGGTACAAAGTGTTCCACAAGACTGAAGAAAGTGGCACACATGATTCATATGCCATTATGTTCCACACAACCTAAAGATGCTTAATCTAATCTAATGGTGTACTGACATGTCATGGTTGAAATCCTGCAGATAAGCACAAGGCTAAGCACAATGATATTATTATCAAAATATTCCAGGTTTTAAGCCGTTTATAAAGAGATCAAACATGACTATGTTTGGGGACAATCAAGCTCAGCTATCAAAGAAAGAAACCTGGAAGTTGTTCAACTGCTCCTGACAACAAGAGATGAATCTTCATAGACAAATAATTATTAAATTTCACCAGTTGTGGTCTCTACCTTCAGGCAAAATATTTTCCATGCAACAAAACCAAATTGTACCACATTGGGGTTTGCTTTTAGCAGAAACTAACTCTAAAATTTGAGATTTCAAATATCAAAACTCAACAACCCCCAAGCTTTATATGGAGATAAGTAACATAGCTTAATTGCCACAAGGATCTTCCCTTTCATGTTTACGGAGTGAAGAGTGGAGAGAGGGAACAGAGGGCACATACCTATAGTCATTCAAATGATTTTGTCTGTCTCTCAAATATTATATTCTAAAGGCTAGACATCCGTCAGCCTCCAGAATTCTAATCTTCTGTTTAGATTTAGGTATTGAAAAATAAATTTTGTTGTAAAACAACAACCTTTTTATGCATAAAGCCTCAAGAACTTTCCTTGTCAGTGCGTAACATTTTCAGCTTGTGTACTCGAAAGCTTATGTTTTGTTGCAGGAGTAACAATACGTGTCCTTTCATGCAAACCTAACAAACGAGACACTGTTAGAAATGTATTTTCATTGGCTAAAATGCTAAATTACTGGGTCTCATTGGGTATATTGAAGGACTGCTTGGCCAGTCCTCATCAGTGGAGCTTGTAGGTGGACTCATCTTGTTTCAAAGAATCTATACAAACCGGAGATAATAATATTCATATGCACACCGTACTTTTGGCTTGTTTATAAGGGTGATATGGACAACAATGGTAAAACATTGGCACTGTAAAATTGCTTAGAGACAGAACTGTGAGTTTTAATACTTTCAAATGGTATATCATGAGACCCGCTTAGAATTTCACCTTAAAATAATGAGGAGTCCAATCAAGACAATTCACACTTGATATGCTTAATTTCATAACCTGAAAAAATCTGTCATATTTTCTCAGTATTGAGCTATAGAAAAATTTGTAAAACAACTAGGAAGAAGAAAATGGCCTCTTTCTTGGATGCCCAATCATACAGAGGAGATTGCTCATGTACAATGATATGAGAACAGTCTGTCAGGCAGAAATCAAACCTCCATGGGAGAATCAATAACATGCTACCTGAGGCTGGTCAGAATTTTCCCAGGCTGTGGCACACATCCACATTACAACCCCTAATCTTAGCAAGTTGAGAAACACAGAGGTCCCTAACACTTCACATAATACATTGCACACATTTAAAGCTGTCAACTACAGTGTGTGAAAATGAAATGTTTATCATTGAATACAGGCCCATGTTTGAATGAAAACTGAAATGGTACACTTGAACATTGCTCATATTTATCCAGAGGAATACATAAGCTGTGCCGGTTATTATTTTGTCATATTAGAAAGTATGTCTTGACACTTCCTGTGAACATGAGAACAACACTTATTAACACCATAGCTCCCCTCAGGAGGTGAGGATTTGAATATAATTTGGAGGATGTGCTTGCATATATTTGCATGCCAATATGGTAAACTGCTTTTTTAGTGAGTGGTATGCACCATAATTCAAACAGTAACTTGGATATTCAGGCCAAAAAATATTTTTTGAAAAGCAAAAGACAGCAAAAAATCACAATTGGTTTTTTAATTTGCCACAGGTCAGTTGCTCATATTAAAAAAATGTAAGAAAATTTGACTAAATGTTATACCCGATTGCGTTTGTGCCGTATCATATAGCCCATGTAAAACTCATGTGTAGATCTTCTGAGCTCACTAACTGACATTTTGGTAATGTACCAGCTTCTGTTCAGGACTTCCTTTTAGCTATCAAACAAGCAGAAAATGATAACCTTTTTCCAAATGGGAACCAAGAACCATAAACCAAGCCCACAAGTAAGAAGTGGAACAACTTTTTTTGTCTTCATAGGATAGGAATCAGTTACAAATCACAAAATGATTTCCAGGTAGAAAAATGACTTCCTGTTTACATTGATTGGTTATGCCAGTTATATGACTGGTTAGGTAAAATGGAAAGTTTATTTGAAATACTCCTCAGTATTATAAAAAGGTTGTAGCAGATATTTATTTTAACTTTTTTTATTTTTTACTTCATGTCTGTATTTGTAGTCATTGATGAGACCAGCATGTACAGAAATATTAGAGGAGAACACCCAACAGCTTTTTTAAATATCCCCACTGGCAGCAGGATTTGGACAATCAAATGATTGTCATTGGAAGCTTACTGCCCATTTCCAATACAGTCTAAAGAATACTGATTTGGTATTGTTGCAGAACCAGGGGTCTGTAGTTTCCACATCACAAGTTGAATAACCAAAACACACAAACGAAGTACAATTAAACAAGGAAAGTTTATTAGGGGAAACTCACAAAGGGGAAAGGGGGAAATCAGGCAATCAGTCCAGTTCCACAATCTGTATCCGTAATCCGTGTCTGTATTCCAAAATTCAAATCCAAAGCCAGGTTCTCAAACAAAACAAGTCAATGCACAAGCGGGTAGTCAGGCAGTCCAGGTCACAACAGTAATTCAAACGATTATTTCTCACAATACTCTCTCTCCTCACCAAATGCGTTTCCCTCACGGTACTTTGCGATTTCCTCATGTTTCGGCTCTCCCTTTATCCCTGAGCCTTGAGTGCATAATGATTATTGCCGGACCTCCTTCTGTGTTTAGGGGGTGGAGCCAACGTGCTGCCAGGTATCTGTCCTCCACCACCAATCCCCGCACCTCTCCCCGCCATCTGTCACAGTATGTACAAGTTGATTATACAAAAGAAAAAATAATATTTCTAATTACTAGCACACAAAATTAATTCCTCTTCATGCTTTGTCAAAAAATGATGCTCAAATTAGAAAATGTAATTTACAAAAATTAATTTCAGTTGTCATCCTTAGTGAATTAGCGCAATCTTCAGTTTTTTGAATGTCATCAAGTTTTATCTAAATGCGATACCACATTAATTTAAGAAGTGAAACAAGAAGGCTATCTATAACCGCTACTTCCATACTCCAGTATTCCTTTCAGTGTCAGATCCTTTAATCCAGCTGTTCATAAGTTCTCAATCATATGACATATTCTTTCATATTTACTCAATAGCGTAACATATGTTCTACATACTCCTCCTGTTGACATTTCTCATGCAAACCACCTGTATTCCTATGATATGCAGGTTTTGTTGTATCGATTGTGCCCTATCCTTAAACTGGAAATAATAACCTTCTCATTTCTGTTCCTATCAGTCATGACATATACCACAGTTTAGATGCAATATCATGCTACAGACTTGCCTTTAGAGGGCATCAGAGTGCTTCAACACATTTCTAACAATGTTGGGTCCAAAATTTTTAGAGAGTCTAGTTGCTTGGGCGCTACTGTCATAATTTTCAAAGCCAGCATGACAACCAATACATCAAATGCAACTAGAGATTATATGGGATACCAACAATTTTATGACAGGTTACCAGGAAGAGGGTGCATTCATTCTTCAAATTTGAGAGACATTTTCCCAGAGGAAAAATAATTACAACTTCTCAGGTCAACATAATCTACATTTCCAAAAGTATGAACATCACACCCATATGTACTTGTTGAACATCTCGTTCCAAAACCATGGGTATAAATATTTAGTTGGACCCCACTTTGCTGTTTTAAGAGCCTCCACTCTTCTGGGAAGGCTTTCCAGTAGATTTTGAAACATGGCTGCAGGGTTTTGCTTACATTCATATATTCAGCCTCAAGAGCATTAGTGAGGTTGGGCACTGATGTTGAGTGTAAGGCAGGGTTCAAATTACGGGGGGGATTGGGGGGTTCTGACCCCCCTAATTAAGACTTGGACCTCCCCAAAAGAGGTAAAAACAACAGGTCGGGGGGGTCGAAACATTTATACATCCTTCTTACCTGTAATCGTAAATATTACAATATTTTTCCCATCAGTGGCATCACTAGGGTTGGTCTAGTATAGTGACGCCCCTGATGGGAAATATATTGTAATATTTACGATTACACGTGGGGGAAGCCATTACAAGGATGTTACGCTGATGAAGGCTTATGCTAAGTGGTACATTCACTGAACTGTATACAGTTCATTGGGTACATCACTATTTAATGAATATAACAGAATGCCTTAACATGCTCTGAAACCCATTGGAGGATGCTAGGAAAGAATGCGCAGATGGAGGAATTGAAGAAATGTGTATAAGGCAAGTGGAACGTCCTTGCTCTTTCAACCATCAGTTTGAAGCCACGTCAATCACAGACGTGGCAGATGGAGAGAGGTGGATCCACAGGTCGATCATTATACATCACACTTTCCGAAAAACGTCTGCACAGGATGCACTCATGTTTCCTTGCCCAAGAATTCTTCAGGAGCCTCCTAGCTTCTAGCTCCCTGAAGGAGCATTTAATGGGTTGGAATGTCTTCAAAGATGGTACACCAATATTAATTTCCAAGTCAGTCAAGGACCTTGGAGACAAAGAATCAATAAAATAAGCCATTGAAAATGCACCCATGTTGACAATGCGTGATTCCAGAGGTCAATTTCATGTATATATATTTTTCTTTTTACTGTTTGGCTTTCCAAACTTGGAAAAGAGAAAATTCATTATCAATAACAGGCAATTTGAATACAAAATAGTTTGGACCTGTATTTCAGTTCATGAATAAGCATGGTATAGCCATTGATCAATTGTTTTTAAAGAAGCAGAGCAAACACAGCCGAAGTGGCTGTATGGTAACGTCACCCTGGACAAATTTTCTCTTTGCTTTCAGCTATTTAAGGGGGATGACATGGGAAAGATGGTTATGAGCACTTATGGTACTGCAGTTATTTCTGAACCCTGTGTGCCCTCTGCTGGTCTTAAATGGGTCCAGCAGACCTGAAAAGTTTATCCCATGGGGTTGCTATAAATAATCATGGCTGATCAATATCTTTTTTAGAAGATTACCCTGTCTGCTGTAAAAACAAGAAACTTAAGATAAGGGCATACACTCCTATTAAGTGCAAACATTATAATTTTGAAAAAAAAAAATTCATTAAAAAAAGTGTTTCAGAGACTCCATGGTATTTGGTGCTAAACAATTGGATTTACACAAATAAATGTATTTTTGGAGTCAAGCTTGTTCCTTTGTGTTGTTCTTCTGCTTGCTGTCTTACTGCAGTTGCACCCTTGAAAAAGGTATCTTACCTGAATCACATAAGTACAATATCCAGCGGAATTAGTGGATTTTATGTAACGTGTAAGTCGCTCTGCAAAATGTTATTTTTTACATGTAATGAATATTGGCTTACAAATCTATTACTGGATTTACATCTACCCATTGACAAAAAACCAAGCCGAGACATTATGTGGAACCACAGACCATAGTCACCTTTATTCCAGATATTATATTGATAATAATTGGTAAAAAAAAAACGGTTAAAAATGATATCTAAAATTCAGAAAAAGGTATTATTAATTAAAGTTGTCTTCATACAGTTGTCTTCATACATTGTTCAGTAAAGTGCTCTCATATGATTACTGGATATTTAAAGTGCTAAAATCAAACAAGCAGTTTTGGGCTCCATCAAGAAATATTCAAAGATAAGTGAATGGTATACCATATATATCTGCCTACCAATGGTTTGTATAAAGGTGTAAAAAGACCCTTATGCTATATATAGGCAAACAGGTATGGGATTAATTTAACTGCACTATTCTTTGTGCTGTGCTCACACAGATGGAATAAACAGGGGTGTTTGGATAAACAATATATCACTTTCAGGGCTGTTGTGGCTGTAATGACAGCAGTATAAATGTTGAAAAGACAAAAATGATAACAAACCCTACTGAGGTATAACCTGGTACAGGATGTAATGCACGGAACAAATTTAAGTTTTGTGATATCTGATGAATATCCCAAGCACCTCCACCATTACCACATAAATTGTAGGTAAATTGATGCAGCTGGCTCTCATTCTCTGGAATTTTGGAAAAATGCATCTGAATTTGGTTCTTCACCACATTGCACAGCATATAAAATAAATTTCCTTTCCCTTTTCTTCTTACTAGGAATGCAGTACAGTTAATGTAAAAAGAAAAAAAACATGGAGCTCTCCATTCACAGTACACCTGGTGTGCAATCACTCTGATTCATCTGATTCATCATTCATTCATGATTTCAAGCAAATTTCCCTGGATGACAACAAAAAATAAATGTGTGTATAACTAAAGGCGACAGTCCCACTCTATCCTGCTCCAGTTAGTCGGAGGGTCCAGGCCCAAAAGCAGGGCATTTGGCCATAAGGAAGCTGGGGCAGAAACACCTTCAGTCCATTGGGCTTCAAGGGCTGCCACTTCAGAGGCTGCTGATAACCGAGAAGCACCACCTTGTGGAGAGCAATGAGAGTAGCAGATATCATTAGTCGTTTTACAATGGGGATCTGCCATGGAACAGAGATTTAAAGCAAACAGGACAATAAAAACAAGAACTAAAAAATAAACAGTTGTACGGTTATTGTAAGGCACTAAAGCCTATCTACTGTGAAGAGCGTGAGCGGGCACCAGTCAGCAGAAGTCAGACTAACAAATTCATAATTAAAAAATTTATAAACATAAAATTCAAATAACAATAATAAACAATGACAGAGTTTCATTAAATTATTTTTTTCTAAAAGTGGAAAATGTTATAGTTCATTTTTTGTATTTATTTAGTATTCTCCTCAACAATCTACACGTTTTGATAGTTAGGTAGTTTGAGCTCTGTATTTTATACTATTACTGCTTGGATGACACAGAAGTCATGATGAAATAGTAAAGCAAAGTGCTGGCTGCTGCATAGAAGGTTGATTCTCCAGTGTCCTTACCTCAGTCTTTCCCTCCAGGACCATAGGTTCATTGAGAGCTACATATCCACTGTCAGGCCACTGCAGGATGACTGCATAGATGGCGCCTTCCTTTGGCCTCCAAGTGTACCTATTTAGAGATATAAATAATCAAACTGAGATGGTATCAAAACTAGCGCAGGTAACTCACTTATTTCAAATGTGTGGCTCTCAATCAAACTAAAACTACCATAATAAACAAATCATGCAAGTCATTTACTATTCATATATTATTCCACAAAACAGTTTACCCTTCCACATTTTAAAGCTTTTAACACTGGGTCAAAATAAAATGGTGACAGCAGGCGGATACAGGCTGAGGCTCCAATACATTAAAGCTGCATATTAAACACTCAATGAAACACCTTAAATTCTGACATCATTTTAAAAAATGGGTCAGCTTGGCTACTGTATAAACAGATGTCTTCTGCATTCATACGTGTAAGCGCATAAAAATGAATAGTGAACTGCAGAACTAAATCAATATTGAGAAGGGGAATTAAAACACACCTAAATGAAGGTGAACGTAACCCTGATAGAAATATTGTAAAAAAGAAAAATAAATAAAATAAATTTTTTTTTAAATGTATTAAAAATCCAAAAATGGGGGAAGTAGACACAGAGGTGATTATATGCCTGAATCCTTGAAAGGCAACATGTGGCAACTGTTTAAACTGCAATAAAACAAGGTAATTATTTTGGGTGGGGAAGTGTTGTACTGTCTTCTCTGCGAAACGGTGGGTGCTGACCAGACTCCGGGCGAGGCGCTGTCATTCTGGGACCTCCAGGCGCTGCTGTTGTAAATGGCCTCCCCATTGACCGCCAGCCACTGGCCCACCTGCCGGAGACGCTCCTCAAATATGGGGGCGATTCGTCCATCATGAGTGGGCCCCACATTCATCAGGAGGTTCCCACCACAGGACACCGTCTCTACCAGTGTCTGAGGCACAGAGAGCATCCATTCACCCGTTACCAACCCCTTATCGTAGCTTCCCTCTAAACAATCATACATTGATACACTAATTGCCGCGTCGATATGCTTATTGTGTTTTACAATTAATTTTCACGAAAGGTACAGATTTGTATTTTCAATTGGGTGCTTTTTAAAGTGATTATTCATGAAAACAAACTATTCATAAGCCCATAATTCATAAATAACTGTTTTCTCTGTGAGGCACCAGACAATACTCCGTCCCATTACCCACAAGCACTCCCACTAACACACATCCTCATGTATGCATTTTAACACAGAGACCAGTGATTTATTAATCAGTAAACATAATTAACATTATTGCAGGTTTTTTATAAACTGTTGTCATAAAAACACTGAATTACTTATGGGGATGGTTTCCCAGACACAGATTAAGTTTAGGTCCAGATTAAATTTACTTTAATATGTAGAATCTCCACTGAAAATAATTTAGTTTTAGACTAGGGTTAATCAACATCTACAAAACTGGCCCACGGTGTTACAGTAAAATCAAAAATACTAAATACATAAACTTTAAAGTGCAAGAAGTCTCTTGGCAAACAATTTTTTCTTGGCAAAATATTTTGCTGTGAACAAAACACACCCTCATCTACACTCTCTAACACAGAGACCAGTGATTTTCCCAGTCAAAAACACACCCTCATCTACACTCTCTAACACAGAGACCAGTGATTTATCCCTCTGTCAATAACACACCCTCATCCACACAATTCATAATGGAGCATGTTAAAGCTCATATTGCAAATATTAGAACATATCTTACTTCCTCTGCACATTCAACATCTGTCTGTGCAGACTGATCTCCGGTCGGGACATAAATATAGTACGCTTGGTCAAATCCTCCGAAACGACATTTTGGATAGACTAGCGACATGTGGTGCTTTTATAAAATTCACAAAAGAAAGTAAGATTAATGAAAAAAATTACAAAATTACTGTAAATTAAGATTGCATGTCCCCCGTACCTTCTGGTGGACTCGTTATATTGACTAATTCAGTGATATAGCTTGTTGTATTTATGGCAAGCAGCTCGATGCACTATTGTATTAATTAAAGAAAATAAGGGAAACAAAGTGCAAGAACATGGGCTACAAGTATCTACACAGAGATCAGTATTTAAGAACAACACTGTGAGAAGGTGCGTACTTGCCGCATATACTTTGTAGTTGGTGTACACAGAATTTCAGGGAGACAAAAATATCAGGCATAAGGGAAAAGGATTAGGGAAAAGGATTAGAAAAATTGCTGTTCGTACTCTGTGTGATGGCCTAATGTTTGAATATAGTAAAGCACAGTGAAATTAGCGTCCACCTGTTTTAATTGTCCACGCTTATTTCCCAGCTTTATAATGGCTTCCTTGACTTTCATTGACACAACTCTGGTCCTCATTTTGACAAATGCCAATAACAGACTCCAATAACGGACTTTCAAAACTAGATACTGAAACCTCTCTTATACCTGCGCTAAGGAAGCAACTGAACGCACCTTCCGACTAATCAGAAACACCCGTGATGCTATTTGTCCAAAACATTATGATGCCCTGAAACAGGGGGACCATTTATTAAATGTTCTGTAATTGTGCATAAAATGTCCTGTTAATGTCCACATGGCGAAACTAAAATGTATTTTGTTTCTTTACCCACATGTGAATTGCTTGATTACAAACCTAAAATTGTGGAGTACAGAGCCAAATTAAGAAAAAATGTCTTTCTCACGAACATTATGCAGCTCGCTGTATACACACCAAACTGTTAGCTCAGTGTTGATGTAACCAAGATATTTAATAAGTGTACTTTATCATACATTTCAGCTTCTGCAATCACAAGTTAGTATTAATTTTTTTTAAGCTAGCTGCCTCATTACATCATAATATAATAAAGCAGTTTGGTGTATATGTGTGCCATATTCAGTTGATTTTAAAGACCGAAAACTAGTGGGAGAGTTAGCACAGCTCACGCGGAGAGAAAAGACAAGACTAAAGAAAACTGATCTGTAAGCTATTCACACTAAAGGGGCTCCAGCTAAGCTGGTATTGTTGCCAAACCTTAGAAAAAGAATATAACCACATTTTTAGAGCCTAGGAGGTCCCTTCATAAATTCAGAGAAAACAGTGAAATATGCAACTTCATTTATTCATATCCACATTTTAAAAATCATGCATATGCACAATTCAAGAACTGGTTGTTTGTTCAAATTTAGTATGAAAACTGCCTTAAGTCTATAAATGAGGCCTCAGGTGACATGAGGTTTTTGTGTAATCAACAAGCTGACCCCCTGCTGAACGCCAGCAAGTAGCATCTGTGTGCACATAATTATACCTTTAGCAGCTCCTCTATGGTTAGGTAGTCCTTAAGCTCAGCGTTCCTTCTGTATCCCCAGGACTTCTGGTCGATGGTCATACAGTTTTCCCACTTGTGTTTCAGCAGGTGTCCGGGGTTGTAGCGGTCAGTGCAGGTGTAGTACCCTCCATGTTTGCAGATGGTGCCGTACCCCCAGCGGTCGTTGGTCACGACTGTCTCCTGCACCGGACTGCAAAAAAGTGATGTTGGTCATATGAAAAAAATAACTTGCTGCACATAATTCACTTTCCACAGACATTCATAAATATAACTCTGCTCACATACCATTCACTACTGCACAGGCTACAGTTTACACAATACATACAGATGTGTGAACATATGGTAAGTCAAAATTACAAAGGGGTAGTGTGGGTCATAGAAAATGAATTGGTTCAGGAGGTGGCTTGTCTTAGAAAGCTTCGGAACCGCTGTTCTTTAGTATGCTTAAAAAACCATCAAAGCACATCTGATCTAAAGAATTAGCTAACACTGAAGTGGATGTTTTACAGCAATGCATACATTTTGCAAGAGGTTATGAACTGTACATAAACTATTTTAGATGACTGAAAGCCCTAAAAAAAAGTGAAAGCAAATGATTTTCCCGATTAGCCTGTTGCCCACAAAAAGTAAACTAAAATAAAATCTGTTTTGTGGATAGCGTAACTGAGCTAACCTGACGGAAAACTAAGCAACTGGGAATGCATATTATTCATATAATAATCAGTTTTTAAAAGTTGAAGCTGAAAGGTAAATCAGGTCCAGAATACAGAGAAGAACAGGCCCTGTGAGATGACAATGTGTTCACGGAATGAGGGGGGGGGGGGGGTTGATCATGGACCCCCCGTTGAATACCCAGGATCTAAAGGAAATGCTGAGACGGATATGGGATCTTGATATCCATGCCACTGAGTTTGAACCCTTTAATTAGCTCTTATATAATAACACTTCTAACAGTATTACATATAGTTATGTTGTGCACATTAGAGGAAGTGGATAATTCTGTGTGAATTTAAGTGCAAAATGGCCTTTTTTGTGTCAAATTTCAGGAAAATCCAAAGGGGTCACTCATTCACCCACAATGACCCAAGTATCTTCTGGAATAAAAGGATGGAAATAAAACAGACAGTGTGTACTTTTTCACTTGAAGGGAACCTTCAGTGTTGTTATGAAAACACAAAGAAATAGTTTGTTTGGTGGTACCATGCATTTTTAAATCTACCTAATAAGGCCAATTTAATTGGAGCAAACTTGTAATGTCCATGAAGTTCCATGAATATGCATATTAAAATGAAAAGTGTAAGGTACACTGCAGGTTATGTTTAAAGAACAGGTTAGGAGCCCCTGTTCATGCTTATTGGAGTATAGGGGCCCATGAAACCTCATTCTCTGGCCACTGTTACAAATCTAAGATTCCCAATAGTCTCCATACCTCTCATTGTAAAGCCAGGCTAAGAATCCTGTGCTATTCCAGTACTTGTCTGGGGCATCGCCATCTCCGTCAGACCACAACACCTCTGGTCGGTACTTTGTGACGATCTCATATAGCTCTGGTAAGGTCTTAGTATTAGGGAACTGGTTAGTGGTGAACAGGTTTGCAGCATCCTGCCTGAAGAGGGGATTGAACCACTCGAAGAGGGAGTGGTAAAGTCCCAGACGGAGGTCACTTTGTGCTCGCAAGGCATCGGCGACCTCTGCCACCAGGTCCCTCTTTGGCCCTACATCTACCGCATTCCAGTTCCAGGAATATTTGGAGCCCCACAGAGTGAAACCTGAGGATGGACACACATATATGCATGTAAAATGACAACATCTATTTGAGTGGAAAAATTTTCATGACCTTTGAGATTGTACAAGCCTATGTACTCTGCTCAGCAGAACATTTTTCAAAATATGAAGATTAAAATTTAAGTAGATTTCATATAAACGATAATTCAGTTATCAAACAGTTATCAAGGACATTCCTTTTTAAAAATAAAAAATGTATTCCTTTTTCTAAAATAAATTGGTTACCTAACCTGGGCCTAAACATGTCCAATTCCCACTTTAATTTGGAATATCCAATTGACTATTTGTAGTTGTATTCATGTGTGATTCCACAGCACTGATTAAGAGTGATTCTCCTCTGAAAACCGTGGTGTCAACAGCCTGCTTCGTTTCACACCACAGCAGCCAACAGCCAAGCTTGCACAAAGCTGGGCATCATCCATGTAGCACAACGTGTTGCTTTAACTGAATGAGCCACCTAGTAACATTCCACCTAAATGTTCAGAAAACCAGGTTAAATTTTCATTTAATTAGCTGGTTTATAGGCTACCACCTGTACAGATCACATGAGTTAGCCTATATGTTTCTTGTCTAAACACAGCCCAGGTTACAGCCATGCCTGGACTAACCAATTATGCCTGAAATTAATTATTCATTATTTGTTGTTAAAAACACATTCCTTTGGGCATGAAAGTAGTCTTTCAAAAATGCTTACAAACCTTCATGATGCTTTGTTGTGAGCACTACATATTTTGCCCCAGATGCAGCAAAGATATCTGCCCACTGTTTTGCATCAAAGAACTCTGCTGTGAACTGGGGTGCAAAGTCTTGGTACTGAAAGCCGGGGGGATAGTTATGCTCCATAAAATCAACATATGGCTTCAATTTCTCCCCCTGCCAGTACCACCTGTGGACACACAAGTGTAAAAGGTGTCAAAACTTCTTCAAGTGAACATTTCCAAAAAAATATAACAAAAACAGGCGAGGGCCAGTCAGAATTGCTACAGTCTTATTTCACAGAAGGTTTCTATCCCTAAAATGCTTGTCCTTTGTGGCAAGTTGTGTTATTTCAAAGATTTCAATGTGAGCATATCCTATTAACTTTTTATCACATCACATTACTAGTAGACTGCATGACATTGCAAGTATAAAAAAGCATAACTTCTTGCTTGATATCTAATTAAGCTACTTTTATCAATGATTTTATCCCTGATATTAGACTTTCTATGACACGTTTCAGCCATTAGGTGGTTGGTAAGAGCACATTTCAATTGCAGGACTGTTCTGTGTGTTCACATTACATCCTCTTTTGATATTAACTAAACACTGCAGATAGCTACTTCACTGTAATGTACAAAGAATTGAAGGTCAACTAGTTAACATCCATTAAGCAAATACTACTACTATTATTGTTATTATTATATATATATTATTATCACACTGTACACTTCATAATTTGGTTTCCTGGACATTTACTTTATGTAGACAGCAACACCGGTACATTTTTGGTTAAAAAGCCATACCGTGTAAACTCCCCTCATATATGTGTAGTCTTCTGTCATTGACCACCAGTTGCTAACAGTTTCACTCCACAAGATGGCTGTTCCATCAGCTACCCAGGATTTGCTCAGAACTTGGTAAAACAGCTTTCTCCTATTTTGTACTCTGGTCATTGAATAATTTTCTAAAGAACACACTATATAGGCTACTGTAGATTGTAGACTTATGCGGATTTCATAGGATACTTACCAAAACCACTCACTTCCGTAGCTGGGGACAGAGAATACCCCCCAGTGCACGAAGATGCCAAATTTGGCTTGATCGAACCAGACAGGTATAGGTCGGGAGTCAATCGATTCCCACGTAGGTTCGTATTTACATTTGCAGTGGGCGATTAGGATGGCTAAAACGACGGAGACCAAAGCTTTGTCCATAACGGTGCTTTTTGATAGAGAATGTTTACTCCAAAGTAGGCTACGAATCACATAGTTAGTTAACCAGGTACATAGCAGCTGATGAACTATATGAAATGTTTATTAATAGCTAGCTCGTTCACTACCGCATCTTGTTACTTCCTGGTAAATCATGTGACCTGGCCAAGAAGCAGAGTTCCTTCACAAATTATTTCAAGAGAACCTGCCCTTCTCCATGGAGAGTCAATGGGTGACGTCACAGTGACATCGTCCATATTTTTCTACAGTCCATGGTTAAACATAAGAAGTTGTAACTAGCAAACTTCAGATTGATGTCAGTATTGTTTACCCTTTTACAGCATGATACTCAAGTGTCGCAAGTTATAAAAGAGAAACAATCCTGGCAGTCTGCAGTTTGCAAATTGGATGGGCAGAAAGTCCAGAAGTCCTTGAAGAAAGCAGCACTCCTGAATCCCCATGTGTCATTATAGAATATTTTGACTACTTTAATTGGCAAAAACATTCAAACTCCAGCTGAAAATGTGAAAATGTCCCTCAAAATCAGAAGCAGATCAGGTGTCCCAATTTTCATACTTCTGGTTAGGAGACGAGTGATAGTGGGGGAGTTAATGAACTGGGGGGATGGAGGTCAGGAGTGAAAAGTAATAGAACGCGCCCCTGATGAAATGCAATCTCTAACTAGCTGCTCAATAATTATGTTTAGACAGTTAATATAAATGCTTGTAATTCTGAAAGTGCCCATGCCCATCTACACATACAGTGCAGTCCATAAATAATGAACAGTTACACCGTTTCGTTTTGGCTCTGTAGCCTGCTCCAGCACATTGAATTTGAAATGAAAGTGTTTAATGTAAGGTTAAATCGCAGAGTCTCTGCTTTAATTTCGATATTTACATTCAAATCGGATGAGCCACGAACCAGGTCGGAAGGGCTACAGTCTTTTCTACACACAATCTCTCATAGACATATATGCACGTCTACGTATATATGCCTATGCAGTCGCTCCTCTACGTTCCGTACAGCTCGATGGTAATTCGAACTTGGAAGCGGAAATGTATGTAACGTGGTTCAACGTTCGAAGGGAAACACCAGAGTAGCAATAATGTTCTAGGCTCCCCAATGAGCTTGGGATATCTGGCGTTTCTTCCAGCGCTCTGTCGCCGTTGCTAGCCAAATTGTGTAAAATTTGTTTGCTGTCTTATATCTCATGTTCCGGTTAATTCGAGGAGACGTATTGTATGAATATTTACATTTCTGCGTACTAGCTGTCGTTGCCTAATGACAGGTTTTATCGACTGCCACTGTCACATCTCTGCCAGAGATTTTGACAATGTAAGTGCCACATACACTTTGATCCGCAACTACAATTACACTTAAAGTATATGTCTGTTATAAAAGATGAAATGTATTTTGTTGCAGCTCACTCTGCTATCTTTTTACAATTAACTTTTTAGACTCGTGGCTACCGAGCTAATGGGCTCTTACAATTACACCTTGCCGTCATTATTTAATGTTTTAAAATTAGCTAGACTATAGGCATGCAGTTCTAAGGGAGACAATATTGATCGATGCCTTTTTTCCAGGATATTGAAGATGTTATAGAAAACTCCAAACAAGTAAGCACACCATTCGCCCCTGTTACAGATCTGTGCTCAAATGCAACTTTGATGTTATAAATAATTAATGAAAATACATTCTTACATTCCTTTTCCTGCTGTGTAAGTTTCTCGCAAGTAAAGCCGACGTTACTGTCATAGCTGATGATCATGACGGCTCCAATTTCTGTTAACGCCCGTACAAATTTTCCAGTATCCAAATACCTTTTAAAATAGTCTTCCAGACGTTATTCTACGAAAGTTTTCCAGTGTATTAAAAAAAAAAAAACCTGTATTTGCGGGAAATCTCTGGCAACCTGTTGTGTAGGAGGGAAATCTCTGGCAACCCTGTTGTGTAGGTGTTCATAACTGCTTGCTTGCCTGCAGTCATTTTACGCCAGTGGTGTACAGCAAGGGCTAACCCATTTCAGGATTTAGTGCCAACTTTTGATTTTAATTATTTAATTAGCTTAATCATATCTTAATCTGCCATTTGCATCAGCACCAGCTACACCCACAGACTGCAAGTGTATCCTAAAGATTTTACTGTGTTCAAGTACCTGAGTGAACCAGTGTAATTTATAGAGCTGTCAGAAAACTAAATCTAAAGTAAATGGTTGGAACAAAAACTAGAATGTGGATCAACCCCCAGGATTGAAGTTGTGCTCCGTTTAAGCAGTAGCTATGTAGGTTTCATGTAATTGCCGGATTTAATTACTGTAGACATTATGTGCTTTTTTAGGCAGGAATTTTGGCTCTTGTGGCAGTGGCTGAACATGCAGGAGAGTTTGAGAAAATCATTCAGCTTTCAGAAAGGTATATTATTTTCATTTAAAAAAAAAACTATTACAGAGGCATTTGCACAATCTTAAAAAATAGAAGTTAATTTTACAAATGCTTGAGATGTCACATCATATAACTAGGTTTAATTGTGTTACAAAATATGTCATATATTTATTTATGCTTTTTTTGTGGTATTTAACTTTAACTGTGTTCAATTAAACCAATGCTTGAGTGAAAGTCCCAACTGTATATATGTAATGCACTGCAGTCTGCCCTGGATAAAGGAAGATACTAAGCACATAATTAATTATGTTTGTGGGTTCTTTTTCCTAGGTTCCCTGGCTTTGTGTGGCCCTGTCTTGGGGTTCACCCTGTCCAGGGAGCACCTCCAGATCCTCAGAGGGGCGTCACTATGGAGGTACTGCTGAGTCATTGGAGGGTTCTGAATGAAAAAAAATCATAGATAGCTGACTTAAAGTAATAATCTCGAAGATTTTCATTAAAGTTACGATCTCGAAGATTTCAGTTTCGTTCTCTATGGCTGTACCAATGGCGAGAAGCGGTAATTGCAGGTGTGTTTTTGGACCTCACTTCCCATAGATCCAACCGGATCCAACCATTGTCGCCTGTGTGACGTCAGTCACTTGGCACCTGGGCCACGCCAACTATAACACTTATTATTTACTGAATAGAAAATGGTTGTTATGAAAGTGATGTTATGTACATACTCATTCATTGTTTAACATTAGGCTAACTTAAACTGTCTTTACACTGCCGAGCCGGGTTAAAATGCTGTAGCAGATCTGGGGTAGAATTAGTGATAATCAATTTCCACAAACGTTCTTTATCCACCTTTTTCCCCGTATGAACATCTTTACACTGCAGAGAAGAATTCGCAGGATTCGCTGTGGCTCGTGCAATTATGTATCTCGTGCACAATAAACAGTCTTTTTTGTGAATGACTGTTGTGTAATATTTTTGAAACAACTGCCTTACAAAATGTTTCTGGTTTTGCTAGCTAAACTGTTAGAGAATAAAGCTGAGCTGGGTGTTAAATTAGCAATCAGAACAAGAAGAATAAAACAAAAACAAAGGAGATTTCATCAAAAAAGGGCATCAAGGCTGAAGGAACATATGAGAAAGCGTAATAAAATAATAACAATGTTAATCCATACTGCCGTATTCTTTTATTTAGTTTTCTCCGGCTTGACATCTTTACACAGAAATCAGACCCGGCTCTGATCCAGGTATACCCCGGCTTTATTCCTATCATTATAATATACTGATGAACTTGATGGCAATGTAAATAACGGTAACGTTAAGGCCAGTTCGCAACGAGACAAAACGGTTTTACAGTGTTGCAGAGAAAACTGCAGCGGTGTGAACTGGTTAGTAGCAGAGCCGTTGCCTGCCCCTTTAGTTAGCTACATTGCAACATTGCAACAAGGTAGCATTGCATTTGAGAGACGGTTGGCGAGTTCGGTACCGGTCGGTAGCATTAGCTAGCGTATTTTCTAATTGTTAGCTGACATTAGATTGTGTTAATTACATTAGCTTGCTAGCTAACGCAACGTTACCTGATATGAGAGATGGATATTGTGCGCAACGTTGTCTAAACTAATGTTGCCTTTCATGACATGGTCCGGTAGCTAGCGTGAGCTGTGAAAATAGCTAGGTAATTTAGTAACGTTACATTGTCATCAAATGTAATACGAAATCTACATCAACAAATAATATGACCTCATGTTACACAAGAACTTTTTAGGGTTCCATAACTTTCTCTGTTATCGTAGTAGACACCGGAAAAAAACAGTACGCCGCCTACACACAAGTGAGTTGAAGAGCAAGCCTGTTGCGTTAGCTCCGCCTACCCTATCTGGCGGACCCACCACTGATGGGTGATGGAAAAGTCGTCACTAACTATGCGCCGTTTGTGATTTATTCCCGGGAATGTCGCCACAGACACCCAGTTCTTTAATCATAAATGATTATAATAATAATAATATAAATTAATATAATAATAGGTTCAATCACCATTGCAGGGTTTCCGCCAGTGTATTGCAAGCCCGGCGGGCCGCCGGGCCTCAATTGACCCCCGCCGGGCCGAAGCATTGGGGATTATTATTATTAGTTTTTAACGTATTTTTAAGATGTTTTTTAAACTACAGTTACAGTGGGGCGGCTTAGTTGGAAAGCTCACCAGCGATATATGTTGGTTAAAACGTGAACGCACTATAGGAAAACAGCAGGTCTGTTCTTTACTCTCATTGTGCATAGAGTGACGTTCAACACTTAATGCTTCCAACTATCACAAGCTAACGGTACCTAGCAAGGCACCATTTCTTTAGTAGGCTAACTAACCTCGTTACAAACTGTGTTATCACTTCATCTTGTCGGTAAGTACATTCTTTTTATATTAACTTAAGCAGTGTGTAGGTAACGTTAAACTAGTAGCATGAATGTAACGTTCGATACATTGTAACATTACATGATGTATTAATCGCCATCTAAATAACGACTTCACTTGTTTATTAATGACGTTACCTTGGTGACATTAATGTGCACGACAACGTGCTCATTTAGCTAACTTAGCTAGCTAGCCAAACAGTCAGTAACACAGATACATAGATATTTTGTTGTTGTTGAAATGTGCCCAGCATTCCAAGCTGTACATTGTTGTAAGATTTAGTAGCCAATAAGTAGGCAGTGTTGTGCATATCCCGCTCTTACAGCTAGTTTCCAGCCCAAACCACTACAAAGAGAGCAAACTTTTTTTTTTGTCAGTGACATTTCCTTCTGACATCTACGACGGCAATCGCAAACACGACATTTATTTTGTATAGCTATTTCCATGGATAAAATCGCATTTATTATTATTATTATTATTATTATTATTATTATTATTATTATTTATTGGTAAAAACATTTACTTCGTATCCAGGGAGATAGCCAACTACTTGAACGTTACATGACATGTGTAGCTATTTCGTAATACGATCGCATTTCAGGCTAGAAAATAACCCGTTAATCCAGAGAAATTGCTGAGTCGCAACAGAATGTATCAAGGCTGGCAGCACGGATCAAATTTGTTGTGACAGCTGCCGTCCAAAACAAACACCTGAGAGAGGCCGCCTGCATGCGTGCCTCCCCCAAGGCGTTACGTCATTGTTTTGCAATGCGCAGCTGTCGTAAAAACATGCCAGCTTCGATAAGCGGAATCGATAAGCTCGGAGCCATACGATTCCAAAGAATAGGACAACTTGGAACCGGTTCGTGATTCCCATCCCTATTTAAATGTGCCCAGCATTCCAAGGCTTGTTGTAAGATTCAGTAGCCAATCAGGACTTGAATACAAGTTTTCTGTGGAGTGCAAAAACTTTGATATTATTTATTTTAATTTCTTTTGTTGTTGTTGTTGAAATGTGCCCAGCATTCCAAGGCTGTAAGAATCAGTAGCCAATCAGGACTTTTTTCAAGTTTTTTGTAGAGTGAAAAAACTTTGATATTATTTATTTTAATTTAATTGAATTTCTTTTGTTGTTGTTGAAAACACAGCATTCCAAGTCTGTACATTGTTGTCAGATTCTTTGTAAGACTATGCTATGCTGTAAATAGTTGTTGATTTTTTTAAATGTGTGTTGAATAAATGACTTATTTATAACAACATTACGTAGTTATATTTTAAAATCTTCAGTCAGCCTTTAGCACTGACTTAATGTAGGGCCGTATGGAATCTGTGTTATAGCTTTTTAAATTCTCAATTCCGCGATTCCGTCTGTGATTCTGTTATCACAGAAACTATAGGGCCTTACCTAAAGCTGCCATCAGTCTGTCGCAGGCCCGTGCCGGGCCCCCATCAAAAAAGACACTTGGCCGCCAAGAGATATCAAAAGATACTTGCCACCGGGCCTAACAACTTTTCTGGGGGAAACCCTGCATTGTGTTACCTAATTTGGCGATAGATAGTGACTTAACAGACATTTATTTTAATGAAAATCTTCAAGATTATTACTTTAAAATAAATGTCTGTTAAGTCACTATCTATCGCTGAATTAGGTAGCCTAACACAATGGTGATTGAGCCTATTATTATATGAATTATTATTATTATTATTATTATTATTATTATTATTATTTATGATTAAAGAACTGGGTGTCTGTGGCGACATTCCCGGGAAAAAATCACAAGCGGCGCATAGTTGGTGATGCGTTTTCCATCACCCATCAGTGGTTGGTCCGCCAGAGAGGGTAGGCAGAGCTAGCGCAACAGGCTCGCTCTTCAACTCACTTGTGTGTGAGCTGCATACTGGGGGGTAACGGGGGGGGGTTTAGACAACGTTGCGCACAGTATCCATCTCTCATAATTAGGTAACATTGCGTTAGCTAGCTAGCTAATGTAATTAACACAATCTAATGTCAGCTAACAATTAGAAAATACGCTAGCTAATGCAATGCTACCTTGCTGCAACGTTGCAATGTAGCTAACTAAAGGCCAGTTCAGATCAATGATTCGCAACAAGACTGGATGCAACTTGCAAAATTCCAAGACGTCTGATTGTAAACGTTCTAAAACTGCGATAGGTGGGTCTTCTGAGACCCCAGGGCAGGCAATGGCTCTGCTACTAACCAGTTCACACCGCTGCAATTTTCTCTGCAACATTCTAAAACCGTTTCGTCTCGTTGCGAATCATTGATCTGAACTGGCCTTAACGTTACCGTTATTTACATTGCCATCAAGTTCATCAATATATTATAATGATCGGAATAAAGCCAAGATATAGGTGGAGCAGAGCTGCGTCTGATTTTTGTGTAAAGATGTCAAGCCGGGGAAAATGAAACGAAACAATACGGCAGTATGGATTTGCTATTTTGTTTGCTAATTGCTAATTTGTTATTATTTTATTACGCTTCCTCATATGTTCCTTCAGCCTTGATGCCCTTTTTTGATGAAATCTCCTTTGTTTTTGTTTTATTCTTCTTGTTCTGATTGCTAATTTAACACCCAGCTCAGCTTTATTCTCTAACAGTTTAGCTAGCAAAACCAGAAACACCATTGCAGTTGTTGCAAGGCAGTTGTTTCAAAAATATCACACAACAATCATTCAAGAGAAAGACTGTTTATTGTGCACGAGATACATAATTGCACGAGCCACAGCGAATCCCGCAAATTCTTCTCAGCAGTGTAAAGATGTTCATACCGGGCGAAAGGATAAAGAACGTTTGTGGAAATTGATCATCACTAATTCTACCCCAGGTCTGTTACAGTATTTTAACCCGGCCCGGCAGTGTAAAGACAGTTTAAGTTAGCCTAATGTTAGACAACGAATGAGTATGTACATAACGTTACTTTAATTACAACCATTTTTTATTCAGTAAATAGTGTTATAGTTGGCGTGGCCCAGGTGCCAAGTGACTGACGTCACACAGGTGACAATGGTTGGATCCGGTTGGATCTATGGGAAGTGAGGTCCAAAAACACACCTGCAATTACCGCTTCTCGCCATTGGTACAGCCAAAGAGAACGAAACGGAAATCTTCGAGATTGTAACTTTAAGGAATAAACCCAGTCCCATGTTCTCAGGTCGAATCTGGACTGTGCTCGTGGTGACTGTGGCCGGTAACTCCATAGAGAGATGTATAATTGGCGATTGCATCACCCACGGTATAGGAAGGTTCAGTTGGTTAGGGGTCCACATTTCATTGCTCTGTAGCATCCTCTGCTGGTCGATCAGGCACCTGTCAACTGCGTGGCAATAGCCGCATATGAGATACAGTATCTTTCTTCGACTCAACTCTATGCAAGCTTGGCTGTGGGCAGCAATGTGAAAAGAAGAAGAGATTATCATGAATGCAGCTACAAATAGTTAACTGGACATTCAAAATTATGGTGGGAATTGGAAATGTTTAGATTTTCTTGATATCTATTAATCAGCCTTAGTGAGGGATGCTTGGTGCATGCTTGTTGGTGCAACTGATCCTTTTACCTGATCCTTTTACCTGACAGGTTATTTATTAGCTTATTTGATAGGGACATGCACAGATACATTTATGCCAGTACAAAGACAGCATCAGATGCCCTGTACCACACCAGGTTACTGGGTGTCAAATATCAGAAGGATCTGAGAGATCAAGATTGAAAAGGCCATTTTCCACCTGAATTACCCTATTTCAAAAGAGACGGTGTGGCCAAATCCCTGGACAGTTACTGCAGTTCCACCGTTGAGCAAGGTGCTTAACCTGCATTGTGTAAGCTAAACATCCAGTTGTACAAATGGTAGAGTGAGATATTCTAGATAAGGGCTTCTGCTAAGCAAATAATACAAATGATAAGTAGAAATGCAGTGAATGTTGTTTCATTTTTATTATATTTTAAGCTAAGGTACTGATAATATCTCAATGTGAGCGTCATTACTGTTTTGGATAGATCACACCAAGAAATGGTGTAACTCAAGATCGGGACATATTGCAGTGGCCTCATACAGTATGTTTCTGTGTTAGTCCTGAATTTTAAGATGAACATGGTGGACGAGTTTTTCTGTATGCAACGCTGTCAACTCTAAATTTTCATTTGCTGTAGTATTCACTACAACATAAGCATAATCTGAGTATATGTGTAGTAAGTGCTGAGTGCTCTCCATACAATAAATACTGTCAAGGTTTAGGTATTATACATGTACAGTTTAGCTGTAGTTTAGATTACGATCAAATTAGTCACAGTGCCAAATGATTTAGGTATTTGTGATAGATATGAGCCTGAAATGTGAACCTATGACCAAAATACTGATGGAAAAGGATATTAAATGATGTATTTGCTTTCATGTGTTATATATGATGCACAAGTTCTGATTCACCACACAAATACCAAGGAATGTCACTAAAATATTATTGTTATGTTTTTGCATAGGATTTCGATGCTGCCTTGCCTCTGATCGAAAAATTTCAAGACTGTCTTTTAGCTATTGGAGAGGTAATAATAATAACAACAACAGCAATGCTGTTTTATATATTCTGTAAGCACTTAACTACCAGCAACAATAACAAATAATATTTACTAGGATTTTTTATTGTATTTCTAGCTTGTGTGTTACCAGTGCTCGCCATGGTGCTTATTTGCTGTTAACTTACAGGTTGGATTGGACTTCACTCCTCGATTCGTCAGCAGTGACAGAGGGAAGGATGAGCAGAGAGAGGTGTTGGTTCGGCAGGTTGAAATAGCCAAACGGCTGGATTTACCTCTGTGAGGCCTGCTCTGATCACGTATGCCAACCTTTAACTGTTGGCTATAACTTGCAATGTTAAACTGTATATTTTGCATTCATGTTGCTGATTTATTAGAGCTCACTCCACTGTGTCCACTTTCAGAAATTATTTAAATTAATCTCTAAACTGTATTCCGATTTCTGAAAAGATCTAGCCCTGCTACTACCCATGCTCATGTTCTGTATTTCCTCCTTCAGTAATGTCGGCTGTGCTCATTTTTTGGTTTCCTAGGAACGTTCACTCAAGATCTGCTGGAAGGCCCACCATTCATCTCTTGAAGGAACAAGGTAAAGACCTGGCTTTGAACAGAGCTGCAGCTTGCAGAGCATTGTATAGCCATAATGAATATGAGTGTATGGATTTTGATTGACTTTTTGTTCTCTAGGTGTGGAAAAGGCACTTCTGCATGCTTTTGATGGGAAGCCCTCAGTGGCAATGGAAGGTGTAAAGGCAGGGTATTTCTTTTCCATCCCCCCTTCCATAATAAGAAGTGAACAGGTAATACACACTTTGGAAGGATAGTCACACATGTCCTGAAGTGTCATTTGTACGCTAGGTTTTAATTGCAAATACTTTTAAGTACAGCTGTACAATATTGTCAGATTTTTATAACACTTTTTGTAAATTATATTTAATATGCATATATACTTTTGGACTGTACATTTTTGCGTGGGCACTTGGTAGAAGACAATTCATAGTTAAGCTTTGCACGTTGGGCATGGCGCTTTTGTTGTTTCTCTGTCATCAAACCAGTTACAAAAATCCACCACAACAGCAGACCATGAATACACATTTAAATGTAAATACAGTGAGTCACATGTGTCAAACTGTTCTCAACTAGCCAGCCTAGTTGCCTTATAGGCATTTGATTGCAGTGCAGGAAAAGTCAACTAGTTATACAGTATATACATATTTAATGTGCTTATTAAAATATTTATAACCTTATAAGAAGCGAAAATATAATTAGCACGATGTCAAAAGTCAATGTGTCCATGTCTTAGCAAGAATTAGTGTCCATTTAAAAATTGTCAATTTCATTGCGTAATGTAATTTCTCCAAGAAGCAGAAGCTGGTGAAACAGTTGCCTTTGGAAAGCATATGTCTGGAGACGGATTCCCCAGCCTTAGGACCAGAGAAGCAGGTAAACTTGTTTATTATTAAATATTTAATTCAATAATTAAATAACTTGTTTATTATTTAATTATTGAATTTGATTTGTAACTCACATAAATTTTACTTTGTCATTATTTATTAAGCAAAAAATAAGCCAACATGCAGAAGCTATGTATGAAAAAGTAATTGCACCCCTCCTGCTTCCGTATCAGTTAAGAAGGTAATTAGAACCAGGTGCTCTAATCAAGTGCACAAGATTAGTTAATCATCAGGAAGTGCTGCCACCTGTATATAAATATAAATATAAAATCTGACAGCTTGGTCTTCGGGTTAAAACAGTCTTACAAGGACAAAAGATATACAGTGCGGTCCATAAGTATGAACAGTGACACAATTATTATTATGTTTTTTGTTTCTTTTGTTTTTTTGGCTCGTTACTCTGGCTCATTGGATTTGAAATGAAACAGTAAATATGAGGTTAGACTCTTCGCACAAGCCCATAAGTGGCCAGGAGGCTGGCGTCTTGAGACGGCTCAACTTAGACATTCAGTGCTCCTGCAGCCAAACTATGAGTGGAAACAAAAAACTCTAAGAGCCATTGTCCATTTAACAAGCATTGAACAATAACATATCTTGGAGTTCATAGAAGTAAATCTGTATTTTGCCATTGCAGCAAGATAAAGCCAACAATAGCCCAAAGGTATGTCAATACAGCGGAGAAAAAATCTTCACACTGAATAGTGAAATAAACTAGAGGAATTTTGTGTGATTGTACCATGTCATTGTACTATTAACATCTGTGACTAAATATGGAATAAATATACTCTCTTACCATTGGTTCTACACGTAAAGATGTCCCTTTAAAGATTCAGTAGTCATTTGTTGTCTTTAACAATCCATTTGAGAAAAATATGCAAAAAGAAAGTGGCATTTTACACCATCGGAACTCTTTCCAGTTCGTTCTGTTTTGATTGATAACTATTTTATCCAGGAGAGGACTGTATAAGCTTTCCAATGATGTATGGCACATTTCATTGTCATTTATTAACAACGATTGGGGGCTCTGCGCAGCACAGTGTTCAAGAGCTTCAACCGTAGCATTACACAGTAATATACAAGCACTCCTTGAGACGTAACAGTTTTTTTCCTTCTGAGTTTTTGGAAGATTTTACTGATTTTGCTAAACGCTAATTCTCACAATGCTTGGACATGGATTTGGAAGAGGAAGAAGCATGAAGTATAGTGAGGATACATACAAACATGGTGAAGATGTACGTATTTCCTAGTAAGATTTCAATTATTACCGTTGTTTCATATTTTTGATATTGTTATATTGACTTTGGTCATAAGAGACAACTGTTAGCCTTTTCTAATAATACTTTTCATATTTGTATTGGGACAAGAAACAATGTACAACAATAAAAAAGTAAAACAATAAAACAACGGAGACTAGTGTACATTAAAATTTAAGATAAAAATGGTAAAATAAATGTATTAAATAAATAAATGAAGTTTCCAGATAAAAAAAATAGACAATCAGATAAAAGCCAAGCTAAAAAGATATTTATATATAAAATAATTAAAATATCAATACTTTCGGCTGCCCTCAGATCCTCATGGAAGCTATTCCAGCAGCATATAATAACTATAAATGGTGCTTCACCAAAGGTTTTCGTCCTCCTTTTTGGGACAGTTAAAAGACCCAAAGGGCCTTCCTGGTACATACATTATAAGCATTTGAGACATGTAGCCTGGTGCAAAGCCATGCAGTGCTTCATAAATTAGTAAAAGAACTTTAAGATCAATTCCAAACCAGTGTAGATACTTTAAAATAGGTGTAATCTGTGCTCTGCTTTTGGTCCTGGTCAGCGTTCGGGCAGTAGAATTCTGATTTCATTGTAGGTGGTTTATAGATTTTTTTGGGGATACCAGATATGACAGCATTACCATAGTCCAGCCTGCTAGTAACAAAAGCGTGCACTAGTCTCTCTGTACCAACCAGTCATGGACTGGCCAACATATTGCCTCAGTCTGTCTAAAAAAATTAGGTGATCCACAATTGAATGCAGAACTGAGATCTAGAAGTTGTAATCCAATAATTCATTTAATTTTTTCATTTTCATCCTACTCACAATGAAATTGACTCATTCAAGAGGTTTGCGCTATTTTCCTATGTGGCAATTTCACATACTATAGTGTAAGCTTTCATAGGTGGCTCAGTTGTGTTATGTTTGATGCACCCATTTACCATGAAGCTGGAACATCGCCAACATTTTTCTGATGAAATATTATTTCAAATTTACTGCGCTGATATGTGCTAGTTGAATGTAAAATTTCCCTGGGAGTGATCATAAATAGTAATATATCATCTCATGCAACAAAAGATTACATACTGTAGAGTACAGAAAAACATACAAGAGTGAATGATTACATATTCAGATATGTGTACCACAGTGCCACAATGTTTTTGCATTATTTATGTGATATCATTGTTTCATTTTAAACCATCATAAAAGGCAAATGCATATGCTTTATAATGGACACAAAGCATTTTATTCATTTTGGAGAGGTTTTGGATAGGCTACATATCTTAAACCCCATTGCTGATAAAATTATAGTAATTTCCACTTGAAAATGATACAAAAGTGAGTTTCGAAGTTTTGAGTTTCACTATAAAAGTTGATTTGTAGTGAAATATATTGTTATGTTATGATTTACAGCAATGCGCAATTTAGACAATTTGGATAGATTTGGAGATACTAAGTGATGCCAGGGTACACTGCTTACACTTGCTTCATAGATCTTTAGTAGTTCTGCATATCACCCTCTGATTATTCACACTTGTGGTGATTTGACCCAGGTGTGCCTGATTCAGTCTTTATGGCTTTCAAGTCCCCTAGTGAGACTAAGTTATTGAATAACCTTCAGTATTCTGAAGGTTATTCAATGACCAGAGTACAAAATAGGAGAAAGCTGTTTTACCAAGTTCTGAGCAAATCCTGGGTAGCTGGTGGGACAGCCATCTTGTGGAGTGAAACTGATAGCAACTGGTGGTCAATGACAGAAGACTACACATATATGAGGGGAGTTTACACGGTATGGCTTTTTAAACTAAAATGTACCGGTGTTGCTGTCTACATAAAGTAAATGATGTCCAGGAAACCAAATTATGGAGTGTACTGTGTAATAATAATAATAATAATTTATGTAGCACCTTTAATACATAAAATGTAGCTCAAAGTGCTTTACATTCAGCACTTAGATCATACAGTGTACAGGAAATTAATTTATTTTGAAATGTAAAGAGCTATGATATGGACTGCCCTGTATGTGTAAATCTCAGAGCAATTGTTGCTGCTCATCAGTCTGGTTATAAAACCATTTACAAACAGTATGAAGTCCATCATGTCATAATGAGAAAGACCATTTACAAATGAATACTCAAGGCAGTTGCCAATCTACCCAGGAATGTGAAGTAAATTCACCCCAGATCAGGCTGTATGATGCTTTGAGAAATAGCAAAGAACCCTTAAGCTGCATTCAGGGATCAACAGGCCTCTGTTAACATGGTCAATTTTAGAGTTCTTGACTTCAGCAATAGGAAAAGACTGAACAAGTTTTCATGGAAGGGTAGCCCGTAGAAAAGGCCTTCCCTCCAAAAGGAACATTGCAGCATGGCTTTGGCGTGCAAAATCCAAAATCACACCTGAATAAACTGCAAGACTTCAGGAATACTGTCCTCTGGACAGAAGAGACAAAAATGGAGTTGTCTGGCTGTAATGCACAATGGCATATTTGATGAAAACCAAATACCGCATATAACCACAAGCACCTCATGCCAAATATCAAGTATGGTGGTGGATGTGGATGCCTCACAATTATTGATTCCACCATTAATTACTCTCTATACCGGCATATTCTTGATGGAAATGTGATATCATCTGTTTGCCAGCTAAAGCTTGGCTGATTTGTTCATTCAACAGGACACTGGTAAATCTATGACTGAATGGCTGAAAAAGAAAAGAATTGTGGTTTTGGAATGGCTAGGTCTAACTCCAGACCTCAGCCCCATTGATATGTTGTGGTGGGGCCTTAATAGAGCTGTGCAAAAATGTCTTCAACATTAGTAAACTGAAGCAGTTTTGTAAGGTGCAAATGGTCAGAATTCCTCTGATGTGATGTAAGATACTGATAATCCCATAGAGAAAATGACTTCAAGTTATTGGATCTAAAGGGGTTTCTACAAGCTGCTGAATCATGGGGTGCACTTTTTCACAGAAGGTTTCTGCATATGGTCTTATTTTTGGTCGACTAAATAATGACAAAGTAAAATATGTTAGGTATTATTTATCACGTGGTAAGAGGAGTGAAGGGCTTCTGGGGCATTCAAAACACAAGAGGCAGGAGCAACTGCCTTGCACTTGGGAGCTAAGGAGCGATGCTGCAGACATCCCTCATCTCCTTTGTAGCAGTGCTTAGCAGAGGGTGTTAGAACTTGGTGAGAACTGACGATGATGGTTATGTACAAAATAAAAACCAGAATTGAAAGGTGTGCTGTACTTTTCACATCACTGTATCAGTGAGAACTGTCCATTCACATGACTGTTACAAGGTGTTGCATTAAGAAAAGTTACAATTACAGTACATGATGCATAAATGATGTGGAGCCTCATTGGTTTGAGTGTGCAGGAGAGACTTCAGCTAAAGCTGGTGGTGCTTGACTTTGCTGCAGGTGAGGAACGAGCCACGGAACATTGCCGTCTGTGCCGAGTTCATCGCTAAGGTCAAAGGGGTCCCACTGGAGAGGGTGGTTGAGGTGACCACGCAGAATGCCCTCCGTCTCTTCCCAAAGCTTCGGGCCTGCATCCGGGTGTGACAGCATGGAACAGGATAAAGATTTGGCTACTAGCTCTCACTTAGACAGGGGACAAATGAGCAATGTATCACATTGATTATTATATCACCAAAACATGTATCCAGTTCCCTTCAACACTTCTAAGTCATTGTCTTGAGTCTGTTATTTTCAGATAGCTGATTGCTATGATGGTAAATCAGGAAAATTGAAAACCTACTCATTGGCCTTAAAATTGCAACTATTTTTCAAATATTTACAAAAAGCTTTTATGATATGGATGTCTTATGCATGTTTATTATTTCGGACTTCTCATATCCATGAAAAACAGTAGCTACAGTAATGCTGTTCAGTATTTTCATTTGTTAGCCTCCAGTAATAGAAAACTCTCTATGCTTTTTGTTTAGTTGCTAATTGGCCCTAAAGTTAAACCTATCAGATGAGAGATTATTTAATTATAACATGACATCTGCTGTGTGTAGCATGTAAACAGAATTTTGTGACAGGAAAGACAGATAAGACAGTGGTTGGGAGTGGGGCCCTAAGAATGCAATTGGAATTCTGCATACATGAGTAACCACAGTTAGTGACTGATGTTTTCACATTTGTTGATATAAACACACTCTCTTGTTAATACTTTGAAATACTCCAATTGTGAAAGTGTGGTTTTAAAACCTCAATAAAAACGAATAGATCTAATGAGTGGGTCCTTCTGGTCAATCTACATTGTCCTTGTGAATCATTGAAGCCTTTAAAAATGTACTTCTGAAAATAGGAATACCAACACTGCAACAGGAATTCTGTAACATTTACAGTAACTTGCTAATATTTGGACACATGGTCACATGCACCATTCATTCACACCCACAGGCAATTTAGACTCCCCAATTAGCCTAGCCTGCATGTCTTTGGACTGTGCAGGGAAATCCATGTGAACATGAAAGCTCCACACAGAAATCTCACATGGTATTCTAATCTGGGAACCGTCTTTCTGTGAGGCTACAGTGCTAGCCACTGCACCACTATGCTGTCTCTATTTGTAATTATACATCTGATGAAAAACTTTTTTTCAACATACCAAAATGCCAAGTTACTCACACATACAAAGCACTGTCTATAAGTCATTCATTGAAACAGGATGGGGCGACATAGCTCAGGAGGTAAGAGCGGTTGTTTAGCAGTCGGAGGGTTGCCGGTTTGATCCCCGCCCTGGCTGTGTCGAAGTGTTCCTGAGCAAGACACCTAACCCCTAACTGCTCTGGTGAATGAGAGGCATCAATTGTAAAGCACTTTGGATAAAAGCGCTATATAAATGCAGTCCAAACTGGCCAAAATCTTGGCCATAAAAATTATTTATATCAAAATTACGCCAAGTTACAAGAAACAATATTGGTTATCTTAGCTCACACAAATTTAACAAGCTGTATTCCAAAACAATGTTACCCAATGTTTCCTAAATTGTTTCAAGTAACTTGGCCCTTCCACGCACACCAAAGATAGCAAAGTTTTTTAAAATGTGCACTTCCTAATATATCCATTTTGTGAGTGTATCCGGTGTTGTTATTGGCTAATGTAGCTAAATGTCCAATGGGGAGAATTATTGATTGTGGCCCTGGAGCAGAAATCAGCAGGAAAAATAGCATACCTGCTATCCCAATATTGTTGTACAATCTACAAAAACCATGAACAGTGTATTCTTCATTATAGTAATGGGTATGCAGATGTGATTCTGTTCACTTCAATTCAGGCTATAGATCATATTTATTAATTTGCTTTACCTCTGGTCACACTGACAGCTTTTTAAAGGTAATGAAACCATTCAAACACCCTAAGTACCCCCTGTGAGTATGGTAAAACAATGTACTGTAGTAGGGTGACAGTAATGTCCTCAGTACTTCTGAGTATTAAATTCACATGTGATTACGTTTATTTTTGAAAAAAAAGAAAAAAGAAAAAAAGTGATTATATATTTCTAGCTGTGATATGTATATATGCGCAATATAATTTATTTAGTTTAGTCTCACTTTCAGCAATACTCTATTGATTAAATTTGTAAACCATGTGTTTGGACTTGATCTGTGACATAGTGACGAAGAACCCTGTAATAGTTCAATCGAGCAGCTTTGATTCCGTGTGTATTATGTGTAGATTTTTACGGAAATATCTTACATTCCTGTGGCTCGCTAGATATTTGACTAAAACAAAGCACTGCGAACGCCTCCTAGCTCATTATGTTCGTTCGTAATAATAATAATAATAATAATAATTATTATTATTATTATTATTATTATTATTATAATAATAATAATAATAATATTAATAATAATATTATTATTGTTGTTGTTGCTGCTGTTGGCTGACTTTATAGCCAGGGTGCTGACTTGGATCTGTGACTCTGAGATATGCCCACATAACTCTTCCGGACAGCCTAGTTATGTTTTAAAATGTAGGAGAGAGTCCACTTGTGGTAGCCCACTTGTGGAACGTAGATTACCATAACAACACCTGCCTGCAGCGCAGTTACCGTTACTTTATAACGACGAACTGTGTTCCTTAGCCAGCTAGTTGTTATTATTTACTCATGAACCGTGTTCTTTTGAACTGTTTCTCTCACATCAAAGCAACCAATGAGCTTGTCTCAGTTGTTGTCAGTCAGTAACGGTGCAGCCAATTAACAATGTTTTAGGTGAGTTGGTGTCGTAGAAGGCTCGAAGCCTCACCCAAAATTTACCAAGGACGCACGGAGGATCGGTTCCTTCGGACAGCGCAGGACCCTGTCACCTGGATTGTTTCATTTCGAGGTAAATAAGATAACGTTAGTTTGCCCAGAGGTAGACATCTACGTCTAGTCCCACTTCTGATTTCAGAGCGATTTTAAATGGGTTCAGCCGTTCGATATATTTTAATTTCAAATGTTCATATTATCAGTATTAGACCTATTGATTTAATAGGCTGGTTATAGACTACTGATATATTATTCAGAATAATTATATCAAGTGGGCATTATTTCAAAACAGAGAAAATTTGAATAAATTTAATGAAGCACTTGTGCTTTTGACATTTTATATAGCTGGCTACGTTTGCATTTTTACCCGTTTATTAAAAACCTGAAATGTATTTACCTGAAGGTAAATTAATTAAAATGTGCTATATCTTTGTAGATAATTAATATTTTTCTACAAAACATATCTGTTCTTGAGGCTTAACACTGGTTTGCATATTGTGGTGAACCCTCTGAGGTTATGCTGGTGTAGTATTCTCTTTATGGTAGTCTTTGATACATCAGTGCCTACATCCTTAAAACCTAACAGTTGATTTTGACACACCCAGTGGTTGCCTATGTCTCCGACTAATTTTACTTATTTTCTGGTCTCATAATGGTCCACTTTACTGGCATTGACACTTCTTTGGTCCTCATGTTGAGAGACAACAGCAACAGACTCCAAATGCAAATTATACACCTGGAGTCAGCTGAAGACTTTTTATTAGCTTTCTTATGCGTGAACTGAAGGTGGCAGCAGTCACACCTATTCGTAAGTAAAACAGGAGCTGACCCTAAAAACATACACAATTTCAGACCCATTTCAAATTTTCCCTTTTTAGCCCAAACTCTGGAGCGAATAGTTGCCATTCAGCTTCAGGACCATCTTTCCACCAATCAGTTACTTGAACCTTTTCAATCTGGTTTTCACACAAAACATAGCACAGGGACTGCCTTGGTGAACATTATCAATGATCTTCTCCATGCAGCTGACAACAACCTCTTAAACATCTTAGTGCTACTGGATCTGAGTGCTGGTTTGACACAGTCAGTCACAAAATTTTGCTTGAACGCTTGGCTAGTCTTGGTATCACCCATCTTGCACTTTCCTGGCTGAACTCATACCTCTCTGATAGGCAGCAATACATATCCATAAAGAATCTGACTTTGCTTCTGTCACTAAGGGTGTACCACAGGGTTCGGTGCTGGGTCCTCTCCTCTTCATTATTTATCTGCAACCACTGGGTCAGATCATGCGTCATCATGCTATTAGTTTTCACTGCTACGCTGATGATACACAGCTTTATATAAGTTCCAAACCCTCCTCTGCACTTCCTCCCCCATCTCTCATCAACTGTTTGCAGGACATTAGAATTTGGATGACCCATAATTTCCTCAAACTTAACGGTGACAAATCTGAAGTAATGCTTATAGGGTCTAAATCCACCCTCTCCCAAACTCCAAACTTTTCCATTACTATTGACGGTTTCCCCATCCCACTTTCCACTCATGTGAAGAGCCTTGGTGTCATTCTTGACTCCACTCTCTCATTTGAACCTCATGTAAAACACATCACCAGATCTGCCTTTTTCCATCTCTGAAACATATCAAAACTCAGGCCCACCATATCCTACTCGAAAGCAGAAAATCTAATCCATGCCTTTGTAACATCTCAGCTGGATTACTGTAACTGTTCTCCCCAATCAGATCAATACACAAACTTCAGTTAGTTCAAAATGCTGCAGCACGAATACTGACCCATACTAAAACATGCGATCACATCTCTCCAATCCTGTACAAACTTCATTGTCTGCCAGTAAAATTCTGAATACAATTCGAAACCCTCCTGCTAACCTACAATGCACTTCATGGTTTAGCTCCGGCCTATCTCACTGATCTTCTCCTGGACCACACACCCACTCGCTCGCTTCGCTCCTCCTCTGCAAAACTTATAACTGTCCCCACATCTCGTCACTTGACTCTTGGTGATCGGGCTTTCTCCTGTGCAGCACCCAAACTCTGGAACACACTCCCTGCCCACATCCGTAATGCTGAGACTCTCTCCACTTTTAAGAAACATTTCAAAACTCACCTCTTCTCACTAGCTTTTGCCTGACAGCTATCCACTCCCCCATGGCACTTTTATTTATTTATTTATTTATTTTATTTTATTTTATTTTATTTTTTAAAATATCATGTCCTGTAAGTGGTGTCTTGGTCTTTTCTAACAGTTTTTAATATCATGTATGTATCTGTAGTGCCTTGTCATTCTTCTAACCATTTTAATACCATGTAAGGTGACCTTGAGTGTTCAGAAAGGCACCTGATAAATAAAATGTATTATTATTATTATTATTATTATTATTATTATTATTATTAACTAATAATGCAATGACACACAGCTTTGTTTCATTTCACATCCAATGTGCTGGTGTACAGAGCCAAAACAACAAATATTGGATTACTGTCCAAATACTTACAGACTACACTGTAGTTTTGACAATTGTTAATGCAATGTAAAAATGTTTCATTTCAAGTCCAATGTGCTGGAGTACAGAGCCAAAGCAACAGAAATTGTGTCACTGTTCAAATACTTGTGGACTGCACTTAATTCGACATTTAAATGTCAAGCTTCCTGAAGTTTCATATCATGATTTTTTTTGGTGGGAGAGAATGAATTAACTAGCTGGAACTCAGGTTGTTGTGGTTGTGGGATCTACATTTTCTGACTGCTGTATAAAACAACTTTTGACATACAACACAAACAGATTTTATAGGTGTAAGAATAATGCAATAATACTTACAACAACAGTAATTACACAGTACTGACAGCTGTAATTACGCTGATATTAGAGTCACTTAGCATAAAGTGCAACTATATTTTCTTAATACCACCTCTTTCTTACCCAGCCATCAATCTGTCACATTTGGGACCCTACTGTGTCACAAATGAGTACACCACAACAATCCAGACAGGTCCAAGCCCCCAAGATAAAATATGACCGGGAGTTCCTGCTGGACCTCCGGTTTGCTGATGTCTGCATGAGGAGACCTGAGTGGCTGCCACACATTAGCGACGTGGTCCTGGACAAGGTAGACTTGTGCACCCCCCTCTGGCTGGGAGGAAGGACAAGTACTTTATTTAGGTATCAGGTTTTTTCACATCCTGAGTATTCTCTCTCTCTCTCTCTCTCTCTATCTCTCTCTCTCTCTCTCTCTCTCTTTCTTTCTTTCTTAGCCCAGCAGACTGTCCCTGATCCCCTGGGGTGCTAGCCCTCTCAGGGGTGTGAATGGTGGCTCTGATTTCTCCCCGCCCTTCATCAACCGGGGAAGGCAGTCCATGGAAGGAAGAGGAACTGTGAATCATTCAGGGGAAGCCAGCCTGTATCATCACCACCCCCCTCCTCGCATCCTTCACAGAGACAGCTTCCAGAAAGCAAGGAACCCAGGGAATTCCCAGGTCAGATCCCTTCATAATTTGCGCCCTCAAGGGTTATTTGGATAGTTTTTTTACTTAGAGGAGGGAATTTGTAAAGGCCAGCTGATTATGGGGCAGTGTTTTTGTGCTGTGGAAACAGTTTTCCAAACCTTTACATAACCATCCGTTTCCACAGCCTCTCAAATCAATGCCAGATTATTCCACCCATAGTTATGCTATCCTCATTACATCCTGAAGGGAGCGGCCACACAGAGATGGCTGAAATCTATTACACACACATTCTTCACTGTCCGTTTTGTATCCATCTCTAACTCACTTTAGAAAAAAAGGCCAGTTTAAGTGGCATCATAACTGTTGGAATCACGTAATCAGTGTTACCATGTACCTAGTAGCTAGATTAATTATGTTAATGTCTTCCTCATATTAAACCGTTCTCTGATAAACAGTGATGGAAAGTCTAGGTTCAGGAAGTAAAAGTCCTGCCATGTATTTCTTCCACCCATGAACTCAGCCAGCTGATTTCACAAATTATTTCTAATTAGACTGAAGAATTGTGCTCATTAGCTATTCCCGGCGATTGGAATAAAATACTGGGGAGGGTTTTTTACTTTCTGAACCTGGATTTTTAATTTTTGCAGATAAGCAAAGTAAGCAAAGCATAAGTAAAAATATGTGCAAAGCTGTGGAAAAATTTGTGGATGGCCCTCCACTTCTTTCTGTTGTGTGTCATTGTATGAGCCCCATTGGAGAAAAATTAGCTCAATCCATTTTTTAAAGATGCAAAATCACTGAGTGGGTGCTCCCTAACACCTCCTGTTTCCTTGCCCTCATTCCAGCCACCCCAGATGGATAACTCCTGGATTTCCCAGCGTCCTCAGCGTGAGGAGATGAGGAAAGTAATCCCTGGCATGCCACTTGGGAGTGATGTGCTGCTCAACAGGGCGGAGAATGCCTGGAGGCCGGCAATGTGGAAGCTGACGGTGGGGGACAGGGGGGAGTCCGATCACGAGGCGGCTGGGACACAGGAGATCCTCTGCAGAATACGGAGCATCCTCAACAAACTGACCCCAGAGCGATTCCATTCCCTGGCCCGGCAGGTGGCCTCGCTTGCTATCAACACAGCTGAGCGCCTCAAGGGTGTCGTCTGCCTTGTCTTTGAGAAGGCCATCTCCGAGCCCAAGTTCTCCGTCACTTACGCTAGCATGTGCCGCTATCTCATGGAGGTCAGAGTGCAGAACCAATATGGTGCCCAGATGGTCAGCTCTTTTATTACTTCAGTCTTACTTTAGATGTTCTAGCTGGTAACAGGAGTTTACAGTTTTGTATGGCAGTTTATGAACATTCAAAGATCTTAGCCAAGGACAGAACTCCTATTGCCATCAGTGTTGTTCTTAGCCACACCCCTTCAAGAATATTCATAAAATGCATCAAATTGGAGTGTGTCAACTTGGAGAGACACAACTTGCATTTTCAGAATATGGAGCTGACCATCTGAGAGTAGACATAATGTATGTGTTTGCATCTTTCTGTTATATTGTAACTTCCTATTTGTGTTGTTTGCCCTCCGACTTTAAAAATAATGGTAATAAGATATGAGGAGTCGCATACTTTCTGTCTGTTCGTCAGTTGGGTTGTGCACAGCATTGTCGACTAAATCAGTAATCAAAATCCTGGACATGTTTAGCCATTAGATCTGTTGTTTTTCATTGCTGCCCAACACTTGATCAATTAAAACAGTTAACTCAACTTACCTATCTTTGTGGGTATGCATTGGTTGTCAGAAACAAAACCAGAAGGCCATTTGGCTCCTCAGGGCTAATGTTGGGGGCCTCAGCACTAGGAACATCATTCTAAGATCTGAGCAAAGATTTGTGCCTTTCCTCTTATGAAACCTGTTTTCTCCTTCCTAGCTCAACGTTCCCGCTGTTGACAGTTCAGGAGACACCCTAAATTTCTGCTCACTGTTGCTGGATCTTTGCTGGAAGGAGTTCAAGAAAGTTGTGGAAAATGACAAGATTTATGGGAAGAGACTGGCGGAGCTGGATAAAGTTTCCACGGTAACATTTGGCGGGGCCATTTAAGGCAGGGTGGCTTTGGGTCTGACGAGTGCAACAGGGATTTCCTTGAGTTTTAGGTGGGCGGGATTTGAACTTGCCTGAGGTCATTGGAATTTGATGCATCTTATGAATATTCATGAAAGGGTGTAACCACCTCGTCACCTGCCAGAACGTCTTGTCATTAAGAAATAGACAGAATGGCAGAAATGTAGGGGCTGACTGTCTGGTTAATCTACAGAATCTGTGGTAATGGGATACAGTCACTGTGGAAGTTCAGTTGATAAGTAGATAAGCATGGGTCGCTAACTAACTCCTTACACTGGCCACTCTTGCTCGGGTTGGGCTGTGTCCAGGAGGAGGAGAAACAGCATCTGAGGGAGCAGCTGGAGGTGGAAGCAGAGGCTCACCGGCGATGGTCACTTGGTAACATGAGATTCATCGGCGAGCTTTTCAAGCAGAAGATGGTGAGGGAGAACATGGTGCAGAACTGCATTGCCAAATTGCTGATCAAGGAAACAGAGGAGGCCCTGGAGTGTTTGTGCTGCCTGCTCTCCACCAGTGGAAAGACTCTAGACTACAACAAGAGCAAGGTACTGCACAGTATGAAGCTATTATCAACTATCATAATCTTGCTCTCACCTGTATGCACATTGTTTGAATTTATACCATGGTCTGGGCGAATACTTGATTCGGATTGGCTGGAAAGTATGCAATAAAAACTCATACCCATACACCTGTGGCAAGTAGGTCCAGTCATACAGTCTGACCACTGTTCTAAATTCATACGCTTCCTACTGTTGATACGATATTAATGTGTGGTTGCAAATGCTGAAAGCTCTGGTAAAGAACACTTGTTTTATATTGACTCTTGGTTACATCAACACTGAGCGAGTTAAGCAGTTTGGTGTAATATATGTACCATAATTATTCAATTTTGTGAGCGTCCACAAAGCATGTTCTGCTATGTTAGGCTGTTTGCTCCCATCTCATCACACAGGTGCTCAAATAAATGAAGACTGCTTCACTACAACAGTATAGCTGCAGGTTCAAGGGAAATAGATTAGATGGCTGGATAGTCTGAGATCATTTTGACCTAAGATTTGAATGAACTGAATTTTAATGCTAAGTCACGTGAGTGACAGTGAACCTAGCATAATTCTGGCTTTCTACGTGACTAGAGCAAGTGGACAAGAATGGGTGTATGGTTGCATATCTACGGTTTGGGCTATTTGCTGGAATCTTGAAGTAACATTTCCATGATATATATATATACATATATATATATATATATCAAGCTCCATAATGTTTGGGTCATATTTCTTCAGGTTTTACATTTGTAATCAAACAATTCACATGTGGTTAAAGTGTACATTCTTAGCTTTTATTAAAAGGTATTTAGACATTTTGGCTTCACCATGAGGAAATGACAGTACTTTTTCTACATAGCCCTCCCATTTCTAGGTACTCAGTGACTACTGTCTGTTGGCAGCTCTTTTGCTTAATAACCTTTGGAAGCAAAACATTCTACAAAAATAAGTGATTTTTTTTTGGCAAGTGACCATAGTACAAATGGCCTGAGGTTTGTGGTTATATGAAGTTAATGTACTCCAAGGCAGGCATTCATATCAGATCATTCTTTGCCTCCATGTCGAGCATTAAAATCATGTAACTGAATATAATTGTGGATTACCCCTTACTTTTACAGATTACATTTTACAGTTCGTTCCTTCGTAGTAATGGCCAAGGAATGTGTAGTCATTTTATAAGACCAGGTGCAGACACATTTCCATTTCTATATTCCAAGATGATAATGCCCCCATGAACACTGCTAAACAAATTCTATAGTGGTTTCATAAAAACCAGGATGAAGTCAAACCCCCATCCCACGGCCTCCACTATCACCAGAACATAATTGTACTTTTATGGAAAGATCTGGAGCACAGAGTATGAAGTAGATTTTCAACACCTTCATCTCTCAAGCAACAGAAGGCTTTTACTCTTCAAGAATGGTCCAATATCCCACTAGGTAAAATTCAGAACTTGCATGACAGCAGAACTGAAGCTGTTCTTAAGTCAAAGTGGCCCTACTCCCTATTAGTTGCAGTACTTGATATGCATATATTGTAATATTTTTCCATATTTTGTCCATCCATGTGTAAACACACATGCTTTCAAACATGCAGCCAACAACAAACGCATGTATTAACAAACACACATTCACACAACAACATACATATCCACATATACACACACGTGCACCCACATGCTCAAATACATACACATGCACATATTTGCCCACTCATACACACATAGTATGTGCACACAACCACCTTCCTTGCCTTCTGTCTTTGCAGCCCCATATGGACCAGTGCTTTAAACAAATGGAGGAGATTGTTAAGGGGAAAAAAACCACGCCCAGAATACGTTTTTTGCTGCAAGACATCCTGGAATTGAGACAGGTATCTATATGTTTGACAATAACAATGATATGAAGAATATTAAGTCTTTTTATCTGAAGAATAAAAAGACAATGTTTTTAAATTAAAAAGGTAGAACGAGTCGGGCTTCAACAAAAATAATTCCAAGGAGTGCCGATCTCAAAAGAAGGAGGGTGAAATGGAAAATAGCTCTGAAAAGAGTGGTTACATATCCAATATTAAAAAATCAGATGGAATACTAATTTAACCGTTGATTTATTTAGGCCAACACCTAACAAAACAGATATGTTTCAGATAAAACTAGCTTTCCTTGGAGCAATTAAGAAATGAAGCTTGGTCAGAATACATGCATAGGTTTTGCACTGCAACACAGCTGCAAACAATTTCAACAAACCCATGAATCAATCAATCATTGAACACTAGTCAGTACAATCTATTAAATCTATTCAATACATGGAAGGTACATGGATATTAACAAACAACAGTACTTACAAATGATTTGAAGAATCTATCACCATTAATTAAAATGTGCAAAAACAAAATCACTTTAAAGGGTAATTACACCCAAGATCTTTTTTTTTTTTGGGCTGTAAACGAGTTTGTACGCCTACATTATAATGAGAAACATTTTAATCCATGCCATTATTTCAACATTTCTGAAATATTATCATTTGCCAGAAAAAAACTGGTAGAAAACATCTTGGTACTGCCCTCCAAAATTTGAAAAATTCTTTCTGCATTCCTCTCTGGCCCCTCACCAATCGTGATATCATAGAACCTCTTTGGAGGCACTATTACATCATGTAGATGTCAATCAAGCCATTACCTGGAAAATTGTTGCTGCCCTCAAATTTGTCCAATTAGTTTTTAATACGACCAAACACTGCCGGCACCTGATTGGCTAGATTGGTTGTGTTTTTTAAACTGGAGAAATGTTTTGCAAACTGGAGAAACATGGTGGGCTGTCCATAAAATTTCTCATCTTCCACCTAAACAGTCTATGCAAATATGTTTCTGAAAACATTTGAGGTGAGAAATAGGCCATGTAATTGCTGAATATTGATTCATATTCTATCTGCAATGCCTAGTTTGACAGTTAGATCAGAGTTTCATGAGCCAGGCTACACAGTTCAAATTAATTTGCATATAGAATTCTTTCTGCAAATGAGATGGACACACCTACTCCACCCACCTCAGGATATATTTTTCATAACTGTGTCATAGGCAGAGCCAGGCTGAGACAGTGAGTACAATTACTGTTTAACATAAATTGTATTTTTGGCAACTGTTCTGTCCTACTGTGATGTATCAGCATGCGGTTATTTATGTACTGCTCACTCACAGTGTCTTGTGGAAATGCAACAGGGGAGGCACTGGGACACAACACAGCAGCACAGTACAATCTTGGTAATACTTGCTAATGGCAATGGTCATATCTGGTCTCAATTACTTTCCTCATCGCAGAATAACTGGGTCCCGAGGAGAGAGGACCAGGGGCCCAAAACCATTGACCAGATCCACAAGGAGGCAGAGCAGGAAGAGCAGCAGGAGCAGATAAAGATCCGACAGCAGCTCCTGCCCAAGAGGGACAGCTGGGGCCGTGGAGGCCTGCACCCTGCCTGGGACCACAGCTCCCTGCTGCTGGATGAGTGCTGGAACCCCTCTCCCGTCTCACCTAAGAACCACCATTTTGATGCCAGTCAGCTCAGCAGGATTGCCAAGGTAAGATCAGAATCATAATCAGACTCTATTCTGGGTCTGAGCTGCTGCTTCATTATCGAGTAGCCTGCAGCCTCTCTACCTTTCACTATTAGTGGAATATGACATAGTTTACATCACATTTTAGGTATTTATTAGATGTTATTATCCAAAGTTGCTTTCACAGCTTATTATTGCACATGCAGTCTATTTGTATAGATGGCTATTGACTGAAGCGATTTGGATTAAAGTGTCAAGCCCTGTAGCAATATTGATTCAATGTGTTTGCACTCTGTAATTGCTCCTCTATATGCTATTTTTCAATGGTAGCGTCGGGTGCAAAATTCCCACCGAGTATTCAAATGTGGTGAAGTACGCACAGGAACTTGCATGCAAAATACAAAAGAGCAAGTACCCAAAATCCAAAAAGCATCCTTAAAATTAGATTTGATATGTTGCTCAATATGACAATGTCAGATGCATCGTTGCAGTCCTCTTTCTCCAAAATATGCTACTGCTAGATAAATAAGGAAAAATAAGCACTTGATGTGCTCCTAGTAATAGCTTAATTTAGAATGTTATTTGGAGTGAGAATACTAACTTTTGTGACAACCAGTCACCACAGATGTTGCCAAATCCGCCAAAACTGAAAAATTAAGGATAGACACTTTCGGTGTCTTCCTCAAACATGGCAGTATCTCCTCTGGGAATTGAACTCACAACCTTTTGTAGGCCAGGTTCCTTAACCACTACACTACATTGCCACCTCTGATTAATGAGGTCATTTGAAGTTTTAAAGGTTGTAGGATGATTCTGTATTCCGATTTCCTCACCATCAGATTGAATCATTGGACATCAACAACTTGCTTTTTATCCCTGGAGGGGAAGGAACCTGGAGGAACTGGAGCAGGGGCAGTAATGGGGGTTCAGGCTTCAAGCACAGTGGGGATCCAGGTAGATCCACCATGTATGATACATACTCTTGCACTCACGGAAATGCATACACACAAGCTTATTTACTCTGATACTCTCACTTAAATGCACGAGATGACAAACCCACACAAGCCACTCACATAAACACACAAACACACAAAGAGATGTGTTTACACAAATGCACATCCTTACATGGACTCACAATCACCTCACACAGTGTTACGCACAAACACTCACGTATGGCTGTTCACACACACAGATGCATTCTTTCATAGACAAAATGCTCACACAAACAAATGCCATTTCACACACTCACCACTTGTTGTTAAGAGACTACAGCAGGGTTAACAGAATCATTGTTTCATTATGAGACAACCACTTTTCAACATTCATCACAGGTCTGCAGTACCCAAAATGTAGGAGTGCTAATGTCACCACCTTGTGGACAAACAGTGCTTTTATCATGAACTTCATGCACATTTTCTTCCTCTCTCACAGAGTCAGGATGTCTTGGCACCATGTCCTGGTCCACTGACTGCTACCGCAGTATCACCCCAAGGTCAGTTCTGACACAGCTGTCTGCATGTCCAATGGTTTCCTTGATGTCTTGTGTGTGAGTGAACTCATTTTGCCACCCCCCCACAGACACATACACAATTTGAATGCCACAACAATGTTGCATATGTGCAAATGTGGGGAAGTTGATTATTGAATCTTCTGCCCTGCCCCACTCAACAATCCATCTACTTAATAAATGATGAGAATTTCACCGGTTCTGACCATCAATTCAGGAAATTTTGAAACCCCCCCCATGCATGTATGGGCTTCCAGGTGAAGGAGCAAATTAAGAAATTAAACCCTGATGTCTAGTGAAAAGTTCTTCGTTGTGCAAAAAAGGAGAGAAAACTTTGCAAAATCAATAAAAACTGTTATGGAGTACTAGAGATACATGCAGAAACTTCCAGCATACTCTAGTCAGGTGGAAATCAGATTTGAAAAATACACTACATTGCCAAATGTATGTGGACACCCAAACATCACACCCTTATGTGCTTGTTGAACATCTAGTTCCAAAACCATGGGCATTAATATGGAGTTGTCCCCTTTGCTGCTGTAACTGCCTGCACTCTTCTGGATCGGCTTTTCACTAGGTCTTTGAACATGGCTGCTGGGATTCACTTCCATTTAGCCACAAGAGCATTAGTGAGGTCGGGCACTGATGTTGGATGATAAGGCCTGGCTCGCAGTCGTTGTTCCAATTCATCCCAAAGGTGTTAAAAGGGGTTGAGGTCAGGGTGCTGTGCAGGCCAGTCAAGTTCTTCCACACCAAACTCGGCAAACCATTTCTTTATGGTTCTTGTTTTTGCACAGGGGTGTCATTGCAAAACTGTTGCCCGCTGCAATAACAGTTGCATTTTTCTTCCGGTCAATTCCAGAACTGGTGCCATGTGTACGTATCAACATCTTATTGGAAACAACAAAGCATGTGTAACTCTGTGGTTATTCATGTAGGATCTGGTTTGGACTAGTGATGGGAAGTTTGATTTTTTTTCCTGACTTGTTCATGAACGATTTGTTCAATGAAAGCAATAAATCTTTTGATTTGTTCACTCGATTCAGTAATCCCTACATCCCCAGAGTGTATAGGAAGCCAATTTTACAAACAGAAGTGCAACCGAATCTTCACAGTGTATTCATTCACGCAATATGAATTGAGCTAACTTTATATCAGCTAGCTACAGAGCCTGGTTAGCTAGCTTCATAGCTAATACAGCCACGTACAGGCTTAGTGAATGAACGTATCAGTAACTTGTATATACACATGTGCAAACTGTACTGAAGTTTAAATCACGTTTTATCTAATAAGGGGTTGACCAGAACTGACCGGAAGTGGAAGGCAACTGTTATTGCAACGGGCAGCAGGTTTTGCTGTGACAGGGGCATTGTCATGCTGAAACAGGAAAGGGCCTTCCCCAAACTGTTGCAACAAAGTTGGAAGCACACAATTCTCTAGAATGACAAATGTCATTGTATGTGGTAGAATTAAGATTTCTCTTCGCTGGAACTAAGGGGCCAACCCCAAACCATGAAAAATAGCTCCAGACCATTAATTGAACTGACTTGTTGGAAAGGTGGCATCCTATAACAGTGCAATGTTGAAAGTCACTGAGCTCTTCAGTACAACCCATATTACTTCCAATGTTTGTCTGGAGATTGCATGGGTGTATGCTTGATTTCATGCGCCTGTTAGCAGTAGGTGTGGACCCACTAATTAGCATAGTGTAAGATTTGCCCTTCTTTTCTCTATTTTGCTTATTTATCTAATTATTTTTGCAACAAACAAAATTTGTGTTATGCACTTTGGGGGTGGCAGGGTGGTGCAGGGGGTAGCACTGTCATCTCACAGCAGAAGGTCTTCGGGTTCAAATCTCGGCTTGGGCCTTTCAGTATGGAGTTTGCATGTTCTCCTCCTGTGCATGTGGATTTTGAGTGTGTGAGTGAATGGTGTGTGTGCCCCGCGACAGATTGGCGGTCTGTGGAGTGTAATCCAGCCTCTCACCCAATGCACGCTGGGGAAGGCTCCAGCACCCCTCATGACCCTGCCCAGGATAAGCGGGTATAGATAATAGATGGATGGATCATTATTGCTATGATTTGGATTTGCCTTTGGTTTCTATATTTATCTTTGATTTTAATTTTGTAGCACCTTCCCATCACTCTGTGATGTTAGCTGTAAATATCCTCCCTCAGAAATGTTTGGAACCGGGACTGTGGGAGATACAGTGACCAAATTGACTGGCCCGAGAACTCAGGTCCACACTGGGACCATTTCGAGCACTGGGAAGATGGGGGCCTGGAAAGACAGAGGCTTCCCATCAGAAAACAGAACTTTTACCCAGAGACTAAGGAGGGTAGCTGGGAGACAGACTACTGCAGCTCTGCTAGCAGCATGCACCAGGGCCGTGACTGGAACAGGGGCAGATGTGACCAGGACCAAGTTGGCAACTGTAACTTCCCGACCTGGCCTGTTCTGGCCTGCTCTGCCTCATCTGAACCTGGCCCAGCTCAGTTTGGCCCAGGTCAGCCCAACCTGGCTCAGCCTGTCCCAGCACTGCCCATTCCAGTGCAGCCTAGCACTGCCCGGCCCATCATGACCAGGGACAAACTGGAGAAAAAGTCAAAGGCCATCATCAATGAGTACCTACACATCAATGACATGAAGGTCAGTAAGGAGCACTTCCAAACAAAACCACATAAATGCCCATAAATGTCATTCATACTCTTTTTGTAAAAAAATATTATAAGTTTGCTATTGGATCATGCATCCTAAAGTGACAAGGCAGTTCTAGTTTATTACCCTTACACTTCATTACCCCATAAAGTCCAATATGGAAATTGCACACACTAGGACCTTGATATTCAAATATATTTCGAATGTAAAAAAAACATTCAGATTGGTAAAATTAATGTTTGAATATGTGATCACATGTATATTAAAATCTAACTTTTCCTGTTTCCTGTGCTTGAAGTTTCCTGTTTCAAAATGTTACCTCTTGCTTGACCCTGTTTTTTCACTTGCATAACTGCTTAAACTGGCCAATCACAGAAGAGCTTACTCACACTCACATATTAGGTAACCTGGGCAAGAGCTTGGAAGTTGTGTTGGAAATTTACAATCCTTTTGGTGAGACGTATCTTTTGGCTCCATTTATTCAAAATGCTTGTTCGTTCACTACTTGCACTGGTGTTGCTCAGTTCATATTTCGCTATGCACAAATGCTGTCAGTGTATAGCATCCACTCTATACCTAAATTTACCTAAATTGCTAATGTAAACAAAGAGTACTATAATCTATTTTTTCCTAAACTAAAATGTGATACCTTCATTTGACTTAGTTCCTGCTTTCTTGCTCCCCCTTGAGAACGTAACACGCATAACAGGAAGCACCCAAGAATATTTCATGACAATGCATTAATAACGAAGTTTGGATGTTTTCATGTCATGAATTTTCAATAAATATTTAAATATATTGAAATTAGTTTTCTTTTAATAGAATATTATGATTAAATAGTTTGGTCCAATTGACAGCCCACACGCATGTAGGTACATGACAATGTTCTTTCTTCTTCTACTTTCTTGTCCAGTAAGGGATATATCTAGGGTTTAAATTGGGATTTAGGTAGGTGGACCCTGAGATCTGGTGGGAGGTGGGTGAAAAAAGTTACAAACCAATGAATGTCTCAGCTCAAAATAGTTGTATCTTTAATGTATTGTGCACATAATTGTAATTAACAATGTATACTTGATGCAAGCTTTTACATAAAATATTTCAAGTTTATTGCATGTCATTAATGCTGAGAATTTTTTTTACCCACAAAAATAATTAGTCATCCTCCTCTTTTGTCCTCCCTTTCTTCCTCCTTTATCCGTTTTTCTTAAACTGTTGAATTGAAACAAAATAAAAAGCGGCGACTGGTGAGCTGAAATTTGGTGGGGCGCAAAACTTTCCTTTGAACTAATCATTGATCTCAAAACTTTTAATTAATTTTCAGTGATTAACAAGCATGCAAACGATCTGACTAATCAATTGGAAAGGGACACACAAAAATCAGTTTTAATCATTAAGCAGTGGCGGAATCTTCCCCTGATTTTCCTTGAGTATCAATACAATTAATCCACAAAATAGGCTACTCAATACTATCATATAGCCTGCTCTCCCCAAATAGGCAGTTTTAGCGAGTAGCCTAGGCCTTATAGCCTACATTTATTTTCATTTGCAGTACGAAGTTGTGCACATTTTTAATAAATATTATTTGCGGATACATGCACTTCTTTCTCCGCACTAGTATTTATGGCAAATATCTGCAATGCGTAGGTTATAAATAAAATTGAAGTGCAGGTTTTGTTTTTTCTGGTTATTCTGAAAGCTAACATGGTAGATAACAGACTGGTGTATCTTGTTTGTTAAGTGTAGACTACTTGGTGATTAAAACAGATTTTTAATGGATAAATTGAATTTATGATTTAATCCCCCTAACACGGCATGAAGACGCTGTGTGTTAGGCTACTTGCCATTTGATTAGTCCGATCGTTGGCACGCTTGATAATAAAGGAAATTTACTAATGAAAACGTTGAGATCCATGATTAGTTAAAAGTGTGCTCACCAGTCGCCGCTGAATAAAATATTATGTATGTGGGAAATATTCAATCCTGGCTTAGCAGCTGTCCAGCAACCTGCTGATTTTGCTCAAGCAATCAAAGTTTCCTTTAATAACCGCCGGCGTTCGTGGGGGCGGTTTATTCATCTCTCTTTAAAATGTTGCATAGATGAAATTACATGTTAATGAAATTACCTACCGCATCCGCTTCCAAACAATCAAGACAATCAACAGTATTTTTCTTTCTGTGCCTGTCTATTAAACGACTGTTCCTCTTGAGTTTTTTTTTCTTCGGATTTTTGATTGGTTGAGCGAGTAACTGGAACACATGGACTGGAGCATACGAAAAATGGACTGGATTGTCATAGTTATTTGTAAAACTCCCAGTCAAAATTATTTATTTATTTGCCAAAAGTGGGCGGACGCCGTCCACCCACGTCCATCCCCAATTTAACCCCTGGATTTATCACATCACAGCTCTTTTGTTGTGTGCAGTGCTAATTTAGCTACTGCTACTGCTACCCTAGTTGTGCAGATATCTAACTATTCCTCGCCTGTTCCACAGGAAGCACTGCTGTGTGTTCAGGAGATTGACTGTGCGCCGCTGCTCTTTGTGTTTGTGCGGAATGGGATTGAGTCGGTGGTGGACCGAGACACTGTCGCCAGGGAGCGAATGGGGCTCCTGCTGCACCAGCTGGTGAAGGTGGGCACCTTGCCAGCTGAGCAGTTCTTCAAGGGGTGAGAGACCAGGGAGTGGGAAGTGGTGCATGTTGCCAAAGTGAACTTTTTCATCCTGAAGGTTGTTCTGTTGTTTTTCCTGACATTGAGTTTCATTAATAAGGATGACCGTGTTATTGGCACAGGCTGCAGGAGATTCTAGAGGTGGCTGAAGACATGGTGATAGACGTCCCTCATATCTGGCTCTACCTGGCGGAGATTGTTGCTCCAGTGCTCTGCGAGGGGGGCCTTCCCATTGGACAGTTCTTCAGGCAAGTCATCCTGCTTTCAGGCCTTGCTGTTTTTTGAATAAAATTGGACACCCTTGCTCTTTATTAACCAGATGGTCAATTTATGTGTTCCTTCCCTCCTCTCTGTTCCTTTCTCTAGGGCATAGAGTTTCCAATGCAGTAACTTGGAGTTAGTGGATATTAATGTACAGCAGTGCCTACGCTCACTAGTATTATCTGGGCCATGCTCCTTTGTGAATATTCCAGTTTCAGTTGTAGAGAGACGCATTTTGAATAGCATCTGGTTAGTCTAGAGAATCTGTAGTGTTATCTTTGCCCCAAAATGATGATAATTCCTCTTCAGGAATTTCCATTTTACAGAAATGGCAGTCATGCTGCAAGTCTCCCTTATACAAGAAATCTGTGTGCAGTGTTTCTGAATAGTGCAAGCTGTACATAGGCTCTGCCAGCAGCAGTGCGAAAAAAAACTATAGGCCAGATTGACGTATATAAAATTTGCAGTGCAAATTGCAGACTGACGGGGTATGTTGGTGTGTCCGCATTCTGCCTGAAATTAATACCTTATTTAGTAAGGCTACACCTAAGTACACAATCAGCAAATGGTACTGCCTGCTATTCACATTTTGCGTATGAAGCGGAGCTTAAAATGTGCGGTTCAACACAAAAAAATTCCTGTTTACTGCATTGAATACACAGTGGACTCAATTCTGTTAAATAGTGAAATCTGTTGATTTAACACTGAACATTGTACAGTGTATCTTCATTGGACTCTGGCTCTGTTCTGGAGCTCTCCCGCCAACCACGCAGCCCGTGTGGATAAGGCCGGGAGGCCAGCAGCCAAACCCCCCTAGAGGGGTACACACAGAACAGATCCAGCAGCAATACAAATTCTTAACACATAGGAATGGAGAAATGCTAATTCTTGACGCATGGGGATGGAACTGGGGTGGTGGAGGGGATTTACGAAGCAACGTGCAGCGCTTGCATGCAGGAGGAGCAGCCGAATGAGTAGAGGGAGGCTGTTTAAGTAGACCACCCTGTTAGTGAATGTACTGTGATAGGCGAACATCACTCAGCTGAGCCATCAGCTGATTCAGCCGGAGCGCTTGACTCTCGTGGCCTGCCAGAACTACGCGATGCTCCATTTTTGAAACACTGATTTCTGATTTTTCTTAATTTCCGTTATTTTTCAACTTGGTTTTCAGGTTTCCATGATATAAAACTTTGCTATGACTGCTCTGTGACTTTAACCAATATTTAGCCAAATACCCAGCCTTTATTGCTTGGCTGCAATAATTAATGGTAATTCATATTAATAATCTGTAATAATGATTTCTTGCTCGGGAAGTTCAAATAATGTGATTTTTGTTGGAAAGATTCTCTCAGCATCTTCGAGAACTATACCTGTGTCTCTGTCTTGCTTGTGCATTGATTTATGCCTGATCTTTGGAGGCGGAGAAATTTCACGCAAAAATTGTGCAAACGTTAGTAAATTCAACAGAATACATAATTGCCCACACTTATAATAGCTCTGTCCATTATTTGTGTAATGCATATGCATTAAGGAGAGAAGCGCACCTTGTGATTACTGATGACTTGCGAAGATCACCCACTTACTGCACTTCCTCCCCCATGCACAACTTTGATACATAAGATGCCTGTTTCTTGGGGCAGAACGTATTTGCTTTTGAAAATATTTGCAAATGGCTTAGTGAATCTGGCCCTATGTGCTAGAAAATCTTTGAAAATGCGCACATTCAAAAAGTCTCTCTGCAGGTGCCGGACAAAGGATGAATCACAGAAGATGATGTCCACATAAATGCTAAATGCTCCCATGAAGGAGAAAGTTTAATAAGAAAATGACAAAAAGCAGGATGTTTCAATTCGACAAAGATCTCTGTGGGATGGAAACATTTTGTTGTGTCATCTGTCATTACCAATTAATGGTAGCAACAGGACAGAGCCAGGCTTTTTTCTGATTTCCTTTAGGGAACACTTTGGAAATTTTTACAGTTCTCAAAAAGAGTATAGGGATGTGATGGAATTATAGGCTGTGAATGTTAAATGGAAATGGGGCTTCAAAAAGATTGCAGTATTATCAGATCTCTTTGCTATTTGGTGCCCTCTTTAGAATTACCTTGTCCTCTGAACCCACTCCTGTTCTTTTGCAGGGAGGCGTCCATGCTGCCACTCAACAAAGCTGGTGTCCTGTCGGTGGAGATTCTCCTCCTGCTAAGTAAAGAAATGGTGTGCATTTCCATGCTGAAATTTGACCTCAGCCAATCCCTATCTTGTGAGATTCCACCATTGTGGCAAGTATTGATGGTTCAGTGGTGGAATTCTTGCCTGCCATGTGGGAGGCCTGGGTGTGATTCCTGGCTAATGCAGTTACCTTTTTTTCTGCTCTTTTTTCACTCCCCCATGTAATGCACAGTGATTCACCTCAACCTCAAAAACCTTGCACGAATCTAGCTGCAGTGAGAAGCTAATTCCACCACCGAGGGGCTATAACAGACAGGATGGTTAACCTGGACATGCAGGCACTTCCCTCCTCTGTACCTGCACTCCCAGGTCATGTCTCCTTTCTGTTCTGGCCTTTTGGTGGCGGAATGAGCTTCCCATTGCAGTCAGAATGGCAGAAACCCTGCCCATCTTCCAAAGCAGACTCACCTCTTCAGATTGAACTGTGACTCCATTGAACCCATTAGATTACTTTCCTTTTTCTTTCTTTGGATTTCATTCATATAATGTTATCATTATAGCTGCATAAAGATAGATCTATCTAGTGGTACTTTCTTTAGTTACAGTACAAATTGTTGTTGTTACAGTAGGTTAACATTACACTTATTGATCATAAATGGGCTTCTGTGCCTTCTTGGTGATATCGCATTTTTGTATTCCTGAGAGTAACCATGATGTTCTCCACTAATGCTAAGTTGCTCTGGATAAGTGTAGTATCTGCCAAGTGACTGGAATTTTATTCTAACCCAATTACACTGTGCTAGAGCAGAAACTCCACTACCACACTGCAGATCTCAGAAACTCATGTGAAGTATGCGTGAAGTACTTGCAAATGTTTGTAATGGCACGTGTGTGGTCCTGTGTGTGTTACACTCACTGTAACTGCTTGTGTAATGGTCTGTGTGATGCAGTGTTTGATGAGTGTGTGTCTGTCTCGTAGAGCCATGAGAGGGTGGGGGAAATGTGGAGAGACTCAGGCCTCAGCTGGAAGGACCTCCAGTCTGAAAACAAGGAGGCTGTGATTGAAAAGGTGGTTGAATATGATGGAATGGCTGGCAGAAAGAGAAAGGAGTGTTGAAGGTGGCCAGGACAACATGCGTCTGGCTGCTAATGTACTGAATTTCAGACTGTGAAACCTGTTCACAGAAAACAGGGGGGCATACAGTACATCAGACAGTAACTGCAGTCCAGCCAGTTACCACTGTGCCTCTGTGTAAAAGTGTGAGAGTGGCCGTGAGCGCATTTCTGTTTGAGGGTGTGTGGTTGTGAGCACATTCATCTCCTCTCCACAGATCTGTTGTGGGTGTGCTTTGACACACTGTCCCCTGAGGACATGACCAAGGAGAAGGCCCTGCACCTGTGTGACTGGGACTGGGATTCTGCAGGGCAGCCGGGGCTCTGTCCAACTCTCCAATAACATGGCACGTTAACAACAGCGCAACACAGCAGTGGAGAAAGGCTGTGTAATTTTACTACAGCATACAACAATGATAATAAAATATATATTTTTTAACAATAATGAGTTTTAGAGGAATTCTGCTGGCGTCGGTGTGGCATGCCACCCTTCCGGTGCAGTGGAGGTTCAAATGAGTGCAAATGAGTGCAGTTTTTTAGAATCTGTTATGAGCCCACTGAATACAATGCAGTGGAATTAGTGTAGCTCTGTTCTGCATGATTCTATGTGGATGGGGTCAAACACGGTGAACAGATGAACTTCATTCTGTTCTTGAACATTTCTGGTCTAAGATTAGGCTCCCTCCACTGGCCTGTGTGCTGTATTGGCAGTCTTTTGATGAGGAATTTAAGGTAACAGGAGAAGTCACCAGAGAAAACCTCATTCCAGATATAACCGTCTAATTAACAGCTCAAAATATGATAACATTAAAGCAATTGCCTAGAAGAGGAAAAATCTTAGGGGACAGTAACTCCTGGATTCTTGGAAGACTGTATGTGCATGTCCATTTCCAATTATGTTGATGACAGTACTGTACAGTTAGGTTTTGAAAAACTGAAAGGTGACAGTTTTGGAGAAATAGCTACATTTCACATAAGCAGTTCACCATCGGTGTCATTTGTCTTCTATTGGATTTGATCATTCCACCATTGGTGTCATGGCAAATGACTTATCTTAGAGGTGAGTTCAGGCTTCTGATTTATCCAAGCATCCATCCATTGTCTATACCCGCTTATCCTGGTTTAGGGTCGTGGGGGAGGGGGGCTGGAGTCTATCTCAGCATGCATTTGGCGAGAGGCAGGAATATTCCTTGGACCCGTCGCCAATCTCTCACACGGCCGCTATCACAGGGAAGGGGCTTGAACCAGTGAGATGAACATTTTGGCCATTTAAAATACTGTCTCAGACTGCTGATTGTTTACCTTCTAGCCAATAGAACAAGATATATTAAATTTCAGGACCGCATATAGCCATAATGGACAGTGAAACGGTTCCAGTCTGCGTTTTCTTCCGCAAATGAACATGTATCCATCTGCAAGCAATATGAGTGAAAGCAACCATTCTGCATACAATGCATAATACCTAATACACAATACTTGTAAGGAAAAGTATTTTCATAATCCAGCTCCTTGTTTGCTGCATATACTCAGAACTGTTGTGAATTTGTGCATTCACCAGAGTATGCACATAACAAAAGTTAGTAAATGGCAAATTTGAGAAAGACCACTGCTTAATAAGCATCGAATGTGTGCAATTATCCCATAATAGGCCACTATTGGAAGGTGACTTGTGTATGTAAATGAAAAAGGCATACTATAGTGCATGTGGTATTAGACGCCTGCAGGGGGCACTGCGGCCTCTCAGATGCTGCAGACAGACATTGTATGATCGGGTTCAATGCAGAACAAAACTGGGAAATGGGTGAAAGAAACTGATACCTTGGTGCCACAAATAGAAAATAGGAATCACCATTATAATATATATTTTTTTCACCTATAGAAATAAAGAATTTCTATTTGATACAATTTGAAGCTTGCTCACAAGCACCTCTCAGGTCCCACTTTTATTTTCTGGAGTCTCTCATGTGCCGCATTTGAACTCTGATCCCCCACAATGTCTGTCAATTACTAATGTCAATTATCTGAGATGGAAGAAGTAAGGAGGTGTGTGGTTCTCTTCAGTCCTGCAGCCTCAGAAATGTTGGAATGGATGCTGGAGTTAGTGTTGCCTCAGTAATGACAAATGCCTTACATGGCCCATTGATTACTGATGGTATTCGAAAAATATAGATAACCTATTTTCCAACTGTCTAATGTAAAAATTAGACCATGCTAGACCAAGCACATGCAGGGGTTGAGAGTCCTAGCTGGCACATACATGAATGCTACGGCTAAAGCCACACACAGGAACTGAAACAGTCCCACTTCTGCTCTGAGAATGAATCACCATATCACATTGCAATAGTTAGCAATCAGACCACACAGTACATAATTGGAAGATTTAAATTCAAATTTTGAAGGAGGCAAAAATTTCTCTTTTATGCTGCGGGTACTTTTCACATGCATTAGATAGCAGTGGGTTTTCATCACAAATTGAAGATATTTTATGTACATTCTTACATAAGGATAATTTTTTGAATGCCAACAAAAATAGTGTAATAGTACAAAACTGTATGCACTGTATGATGTGGCAACAGTGCTAATGTCTCATTGGCAGACCCATGATATGTCATTTCTCAGTATCTGTGACAAATGGGTTGTGAGAAGTTACAGTGAATCTAGCACAGTTCTCAGTGGGGAAACAAGTAAGTTACCATTTCAGCTTCTCCCTCCAGAGGGCATTCCTGAATTGGGCCAAGCACTGACTTATTTTTTCTTACCGTGACAGTATCCTTTGGATTAATTTGACACGGTGATGTTCCTTGTGTCCTGGATACCACTGTTCTTGCTGTCCTCTATCCCACTGAACACTAAAGAATGATAGGGGGTGGGGGATGGGGACTTTATGATTATGTCACCTCCAATAAAATATTGAAATGTTTAACCTTAATATAATTTATGGTAGATCAGTTTCAACAAATTTGCTAAATCATAGATGTTTGCGTGTGTGTGTGTGTGTGTAACAGTATTTGGATTGTGACACAATTTGTTGTTTTGGCTTTGCACTCCAGCACATTGGATTTGATATGAAACCAAGAATAAGAGGTTAAAGTGCAGATTGTCAGCTTTAATTTGAGGGTATTTACATCCATATCTGGTGATCTGTGTAGGAATTGCTAGCTTTTACTACATTTAGAGGACCAAAAGTAATTGGACATTTGGCTGCTGTTTCTTGGCCAGCTGTGTGTCGTTGCATTATTAGTTTATGCATAAGAACACAAACAAAAGGTCTTCATTTGATTCAAGGTGTGGTATTTGCATTCGGAGTGTGTTGCTGGTCTTTCTCAACATCAGGACCAAAGAAGGCAGTGAGAATTCTTTTGTCTTCATGTTCCAAGACGACAACAACAGCGACACTGAATCAACTGAAGTCCTTTTGTTTTCTTCCTTATGCATGAACTAATGACACACAGCTGGCCAAAAACATGAGCAAACAACTGTCCAATAACTTTTGTTCCCTTAAAATGGGAGGGGGGGGGGGGTACTGTGTATAAAAAGGTCTGTAATTCCTACACAGACCACCCAGTATGAATGTAAATACCCTCAAGTTAGAGCTGACAGTCTGCATTCAACCTTGCGTTCCTAGTATCATTTTAAATCCAATGTGCTGAAGTACAGAGCCGAAACAACTAAAATGAGGTCATTGTCTAACTACTTGTGGACTGCACAGTACATATAGATGGACTTGGAGACATTCAGTATTACAACAATTTATATTAACATCAGAATTATTGAGCAGCTGATTAGAAGACTAGATTTCATCAGGTATAGTGTGGGCTACTTGATTTTGCCTAATTCAGAGGTGACCAATCTTATCTGAAAAAGGCCAAAGTGCATGCAGGTTTTTGTTTTAGGCCAGCACTACACCTCATTCAATTAACTAATCATGGTTAACTTAGTTAGTTGATTCAACTAAATAACAAATTCAGTTAAGAGCTTGATAGGTGGAATCAGTTGTCTTAGTGTTGGGCAAAAACAAAAACATGCACCCACACTGGCCCTTTTCAGATGACATTGGACACCCCTGGTCTAGATTAAGCCAAGTTTAATTTCTGATGGTCATATTTATCTCTTAGTGTAATGTAATGATTAGGTTGTCACTGATAAATATATTTTATTCTACATGGCAGGCAAAGCTAAAAAAAGAATACATTATAAGTTAATGTTTAAGACATAAAAGACATTAAAAAAGTCAGAAAAATACCATTAAAATTATTTTCATGGCTTTGATGAACTTACAAGGGACCTGTACCATTCCACCTTCAGGGTGCTAGAAAAGTTTATCATTGTCACTCTATATTAAAAGTCTATGAACAAAGGGATCTGGTGAATCTCAAAGTCATTAAGTGTTTTCTTCAGTGTCAGATAACGCTAAGCTTATCACATGTTGGAACCCTCTCTTTAAGGTGGATTTCCATCATTGCAATTTCTTTGGGTACAAATGTGACTGATTGTTCACACTTGCATAGCACCTCCTTAAAGTGTCATCCTCTTGCCATATGCCAGTGTAAAACATGCTGTGAGAAAACAATCTCCAGTCTCAGTTCCACCTGCCAAAGCTTCTGTTCACCTCAGAGCAGTTTTGTTATTATTTGGGCCAAACGTAAACCATGTCTTTTAAAGCTTATATTAACGCTGTACTTAACACAATAATTTAATCACTTCTTTTTAACATTTTTCAACATTTTTGTAAAGGTAAACGACAGCTGATTTGACAGCAAATTACAGCAAATTATGTATGTGTCCCACATGTGTATTCAAGAAATATCTTCATTCATATCATTTCATTATGGGGAAAGAAAAGTGGAAATATGAACAATACTGTAATTAACCGATTCATCCGATTAAGAAAACTTGTGAGAAAAAGCTTACATATTCTTACTGTGAATGTAAATCATAGGGATGTTTTTTTTAATATACTGATAATCGAAAGGCCCTAAACAAAGTCAAACTCTAAAAACGGAAGTTTAAAACTGAAACAGAAAAACAGTTTTGGTATCTTTATCATCGACTTCCGCATATATTTTATATGTACCTCTGCCATTTAATGTATTTCTTTTTTTGTTGATGGGGGGGGGGGGTTAAACCCAAAAATTGCCTCCTTGACCAAGTCTCTATGACACTGCAGTATGGAACTGATGTTGACATTCCTTTCTATCTTTTATTGTTTTGGGCTACAACAGGAAAGGAAAGAATAGTCTCCATGGCCATGTGCCCAGTGTAGAAATTAAGAGAATTAGAATTAATTCACAGAAAATAAGTTTACAATAAGGTTACAAAATTTTGCTCCAAACAGAGGTGAGGGAGATAGTGTACTTCTTTGTTATAAACGTAAAATGGCATTAAGTATGGAGTGAAGACTGGCTGTTTCCGTGAGTACTGTACCATTCCTGGACCTGGATAATCACTCATGCTGTTCTGTTTTATTAGTCTGAAGAGATCACTGGCAGATTACCAGGGAAATAAGAAATTATTCAAAATATCTCCAAGGTATTTATTACAAAATCCCAAATTCCTGAGAATGGTAGCAGAAATTGTACAATTTCAGTAATTTTCCTTTTTAACCATAAGCACAAATTAATATGTGCTTATGGTTAAAAAGGAAAATTACTGAAATGTTCTATATGCAGCACAAAATACATTTTTCATACATGTTTATCTTTTAAAAGGTGGAATATTTTTGTTGTTTTGCCATTCTGCATTCACAGATTGCAGAAGTGAAACTTGTCAAATTGAATACACTACAAAAAGTGAATTCATACTGCCATTTCCATCTTTTCCCCTTGTAGTCTTATTATAACAGTTACTATAGAGAATGATGGAATTAGAGCTATAATCTTATTTGATACACTGCACAGCACGTCATACTTTAAACTTATATTTTGGTGTAAGCATGTCTTGTGTCCCCTAATTACCATTGTTTGAAATGAAAGAAAGGGATTCTGGCAAATATTTTTGAAAGTTAAACACAAATGGTAAAGGGATGATGCCTTATTACTGCAGCAGGAACATACAGTGCCCTCCAACATGCTTGGGACAAAGACATGTTTTTCTTGATTTGGCTCTGTACTCCACAATTTTGAATTTGTAATCAAACAATTCACAAGTGGTTAAAGTGCATATTCTCAGCTTTAATTAAGAGGTATTTTCATAAATTTAGTAGAAATTACAACTCTTTTTTGTTCATAGTTCCCCCATTTCAGGGCACCACATGTGAACTGATTCAAAATCTAAAATTGTGTACAGAGCCAAATAAAAAAAATGTCTTCGTCCCAAATATTACTGTTCATGTGGTTTCCAAATGAAAAACTGTGTATCTGAATATGCTATGGTAATGCCCAATGGACTACTATAAATATGCTGTATATTCAGCAACAAATGGACAATGGGCCAGGAGACAAGAATGGCAACTGGAAACTAAGTAAAAAGAAAGCAATTCACGTATTAAAGAATGATTGCACTCGCTGTTTCAACCTGGCTCCGCATACTACACAATTTTGTAAAATGCTTCCTGGGGTGGGTGGAATAGGTGCAAATGAATGCAAATTAATTTGTACAGCGTACCTGTGCCTGGTCAAACTGTCTAACTAGGCATTGCAGTTCAAATATGAATCAGGATTCAACAATTACATGGCCTATTTCTCACCTCAAATGTTTTCAGAAACATATTTTAGCAGACTGTTTAAGTGGGATGTGAGAAAGTAATATGCCGCCATTTTTCTCTGGTTTGAAAATGCTAGGCCAAAACCAAGTGCCAGCAGAAAGCATTTTTCAAAATTGTGTAGTAGGCAGAGAAATGTTAAAACAGTCAGTACAATTACTATTTAAAAAGTAAACGGACAAATCTGTGGGCAGCAACAATTTCTGGCCAGATATTTTTATTGACATTTAGCCTATAAGTCACAGTATTACATCCAAACAGGTACTCTGACATCATGATTGAGCTAGAGTGGAATTCAGAAAGAAAATTTCAAACATTAAAGGGCAGTAAAAATATGCTTTTTCTACCATTTTTTTCTGCCAAATGATATTATTTCCAAAATGTTGCAATAATGGCATGGATTAAAATAAAATGAATTAAAATCTTCAGTGCAGGGAGTTTAACTTGTGAACCAAAATTATTTTGCTGAATTGCAGCCAGACCAGTGCTACTGTTCCAAACAAACCATGCTGTCGGCGGTATATAACTGTATGGCTTTTAAGCAGTGAGTAATGAGCTGGTGACAGTATGGAATTCAATTAGGGCTGTTTTAAAAATACAATGTATTATTATTATTATTATTATTATTATTATTATTATTATTATTATTGATTTTTTATTTTTTCATTAACAGAGACATTTCTGAGGACGGTGTTCTATTATGTCAGAACTAGATTCTGTCAGATGGGGACAGTCCAGTTCAACAGCAGCACATCGAAACTTGATCCCCACTTTGTTTACATGCTTCAGTGTCCTGACCTGTGATACTGAGAAAACCAGCAGATAAACCAACAAGAACAGTGATGCTTTCCAAGAGGCGTTGCCATAGTAATGCAAGGAATATTATCAAAATGAACACCTCACATAGCCTTTGTTCCAAGGTTATCTTGAGAGGCTTACAATGTACAATAAAGTGCATTCCCCTGATTTGTATGAATCATAGTGCCAGACCTGGCCAACACCATTCCCTGACCAGCAAGTACATATGTAACATCACTAAAGCACTTTTGCAAATGAACTATGCTAAGCAAGAACCAAAATACAACACCTGAATACATACTAATTACATCCATAACATGTCATAGGAAGGAAAACCTAAAACTATAAAAACTACCATAACCTGAACAAGTACAAAAGGTAGATTTAGGGGTGAAGATATGAGGGGACCCAACTGCACTCTGAAGCAGTGGGTCTTCAGCCTGTGTCTTTAGCCACCTTATTCAATTGTTAAATTGAATAAGGTGTTTTAGAATCAGGTATAGAAGTACAGTACCAGGTGTAGAAGTACTATTCATCTCAGGTAAGATTAGACACCATCAACTTAAATAGTAATACAATCACATCAGCTGTAGAGAACCAGTACAATATTACATAGTATAAGCTGTTTTTTGGTAAAATACTGAATTTAAACATGCATACACACAATACAATTTAATGTAAAATACAATTAAAAGAGAAATTCACATAAAAGTACCTATTACAAATTGCACCATTGATCGAAAGCATTATAATTTTCATTTTGCAACCACCAAATTCCTCTGTGTTCTTAAGCAAATCAGAATCAAGTGTTCTTCTTCTTCTGAGATGGTGTGCACCATGCTGAAAACTGTAAAAGGGTTCTGAAAGAACTGTAATTATTTATGTAAGCCTGTTATTTCCGTCTGTTAAAGGCTTGTCTTTTAAAGGCAATAATCGTCTACACTGTCTAAACAAAGCCCTTCTGGCGCCTACAGTGGGGAACACTGCCACATGGGTGAGGTGGCAGCAAGAGGACTCATTTCAACCAGTTTTTCCTCCTAGACCATTCACTCCTGCCACACAACCACATACAGAAAGAATGGGTCAATTTACATGTGCAATCAGATTTACTCTCGACTCAAACTTAACATGAAAAGCTTACTGTTCAACATGGTTTTAACCCTGGTGTGTTCTCTAGCTAGACAACCTTAAATATACTGCCACTACAAAATCATCTGTGTAGTGGCTTTGTTTGATAACCCAGCTGTTCTTTCAGAGGCCATGGCTTAAAACATGTCTAAATATTACAGGAAATTAACAACTACTGGTTGTTAATTCTGGAAATGTCTTCTCTGGGATTTGTAACACATTTGGCACTCTTATCTTACAAATATGGAATGTGGATCTTTCACTAATGTTGTTACTAAATTCTTTTGGTATTTACACATCTTTTTTAAATAGCTGACATAAGAGGTAAATCTGTTTCTTTTTAAGTGGTGTAAATCACATAGTGGGACAATTATCACAGCTTAAAGAGATCAGTCAAGTAAATCAATAATTGGCACAAGGTGCTCCAGAGTGATGTAAGTAAGAACCAGAAATATATTAGTAAAGCAAGAGGTGAAAATCTTGTTTTATGGCTTCGGGTGGAAATGAGATTAGATGATTTCTCTTGTATTGTTGACTTACTTGCAGAATGTATATGAGGCACTGGAGAGCACACTACAACACCTGAAATGTCATATAGTTGTGGTAACCAGTACAGAGTGATCCTTGCTTGGCGTTAGCAATCCTAACATTGGTGGTTTTGATGGATAAGGCTTCCAGGGTCCAGTGTGGCCACATCTTGGCAGCCCAGGGCCACCAATTCCTGCGTATCCCTAATCCCATCGCTAGCAGCACTGCACTCCGCTCTCAGCCATCATGGGAGCCTGGTCCAATTTTACCCTGTCGTTTTTCCCCTCATCAAAGGGCTGCTCTCTGGTGTTTTCCAGAATGCGCTCCACCAGGAATTGTCCTGCCTTCTCCACGTTGATGTTCTCCTGTAGGTCAGCCACAGGACAATGGGGTCAGTGTTGACCGAAGCGTAAATATCTTGTCAGAGACTGCAGATTGTTTTTTATATTAACAATCCACCAAACACCCCCCCCCCACACACACACACACACATGCCCCAGAAGTTCTGGAATGTCTGATTTGATCACTGTAGCAGGAAACAAATTCAGCAGTGACATCAGCAGGAGTTTTGAAGTGAGTCGAGACAGGGCTCAAGGGTAGTCTGTTTTTGGCATTGTTTGCTGGCTGTGTGACTGCTTTTGAAGGGGAGGGGGGCTCTTGACCCTGACAAGGGGGTGTGGCGTTTGGGAAGCACTGATGCCTATTGCACAATTCCTTATCTCAGTGGCAGAACAACTGAGGGCATGGTAGGACATTGATTTTGGGACATATACTGCCTAACTGCCAGATTCACATATGAGCAAACCCACAATTTATTTTAAGAGCCTGTTAATACTGATTTTGAAGAATCAAAAACATTATTTACAGTCATGTACCAGATTGAAAGCCAGTAATAAACAGTAATAATTACATTGAGGGTGCTTGCAGAATGTCCAGTAGTTTTAAATGATCTATAAATTACTTTGGAATCTGCTAAATTACAAAGAGTAAGATGTAGTTGTAAATAACAAAATACAATACTAACAACAACAACAACAACAACAATTTTGATAACATTTTGATCCCATCCCTACACCCCTCTTCCACCCATCCATCCATTACCTATATCAGTTCAGTCCTGGCCAGGGTTGTGGGAGGTGCTGGAGTCTATCCTAGCATGCACTGGGTGAGAGGCAGGAATATACCTTGGACAGGTCACCAATCCATCGCAGGGCACAGCCCCTCCTCCAGTCCTACTGTCCTACTGACATCCTTCCATTCATCTCCTCTCTACTGAACTCCCTGTCCCCTGGATGTGCACCTGATGTCTTCAAACAAGCCTCATATAACCCTCTTCTCGCAAAACCCACCATTGACCCCTCTGTCATCCAAAACTACCCTTATTCCCTATCCCCTTCTCCCCTTTCTCTCCAAAACTATTGAACATGCTGTTTTCCAACTCACCTTCTCTATCACTGAAGAATCTTCTAGACTCTCACCAGACCAGCATCAGCCATTCAACTGAGACTGCCCTCTTTACAGACAGGCAGGAGCTGTTTGAGACAAACTCAACTTCTCACTTATCTGATATTATCCTGCTTGACCTCTGAAACATGTGATATGGTTGAACACCAATTCCCACTGTCTTCCCTGACTACTTTGGCATTTTGTCATGGTTCTGTGTTTCTGTCTCTGTTTTTCCCTGTTGGGCCGCCAGACGGCGGCACTTCTGTTTTGTGTCCTGCTCGTTCCCCTGTTGATTCATTGTATTATTGCTTTCAATTATTTTATTATTATCGTTATTTAATCATCGTCCCCACCTGCCTCTCGTTTTCCCTTCCCTATGGTTTGATTGTTCTTTGAGTTCACCTGTCTATTTAAGTTCTTTGTCCCCTTGACTCGGATGCTGGTTCCTTGTGTTTGTTTCCCACTTGTGCTCGTTCCTGACTTGTGTTTGTTTCTTACCGTATGTACCTACCCGTGTACTCTGCCTGCCTGTGTTCTGCCCTGCCCGTGTTTTGAGTTCCTCTTGTTTTCTGTTTTTCTTAAATTTTTTGGAGTTCGTGTTTTTGCCCATCGTGGCCTTTTCTGTTCCCTGTTTGTGTTTGCGTTTTTTGTTAGAAAAGTTAATTGTCCCTTTTTGAGTTTGTCTCTCCTTTCTCTGCGTTTGGGTCCTCCCTACCCGACACATTTGTGGCACTATCCTACCCTATGTTCCTATCTCTCCTTGCAGGTTGCAAGGGGGAAGTTCTGAGATCTTAGGGACTCTTAACAGGTATCCTCCAGAGCTTAGTCCTTGACCCTCTCCTCTTCTCTCTATACCAAGTCATCTCTTGGTTCTGTCATCTCCTCCCATGATCCAGCTTATCATTGCTATGCTGATGACACAGAACTCTTTCTCTCCCCTTCCTCCCTCCGATACATTGGTCTCAGTATACATCTGAGAAATATCAAGTTGCATGTAAAATTATTGAATTGAGACCCCCTGCTGGACCTAGCCATCACCCGAGATGTCGCCACAGTGTCACCCTCAGTGTCAATCTTGGTGGTACTAAACAAACTGTTCCTGTCTTAGAACATCATGGCAGTTTGTCGGGTGTGCATATTCTTCCTGTAAAACATTCAGAGAATCCACCCCCTTTTCACCACCTACCCAACCCAGCTCTTAGTCCAGGTACTGATCATCTTCTTCCTGGACTACTACAACTCCCTCCATGCTGGCCTCCCAGCCTCTGCAATTAGACCTGTGCAGATGTACATCCCCAGGCTCAGCCATGTCATCTCCCTCCACTGGCTACCAATATCAGCTTGCATAATATTGCACCAACAAGACCTTGGTGCTAGCCTATTGGGCAGCTAAAGGGACAGCTCTGTCTTCTGATCTTCAGAAGATCATCAGACCCTACAAACCTCCCGATAAGCAAAGTAAATTCTGAAATTTGACCTTCCCCTTGAACCCCAATGGCCATGAATTCAGTCCTTGGTGTCTAACAATAACACTGTCTTAAATTATTGCTTTTACCTGTCATTGATTCAAAGTGCATTACAGTAATGGTACTGATGTCACCAAAATCCCCCTCTGAACCATCAATACACAGTTTGTACATAGACTAGTAGAAGTCAGTGCATTAGTTCCATTGAGCTGAAATAATTTTCAGGACACATATTAATGACAATTTCTTTGTTTGTAAAATGGTGTTTTCTAAAAGTTCTAAGTTCTTACCTTACAAACAAGAGAAGACTCTCAATTAGACATTCCAGTGGTGAGTAAATTAGCCTACATCATGACTTTTACCCCTGCTTGGAAACCCAATATGCATTACAGTAACCTTACAGTCTTGTATTCTGCAAGCTCACTTACACAGCTTCTGAACACGGTTTATGGTTTAACTATCGTAAAATTCCTTAGCTGGACACTTCACAAGGGGCTGGCCCAAAATAAGGAACACTGGAGCACACTTTGCTCTGGGCAAAAGACACTGTTAATTCAACAGGGTAGGACTGACGTTACGACATCTACAACATCATCCTCAGAGTCAAAAAACACAAGTGCAACGGACTGCATCAGGAGGAATATAAATACCCTCCCATCAATTATATAATGTGAGGTGCGCATGCGTAGGAACTAAGAACTCCTTGCACAATTACCACGACTGTAGTAACATACGACATATTCGTTGAAAAAATAAAACGGGTAAAGAAAAAAACCAACAAATGAAAATAAAGGAAAAAATTAAGCAAATGATAGCGAAAGCTGGTCAAACATTTTGTATTCTTTGCCAAAATGGGGATGGTGGAAAACTTTGACATCATTGGTGGTGGAGCAGTGAACGCAATGAACACAATGATAGAACCCTCAAGGGGGCACTGGTAGCTAGGAGCGTTTAGTCTGAGCGCTTCTCACAACACTGCAAACTACTTTATCTGTTATATTGCAAGGCCTTCTGAAGCACACAAGGGGATGATCATAGAACCATTTTTTTTTAAAAAAAGGATCACTCTGAAGAATAGGCCAATGTTTCAGAACAATGTTCTTGACTTTCTCAGCAACTCTAGAGCAAACAGGAGGAGGAGTGGAGTGCTTACAGTGTTTCCAGATTGGAAAATGGTGAACCTGCCCAACCAGGGCCTCAAATTTTTGTTGAATTTTGAATTTGAATTTGAATTTTCATCTTGAATTTTTTCCCCCCAATTTCTTACAAAACAAAAGCACATTTTTTGCATATATATGTATCGGTATATACACATTCCCAAAAGTATGTGGACACCCCTTCTGATTAGTGGTTTTGGCTATTCCAGCCACACCCATTGGTAACAGGTGCATAAAATCAAGCATACAGCCATGCAATCTCCATTGACAAACACTGACAGTAGAATACATAGGTACTGAAGAGCAGATTTGTTTTTAAAAAATTATTTTTTTTAAAAATCACAAAACATTCAAAAACATCTACACTGTTATGGAAATAGAAAATATCTGTGATTATTTGGATTGAATTGACGGACACATAACAGTGTGATAGTCTCAGCCTCAGACGGTCCACTGATGGACCAACCCTGTCCGAAGCCTGGCTTGCGAGATGGTGTGGTTAACATTGACATTACCAGGGGAGACATAGCTCAGGAGGTAAGACCGATTGTCTGGCAGTCGGAGGGTTGCCGGTTCAAACCCCGCCCTGGGTGTGTCAAAGTGTCCTTGAGCAAGACACCTAACCCCTAACTGCTCTGGCGAATGAGAAGCATCAATTGGAAAGCGCTTTGGATAAAAGCGCTATGTAAATGCAGTCCATTTACCATTTACCAGCCTTTATTGACACTCATAGGAAAATGGTAGCCTTAGCTAAGAAACAATAGCTGGTCATGGTCATGGTCATGGTCATGCAAGCCCATGACATAGCTACTGATGCACAGCAATTCAGAGACTCTGAGGTAACGGTAACCTATGCGCAGCTAATGGAAATTGTCATGGTTCTGTGTTTTCCTGTCTGTGTTTCCCTTGTTGGGCCGCCAGATGGCGGCACTTCTGTTTTGTGTCCTGCTCCCCCCTGTTAATTGTATTATTGTTGTCTCGTTATTCTATCATTGTTCCCACCTGTGTCTTGTTACCCCCTCCTTTTCTGGGTTGATTGTTTTTTGAGTTCACCTGTGTCTTGTTACCCCCTGTCTATTTAAGTTCTTTGTTCCCTTGACTCGGGTGCTGGTTCCTTGTGTTTGTTTCCGACTTGTGTTTCAGACCGTACGTACCTGCCTGTGTTTTTGACCTGTTTGTGTTTCTGACTTTGTTTCCGCCTGTGTGTTTCTGCCGTTTGTTTTCTGTACTGGTGTAGTTCTGTTTTCTTGTATTTTTTTTTAGTTTTCGTTTTATGCCCCTCGTGGCTCTTTGTTTGTTCTGCTTTTTTTTTAATAAAGTCTTGTTTGTATCAACTTTTTTGAGTTCCGTGTTTTTTCCCATTCTGCGCCTGGGTCCCACCCCCCGTACCGTGACAGGAAATGTTATAAGGTATTATTTGACGAGATTTTTGTAAAATGTGCCTTTAATTACCAAACTGCATTAAAGTGGTAAAGGAATTTCAGCAACTTCAACATTTCAGTGTTTTTTTTGTGGTTACATGTTCCATCTGCTACCTAGCTAGCAAGAAGTGCTCTCCAGATACAACTTAACAACCATACCACCACGCACTCTGCTCCTGCCGACTGGCTGAAGCTAAGCAAGTGTGGGCTTGGTTAGTACTTGGATGGGAGACCACCAGGGAATACTGAGTCACTGCTGGAAGTGGTGTTGGTGGGACAGCAGGGGGCAATCTTCCCTCTGGTCAAATAAACCCCAATGTCCCAGTGCAGTGACGGGGACACTGTGCTGTAGGAGATGCCGTCTTTCGGATGAGATGTTAAACCGAGGTCCTGACTCACTGTGGTCGTTAAAGATCCCATGACACTTATCGCAAAGAGTAGGGTGTTCCCCGGTGTCCTGGCTAAAATCCCAGATCTGACTCTCACAAAAACTTGCCACTTAATCATCCCCTGATTTAATTAGCTAAAAAATGTTCTCTCCCTCCAGTGGAACTCAGTGGCCAACAATAGAGGATTGTGGTTGTACTGGGCAGCTCCCAGGTGTGAATGTGTATGAGTGTGAAGCAGGGCATTGCTGCAAAAGAGCATCCGTGCTCAGCGAACCTACCCTGGGTAAATAAAGGTTAAATTAAAAAAAATAAAATACTCGAGGTAAAAACTAGCAAATGTTCCAGGTCACATGGACTGGGGTCGTCCTGGGGAGAGCAAATAAACATAATGATGCAAGAGGGAGCGCCAGGAGCATACAATAGGAGTGAAAAAACCATAACTTAAAAAAGCCATATTGGAGCCCTTAGCACCCGATTACAATATAGTATGACATGCTAATATCGGCCCGATTTATCTGTCAATCTGATCTATTGGTCGACCTGTACTTTCTTGGTCTAGAGTTTTTGGGTGCTTAATATCAACTAGTTAACATCTGGTGGACAGCTGGGGTTGATATCTGCTGTTTCCATCTGAGGAATCTGTACCTTGCATCGGGGGCCTGCTGTTTCTTGGTATTTGGCATGAAATATCAATCATCTGCTAATTCCTCGTTTGCCACCACCACTTTATTAACCATTCCTGGCCACCTGGAGCTAACTTTAACACACCCTCAAAGAGGCTATGACGGTTCCCTCACCTTCGCTGAAGTGTTGAACCACCCCAGAAACCCAGCCTCCTGGCAGAAGTTGTCCAAGAAGAAGTCAGTGTATTTGTTCTTTTGGTCGCACTTGTTGGCCAGCAGCACGGTTGGAATGGGGCGACCATCAGGCAGCTTGACCTTACAGTCCAGGTCCTCTTTCCACTTGGTGACCGCCTCGAAGGTGTAGGCTCTGGTCAGGTCAAACACGACGAATGCTCCCACTGCCCCCTTGTAGTACACTCTGGTCATGTTCCCAAACCGCTCCTGACCTTGAGACAAGCAGCAAAACAGGTGACACATCTTGCACATGTCTATGCATCACCATTTCAGTCTTAATGACGGAAAATTATACATGTAAAAAGACTGCATGAACACTGAAACACAAGCAATTTCGTAACTTACTTTGAAGTGAGTTGTGGTACCGTCCAAATCGATAAAGAAAGATGCTTTTGTTTGTTACTTAACAACCAGGCAAACTTTTACAAAGCAAATAGTCTATCATACAGACCAATCTGGTGTATGCTTATATAAATTTTTGTGACCAGGTAGCTGTTTTTTTTCCATTAATCACTTAGAGCATCCAGAAGATGAGGCTATGTTAACACAGCAAGCAAATTAGCTGAACACAAGCTGAACATCAAACAATGAACTAACTTAAGGAATTTGCTAATGTTTCTTGAGTACTTTCTTTAAATTTCTTTTATGGCTAACGGCAGCTTTGACTTGCTTGAAAAGCCTTGCCACAGAACCCACTAGCTGTGATGAAAATAATATTTGCAGCAGTAGAGATAGGGCAAGAGTAGGCCACTCCCCCACAAAGGGAGAAAACAATCCGTTGCACTCCATAGGTTGGATTACCAAGATTATAAAAATGCCAAAACGTTGTTGTGTGTTGGGTTGTACAAATAACAATGCCAAGAACCCTGATTCTAAGTTTTATGTCCTTCTGTGCAAAAAGACAGAGCCTATGAGGAGAAAAAGTGGGTTCAGGCCATTAAATGTGAGGGAACAGCCAGAAAACTGGGATCCTAGATTAAGCCACATCTACATTTGTAGTAAATTATCAATTTCATCACCTGTAAGTAGGCTTACTCATTTGCAGTAAGAAATTGTAATTTGTATGTTTGTTTCTTCTGCATAGCCAGCAACATTACACATCACAGCACAACATAAAGAAACAACATTAGCTAGCTAGGTAAAATTATGATAATTTAGCTGCTTTTAATTAATTAATTATATTATGCTATCATAATAACATTAGATTATTTAAGCAGCTGAGTTAAAAGCAGGTAAGTTATAACTTCCTTTCAGACTAGCACTCCACGGGAATACAAAAAGTACCACACTGTCCTTCAGTTTCTTTTTCCCAGTTGTCTCCATCAGTTTCGAAAGGAGGTCTCGTTCATAATCATTGCGTGTGAAATGAAGACATACTCGAATGTGAGAGTATTTTTCTACTGGACAATTCTTATACTGCTTGTTTCACATCCCTGCCAGCCATTCCTTACATTTGTCTATATTCTTTGAGGGAAAACAATGATTTTCAACATCTGCTTTCTTCTCTTCACAGCCTGGACAGCACACCACATCTTTCTTTCTTAGTCAATTGCACAAAACTTCTTCTTCTGATGCTTGCAATTAAATCAAATTGTTTTCATGAAAGGCAGTTGTTCTTTAGCTACACAGTAAGCTGTAGGCCTCACTGCCTCAGTTTCCTCAAATAGATGCAAACTCTCTTCTATAAACATGAATGGAAGCACGTCTTAGTGCCATTTATCCACTCTTCTGATAAATGAACTCCCACATTTCTTAACCATTCATTGCACTGCACTCAGAGCTGGCTGCTAGATCCCCTTCACTGCTGGCCTCTTTGTCACTGACGCTGTCTGGCTCTTCATTTCTCGCTTCAGAAATTTAGTGAACACTTATATATGGCGTCAATTTAATGCCAATAATCAGCGCGAGCAGATATTCACCGCGCGAGTAAAACAAGCAGCCACGCGTGCAGATATTCACTGCGCGAGTAAAACAAGCAGCCACGCGTGCAGATATTCACTGCGCGAGTAAAACAAGCAGCCACGCGTGCGCAGATATTCACCGCGCGAGTAAAACAAGCAGCCACGCGTGCGCAGATATTCACTGGGCGAGTAAAACAAGCAGCCACGCGAGCAGATATTCACTGCGCGAGCACAAAACCACTTTCACGCACGCAAATTTCAACACCGAGAGTAAAACAATGAGCCGCACGCGAGCTGGTTCTACTTGCTCGAAAAATATTTCTCCTCGCTCGCGAAGAGCCAGTGTGGAGGCGGGGATGGGGTGGAGACTTACGCTAATGTCTTCACTGGTATGATTGGTCACTTTAAATACAAAGCCCATACACTTCCTATGCCTTCTAACGGCAACGTTCTTGTTAGCTATGGGACGATATGGAGACACAAGTTGTGAGTAGCCGCCCGGAGACAATGCAGTGTCATTAAATGTTTATTAATATATGTAATTAAAGCCCCATTCAGATCAGATTTAGTGGGTAATACTTGGGTTAATGGAATGCCCATTGTTCTCTTGAAACCCAGCATTTAGGTGGGTATTTAGTGGGTCGGTACCATCCACACACTGGAGCTGGGTTGTTTACGATTCTATCGTCATTGCTATCTATCGACAAAAATAATTTCTACTCCGCGCGAGGAGAAAGTGGCTCTTCGCGAGCGAGGAGAAATATTTTGTTTTACTCTTGGTGTTGAAATTTGTGCGCGCGAAAGTGGTTTGTGCTCGCGCAGTGAATATCTGCGCGCGTGGCTGCTTGTTTTACTCTACGTGTTGAAATTTACGTGCGTGAAAGTGGTTTTGTGCTCGTGCAGTGAATATCTGCTCGCGCTGATTATTGGCATTGAATTGACGCCATACTTATAGATCTATTTATTTCCTTTTAGACACCGCAAGACCCCTAGCTATCTACAAGGTTATACTGAAATATAGACAACTAGCTAAGTTAGTGGAGTGGCGGGGATCTAGTTTTTGAGTGCTGGCGAACATGCCTGTAGTCTACATCGCCACTTGCAGTGTAGTCAAAAAAATAACCTCATTAAAATGCTAAAATGGCCCATACCAGCTCTGATAATATTAATGCTAATAGCTATAACTGGTCAAAACAAGAGGGGCTTGTCCTTCCTGCCGATTACAATAAATAAATTCATTCATTCACACACGGACACACGCACACACACACACACACACACACACAGTGGTCACCTTATTAGTAGGGGTGTAAATCTCAGGCTTCACCATGATAAGTCAGGATGAATTACATTCTTGAGGAAATATGGCACTATCCTAATACGATCCAAAACAATCCGATATAGTAAGAATGTATGACCCAGCTAACACAACCCTGTTACAAAGTACACATACAACCAAAATGAGGTTGAGAGTATAAAAACTTATTGACGTCACATTTAACAAAATGACACTAGCACAAGCAGTGGCGTCACTAGGGTTGGTTACACCCAGTGCGGTCGACCGTTAGTGTCTGGGGGGGGGGGGGTGTGTTGATGCTGTCGACCGTGGGGGGCGGGGGAGATGGGGGGGTGCTGTTGGATGTTGTCGACCGGGGGGGTGGGGGTTCTGGCGGGTGTTGGCGCAAGGGATTGCGTCTTATGAATTCAAACGACAAAGCGCTTCTCGTCACATTAATACCGCTACTTAAATCAACCGGCAGTAAACTGCATCAGAGAAATGAGCTGTTTCAACTCATCGCTACACAAAACACTGTACAAAAAATGTATTTCCAGTTATTTCGGTGTCACCCCCCTCTGATGGTGTCACCCGGTGCGGTCCGCACCCCCCTAGTGACGCCTCTGAGCACAAGTGATGATGAGGTTGAGTCTGCAACGTAAACAATGATTTGGCGGTTGGCAGTGTTGCTAGAGAGCTACCATAACATTATGGACATTTAAATATTTTGCTATGATTCATAACAATATGGATCGATTTTTGCATGTTGTATTGGCTGGATCGGATCATTGCCCTTTAAACCAGAACATTAATCCAGATTGATGTATCGTTATACCCCAACTTATTAGACACATATATCTAGTACCAGGGTTGTACCCTCTTTCATCTCCAGAACAGCCTGAATTCTTCACAGCATGGATTCATCATTTGTTCACACAGCTGTATGGTTTATTTAATGAACGTGTTGACGTGGTTCAAAATCACAAAGCGGACTTAAGAACTGCTTACATATGTTTGAATTATTATTTTTCAGTACTCAAGGGAATGGCTTTTCCCTCTTGCACCTTGTGAAGGAGAAATTCTACCTCACAGCATGGTGGAAACCAATGTAAAAAGTCAGGACCTGAAGACATCTGAATCCTTTGCAGAAGGGTCCTGGCATAAGTGGGAGCTGTAATCATCACATCTCTCTCAGACAGGCCTAACAATGCGATTCTAATTCAGGCCAGAGTGTTGGCGGCACTGGTTTTACTATCATGGCCAAATTACTATCATTCTGCCTACAGCAGTAATCATCATTATGCACACAATGGCCTTGCTCTTGACACTGTCATGAGGAGTGGCCCACCGGCATGCTCAGTTCTTAAGCTGGTACACCATACCATACATTTCTACCTTCACTTGCCTTGTTCTGTTCCCTTATTGCTGCAGAAAGATTCTGCTCCTGTTGATTTTCTTCAAGGTTCTATTTATGACTTATCTTTATTTCAAGGTCTAGCACTGGCTAATGCTGATTCTAAAGGACAGACCAGAGGCTTTGACAGATACAATGCATGTGCAGCTTCCAACATATCAGCGGGAACCTCAGCTGTTGTTGTATTATTTAGCTGCCCAATCTGTCTCCTTTTTATACATACTGCATTGTTTGCAACACCTGTCATAACTGGTCATGAAAGCATATTATAGCTTATGGCAACCATCCTAAGACTGTCATAATGTATGCATTGTACATGTACTTTTTATGAGATTCAACGTAAGGTTTTGTACATTTTCACTGCATATATTATAATACAGTTATAAAAGCTGTCATTAGTTTTATTATTCTTTCATAACTGCTATTTTTTGACAGCATCATTTGGGCTGTGTAAGGTACAGTTCAAATAAGCTGTTAAGGATATAGATGTTAACAGTTCATTGAGAATCAAGCTGGTAATTGTTCATTGGAATGTTGATCAATGAAATTTTGAATGAAACAGTTAAATTTAAAAATACCGTTTCAATGAGAAAACTAACGCTGGGGATTAGATTTTATATTAGAAAGATGTTTCTCCGTCGTTAGACACAAATCCCCTTGACTGGTGGAAAGTTAACGTGTTATGATTCCCTTGACAGGCACCATTAGCAAGATGCTGTTTGTCCATTCCTGGAACATCAGTGCGGTCTGCGTGTGTCTTCATGGCTGCCGGTCACCACCTTCAGCAAACTGCACCAGAATTATCCCAGAGTCCGTAGACATGCTCGTATTCCTTAACAAAAATGCTTAGGTATTGGCATATAGGCCATGTTACGGCTATATGTTACAGAATGCATTATTACAAAGTTAAATATGCTGGATTTTTTTTACTTGAAAATATTATAAAATAAACATGCTATGGCATATCTACGATGCACTGGCAATCTATGTCTTTACTTGGTTTCACCAAATTCCTGCACCTTTTACCTGTATTTATTATGCAAAAAAATTTCTGTTGGGCTTGTAAGAGACTTACTTTTAGCTAGCTAGTTATATTAGCCAGCTAAATGCCCAAGGTTGCAGCACTATTGCATTGATTTCTGTTCTCCCATCAAGATGTCTTCCTCCCTATGGGAACTGCTGTTACTGTTTACAGTTGCAACTTATCTAGCTTGGTAATTCACATGCATTTATTTCAATCGGGAACTGAATAGGAGAAAAAGCCTTTGGTCTCACCTTAGTATTAAAAATGGCTCATTTGTGTCTATGAGAAATGAAAGAAACAACTATGAGATCTCTTCTTGGATTTTGCTTTCCTATGGGTTGCCATTGTTTCGCTCTCTCTTTTCCTTTTTCCTCTCCCTGGACTCGCCACCCTTCTCCTGTCTCTATGGGGCTATTATTGTAGCAGAATTATTTGCAAATGCGTACATAAATCTGAAAATGCGTACACAGATGCGTATACAGATCTGTAAATGCGTACACAGATCTGTAAATGCGTACATAAATCTGTAAATGCGTAGACAGATCTGTAAATGCATACACAGATCTGTAAATGCGTACATAAATCTGTAAATGCGAACACAGATCTGTAAATGTGTGCACACCCACCCAAATTTGGAATATTCAATTAACTTGTAGCCGAATAAACAATTTGTAGCGGAGTCCATGCGTGATCTCCAATGTCGATTCAGGAGTTTGAAGACATCCACGGTTCTCCGAAAGCACTCAGGCAAATTTCAGCTCTTATAATATTTGCAGTCGTCATCTTTGCAATTGACATGAATTATCATCATCACCTATTCACCTCAATAAGCACCATAGTATCATCTCAAAATTAATTGAAGAAAATAAATCTAGCTATTCTCATTATTTATCTATGTTGGACATTCATATGTGAATAGTGTTTGTGATTATTATCATCCTACAAAGACAGAAATACTACAACTAATAACATTTTTAATAACAGTATCAGTAGCAAAAACAAAATAGTAGTATGTAGTCAAAATAATTATATATTGGATCAACATCATAACATCTTAATTTAAGAGCATTATATTATTCATTTAGGTTACCATTCTTCATCAAGAACACTGGACACAACAAAAACGTTATTGCACATACCATTATTATTAATAACATTAATAGTAATAATATCAAAATAACAATATAATAAAACTAATGACACTGAAGGCAGTTTCATGCAATCCTCCTGGGTCTAAAGCTCAACACATTCTGATACATCGGTTCTGTGAACGCGAGTCAACCCCCTTTCAGCCTCATGCTTGCTCATATGCTGATGTTCCCTGTGTGCCCGTGTAAGCATGTACTGTACACACACTGTGACATAAAAACATGTAGACCAAATTTGAATGTGTAGTGTTGGGTGGTAGAGATGCAAGTGACACAGCAAATAGCTCCAGACAAAGGTGTTTACTTCAGAACATGGACATTATCACATGTAGCTGCCATCTTGAACTTTACATTCTCTCTCTGACCTCAATACCTACACGCCAATCATCTGGTAGTGCCTCCTAGAGGTGTTAGGCAGTATATGCATTGTAAAAAATAGAACACGACATCTCCACTCTCAGTGAAAGATTACATACAGGAATAATGAAAAAATGGTTACTCCAATAATAAACCGAGGATCATTATAAATAAACATATTCAATGAACATGTTTGCAATAAAGCAACACTGCAAGATTTCTATTGCAACTGAACACTCAAAGGATATAAGTACATTAGTCACTGTGCTTGTAAACAGTGTATCATAAATTCTCCTTCACTTCAATTTCAGTTTTGAAATATGTCCCATGTATAATCACTAGTAAGTCAAAAAAATTAGTAACTACATTTGCCTTGTGGTGTCTGTATCAGTAACTGATGAAAGTGAGATGCATTCCAGGTTCTCCGATCACTCAACAGGAACAAGTTTGGGCTGAGTCTATTTCACAGTCATTGAGGCAGTGAACCTGGGGTGTGCTTTGGGAACTGGGATCCTTAGTCTCACCTTTCCACCACTCAAAAGATAGGTGTGCATGTGGCCTGTTTAGAGTCTTTATAACGTTTCATTTTTTCTTGTTTTCTTTGTGCTGTATCCCACAGAGAAGCATCATGAGGGGGCACAGCAGGGGATAGAGGCAGAATGTGCATTTTCCTGCCATAATGCAGTTCGTGTGGTGAGGTGGAGGTGGTAGCATGTGGGGTAGCACAATATAGTTAAAACCAGTCCATCACAACCTCTATATAGAAGATCTGTTGCCTCTCTGTGTCTAAACAATGGAATAAAATAACTCTTAATGCACCTCAGGCCAAGCATTCCCTGTCGCATTGATCATTGGCAAATAGTTGTTGAACATCCGCATCCATGTACTAAAAGGCATTGTCGGCTCTTCCAGGCAAGGCAAACATACTGCAGGTGAAGGCACGTTTGCAGCCATCTCAACGAAAAAAATCAGTATGTCAAACAAGCAGGATAAATCGTTGCCAAAATGCTGGGTGGTAGAGATGCTAGTGACACAGCAAGAGGGAAAATCGGGTAGGGACAGGCATTGGTATGGTCAGAAATTCCTTGTAGGTGTCCTGATAGCTTGGGCTGGAACTGTGTATTACAGTTTTTGTCAGTCGCTTTGGTACATTTCTCAGATCAGAATTGAAATTCTCAAAACTACTTGTTCAACCTCCACATCATCCAGTCACTTGTGCACATCATAAAAGCAATTTCTCATTCTTTTGAACAAATTGCAAATGCTTTGGCACATTCATGTAAATGATCATGCACAATTGTCTGCTGTTTCCTACATTATTAATTGCTTATGTCATGTTGATCAAAATGTATTATACTGGTTCTCTGTTGAATAGTCTTACCCCCCAAAACATTGATGCATTAGTTCATTGCATAAGTCATTACATGTATAATGGTTGAAGCAGTTGTCATAATCTGTCAAGCATATTTTCTATACATTTCTATTAGACTTGGTAAATGTTTCCTGAATTGATGAATTGCTCTCAGGTGAATCTTGACTTTCACTAATGAAGGGGAATGTGTGAAGCCTTAGATCAACCAATGATCAACCAGTTCTCTAAAATAGCTCAGGGGTGCATGAACCTTCAATTGGCAAGCATATATAGAAAGAGCACAACACAGTGTTACAATTTCTGACAATGGAAGAACAATAAGGAAATGAACAGGGTCAACAGCCGGGGAGAAGAAGAGGAGTAAGGCTGCATGGTGGAAAGGTAGGGAGGCAAAACAGAGGAAGAGGCAGAAGAGGCCAAGGACATAGACACGTTCCCAATGAAATAAGGGCCACAATTGTGGACCATGTTCTCAATCATGGCCTTACAATGGCCGAGGCTGGTCGAAGGGTGCAGCCGAATGTTGGGAGAACAACCTTATCCTCAATCATTCAAACGTTTCGTAGACAGAACAGGTATGTAATCCAACAAAGTGCACTGTACTGTAATACTGTTTACTTACTGTAATGATTCATATTACAGTATTCCACTTGCATTTTACAGTATACAGTACATATACTTTATACAGATACATACTGTACATATACTGTAACACACAAACACATATTTTTTGAAATCTTACTCAATCTTGTCTTTTGCATTACTGTATTTTTCCCACATAGGACTGTAATACTACCTCACAGAGGTGGCAGAGGGCCCCTTTTCACACCTCAACAGGAGGAGGCTATTTGCACCATGGTCATAGCAAATAATGCTATTAGACTAAAGGAGTTACAGAGTGCCATTATAGAAGACAACAATGTCTTTGAAAACATCCAATCTGTCAGAATCTCAACTATTGACAGGGTGCTGAAAAGACAACAGATGAGCATGAAACAGCTGTACCGTGTACCATTTGAAAGGAATAGTGAAGGAGCTACGGTACCAGTATGTACAGGTAAAACATCTATGTGCATACAGTAACTGTACAACATTGTATAGTGATATACAGTACAGTCAGTGTGACCTGTACACATTTGCTATGGCTGTAGAAAAGAACATGCAATATGTATACATTTGATGTAACTACCTTGTCCAAAATGAAAATACATGTAATTCATAAAACTCATTTTCTATCTTCTGGGATATAGCGTATAATGGAACTGGGAGTAAGTGAACCATCTCACAACTTCATATACCTGGATGAGGCTGGCTTCAACCTGGCCAAATGCAGAAGGCGTGGTCGAAATGTCATCGGCCACAGAGCTACTGTCGATGTGGGAACATCACTATCTGTGCTACTATTTCAGAGCATGGTGTGCTAACTCGTATTTCCATTATAGGGCCATACAACACACAGCATGTCCTCACCTTCTTAGACACCCTCTACAGGGATCTCATCCCTGATGATGAGAGGGCTCTGATTCGAGATGATTTACCAAAGTATGTGGTAGTTTGGGATAATGTGAGTTTCCATCGCTCAAACACCATCAGGCAATGGTTTGCGGCCCACTACAGGATGCTGATGGAATTCCTCCCACCCTACTCCCCATTCCTTAACCCAATTGAGGAGTTCTACTCAGCATGGAGGTGGAAGGTTTACGATCGCCAGCCACATACTCAGATGACCCTGCTGGCTGCCATGGATGCAGCATGTGAGGACATCACAGCAAATGCCTGCAGAGGCTGGATAAGACATTCCAAAAGATTATTTCCGCACTGCAATGCCAGGGAAGATATCCGTTGTGATGTGGATGAGAACCTGTGGCCCGACAGACAGGAACGTCAGGAGGTGTAGAAAGACTGCACTGTAATTCCCCATACAGCGCTGCATGTACAGTTCTGCCTAAGGGGTGTTTCCTATGTTTACATTTCTAATTTTGTATTTTTTCCTTTGTGTTATGCAGTGCTGTAAAACAGTCTTGTCTCTTTTTTTTCTGTATCGCAATGACATGGTCTGTCAACAAATTACAGTACAAACAGTAAAAGCGTAAATGTGAATCCTGTCCAATCTCTTGCAATCAATCTCCCACATACAGTAATGTGTAACTTTGTACTGTTGAAATTGATATATGCCATACAGAAAAAGTGCAGCCTTGTGTATTTTCAATCATTGTCATCAAAACCTTAGCCATAGTTTACATCAGAAAATACTTAGAGTACACTGTTATATTGACAACATGGCTAAACATTTTGACTATCTTGTTTGTAAACAATGACACAAGGACTTGTCATTCTGATGGCGCTGAATATCTGAATGTTCATTGACATAAATATTTACTTTTGAGAATTTTGAGCAAGTTACGGGCTTTTGCAGGTCCATTGTGTGGTTCTGTTTGTACGAATTGTTTCGAGAAATGCACTTACTGTTTTGCAAATGTTACGGATGATTTGAGAAATGTACCAAAGCGACTGAGAAAAACTGTAATATGAGGCAGATCCCCCCCCCCGCCCCGAAACAAATAGCCCCAATGTCCCCCTTTCATCCATTGTGCTTCTAGCCCCTTGCACCGTCAGAACACCCCCTGGGGGAGGGAGCACTGCACTGCACAGGTTGAGAAACCCTAGTTTAGAGTCAGCTCACCTTTGCGTTCTCACCAGTTACATGGTTGATGAAAAACAAAGTGGCCTGATTGGATAGAGATCAGATAGAGTCATCATATTTCACCAGTCCATCATACTGATACGAATCCGAGATGTGTGAATGTAAACGCAATGCCATTCAAATGTTGATGTGACATACAGTATCTCAGAATCATTGAGAGATGGTAATGTGAAAGTACGATGAGGACAAATCAAATCCCCTCCATTTTTTGCTTTGTTACAGAAGTGATAAAGAAAGTAATGTTATCAGAGCACTGGGCAAGATATAGAAGCTTTTTCCCTTGTGTTCATATCATATTCATATTCATATAGCCCCGAATATTTTAAGCCTAGCCCTGAATATTTTCGCCCTGAAAAAGAAGGTGTTTATAGCAAAACAACAGACAGACTGTGTAACAGAGCGGAACTTGTCTTGCAGCGTCCAAAGGAGGGGGGAGTAATCAAGCGCGGCACAGTGCACACAAAGTTGTAAGACGCGTGCACCCAGATGAAAAGCTCCGGTTTTAAATACCAATCTAGCCTTCTTGGCTATTTCAAGAAGAACACTCAAGGTAAATCACTGAGCGTGGGTATTACACAATGTATCGAATTATGTTGATGCCCAAAAAACGTTTACTGACGTGATTATATAGAAACCCACGCTAGATAGCCCTTACACAAATAATTAGCCTACGGTGAACTGACGGCCAAGTCTGTCAAGTAAAGGTTCTCTCTCTTTCTCTCTCTCTCAATCAGTTCAATTCAGTTCAAATAGGCTTGCTTTATTGACATGACCATACTAAGACACAGTATTGCCAAAGCACACTTGCGAAACAAAACACATACATATCGGCTATATAGGGATAAAAAAAGAAAACAATAGTTTTTTCTTTTGTCACACATGTAATCTTAATATCTACATAAATTTGTGTTGTCCAGAGACAACAAACAGCACAGCCAGTGCAGGCGGTGATGGTCATGATGAGCTGCTGCAGACAGCTGAGCCAGGATCCATTGGAGAAAATGGTATTTGTGTGTGTGCGTGTGTGTGTGAGAGAGAGAGAGAGAGAGAGAGAGATATGAACTTGAAAGAGATATTTATATGATCATATAGATCTTGTGAAATGGGATATCATCTGGGATTTTGGATATTGTAATATAATAATGTAGCTTAGAATTTGTGTCTTCGTGGTCCTAAAGGCGAGATATGTGAGAAATTATATATTTTTATTAAATGATAATCTGATGATAAACTGTACTAGTGATATTTAATAGTCAATGGCTACATGCCTCAGTCTCCGTGGACATTATATGGGTGTTGATAATAACTATCAATAATAATAATATATATATATTATATAGGTGTCTCAAATACTATCACATCAATGTTGAGATTTTGTGTGTGTCAAGTCCTACCTTAATTTTTACATTGCAGATCAGTCAGGAAGGTCACAAGAGGAGATAAACACAGGTTGTAGTGAAGCAGATGACTTTGGATCACTAGATACTGGACCTAAACAAGTCAGCCTTCATGTATATCCACCGACTAGCTTCGGAGAACAAAGAAGGTCCTTTCGGCAACAACGGTTTAAGTCCTTCGAATGGTTGGAATACCCTATATGCAAAAATGCTACATTTTATTATGCTTATAGACTGTTCGGGAAACATCCCTCAGGAATGAACAAAGATGGTCTGATTAGCAAAGCAGGATTTTCAAATTGGAAGCGAGCCTTGGATGGTTTTAGAGAGCATGAAACAAAGTGCAGGACACAAAGCCTCAATGCTTGCATGGACAAGTTACCAAGCTAGTTTGACACAAGGCAGTGTCATTGATCAAATGAATGTGGCCCAAGTCGGGGAAATTATTGAGAGGAGAGAATACTTGCACCGTGTTGTTGCTGCCACCACTTTTTTAGGAAAACAAGGCCTTTCTTTCTGTGGCCATGACGAAACCAACTCAAGCAACAATCAGGGGGAACTTTTACAGCAGTTTGACCCCTTTCTCCAAGTCTACAAACCTCCCTGCAACATCTATGGCAGTTGGACTGCAGTTCAAACTTTCCAGGTATTATATACTGGTTGCCAGTGTCTACATGATGGTGATGTTCAGGACTATATTGTCCACTACAGAGAGGCTCCATAAATACCTGCAGAAAGAGTCTGTTGACTTGGCACAAGCAACATTCTACAAAGATGGAGTGTTGGAAACACTGAAATCAATGTGGAGTGATGAAATAGCAGAGAAGCTCAACAAGGAAACAAAAGACATTTGTGAGTGCAACAATATCACAGAGAACCTGACTGGTCCCTGGCGCAAACAAAAATGGATGGCTGACAATACAGTTGAGTCTTCCTTGGGCACCAGGGCTCACTTTGGCACAGAAGATGATCTCAAACATGACCTTTTTTATCCGTGTCTGGACTGCATGATAAACAAACAGATCGCCAGATTTTCTGGTGTAGGGGTTGAGCTTATGAAGGGCATTCAAGCATGCAACCCATCAGCGGATGACTTCCTTGGTGAAGATTTTCTGAGTCTTATTGCATCACATTACAACATAAAACTAAGTAAAGAGGAGATAATGGTGGCAAAACAGTTCATTGAAAAGAAAAAGAAAGCCAGCACAATTCCTGACATGTGCAATGTGTACAAACCGCTTGACCCACACATGTTCCCAAGCTTGAGTGCAGTCTTTCAAGCTGCCTTAACAATACCTGTTAGTTGCAGCAGTTGTGAGAGATCATTCAGCACACTGCATCATCTGCATACATGGCTAAGGCAAACAACGGGTCAGGACAGGCTCGCTCATTTGGCACTTCTTTCAATAGAAAAGGACTGCCTCATCACTATTGCTCCTGAGATGGTCATTGACCACTTTGCCAAGCTAAAGCCAAGGAGGCACACCCTCACGATTCCACCCTCAAAGAAGTAAGGAAGGATAGCAACAAATAGGACAATTTGTCACTATCCTCCTGTTTGTCCTCTACTTTTAAGTAGAGGACAAACAGGAGGATAACGACAAAACAAAAGACAAGGAGAGAAAAAGGAAGATATGGAAACCTAAAATATAAAAGAAAATGGAAGAATCTAGTAGAAGAATCTGGTAACATTTTAAGACAAGTAAGACAATTTTAAGTACCTAGCTGTGTGTGTGTGTGTGTGTGTGTGTGTGTGTGTAAGAATGCAGATTAAGGTAACCATGTTTGCACTTTTTCACCACCAGGGCCAAAAACAGCCACGAGGAGACAGAGACTGAGGTGAACTGCAATAAATTTAAGAAGAGAAAAGATGAGCAGTGCACAAATCAATAGTAAAGATAAGTAGGATAACCTTTGAATGTGTGTGTGTGTGATAATATTTATTTATTATGAAGGTAGATATAACCTCCCCAACCCACCGATGCCGATCTCCCTTCAAAAAAAAAAGACAAGCCCCAGGCAAACTTGACTCTGATCTTCTCAATAGCTAGAAACGCCTCTGGTTCATATATCATTGTTGACCTGATTTTGCTCCTTGAATTGTTAGAATTTTTACTCTGCTGTCAGTGGAAAAAGAATGTTCACAAGCAGTCCTGCTTCTTTCTGAAGCTTCTTGTAGACACAGCAGAGGTCTGTGAAGACAGGTCTTAATTACTGACAGTCTTAGTTACACCAGAGAGCTGTTCCTGCAAATGCTTGTGTTCAATCCAGAAGGCAGTGCATTAGCCAGTCATGGGCGCAGAGGAGCAGAAGACACAACTATTAAAAGGTTTATTTTTGTTGGGGGATTTTCTTAGGGGTGACCTATGGGAGATGGCATTTTATTTGATGTTCAAACTCCTGAAAGTTAAACTTTTTAACTGCAAGATTTCTATTTGTGTGCATACACTTATTTCCACAGTCCTTGACTTGCCAACCCAGTTAACCCAAACCATACCACACTAATCCAAATAAGCCTGACCAATGCTTCAGGAAAGGCTGTTCATGCAGTTAACTGCCCTTTTTTGTTGAAGGCAAACCTGTGGCTGTACTTTAGCATAATACAAGCCATACTTACGTATGTCAGCCTCTGCTGCTCTTGATTCCCATTTTAAAAAAGCAAAAAATTACATAAATTATACATGTGGAATATACAATAATCAGACTCCCAATACTGAATATCTTTGGCATTATAGAGCCATTTTAGCATACCCACTGTAAAACTTCACTGTTTTTTCTACAGTAAATACCTGTATAATGCCCAGTGTAATACAGTGAATGCATAAGGCTTTTACAGTATATTGCTGTATCTTTCTTTGCATCATATGTAAATTATTTAAACTCATGTGATACATACAGTAATATACTGCTATTAATCAAGGTACAGTATTTACTGTATATCCCCATCACACTCTAACTCCACGGAGTTATAAATGGTCATTTCTATAACTACAACACCCGCTAACTTTACTCAATCATCAAAGTAATTCATCTTCATCACACAATTGCAATTTATTTTGTGTGATTATATGTGCAAAATTATATTGCACTTGATCAAGGAATTTGAATATCAAAGCATTGGTTGGTTGCTGTATATGGAGGAGAGAGAAACCCATTCACACATGGGTACCAGCACCTGCTACCTATTGTCTAACGGGATGGGGATGCGTGTGTGTGTGTGGTTGTGGGGGGGGGGCGTGGGCTTATTTCTTAAATGAGCCATTTTAGTCATTTTACAGTAACGCCAAATGGCATTAGCTCTGGCCTTTCTATGTTAACATTACTGTTATGAGTGGCTGTGTTTATCGAACAGGAAGCCATTGTTCCCTCAGTCGATATTTCAGTGTTCATGCTCTGAGGTGAGGTTGGTGGGTGGAGCCACCTCATCATTTAGTTGATGTTACGTCCCTGTGATTATGTGCGTGTGTGAGCGTGCACGTGTCTCTCCCTCTCTTGCTGTTTTCCCCACCTCTTTTCTGAACCCATTGCCATTCACCATTTCCCACCGTCATTCACAACCATTCTGCTGGTTCCTGCCTACCATCCCACCAATCAGAAGACAACGCCCATTTTAAAATCCCCACCAGTCATCCCGTATACAGCTGCTGCTGCGCTGCCAATATTCCCTCCATTATTTCCCGTGTTTACATCGTCGGTTGTGTATATCTGTAGTTTCTGTTAACCCCAGGTTGTTTTGTGAATAGGGTACCCGTTCCCCCTGTTTTACTCTGTTTGTAAATGTCTCTTTTGTCCGTTGCGCTGAGGCATTGGGACAGGTAAGACGGAGGCCTCTGTACACTTTCACGTAGGATTAGTTTTCACTAGTTTAGGAGTGGTCGCCACACTTTGTATTTCAGCTTGCTCGCTAGAGTAGCCAGGTAGGCTATTTGTGAGGAGTGGGAATGTAACATTAAATTCTTGCGGAACATTGATATTAACTAGCTAGCTATCCAAATAAAGTGACAGAAACAGTGATCACTGTGTTGGCAAATCTGGCAAATGTTCATCAACTTCAATCAACTTTGTGACAAATTCTGATTGAATTCAGCATGTTAACAAGGTAGCAGTAACAAGATGCTAAGCCTTCTAAAAGCACTCTCCTTTCTGTTTCTGTGCCAAAAGGACTCCAAATGCTCCAGCAGAGTCACCTGAAGTAAGCTGATCCATGTGAGCTGACAAACCTTTTAAAAACGGTGGTGAATTAATTTGCTCTGTCCCTGATCGTGTCTTTTTTGATAAATGACAGCTTCTTAGCACCTCAGTATTTTTTTGACATTATAGTTTGTTTTCTGTTTTCTCCCACTATTATACAAAGAACTAACTGACAATGACGCACACACAACTGTCACAACAACGCGGGTGGCTGTGTTAACTTTGTGAATGACTTCAAACATTTTACAATGTTTGAATTCCATTCAGAATTCTGCAGGATTCCATGCAGGCATGGCTATCTCTAAACTTTAGTGTTATATAGACCACCATGTCTTTTATTTTTGAAGACATAATACTGCGCATAGAAAAGATGGAGGCCTATTACTTAATGCAAAGCCTAGGCATTGTTGACTTTTGTTAGCTAGCTAGCTATAGCTTGGAAACCGTCCAGAGAGTAAGCTTAGTTACAGTATAGCTAGCTAAGGTCTTGTTTAGGCTGAAGTTATTCTTGCATGCTGCTATTAACCAAACTGGAATGAAACTAAACTTTTGTAAGAATGAGATCAATTTATGTTAGCTAGCGAACGTTACTTTAAAATTAGTGGGTTCAGCTACTTCAGCCACACCCATTGCTACCACGTGCATAAAATCAAGCATACAGCCAAGCAATTTCCATAGACAAACACTGGAAGGAGAATGAGTCATACTGAAGAGCTCGGTGATTTTCAATGTAGTCATAGAATTCCGCCTTTCCAACAAGTGAGTTCATCAAATTTCTGCCCTGCTAGAGCTGCCCTGCTCAACTGTCATTGTGAAGTGGACACGTCTCAGCAACAACTCAGCCACGAAGCGGTGAGCCACACAAGCCCACAGGCCACTGATTGCTGAAGCATCTAGTGCATAAAAATCGTCTGTCCTCGGTTGCGACACTCACTACCAAGTTCCAGACTGCCTCTGGAAGCAACGTCAGTGTGGTGTGGGGATGGCTGGTTTAAGCAGCCACACCTGCCCTGGGTCAAGCTAATTAGACCTGGCCAATTGGATAATTGGTGAAGAATTAGATAATTGGCCAGTCTAATTGGACCCAGGAACAGGAGTGGCTGCACCTGTGCGTAGTGAGGTAATCACTGCGCACAGGTTAAATCTGCCATCCCCACTCACACCAGGCAGCTTCCGTCATGACAGGGTTAACATCTGCTCATTTGGCTTTACCATCTTGCCAAACCCTCGTGGAATAAATGTGGACTGTTTTGAACATCTTCTCCCTGTGTCTCTGTGCTGGAGGGCCCCAAGGAAAGCCACTTCGGTGGCCTGTGGCAGGCGTGTTTGCCACAGTGGCGCCCAACGTGGGGCTCCTCCGGCACAGCAAAGAGGCACAGGAGGGCCGGCCAGGAAGCACACTGGAGGAGGGGCGGCTGAGGTGTTCCCGACAGGGCTTCGGGCGGATCCTCCGGGCCAGAAATGGGGAGCGGAAGATGACCAGGGAGGGGAAGGAGGCAATCCTCAGCTGGGATGCTGAGGAGCTGCACCTGGCCGAGGAGGCAGGTCAGCGACGGGCGGTGCACGAGAGGTGGTCGCGCCGTGAGCTGGACTTGGCCGGAAGGCGGGTCAGCCACGGGCGGCGCACGAGCGGTGGCCGCGCCGTTTTGCTTCCTTTCTCGTCCGTTTGGTTGTTTTTCGTTCTTTGTTTTGGCCTGGTTGGTTTGCCCGGAGTCCATGAGGGGATAAGCCTGCAGCCGCCCGCCAGCAGAGCCGACTGGCGGCCACCACAGCCACGAGGGTTCCTGGTCCCCAGCACCACAAGGCCAGTCCACCAGCCCACCAGCCCAGCCACCCCACCACAGCCCCTGGAACAGCCCAAGCCGGTGACGCCCCCACCAGCCAGCAGAGCAGCCCAGGACTTCCCGTGCTCCAGGAGGGAGGAGGAAGAAGGGCTGCCTTGTCGTCCGAAGGAGGGTCACCACATGTACTGGACTGTTCCGGGGCCACCCACCCTGACTTTTTAAAATTATTTTTTTAACCGTGTTTGGAGTGTTTTTGTTTGTTGTCTTTTGCTTTCTTGGGAGTGTGGGGGTGGGGGTGGGGGTGGGGGGGGGGTGTAGGCTTCGGCCAGTGGTTCTCCCTGGCCTCAGTTTGGCGTTGGGGGTATGTGGTGTGGGGATGGCTGGTTTAAGCAGCCACACCTGCCCTGGGTCAAGCTAATTAGACCTGGCCAATTGGATAATTGGTGAAGAATTAGATAATTGGCCAGGCTAATTGGACCCAGGAACAGGAGTGGCTGCACCTGTGCGTAGTGAGGTAATCACTGCGCACAGGTTAAATCTGCCATCCCCACTCACACCAGGCAGCTTCCGTCATGACAGGGTTAACATCTGCTCATTTGGCTTTACCATCTTGCCAAACCCTCGTGGAATAAATGTGGACTGTTTTGAACATCTTCTCCCTGTGTCTCTGTGCTGGAGGGCCCCAAGGAAAGCCACTTCGGTGGCCTGTGGCAGGCGTGTTTGCCACAGTCAGCATAAGAACTGTTCATTGGGAGTTTTGTAAAATGGGTTTCCGTGGCCAATCAGCCACACACAAGCCTAAGATCACCATGCACTGGAGTGGTGTAAAGCATGCCACCATTGGACTCTGGAGCAGTGGAAACATGTTCTCTGGATTGACAAATCACACTTCACTATGTGGCAGTCTGGCAGATGGATCTGACAAATGCCAGGAGAATGCTAGCTGCCCGAATGCATAGTACCAACTGTGAAGTCTGGTGGAGGAATAATGGTCTGGGGCTGTTTTACATGGTTTTGGCTGGGCCCCTCAGTTTCAGTGAAGGGAAATATTAATGCTACAGCATACAATGTCATTCTGGACAACAGTTTGGGGAAAGCCCTTTCCTGTGTCAGTATGACAATGCCCCTGTGCACAAAGCGAGGTCCATAAAGAAATGGTTTACTGAGTTTGGCGTGGAAGAACTTGACTGGCCTGCCTGACCTGACTTCAAGCCCATCAATCACCTTTTGGATTAATTGGACTTCGAGCCAGGCCTTATCATCCAACATCAGTGCCCAACCTCATTAATGCTCTTGTGGCTGAATGGAAGCAAATCCATTCAGCCAAGTTACCAAATCTAGTGGAAAGCCTTCCCTTAACAGTGGAGGCTGTTATAGCAGCAAAGGGGGGACCAACTCCATATTAATGCCCATGGTTTTGGAATGAGATGTTCAACAAGTACAAGTGGGTGTAATGTTCGAGTGTCCACATACTTTTCCCATGTAGTGTACAGTATATTTACAAAATTTTGAATTCTGAGCAGATCCACTTGAAGCAATTTACATACAGCTTGTAAAACTGTAGATTAGGCTACAAATTGTAAAATGATTTGTTAAACTTACTTGACCCAATGGTATATTTCTGTAAATGTTTTCAGCTGCAACAGAACCTGTCTTTTCAACGTTACCTTGGCTCAAAACTGGGCAATTCCAGAATGGACAGTTAGGCCTACACCGGACTGGGATGTCTAAATTTTGCTCATAAGTACCGGCACTCCCAAACTATGGTAGGAGACCAAAACATTTATTGGGCATTATGTCAGGTCCTTCATGACATCTTTTGAATTCAATGACTACCTGGAGTTTTCAGCCCATAGACGTCACTAACTCAGAGCCCAGTAATAATTTGAACTCCACCCACTCAATCTGCGCATAGGAATTGATGGATATGTTTAGACTGATATAATTTGATATTGCAATGCAATTGATGTCTTGTACTGTCACTGATGCTCAATACATTTCATAATAGCCCCATACAATGTAGTCTGAAGCAATTCACGGATTTACTTTACAGTCATTTTAAGTTTTCTAGACAGAATATGAAACACAAGTTCAATTAGATTGAGATTGGGTGAATGACTTAACCAGAGAATAATTTTCAAGTTTATAGCTTTGAAAAACTCCTTTATTGCTTTAACGGTATGTTTGGGATCATTGTCTTAGGATAAAGCGCCGTTCAATGAGTTTTGAGGCATTTTATTGTGCTTCAGAAAAAAAGATTCCTTTTATACACTTCAAAATTCATTCACTACATTACATTTATTTGGCAGATGCTTTTATCCAAAGCGACGTACAATAAGTGCATACCAATGGTCATTGGAACAACTACAAACACAGGTCCAATAAGATGCAATACTTATTATGTAACAGTTATTCATAGCCATGAACACCTTAAGTCCAGATCCCACAGGAAGCATAGGCTAGGTCAGAGAGTAGCCTAATGTTAAGTCAAACTAGGAGGCAAGACAGCGAGCTACAACATCAAGATAATGACAAAAGTGCAGTATAAGTGCTGCTGCTCATTCTGCTGCTATCAGAACTTACATCATCAATGAAGACTCACCAGCCCAGATGTTAATGAACACCAATAACACCCTCTAAAGGCAATCGAAAGCCCATAATCATGATTAGATACTTACAGCTTGCTTATACCTGCACTAAGGAAGTGAACACACCTGACTAATCAGAAATACATGTGAAGTCATTTGTCCCAAACATTATGGTGTATGAAAATGGAAAGACTATGTATAAAAATGCTGCAATTTCTACATGGTGAAAGCAAAATGCATACATATCCCTTTCATAAAAGTTGACAATGTGCACGTTAACCACATGTGAATTGTTTGATTACACCTAAAAGTGTGGAGTACAGAACCAAATCAAGAAAATATGTCTTTGTCCCAAACATTATGAAGCTTACTGATCATAGTTTTTTATTTCAGGACACACACACACACACACACACATATATATATATATATATATATATATATATATATATATATATATATATATATACACACATACACACACTCACCAGCCACTTCATTAGGTAAACCTGTTCAACTGCAAACTGCACCCGTTAACGCAAATATCTAATCAGCCAATCACGTGGCAGCAACTCAGTGCATTTAGGCATGTAGACACGGTCAAGACGATCTGCTGAAGTTCAAACCAAGCATCAGAATGGGGAAGAAAGGTGATTTAAGTGACTTTGAACGAAGCATGGTTGTTGGTGCCAGACTGGCTGGTCTGAGTATTTCAGAAACTGCTGATCTACTGGGATTTTCACGCACAACCATCTCTAGGGTTTATAGAGAATGGTCCGAAAAAGAGAAAATATCCAGTGAACGGCAGTTCTCTGGGCAAAAATACCTTTTGGATGGCAGAGGTCAGAGGAGAATGGCCAGACTGGTTCGAGCTGATAGAAAGGCAACAGTAACTCAAATAACCATTCGTTACAACCGAGGTATGCAGAAGAGCATCTCTGAACGCACACCACATCAAACCTTGAAGCAGATACAGCAGCAGAAGACCACACCGGGTGCCACTCCTGTCACCTAATGAAGTGGCCGGTGAGTGGATATATATATATGCCCATAATGCACATGCTTCCTATATACGCTATTATATCTAATGGATAAAAAAATACAATTATACTACCTGCTTCGATAATGCATTAGGGTTTTTATTGGCTTCACGTTTTATCTAGGTCCTCACAGAATTTCACAGGTCTAGTTAGCCTCACAATACGATTAGCCTACAGCAATGCGTCTATAAGTCTGAAATTTACGAGTGCCAGCAATAGGCTACTTTCACTTTCACTTCACCTTCCAGAGCCTGGGAGCGTGACTCATGTTTATTCTCTTTCATATTATCAATGTTTTGGTGCGTTTGAAAATGCAGCGTTAAACTGAATTTTTTAAAACAGATCAACAGTAATTCCACCAAAGGCGCCGCAAGGTTCTTTCTGAAGCGTCACAACTTTAAAACGAATTTAATCGATCTGTGACGCAGTGATTGAATCTGGATTAATCTTCTGGGATGTAGCTATAGTACAATAGTTCTAATCAATAGCCTAATACAAAATCATAACGCCTATTATACAGAAATATTGAAAGTAGGCTAGGCCTACTAATGGATATATTTTGGAGAACATCCGATGAACGGCTTAGCCTACCTGCAATGTCCCACAGTTGTAGTCGCACCGAAGTAGAGCTGTCCCAGTTGATAACTTTCAACGAGAAATCAACTCCTATGGTCACTCTGTAGTTCTCGGAAAAAAGTTGGTGAGCATACCGTCTTATTATGCAGGTCTTTCCGACACCATTCTCCCCGATGACTAAAACTTTAAACAAGTACTCCTTACACTCGCCCGCCATCATTAAACTCCAAATAGCACAAATAGTTTCATTCGCTGCAAATGCCAAGTAAAAATGCCACAGACCTCCAGAACACACCTCCGTATGTTTGGACCCGGAACTCATCTGGTCTCAATTCCAGACGTCTACAGTAAACAATTTTATTCTGTCAAAAAATGTTTTTTTTAAAAAAAATTTTTTAATTTAGACAAAGCAATCTTCCAAAGCAATGCTACCCAATGTTTCCTAAATTATTTCAAGTTACCTGGCCCTGTGTATTTTCATTTACCATCTGAAGAGAATATGGTCATTCAACGTTTATGTGTCACATGAAATTGACAAATGGCAGTTATTTACAGCGGAAATAATCTGCAATTCAGCTGTGTTACCCCTAATTTTTTAAAAACCATGTCTACACTATATTTGAACAATTGTTTCTCATTTGCCCAAAACACATAATGAAAACTGTGAAATTTTCACAAATGTTCACAAATAAGATTTTTTTACATTGTAAAATAAATAATATTACGATACTTATTTGGCTAAACTTTATCTGACCAACAAACATAGAGTACATTAATCAGGCAAACATACCGATATTGTCATGGTCCTGTTTTCCTGTCTGTGTTTCCCTTGTTGGGCCGCCAGATGGCGGCACTTCTGTTTTGTGTCCTGCTCCCCCCCTGTTAATTGTATGATTGTTTTCAATTGTCTCGTTATCCCATCATTGTTCCCACCTGTGTCTTGTTATCCCCTCCTTCTGGTTTGATTGTTTTTTGAGTTCACCTGTGTCTTGTTACCCCTTGTCTATTTAAGTTCTTTGTCCCCTTGACTCGGGTGCTGGTTCCTTGTGTTTGTTCCCGAATTCTGTCTATTGCAAACCGTATGTACCTGCCTGTACCTTGTTCCTGACTTGTGTTTTGTTTGACCTTCCCTTGTGCTCTGCCTTCCCGTGTTCTGCCCTGCTTGTGTTTGTGAGTTCCTCTTGTTTTCTGTTTTATTTAGATTTTTTGAGTTTGTGTTTTGGCCTTCGTGCCCTTGTCCGTTCCCTGTTTGTTTGCCCTTTTTGTTAGTAAAATCTTTGTTAATTTTGCCTTTTTGTGTCTTGTTACTCTGCGCCTGGGTCCCACCCCCCGAACCGTGACAGATATTGTAGGCCAAAAGCATTATGCCACCTTTAAATAAATAAAAAAAAATATATAGGTAGAGAAGAATTCAGTTAATATACAGTAAGCACATTTATCAAATAATAAACCAAAGTATAAACCTTTTTCCCCCCATTTCTACCAACACAGAAAGATGAGTTTTACTAAAAAAAATAATCTTAGACACGACTTTCCTTGAAATAGCCGCCTTTGGCTTTAATTGTAATTCAATTAATTATTGGAAGCCTATTCAATCATTTTGCAAAGTGGGAGGTGGATTTTTGGATGTTTTTTTTTTTTTTAAATTTTTTTACCCCAGGTAGCCTAATACCTTTAGCCGGTAGTGCAAGTAAAATAGGCCCTAAAGTTGCAAGAAATATTGCAAAGAAAAAGGAGCTAGTGCTTAGATGTGCAAGCTCAAGTAAACATTGTGGCAAGAAGGTTAATCCCAGTGAGAAATTGCAGAGAAATTTAAGATGTCCAGTTGCAGTGTTCAGTACACATTCAGAAGGTCTGTAAGATTCAATAGTTATTTAATAAGCCTAAATATTTGTCATTTTTATCTGTATGAATGTATCTGCAGTGTGGTTGATTGTATGTTGGCATAAATGTCTATTTATAAACGTGAATGTCATATGCTGCTAGAAAAATTTCCCCATGGGAATAACTAAGTATTCCATCGATTTATCTATGTACAGTATCTATTGTACAATTGGTATCTATTTTATGTTGCAATATAAAATAACTTGTACAATTAGTAAAATTAACTTGACAGCCAAGGATAAACATATCATTTTTGGAGTGTAAATTTTAATCAGCTGTTTAAAACATTAATTTAAATGATGTCGTCTTCCGCGAGGCAATTTTTGTTATTTGACACATTGATAAACATAACAGAGTTTGAATGACCACATATTCTTCAGATGATCAGATGAAAACAAAGCCAAATTACTTGAAATAATTTAGAAAAAATTGAGTACCATTGCTTTGGAATACAGCTTGTTTAATCTGAGTGAGCTAAAACAGCCAATATTGTTTGTTCCATGGATGCTGCACTGTTGCATGCAGTGGGTAGCACTGTTGCCTCACAGCAAAATGGTTCTTGGTTGCCTGGGGCCTTTCTGTGTGGAGTTTGCATGTTCTCCCCGTGTTCACGTGGGTTTCCTCTGGGTGCTCTGGCTTCCTTCCACAGTCCGGAGACATGCAGGTTAGGTTAATTGGGGAGTCTTTGTTTGAGTATGTGAGTGAATTGTGTGTTGTACACTGCAATGGACGGGCAAACTGTCCAGGGTGTATTCCTGCCTTTTGTTCAATGCATGCTGGGCTCCAGCACCTCCTGTGACCCTGACCAGGATAAGCGGGTATAGATAATGGATCAATACTTTCAATGGCAGACCTAGACGCAAGTTTGAATTAATGACTTATAAACAGTGCTCTGTATGTGTAACTTGGTGCAAACATGTTTTTGTTCAGATATCATTTGGGAGGGTTCATAAGTGGCTGGCCATGTTGACAAATAAAAGTTTTGTCATACATTTTTGATATCCAGTTAAGGAGTGTACACATTGCGTGGTTCGCATCTAATGTATTAGCCTACTGTTATATTTTGATAAAATAATGCCCTCTTCTGGCAAATTTGCGATGCAGGAAATAACACAACATAGCCTTAGCCAAGGTTATCTCTTCTGAAATGCACTGCACAGATAAGCAACAAAAAAACTGGTTGAATTGCTGAGGCCTCCATTCTCTCTCATTGACTATTATCAGTTCAAATGCTAAGCTGAATATATAATTTCAGGAGTTAGCTAAACGGCAGCATGTGCCAGAGCCGTGTGAAATTTATTACCCAATGGCTAATGTACTATGACTTTCAGTAGGCTACTGCAGAATGCTGGGACATGCCTGGCCAATTAGCCCACAAAATAAATAGAAACATAGCGACAGGTCTAATTTTGCTTTCACCATGTATGTCCATTTGTATGAGTTAGCAGATAGCGAACAGCTCCAATGAAGTTACAGACTCGTAGAATGAAGTTACAGATACTTTACTAGCACAATCATTTCACTCATCAATGTGTTCGACTTTTTAAGTTAGTTCAGTGTAATTTTAAATGTGTTCAGCTAATTTGCTTGCTGTGTTGACATAGACTCGTCTAGTTCTGGACACTCCAAGTGATTAATGGAAAATAAACAGCCCCCTGATCACAGGCATTTATAATATGCAAACACCTGATTGGTGTTTGCAAACAACTGAAATGCAGTGAGATGTTTGTGGTTAGCTAGCTACAATAGGCCAACGACAACCTTTTGATACTATTTCCTGTACTGTTGTTAGTCCTGCTATCCTGAACACTGGTACTGACATAATCTAAGCAGTACAAGGTGGAAAATATTCAAGATGTCATTTCCTAGTGCTGATAAAATGTAGGCTACCACATCACCACTTTGGTCAATTCTGCTTTATGTCTGTGTTTTTAAAAAAATCATAAAATACATGCTAAGAGATGACAAATCCACTGAAAAATGAACATTCGTATCCTTAGACAAGCAGTGAATTGTAGCTACTGTTAAAAGGGAACCACGAACCGACCGCAAAAAACAGCAGTATTCTACAAAAAGCTGACGTGATGGTCGGTCGATCACAGCACACAGGCACATTTTCGCGCTTACTGAGCGCATTGAACTATAAGTTAGCCAAGAAATAATAAATAAATGGGCAACATGTTAAAATTATGTAAAATCTTGATAAATTAGGCTTATGTATTATTTTACATTCATATCATCATCTTTGCAAATTACGTTTATCATCTTAATGACGTTTATCACATAGTGATCCAAGATGGCTGCCAGCCCAGTCCTTTGTTTGTGTGCCTGCATGTGAGCTCTTAACTTTATTTTTGTTTTATCTGCGTTTTATCTGTGTTTTATACTGATAATCCAGCCAAGGAAAGTGACTTTTTTTTTTTTACATCTAATCAAGAGGTACACCCCTGACTCTTTTTTGGCTTCTCTTTTGGCTATTTTGGCTTCTTAGAACTACCCAAAAGGGAGATAATTTTACTGTTAGGTCTCCTCTACCAGCTATAGCCTGGCCCTCCTTTACCAGCTACAGTCTGGGCCTTCCACCAGCTATAGTTTGGCCTCCTCTGCTAGCTACAGCCTGGGCCTCCTCTACCAGCTACAGCCTGGGCCTTCCACCAGCTACAGTTTGGCCTCCTCTGCTAGCTACAGCCTGGGTCTTCTCTGCTAGCTGCAGCCTGGGCCTCTTCTACCAGCTACAGCCTGGGCATCCTCTGCTAGCTACAGCTTGGGTCTCCCCTACCAGCTACAGCCTGGGTCTCCTCTACCAGCTACAGCCTGGGCCTCTTCTACCAGCTACAGCCTGTGCCTTCTCTACCAGCTCCAGCCTGGGCCTCTTCTACCAGCTACAGCCTGGGCCTCTTCTACCAGCTACAGCCTGTGCCTCCCCTACCAGCTACAGCCTGGGCCTCTTCTACCAGCTACAGCCTGGGCCTCCTCTACCAGCTCCAGCCTGGGCCTCTTCTATCAGCTACAGCCTGGCCTCCTCTGCTAGCTTCATCCTGGGCCTCCTCTGCTAGCCACAGCCTGGGCCTCTGTTATTGGATTGGACATGTTTTATCCACTAAAACCTTCTTTGCCTTTTCGGCTTACAATCTTTTTTATTTTTTGGCACACATCGGCTCAAACAACCTGCTTTTTCAGCAGGTACACGCAAGAGTCTGCCATCATTTCCAATGGTGGTGGTACTTTGGACTTCGGTTTATCATCCAGGGACGTTTCTTCCTTCTGGATTACAAAGACTTTTGGACTTCCTACTTGGTGTGTATTGAATCTTATTCATTTGTACTCTTACATGTTATTGCATCAGTTCCATGACTCCTCATTAATTTTGACCAAACCCTCAGTGAAAGATAAACAAATGCAATGTTTTGGCACTGTTTTCAGACGTGGGTTAATCATTCTCATGTTGTTTGTCTCTGGCAATGTTCACCCAAACCCAGAGCCTGCTATTCAAGGCCCTACTGCCTCTAGTCTGTCGTTTAATGATTTTTGCGAACGCAAATCTTTGGGCTTTTTACATGTCAATATCCGTAGTTTGTTGCCAAAACTTGATTATTTAAAATCTTGGGTGCATACTGCTAACCCTGATGTTCTGGCTGTCTCTGAATCGTGGCTTAAGAAAAGTGTTTCTAATCTTGAAATTCAAATACCGGGCTACAATGTCTTTCGTCAGGATAGATCCACTAAGGGAGGTGGTGTGGCTATCTTTGTAAAAGACCATTTGCAATGTTCTGTAACACTGTCTAAGTCAGTCCACAAGCAATTTGAACTGTTACTGTTGAAACTTAAACTGTCAAAAAATTTCACTCTCTCTGTTGCTGTTTGCTATAGACCACCCTCTGCTCCAGCATGTACACTAACAGCTCTAGGTGAACTTCTGGCCCCTCACATTTCCTATGAGTTTGTCCTTCTGGGTGATCTAAACTGGGATATGATCAACCCCCCAGATTTAGTCATACAGCAATTTGATGCTTTAAACCTCTATCAATTTATAACTGAGCCAATCAGACACAATTTGAAATCACCCTCATCTGCCACACTGATCGATATTATTCTCACTAACACTCCATCAAACTATCAAACTGGAGTCTTCAGTCAAGACTTGAGTGACCACTGTGCCATTGCATGCGTTCGCTCTGGCCTCTCTGTCAAACGCCCACCAGTGATTACGACCAAGCGCTCACTGAAAAACTTTGACAATCAAGCCTTCCTACATGATGTTGCAGCTGTGAACTGGGATAGAATCAACCTTATCCCCTCTGTGGATGATGCCTGGTCTTATTTCAAGAATACCTTTAGCCTTATCATTGATAAACACGCCCCACTGAAAAGATTCCGGACCAACAATCGTTACAGCCCCTGGTTTACTCACGACTTGGCTGCTCTGATCCAACTAAAAAATGCCTTATGGTGGAGAGCTAGGTCTTCTCAGTCTCCTGCCGACTGGCTGGCCTTCAGACAATGCAGAAACAAAACCACACAGGCGATCAGGAAAGCTAAAATCAATCATTTCAAAGAGAAATTCTCAGCTTGCGGATCTGACGCCAAGAAGTTCTGGAAAACAGTCAAGTCCATGGAAAACAAACTTGCTTCTCCTCATCTACCCACCTCTATGAAATTCGGTGAAATTGTTTTTAATGATAAACCACGCATGGCCACGCTCTTCAACCACCACTTCGTGAAGTCATCGCATGTCTTTGATGCAGCTGCTCCTAACACTGCCTCAACTCATACTCCTACTTCATCATCTAGCGTTAACAGCTTCTCCTTTCAACCTGTAATGGTTTTGGAAGTCCTGGATGAACTCATTAAGTTAGATCCAAACAAGTCAGCTGGATCTGATGGGCTTGACCCTGTGTTTTTAAAAGCAGCCGCTCATATTATTGCTGCCCCCATTACAAACCTGTTTAACCTGTCATTTCAACTGTCTGTATTCCCCCTTGACTGGAAATCTGCCATGATTCTCCCCCTCTTCAAAGGAGGCTCTGGCTCTGACCCGAACTGCTACAGGTCAATTTCCATCTTGCCCTGCCTGGCCAAAGTCATAGAGAAACTGGTTCATAAACAACTAATTCACTTCATTGACTCTAATCACATTCTGTCTGACCTGCAGTCTGGGTTTAGGACAGGCTATGGATGTATCACCGCTACCCTGAAGGTCCTTGACGACATCGTTACCGCCATGGACAACAAGCAAGTCTGTGTAGCTGCTTTTATAGACCTAGCCAAGGCTTTTGACTCAGTCGACCATAATATCCTCCTGCAAAGACTTAGTAGCATTGGCCTGTCCAGCAGATGCTGCAACTGGTTTGCCAGCTACCTTGCTGATCGTGTCCAGAGGGTGAAGACCAAAAACATCACATTGGAGCCACTTTTCATCACTAAAGGTGTGCCTCAAGGCTCCATCTTAGGCCCAACCTTGTTCTCCATCTACATTAACGAGGTAGCCAAGGCCGTTGGTAGCTCCCAGATACATCTGTATGCTGATGATACTATCATATATTCAGCTGGCCCCTCACTCCATGCTGCTGTGTCCACTCTTCAACAAAGCCTCACCTCCATCCAGCAGTCTTTCCACAACCTCCACCTGCTTCTCAACTCCAAAAAGACCAAATGTATGATGTTTGACCGGAAAAATCTCAACATCTCCAGCCCCCTTAAGATTTTCAGTGCTGATGGCTTGGAACTGGAGTTTGTCAGCTCCTATAAATACCTTGGCCTCTGGTTGGACTCATCTCTCTCATTTAACACTCACATCAATAACCTTCTGGCTAAAGTCAAAGCTAGACTTGGTTTTCTGTATCGAAACAAGGCTTCTTTCACGCACTCCGCCAAATACACTCTTGTGAAAATGACCATCCTTCCTCTGTTTGACTACGGTGATATAATCTATAAAATGGCATCAAAGGGCAGCCTTAGCAAGCTCGACACACTCCACCACTTAGCAATCCGTTTTGCCACATGCGCACCCTTCACCACTCACCACTGTGATCTCTACAAACTGGTGGATTGGCCCTCCCTTCATACCAGGCGGCTTCCAAAAGTCCGTACTGTCTTTGGCCGTAATTCCTTTCGTTTTGCCGCTGCAAACGATTGGAACACACTACAAAACACACTCAAACTCACAGCTCTCACATCTCTCAACATGTTCAAACAAAATCTGCAACAGGTCATAGTTGACTGCTGCACCTGCTGACCAGCCCTCTCTTCACTCTCTCTCCCGTTACAACTGTACAAAGAATATCCAGTAACTCACCTTCTCTTGCACACTCGCATCAAATTTAAAACATTGGTCCTACCAGGCAGTCAAGGGATCAGCCCCAGCATACCTCCACAAGATATTCAAACCCTACATGCCAGCCAGATCCCTCCGTTCTGCTACCTCAGGACGCCTAGCACCTCCCCCTCTTCGCACCTGCACTTCCAGAACACGTCTCCTGTCTGTTCTGGCCCCACGATGGTGGAATGACCTCCCTGTGGAGGTCAGAACAGCTGAGACACTGACCCATTTCAAACGACAACTGAAGACTCACCTCTTCAGGCTGCACCTCTCCCCATCCCTCCCTACTCCCCTGTAAATGACTGTAAGCTTAGGGTTGTAACTAGGCAGCTGTTTCGTAGGTGACTTAGGTGCATTAACTGTCTTAACTATTGCTTTTTTTTTTTTTTCCATAGATTGCGTTGTTGCCGTTCTCGTTGTGTTAGTTTTAATCAGTTTAACCTTCAGGGTCCAAGTTGAACTATGCGGTTGTTCCCTGCACTTGGACCGGTACTTCTCTCTAGGGGTTTCGTCATACTTGTTCCTGGTTATGGTTATACACTTTGTTGTACGTCGCTCTGGATAAGAGCGTCTGCCAAATGCCTGTAATGTAATGTAATGTAATGTAACATAGTGTTTATTTATTGGTTTATTGATTTTATTTATTGACTTTTGATTTATTTTATTTACCTATGCCGTCTTTTTCCGTTTCTTATGTACTGTCGTGTCATACTGTATGTTGTACTGTACTGTATCTGTACTGTATGCGTCGTTTTGTGCTGACTGTGTTTATTTTACCTATTTACTGTTGCTGACGCCTCTTGGCCAGGTCATCATTGTAAATGAGAATTGGTTCTCAACTGATTTTACCTGGTTAAATAAAGGTCAAATAAAAAAATTCCTCATCACCATTTCATCAGCACCCATGCATCATTTGAAACATAATTTAATTGCAAAGTAAATATAGCTATTTCCATTTTATTATTTATGTTGGCCTGGGCTATTTATTTTTCATATGTGATTAGTCATCATCAGCACCATCATCATAGACAGAAATACTAACTAATAACATTTCTAATGATATTAGGCTATTAGTAGCAATATCAGAATGAGAATGTAGTCAAAATAATATGGTGGAATCAGCGTATTAGAATCTGAACTAGAGCCACATATGCCAGCTTTAACACTTATCATTTCTTTGTCACGAGTCATCACTATGAACAATGGGCACACGAACATTAGGTAACATTATCAGTATTATTCATATATCAAAATAACAAAATAATCAAAACAATAATAGCAGTGATTAATGTAATCCATGGTTCAATACTCTGCATATTCTGATACATCGGTTACAACCCTTTTCTGCATCGATTAGTCAATAACAGTCTCATACTCGTTCATGTGCGGGTGTGCTGCGTAAGCAGTTACGCGCGCTGTGACGTAAAATTGGAATTAAATCAATCTTATATCTTCTTCTGTAAGACTCAGAAGAAAAAAAATTGGTGCCTGGACAGTAATTAGTTTAGTGTGAAGAATTTTTAGAGCTAAATCAAACTAGGAGGGTCTTTCTACGTGGCTGCTATCATCTTACTAGTTGTTGCTAGGCTGTTACTAAGTGGTTGCCAGATGGTTACTCGATGGTTGCAAGGATTGTGCTAGGTGGTTTCTGGGGTCTTACTAGATGCTTGCAAGGGTATTACTAGGCAGTTGCTAGGTGACTGCTAGGCAAGGTGGAATTAAATCATAGGACAAATCAGCATGATTTCAGAACCCCTGGAACCAATGGATCTTTGCCGGAGCTGTAGCGCTGCTCTATGTTGCCCTAATTTGTATTCCATAACAATTATAATTTTAATTGTTTGTATGCTGGTAGAGAATCTATAGACCTAGCTAACATTAATTTAGAAATGGGGCATTTGCAAGGTAGCTACAGTAACCTAGTTATAAAGTAGTTAACAGTAGAAATTCTGCAGCAGTCAATTTCAAGTTGTCACTTAAAGAAAATCGCTAAACCTCCTGTCATGAAATCCATAGCCTATGACTTCCCCTTGTCTGAATCATGAGTTTGGTACCAAAACCCCGTAGCAGGCACCAGTTCCCATACAACTGGTACAGTTCCCTTGAATGACAACACAGATTAGGTGCTTAATTTTGATGCCGTCTGTACTAATGTTACACTCTGTCATGCTGTTTGGGGGTTTATAGTGTGGACGTGTGAAGTTGTTTGTGAATTCTGCCTGTTTACTTGAGGTCAGAAGGTATAAAAGTAGTAGGCTTAACTTGGCAGATGTCATCCCAGCCATCTCGATCTTGGGCCCATCTATATCAGAGGAGTGCATGACAAATGGCTTTTGCTCCTGCAAATACATACTGTAGTTGTTCCTGCCCCTTGTAGTATGATCTTCTACTCAAAACATCTTAAGAGTGATTCATGAGTTCAACTTGCGTAAGTAGATTTTTTAAGAATATTTAAAGTTGCGTTAAAGAACTTAATACTTTTCTGCCAAAATGGAGCACATAGGCCTAGTTTACAGGTTTTTGGGGCAAACTGGCAATGAACTGTACCACTGCACACTCAAACAGCTCACTGGTCATGAATGAAGGGCATGAATAAAGTAGATAATGATTTGTTTATTTCACATGTATATTAGTTTTTAATGTTGAGTTATTCATGTTTTTGGGTGATGAGCAAAATAACAGCCATTGGGTAATTTACATTATGAAAAATGTAAAGATTATGAATAATCCAGTACATAAATACTTTCACAAAAATACAATCTGAGTTCAGCGGCTGGTCCTGGCTAAGAGTTTTCTTTAAAAACCTTCAAAAAGAGTTTATTTCTTTGAAATGTGAAAGAAGTACACTTGAATCAGGATCACACTCTTTTAAACTATAAAATATTTATTTTACAACATCATTCCTCATAGCACAACAATTTTCTTCCATTTTAACCTTAACTATGCCAAACCAGTGAGTGTATTATCATCCAGTGTTCCATGGATATTTTTGTACTAAATCTGCAGAATATTACTACATAGACTAAATTTATATAATTTAATAATAACAGTACTATTATGCATTATGTTTATGCATTTATACCTTGGACAATGACATTCTAACAGCTAAAGTTCCAACTTAGATTCAAGTAGTTTCTTACAGTCGTAAATGAATCATTCTATATCATTCTAAGCAATATTAAATGCACCACCTTAGAAGTTACAAGATGATTGATGAACATTTTAAAACTAAAGCTGTAAAATTATTTAATACTGACTATCTCAAAAGTTTACCTAAAGTCATTGCAAACATTTACTGCCACAAAATATCATTTTGACAATTTACGTTTTAAATAAACATCTATCATATTTTAAATATACTGTACAGGTAAAAGGAACAGTTTAAGAAACATAGTTTTCATTGGCAAATCCTGGCTACAGTTGAGGCCAAAGGTTTACATACACCTAGGCTAAAGATATTAAAACTCAGTTTTTCACAACTCCGCACATTTTATGTTACCATACATTTATTTTTGCAAGTCAATTAGGGCATCTACTGTGTTCACATCAGAGGTCATTTTAAAACAATCGATAAGAGACAGATTTAATTCAGCTTTAACTCACCACTCAAAATTCCAGTGGGTCAAAAGTTTACATACACCAAGTTGACAGCCTCTTTAAACAGTCTGGAAGATTCCAGAAATTGATGTAATGACTTTTTAGAAGCTTCTGATTGGCCAATTGTCATAATTAGGAGTTAACTGGAAGTTAACTGACAACTGTGGCTGTAGAGCCACTGCCTTTTTGCCCTTGATACCATGGGAAAATCCAAGCAATTTGTGGGCCTCCACAAGTTCGGTTCCTTCTTAGGAGCTATTTCCAAACAACTGAAGGTACCACCAGCATCTGTACAAATAATTGTATGCAAATATAAAAATCTTGGGACCACACAGACACTGCATCGTTCAGGAACGAGGCACAAATTAATTCCCAGGGCTGAACGAACTTTGGTCAGAAAGGTTCAACTGAACCCCAAAACAACAACAAAGGAGCTGGTGAAGGAGTTGGAGGCATCAGGTACAAAGTATCTACATCCACCATTAAGAGAATCCTACATCGCCATGGCCTGAAAGGCTGTCGCACAAGGAAGATGCCCCTATTCCTAGACCAGCGTAAAAAAAGCCAGAATGAAGTTTGCAGGTGATCACCAGGACGAAGACCTAGCCTTTTGGAGGAGTTTGGCCATAATGATCAGCACTATGTATGGAGGAAAAAGGGTTAGGTTTTTAATCTGAAGAACACCATCCCAACTGTGAAGCATGGGGTTGGCAGCATCATGTTGTGCGGGTGTTTTGCTGGAAAAGGCACTGGTGCACTTCAGAAAATATATGGCATCATGAGGAAGGAGGATTATCTAGAGATACTGAAGCAACACCTCAAGACATCAGCTAGAAAATTAAAACTTGGTCGCAACTGGGTCTGCCAGCAGAACAATGATCCTAAACATACCTCTAAACTTGTAACAAACGACAACAAAGTGAAAGTATTGGAGTGGCCATCACAAAGCCCTGACCTAAATCTCATAGAAAATTTGTGGACTGAACTGAAAAAGCATGTCAGAGCAAGGAGGCCCACAAACATAACTGAGTTAGCAAAGTATTGTGAGAAGCATGTGGAAGGCTACCCCAAGCGTTTGATTCAAGTTAAGCAATTAAAAGGCAATGCCACCAAATACTAACGAAGTGTGTAAACTTTTGCCCATTGAAAATCTGATATAGTTCATAAAATATAAAATAAATCTGTCTCTTAGCTATTATTCTGAAATGACCTCTTGTGGAGGTAGATACCCTAATTGACTTAACACATGAAATGTATGGTAACATGAAATGTGTGGAGTTGTGAAAAATTCAGTTTGAATGTCTTTAGCCTATGTGTGCAAACTTTTGGCCTCAACTGTACATACATTTAAAATGTGTAGACAACCATACTGAAACATAAGAAAAATAAAATATGTAACCATTGAACACACATACCTGTATCACAAATAGCACTTTTACATTTGTTTATAGGTTTATATTTTACCCCTTTTATATGAAGCCTTTAAAGTCAGTCTTGGTTTTAAGCAACCACATGTACAATGTGGATTTACTGGTGGGAGAACTTGAGAACACCAGGAGGTTCCAGGTTTGTATCGTGGATAAGAATAGTGTTGCCAGCTCCAGCAGGAGAAATAAGAAACTTTGTCTTAAAACCAGACCTAAAACAAGTTTATCTCACCAGATATAGATTTGTGAGATTGTTGACCAGTCTATGAATTGTTGAGCCATATGAAGGTATTAACTTGTGTGTGTGTGTGTGTGTGTTGGGGTGGGGGGTGGGGGGGTCGAGCCACAGGGTTTCATAACAATCCGTAGTCATTTCCATTTAAAACCTTTCACATTTTCAGTGGTTTGTCTGTCTCTGACAAGCAACAGTGTGTTAACAAAAAGCCCAAAATCATGCAGGTCAGTTCACAGAAAAACAAGCCCCTAAGACACTTTTTACAATCTGACTTGACAACACTGGATAGGAGACTGCTTATTTCTGCTTATGAGCTGAACTGTAAACAGGACATGTCATATAACAACGAGTTATGGCCGTTTAGAACACTCAAAGTATAGAGCAAATTTTATGAAACAGATTAAAAATAACTGCTTTAAAATGAACACTGCATACATTATGACACTAACCATACGTTTTAATATGACCAGTTATGACATATCAAGTCTTTTCCCATGGTTGTAATAAATGTCTTTTCATGAGAAACTCTTCAGTGCTGTTGATCATGAGACATTTAAATCAGTGTATTTGACAGGCATTTGATAAACATGAAGGAGCACTGGACCAGAATTGTGTATGGAATGAGGCTTTTACTTAGGCAAGGATGTCACACCTCTGGTTCTTGGTAATATAACATATTAAAGGGCACTTAGGGTGGTTCTAGGAGAAAATAAGACCCAGGGATGTGGTTGTTTGTACTATACAATCTATATAGTTTATGCAACTGGCAACTAACTGCCTGCTGTGTAAGCAACCACTGACTCAGTGCACTCCATCTGAATACTTTTCCTGAGACAATATGAAAACCTTACATTTTAGAGGGGAAGCCTGGTAAAAAAAAAAGAAAGAAAATAAATAATTTACATATATAATCACATGCATGACTCTTGGACAGTCATCTTAGTTGATGCAAGCCAGCTAAAATAACAACTGGAGCTTTCAATTAGAGTAAATGGACATATTTAACCCCCTATTAAAAATCATTTTTTATCCGACAGCTTTGAGATCGCTGTAGGGCATGAGGAATCATGCACAAAAATGTCTGGTGAGTATTTGGTGTGAGAATAAGGAGAAGAATATTGAGGCTGATTATATTGGCTCTGACCATATACCAAGGAGATTTAAAGAGATTTCTATATCCTTAAGTTTTTATGTCGTCTTTTTACTTTACTGAAACATTACAGAAGTATATAAATGTGTATCTTCCATGGGGCAAATTAGTTTTTTAAGACAGTGACATTACTTCTGGTTGCATGGGTGATAATATTCAATGCAAAAAAGCTTGCTAGCCAATCTGAAAATTATTGTTTAAAAAGCAATTTTATTGTTGTGTAATAACACAAATATTGAACCTATAACAAGAAGCAAAACTAAATACAGCCCGAGACCCCAAGTGCACTTACTACACTCATTTTATACTTCCTGTGGAATAACAAAATATACTACAAATGAACATAGAGCATTCCTGTTTTATTGGTATAAAGACGTATTCCCATTGAGGTATTATTGTCACGGGACTAGTATTACCTGGGGACCTCATATGATTTAGAAATTGTTTCGTGCGGCGCATTCGCACGGGATAAGCAAAGTCTGTATTTTACTTGAATTTACTGACATTATCCCCCCAGATATTATTGAAAATGTCAAGGCTCTGCTCTGCGTAATGGTAAAATACGACCCCAAATCACCGAGATGCTGATTCGCACGGGACTAATATTATCACATGACCTCTGTGTTTGGCGAAATATGGTAGGTAATTTGCGGTGGAATTTTTACTTTACAAATTACAGACATGGCAGATTCACACGGGATTAAGATCACAGACGACCTCTGCAATTATTACAAGTTACTCGAGGTCCCCAGGTAATACTAGTCCCGTGCGAATAGGGCTTTAGTTGCCTTTCAAGAAATCACTCGGGTCCTGAAACTGTACTCACCATCTTGAGATTCTGCGGTTGGTTTAATCAAGGCCTGTTATAACAGAAAAGATAAGGTTGTGGACTGAAAGGATGCTCACTCAAGTTGTTCTAATCATGCATGTTTTACATACTTGTCACAAAACATTTTATAGATTTTAAGCTCTGATCTTATATACAGGTTATTGTTAAGCATATAACGAAGCTATTTTTTTCTTAGAGAAGACCCCAGAGTGCCCTTTAAAAGGTTATATTTTAGTTTCCATGATGATGCAGCATTTAAGTGCTTGTACTTACATTGACCAAGGTCTGAATTGATAACAGCACTGACAGCCATTTTTAATATAGTGCCTCTTGCAAGACTGATCATTACATTGTGGTTAAACACCCCTCGCAGCAGGCATAGGGCATAGATTAATCCACTCTGAGAGGCAGTGCTTTTTTGTTTTCATTCACCACACAGAGGGCTGTACTTTTGTTCTGAAACTGCCCATCTCATGGTCTACCTGGCGGATCTGGATGAGCAGGTGGATCAGCGAGAGCACCCACTTCCTTTTCAACCTTCTCTTGGTGTTAAGAAAGTGCATTGTTTCTTTTTTTTGTGTTTTATAATTTATGAAAAGTAGGGTGGCAGATGGCAATAACTGTGGAAGGACATTCAATTTGCTTTTGAGGAATTGTTTTGTCCTTTTTGGCCATTGCTGGCAGGCCTTCAACACGATTCGAAATGACTGCATAAGAGAACTGTAAACTCATCATGGGCCCTCACAGCGTGGAGGAGCTTTGCTTGTAGTCTCTCAGGATGACTGCAGCGTAGGTCAGGCTTGGGGGTGTGCAGAGCACAGATTCAGACACAGGAGAGCTGGGGGCAAAAGTGCCAGAGCCAAGGGAATCTCTGAATGGGGTAGGGGGCATTAGGGCAGGGGAGTCTTCCAGGGTGAGCCTGGTACCACGTGGCCGCTCCTCCTCCTCCTCTTCCTCCTGATGAATCTGAGCACTGTCAAACACATACCCATGGTCCAGGCCAAACCCTCCTCCCTCCAGTTCCTCAGAGGGGGTGATTGGCTCTTCGTTAATGTGGGCTGCCTGTAGGGGCAGGCCCAAGGGGAGGAGGAGGCGGGGCTGGTGGGTGGGGTTGCCCCCGCCTCCGAGGCCCTGGAGGGGGATCACGTCCTGGAGGTGTGGGATTGCAGATCCGAAGGTGTCCACCGCCCCCTGGAGGTGGTCCATGACAATGTGCTGTGAGAACATGCTATTTTGGAAAAGGTCAGGCGAAAACATCAGCAGCCTCTCCCCTCCCTCCTTTGCAGAGGCACTGCCGGGGCGGAGGTGGGGCACCAGGAGAGGGGGGCTGATGGGCCGACTGTACCCAGGGCCTTCGCCCTTGTCGTCCTCGGCCACACTGTACAGTGTTTTCGGGCTGAGGTCAGAATACTGCAGGCTTGTGTCAGGCTGGGTGTCATCAAAGTCCGAAAAGAGCAGGCCTGCCTCATTCTGGGTGTTGGGCAGGTCAGAATAGTGCAGGTCCCCACTGCACTGGCCATCAGGGAAGTCCGAATAGGCCTGGCCTGTGCCAGGCAGGGTCTCAGTGAGGTCAGAATAGTGCGGGGCTGTGTTGTGTTGCGTTTCAGTGAGGGGCTTGATGACTGCCGTCTGATTTGAGCCTGTCTCCGGCCTCCTCACATGCACAGACAGCCTGTTCCACATTTGTTCCCCCTGAGGAGGCTGTTTCCCACCTGCTTCAGACCAGGACACAGACTTTCCATTAGAACTATGGACAAGATAAAGACCGCCGTTACTCCACAGGAATGCAGAAAGGGGAAACACAGACAAATGCACACAATAGCATTTCAGGTCTATATAAACATTTCACAACTTTTTAAAAAAGCTACAATAAATATTTAGTTTTTTTATTTGCAAACAACAGTTAATTAATAAATCCCTCCCTTGTATAACTGGCTAGGCACAGTAATTTCAAGCATAGTGTGTTCAGTTTGAACAGCATGATTACATTATTCTCCAGGCAAATCACATGCCTACAGTTAGCATTCAGAAAAGACAGAGCATTGTTTCTTGTTCACTGCATTTTATTTGATGTCAGTGTATTTCCATTTACTTTCGAAGTAGCTGTGACGCATGTTACTTCCTCAGTCATAAACCTATTGGTAATACTGAAATAGTATTAAGACCTATTTGCTTGCCCTTAGGAAAAAGTTATATATTAAATTAATCGTATATACACTACATGGCCAGAAGTATGTGGACACCTGACATCTAACATCTCATCCAAAATTATGGGCATTAATATGGAGTTGGTCCACCCTTTGCTGCTGTTACAACCTCCACTCTTCTGGGAAGACTTTATTCTAGATGATGAGCATTTATAAAATTATTAGATTCCATTCAGCCAGAAGAGCATTTGGGAGGTTGGGCACTGATTGGGTGATTAGGCCTGGCTGGCAGTTTTATTTCCAATTGATCCCAAGGGTGATGGATGGAGGTCAGGGCTTTGTGCAGGCCAGTCAAGTTATTCCACACCAATCTTGACAATACCATTTCTATATGGACCTCACTTTGTGCTCAGGGGCATTGTAATCTGAAACAGATAAAGGCCTTCCCAAACTGTTCCCAAAAAGTTGGAAGTACAGAATGGTCTAGAATGTCATTGCATTAAGATTTGCCTTCAGTGAAACTAGGGCCTAGCCCAAACCATGAAATACAGCCCCAGACCAAGGAGTGTCCAGATACTTTTTGTCATATAGTGTATGTCAATATACAGATTATGTTCATAAGTGCATCATCTCTAGTATGCATGCAGAATATGTCCTTATCACATACATATACAGTCAAATTGATAAATATTAACAATAAATGCAGAAATTGCTAATATACAGCAGCATATGTGGACATATAGAAATTCTGTAGTCCATTTATATTTGGTAAACTTGTTTTTATTCCCACTATGTTTGGGAATATATTTATATCCAGTTATTTATACCCCAATATTTTCTTCTCTCCCAGTATGGAATGTCCAATTGTAATTACAGGGCCGGTTCATTGCTGCAATGTCCTCTGTCAATTTTGTCTCCACTGAAGTGTGTGCTGCCACTCACCACTTCTTCTCCCTAGTCTACTACCTGAGCACCATAGTACATTGGCAGGGTAAACTACATGCACAGTTAGTGAAGACTGCAGGTGCCAATCAACCAGAGAAAATGAGGACAAAAACACTGACTGAAACACTCCCTACCCTGGATGACGCTATAGCCATTTATGCAGGGATGCCAGCCACAGCGAGAGATGGGACATTACACTGAAGACCAGTGTATTAGCAGAACAAGCTACTCAGTGGTCAAATGTTTATATATTATTATTTTTAATATCCTTAAAAAAATTAATTATAATGACTTTTTCAGAAGGACAGGCCTGGTGCATTGCCTGATCTTACCTGCTGTTTCCTGAGGTATTCTTCTTCCTGCGGAACATGTTGAGCAAGCCGTTGGTCCGGCATGTGATCTTCCCGTCGCCAACGTGCATGCGCACTACGTCGGAGGTGGTGAAGGCGCTCCGCACGTTCCGCTCCGGCTTGGCAATGATTATGTACATCTTGGGAGTGAACATGCAGCCCAGCGCAACCGTCACGCTAAGGCTGACCGAGAAAGAGGTGGTGATGATCTTGTAGTTGCTGCCAAAGTAGATGGGCACGAAGGCCAGCCAGATGATGCAGGTGGTGTACATGGTGAAGGCAATGTACTTGGCCTCATTGAAGTTAGCTGGGACGTTCCTGGTCTTGAAGGCATAGTAGGTGCAGCTGAGGATGAGCAGGCCGTTATAGCCCAGGGGTGCCACCACCCCCACGTTGCTGGTGTTGCAGATGAGGAAGACCTCTCTGATGCTGGGGTAGGCCCTTACGGGTTCGGGTGGCTCCAGGACAATGAGTGTGACCTCCAAGGTGAGCTGGAGGCCGATCAGGATGGAGGCAATGACCACCTGGGCCCAGGCGCTCATGAATCGCGGCTTTCTGGTGCAGATCTTCTTTTTGCTGCCTGCCAGGATCCGGGCAATGCGGTTGGTCTTGGTCACCAGGGCGGAGTAGCACATGGCAGCTGAGAGGCCCACCAGGAGGCGCTGCAGGTAGCAGGAGACCACGGTGGGCCGGGCTAAGAGGGTGAAGGGGCAGAGGTAGCCCAGGAAAATACCTGCCAGTATGATATAGCAGAGCTCGCGGCTTGAGGACTTGACCACGGGGGTATCGCGGTACAGTATGAATATGAAAGTGACAAACATGGTCACCAGGATGCCCAGGCAGGAGAATACGACAGCCACAATGGACTCTGGGTCACTCCACTGCAGGTACTTCAAGGGGATGGGCTCACAGCCTAGAGGAAAGACAGGTGAGACCTGCTGAGAATTTGCAGGGTGTAGAAATGTTCATTCCACACATTCCCTTGCCAGGCTTTTTCATGAGTTCAAATTACAGTTTAGTTTGCTGTTTAGTTTGCTTGCAAATGAGAATTTGTTCTCAACTGCATCCTGGCTAAAAAAATAAGGGTCTAATGAGGCAGCCAGCCCTGGTCCCAGAGAGTCACTTGGTGTTCTGGTTTTCTTTTTTTAAATGTTTATACATTGGCTAACCAACTGAACCCTTCCATACCCTGGATAACTGTGGGGCCTTAACCAGGCCATAATTAATAAAAAACTTTAATAACTTGATTGCTAAATAGCTTAATCTACACTACCCCATCTACTCCTTCTCATCACAGCTATCTCATCTATATTCTATGTGCCTCAAAAATATTTGACAAACTTATACTTAAAAGTATACAGTATGGAACGTAAACTGCAGTCCTAAAGTGATTAATTTCAATTAATTGATTCTCAAAAGAGCTCATTTATAGGCTTAAACTGGCTACTGATTGAAAGGAAACTATAAAAATCAGCAGACACTGGAAAACCCACCTCATAAAACCTGATTCACTACATTTCATATTATTCTCAACGATGTCTCTTCTTTTCTTTACCACCCCTTCTTTTCTCCCATCGCATGCCAGCTCTTTCCCTCAGAACTTTTCTCCTTAGTTTTATTTCTTTCTTTTTTCTTTGTCTTTTCACAGTGTGTTGCTGCAGCCAGATATAATGTTTTGGTTGAAGTGCTTTCTAAAAAAATATTTCTGTTAGCAAAATGTTTATTTTAAATAATTTCTAATTATTTATTCATTAGCAGGATAAGCCCCTTGGGATGTAACATCTCCTTTTGGAGAGGGTCCTAAATTTGAAATAAAATAAAAATACAGACACAATTAAAAAATAATAATTATGGGCTCTATTTTCCAGAATCAATGTCACATGGTGTATTGGCCAAGTCAATGGTGTGGCGTATGGGTGCACTGGGTGTGGCTGGTGAATGTTGGCATTTTTGTGACCAGAGACGAGGAGCCTGCGGCTGAAAGTGAGTGGTGCACCTGAAAAGTGGGCTGGATTATACTTAATATATTATCAATAGGTGTTGTGCAGTAAGATCCATTATTAATTAAATGACCTATTTTCATTACCTTTAAGAGCAGTGCACATTGCATGGGGTGTACTGCCAATTTCCTAGTTTACAACTGCAAAGAAACATGACAATAAGGATATACAAATCTGATGTTTAGATATTAGTATATATACTATACTAATATTTGATGTTTCCCACAAGATGTTCTTTTGCGGGAGTTGAGCTGTCACTTTTTTCAAAAATTGAGTTCGTACTAACCTCATAAATAAGAGAAATTAGTTCAAAGTTGTTGAAATTTTCTTATATCAGAATTTAAATACTGCCTAAACATTTATTACGGGCCAGTTTTAATTTCCCATTAAACTTTAATAGCCTAAATGTACTAAGCTATAACTAAGAAGTAATGATAACAGTACCTTGAAGTTTTAATAAACAAAATAAAACCAGGGAAGATCATATAATGCCAGTGATCCCAATCACAGCTGTAAAATGACCTGATGTTGCTCAAATTAAAGAAAAACTTGAACATTAATTCAATCATTAATTCACATCACTTGCATGGCTTAACTGACCTGAGCAGAATCAGATGAGTTGTGGTTTCATTATGTTTAAAATACACTTATTTAGATCATTTATCTCCAGGTTCCAAATCAGCATAGGTTTGACTTGTGTTGCTTACTAATAGACATTGCTAAGCAATGAAACAGCAAGTCTATCCCCATGCGACATGTTTGTAACATCCACATATAGAACATAACTAGAACATACGTATAGAAGGGTATAGAAGAGGTAAAACCTGGTTTCCACCTCACACATAACAATAATAATAATAATAATATAAATAATAATGATAACAACAAACTTTATTTGTATAGCCCATTTCTTAACATAGTTACAAAGCACTTTACAACACTTACCAAAAATAACAATAGAATTAACAACAGGACCAAAAATTATTAAGATGCATATACAAATAAATGTACATACTGCACATTTATTTGTGTATAAAGGTACATATACGTGCAATATACATACTTATATACATAGACACAAGAACACAAATACTACCAACACATTTACAAATCACAGAAACATACATACATATACATACATACAACAAGTAAATATAGTAAGAAGCTAGTTTAAAAAAGTGAGTTTTCAATTGGGACTTAAATGATGATATTGAGGTTGCTGGACGCATTTCAATAGGCAAATTAACCAGTCTACCAGGGACTGAGAGCAGAGCTTTGACTGAGGATTTAAGGCTACACCTCTGTTGAGAGAGATAGAAGTTCTGAAATGTATGTTGGAGCTAGGCTGTTGAGAGCCCTGTAGGTAATCAATAACATTTAATAAATTCTAAACCCAATTGGAAGTCAATGCAAGGAGGCTAAAACAGGTGTGATATTGTCTATTTTCTTAGTTCCAGTTAAGAGTCTAGCAGCCACATTTTGGATCAACTGCATACAAGCTAGTGATTTGCCATTTAATGATGAGTAAAGGGAATTACAGTAGTCCAGGCAGGAGGAAATAAACACATGAATAACCTTCTCCAGGTTAGTAACAGTCAAAAAGGACTTAATTTTGGAGATTTAACCAAACAACTCCTTGTATCTGTCTTTCAAAATTCAAATTCAAAGATTATTCCCAGATTTCTGGCAAATGGCTTGATATTTATTGCCATATTGCTAAGATTCTCATGAATCCCCACTGTCAATTTTGAATGGCCAAATATGAGGACCTCAGTTTTCTCCTCATTAAGAAGTTTTGAGACATCCAGTTTTTTATGTCATCTAGACATTTTTTAATAGATACCAAGCTGTCTTTATGATTTACAGGCAAGAAGAGTTGCATTTCATCCGCATAGAAGTGAAATGACTGGTTGTGTCTGCTGTTTATGTGACCCAGGGGGAGCCTATAAATGTAAAAAAGGATGGGACCCAGCACTGAACCCCGAGGAACACCACAGCTAGGTTGAGTAGAGGAGGAAGTGAAGCTGCCTAGTGAAATGGAGAACTGCCTGTCAGGCAGATAGGATTTAAACCACTCTAAAGCCAAGTTCTTAACTTCAACATAGTCTCAGAGGTGATCAATTAAAATATTATGATAAACTGCATAAAAACTGCAGTGAGGTCCAACAGGCCTAAAATGAGCAGTGGCCTGCCGTCCGCCATTGAAACTTTGAGTAAAGCAGTCTCTGTAAACTGTGTAAACTGGAAACCAGATTGGAATTTTTTAGAAAGATTATTATTGCACATATAATCAGTTAGTTGCTTGAAAACAAAATTTTCAAATACTTTGGACAAAAATGGGAGTTTGGAAATGGGACGGAAGGTATTGGGTTCAAAGGGATCATGGTTAGGCTTTTGAAGAAGATAACAGATGAGTGCACATTTCAAACAGGCAGAAACAGTGCCTGTAGCATTGTTTAGCAGAGAGGAGTTCATAACAGAATATATACAGTATATATAAAAAATATATAGACAAAGAGTTTCAAACACCTCAAAAATCTAGTCGGATCTTCAAAAATCTAGTCGACCTTCAAAAATCTAGTAGGTAAAATATCCTGATGACATGTTCAAGCTAGACACAACCTTTAACAGTGATTCTGAAAATGTTTATGCAAAAGAGGAGAATGAGAAAGTCACACAATAGAAGATATTCAAATCATGATCAGGATGAGTAACTGTGATGATGTGACTTTTTATGATCCTGATTTTCTTAAAATATTCCAAGAACAATTCACAGACAGCAGAGGAGTGTTCAGTGCTACTGATTTTGAGAGCCTGAACAAGTCTCTCTATTGTGTTAAATAAAGTTCTAGGGTTATGTGAGCTCTCAGGGATGAGATGAGATATATAACTATCCCTGGCAGTCTTAACAGCTGAATTAAATTCAGTCATCAGATCTTTCATGCGCTCATTAAAAAATTTAGTTCATTTTCGTTTGGCTTTGAGACATTCTCTTTTAATAGCGTGGGTGGGCTCATTTAGCCACGTAGATGTCACGGTTGTGCCTCCTCTGTTACCGCCTGTGCCTCCTCCGTTCCCGCCTCCCTGTAGTTTTTGTCCTGTCTCGCGTCCCTTAGTTTGGTCTGCCTGTGTATGTCTCGTTATTCAATTATTTGCTGTCTCGTTATTTAATCATTGTTCCCACCTGCCTATCATTATCCCTCACCTCTCTGTGTTAATTGTGCATTATGTTCTCCTGTGTCTTGTTAGCCCCTGTCTATTTAAGTTCTTAGTTTGCCTGACTCGGGTGCTGGTTCCTTGTGTTCTGCCTGCTTGTTTTCTGCCCTGACTGTGTTCTGCCCTCATGGTGTGTTCATGGTGTTCTGTGTGTTTTCAAGTATTTCGAGTTTCCCTGCTTGTTTTCTTGTTTTTGTTTTTTCTAGTGTTTTGAGCTCCTCATGGTGTTTTCTGTTAAGAATTTTTGTGTTTTTGGGATTTGCCCCTCGTGGCGTTTTGTTTGTTATCTGTCTACTTTTGAGAGTAAAGTCTTTATTTAAAATGTACCCTTTTGAGCCTCCTGAGTTTTTCACTCTGCACCTGGGTCCTAACCCCCCAAAACGCCTGACAGGAGTACCTTTAGGGGAGAACTTTATTTTATTTTCAAGAGGGAAAATTTTATTTAGTATGAAAAGGGAAAATGTGTTCATATTTGCCAAAAGGATCCCTGATATCCCATTATTTGGCAAATCTAAACACTGTTGATTGATGACAAGTTCAAATTGACTAGCAGTGGGACGAGTTCATTGACCGGGTTATAATGAGATTAGATGTAGTTTTGGTGGGAGAGAAACAGGATAAGTTGGAAAAAAAATTTATTAACATGATTAGTAACTGGCCGACAAATGATCTAAACCCTACAGAAAATCAAGACTGAGAAAGGTTTCTTTATTGTTCCCTATTGGCATGACTACATAGACATAAAAGGTATATTGAAAACTTCAAAAAACCACAACTCATCCAGTTCTGCATACGTCCTGTTTTTGGCAATAAAAAAAACATTCCTAATTGCTTGTTTAAATATCCATGCAGAGTATGTTCCTTTGAACCAACAGCATTTTGTCCTGTGAATACTGCAGATATTAACTATTTGTAGTTATTTTTTGATTATTACAATTGTGCTGCACCTCTGTTACAACTGTTCTGCACATGCTTTGCAATTGTAACATTGCACTATATTAATGTTTGTTTAAATTGTACAAAAACCATTTGTGATCACCTCAATCTTAATGTGACTTATTGTAGCCGACAAGTGCACACACTGTGTAGTGAAATTTCACAGCTTTTTATTGCACTACTTCTAAGTAATTCAGTAAAAAATGAAAATTGTTACAATTCTGCCAGTTCTCATGTATTCAAATTATCTACTTTACCATGAGTGGTAATCCCATTCTATGAAAATCAGTAATTTGAATTAAAGTATACCAACGAAATATTCATTTTCTTTGCATGAGTATTATCATTTTATGCAGAACAATACTGGACAAAGCAATGCATGTTCACATTGATCATAAAATTTCCACCAGTGAGATACATTAGACGGCTCAATTTTGTTGGTAGGTACTAATACATATAGGAATTAGTGATGATTATTACTTGTATAAGTTAAATGCTAATTATATTTACATTTTTGTTTTATATTATGGTTACATATTATATTTATGATGCCAAAAAGATACACTGTTGCAAATATTGTCAACCTCATCAAACCAATTTGTGCCAGTCATTTTAACTACAGTCAATTAAAATAAAAAGATTGAAGAAAAGATTCTGTTTATTGTCATTCTGTATTGTCAAAATACAGTACCCCAGATACCTCATTACATAAGAACAGCCATAAACAATTAAAAATAAAGAAATATTTATTTTTATTAGAATGATAAAAAATGGGGAAAATGCAATGAACAATAAATGCAAAATACACATTTTTCCTGATTCTAGAATCTATATCAGTCAAATTGGTCATATGATCAATGAAAACCATTTATTGCCTTCTGAATAAGACACAATCATGCGCACAATGCACGGGAAAGCTCCGGAATTATCAATGCACTGTATGATAGGCTGTTACTTATGCTGTAGATCTGGTCTGAGCAGGCAGGTGCCAAAGGGTGCAAATGGAAAACTAGATCCAAAAATTCTGATGAGCTGCACCAAAATTGCACTTCGCTATGCAATATTGACTGACACACCCTCAGCTGTGTCTCACCTCCAACTTTGGTGCACAGTGAGTCACAAACTTTTTAAATGACTCGGGTGCATCAAAATGCAACAAAATTTTCTGAAGAAAATACCATTTCGCCAGTCTGCCAGCTTGCAAATGTCATGAAAAATAGAGCCCTAAGTGTAATGCAAATCACCTGTAATTTGAAATGGAGGGGAAGCAGGAACTAGAAATGAAAAACTGTTCCTTCTCTAGATTGTGCTTGGCTTCCCAAAACAATGAATCTGAACTCAACTCTGCAAGCCCCAGTTTAAAGGAAGTGACGAGCTCTAAAGTAGGTTTTCAGTTCAACTAAAAATAAGTACCCTAAACTGAGGGACAGTGCAAAGACAAGAAGAGGACAAAGAGATGGCATGTTTAAGAGGAAACAACAGTACCCATCAACCCTGGCACAGGAAGTAGTCATAATTATCTCTTATAATTATAATTATCAGTGACTTGGGGCCTTGGAATTCCTACTACAAATGTATTTAAAGATGGTTTAAGATAACACTTTAAATTGGGACTTAAATTGCTTTCTTAAACCATCTTTAAATTAAAAGATTCAGTGTTTCTCCCATGAGTCTTTGCTGTAAAGTGGCTTCTTTCATTCCCTTTTCATTTGCTCTAGTTTTATTCCTGGCCATTCTCATTTCAGCCCCTGCACTGGTTAGGCAGGAGGCTGCTGTTGATGGTCACATCTGCTGCTGTCTATCAAGTCAGAGAGGATCCTCCAGCTCACGGTTCCTGACTGACATGCCTTAATAAGGCAGGGGAAGCTAGTCACTCACATGAGGAAAACTGTCATGAGAGGATTTTAAGCTTTTGGAAGCAAAAGCAGCATCCAGTCAGCTGGCCATGGAAAGGCAAAAGCCTGTCTCAATGAACTGCATTTGAATTATGCCTTATATACATTTTGTGCTTTCATTCCTTCTTATTGGATGTATATTTCTCATGTAGTGAGGACATTTAATTAATGTGACGGTCATGATGTCACACTTCAGACATCACTCCCATCATATCCTTCATTCATTTTAATCTGGCCTCTTGGTTTCCTTATAGTATTTCTCTTTCCTTCTACCAAAGTACTTTTAGCTAAAAACTGCCAGTAACAGAGATGTAGAGAGAGGGGGGATAGTGGGAGAAAGAAAGAGGAAAGGGGGGAGAGAGTGTAGGCAGATAATGTGAGTAGCGAGTGGATAAAAGGAGAGCTCCAGTACCTTCCAACTCCTTGTCAGGCCACCAGCCGAGGTCACAGGCCTTGCAAGTGAACTCGTCCTGAACAATCTCGTTGTCCTTGCACGCAGTGCAGATCCAACAGCAGCTCACCTCCCCTTTTCTGATCACCTGCATGTGACACACACATGCACACAGAGCTGATTTCCTATAGATCACACACACACACACACACAGTTTACACTCTGATTCTTTTGCTTGTGAGTGTGTCTAGAAGGAGGATTTCAATTTGTTGGACAAATGATTAAGATTTTGGCCATATCTATAATTCATGTGTTCATGATTGGCAGGGGGTGATCAATGATATGTAACAATGTGATAGTACATTTTTGGACTGAAAATTATTTTAAAATAAATTATCATTAAGGTGAAATATACAGTGTCGTGACTTCCTGACTTCCTCTATTATTACGTATTGGTGACACTGAATGGTTTCAGAACTTTAGACCAAATGTTATATTAGACAAAGGGAACCTGAGTAAACACAAAACACATGTTTTAAATAATTATTTTATTTAATGAAAAACATTTTCAGACAACCATATCACCCATGTGAAAAAGGTAATGGCCCCCTTAAACTTTTAGCAGCAATAACTGAAATCAAACGCTTCCTATAATTTGATATCAGTCTTTCAGATCGCTGTGGCGGCATTTTAGCCTGCTCTTCTTTGCAGAACTGCTTTAATTCAGGCAAATTGGTAGGTGTTTGAGCATGAACTTCTTGTTTCAGCCACTGCCACTGCATCTCTATTGGGTTCAAGTCAGGACTTTGACAAGGCCACTCCAGAACTTTAATTTAGTTTCTTTTCAGCCATTCAGATGTGGACTTGCTTTTGTGTTTTGGATCATTGTCTTGCTGCATAACCCAATTATGCTTCAGCGTCTGCTCACGGGCAGATGACTGGACATTTTCCTTAAGAATTTTGTGGCACAGAGCAAAATTTATGTTTCCTTCAATAATGGCAAGTCATCTGGATCCTAAATCAGTAAATCATCCCCACACCATCACACTACCACCACCATGTTCGACTGTGAAATGCTGTACTTGCTTTATGCCAGACATAATGGGACCCGTGCCATCCAAAAAGCTCTACTTTGGACTCAACTGTCCATAAAACACTATCCCAAAATGGGATCATCCAGGTGCTTTTTTGCTAATGTGAGACAAACATTGATGTTTCTCTTAGTTAGCAGTAGTTTTCACCTTGCTACTCTCCCATTAACCCCATTTTTTCCCAGTCTCTTTCTTATTGTGGAGTCATGAACACTAACCATAGGTGAGGGTAGAGGGGACTGCAGTTCTTTGGATGTTCTGGGTTCTTTTGTGACCTGGATAAGCTATTGCTGTGCCCTTGGAGACAATTTTGCATTTTGGCCACTCCTGGGAAGATTCACCACTGTTCTAAGTGTTCCTTATTTGGAAATATTGGCCCTCATTTACGAAACGAATGTACAACAGAAAAGTGGGCGTACGGTCATTTCTACGCAATGCTCGGCATTTATGAATTTGGACGTGAGCGGAGGCCATGATAAAATCTGACGTCAAGTCTCAACTCGTGTACGCAAGTTGTCATGTCAGCGTGGACTTGCGGTGCAGCATAGTAAATTTGGAGTCGGAGAATTATTATTAGACCATATTCTGACTGGCATCTAAGCATATGCAGCCACATATTCATCACTTAGAATATTTTGCCATAGGCTACATATTTTTATTTTGTAAAGGCCTAAATCGACTGTGCCATATCCCTAACATAAATACTTATTTTCTAATTGTTTGCAATTAACGGGGTTAACAGTTTTTTGGTGTAGGCTATGAGATTAATTTCTCTTTCATTTTGAGAGAGCCTACTTGTTAGGCTACGCTACTGGTGACATAATTAAAAGGTTATATTTTACATAATTATTAGGTTAGATGCTTATTCAGTCACCTATTTAAACAAGAGCTTTGACAGTCATCAAATCTCGACAATGGCAGATCTGGCTCTGTTAGAAGACCTCTACGCGCCCGTAAACCAAAATATGAAACGAAAGCATGTTTATAACATCATTAAAATGAAGAAATAAATTAAGCCTGCAACCGTGTAATTATTTAAATACTAGTAGCCTAGGCTATTAAATTTTTACCATTATCCGGCTCGGACACAGGTGGTGCGTCTATGTCTCCTCCGCCACCTGTTATGCCTGAAATGGAAGCAGACCCGATAAGCGCGGACACTGCGCCAATGCAAGCCTGGAATCCAGCTGGCCTCCTCCAGTCAGCTGGGTGCTGCGCCTACGGGCTGCAACACGCTTTTTGGTGGCGAGTTTGAGGTCTGACCATTTTTTCTTCACCTAAATGTAAAGAATTACGATATAAGCTAATTACTATTATATATATATAGGCTATACATATCATGGATGTATAAATTAAATATTCCAACCTCAGATAGAGTGTCATGGTTCTGTGTTTTCCTGTCTGTGTTTCCCTTGTTGGGCCGCCAGATGGCGGCACTTCTGTTTTGTGTCCTGCTCCCCCCCTGTTAATTGTATGATTGTTTTCAATTGTCTCGTTATTCCATCATTGTTCCCACCTGTGTCTTGTCATCCCCTCCTTCTGGTTTGATTGTTTTTTGAGTTCACCTGTGTCTTGTTACCCCCTGTCTATTTAAGTTCTTTGTGCACTTGACTCGGGTGCTGGTTCCTTGTGTTTGTTTCCTACACCGTATGTACCTGCCTGTATTTTGTTTGACCTGCCCTTGTGCTCTGCCTGCCCGTGTTTGTGAGTTCCTCTTGTTTTCTGTTTTATTTAGATATTTTTTGAGTTTGTTTTTGCCCATTGTGCCCTTGTCTGTTCCCTGTTTGTGTTTGCCTTTTTTTGTTGTAGTAAAATCTTTGTTAATTTTCCCTTTTTGAGTTTGTCTTTTGTTACTCTGCGCCTGGGTCCCACCCCCCGTACCGTGACAGAGTTTGATTGTCCACGGCAACGCTGTTGACCGAGGCAGTGATTTCCTTCCACACTGCATTTTTATGACTTCCTTCTATGCCACTTTTCAGTCTGCCAAATAGAACTAATTGGTTCAGATTCTATTTCTAGGTCGGATAAATTTCTCTTCTTGGCCGTATTGCGCTTCTCCATGTCGTAAACTCTAGGGGCGAGGCCTCTAAACCGAGAATATATAGGGATCGTGATATTTAAATGACGATTGTTTTAAGCCGCCACATTTATGAACGCCCGATCATTCTTACGCTGTGATTGGCAAGATACGAACGTTTCATGAATCACACGTGAACCCTGTCCTAAGATGATTTCTGCGCTCGGATCTGCGCTGGTTTCTACGTTAGATTGATAAATGAGGGCCATTGGCTCTTGCTGTGGTTTGTGAGTCCCAGAGACTTAGGAATGACTAACCTTTTCCTGACTGATGTATTGCAACAACTTTTTCCAACTGGAATTTCCTTTAATCGTGGTATAGTGTGATTATAGAAATTTTGTGGTGACTACTTCACTTTGGTAAGAGTCAATATGAGTGAGCTTTAGATTCAACAGGGCTGGCTGCAATCAAGCCTGGCTGTGTTCAATCAGCTGAATCTAATTACTAATTAAATTAGGCTAATTGGCTGATTGAGTAGCTAATTACTTTCTCAAATGGGTGATATGGGTGTCTAACCTTTTCCATTAAATGAAATAAAATGTGTTTTGTGTTTACTCAGTTTCCCTTTGAATAATATTACTTTTTCTCTTAAGATCTGAAACCATTCAGGGTGAGAAAATATGCAATAATAGAGGAAATCAGGAAGGAGGAAAATATTTTTTCATGGCACTGTGCAAGTATACATATGTTTTAAGTGAAAAAGGCCATTGCACCAGCACACATTCACCATGTGCGTGCAAACCCTTTCTCAGCAAAAGAAGCTTTCATGATCTTGCATCATTATTTGTTTAATGAAATTTATTTTATATTGAATAAAGAAGAATCATCTCTCACTAAGATTAAGCAAAGATGGTGGGTGATTTGATCGATGGTATGATAAGTTACTATGCTTTTGATACAAAATGTGTTTTTGAAATTGTAAGAGACATTATTTTGGCTTTAGTCAAAAATTTATAAATTAAAATGAATTATTTTTTGTGAATCACTTTTACTGTCCACAAACTGCCAATTGTCAGCTAACATGAACTGTGATGCACACACACAAGCATTTATTCACATACACAGGGCTGATCATGATCACAAATCATGAATTACCTATTGGTGCAAGAAGGAATAGCCCACTTATTTTAAAGTGCATATACACTCACCGGCCACTTTATTACAGTAGGTACACCTTGCTAGTACCGGGTTGGTCTTCTGCTGCTGTAGCCCATCTGCTTCAAGGTTCGACATGTTGTGCATTCAGAGATGCTCTTCTGCATACCTCAGTTGTAACGAGTGGTTTTTGAGTTACTGTTGCCTTTCTATCAGCTCGAACCAGTCTGGCCATTCTCCTCAGACCTCTGCTATCAACAAGGCAGAGAACTGCCGCCCACTGGATATTTTCTCTTTTTCGAACCATTCTCTGTAAACCCTAGAGATGGTTGTGCGTGAAAGTCCCAGTAGATCAGCAGTTTCTGAAATACTCTAACCAGCCTGTCTGGCACCAACAACCATGCCACGTTTAAAGTCACTTAAATAACCTTTTTACCCCATTCTGATGCTTGGTTTGAAGTTCAGCAGATTGTCTTGACCATGTCTACATGCCTAAATGCATTGAGTTGCTGTCACGTGATTGGCTGATTAGATATTTGCGTTAACGAGCGGTTGAACAAGTGTACCTAATAAAGTGGCCGGTATAATAGCGTATAATAAAGCATAAATATGTGTAAGGAGGAGTAGGCTACCTTGATCTGGCCCCTGGAGCAAGGCTCACTGCAGACAGAGTGGACCATCTCGCTGCGGTTCATCTGGAGGGCATTGTCGTCAATGGTGAGCATGCCCTCATGCCAGAAGCCTACTTTTATGTAGTCATACTGATCATTCTCCACATACTGCAGGTTCATGATGTCATACCTGTCAGAAAGGGCAAGAGCAAGGATAGCAAGTGCTTATGGGAAAATGTCAGAAAGGCCAGTTCTGTTATACTTCAAGAAATGTTTGTGTCTACATGTGTGTGCACATTTATACACTGAGCTCCATAATGTTTGCGCCAAAAAAAAAAATGTTTTTATTTGGGTCGATACTACGCAATTTAAATTTGAAATCAAACAATTGACATGTAGTTAAAGTGCACATTTTCAGCTTTTATTAAAGGGTATTGTTATACACTTTGTTTCTACATGTAGAAATTAGAGTATCTTTTATACATAACCCCCATTTCAGGGCTGTGTATAAAATGTCATGTAAATGAAAGGAGTCATGTTTAGTACTTTGTTACATATCCTTTGTATGCAATGACTGCTTAGAAGTCTGTGACCCACAGACATCACAAAGTGCTAAGTATTTTCTCTGGTGATGCTCTACAAGTATAGCCATCTTCAGCTCCTGCTTGTTTTGGGGGCTAGTTGCCTTTTCTCTTCAGCCTATGAAACACATGTTCAATTGCATTAAGATCAGGTGAATGACTTGGCCAGTCAAGAATATTTCAGTTTTTGGCTTTGAAAAATTTCTATGTTGCTTTAGCGGTATGATTCAGATTGTTGTCTTGCTGTAAAATTAAGAATCATCCAATGAGTTTGGAGGCATTTGCTTCAGCTTGACCATAGGGGAGAGTGGGGAAGTAATAGTTTTTATATTTGGCTCAATTTTGAAAATTTTATTATAGATAGATTAATCAATTTTTAATACAAACAACCTAGATCCTTTGGCTATGATTAAACATCAAAATGAAATTTCTGGGACATACTTTTCACTAGCAATCCGACCGAAAGTCCGGAGAGTGAAATTTACATTTAACCCAGAAGTAGAAGTAAAAATTAATGTGGCACAGGATACACCTAACAGTCTTAATTGCTTTAAAAGTTAACACAAATTAACTTTTTCAATTCAATACAATTCCAATGTTGTATAATGCGTGGCCTACCTATATCAGTGAAAATTTATCACAAGACTATACATTATTCTTTGGTTCCTGTCTAATGCCTGCTCGATCCAAATAGTCAATGTCACATCTCACCACGTTGCCTAAAGTTAAAGATGAGTTAATTAAATGTCTGAGTTGAACAAATCCAATCAATCCGTCAATCAATAGTCTATTGACAACAGGCTAACAACCTTGTTTGGTTTAACCCCACAGGGGGGTGTCTGCACCTTTGCCTCGCTAGCAATCCCAGCAAGCAAGTATGCTATATCAAAACTATGTGACCTGTTAGTCACAAAACGACTATGTACGATGACATACATTTGGATTCCTTAACATACACTCACACTACAGTAGCCAAACACTTTCTTTTAGCCAAAACAGACTTCTGGCAATATCTGCCAAAATATCGACTGAACTCTCCAGCCGTTCGTTGGAGACAAGGAGATGGTAATTCTGTGTGTTTAATTAAATGTGTCGTTTAAGCTCGATGCATCTTCCTAAAAAGTCTGTGTTACATTTTACCCCACCTTCCCCTATAAGATGCTTTTGTATGTTTCAGAGTTGATTCCGCTGCTGCTATCTGCAATTATATCATCAATGAAGACAAGTGAGCCATTACCTGTGGCAGCCATACAAGCCCCCATAACACCACCACCGTGTTTCACAGATGAGGTGGGAGCTATGGATCTTGGGCAGTTCCCTTTGGCCTCCACACTTAGCTTTTACCATCACTCTGATACAAATGAATCTTAGTATCATCTGTCTTCAAAACCTTTTTCCAGAACTCTGCAGGCACATTTAGGTACCTCTTGGCAAACTGTAACCTGGCCATCCTTTTTGTGTACATCTTACAGTGTAGCCTCTGTAGTTCTCTGTAGTTCACTTCGCACCTGGTGATGGATATGGGTCACAGACTTCAAACAGTCATTGCACATCAAATACAACAAAGTACTAAACATGACTAATTTCTTTACATAATATTAATATGTCCCAAACATAATGGTGCCCTGGAATGGGGGGGCTATGTATAAATATTTGTTGTAATTTCTACATGGTGAGACCAAAATGGATAAAAAATACCCTTTAATAAAAGCTGAGAATCTGCACTTTAACCACATGTGAATTATCTGATTACAAATCTAAAATTGTGGAGAACATTGTCAAAATGTGTCTTTGTTTCAAACATTATGGAACCCATGGTATATACTGTATACATGTATAAAACAGAGCTGGCCAAAGTGAAAAAGTGACACATGAAAAAGGACTTTTTTTCAAAGTAGCTAAATTGCAGTCACATTAAGGTAAATGCCAATTAGCAGTATGGGTCAGCTATAAAAAGATATTTACAATCAGCATTTTAATATGGAACACAAGACTACTAATATAGTTCCAAAGAGGCCAAAACATCAGTGCTTGAATTGTAGGTGCATCATATATAGAAGCTGCAAAATAATTTTATGTGGCAGGGAGAAGTGTCAAAAATTATGATAACATATGCCAAACACAAACAAACTGCACCGGCAGAGAGTAATAGTGACCCTTGGAGTCTCTGATAGGACATGAGGTCAGATTAAAGGTTTGATCTGATTGATAACATAAGCAGCCAACTGGAGGAATCACCTGCCGGGTGTGTCCCCGTTCTCATCAAACCACACCTCCTCTCCAGACACGCCAGCAAAGGAGGTCTTGAGCAGGAATTCCAGCAGTTTTCTGCCATCCACTGGGTCCATGGCGTCGCATAAGCCCTCATGCCCAGGGCAAAGCTCGCGGTGCATGTCGTGCAGACCGTGGGCCATGGCATAGATGGCATTGATGACAAAGCCCATCTTGCTGTCCTGAACATAGTTCTCTTCTAGGTTCTCATACCCTGCAGACAGGCGAGTGTATAAGATGAATTTCTGTTGTGTTGCACCAACAACCTTACATCTATACTTTCATTGAAAATAAAGTCGCTTTCACATGACAAGCATCAAACGCTGCGTTCAATGCCAAGCAAGGCAGTGACTACACATGAGAAGAATGCTGCCAGCTGTTGAAGCTTAACATCATCCATCCAGGAAAGCTGTTGATTCGGAAACTGTAACAAGTGGTGATAGTAGTAGGTTGTCAGTGGTATAAAGTTAAATTGTGAACTTGTTTTGTGTAACCAAAAATCCTGGGATTATCCCAAAATGTTCTTCCATGTTTACATCTGCCTGGTTCATATAAAGCTGTGATGTGATTGGACACGCTACGAAAGGTCAGCTTCAAACAAGGTCATAGTTCAAATTAACTGAACTTTGAGGATCGCAATCTTGCATTATTTTGAGCTGTGTGCTATGCATCAACACTTCCTCCATAGGAATTTAATGGTTTGATGATAAGTTGAGTGTTTTGACGCTGATCATGTGAAAGCAGCTTAAGAAAACCATTATGTTTGATGCACAAATTATATTGTGCTCTAATAATAATAATAATAATAATAATAATAATAATAATGAATTGTATTCACATTGCGTTTTCATAATCTCGAATTTGTATCCATTCAACCACCCAAAATGTGTACTTATTCTACTAATGATGGACTCCTCATATCACATGACTTAACTAGTAACTACACTCACTGTTTCAGCCTGGCTCTGCCAGCTACATAATTTTGAAAAATTCTTCCTGGGGTGGGTGGAGTTCAGGGGCGTAAGAAGCAGGGGGGGACAGCGGGGGACATGTCTCCTCCAATATTGGAAACAGTTAAACTTGTCCCCCTCGATAATAGCATCAGAAAAAAAAAAAAAAAAATTTCACCATGTACTATTTGTACCTTATTGAACCTTTTTGTAGTTGTCCAATGACCATTACATGCACTTTTGTACGTCACTTTGGATAAAAGTGTCTGCTAAATAAATGTAATGTACTTTTATTTTGAAAGTCATGTTGCGGGAGTGCAGTCAACAAGTCCACCTGGTACAGCAAACATCATTGCTTATATTGGAGCCAAATCTTTAAAAAATCGCCCCATTCAAATCATGCAGTAGGTACCTACTAACTGTGGAGCACTAAACAAGAGTGCTAAATAAGAGTTCTGTCTTATTAAAAGTAAACAGACAAATTTGTGGGCAGAAACAAATTTCCAAGTGGATATCTTGACTAACACTTATATGACATAGTGACTCTGACATCAAGATTAGGGCAGGGTTAGAGTGGAATGCAGACAGAAAATTTGAAATGTTAGAGGACAGTAAAAAGATGCTTTTCTACTAGTTCTTTCTGCCAAATGATATTATTTGAGAAACGCTGAAATAATGACATTACATTTAAACTTATTATTATTCATTATTAAGTAGGCATACAAACTAGGGATGGGCATGAGTACTGGATCATTGGAGTGCTCAAAAGACAAGGACTGCACAAGCATTATACAGTATTCAGAAAAAAATGACTTGAAAATAAATCACGTGAAGTAACGTTTTTCATTTTTCATTCTTTATTTTTACATGGCAGCTTTAGCAGTTTGTTGTTTTATGGATAACAATGTTAGTTTAAGAAATCCTTGCCATGATCTAGCCATTTCAGCAGGTGTTGTGACTTTAAAGTGGTGGAGTTTGAAGGATCAAACCTGATCAACACAATGTTATTTGGCTGCTGTTGAGGATTCTAAGTAATCTTGAGTGTTCCATTGCTTTGAATAGTGTGTCAAAATGTCAGCTTAAAGTGAAGTCACATTAAAACTCCACATAAAAGTTTTTAGTCTACAATATGTTTATTTTAGAGTTAGTTAATATGTTTATTATTTATATTGATTTGTGGAAATTTTTGCTTTCCATGTATTATTATGTCTTTCCATTTTTATTGGCTACTATATAGCCTATATACAATAAAAACATGGCTTAATACCACCCCTAGGTACAGTGTGATAGGCTATATATCATATGCAACATATGCCTAACAATATATAGGCCTATCATTAAGGCTGGTTGTTTGTCATGGAAAATATTGGCTAAAGTCATGGAGCAGTCGCAGTAAAGTTGAAAATCACTGGAAACTGAAAAATACAACAGTATACCAAATTTTCCCAGAGTATGTGCTCTCTCTGGATGCACAAACATAGAGGATGAGGTCAAGGGTAATTTCTTGGTGTCTTTGTTTAGTTTCCTAAGAATGATGCAATTCAGAAGAAATGGGTGGCATTTTTTTAAAAGCTATGGCTACACTGGCATGACCTGACCACACCTATATAATCCTGAGGCCTTTTTCAATACAGATCTTATGCCTGACTTGAAATGTGTGTCATTATATTTATTGACATGACTCTGAATAGATATTTGGTGGATGTGTAGTGGATACAACCCCCTGTGGTAATGTATGGTTATTTAAACTATTTACACTCATGTTAAGGTGTTGCAAGTGTTAAGCAGAATTGTTAAATATAGTATATTGTTGATGCACATCATCATACGTTTTAAACACAAAACCTAACCAGTGCTATGAATGGCCAAAAATCATTTCATAAATAGGCTATAATCAGTGCAAATATCATAAATGGCAAAAGTACTTATTTTATAGATTGACATTCTATATCTGCAAATAACAACAACAAAATTAAACATTTATTTCACCTGGTGTGTTGTATTAGCAGTTCTCTATTCCGAAATCAGATATTCCAAAAGAGTTAATTTACATGCAGACCTAACATTGAATCGTGGGAAATGCAGTTCATCAAGGTGTTAACGGGGACATAGTTATTTTTCTTAAGTTAAACACATCTGCTCGGTTCCCTCACTTTATATGTTTAAAAAGAACCAAAAACGACACACTCATGAGCTAAAGCGCTCATGGCTAGCTTATGAGCTACTGTAAAGCATTATTAATCATAATACTGCAGCCTCACTGATTTAGAAGGACCTACCTGGCTAGCTACATAGCTAGCTATGTAGGACACAGCTGGGTAGTTTGCTAAGTAATACAACACAATTGTGACAGATAAAGAAGGGATGAAAATACTACAGATTTGTTCGTTATATTGCTTTGCAACGAAATTATGAAATAAGTAGGGCTTTCTATAAATGTACTTTTGAAGTTCAATATCGACATTCGCTTACATTTATTGATATACTGATGAAAGAAAAATGGTAGATTTTCGTTTTGGTTTGTATTGGAGAAACACATTAAGATGTGAGGAGCCCGTCATTCGCAGGATAAGTACAAATTTATGGTTCTGGAAATGTGTTGAATAGATACGTATTGGTCAGACCAGGTTGAAATGTCAGGGGGGACCCACCACCATTAACACGTAGCACCCTCCTGCCTTTTACTACATTATGTCATTTACCATAATCAAAATAAAACAATTAAAAGTGTGGGTTTTGGAACCAGAAGGAGAATTCATCATGAATCAAAACCTGCTGCTTCAATAACACATAGAGGGGATAGGACCATGTCTGACCTTGTCTGCTCTTATAGCACAATATAATCTGTGTCATAATCAAGGTAATGATAGGGTGTCCAGAGTTATTCTGTACTCACACACAACAGAACAAACAGCTGAGTTCTCCTTCGGAAATACGGTGAGCATTTTATCGTTTGTTTGTTTGTTTGCTGTAGATATTTATTGAAATAATATTACAAAATTGTAATTACTTGATTTGAATATTTCATTCAAATCATTAATGCCAGCTCACTCTGCTGTGTGTCTTTTCTTAGCTTTATTTTTAGAGATTTTGTGGCACTGTAGCATTTTTAAATTTTTTACAATTTCTTTTTAAATGACTCTGGTGAGGATGAGAAAGTTTTCCTGCCATAATTTGTAATGGCTAATTGTCAGTATTCAGAGCCGCATTCATGCTGTGAATTCCACTGCCAAATCAGGAGAGTAGACATCCATGGTTCTCCTCGGAAACATGGCGTGTCACCAGCTGCTGCTTTTCACATGGCACATTACAGCACAGCTAGACTGAGCAAAGTTGGAGGAAGAACTTCCATATGTGGCTTTCGCATTCAGTCCAAGGGTGTCTTATTGACCAGCAGGGGTCCCTGGATAGTGATGAATGCAGATCTCTAACTGACTGAGCCGACCTGTACTCTGGACAGCACAATTTCCCTGTGGACCTACGGGCCACAGTTGGCACTGACACGGTCCGAATTTGATCGAAGACCATGAGGCTCATTCATGCACGACAGCATGGTCCCTTAACCAAATGAGCTATCATTGGTGATTTTTTAAATGATTGTTTTGAAATCAATACATCACCTCCCTTTAAATGTAAATACAGTACAAAAATATCCAGCAGAGAATTGAGATGCTAATTTAATAAAAACTAGCAATATTGCAGCAATCATGACCATATTCCCTCATCCACACCAATTCTATACTGAAATAAGTTATATTTCAGTACAGAATATAGTAAATATAGTAAAAGAAATAGAAGGGTATTTCAAGTTATTTTACTGGACACTCTATCATTTAACGTTCAATCTATAACAAGCCGGCTAGAAGCATTATAAAGCATTACATCTGGTCTTTGTACGGTTTCATTGATCAAATGATTATGTCTGAGGCTTTTTCCAATGCTGACAACTAACAACTGAATTACCACATTGCATTATTTAGTTACATTAATCAATATTGATCAATTGCCTTTTCAATTAATGCACTGGTGACAACATCAACTGTGTTACACTCTTCACTTTCAAGTTACAGAGGTAAGCTACATTTGAAATTTATATTTTCAATATTGTGGGAAGGACAATGAACCAATGTCTAATTTTTTAAAAGACGTATCCTGATACACCCTCATACGGAAGAGGATTAGGGCCTCATGTGAAATTATTTTTTAGTTCTGACTTTAAAGTCAGAATTCTGAGATTAAAGTCAGAATTCTATCACCTATACGGAAGGATAGCACTTGAAATTTTTTAGTTCTACTTTAAAGTCAGAATCTGAGATTAAGTCAGAATTCTGAGAATAAATTCAGAACTCAAATTCTGACTTTATTCTCAGAATTCTGACTTTAAAGTCAGAACTCAAAAAAAAATTTCACTTGGCCCTAGTCCTCTTCTGTACCCATCAACATTAGTACTTAAGACTGCAAGAAGTCTTAATAACCTAAGTATGAATTCATTCTCCAATATGATGTAGACATATTCAGGTAAATGTCCTGTTTTACATACTTTGATACTTTTTACATGCAGCAACAATAACTGAGACACTTGCTGTAGTAAGCTACTGTTTCGCTAACACTCGTGAATACATGTAGTTTCTGTAACAAACAAATTTGTAATTATGTTTTCTTTTTTACTTCACAAATACTTTAAATGGGTATATGAATTTTGCTAAAACTTGACTATTATTGGCCTGTTCATATCACAACACAAATGAAGAGCCATGAAAAGATCCCTCACTATTTTGATAACCATAATATCATCTAATTTACATTCTAATTGTAAAGAGTTGTACTTGTAAAGAATTATGACAAGTCTTATGACTAGTGTGACTGAACCGTAACACAACCACACTCAGGTTTTCAGTGTGTATTGAGGAACCCACAAGCTTTCTCCCCTTATGAAAAAGTGATATATTTTGAAATATATAATCAGTATTATAATATGTGACGTAGACATATAACAAGGAATATTGTATATTGTAGGCAACATAATATATTTATGTCAGACACTGTTTCTTTCAGTGTTTATATTTATCAATTTATACATACATTGTCAAATGAAAATCCATTGCACAATACTGTACATGCATTAAATTGCATGTATGAAAAGGATCATAATAGTTGAACTGTATTCTGTATGCCATGAATTGGCACCCACACACACACACACACACATACACACGTGCACACAGACCTATATACATATATGTCTATATGTTTTTGAATACACATTTTCCCATATACAGATATATATCACTTTTCCATTTGACTGTGTGGATGCTTCATCAGTGTCCAGCGCATTGGTAACATGCAGAGAGGCAGCAGAGCAAACACCTTGTGCATCACACATGCTGCTGCGATCTCATTTTGCACTGCAGCGTCCAAATATCAGTGAATGTGTCCTCATGGCACTGGAGGATGAGGCCTCCTTGTGCTTTTTTTGCTGTTGCAGTGCCTAAAAGCAGGTCAGTAGCTCTCTTTATATCAGAGGTCAACAGATATATGGTCGTCTCAGGCCTGTGTTTCTCTGCGAAATATGGAAAATCGAACTCTTGACTGAAATTCAGTCCACTTGCTGACCAATTCCTCAATTGGCCAACATTTGAAGTTCTTGTATGAAAGGTATTTAAAACCATGCCATGTGCACAATGAGGAAAATCTGGCTTTAGAAAAAAATTCAATTTCTTCAATAAGATAGGGCAGATGAGGTTTTCATTTTCAGAATTTGGTATACACACTTTGCTGGTGAAAAAAGTTTTTAACTTCTATTTGCTAAATATTATATACATTCATTTTCAGCTTATTCATATGGAATAGAAAACAGTAGAGAATGATTTTTGATGAATTGCATGAGCCAGGTGGTTAACTACGGAGTCACTGCAGACAGTTGCTTTGGCCTGTCATTGGCCTGGAACATTCTATATCAGTCAACCTCCAGTTGCATTGCCACTGGGAAGTGCTACACACAACTACATACATACAGTACATACTTCATAAAACACACACTTACCATCTTGGAGCTCTGTATAAAGAAACAATAGAAGTAACAAAACAGCAAACTATGACTATACCATGGTTATGTTGCTGGAACACTGAACTTCATCATGACATTTACTGCTTTAAAAATACAACTGGTTACTAGGCACAGATGAAGAGAATGGTGTACACTATTTAAAATACAATTCACATAAGGATCAGCATTCTAAGGTTATTGAAATGATTTAAAAAATTAGCATATATTGTGATGATGAAAAGAAAGTGCGATCAGAAAAGCTGTTGTTGAAGAAGTGACTTAGATGCAAACAGGTAGATACACATGAAGTGTTTAAATGCAAATTTAAAATAGCTGTGATGTGCTACAATTTATATTTACGTTTATCCTCCAAAATGTTTTCTTTCATATACAATAAAACATACATATATATATATATGTATATATATATATACATATATATATAAAACATGGCCAGAGGTATGTGGACACCTGAAATCCAACATCTCATCCAAAATTATGGGCATTTGTACGAAGGTCCACCCTTAGCTGCTATAACAACCTCCACTCTTCTAGGAAGGCTTTTTACTAGATGTTGGAGAATTGCTGCAGGGATTTGCGTCCATTCAGCCAGAAGAGAAATATGTGAGGTTTGGCACAGATTGGGTGATTAGGCCTGGCTTGCAGCTGGCTTTCCAATTGATCCCAAAGATGTTGGATAGGGTTGAGGTCAGAGCTCTGTGCAGACCAGTCAAGTTCTTCCACACTGTTCTCAAAAATTCTATATGGACCTTGCTGTGTGTCTGGGAGCATTGTCATAATGAAACATGTAAGGGCCTTATCCAAACTGTTGGGGAAGCACATAATCGTCTAAAATGTCATTGTATGCTGTAGCTTTTCCTTTACTGGAACTAAGAGGCCTACCCCAAACCATGAAAAACAGCCCCAGACCTAGAGGTGTCCAGATACGTTTGGTCATATAGTGTAAATATAATAATATTATACAGTATGTATTGTTATGCATACATTGTGGAATGTATACAAAATTATGTATTATTTTAAGTAATTGCATTCTGCTATGCATGCATACCATTGCATATATGTAAGTGACAGTGATTAATATATTTTGAAATGCATGCCACACAATTTCACATTTTCAATTACTCAAAATATTATTGGAAGTAATATTTTACTGTATATTGAAACATGCTTTTTCAAAAAGGAAGAATGTGTTCTTATCGTTGTTCCTTGCATTTAGCTTGAAAACGTAAATATACGCCATAACAAAATGAGGAATATTCATCATAAAAAGCATAAAATGGCTAAAGATGAAAGGTATATATCATTGAAAGCCAGCTGATGAGAAGGTGATAGTGCTCTTTGCCAGTGCTTGTTTGTGCCCTCTTTAGCTATAGATCAAGCAGCATTGCTTTTAAAAGCGAGAGTGCCAGGAGATTTTAGATTACCTAGATCACCTTTTTTGTCGGCAGAGAGAATATTGAAGAAAAAATGAAAAGAAAGAAATAAAACAAAGTTATTATGCTGTTATTATGCTGCAAATTTGTAGACTAGCGCATTAAAATAATCCAAACTATGATCTATTACACTTGGATCACAGCATCTTTATAAAAATGTGAATCAGGTTTTTTTTTCCTTTTGCTTTCAAATTAATGAGTACAACTCATTTATATTCACAGCCCTCTGAATAAACTAGCCCTAGGACAGTGAGGCTTCATGCATCCCCTACTATGTGTGCTCTACCTGAATCAATCAAAAACCTTTGATACTTGTTAGATCATAATACTGTGATTGGTTCAAAGCATAGACCCAGCCTTGGTCCTGGAGATCCACCATCTCTGCTGATTTTTGTTGTCAGCACTTAGATTAAAGCAGTTGATTACACAGTTGACACACCTCACCATGTATGCTGAGTGTGAACTGGTTGCTAACTGTGTGATGATAACATCGCCAGGACCACAGTTGCAGACCCCTGGGTCCACATTCTGTGACATCTCTTCTGATAATACTTACTAAAGCACATGTATTCTGCATGGTGTGTGCATAACAACAAGCTTTTTTGTCTTTACCTGAGCAGTTTTTTCGAAAGTTTGTGTTTTCCTGTGGGTGTCCTGGAAGTCGGCACTGGAAACGGTGCTGCCAGAACTCTGCAAACCACGGGTTCCTGGTGTTGGTGTCCAGACGGAGTTTCAGGAAGTAGTCGTTGAAGGAGGTGACTTCGGCTGACTGTAGTTTTACAGTGATGCCACCCACAGCCTCCTCCTCATAGCCCTCCACCACCTCATCTCTGTCCGCCCAGCCGTCACTGGAGGGGGGAGAGAGAAAGTGGTCAGTAGAGTAAGTGGAGTATTGCCAGAGCAACTGCCAGAAGAAAATGCCAGAATTGTGTCCATGCCAACATTTTGGATTGTTTCTCGCTGCTTCTAAAATACATTTTAATTTAGTAATGAAGTTCTGACCAATCAGTGATCAGTTTACACTGTACTGCTGCTTTAGTGAAAATGTCCAAATTAAATGGAGAAACCCTCCCCCGGTGTGGTGGGGCTTCAAATCTGACAGGTGAGTCATCTTGCTGTTCTGATGGTAGGATATAATTCACACATGTGAGACCAAAGACAAGGATTGTAAATGAATAGAACTGAAAAGAATCTAATGTTGTTGGGGGAATACATTTTAGCTGTGCAAAAGTTGTAATTTTGGGATAAGTATATCTGCCTGGGCCATGAGAAAGCTGGGTCTATGTTGATCCTTTTTTAAAGTCTATGCCAAGGTGCTGGAAAGGAGGTTACGATCCCAGATTCAGGAGGAACAGTGCAGGTTTCGTCCATGCTGCGGAACAGCAGACCAGCTTTTTGCCCTCTCACAGATATTTTACAGGGCATGGGAGTTTGCCTAACCAGTCTATATATGTTTTGTCGATTAGGAGAAGGCATATGACTATGTGCCTGGAGGTGTATTGTGGGAGGTGCTGCAGGAGTATGGGGTGGATTTCAAGGTGCAGCCGAGTTACGGAGTGTGTCCAGTTTGGGGACATAAGAGTGGAATCCCTGCTGTTTGCAGATGATGTTGTCCTCTTAACCTCATCGTACCGTGACTTTCAATGTGCACTCGAACGGTTTGCAGTGGAGTGTGAAGCAGTCGGGATGAGGATCAGCACCTTCAAGTCTGTGACCTGTGGCCAAAAAGATGGCTTGCCCCCTTCAATGAGGGGGGAGTAACTACCCCACGTGGAGAAGTTCAAGTACCTTGGGGTCTTATTCACAAGTGAGGGAAAAAGGGATTCGGAGATCAACCGCCATCTAGGTGCAGTGGCTGCAGTATATAGGCACTGTATCAGACGGTGGTGGTGAAGAAGGAGTTGCGCCGAAAGGTGAAGCTCTTGATTTACCAGTCGATCTTCATTCCTACTCTCACCTATAGTCACGAGCTATGGGTAGTGACTGAAAGAATGAGATTACGAATACAACCGGCTGAAATGGGGTTCTTCCGTAGGGGCGCAGTGCTTACTCTCCTTGACAGGGTGAGGAGCTCAGTTGTCCTGGAGTTGTCAGTTGTCACTGCTCCTTTGCATTGAAAGGAGTCAATGGAGGTGGTTTGTGCATTTGAAAATGATGCCTCCTGGGCACCTCCCTCTGAAGCTGTTCCGGGCACGGCCATCAGGGAGGAGACCCAGGGGCAGATCTAGGACCCGCTGGAGGGATTATATCCACAGACTGGCCTAGGATTGCCTTGAGATCCACCGGGATGAGTTGGCGGAAGTGGTTGGGGAGAAGAATGTCTGGGCTGCTCTGCTTGCCCAGTTGCCACCACGACCCTGATCTGGATCAAACAGTTAGAAAATGGATGGATAGATAAAAAATAAAACAAAACAAGGGGGCCCCTTATTGTGAGCAGTCCAGGAAACTGTTAGAAACCAGTAGGTTGCAGTATTTTGACTGAAAACAGTACCTGAATTGTGCCATTAAATATCCAACTAAATAAATAGATAATACCTCAAGTGTAAGCAGTAAACATTTCTTGGCCTGGGACAATATGCTGCTTAACATACATAATTCTACACAAAAAATAACAATGAATAAATATTTACTTTCAGATTTTCAGAAAATATATGGAAGCAAAATAATTAAAAATGTGTGCTCTTTGACAAGAAAACCTGCTCTATTTCAATAAAACCTGCAGTTTAGATTCGTGAATTTTTGGTGCAGGGATACTTTGCGAGGATTCCTTTCATGCTGCTGGCTGCATATATAAATTTCCCTGAATGCCAATCCTTGCCAGTCTGATGTCAAATCTATAGAATGTATGCCTGCTGGAGACAAGAGTACAATATGAACAAAGTATAACTGCGAGATCAAGCCATTGAAATAATCTAGCTTTCTTCTCAAGATAACAGGGAGATTAAAGGACTGGATGCACAATGTGGCTATTCAGCACACCTTAGGGCATTTAACAATTTGTATCAAATGCTTTTATCTTCTCTTGCACTTGAAATGAAAGCCTGATCTTTTCACATCTGACACGTAGCGGCTTAATCCAAGTCCGTGTGATTACAGAAAAGTATAATTCCACTGAATATAAATGCATTTGGCACACATTATAAAAGGTGCTTACTTTTGAAATTTTTGTCAACCAAATTTCAGGACCATGTACAGTACAGCACGAGTAGCTACACTGACCCTAATTTTGTAGTCAGGCACCAAAAGGCAACCATTTTCTCTCAGTTAGAGTTACATCTCCTATCTGATTGGTGTAAACTCTCATATGTTCCTGCATGGCCTTAAGTGTGGAAAATAGACACTGGCTTCACTACAACTGTAATGCTCCCGGCATGTGAGTATGCCTGGCACTGTTACAACCCAAGAGGCATTCAGGCAGATTATACATTTGGAAAGAAATGGAAAAAGTAGAAAACAATGATCTAGTTTACTGTCCAGTGTTTCACGCCCTGTGTGTTTGCCAATAGGCTGATTACAGTGTTTTGGATTTTCTAGCAAATATGTTATTGAGTCAATTCCTGATATGCAGCTCAGGCACAAGGAATTGCCCAAGAACACAAAGAACATTTTCAAAGAAAAGCCAAGCCCTATGGGCCCATAAATTCCCTCTGATGACCAAGCTGTCTGCTATTCTGAAACATGTTCAATTAAATTTCAGGATTTCAAGAAAGTGTTATCACATTGAATGTGTTATGTAGCCAAGAACAGTCTACCATTTTGCATGTGAATATAAAGCCCCTTCATATTACTAAGTGGGCCAAGGTTACTTTAAGAGAAGAAATTTATGGACAGCCCCCTACGGAAATCTATTGATTCTAAAAAAAGATTATGGCCCCTCTTCTGGTGACAAAGGTAGCACAAACTGTGGGTACGAGTCAGATTGTGCATTCCTTCCTACACAAACTGATTTATTTATTTATTTATTTTTTTTTAATGAACATGAGTTAAGCAGTGGAATGGTGGGGGGGGGGGGGCAGGGGGGCAGGGGGGTGGGGGGTGGGGAGGTGTCAATAAAAACATATAACGCTGTGCTAATTTGGTGATGAATTATTTGCTTGCATTCTTATCATCCCAGACCACCTATTAGCCAATGGACACACATGAACATTGAACATAAAGAGCAGACAAGCAATCACACAGGACTGTTTGATGGATGTTGAGAGACAGACATAGATAGATAGATAGAGAGAGAGAGAGAGAGAGAGAGAGACCATCTCTAATCAAAATGGACTGTTTTTTAAATTATGCATTTGTTAAATAAATATAAATATTTATGTACAGTAGAGCATCTAAGATAAGATAGGGAATGGAGGCTGTTAGTAGGGAATGGTGCATTCTTACTGGTAATGCCAGTTTAATTAATTTTAATTTCATTGGAATTGCTAATAATGTTATTGGTACCACATTTTTAAATAAGTTATTCTAATCTGAATTTCATTAGAACCGGCTTTAGTTACATTTTTTTATTTTTTTAGTTAAATTTTTGTCTTTGCGGTTTATTTTTATATCATAGAGGAAGATCGGGTTTATTATCAACGTCCACTTTTACAGCACCTAGCATGATACACAGTGATGCATTCAAGTGTGTACAACCGAAAAATACACAAATTAATAATACGCAGATGCTTACGTACATGAGAGTACAGGCAATATCCTATGGTTTGTCGTGTATATTTCAGCATGTCTATTGTGTTGTGCCAGATGGGTGCTACTAATACTAACTCTACACTGTCTTTGCAATAACGCAGAGATATTTTTTTTCCTTTGCATATTTGCATTTAAGCCTACATTTTTTTAACAACCGTCTCTTGTCAGAAAATTTGGTCGAAAGTGCTTAATTTACTACCATCCAAGTTATTGCTAGAGTTTGCCAAATGCACCTTGGCAGTAAAAACAGGCTCTCATATCTTAATAGAACACAGTATTGCTTCAGTGAGCAAACAATGCCCCACAAACAGATAAACTTATCAGAAATAAGGCAAATAACAAAAATACTTACTGTATTTTTGACTTTCTAGATTACCACATTCTCAAAAAAGAAAATGAAGAACAGATATGCTAAGTAGATGAAAAATAAGAATACAAAGATAAAAATACTATTTTTAAAATAAATAAATCAAGCTACTGACACCTCAATAAATCAGCCATAGGAGCACACAATGAAATTAATCAAACAGAGTGTGGCACCAGGATGCATGACAGGAGCACCACCTTTATTGTGCGCTGTCTGCTCATCATCTCAGGTGTCTCAGTAACCTGGCAGAGCTGCAGGGCCGGGGCCCGCACTGGCCCCACTAATAGGCAGGGTAGCAGTTGTAACTCATTGCCAATTTGGGCTGCTGTTACTCATTGTCTAATCATTGGGCTTTATAAAATGCCTTGCTCCCAGACCAAAAGGTAGAGATATGGGAGGGTTTAACTGGTACAGGGTCATCACTCTCTAGTGGCCCTCGATGGTTGATTGGGTGTATGTTGACTGTATACCAAAAGCTGCATATAAGAAGTCTTCCTCCGACTCAACAGGCTGATGACACCATGCATTTCAGAGGAGAATTACCCGTGGGGATTGTGTAACAATGCGGCTACAAATAGGTCATTGGACATTCCAAATGAGGGTGGGAATTGAATATGCTCAGCCCCATGTTGGGCACCAAATAAATGTTTTTTAAAAGTATGTGAGTAGAAATAATTAGGGCCACCAGTTTGGCTCCACCATGAGACCTGCAGGGATTTAAACTTGTATTTCAATGGCTATCCTCCAGGCATCCCCACAGTCAATCCAACAGCACAGTCAAGTGACTAACCCTATAACTGAGTTCATAATTGAAACATTTTTAAAAACTGTGGCATGTCCATGGTAACAAGTAATTGAACTGAATTTAACATGAGAGTGTTGTTTCTAAACATCGCTGTCAATCATCGTCTATGCTAAATTAGTGGCAATTACTTTATCAACTTAGATTATTGAGGTGGTGCAAATAAAATAGTTTGAGAAGGGGCCGCTAGACAAAGGCACTATTGTGACTTCTGGCTAAATTAAGCCATTATGCCATGGAAATTGCACAATGGAACTGCACTGAAGAACAATTTCATCATAGTTTTCAGTCCCTGACATACGCTTGCACAACCTTTAACCTTTCTTTTATCCAACGTTGAGAGTCAGTTAAATGATAAATTTACAGATCAGGAAATATAGGTATTGGTAAATGAGGTACAGTTTCCCAGCATCGTATTACAGCATAGGAATATAACACCAACAGAGAGGATAGAAATTTGGAGTGACATCACACACAAAATTTATTCATTCAGTATAATAAAATGAACAACAGAGGATGTAAGGAAAAGATGGCATGAACAGCATTTTATGAATGATGGCATTTTATGAATCAAAAGAAAAACTTTACAAGGGCAAAAGACACAGGTGGTGGTCCAACTAAGGAAAGAACATTAACACTGACAAAACAGTGGGAGAAAAATCCCTGCAAAATGAGCAGTCCTGGGGATGGAAGGAATAGACATGGATGAAGTTGCGATGGGAGAAGGCCACAGAGCATCTGGAAGTAAAACTGTATTCACAGTTCATTATATGCCCGATACTGAATGCCTACGTAGAACAATGATTTAAATTGTTTAAATTCGGAACAGCATTTTCATGCTAACTGGTACCTAAGAACTTCAGCAGAAGTCTTACATCCTTTCAAGAAACCAAATATGCATTTCTGATTTTCCCCCCAAGGATGTGCATACAGCCCAGCACCTTTCTCCGGCATGCTGTGTGTGAGCTATGGGCTATATCAGCACAGACAATTTACTGCCTATTTTCAGCAGTTCAAAAATTCTCACACAGAGAGGGGAGTTGCAATTAATGCGTGCTTTAGTAAATTAAACAGAATACTAAATTGAACTAATTTACATAAGCTCCACCTTGTTTTATCGCATTCACTCCAGGTATACATAAGCATGAACACATTTAACTATGCATCGAAAAGGAAAGTTGCAGATAGATGTAATCCCCAAAAATTCTATTCTAATAGCGATTTTGTCCCATTGTGGCCATTTAGATCCGGCTAACATATTGCTTGCTGACCTTGTAGCAGCAGAAAGCAGCCACAATCCTTTAGTTAATCTGGCCCTGCCTGGTTGTGAAGAAGGCGTTCGCCATGGCACCACCCACACTGTGTCTTACTAGGGCCCCCAGAGAGGAGCCACCTGCGGCAGACGCGGAGCCTGTAACTGACATGTCCCGGGCCGCAAAGCCGAACTGACCTAGACGTGTGCCCTGGAGATGGGAAGCAACCGTGACTGTGACCTGTCAGGACATGTGACTGCCACTCACTGTAGCACAGTACGGTGCGGAGTGGCTGCAGTCAGAAACAGCTCCAGCAGATCCATCGGATTTGAATTCTGTACTGATGAATAGAAGCTGTCGGGTAACTCACAAGGATGCATTTTTTGAGTGAGGCACATTTCAGCCATTAGAAGGACAGAGCAGGGAGTAGCATATGGAGAAGAGATCAGCGGGGCTTCGGGTTGGGTGGGGTGGGGTGGTGTGGGGGCCACGGGGTGGGGGGGGGGGGGGGGTTGGTTGGCAGGTAGGGTGAGAGCTTGCCTGCAGAGGTGTTTTATTTGTACTGCTTTAATAAATAGGTGATGAAGATTCATGTGGGGATATCTCATGTGGCTTCACTATATATTTTTTTCCTCCGCCCTGAAACCATCTCATTCCTGCACAAAATGACCTTTAAAATGTATTACTGTATTATTCTCAAAGGAAGAGGCTAAAGCAAAGTACCAAATAGGCTTTTTTTGTATTGTATGTTTTTTACTGTATCTTTGTATCTTTGTCTGGGATATTTTTTTTTTTTTTTGGATAATTATGTACCCTGGTTTCTTTTGTTGATAGTTTCTTCCCTGTGTTGTAAAGCGTCTTTGAGATTGTGAAAAGCACTATATAAAATAAATGTATTATTATTATTTTTATTATTATTATTATTATTATTATTATTATTATTATTATTATTATTATTATTATTAATAAAACACAAGGTCTCATTGTTAGTGATGAGAGATGCTGATGTCAAGGTCACATGAGTTTTTATTTATTTATTTTATTTATATTTTTATGCATTTTAATGCATATACTATGTTTAAAATAACTATCATTATATTCTCTTCAAAGGGTGCCAGGGGTCATTCTATGAGGAACAACAGGGAAATTATTTGGCTGGATAGACCAATAGCAGGTTTTGGGTGCAAAAAGTATCTTATTATGATAATTTTATAAACTTTTAGATTTTGTATTATTTTCTGATCTATCGTGTGATTTGAAGAGTTCAGTCCGCTCCTTCCCTGGACCTTCACCTTGAATAACTATAGCCATAGTTCTCTTCAGACATTAAATATGTATGATACTCATAAATGCATGTGAAATATGAACCATAAAATCATTAACCTTGGGGACCTCGCCAGCAGAGAGGGAGGGACAGGGTGCAGTGACATCACATGAGGGTCTGTTCGCTGCCTGTGTTCCGTATCTATGGTTATACACTTTGTTGTACGTCGCTCTGGATAAGAGCGTCTGCCAAATGCCTGTAATGTAATGTAATGTTATCTGGGGGCTGTAACAAGTCATTTTCTCCACCCTTCAAACAGTCCCTCTGTGTGCTGCCTTCACACTGGCAGACCATCTGTCTTGATGCATCCCTCCAGTTCAGGGCACCATGTCAACCACGGCCTGTTCCAAACCATTCCAGCGGGTACTGTTAAATATACACAAGCACGGATGAGCCACCATGTTGTCTGTATCATTGGAAGAGCATAAAAAATCTTATAGGAATTGCAACTGGCTTGAGTGTGATATGTGTGCTGCCATGCACCAGAGGATTCACAAAAATGGTGACTAATTTGATGAGCCTTTAATAATCTTTGTTCTAGGAACAGCTGTCCAATCACCACAATAATAGGTCTCTGGTATGAGAAAGGAATATAGGTCCAAAGATGTTCTTGGTGTTCCCAAACATACCAGCCATTTGCAAGTACATTTGTATAAATACATTTTAATTTAGCAGTTTATGTGACTTTCACAGTACATTATTATTGTATTCGTCTGTATGTTCTTGTGGGCATGTGCGAAATGCGCCACTGATAACAGTACAATATTAAACTGATAGATTTTAAAGTATATGTGCTTTATTTTGATACATAAAAAATAAGTTCGTCATAATTTTCTCATAATTTGAAATATTTTTAAAGAGTTAAACATATTAATCTTTGTCTCTCACATTTTTCACTAACTTCACTAACTTCTTAAATGTGTCAGTATCATTTAATGTTAAAATCAATTGATTTCATGTGTTTGTAGCAGCTGGATCAGGGCAAAGAGTTAGTCAGATAAACAGACCTGGGGATTTTGTAGTATGTGAGAACAGATAGACAGAAAAGAGCTTCAAGCTTCAGTGCCATTGGTAACAGAAGGTACCATGGGACTGCAATAATAATCAGACAGACAGTTTCACTGTCACTGCCACTGTCACCCCAGGCATGGCTCAGATACTCTGTCAGAAAGAGAGATACCATTCAAGCACATACTCACAGGCTGATGGATGTGATGTTGGTTGTTAGGGTGTTTCCTGTCTATAATATTCACACCTGTCACCAGCACTCAGTGGAAAAATAATGCTTGTCAAAATATGACTATTAAAAGCTATGAAATATGGTTCATATGATAGAATATACAGCTTTAAATATAACTTCAGAAAGTTTTTCAAAAAGTATTTTTTGCATCAGAAATGCGCTGAATGTATTGTGTTGATGAAGTAGAAAATGGGCCACAAATCACAAAACCTTTCCTAAATTCTTATTACTCTGGATCTTAATAAAAAGAGGGGTTCATGAAACATGCACAGGCCATTTTGTGCGTATTCCATGTGTATCAAAGGATGAATGCCAACTGTTCGTAAATTGAATGCGTGTACCTGTTCATGTTGATTTGCACAAGGAAACACCCTAGCAATCTCATAAAAGGCAGGCAATCTGCAGGGTCGCGTGCAGACATCAGCCATTCATTGTTCTCCACAAACTTGTGTGCCTCATATATGTGGTCCCTAAAGACACTCTCTCTCCCCAAGCACGATTAGCCAAGTAATCCAAAAGCAACAAATACTCCAGCGTTCGGTTCGGCTGCACATTTGTGGGTGGTTATATATCATTATGAATAATCATAAATCCCATTTATCATTAAAATAAATTAATTACATTACAGGCATTTAGCAGACGCTCTTATCCAGAGCGATTTACACAACTTTTTTTTTTTTACATAGCACTTTACATTGTATCCATTTATACAGCTGGATATATACTGAAGCAATGCAGGTTAAGTACCTTGCTCAAGGGTACAACGGCAGTGTCCTTACCCGGGAATCGAACCTGCGACCTTCGTTACAAGCGCAGTTCCTTACCCACTGTGCCACACTCCGTCCTCCGTTACTCTTGTTTCCAACAAGGTTATTATTGTACATAAAACTAAGTGGAAAAGTGTGTGAGGGAAAAATAAACATCATAAACTGAAATAAATTAAAAAAAAGAGTTTTTAAAAAACGGAATATATTATTATATTAATATAATTGCATTGATAAACACTTGTTAACGTGAGGTCTGTAACTACTTAAAATGACTTTGCCTGGATAATAAAGCACTCTAAATAAAAACATCCTCTGCATATGCTTATTTGTGTACATAGATTTTGACCTTACCAAAGAACAAAATTATGAATGGCAAATGTTCATGGAAACGTTTGTAAGCAGTTAACAATAAAATCTGATTGTATGCATGTTTCAGGAAAGAGGTCCATTATTTCCAATTTTAAGATGTAACAGGACAAAATGTGAAATGGGCAAACATTCAAGGTGGAGTGAATACTTTCTAAGGCACTATAGGTGTTTTTTGTGTGTGTGCGCGCGCGCGCGTGTGTGTGTGTGTGTGTGTGTGATTTTTAAGTACATGCATGATGTATATTGGTTATTTACATGTAGTGAACAACATTATTTGGAAAAACCAATAGAGACGCTTAGAGGGGTGTTGGACCACCATGAGTGGTTAATACAGTCTGTATGTGGCGGGGCATAGACTAACACTGCACAGGATGATTGCAGCACCAGTCTTCCATGAGAAAGTCAAGTAACGCACATTTTGTTGATGGAAGGAGAAACGTTGCCTACGGCATTGTTCCAGAATAATTCATAAAATCTTAATGCCATATATGGAGTGAAGACGATCACTCAGTACCATTATACAATGATTGATATTCACTCAGAAAGTAAAGTATACCAAGTCTATTCCAGGAAAATTGGTAACACTGCTGATCCACCCTTAACTGTTCTTAGTTAGAACAGTTTTATCTACATGTTTCATTTTGGATTTGGTATGTTTTAAAAACATACAGACAGAAATCATAAAGTACAGAAATCTACTACATATAAAACATACAGTATCAATACATACACTATATGACCAAAGGTATCTGGACACCCCTTGGTCTGGGGCTGTTTTTCATGCTTTTGGCTAGGGCGCTGTTTCAGTATGACAATGCCCCCAGACACACAGCAAGGTCCATATAAAAATGGTTTTGTTGAGAAAGGTGTGTAAGAAATTGACTGGCCAGCACAGAGCCCTGACCTCAATTCCATCCAACACCATTGGGATCAATTGGAAAGCCAACCCTGAACCAGGCCTAATCACCTAATTAGAGCCCACCCTTACTAATGCTTTTCTGGCTGAATGGAAGCAAATCCATGCAGCAATGCTCCAACATCTAGTAAAAAGCCTTCCCAGAAGTAGTAGAGGTTGCTATAGCCACAAAGGGTGCACAAACTCCATATTAACGCCCATAATTTTGGATGAGATGTTGGAGTCCACATACTTTTGGCCATGTAGTGTGTATATTGTATGTATGTTTTATATTTTATTATATTTTATAAAAATATAATATAATATATTTTATATTTCATTCTGTACTATACAGTACAGAAATATAATTCATTGAAAATAGGAGGGAAAACAAGAAGTATAGACAGCACTGACATTTTGAATGAAATATTGCCTGCGTCAAATCTGATCAAACGTGAATAAATCAGCCTTACATTATAGCGCTGTACACTGACAGGCTGGAAAATAGGAGAGGCAGCTTCAATTCCTCTATGACCTCTTTTTCATCTTCAGTTTGCCATTGGAGTATGAATATGACCCAGCACCTGCTCCTGTGGGCTATAACCCACATTACCTGCAGTAATATTCTCAGGGTAGGAGTACAAAAGACAGATGGTGCAGGAGGATTTAATGAAAATTCTTTTCACCTAGAAACAGCAATGATCAAGCACAGAGCTTTTACTTCTAAAAACAACAAGCCCCACTTTGCTTACAAAAGCCTAGTAATGTTACATGAAAAAGCCACATATAGCTTCTGATTTATAATATAGCCATGGAACTGTGTGACTATTGCACTTGCAGATGTATATTTGAACCATTGTGTCTGCGTCTTCTCAACATTGCCCAGATGAAGACTGACAGCCAAATGACATAGGCCTTTTAAGACTGTTTTTTCAACAATAAAGACAGTTCCTTTCCATTTCTATCTAAGAATGGCATGGTTTAAATTCACACTTTTATCCAGTTCATCGTCCTTTTTCATGCACCTTGATAACAGAATATTATTATACATGTTTTTTTTACTTTCTGAGCAAGACTGCACACGCTGAGGGATGATCGGGTGAGTACCTGAAAAGTACCTAAATTGCAGTGTTACCACTTCTTACAGTACTATTAGATGCAACACTTTTTGTGCTTTCCACAGTACTAATATAAAAATGACCAAAAGCCTCTGAACAGCTTTTTAGTCTTGCAAGCTCATTTTAACTCTCAGTCATTCAAGGACTGCTCAATAACATGGCCCAAATTCGAGCGAGCTGGAATTGTAATACATTACAGTGTATATTTAAAATCCCCCTTTGGGCAATGATAAACCTATTATCGTTGCACAAGTTCCACTTTAGGCTACAGTGGTTGGTCACTGCCATATGTCACTCATCCCAGGTGGCTGAAATTGGCCTTCTGTATTAATCAGCACAGTTCACCTTAATGAGGATGAGGACATGCGGCACTCAGTATCTATGCTGTGTGATAGGTGTGTTGAATTGGGAAGGGCAGCACAGGAACACCGATGGCTGCTCGTGTTGAGGACACTCAGGCTACTGTCCAGCTCTCCCTGACTATCTCAAGGCTGCTCAGACAACGGAAGCCTTTGAGGCAGGGCTTAAAACAATCCTCTTCCACTTGGCCTCTGCTTCACCAAAGCCCTATACATCACATAACCCATGTATTGCAGAGTGTGCCCACATCTCTCTGTTTGTGGCCCTGCCTATTGTGCCTATTTATTTCCACTGTTTTAACAATGTACTCAAAGCAAATCATTTTGGTTCAAAGAACAATCCTCAGAGCACTGGGCTAGCCAGATGACATTCTGTGAGACTTATTTTTATTCAGATATTCACGTTCACAAACAGGTTGTCTGCTATAAGCATTGGCATAATATGACCACAGCTTTATAAAGGCATAACTCTCGTTTCTTTGCCAAGGTTACTCTATTTCAGGTGTATGCTGTATGGCTGGATTTTAATATATGTTCAGTGTCATTTGATATACTAAAACTTGTTTCCCATATTTAATTTTTTTTGTATTACACAGCTGGCTTGGATATTTTCTGTAAGCAACCTAACAGGCCAGCAAACTGGGAAATAAACATCAAGCCCCAGCTACTGCTTGCTGTCAGGGCCCATCTGCAGGGCCCGCCTGGACTTGCCCATTGTCTTTCCCACCTGCCACAAAGTTACCACACCTGGCTCTCTTTGATATCGCATTAATCCAACCTGCCCTGGGAGCTTGTCATATGTTTTGAACGATGAATTCATGTGGGTGTGCCTTATTGTTTTCATTAATTTGTTTGCATAAATAAATACAAGAAGACATGTTATGCTTTCTTAATTAATTTCCTGAAATTGAAGGGCAAAGTTTCAGAGTAGTAATCTAACAAGACTCCATCCCCCTCCTCCACTCATTTCTCCTTGACCCAGAAAGCAGCTCAGCCTGGCCGATGTTCCATTCATTGTCCATGGAGACCTCAGTAGAGGCCAGATGCTAAAAAAAGCTTTCTGCTGAAATAAAACAGGGGGACACGATGGTGCACAGTCGAGACATTCGGCTGCTATGATGAGATTGAGGCATGGGAGCTAGCACACTAAACTCTGTACCTGATGGTGGCCATGGGAGAGAGAGGCTTAATGATCCCCAAAATGGAAGGAACCACCAGATGATCTCCACCAGTGACTCACATGAACCAACCAAAAGGCTAAAGGCTGAATTCAACCAAAATTTGTCCTTAACTTAGACTCAGAGTTATGCAAGTGTTAGGGAGTTTTTTGAAAAAGGTTGATTGAATGCAGGCTTTTGTACTTCATATCGAAACACTAAGACATAAAGTATAATCAAACAATTAACCACATGATAGCATCACCCATTATGGAGTTCATGAAGCCCCATTCTCCCATCATTACTTCATTGCTATTGGTTTGAATCCTGGGAGTGATCCTTGTGCAACCACACTGTGTTCAACATTTGTTCTAATAAAATACTTCAGGTTTTAAAAATGTGTTGTTGAATGTGTATGTTATTAAATTGTAGGCCACCACCTTGGCAAAACAAAAAAATATAAGTCTTCTAAAAAGACTTATATTTTCTCTTTTTAACATTAAAATCCCTGCATACCAAGCCCTAGAACACTGCATCACCCTTTTGTGTAAGGATTCACTTGGTCTGCCTCTCAGTTCAGTTAATCTAGTATACAGACGGGTGACAAATTAAAAGAAAAACCAACATGAAGTGTTTTATAAGGTGTTGGACCACTATGAGCCGTCAGACCAGCTTCAATGCACCTTGGCATAGATTCTACAAGCCTCTGGAACTCTACTGGAGGGATGGGACACCATTCTTCCAAAATATATTCTTTCATTTGGGGATTTGATGATGGTGGTGAAGAGTGCTGTCAAACACGTCGGTCCAAAATCTCCCTTAAATGTTCAATTTGGTTGAGATCTGGTGACTGAGAAGGCCATAGCATATGATTCACATAATTTTCATGCTCATCAAACCATTCAATAACCCCTTGTGCCCTGTGGATTGGGGCATTGTCACCCTGGAAGAAACCACTTCCTTCAGGATAGAAATGTTTCATCATAGGATAAAGGTGATCACTCAGAATAAATTTGTATTGATTTGTAGTGACTCTTCCCTCCAGGGGGACAAGTGGACTCAAACCATACCAGGAAAATGCCCGCCACAGCATAACAGAGCCACCAGACCCCCTCACTGTAGGGGTCAAGCATTCAGACACATTCGTACACCACACATGCACTTGCCCACTTGTTGAGAATATAGTGAAGAATGACTCTTCTGACCATATCACTTTTTCCACATCTCTATAGACCAGTGCCTGTGGTTTTTGCACCACTGAACTCTCAAATGTGTATTTGTCTTTGTAATGAAGGGTTTATGCACTGCAAGTAGGTATAATATCCCTCTCTATGTAGTTGTTGACAGACTGTTCTTGCTGACAGACTGATCATGTCTTGCATTGGTCAGAATAGTGTTCACTGCCTGAACTGAACTGTGTTCTTGACTAGAAATAGCTGTACGAAATGAGTATTGTACCTTACTGAACATGTGTTTTGTAGTCGTCCAATGACCATGATATGCACTTTTGTACGTCGCTTTGGATAAAAGCATCTGCTAAATAAATGTAATGTAGTGCATTGACATTCTCAGTAACCTGAGGAAGAGTTGATCTTCTGTTTTCTTACATATCACAATAATGCACAAGCATAACAGTCATTGAATGTGCGCTTTAAACCACAATTTCCGACCCTGTTTACTAATGTCTTTCCCATAGATTTCATTGGTCCTATTGAAACACTAGCCAGGCTTTGTGATTGAAGTTCTTGCCATCCACACTCCAATAATCAACCTTTTTCAAAGTCACTTAGATCTTTTCCTCTTACCGTCTTGACACAATATCAAGGTCAACTGGGCCTGCTCAGCATTTTTATACATGCCACAGAGTGTGATAGAATGTTAATTGCTTAACTTTATCATGCACTACACCTGCATGTAAGCATCTGCATTTGTTATGTTTCTCTACTCAATTATTCATGTTTTTCCTTTGTCACCTATCTGTACATAAAAGTTTAAAAAGTAGTAGCAGCGACTTCCGGTTTGGCTCCAGCTAAGATGGCTGCGTAGTTTTTCTACTCCCGCTTCCAACATTCTAAATGTAATATTTTTCACAACAGACAACTTAATTTTTTCCACTCAAACGGTCAATTCAACCGATGGACGCACCAGAGAAAAGACTGGCGGGAGAAATGACTACCGGTACCCCTTCGCCGCAGAACACGACGATCAAAAAATCTAAGAGGAAACTCAACATGCTAACGGCTATCGACGAAACAGGCACAGAGACCTCTGACACACAATCAACAGCACTGGTAGACCTGACGATCTCAATCAAGGAGCTCAAGGTCAGTCTCTCTGAAGTTTGAACGTTCAAGCTATCCGCTCAGACATATCTACTTTTAAGTCCAAATTACTGAAGATTGAATCTGAAATGGAAACCATTAACACCACATTTGTAACCGTCTCTAAGCGCACTGATATTATTCAGGCCGCACAGAGGCAGGACAGGGACAGAATAGCGAAAAATGAAAAGGAACTTACCAATCTCACCAAGTCTCTGGCTGAAATTTAAGACCGCAATAGACGCTCTAATTTACGGCTGGTGAATCTCCCTGAGAGTGCCGAGGGTGAAAACGCCATCGTCTTTCTTCAAACCAATCTCCTTAAATGGTTTCCATCACTTGCTGGCAGAGGTCCGATAGAAATAGAGAGAGCTCACCGCATTTATGGCCCGAAGACCCAGAATGGCAGCGGTCAGGGGAAACCTCACACACTTATTTTCAAACTGCTTCGTTACACGGACAGACAGGCCATTTTGCAGGCGTACAGGGAACCTGGAGCTAAGCCAACTTACGGACAGACTCAGCTGCTTTTTTCCCCTGATTACTCAAGACATACATCGGAGCACTGCAGAGCCTTTGCCCCACACATGGCCGTTCTCCGTCAGAAGGCTATTTCACACTTCTTGTTGTACCCTGCCACCCTGAAGGTAACTCACAACAACCACACAACCGAACTGAAGTCTCCAGAGTACGCGGAACGTTTCGTCCGAGAACCGTGAGGCTGTTCTCATGTACTTTAAACCAACTATTGCTATCATATTAGTAATCTGTAGGCATATAGGGGCTGGTCAAGGATGGACTGTGAATTGCTTTTTTTTTTCTTGACTACCTCTTTTAGTGCCTATATATGCACTCTCTTATTTCGGAAGAAAATCGGCCCTGTGGCGGTTCAGTTTTTCTTACATGGACAGATCAACCGGTGCATAATGTGGTAAGACTGTTTAGCTCATAGCTACTTTGCTAACCTACAATTGGGAACATGCTACAAACTTCGGTTCTTTTATCTGTCTATAATTACGCTGTTTTTTCATTTCTAGTGTAAGCCATTACCCCGCATGTTTTATTAAAGACTCAAAGAACGGTTCATCATTTAAAAAACTATTTTTAAGTTACTTAAAGTAATAATCTCTAAGATTTTCATTCAAATAAATGTCTGTTAAGTCACTATCTATCGATGAATTAGGTAACACAATAGTGATTGGGCCTATTATTATATTAATTTATATTATTATTATTATTATTATTATTATGTCTGTGGCGACATTCCCTGGAAAAAATCACAAGCGGCACATAGATAGTGACGCGTTTTCCATCACCCATCAGTGGTTGGTCCGCCAGAGAGGGTAGGCGGAGCTAACGCAAAAGGCTTGCTCTTCAACTCACTTGTGTCTGAGCGGCGTACTGTTTTTTCCGGTGTCTGCTAGCATTAAAGGTGGGGGGGTTATGGAACCGTAATATGTTTTTGTGTAACATGAGAGGTCATATTATTTGTTAATGTAGATTTCGTATTACATTTGATGACAATGTAATGTTACTAAATTACATAGCTATTTGCACAGTTAATGCTAGCTACCGGACCATGTCAATAAAGGCAACATTAGTTTAGACAACGTTGCGCACAGTATCCATCTCTCATATCAGATAACGTTGCGTTAGCTAGCTAGCTAATGTAATTAACACAATCTAATGTCAGCTAACAATCAGAAAAAAACGTGGACGTACCAACCTCGCAAACTGTCTCTCGAATGCAATGCTACCTTGTTGCAGCGTTGCAATGTAGCTAAATAAAGGCCAGTTCAGATCAATGATTCGCAACGAGACTGGATGCAACTTGCAAAATTCCAAGACGTCTGATTGTAAACGCTCTAAAACTGCATTTGGCGATTTGACAAGGTGGGTCTTTTGAGACCCTAGGCAATGGCTTCAGAGGCTCTGCAACTAACCAGTTCACACCGCTGCAATTTTCTCTGTAACATTCTAAAACCGTTTCGTCTCATTGCGAATCATTGATCTTAACTGGCCTTAACGTTGCCGTTATTTACATTGCCATCAATTTCATCAATATATAAGCTGGGGTATAGGTGGAGCAGAGCCGGGTCTGATTTCTATGTAAAGATGTCAAGCCGGAGAAAACTAAATAAAAGAATACGGCAGTATGGATTAGCGTTGTTATTATTTTATTACGCTTCCTCATATGTTCCTTCAGCCTTGATGCCCTTTTTTATGAAATCTCCTTTGTTTTTGTTTTGTTCTTCTTATTCTGATTGCTAATTTAACACCCAGCTCAGCTTTATTCTCGAACAGTTTAGCTAGCAAAACCAGAAACAAGGCAGTTGTTTCAAAAATATCACATATCATTCACAATGATGATGCACGAGATAAATAATTGCACTAGCCACAGCGAATCCTGCGAATTATTCTCTGCAGTGTAAAGATGTTCATACCAAGAAAAAGGTGGATAAAGAACGTTTGTGGAAATTGATCATCACTAATTCTACCCCAGGTCTGCTACAGCATTTTAACCCGGCTCGGCAGTGCAAAGACAGCTTAAGTTAGCCTAATGTTAGACAATGAATGAGTATGTACATAACGTTACTTGTATAACAACCGTTTTTTATTCAGTAAATAATAAGTGTAATAGTTGGCATGGCCCAGGTGCCAACTGACTGACGTCACACAGGCGACACTGGCTGGATCCGGTTGGATCTATGGGAAGTGAGGTCCAAAAACACACCTGCAATTACTGCTTCTCGCCATTGGTACCGCCAAAGAGAACAAAACTGAAATCTTCAAGATTGTAACTTTAACCATTCAACACGGAGATAGCTCTGCTCTTATTCCCTTAACGCTATCCTTTTACTGTTACTTGGTACCCATATGTAGCATATCACCAAATATTTGTAAAGAGGGATGCTCTTTGATTTTATTATCTCTCACATTTTGTTGTTTAAGTGCAACATACAGGATAGTTAACAAAGTGAATTTAATACGTAGTTAGGAAACCATTCCTCCTCACGCTCCCTCTCGACTGTGAATATACTCCTGGCATTATGTTGTCTTCTAGTGGCTACTGGGTAACCCCATATTACTTTATTTTCTCTGCCATAGGCATTTGATACGAATCAACAACTGTAAATTGTCATACTTAAATCTATATGGATTTTGGAAGCGTGGACTAACCTCTTAGTTCGATCCAAAGAAGTACTGAGGTTATTGTTTTGCCGGTCATAGCAAGGACGTTCCTTATATGTCTTGGTCGACTGGCTAATTTTTCTTTCTTTTTTTCTTTTTTTTACTTTTTCTTTTTTTGTTCTATTTATTCCATGTTCGACACTGCACATATGATCTATGTATACTCAGGGGGGTATTTATTTTGTCCTGCTGATCATCATTATAATTTCTGGTTTGACCCTACACAGCATTATATTATAGATGATGGCTGATTACACAGCAGTATCGTGGAATATTAATGGTGGAAATGGACCTATCAAGCGGGCCAAATGTCTTGATCTCCTACATCGTAAGAAAATTCAAATTGCGTTCATACAGGAGACCCAGGAGCCTAACTCTCTCTGGAGGGGACTCAGAGGGAAGGTTTTGCTATGCTTATCTCACACTCAATAATAAGAAATTTTGCTTTGCCTCACTGTATGGCCCTAATGACTTTGATCAGACATTCTTTGTTTATGCAAAATTGGAATTACTTCAGTTTGATGATACTAAGCTTGTTTTAGGGGGAGATTTTAATTTGACTGTTGACCCTACCCTAGATAAATCACATCAATCTCCACAACTCAAAACTCCCCCCTCCTTATCCTACCTCCATAATTTTATGAGTGATTTGAATATTGTGGATCCCTGGCGCCTTAGAAATCCTGGGGTAAAGGATTTTACCTTTTTTTCCGGCCGCCATATAACATATTCACGGATTGATTATATTTTTGTTTCGCCCAGTTGTTTGAAATATGTTACTGCTACTGAGATCCTTCCTATGCTATTATCCAATCACGCTCCTGTGCTGCTCACTCTGTCCCTCACTCCAACTATTCCTCGATCCAAAAGATGGCGTTTTAATGTATTTCTTCTTAAAAATGAACAATTCATGCTCTCAATCATTCAAGAACTTAAACTATTCATTTGTTTGAATGATACTCCTGATGTGCCCCCTCACACATTGTGGGAAGTTACAAAGTGCTTTATCCGTGGTAACAGTATCTCTTTTGCATCTAGCTTGTCTAAAAATCGCAGAGAGAAGATGGCTACTTTGGAGAAATCAATTTATGAGTTAGAGACCCTTCAAAAACAAAGTTTTGATGAGGACAGATCACAATCCTTAAATTCTCTTAAAGCAGAGTTTCAGGATATCACAAGTGTGAAAGCAGAATTCTCACTCTTAAAAACCGGACAACTTTATTATGAAAATTCTGAGCGACCAAGTAGATTATTAGCTTTAAGATTATTAACTCAAACAGTCGGAGCGTCTATCCACAATCGATGTCATCATTTAATAGCAATGATATTTTCAAAAGCTTTTACACTAAACTCTACAAATCTGAAAAATCAGCCAGTTACACAGAGGACATTGACACATTTTTGGACCCACTGAATCTTCCCGCTCTATCGAAGTCCCAAGCTGACCTTTTAGATGCCCCTATTACTCTAGAGCAGTGGTTCTTAACCTTGTTGGAGGCACCGAACCCCACCAGTTTCATATGCTCATTCACCGAACCCTTCTTTAGTAAAAAATAGTGTAATAATGCAGACTAGACTGAGGGGTGGACCTCTGCGGCGGAGGCTCCACCGAACCCCTGAGACCGACTCACCGAACCCCTAGGGTTCGACCGAACCCAGGTTAAGAACCACTGCTCTAGAGGAACTGAAATTTGCCGCTTGTTCAATGCAAAAGCATAAAGCCCCTGGTCTTGATGGCATACCCCCGGAGTTATTGGTGGCACTACGGGACTTGGTTGGGCCGGTATTACTTAAATCTATTGAATACTCTCTTGAAATTGGAACGTTTCATAGAGATCAGAAGACTGCCCTTATCTCACTGTTATTGAAAAGTGGCAAGGACCCATTAGAATGCTCCAGCTATAGACCATTAGCACTTTTGAATTCAGATCTGAATATATATGCTAAGGCTATAGCAAGGAGATTAGAGACCGTTATCACCAGTCTGGTACACCAGGACCAGACCGGCTTTATCAAGGGCAGATTACCAGCTGACAATCTTCGAAGACTGTTCCATATCATAGAGTCAACTTCTACCTCAAACACATCCTGTGGATTGATATCATTGGATGCTGAAAAAGCGTTTGATCGCTTGGAGTGGGCAGTACTGAAGCGTTTTGCTTTCAACGAACGGTTTATACATATGATTCAAACCCTGTACAACAACCCTACTGCCGGTGTACAAACGGGACCTATGTATCTCAACAATTTTCTCTTGAAAGAGGCACCAGGCAAGGTTGTCCATTGTCCCCAATGCTGTTTGTGTTATCTTTAGAACCTCTCGCTCAAGCTGTAAGGCAGAGCCCTTCCATAAAACCCATATACATTAATAACACACACCACCAAACTCCAAACTCCTTGCAGATGACATTATACTGTACATATCAGATATTCCAAACTCTGCTCCTCATGCTTTAACATTATTCAACCAATTTGGCTCCTTCTCTGGCTATAAAATTAACTGGTCGAAGTCTATCCTAATGCCATTAAACTCAATAGCCAGCTTATCATCCCTCTCATCTTCCATTCCTAATCAAATTCAACCCTCCGGATTCACTTATCTAGGCATTAGGATATTCCCCAACATTAACAGAATTTGCAAGGATAACTACACAGTTATGTTAGATAAAATCAAGTCTGATCTCACAAGATGGTCCCCTTTGCACCTCTCATTACATGGTAGGATCTCAGTTATTAAATGAACATTCTTCCTCGGATAAATTTTTTGTCCCCCTCCAAAGTTCTTCAAAGACATAGATGCAATCTGTAAAAAATTTATCTGGAATAACAAACGTTCTAGAATACGTCGGGAAACCCTTCAACGCCCTAAACTGGCAGGTGGCCTATCTCTCTCATTCTCTCTTCCTGCTACCTCCTATTTCTTTTATCATAGGATCCGCTCAGCACTACGTGCAAACGGGGTCCCTCTGACCTCCCCTTTGTGCGAACACACTTTGGTAAGTTCCTTACCTTTTCTAATACCACACACGGTTTAGTATCTTTTTTGTACAATAAATGTATTAAGGCCAAACTGAAACCTTTAGGTGTGGTGACGATGTGGCATAGGGAATTTCAACGACTAAATGTGAACCTTAACTGGGAGAATATCTGGGAGAATGTATTTATTTCCTCTAAGAACCTGGCACATCAGGTGATTAATTACAAACTGGCCCACAGATTTTATATCACTCCTTATCGAGCCCACCAAATTAAACTGATAATTCCTGCAAGATAAGTAACATTGGGATTCCGGGCTATTTTCTACATATGTTCTGGGAATGCCCTGTTATATTAGACTTTTGGAAACAGGTTTCCCAAACTCTATCAGACCTGTTAGCTGTCAAGCTTCCCTTATCCCCGGCCTTACTACTTCCTGGAGACAACTCAAATATTGTTTTGAACCTACAAAAGAGGCGTCTTTTTATGGCAGGATTGACTGCAGCTAAGAAGTCCATACTTAACGGTTGGTTCGAACCTCAATGTGATAGAGGGTCTGTGTGGCTGAGGTTTTATTTGTCCATCCTAATTCTTGAGCGCTCAGCTGCGAAGCTTCATGGGGCTTCAACTACGACCTTGAATAACTGGACCAAGGGGACTGATTTTATTAAGGCTTTAATTTAGGTTGGGGCCTTTATTTATATGGGTGTGTGTGTGTTATATGTATGCCTGTGTTTATAAGCGTGTACGTATGCATATATATACACAAAGTGTATACTTTATTTTACCCTTTTTTTAAAATTTATTTATCATTTTTACTCTTGAATCTGTGGCATAATGGTGTGATCATTATGTATAAATAAATAGTGTCTATGGGGAGCTACTACCTTAATGGAGTACTTACATACAGTATATATGAGCCATCCCTCTTTTAATAGCATCATATTGATGGATTTGCATTGTAAAATTTGTGAACTACATTGTATGAATCCCCCCCTTGTGTTTTTTTTCTTTTTCTTTCTTTATGTATATGTATATATGTATATTTGTACGTGTGTGTAGTGTCATGCCGTTGTGTCTTTTTTTGTTAAATGCCCAATAAAAATATAATCACAAAAAAAAAAAGTAGTAGCAGCTCAAGAAACTGACAGGAGAACATACCTGTCCTGTACAAACATGTTCTCCAATACTGCTACAGAAGGAATGAAGACATTTGTATGGACAAACCATAGTGAAATTTGATGTAAATATGCTCAGTCAATATGAATTTTTGATGACATGCACACTTAGAGAGTCCAGTGAATCAATAAAGCAGAATATTCATCTGCTATTCATGATAGATTTTACCATATGTCCTGCACTAACAGGTGTAAGAGTAGTTTTCTGATTTCCCTGACACAGGACAAATTTTCACTGAAAATCTTCACTGAGAATTTTCAGTCAACTGATATGGTGTTTTGAAACATATTTCAAACAAACTAAGATGGTGAATGCTTAGTTGACATTGCTGCAGTGGTATCAAAAGACTTTATTTAAATTATTTATGGCAGGCGACAGCAGGTCTAATATTCAAATCAAGTCATTGTCCAACCATCTTCACTGTCAAAAAAACTCCAAACTGTCAACTAAGTGTTCATAATCTAATTATGTACATATTTAAGGAAACAATTTTAATCTATGCACTAATTTCTTTCTCAATTTAGGGGTGAAAGAACAGTAAAATCAATTTCTTTCTAAAGTGGAATATAAATTTGCATATGAGCATTTTGGTATTGACAATACTAAAGAGCCAGATCAGCCATTGGCATCAGCATTTGAGAGGCGGTTATCACTGAATCTTCTGATTTTATTAAGCCAATAATTTCAATGTGTGCACATTGCATTCTACTTTTGAGGCAATTTTTGACTGTTGATTGCTTAATCTTAGTGAAATCTAAACAGAAGGATAGAATCTGTACTTGAGGGATGACACATTAATTGTGTCTATGGAAAATACACTACAGAACAAAGATTGAGTGTTTTCAAATGCTTTCCCCCGAGGACAGAGCAAAATCTGTTTGATGCAACAAACTAGTGAACACAAACATGTCTGAAAATATCCAAAAGAAAACTGTGCCATAGATGCTGCACCCGCTATTAGCCTGACCACTTAAACAAAATACATAATTACATCAAGGTTCTCTGATGAATACAAAATGGATGTTGTACCAGAAGTAGAACTTCAAAGAACCAGAACACATCTGATTCCCTGACACATCAAAGAAAAGGAAAAAGGAAAATGTGCTGTGGTCCTACCAAACACTTCTATTCATCTGTAATAACTAACACAAAGAAAAGATCACACATACAGTTTAGTCTAATAGCAATATACAGGACATGACAGCTTTATCTATAATTCTATTCTTGTATTGTGGACTTTACATATTGGTAAATCTGTAGTGGGGTTAGGTTCACTGGAAGAAGGATTAGGATCCATGGGAATTCATTTTGTCAGACAGTTGTTAACTGGAAGTTAATCTATGCATGCATATGAATTGTGCATATCTTACTGATTGAAAGCTTACTGATTATATGCATGTCATTGTGCATGTTTCATTTAATTTCAGATAACAGATGATCAGTTGCCCATAAATGTTTATTTGTCTACCAATGCCAAATAATTTAAATCTCCACTCGGGTTTATGCAAAAATGTGTCTTGGCCAATGTGTGTGCATGTGTGTGTGTGTGTGTGAGTTTGCGTGTGTGTGTGTGCGCTTACGCGTGTCATTGTTTCAAGGATTCCATACCAAAACGACAACGAGAGCGAGCGTGAGATCAAGCACGAGGGCATCCCTCACCTTCCGATGAGCAGGAACTCGCCGGCCACGCCGAGCCGGCGCATGGCCATGAGCAGGCCACGCACGGTCATGCCCTCGCAGAAGCACACCACTACCCTGGCCTTGGGAAGCCGCTCCCGCAGCTTCCGCAGGAGCCGGTCGAAGTGCTTCTCCCCGGCGTTGCTGTAGATCTTGTCCGAGTGAGCGATGCACAGGCCCTCCTGAGCAGCCAGCTCCTTGAATGCCTCCATCCCGCTCTCCCCATAGTTTCCTGGGCAAAGGCGCAAAAATATTGCGTGCGCAATTAAAATCAACAGTAGGACTTCTTACAGTGTGATTAAGTTGAGGCTGTTATAGTATTTTGCCGGTCGGTTCCTCATCGTACTGGTTCAGTTCTCTGTGACAATTTCATTTATTTATCTATTTTTTTTAAACAAAACATTTTTATTCATTCATTTTATTTAGTGTATTGTATATTTTTGCTTCTTTCTGGATCTTTTGGAAATGTCGGCTTCACTAAAATAACTCAAAAATGTAAATGACATATTGAAATAAATAAGCTATTCCTATCAGGTGTCATGGCTCAGTAACTGTGGTTACTAGTGGTTACTCCAGACATGCAGAAACATAAAATGTACAAAACTTTTTAACTCAAGAAGTTAATATTTTCACATAATTGGCTTTTGCTGTTGGAGCGTAGTGAAGACACAAATGTTACAGTTGCAATATGTTTACAGTTACAATATTTATACTTCTACTTAAAAAATTATCCTAGACATGACTTTCCTCAAAATAGCCTCTTTTGGGTTCAATAATAATTAAACAAATTATTGGAAGGCTATCCAATCATTTTTCAAGGTGGGAGGTGGAGGGGTGGGGGGAAGATGGATGGAGGGGTGATTAAACTGAGTGAAATCTTAGTCAGAACCACGGACAGCAACGGCACCTCACACAAATTCTTCCTCACGTGATACAGTAACTGCCACCAATCTGTTCCGCATCAGTCTGGATGGGGGGAAGGCAGCCGTGTCTCTGGAGGAGAAAGTGGTTTTGATGTAGAACAGTGGCTGACACCTGCTTTTGCGTTCCTTTAAACCACTAGACTCCACTGAGACAGCAGGACAGGATCCAAGCCTATCTTTCTCATTAAAGACAGCTACCCGAACAGAAACCTATGTTATTGCCATGAACGCATAATGTTCTTAGCCTTTTTGTATTATTATTATTATTATTATTATTATTATTATTATTATTATTATAATCAATTATCAAAATGAGGAAAAATGCTGACGTATGAATGAGATTTGAAATATGGTATTACTATTATTATTACTATTATTATTATTATTCATAATAATAATTTGATAATTAATAATCATTATAATAATGCAATATTTCAAACCTCATTCATACCATCAGTATTCTTTCTTAATTTGACTTCATTTAACTTGATTTTCATTTGTTTAACTCTGCTCTTGCCATCTAGTCTTTGTTATAAATTTTTTTGGGGAAAAAATGCACTAACTGGAGCATTGCTGTTCATGCTGAACCTGACAGATGTGAGTAACAATGTTGACAGCTTGAGTCCTGTCAATCCCTGTTTTATTTCCCACAGCTGATCATTCCCTAACCTAAATTAAGTGTGAAGTGTTACATGGCTATTACAGCCTGATCAGTAACTCTTATGGATCAATATATGTTACTATGATAAACTGATGCTATCCATGAAACAAAGTAACATTATTTTAGCACCAATACATTATTAAATATCACTGCTATTTTAATGCTCTTTGGTACTTCTTCCAGGGGCCTGACAACTTAGCCTTTACTCTGTCCCCCCAGTACATTACGAATCTAGTACTCGCCGCCTACCCTGGAGAGTGAAGACATTGGATTGTGGACTCCTCCAGTCAGAAATATGTCCGATCTGTCTGCGCAAGCTCAACTCTAGTCCTAGGGGGAAGCGATCCAGCCCGTTTTCCAGGAAAACCACAAAATGACTCCGAAAAAATGGAGCTTAAAATGTGACCATTTACAGGCTCAAAGAGGCTAAACTCTTTTCTTACTGGAGCAAAAAGTCTGTAGACAAAATGCCCCCCTTGGACCTGGGATACAGATGACCTCATCTAAACCCCCTTTTAGAACTCACTACCCAGAAACAAGCAACCCCAGGCTGGATCTGCACCCATTCCAGCTGTCTTCTGGCCAGAATTGGCACAGATCCGGCCCAGAGTCTCTTGCTATCTGTACAGTCAGTACATAGTTTATAGCCATAATATAACATTCAACTGATTTAAGAATTTGCTCATGCACCCTAAATTATCTTCTCCTTCGGTCACATTACATATACTAGCTTTCTCTGACCCTAACACTAATATCCTAATATCTTGTGGATAATTGAGAAATGACACATACAAAAATATTTCATTTTCACTCAGTTGGGGCCATGTCAGCTGATATGGGCAAAATGTGGTGGAGCTCCCATCAATAAGAGATTGTTGAACTGTTTGCTGTAAAATCATTACCGACTGTATGCAAACTGGGCCAACATATTGACCTGTATACCATAAAATTAAACATATGTCATTATCCAGTTAGTGTGAATGCATTAAAAAGACAGACATGCTCTCTGGGAGTATTGGCTACCTGTGCGCGAAAAATGCTATAGATGCCATTCTGGTCACCACGGAATACAGGGCTTACTTGCACACGAAAGCAAGTAAATGGAATCTTTTATGGTATTTATGTCTAGGTTACACATTTCTAGTATGCTACATACAATTCCATACCATAGCATTTGGAATACAGGACACTGTAAAAAAATTGATTTTTTGCAACATAAAAATTACTTTGAAACATGTTAGCAATATAAATGCATACATGATATGCATACATTTTTGGGGACGGAGGGGATTTTACCTCACTGATGGGTGGACACTGGACATAAGGACAGAAAACTATTGCAAAGATAATTTTTTTTCTGGATTTGAGAACTCACTACCCAGGAGGATGAACGAAGGTCTTGTAATACTTGAATTATGGTATTTACACATTACGCAAATAAGGTATTATGTACAATATTGCATAGGTACTATGATATTGTAGTGTATAACGTTCTTCCACAATGATTCTGTTATCCCTTGAATATTCCTAATGCTACTGCTACTTTTACTACTACTACTACTACTATCATCAACACTACTATCACCCTCACCACTACCACTACCAGTGCGTTATCACCAACAGTACAATTTTACATCTCAAGTACTTAACATACTTATTGTAAATGTGAATATACAATTTTTAATTATAACATTTGATCCTACAAAGTTTCATTTGAAATGTGTTTCTACATGGATAATCATGGATATTGCTATCAATTAAATATTATGTTAACAGTAAATGTGTTCACCAACTGGAACCTATTCTCCATGAATGAAATGTTTATGGGCATACGAATTACCACTGAAACAATGGGAAGCTGAGGAATGACAATGATTGCAAACGAGCCAACTTCTCCAGCAATGTCCAGGCATGAGCTTTGGACGATGCTTTGTGAAACAAAACCACAATTTGTTTTAGAAGCACTCCAAAAACAGTGATTAGATGGTTGCATCTAACCAATATTCTAAACTCAATCCAAAACACATATATAGTTTAAGGGCATATACAGTCAAACCAGACTTACGTTCTATATTCAATCAAATCTTGAAACTCTTTAAAAGCGAAAATCAAAGAAACAGGTAAATGTGTGGCCTAAATTGTATTGCTTGGGCTGGAAGTGGAGCAAATGAACTTGACCATCTTCCCTTCTCTCTTTACATTAAATCACATGGTTCAGTTATCTCAGTTTGGGGCATGTCATACTATCGCTACGCTGAAGACACGCAATGGATTTTCTCATTTTTTCACTCTGGCACCCAAGTTCAGGCATGGACCTCAGGAAGCCTGGCTGACATTCCAACCTGGACAACACACCACCTGAAGCTCAGACAGGAGAAGACAGAACCCCTGTTCCTCCCAGCAAAGGGATTCCACAGATTGATGCTTCAATCATTGCTTATGGCTCCATTCTGCTAAGAAACTTTATATGACCCTGAATAACCTGTCAGTCACAACCCAGTTCCGCTGGTTCTCAGTTCAAAACGAGAACTGAGAATCTGGCCCTTACTCACACAAAAGGCTACATGTAACCAACAAGTTGAAGATTTTCCAGAGTTCGAGCAGGGATTTGAACACAGGTCTCGCACTCATCCAAAGCTTTCTTAAGCAAACGCGTTACATTACATTACATTACATTTATTTGGCAGACGCTTTTATCCAAAGTAACGTACAAAAAGTGCATTTCATGGTCATGGACAACTACAAAACACAGGTTCAATAAGATACAATACTTATTTTGTACAGCTATTTCTAGCCAATAACACAGTTTAGTTCACACAGTGAACACTATTCTGACCTAACCTCTGCAAAGCCAACTAGGCAGAAGAACAAGCTACAGTATTAGGACAAATACAAATTACCAAAAAGTGCTGGGATGGGGGAACATGTAACGAGTGTCATGAAAGGGGGGGGGGGGGCGTGGATTTAGAGTGAAATAATATACAGACTGGTGGTGGATAGTCCAGGTACAGTCTGAAGAGATGAGTCTTCAGACCACGGCGGAAGATGGGTAGTGAGGGAGAGATTACCAGTCAGCTAAAAGCGAAATGGCCCCTAGCCAAGCGCAATGTTATTTTTTAATCTGAGAGTTGCGTCATCAGAGAGTGTTGCAGTAGCCTGCTACGAGACATTTGCTTTACCACACCTTTTACTGTGCTCCACTAGCGAACTAGCCAAGCTACACCCGCTACATACACAGTCACTAATCACCACCCTAGTAATTTCTAATTTGGACTACTGCAACACCTTCCTGGTAAGTTTATAGGCCTGTGCCATTAGGCCACTATACAGTAACTGGCCCAGAACGTTGCCTGATCTTCACTTTGCATAAATTCTCTCATGCTACCCTACTTTTTAATCCCCTCCACTGGCTTCTGAAGGCTGTCTGTACTCAACTCAAATCATTCACGCTGGCCCCACAAGATTTTGAACCACAATATGACATTTGATAAAATTTGAAGGTCCTCAATTATTATCATTAAACACACAAAACATATTTTCAACAAACAGTTAGAATATTAATTCTACAACTGAAATTATATTTCCTGGTAAGCTCTATCAGCACCTGAAATAACTACTTTGAATTACCAAGGTTTGTTGCCTCCTGTTCATTATTATCTGAAAATTATCAATATAAAATGTATGTACATAATATTAGAAGCAAAAGCTGGAAAAAATACTTCTTGTTAATTGCATTATGCATACAATGCTGAATAAATCATGTAAAATTGCAATTTTTTTGGAGTATGTTGTTTTATTCTTTTTATTAAAACAGGAGAGTTTGTAAATTTGAAGCCAAACTCCTTGGACAGATTCCTTGGACAGACACTCTCCTGCTCTTTCAAAATGCTCTTTCCTCCAGCCCAGGCACAGATTTCAGGCCACGCCTTTTCTTGTTCTCTTGATATTCAGTCCTTATAAGCCAAAAGTTCAGCCTTATGGGCATAGAGATTAAATCCAAAGAAGGGTAAGCCTTGTTTGAAGTGCATATGCCCTTAAAGTGCATGTGATTGAATCTAGGGCATCGTCTTGTTGCTACTCTATTATTTAGTGTAATCCATGGACACATATGACTGTGGAGCTTTTGTGGGCTTGTATGCTATAAAGGAAGAGAATAATTGTGAGGATGCATTTCAGAATGATATGAAGTTTAGGTATGAGGTTACGTAAATAATTTGCGTCAAACCTAAAAAAAGGGAGAAGAGTAAGGAATGTATTAATTATTGGCAGTTGAGTTATGCTTTTGAAACAGGACCTCTCCCATCCATGGTTTATACATAATGAATATTATACATAAAGTAATGAATATAATTTATACATAATATTGAAACATTTTTGAAGAGATATCACACAGCCTTTCTGCCAAATGTCTATGTGTACATTCAAATCACGTGTATTTGTATTAAACTGTGACCATTTCAGTATCAAAATTGTCAATGTCTGATTTGTTTTTTTAACTGTAGTATGCATACGCCTACACATGTTTGATGTATATGCAGTATAAATCATATGAGGGATGAATGAATGAAGTAATGGGTCAATGGACATGAACTATAGATTTTTATGTCAGTTACATGGATGGAGCAGGGGTAAAAGGCAGATGATCTGACTGAATGATTGATGAACTACAAAGGCTATATTTTAACGATCTAAGCGCATGGTCTAAAGTGCATGGCGCAAGTACATTTAGGGCGTGTCCAAATCCACTTTTTCTAGTTCTAGATAATCTGAGCACAAAGTAAGGCGCATGGTTCAAAGGGGTTGTACTTAGTCTGTTAATTAATCATAGGTGTGTTTTGGGCGTAACATGAAATAAACCAATCAGCGTGTCATCTCCCATTCCCTTTAAAAGCCAGGTGCCACCTTGGCGGATTGCTATTATAATGGCGGATGTGCCAAGTAGTAGATTAGCTAATTCTGATAAATTCTATGACTAACCATTATGACATGTATTTTTTTTATTTTTTATATATCATGTTGTGCACCCGCCTATGTAGGTGCATATTACTATCTTAATAATGCGCCCTTAAAATAACAGTAAAATACTGCGCCATTGACTTAAGACCAGGTTTTTGTGGGTCAATCACGCAATCGCTTTCCGCTGCCTCAAGATAGCAATGCGCCAACAATGCGCCTGACCACACCTCATTTTAAGACCATGGGCGCTCAGATGGGCGCAAGTACATTTGCTATTTAAACAACATGGGCGCTGGACGGGAAAATGACAACTGTGTCAGTTTGAAACTAGCAAAGACACTTGCGTTACGCTTGGCTCCGCTTTGCGCCGGGTCTAAGATAGAGCCCCAAGACTTTCAGGCTTTTTATAAACCTGAACACTGCATTCAGTAATACTCATGCCACTTGGTTGATCTCCTCGATTATGCAGTTGATGTCAGCCTGGATAAGAGCTTATCCATATAATACAACAAACACCAGTCAGTACATAATACCAGTCTTGATTGAATTGTGCTTCCATAAGACCAGATGTCAGCCTGTATGGAATCTCACTAACGATAGAAGCCTTGAGAGAAGCTTGCCTCCATAATACCACATATATTAGCCTAGATCTCACCTCCTTAGCATCTCAGATATCACTTTACATTACATTACATTACATTACAGGCATTTGGCAGACGCTCTTATCCAGAGCGACGTACAACAAAGTGTATAACCATAACCAGGAACAAGTATGACGAAACCCCTAGAGAGAAGTACCGGTCCAAGTACAGGGAACAACCGCATAGTTCAACTTGGACCCTGATGGTTAAACTGATTAACACTAACAACGAGAACGGCAACAACGCAATCTATGGAAAAATAAAAATAAAATAAATAAAAATACAAGTAATCGTTAAGAGAGTTGATGCGCCTAAGTCACCTATGAAACAGCTGCCTAGTTACAACCCTAAGTTTAGTCATTTACAGGGGGGAAGGGAGGGATGGGGAGAGGTGCAGCCTGAAGAGGTGGGTCTTCAGTCGTCGTTTGAAATGGGTCACAGTCTCAGCTGTTCTGACCTCCACAGGGAGGTCATTCCACCATCGTGGGGCCAGAACAGACAGGAGACGTGTTCTGGAAGTGCAAGTGCGAAGAGGGCACTTGCAAGTGCGAAGAAGTGCAGAATGCTACAAATGCTACTCAGATATCACTTACCTCCAGAATGCTACAAATATCTGTGTATATAGAAGGTCATATTTATAATGATACAGATATCAGCTTGACATTTGTGCTCTTTTATAACACAATATCAATCTGAAAGTGTGTCTACATAATAGTCAGTATATCATCCTGGAATGTCACCTTCACAATACCATATAGATAGTTAAATAAGCTAACTGCTACACATATCTAGAGACTTGTCTTTAAATTACGATAAATGTACATCAGAACAGCCTGAAATAACACAACAGATATCAGCCCTTCCATTCTGCCACTGATATCAGCCTTGATGGAAGGTCACCTCAATAATACCACAATACAGTATAAGCCTGTATGGACATTTCCACATTACCACAGATGTGTTTTTAGTTGTTTTTGTCAGCTTTTAATAATGCTCACCTTCATAGTGTATAGATATCTGTCTGGTACTCTGTCTGTAAAGTACATTAGATGTAAACCAGGATAGTTGCCTCCATAATGCAAAACATCTCCAAATAACCCTCACAACACAATGTTGTTTCATACAGTACCTCCATTGCTACACAAGCTAAACTCCCACTGCAGAAAACCCAGCAGTCTTGCTGCACTCATATTATTTTACACACTGTAATGATGACTATGTCAGAGAACACAACATTCACATCCCAACACCACTCATATTGCTTGCTTCAGCACTACAGTAAACTGCAAAACTATTAACCTCCCTGGGAAAGTGTTTAGGTTTTTGGCTTTGGTTTGTATCAATATCAATTTTATGAATGCTCAGGAGTCTCAGTTGTTACAGGGATAGACAACATAGCATGAATAATGAGACAAATGCATGTATAGCATGTATTATGTGCAGTCATAGTTTTTTATTTAAAATTAAACATGTAGAATGGTGCAGTGGGTAGCCCACAGACCAAAGACATGCAGGTAGGCTAATTGGGGACTCTAAATTGCACCTAGGTATGAGTGCATGAGTGAATGGTGTGTGTGCCCTGCGATAGATAAGGCCTGTCCAGGGTGTAATTCTGCCCAATGCATGCTGGGATAGGCTCCAGCACCCCCTTTAACCCTGCTAAGAACAAGCGGGTATAGATAATGGATGGATGGATGAACATTGCCAGGTCATGTACTAGAACCAGAGATCGTTGTAGTATTCAAGCCCTTACTCTATCAATAGCGAGCAATATGACAAGCCTAAATGGGTTGAATGGCAACCTGTCATCAATATTCATATGTTCTTATTTATTATACAAAGCCCATTGACTTGGTGTGAACACTTGGCTTACCCACTACCACTGCCCATTTTTCTTACATTTACTTTAATTAGCCTGTTCTGACAATTGAAAGCAACTAACAAAAACACATTTTTCGAAGTGGATTTATATGTTAAATTAGAATTACGAAGGGAATTTCCGGTTTCTTACTCTTCTTCAAATAGCCCGAGCCAGATCTTGGTGGTGTGGTGGGTTTCCCGAAAGCCTCTTAACGCTAAGAACCTCTAAAAATGCCTCTTAAGATCGCTCTTAAAACAACGTGGGTTTCTTAAACAAATTCGTAATGAAAGGGTCTCTACACCCTTGAGTTACGAGCTGTCTAGCTCAACGAACCTGTTTCAGATCCCGCTCCAGCCATCCGCTCTGGTAGCTCATACAATACGCATGCGCTTTCGATGAATGGTTACAATCAGCCTACAACAGCCTAAAAAGTGTAGTAGCATCCATAGTCATGTATATCGACAGAATATATATATATATATATATAATTAAATACATACTCGTAAAATAAAACAAAACTATTTGAATATGATTTGGAATGACAGTATAGGCCTGTTAAATTAAATTCGACATGGTACTGTCACATTGATAACTTTATTATTTTTAATTATCCAAATTAAATTCGTACAATTAAATTCCATTAACAAGAAGAACATCATTTGTGACTTTTTACATGTCATTAATAAAATAAATTGCTGCCCCAGAATACACTAGACCACTTCACAGATTAAGCCAGAGGCGGATAATTTTCGGGAAATTTTACTTAATTATTTAACCTGCAACTTATTCCTGAAATCTTTCATTTTAATATTTATGCGGGCTATTTAGTTTGAAAAGATGCTAGGATTCAAAATGGTTATGGTTGGATGACTCGAAATATTTTCACATTTTGAGCACTGTTCAGCGTTGATTGGGTAAAAACGAGTGGAGTACAAACTCATGACACCGATTTGTCAACTAGGCCTACTCATGTTTTAACGAGAACACGCTTTGCAAAAACGCTGTTAAATTCCTCTTAAGAGTTTGTAGAATAGCTTGCGTTTGTGAAACCCACTCCTGAACTGTTGGTCACACACAAACTAAAAGGGTAGGACTAATGAATCCATCAAACAATAAAAAGAGACTTGCAGTTTTACGTGAAATGTTTTTCGTGAGTTCAGGAGACCCATTTGAAGAGCACGTGGTATTTTATATGACCTATTATATAGTTATTTTAGAAGGATTTTTCGGAGGATTTCACCTGCATCTGGCAGGTGACTAACAGATTGCCCGCCATCAGCCGTGCATTAAATTGTATGCGGTATCTTTGTAGGAGGCTTATCCTTTAAACGCTCAACCTCGGCACATTAGTCACTATTAAATATACTTTCGCTGTCGTCTTGCGCATAGTCGGGTCATCTATACAGTATAGATTTATAAATGTAAGCTATAGCCTATTTATTCCCTCTAGGCATTTGAGTTTTAAAACAATTAAACTGGGATGACGTTTTGTATTTACTGGACACAAATTCTCAGTTAAAAACGAATCGTAATGTATTTGAAGATGAAACAATTGTATATTACAAAAAGGCAGCTGTGATCCCAAGACATATAGGTTATATTTTCTTCACCAAAATTTGTGGTAGTTTTTATTGATTGTTATATTGAGCATTTACAGATATAAAATGGATACTCAAATATCATTGATACATCGTAGGCTACTCACGTTTAGCATATGTCCCGAACACGTCCAACTAAATCTTATAGGTAATTGTTCCATTGCAGGACTGCTTATCAATGAGCTCGCTCGCATGAAATGAGGACTTTCAAACTCAGGCTTGTTAAGACAAGATGTGTTGTCAATGACTTGGCGAGCAATGTAAAGCACTTATTCGTTGTAGCCTACATGTATGTACAATAATTTAATCAAAAATAACCAATCACCGCAATATGATTTTTACCTAGTATGCACGGTAAAAAGTTCAGTGTTAAATCAACTCTAACATAGGCTATATATATATAGTCCATATTTGACTCATATTCCCTCTGTTATGCAGAGTTGAATTAACACTGGACATGTACTGTGTGTGCAACTACATTTATTTCAATATAGGCTACCCATTTCGACTGTATAACTAATTTGCCCATATACATCTTGTGGTTTTAGCCGTAAGACATTAGTACTTGAAAGGAAGCTACTGATGTTTACAGCACTAGTGTCAGTTTAATTAAAGGGATAATCAAATTGATAATCAACTTACCCTCTGTGTGCACGGCAGACACGTACGTCCAGTTGTAGCGTTTGACAATATCCAAAAGGGCCCTGGCTTGAAGTGTGTCGGAGGGCACGACTCTCAGGAAGTATTTGAAGAGTGTTTTGTCACTCAAGTCAATACTGGTGGCAGAGTAAGCAATCTGGGGTATATTGAATAGTTGCAGTAAGTTTTGAACTTGTATCGCCACCGAACTCGAACCTGGTCCAATAACGCCGGCGATTGGTTTCTTTGTTGCAGGAGGTTGATTCGAAGGCGGCCCGTCGATGCACCACTTAGATCCGTCCTTGTCGTCCCTAATGGATATGAGCGAGTCCCTTATGAACTCGATACTTTGTTCCAAAGCAACTGAAGAGTGCCAGCAGGAGTCCCGGATTTCGCAACCCAGGGTGATGTTGGGTAAGAGATCAGGGTCTGAATTGATCAGGTCCAAAGCGTGGAACATCGCCTCCACCCTCTGAATTCCGTACTGTTCCCTCACCTCCCCACATTTTCTCTCGGCCACCTTCTCGGCGGAGGGCTGGTGGTGAACGGAGAAAAGGGCTCCAATGATAATGTCTCCGTCCATTCTGGCCACTGCGCGAGCCGCCGCTTGAGGAACCACTGACCTCTCATACTGTTTTTCCAGGAGGCAAAATTTGTTCAATAGTATAACCGGAAAGAATAAAACTCGAACAAAATTAATTTGGAGACGTTCCATATTCCGCGTTGTTCCTCTGGTTTCAGCTATGGGGTCGTATCCGCTCGGCAACTGATTTGGGTGGTTGGCTGTTTTTCCATAAATCCAAGCTTGAAGATGGAACCATCATTTGCACGAATCTTTTCCTAAACTGATCCACTTTGAGAAAATAGCTGGAAAGAAAAGTTCACATTTAACTTTAAGAAGAAAAATGCATAACTAGGCTACAGTGTTGGTCTGCTGCAATATTTCATGGTGTTATTGTAAATACACTATGTCAACTTACTGCAACATTCCGTGTTCGAACGGTTCAAGCTGAAGAAGCCAGAGGCACCCAATTTCATGTGGGTAAGCACCAAGTTTAAACCTCCGTAAAGTCAAGTTTAGATGAAAAGACTTTCACAAAAAAAACATGAGTATTTATATTATTCTTTTAATACTTCATATAGCTATGTGAGTTAAAACTGGAAAACAACATTTTTTGCTATTGATGTTCATTCTAGCCAACCGAAGTTCAGAACGCTGGACAGCGCTCCTTGGCAGCTTCGTTTTAGACATGCCCTTTACGAATCAGTCTGAAGGCAGATACAAGCTTTATGTTGGAACGGAATGCCACTGTTGTACAGATTTTATTTATTTATTTATTCATTTATTTATTTATTTATTTATTTAGCTAGTTAGAGTAGTGTGCATTTCCCATACATGTGCAGTTAATGTTTATTGTTAGCGTTTAACTGTCCGAAACCCCTGGTTTTCTAAGTCTATCTTTCACGAAATATCGAGAAAAAATGTAATCATGCATTGCAACGTAGTGGAAAAATAGTCAAGAACATGTTGTGCCACTTACCTTAGATATATGAGATTTGCTCTGCGACAAACATATAAATCAGAGGTTGTCGAAAACTTAAAATTAACGTGCAGGGAAAAACAATTTATGATAGCTGCGCAGTATAATAAAATCAAATAAAACAATTTTCATTTCCTGCGTATTGGATTGTCTCAGTTGTCTCACCATTAACGAACTGGACTGAATGAGGCAAAGTGAAGTGCGAATACCATATAAGAACCAGTCCACCTCTTGATTCTCGTTTTAAGAAACCTGTCACCAACAGAAGGAAAAACAATGGCAACAACTATCGCAATACTAACAACAGAAACTACACATATTGGAAGACCTAGACCATTATTTATCACGTTGCAAGAATGTGGACGTACCTGAATCCTTGTAACATCGTGTGCCTATTCGTCTTCTGAGCCGTGCGGTCGTTGGCTTCTTGAGTTGCAACCGCACGAATGGCCAATTTTTTAAGTGTACGCGAGTGCCCCCATCTTTTCAGCTTCTTACTGCACCTGAAAACCGGGTCACATAAACTGCAGTGTGACCCCAATAACAAAAGAGGACGTAAAGCTTCACAAATTAATTAGTGAAGGATTTAATTATTTATTAATTTAACTTTGATTGCAAAAACAACAATTTTTCAGATAAGTAGGTACAGACCTTAAAGGCAACTATTCACGCTTTGCGTTAGTTATTAAGTTATTATATTAACATTTTACTTAGCTTAGTTTCTTTCTATGGGATGGGTCAGTACAAGACTTTACAAATGTATCACTGTGGTAATGCAGCCGTGTTCTTCTTCCCAGGTGTTATTCAAGAAACTGAGTAGGATGGGATGCTTAAATGGGATCTGTCTTATCGACTGTTGCCTAAATATTTTAAATAGTCAACCAACCACTGCTGACAGCATAATTCTGGGTCTGCACATGATGCTGACAGATGTCCCTACAGGCTGCTTCTGACTCAAGCTTCCAAAAAACACTGGACATGCTGTGCTGAAAAACTCCTTAGGCACCAAATGTCAAGCGCAACCTTGGAGAGGTGCAGTCTGACTACTCAGTAAAATATTCAGTGTAAAATCCACTCTTACAGAGTACATTTGGTCCCTATTGGACTCATATGTACTCTGAATTGAATTAACACTGGACATTTTACTGTGTATGCATTTTGTGGGATCCGCTATGCAGACAAATCTGTGTCCTTATGTTATGTCTGGTGACTTGTATGACCAGGGCTCTCAGTAGAGTATGGTACACAACAGTATGTACAGTAATGAACAGGCTGTACGTCTTCCAGACACAAGTCAGTTAGATGATTAGTGCATTTCCCAAACAGTCAAAGATCGGAGCAAAGTAGGCCATCTAGTGCTCTTGGTTTCATTTTTGGGCTATAATAACCTATTCATTCAACGATACTGGCATTAATAATCTCCACAGGAGGGTACTATTCAGCTCAGTGACAGGGGTCTCTACAGAATCTGACAATGGAAAGCAGGCCAAGGAATAAACTGGTCATATCAAAGCCCTCATGACACAACTTTTTTTGTTATTCTCAGTGAAAATTAGAATTGAAGTGAATTATTCTCCAGTTGCATATGAACTTCTGTATATAAGGATCATTCAGATTAAATGATCAAGTAGAGTAATGTGCCATGCAGGAATACTTGGAAGTTGGCATGACAAATCTGAAAAATGGTTTGCTGAAGTGACTATCTTTAGCGACTTTGGACCAGACCAGACTGTGATATTTTATCTTTTGGTGTCTAGGTGATACAGTTGTCATGCCTGCCAATAGATAAAATTAGAACTATAGCATTGTGAATGTGTCCCACAGATATTGTATGAACACTGCAAGTGTTGGGATTTCTTGTAGTTTTAGATATGGTGCTCTGTATTCCCAGTATGTCTGGGGTGGTTAGCATTAAAGGCAATACATTATTACTAAAATAATATTAAAATATCTCTGGGACCATAAGATAAGAACTTGTACATTCTCTGTAGCAGTCCTACTACAAGGAATGGTTGCTGATATCCCCTATGAGTGGTTTGAAACTAGTTTGACTGTTCTTGCTTTTCCATAATATATGAATTGTAGGTCATCAATTCAAACTATATTACTGACTTGGGAAAAGGAGACATAACAAATTATTCAAACTAAAAGCAATTCCTTTATCAAAGATGTTTGTGTGACTTTTCCTTCTGAAAGCATCAGTGACTACCCCAAGGCTCTTACTTCAGTCTTCACTCAGAGATATATGAAAAGGCAGAATGATTGGGGCGGGGTTAGGCTGAAATGCTCAAACATATGTCAGCGCGGACATAAAAGGAAGGCATAAATACATATTAAGGTAAGAGGAAGGTAAGAGCAGAATTTCATATGAATTAAGCAGAGCACATTAAAACAGGGCAGTCAAACCCAACATGGGGTGTCTGCAAACACATGTTGGGGGGGGGGGGGATGACATAATGGAGATGCAGGGAAGAACAGCAATACTTCAGCCTCTGCTGGATACCCTCTCCTTAAAGACATTACCAAACGGAAAGGGTGCAGCAATGCAGCACCCTTTCCACTGTAAATACATAGAGCGCTATCCATTTTAAGGAACAAATGTGTAGCTACGATCGGCCTCCTGTGTCCCAGATATCACCCTCTAGGGAATTACTGAGATGAGAAACAGAAAAAACGACCAACACTCAGTTGTCAAGAAGGATAGAGACATTTTCTTTCTCTTTTTTTTTGGGGGGGGGGGGGGGGGGGGGGGTGATTTAGGGGAAATGAAGATGGACATTTTGGCATACATTGGTTACATTGCCATCTGTGAAAAGCATGTGGCCATCGATTATTCTATCTGTCTGAAGTTAGGAAATGAGCCTTGTGCATGTGAAACAAACCACTTTGTTCTTATTGGTTTGTTTACCAAAATACGGTTATTTGGACATATTTTAGAGAATAATGTACAATTTTCATGAAAACAATCTGAAACATCAGACTCAAATAACGTTGTTGACTGGAATATCTTCAGGCGGGCATATACTGCCCCTTAGCGTCTACATGTAGACATACAACACAATTGCAGACCTTTTGTAAGAAGGTTTACTTCCTGTAGATGCATTTAAAGATGGCGGTTTGGTCAACTGTTTAGCTGTAAAACTTAATCTAGATATTTGGCAAGCCAATATTAAAGATACGTTTACTATCAGTCAGGTAGTAGCAGAAAGCCGACAACGCTGCCAGTTCCTCTAGCAAGATCTTACCTAACTATTGTTTTTCTTGCATTTGGAAAATTAAAACAAGCTAAGGTTAGCTAGTTAGCTGCCAAGCCATTTAATGGCATCTATTTGAGCTATTCTTTGTTTCGCAGTCTATTTAAGTCTATTCAAGCACTTAAAGAAAGCTGCAGCAAACATGGTTGGACTGTTCGAAAAATAACTGCATGCTATTTTGGCTAACATAAAATAACAGTTGACTTGTTTGCCACGTATTATTATGTTGACAGATTTGAATGCATGGACACAGTTGATGTTAGCGTATAGCCTACGTTCGCTCTCTTCGTCTAACGTTAGCTCACTAAACTTTCAAGATATCAACTGGAAGTTCTACCGTTACCGTTAGTTATTTTGACTTCATCAGATTGATTTATGATATCAGCGCCATTGTCACACTGCAAGGAAATAATCATGAGTTTATTCCCAAAGATGGACTAGCCACGCGTCTGCAGAGCTGCAAACCGGCATCTTCTCTTGAAAATTAACCTGCAACAGTCTCGTCGGCGAAAAGTAAGGCTGTAGTTATGTAACACTAAATAATTTTTTTGCAGTCTGAATTCATGAGTGTATATCATAAATTTAGTCATTCCGACTCCTGATTGGACACCATCATCTTTGTCTCGTGACTTTATTTGTGAATATAATCTGCAAATTGCTTTATACCAAAGTTCTGGTTCTAAATGGGCGTAAATAAATGGAGCGAAATAAGTATACACTACTTCGTGAATGGTCTTGACAATATTTTGTTCCGATGAGAAAATTATTTATAATCGTATTAGAAAAACACTGCATTGGAGAAGAAATTTCCTGGCAATAGTGTATTAGGTTTCATGAACGTTATTGATATTTTCACAGGAAACACTTTACATGAGTAAATTCTGAATTTCTACATTATTACATCCCGCAATAAATAAATAAATGCAAAGACACCTATCTTTGCATAATGTTTCTCAGGAGCAGTACGTACTAGGTACACATACCATACCTATGTACATACATGCATAAATGGGGCGAGTCCCCTCCCAAAACCCTTTGAAAATATGTTGTGTTGACACTCGGATCCTTTGGATGCACATTTTTCCTGAATTGTTGGGTTTTGAGGATAACAATTTTATTCTCAGCAGAAAATTTGCAGAATTGACTATTGCCAAGAACATTATTTTGAAGAGGGTAGAACCTGGGTTTCCACTGAAATTGAGGCCTACTTGGTTATATTACCCCCCCCCCCCCCCCCCCCCCCCCCCCGCGCTTTCTTTTTTGTTTGCCTACTTTATGTACCATTTCATCTTTTTTTCTGTTAGATTGTGGTTGAACCCCTGCCCCATTTGGTGTGTTTGTGTAAAATGTAATTTATCAGACTTATGTTATTTAAACATATTTTTATGATGCCATTCTTGAGTAAAAGTATGCCATGTTAGAATGTCTGTGCTTCCCATGAACCCACATGTCTTTACATTGTTTTCAAAGGAACTGCTTTTTCCCTTCTTCAGACTCACAATGAGCAGCAGGAGGAAGCGTGCTCCTCCCGTGAGGGTGGATGAGGAGACAAAGAAGAGGTTGAACTGGAACATGCACGAAGATCGGAGGAACGAAGACGTAGTCATCCTGGACAATGACGAGCGGACTTGGCCCCCGGGTCCCCCACCAGCACCCCCTACCACAGCCCGGGAGGAGGCTGCTGAAGCCTGCTGCTCCACTTCGGTCCGGCCCGCGGAATTGGGTGAAGAGCCCCCGTGCACGTCCTCGGATGCCGTCGCGACCCTCTCTCTCACAGTGCTTCCTGCTTCAGACCTGGACCTGGTCTGGAAAGCTCTGATTGGAGAGTTCAGCCTGCATCCCAGACAGTTCCCCTTGGATGTTGGGAGTAGAAGGTTCTCCCTGCAGAGGAGCAGCGATCGGCTCTGTGTAAGCTTCCTCAAAGAGAGCCAGGCAGGGAACCCGGAGGAGACGGGGCCTGGCGATGAGCACTACTTCCCTGTTGAGTGTTCTCTGGGTGGGGGAGTTCTGGAGGACCTGGAGTGGCTGCAGAGGAGGAGAGTAATTCAGCTCTGCCATAATCAAGGAGATGTATACATCAAGGTATGTGGTAGCACGTGGGGACCTGGAAAAAGGTCGTAGTTAGAATGCATTGACTGGTTGACGTATCACCTGGCATGTGTGGAATTGCTTGTATTCATTTGTGGATTTTTGAGACATTTTCACAGCAAGATGTGCAAATTTATCCACAGAAATGATTTATAAAAATTGAGTCTACTCCAGCCAATCAGGTCTTACAGTAAGACATCCTTTCACTAACGCCCACATTACTCATGCCAATCGCTGCACGATTATGGATCAATAGTAACGGCAGTTGACCGTGTCTCTGTAAAAAGCACGTTACAAATAAAATGTAATTAGGTAGTCAATCCCATGAGGTTCTTATAGACTTTTTCATATTGGCAGCTGGCCCAGATTGACGTCTAATAGCTGATATATTACCAAAGGCAAATACTGGTCCTATGTTTTGGCCTATAGATATGTTGGTCTCCCTATTCTTATTTAGATTGGAACTCAAAAGCTTTAAGGAACACTTTTACTGTATGTGAGTGTGGAAGAGCATTCCCCTTGACAATTATTTGTGGGCTTCTCTTTCCCCGTGCCTGTTGGGACACCAGGTGGGGATTTACATCCTGGAGGCTTGCTTGGGACGGCCCGAATTCCTGAGCGAAGGAAATGGACGGATCAGGAAAGCCAATCATCTTCTGCAGAAACTGATGGAGCTCTTTTATGACTTCATCATCCCTGGTAACAGCCTTTCCTTGCCCGCAGAGACCATAGAATTGGAAGTAAAGTAGAAAGCAGGGATCATGAAAAGCAACTTAAAAATAGCTTGCAGTTTGCATTAATCAAGATTAAAGTGCTGTTGCACATAAATGTCATATCCCTAACCTTATGCATACATGCACGCACACACACACAAACAAACCCTTTATCTTGACAGCCAAATGAAGGTGCCTGACCCTGAACCCCGCCACGAGGACTGATAATTGTCATTGTTCCTTAGCGCTTAATCGATTACTTGCAGCAGTTAATTCTGCAATTGACTCAGCTTGTCTCATTCAAAAATTAATGGATTATTTTAAGGTGAAAACAAAAAACAGCATATACTGTGGTTCTCCAGGCCCAGGGCTGGCTACCCCTAATGAATTTGAAAACCACAAAATCGTGTCGCTAGCATATCAAATGAGCCTGTTGAATGCTGTGCAGTGACTTTGGCAAGGCCTAACGAATAGCCAGAATTCAAGAGATGGCCTATAGTATGTTGCTAAGAAGCTCTGAATCAGGTTGTGGTGAGGCTCAGATAGCCTTGTGATATGGTATACATGGTCCAGCCTCTCCCTGTCCACAGAGGTCGTCGAGAATGAAGAAGAGGAGTGTGACATGGATCTGGAGCGGCAGAACGTGGAGGAGCTATACGACTACGTCAGACACCTCCACCAGGGAGAGGGCCAGGATCTGATCCGTGATGTCCAGCACGAGGCCCTCATACCCGTCCTCAGGCCCTACCAGTGCCAGGCCGTCAACTGGATGCTGAAGAGAGAGAGGTACAAGGACGAAGTCCCTCAAGGTAGGAACAATTGTTCGCTGTCCCTTTAAAAGGAGAAATTCTTTTAATATTACATTGCTCATTTGATGTGCAGGGTCAGTGCTTATATTATCCTTGACCAAGAATACATTGTGGCATGACTTGGGTATTTTCTTAGCGGATCCTTTACTCAAGCAACTTGGACACCTACTTTTTTAATGTCTATTTATAGAGCCAAATATTTACTGAAGCAGTTCAGGTTAAGGAGCTTACCCATGGATACAACAGCAGTGTCCCACTTGGGATATGTGTCTCACATTTTGTACATAAACCCAGTTCTAAAGCATTATACTTTGAGTCACTGTAGGGTAGTTTACAGAAGTGTGCCCTCGCAAAGGAGAACAGCCTGTGTTTATAGTGCTGACTGGGAGTCATCAGGGTGTGATAAAGAGGCAGTGCTATTGCCCCAATACTGCACAGTTGCTATCATTCTGCTGGCTCTGTGGAATGCTCACACAAATACTGAAATAGCATTATGTAAACCTTAGTTTTTCCGTATACAGTGTAATCATGTTTGGTGTTGTTGGAAGGCTAATGTCATGGGGAACAAGTTGGTGTCTTTGGTCTAGTGCCGTCGCAAAACACACATAGTATCCTTGTAGGCTATACTAGCCAGAGGCACGTCTGCATATACCAAAATAGATAGCGATTCGTTGAGAATTAAATTAATCCCGTTCCAGTAGCACCAATTAAAACTACATTTGTTCCTTTGCCACTCAGATACGTCTATGTCCGTGTGGTGTTTCTGAGGGGATTCTTACAGTTCCTCACGTGGGAGCACCAGTTCCTTGCTAGGCCTGCATTGCGCCAACCTCTGACACGGACCCTGTACAACAACTGATCAAGAAGCACAATAAGCTTTGTGCTAAAGATAAAAATGGTTGCAACTGTGCAGTATTTATCAAACCTTGCTCCCTGTCAGCAACGTAAAAATAGCCTGTTCTCCTTTGGGGTGCTGATAAGGGGCACACTGTAAACCACCCTCCATCACCATTTTTTCCAAAGCAGTTTTCACACCTGCATTTCAGTCATTTCTCAGAGGTCAGTAGAACCTTTTTTGATTGCCTGTGTTAAAAAGTTATCACATTACACCTCTCCAGCCATCTGCATCGATAAGTTGCCACTTGATAATGATTGGCAACAGTGTTCGCACACTGTCGTGTGCTGCATGCAGTGTGGTAATTAGAATCAATGATGTGTGGCAGTACTATCATTTTATTGCATTGTGCTTTATTGTATTTTTTAAATATGTGGGAGGTCGCCCATCCTCATTGGAAGTTCATCTGTATCACCTGAAAAAAACTAAATAAAATGATATTCATGATAATGAAATGGCTTGTAGCTGGGGTAGGCTAATAAAAATGAAATGGATTAAAATAGATTAACCGTAATTAGATGAAAATGTAAGGTTTAAATTTTGTGTCAAAGTCAACTTTTTGACATTATCCTTTGTCATTGATCGATGATGCTTGGTGTAAACTTGTCCGTATGAGGAGATTCATCTTTCTGTATTGATGGAGCTGGTTGGAACAGATGAGTATCATTTTGCTTTCTGTGCAATATTTAGAAAGATTTTCTCACTGAACTCTCCCAATGCCCCTGCAGTGTTATTTTCAGTCTTATAGTACGTCTCATGTATTCTGATTTCTCATCTCAAGCCAGTGGACCATTTCAGCGAGGCTTTTGCCATGTTCCACCCTTAGCGTGCGCTAATCCCATAAACCCTTGCTTCAAACAACTCCCTGAGCTGTGCCAGCACAGCAGTATTTAGTGAGAATACTGGAGTAGAAATTGAGGCACTAAGAATGTTATTACGCTGCAGAATACCAATTTCCCCATGTTTTGGTATCTGTGACCCCTGCGGTGTTTTTGGGCTCCTCAGCTGTGTAGCCCAGATTTCTGCTCGGCCAGCGCTTGAAACCTTTTCAGCAGCCTGCCACACATATTTCTGTTGAGAAATAAATATAATTTGGAGTTTTCCAGCTTTTCTGCTGGGCTGCTTGCACTCAAAAATGCTTTGGTCAAATTGTGGAGGATGTCTGTCCACTGCTATAAGCCCTCTTGTGCCCGGCTGGTAGGTTCTTCCTCGCTATTGGTCTTCGTACACGATCACTGTTGATGTTTTTTATTGGAAGCGTTGATCTAATGTTATTTTGTGTGCATGTATTCTGCAAACTGTGCAGAGTACTACATTGAATCTGTCTGTGTACAGCGTGCTAGGTGGATACTGGTACACTCAGTCGCTTAGACTTTCATTTGCAATTCCATCCATATTTACTTCATCTTCATGTGTTAGGCAAACAAACTGCTTTCATGGGGGTCACAATTAACCACTAATTATATGAGTCGTCAGGTGATTGTGCTTATGCCATGCCTACGAAGACACCATGAGGATATCAGGTGTAATGCAAGTTTAAATCCCTGTGGGTCACATGCTTTTTAAAAAATGGATTATATTGAGCTACGGGGCTAAATGAATGGGTAATGTGAATTACAACACTTTTAAAGTTGCTTAGGGTAATGGGTTCTGCTAGGTAATGTAATTATATGGTTATATGTGGCATTTGTCAGAAATTACTTCTTTTATTTACATGAAATATAATTAATGGCATCGTAGTACTACTAGTAGTATAATATGAATCGTAATATCAATAATAATATATGCCATGTATAAACCTCATATACATAAATAAAAAAAAACATGTTCATAGTTAATGTAATGCACATGATAAGGTACAGGGTGGATCACATGTTGGGAGGAAATAAAAAATCTTTTTTTTATTATTATTTAAAGAAAAAAAAAAGATTTTTTGGAATTGTGCAGGCTACATGGACCCAAACGTATGCCAGACTGATTATTGGACATAACGGTGAATTGTAGAGTTAAACATTACAAGTACCTTGATCATTTCAGAGAAATCACTGCATTTCCTTTGGAGAGAGGTGGTCACACTGTGTGAAAAGAAGCTGTACTACAACCCATATACAGGCTGGTAAGATATATTGTGCAGCTGTTTTTTTTGTTGTTTGTTTTGTTTGTTCTTAAATCAGTCTGTATACACAGACAAAATCTATATTTACACAGTACAGAAACCGCATGAATCTAAATTGTGGTTTATCTGTCACTTTAATACTTCATTAGAAAACTGCATATTTTTAATAGTCTTCACAGATCTGTTTATTAGCATGAAACATCAAAATAATGATCTCTTCCTGTCTTGAGAAAAATGAAGGGAGCAGGGAGTGTTAGACGTTTCTGTAGATCAGGTTGTGATTCATGACCGCATCACAATAGGACCAACACCTGTTGAAATTTCAGTTCATAGTTCACTTGAACTGTACATCGTAAAGACTACATATGCACCATACACCATATGCTATCGTAGATATGATGACATGGTACCTGTACTAAACCAGTTATGATATTGTGCTGGCCTTTCAGCTTACAGTGTGATCAATCTCACAAAACTGATATAATGTATGCCGCATGTAATGCTTTATGGTGCATTGTTCAAGTGAAGTGTTATCAAAATTACCTTTAAAATGAAATAGATGCATCAAATGGATATATTCAGTAAAGAAATGTGTGTGCTTTTATATAGAGGGTCTGCCATGTTTGTGTGTGTGTGTGTGAGTGAGTGTGAGAGAGAGAGACTAATTAATAATCAGATTGTTGCGTGATAATTTGTATGTACGTGTGCGTTAAATTACTTTTATTTTTGTTCAGACAGCTTTCTTGTGGTTGCATGGTGTTCATCACCGTATGGCTTAAGAGAGTTATCTACTATCCGCCTCTGCCTCCCCAATGCAGTCTGATCAGAGAGTTCCCCCTGGCAGGGGTGGACTGGCCAGGTGGGATCTTGGCGGATGAGATGGGCCTGGGCAAGACAGTGGAGGTTCTGGCTCTGATCCTGTTCAATACGCGCCAGGGCCTGGACCAGGGCGGCCTCACACTTCCTGCGGTGAGGAAGCCCCTCCCCCTCCCACTCTCACCGCTCGCCCCCACTAACATGGCCGTTTACACTGGGAGGTGCAGAAAAGCTGCTGTGGTATAATGCGCAGGCTTTATCAGTGAGGATAAGGAGAAATGGCTCCTGCACACTGCTGTTGTTATCGATTGTGCTGGTTTATATTACGGTCACCAAGGCAGTGTTTGTGTGGTCCAAAATTATACAATACAATTCTAATAAAATATACTATTTCTCCTTCATGTTTACTTTACCTGTGTAACAGTTTTATACGTGTGCACATCCTGCCTTCAATCCTTGCGGTTATTTTGCTTTTGTGTTCACAGGGACAGTCGGTTAACTATTTTGTCCCCCCTCCACTGAGAGAAAGAGAGAGAAGAGATTATTTCAAGCAGGAGATAAGACAAAAAGAGAAGGTGTCCTATCCTGGTAAGTGCTGCAGATTTGGGGTTACAGTTTTGTGATCTGGGTCTGTCATGTTCTGGTTTGAAAAACAGCTTTGCAGCAGGTGGTGATGGGAGACCCATTTAATTTTTTGAATGAGAAATTGTGTGAACAATGTTTTACTGATTTTTATCTACGTAAATGCTGAAAATGACTATTCATTAATGTGCCCAATTGATTTGCTGATCCCTAGGACTAATCTTAAAAGCTTTTATCACGCTCCTATGCTCCCACGCTTCTTTTTAAAATATAGAAGTCTTACAGCAACGTTGTTTAGAAAGTCTTCTAGAGCTGTTCTTAAAATGATTGGTGCCTTTACAAACTTTTACTATCAACAAGCTTGTATGACTAATTAGAGCTTAAATTTCATATGAAGTCTCTTGGGGATGTGTCCAAAAGTTTTAGAAAATAAGCTGTAGGCTAAATTTATATTCATGTCCTAGACCCACATTTTTTCATTAGACCTTATCCTGGGCTGGTTCCTGTTTTAAATTCCTGGTATGCTCAACCACAGACTCTTGGAGTAAAAGTTTTTTTTTAAATGCACACAGCTGTACGTGTGATGCTTCTCGCTGCTATAAAGGAGATGAGGGTCGGGAAGGGCGCCTCTGTGAATGCCATTTTCACCTACATCCGCACCACGTACAACTACGACCTGCTGAAGAACCGCACCCACATCAAGAAGACCTTGGCCAAGCTCATCAAGGAGGAGATGGTGGACCAGGTCAAAGGCCGTGGGCTGGCAGGCTCATTCAAGCTCGGGAAGAAATACAAAGATAAAAATAAAAGGATGAGCGCTGCGAAACCTGTATGTATTTTTCTTCTCCTCTCGTTGTGTCTGCATGAGAGAGGGGTGAAGGATAGAGAGGGATATTTGGAATGATTGGATGTGGTCAAGCAATTGCTTGAATTGCTTTCAAGTCCAGTCCCTGCATTCGTGAAGCATGTCAGAGGAGGACTGCTGTGTACAATTAGGATTTCAGTGTTCAAATCCTAACCTTATCCCATATGAGCCAAAGTACATAACTGATTTAAAATCAACATTCCTCCTGTTTTAAGTCTTGTAAATATAGGCCTCGCTCTTTGAACATTGTACCATGGTGCAGAGCTGCAGTTTCTCAATTCTGGCACATCTCTTGTCACATTTCACTAGAAGTCTTCCAACGCAGATGGCGGGCACAGACGGAGAACCCGCAGGAGCTCGGGGCCGGGGAAAGAGTCTGCGGCGGACTCTGAGACCACAGGGGGGCGCTCTATTGAACCTGAACCGGATGCCGTCCACAGCTCCGCCCCGCCTGGCTCCTCTGTGGGAGAGAGTAACTACTGCTCAAAAGACATGCGCTTGCAGGAAGAGCAAGGTGGGGATGAAGCACACATCCATGCTCAGGACTGCCAGCACGCCAGTGATCTAGCAGTTGGGACACAGGACCCAGCCGTCAGAGCCAACAATGGTCTGTGTCCCACCTCTGTGAGGGAAAGTGAACCCGAGGTAAAGTGTCCCCCAGAGGAGATTTTGGGGAGCCCCCCATGCCTCGAAGAGGGTGTGCCTTCTGTACGAACCTCTATGGTCCTCCCCTTTAACACTCCGGACTACCGCTTTGAGTGTATCTGTGGGGAGCTGGGCCTAGTGGACTACAAGGCACGCGTGCAGTGCCTGAACTGCCTGCTTTGGCAGCACGCCGAGTGCGTCGGCTACAAGGAGGAGAGCTTGGGCACTACGCCCTTCTACTGCCCCCACTGCCTGGTAGCTATGAAGCCCGTGCCCACGGGCGCCACCCTGATCATCTCTCCAAGCTCCATCTGCCACCAATGGGTGGAGGAGATCAACCGCCATGTTCGCTGTTCCTCCCTGCGAGTCCTGGTGAGGCTTCGGTTGAGCTCTGAAAGTGATACTGTCGCTTGCTTCCCTTTTGTAATTTACAGCAGGAGTACTAGCACAATTAAATGAGCTTGATTGTGGCACATTTTATTGCAGCTGTAGTTACAATAAGAGCTGAAGTAAAAATGTAAGAAATTGGTTGGGGGCTAATTTTGAGGCTAGGGGTAGACGATGTTGACAAAAACCCATGTTGTGATTTGTTTTTGCATATATTTGGGCATACACAATATAGCAGGATTTTATGTTCATTTTGAGTCTGAATTTATATCCAGTAATCTAAACTCTCTCAGATTGAAGGTGAAGCCTGCCTCTCGGAACTGTGGGGCTATATTTAAATTCTGAGCCTCACATTAATAAGGTAGAACAATCTTGCTACCTTATATCAGCTCAGGGACATAGCTATGATTGTTTATCTTTTTCTGTCACTGAAAAAGTAATTTTTCTTCTCGATTAGTTTACTGCAATTCTCTACACGCTGGCTTAAGCAGTCACGCATATCTAGGCTTGTTCCACAGCAAGAGTTTTATTTAAGAGCAGTAAAAGGACACACATCACCCCAATCCTTGCTGTACTCCACTGGCTTTCGGCTATTTTTTAAAATTCATGTAAAATTTGTATTAATTACTTTTTACGTTAAAGATTTGCCCACCTTTCCCCCCTACCTATATTTCTGAGCTTTTCGTGCCCTATACTGTACTTCTGGGAGATTACTCAGGTTTTCACAGCATGATCTCCTGACTGTCCTGTGTTCCGGACTTGAAACTAAAAGTGAGAGAGCCTTCTCTGTGAGGCCCCCCAAGCTCTGGAATTTGTTGTGTTATGTTTCTGTTTAATGTTATTTTAATGTGGTCTTTTAAGTCCATGTCAATTGTACTGTACAATTATAATTTATTTATATAATTATATAATTTATAATTTGTACTATAGGCCCTACTTAGTAAAGTTATTGTTTAAGTTATTATGATATTGCAGATGTTGCCATCAAATGCTAAGACTAGGACTTAGAGCAGACAGTCCTGATCCTGGAACAGCAATCCTTTTCAAGGATACGGAGGCCATTTTTATTTTGCTTTGTTTTGGGTGTCGTTTTTATGGGTCCTTGAATTTGGGGTAAGGGCACCTTGAAAGGACTTTGACTTGTGCCCTGAATTTATTTAATTTGGTAAGTGTGGAAACCCTGACCGTTTGTTTCCTGTCGTGGTACCAGGTGTACCAAGGCGTGAAGAAACACGGGTTCATCCAGCCCCATGTCCTGGCCAAGCAGGACGTAGTCATCACCACCTACGATGTGCTCCGCTCCGAACTTAACTACGTGGACATTCCGCACAGCAACAGCGAGGATGGTCGCCGCTTCCGTAACCAGAAGCGCTACATGGCCGTGCCCAGCCCTCTGGTGGCTGTGGAGTGGTGGCGCGTTTGTCTGGATGAGGCACAGATGGTGGAGTGCACCACCGCCAAGGTCAGGCTCCGGCCCCTTAAGGCTCCGCACACAGAAAAAGCAACTCGCCACCAATCAGAATGAAGGTTTTCTGTTTCTGTTTTGCGTGAAGCCTCTCAACGTGTTTTTGTCTCCCCCTAGGCTGCAGAAATGGCATTGCGCCTCACCTCCATCAACCGCTGGTGTGTTAGTGGTACTCCAGTGCAGAGAGGCCTGGAAGGTGAGTTGGAGGGCAGCTGTCTTTCTCTTAATTAAAGGCACTTCATTAAATTAAATTGGCATGATTTAATTGGTTGAAGGGTTTATTGATTATTAGAAAGACCTTCTCACAAAGCTCCCTTTTTATCTCACCACACTTTCATCTTTCATCAGAAAGTCAAGCACTATTGCACATACTATTGATCGCAGGATTGGATCATGCTAGAAACACCACGATTCGCAACAGAATTAGAAAGAACTGCTTTTGAAGTATATGCACTCCAAATGTAAAATTAATCGTGTGTCCTAGGCAGCTTAAGGTCTTGGTGGTTATCTTGATCATTGGAGAAAGTTTGTGCAAATGCTTGGTATAATTAATCTGTATTCGTTGTATTGTGTATGTGTGTGTTCATGCACAAAAACTTATCTATATTTTAAATGTACATTGTTTTTCTTGTGTATAATTCTCCCGTGTGTATATTCTGTTCAGTAACTTTATGTGTATTAGGTCTTTGTACAAGGCTTGTCGGAAATTAGTAATGGTTTGCAGGGCTCCAATGGTCTCAGTAGGTAGGACACCCTGCTTAAATAAAGGTTAAATAAAATTTGAATGACTGAGCTGTATCGGGACATTTTTTCCCTGTCTTTGTACTCCCCAGATCTATATGGGCTTGTTTTGTTCCTGGGGGTGGACCCATACTGGGTGAAGTACTGGTGGGACCAGCTGCTGTACCGGCCATATCGCAGAGGAAACACTGAGCCTCTGTACCACCTGATTGGCCAGCTCCTGTGGCGGTCTGCTAAAAAAGACGTCATTGATCAGGTATGGTGATAAATGTATGAACTGATTTAACACTGCAATCATTTACATTATCTTAATTATATATATATATATATATATATATATAATATATATACACGCATATATATTTTGATAAATATATATTAATTTACTTTTATTTTTGTGGCAGATTCTTATCCTGTCTTTCTTAAGACCAAGGTAACACAAATTTGTAAATGTAGAAAAAGTGGTTTAAATTCAATATGAGCCTTTGCAAACAAATATAATATTATCACAGAGGTCTTTGTTTCAGTTGCGGTGTTCAGAATCTATACGAGTTGCAAACTCTGATATGCTGTATACAATATTGTCGATATCCTGAGTTGTCTGGTTTGAAGTTCTGTTATTAATAAATTGTGGTTTTCTCCTGCTCTTCTCCAGATTCAAATTCCTCCGCAAACCGAGGAGGTCCACTGGCTAAACTTCTCACCGGTCGAGGGCCACTTCTACCATCGGCAGCACGAGGTCTGCTCCCAGGATGCCCTGGTGAAGCTGAGGAAGATCTCTGACTGGTCCCTGAAGCTGGGCAGTCTGGACCGCCGCACGGTCAACACCATCCTGTACCCGCTGCTGCGGCTGCGCCAGGCCTGCTGCCACCCGCAGGCAGTGAGGGGCGAGTTCCTGCCCTTCCAGAAGAGGTGAGCCCTGCTGGGTCCTGCTGAACACACTGTCCTGCCCTGCTGAGCACACTATCCTGCTCTGCTGAGCACACTGCCCTGCCCTGCCCTGTGCACTATCCTGCCCTACTGAACACACTGTCCTATCCTGCTGAACACACTGTCCTGCTCTGCTGAGCACACTGTCCTGCCCTGCTGAACACACTGTCCTGCCCTGCTGAACACACTGTCCTGCTCTGCTGAACACACTGTCCTGCCCTGCTGAACACACTGTCCTGCTCTGCTGAGCACACTGTCCTGCCCTCCTGAGCACACTTTCCTGCCCTGTGCACTGTCCTGCCCTGCTGAACACACTGTCCTGCCCTGTGCACTATCCTGCCCTGCTGAACACACTGTCCTGTCCTGTGCACTGTCCTGCCCTGCTGAGCACACTGTCCTGCCCTGTGCACTATCCTGCCCTGCTGAACACACTGTCCTGTCCTGTGCACTGTCCTGCCCTGCTGAGCACACTGTCCTGCCCTGCTGAGCACACTTCCCTGCCCTGTGCACTGTCTTGCCCTGCTGAACACACTGTCCTGTCCTGCTGTGCTTGGCACAGAGCCACTGGTGCAATCCTTGACGATGTGGTCTGTAGCCACTGGTGCGTCATCGTTCTATAATTATCTGCCATAACTTCATAATGGTATGCTATACTTCCATAACCATACATTACAGAATTGTATTTTATAGTAATGTGCCATAGTTTCACGATGTTCAGTATTTCCATAGTAGCCAGTCATAATGATACACTATACTCTCAGAGTGGAGCACCATGTCTCCTTAACAGTCTACTACATGTTTGTAATGGTTCACCCTGATTTCATATTAGTGCGTAATTGTCATTCATCTGACCTGTTCCTATACAACAGTGAAAAAACCTCCAAATAATCATATTTACAGATCAATGTTATAATTGCTGGTTCCTGTAGGCATAATACTATTGTTGGTCTCCATAACAGAGGTCATATTATTGCGTGTGGTTGTCCGTGACCCCTGTAGCACCATGACAATGGAGGAGCTGCTGAAGTCTCTGCAGAAGAAGTGCAGAGTTGAGTGTGAGGAGGCACACCGACAGCTGGTGTGTGCTCTCAACGGTCTGGCGGGAATCCACATCATCAGAGGTACAGAGATGCTAGCATGTCTCTCGGCTTCAGGGCATTCTCAATTCAACGTCCTTTAAAAGTCTAATTTCTAAAGGAGTTGTTTCCAGTGCGCGTGAGTGCTACGATGTTTATGTCAGTGGACGGTGCAGTGATATTAAGGTGATGTACGAACATTCTGTTTAGACGTGGTATATCATAGCGGCACTGCTGGGGATAGTGAAGTAGGGATAACATGGTTGTGATGTCACCTTGGTCTTATAAGAGAAACAGAGTGGTGCTTCACCAGTCACAGACTGGGCATGTTGACAACAACCAATGAAACAACATTGTTTGTGATCAGTGGGCACTTTCTGATTATGTCCTGGTCATTTCTATGGGGATCCTGAAGGATAGTTTGGAAGTATCCACCAATCACTTGTTGCCACTGTTTTATTGGTTGCACTCAATGTACTCCATGATTGGTGGAGCTCTTCTCTGTAGTTACATATAAAATCATATCACAGTTATCCAGATATTCTCACTGTATCATGGCAATGAGGTGATGTGATAATGTACTGGCTTACAAAAACTTGTGAAAGATGATATACAGCATAGCATTATGTCATCACATTACTATTTAGCAGGAAAAGCTAAACTGACATCGTTCTGTGCGACAATATGTAAATATAATGCTATTGCAATTAAAGATGGATTTCACTTTGGTGTAGCACAAGTAGTTTTCTGGAGGCTACCCCACTGTATTTGCATAACATCAATATTAGAAACATCAGCTGTCTCTGCTGAACGTTAACAGGATCACCATTCCTCCAGGTTTGCAGGCTCCCAATTCACTCCCATTCATTTGCTGAAATTAAGTTTAGCAACTTCTTTCATATCTTTTAAAGTTATTTTGCAAAACATGCTTTGGTCCAAGTTTTGTGAAATTCAGTCAAAGCCTCTTGGAAGAGCAATTTAAAAATAATTTTATCAGTCCATTTATTATCAGTGTGTATTAGGTTATTAACAGAGCACCTTTATAAGAATCCATTTTCTGTGCATCATCTGTGCATCACGCTGCAGTGGTGACATTTTTTCAACTAAATTAAATTGCAACATATTGTGCTTCCTATATCAAGATTTTGAGTGCGTGGTTCAAGCAATCTACAAGGCTGTCATCATGTTGGTCATTCCTACTCTTAGCCATAGGCTCCTAGCATTCAATTGTCATTTTAATGTGCATTTTTGCACCTATGGAAAACACCATTATTGAAGCGACACTCTGTACTGTACCTGTTTTACGTACGTACGTGTACTTACGTACTATCAATGGCGTAGCAACCTTTTCTCTAAGTCTGATAATTACAGTTCTAAGCCCAGTTCATATCAAAGATAAAATGAAAGAAGACAGCAACATTTTATCAGTCTTTAGAATATCTTCTGAAGGTGTTTCAGGGAAGCCAGAGTTTTAAAACATTCTGGGAATTTTTTCTGAAAGCTTGTCTCCTCCAGTGCATCCTTGCAAGCAAAGATTGGGCTGAAATATATTGGGTTCATTGAAGGTTAAATAAAGTTTTGACTGCAAATGTTTGGGGTTGCAGTGGCCATCCAGCAATGACTGCTGTCCAACATTAGGTGCTTCTATGCTTACTGATTCATAAACAGTAGAAAATGCCTCACATATTAAGTGATTTAAAGCTTGTGAGTGCCTTAAATGTGCTTGTGGTTTTGCTACATTTATCACTGAACGATTATTATCACTACATGGCTAAAGGTATGTGGACCCCCGACATCTAACATCTCATCCAAAATTATGGGCATTAATATGGAGTTGGTCCACTCTTTGCTGCTATAACAACCTCCACTCTTCTGGGAAGGCTTTAATCTAGATGTTGGAACATTGCTGCAGGGATTTGCTTCCATTAAGCTAGAAGAGCATTATTGAGGTATGACACTGATTTGGCGATTAGGCCTGGCTTGCAGTTGGCTTTCCAATTGATCCCAAAGGTGTTGGATGAAGACAGGGCTCTGTGCAGTTAAGTTCCTTCGCACCGTTCTCGACAAAACTATTTCTATATGGATGTCGCTGTGTGCCTGGGGGCATTTTCATGCTGAAACAGGCAAAGGCCATCCCCAAATTGTAGAGGAAGCACAGAATTGTCTAGAATGTGATTGTGGGCTGTGACATTAAGATTTGCCTTCACTGGAACTAAGGGGCCTAGCCCAAACCATGAAAAACAGCCCCAGACCAAGGGATGTCCAGATGCTTTTGGTCATATAGTGTATTTTGATGCTGGGCTGGTTCTAGGCATTGGCACCATAAGGGGGGACGTAATGTTGTCATAAGCAGTTACTGTCTTTTTCAGGGGAATTTGTGGAGGCAGTGGAGCTCTACAGAGAGGTGCTACGCTCTTCTGAGGAGCACAAAGGCAGACTAAAAACCGACTCCCTCCAGGTCAGTGAAAGTTCAGCGGGCTCCTAGGGGCCTACTAGGGGCTCTGCCCAGCGTATTATCTGCTGAATTCTGTTCTTTTTAAGATTGAATGGTTTAAAGGTTACTGAGCATTTGGTTTCATTGTACATTTTCTGCTGTCAAACAGAGGCTACACGCCACACACAATTTGATGGAGCTGCTGAATGCGAAGCACCCTGGGATACCTCCCACTCTTAGAGATGATCGCCTGAAAGAGGAGGTGAGTTTGCTCCCACTTTGTCACAAGTTATCTTTTGTGCATTTATGCGGTGAACATGTGTGTGCTCATGTGTACTTGCCCGTGTGTGTGTGTGTGTGTGTGTGTTTGTCTGCATGTGTGCATCTCTCTCTGACTGTGTCTATTCCACCAGGCCGAGCAGCTGAGGCAGCACTACATGACCAAGTCCAACTCTGAAGTGTCAGAAGCAAGAGAAGCCCTACAGCCTGTTCTGCAGAACATCAGAGAGCTCAAACGCAAGGTCAGCAACAGGCCTTTCGGACCAATGGCAGAGTGGGCTGTGTGTCTACCATGCTTTGTGAAGCCCAGCAGTGAAGAACTGAACTTGCATTTTCTTGACAATAGGGCTCAGCCAGTGCAAAGACCTTTAGCGACTGAGCTGACTAGTGAACTGACATGATGAATTATATTATGCATTAAAAATATTTTAATGTCATTTTTGCCAGTAAATGTATGCATTGTTTTAGATTATTCATAAAGCTGTCCTAAAAAACAAAAACGGTGAGCTCCATAACGTTTCTGACAAAGATTACATTCTTTTTCTTTGTACTCCAAAATGTTTGACTTGTAACCAAACAGTTGGTTAATTTGGTCAAACTAATGTGGTTAAAGTGCAGATTCTCAGCTTTTATAATTTTTTTTTTTCTTAAAAATTTGGTGTATTCTACCATGTAGAAATTACAGCACTGATACATCGCCCCCCCGCGTAGGCCTAACCATTGGCTTATACAAATTCAACTGTTTGGAACATAATTAAGAAGAAAGAAAGCACCGATGAGCTCAATAATCACAAGGACTTGGTAGGCTAAGGAAGACCTCTACAATTGATGAATTCGAACCATAACAAAGAAAACACTTTTCAGGAGCCAGGCCTGGATGTGTCAGTGACTGCTGTCCACAGAAGACTGCAGAGGCTTTGCTGCAAGATGCAAACCACTAGTTAGTCACAAAAACAGAATGGCCAGGTTACAGCTGAGAAGTACTTAAAAGAGCCTGCTGAGTTATGGATAAAGGTCTTGTGGACAGATGAGACCAAAATTCACTTGTATTGGCGTGATGGCAAGAGCAAGTCTGGAGGCCAGGAACTGCCCAAGACCTTAAACGTCCCCCAGCTATGAAACCTGGTGGTGGTGTTATGGTTTGGGCATGTATGGCTGCCACAGTTCCTGGCTCACTTGTCTTCATTGTTGATGTAACTGCTTACAGTAGCAGCAGAATTAATTTTAAAGTGTACAGAACCATGTACTCTGCTAAAGTCCAAGCAAAAGCCTCCAAACTCATTAGACAATGCTTCATCCTGTAGCAAGACAATGGGCCTCATTCACCAACCATTCTTAAGAAGAATTTTCTTCTTAAAACCCACTTACGCAGCTTTCACGAAGATTCTGACATTCACCAATGTTTTCTTATTTGGGATTTGTTCTTAGGTAAGAACAGAATATACGCACACTCAAGAGCACACTTGAGTGCTGACATGTTTGTGCAAAATAATTGGTTATTGCGTTTTCTTCAATTCTACAGTTGTATAATGTTATAGGATTTAAATTACAATAATATTTTTATAATTTATAATATTTTTTAATAATTATTTTCATTATTTTACAAAGCATTAAGGTGCCAGGTTCTGCCTCAGAGGGTGGTTGACTCAGCGGGAGTAAATGATAAAAATCAAACCATTGTAGTGACCTTTTATTTTTGGGGGTTTCAATTATGCAGTGTTTGGTCTATACTGCAAAAGCAAATATTTAAATTTTGAATACAAACGAAGCACTTAAGTAACACTTTTTAAACACATGGACATGTTAAAGAAGAGAACGTCACTAGGGGGGTGACACCAAAATGACTGGCAATACATTTTTTATGCAGTGTTCTGTGCAGCGACGGGTTTACTCCGATGTAGTTTACTGCCGGTTGATTTAATTAGCGGTATTAATGTGACGAGAAGCGCTTTGTCGTTTGAATTCATAACACGCAATTCCTTGCGCCCACTCCCACCAGTATTTTTTTTTTTTTTTTGCCTCAGATTTTACATCAAATCTTTTTTTTACTTCATCGGTTGTGCGCCCTTCTCCGGATACAGCGTTCACTGAACGAGTAATATCATCCCATGCATCTTTTTATGTGTTATTTTATATCCACTACTGACGCTACTAAATATGACAGATCGTTTGCCGTTCACTTCCCACAGCAATATCCCCACTTCAGAACTACTGAAGTTTTTCTTACGTTTGGAGTCCGGTGCTCCACCGTCTTTAGATTTTTGTTTGGGCATTATTGACTTCATTCACACTCAACTTTTCTTTTTGATTTCTGTGTGTGCACACGGCCCTGTAGTCTCATGCCCTTTTATGGGGATTGGCAGGGCGTTTACCTATGCTAATTAGGAACAACTGGCACACGCTTTACACTTATGAGGACAATGGGATTCATAATTTTAAGAACACATGTGCGAACAATTCTGCAGTTTAAGAACACGTCATGAATCTGACATAGACTTTTCTTAGGAATTTTCTCAAGAACAAATTTAAGAAAAAACTTAGGAAAATATTGGTGAATGAGGCCCAATGATCCCAAACATACTGCTGAAAAGGAGTTTTTCAAAGCCAAAAACTGGAAAATTCTTGACAGGCCAGGTCATTCACCCGATCTGAATCCAATTGAACATGCATTTCATATGCTGAAGAGAAACCTTCAAAAGGCAACTAGCCCGAAACAAGCTGAAAATAGCTGTAGTACAGACCTGGCAGAGCATCACCAGAGAAGATACTCAGTGTCTGGTGATGTCTATGGGTCACGGACTTCAAGCAGTCATTGCATGCAAAGTATATGCCACAAAGTACTAAACATGACTACTTTCATTTCCATAACATTAATATGCCCCAGACATCATGGTGCTCTGAGATGGGGGCTATATATAAAATGTGCTGCAATTTCCACATGGTGAAACCAATCTGTATAAAAATTATGGAGTACTGAGCCAAATCAAGATAAAACATTTCTTTGTCCCAAACATCATGGGGCTCATTGTATGAATGTAGAAATGAGATCCCAGCAGGTATGATTATTTGTTCATTTAAGGAGACCTTTATTACCAACATGAGAGAAACTTATTTAAAAAAGAAACGGTAGGTAAAGGGTTTCAATAAGTACAGGATTATTATTCTTAAAATTGGAGTATTTAGAAACCACATCAAAGCTAAAAACATTTCAGACTCCCAAAGTATTTGTTTCCTAACGCATTTGTATCTCAGAGATTATACTTTAACATTTTGTCTACTGGACTGAAGGTGCAACAGCGCTCCCCCTGGTGGTTGGATGTCATACAGCGAGCAATCCAGTGTTCCATTGATGATGACCTCGTCCTTCGCATCCAGAATGAGCTGACTTGCAGTTACAAGCAGGAAGCCAAGAAGATCTCCATGGCAGACAAGTACGATACCAGTGTGTGTTTATGTTTTTGTGTGCATCTGCAGGTATGGATGTGCCTGGAATCTTGTGTTCGTGCTGGTATGTACATACATGTCGGAGGGAATGTGTATTTCATTGAATCAATACACGTGTAGGTTTGCGAAAAATGTGGCCATGTGTGAAATGTGTGTGGGCATATATGATTTCTTGTTTTTGGCTGTAATGACGATGCTCTCCTAGGTTCCGTGATGGGCGGGGTCTGCAGTTTCTTCTTAGCTCACAGATGGATGACCTGATGAAGTCCCAGAAAACCGTACAGGATGCCGTGAAGAAGCTGGAGGGCCCGCCCTCAAAGAAGGTGATCGAGGAGGCCACTATCTGTCACCTGAGGCCTGTTCGTCTGCCGCTAAACAAGTGAGCAAAACAGTGAACACTAGGCAGGGCAGGGGTCTCATGTTACATTATCCTAAGAAATAAGAATTGTAATGTCACGCACTATTTAATTGTAAAAATTTTATTCCATCTAAAATGGTCCTTCGATAGTTTGCGGAAGCCAAAACTCAGAATATGAAATAAGATGTAACACTGCTGTTCCCCTGAATTTTATGCCACCTTATCAAGAGTTCAAATATCTTTGAGTGGCCTATCAAGAACCAGAATTCTCTTGGTACCGGTTTAGGTGGATAGGTTTAACGGGGTCAGCTGTGTATAGTATGAGGCTTGGGGGATATTGAAAAATAATTTCAATAATTTTACTGCAAATTACACTCAGTGGCTACATTATTAGGTACACCTGCTCCATTTTTCTAAACAGCTTAGTCCAGATCAGGGTCGCGGTGGAAACGGCAAACAGACGTCCCTCTCCCTAGCAACTTCCCCCAAGTCATCCCAGGGTATCTCGAAGCGATCCTAGGCCAGTCGATAGATATAATCTCTTCAGCATGTCCTAGGTCTGTCCCTGGGTCTCCTCTCAGATGGCCATGCCTGGAACACCTCCAAAGGGAGGCGCCCAGGAGGCTTCTTTATCAGATGTCCAAACTACCTCAACCTACTCCTTTCAATGTGGAGGAGCTCTACTTTGAGGTCCTCTCGCATGGCTGAGCTCATCACTCTGTCACAGAGAGTTAGCCCTGCAAACCTATGGAGAAACCCCATTTTGCCAATTGTATTCACAATTTCACACTTTCAGTAACTAACCATAGCTCGTGATCATAGGTGAGATTAGAGACTAAGATTTACTGTTGAATCAAGAGCTTTTCTTTTTGGCTCAGCTCCTTCTTCACCACCAGCGTCTAATACAATGCCCACATTTTTGCGGCCTCTGCACCTAGATGGCAGTTGATCTCCCTATCCCTTTTTCCTCTCAATTCTGAATAAGACCTTGAGATACTTGAACCCCTCCACCTGAGCGGTTGCTCCCCCCTCACTTGAAGGGGACAAGCAATTTTTCTCCAGGAGAGGACCATGACCATAGACTTGGTGCTGCTGATCCTCATCTCGATCGCATCACACTCAGTTGCAAACCATTCCAGTGCGCATTGAAGGTCACAGTACGATGAGAACAAGAGGACGACATCATTCGTAAACAGCAGAGATGCCACTCCTATGTGCCCAAACCAGAGACACTCCATACTTTGTTGCTAACTGTCATGAATTGAACAGAGGGGAGTACAGGTGACGTGATGAAATCCGACAACCACTTTTAACGAGCTCCGACTTAGTGCCAAGAATGTGAACACAGTTCTCACTATGAGTGTATAGGTACCGAATGGCTCGCAATTATGACCCCCGGCACCCCATACTCCATACTCCAGCAGCACCTCCCACAAGATACCACAGGGTACATATGCCTTCTCCAAATCCATAAAACACATGCAGGCTGGATAGGCAAATTCCCATGCCCTCTAAAATACCTATGAGAGGATAAAAAGTAGGTCTGCTGTTCTGTGGCCTGAACGAAACCCATGTTGTTCCTCCTGAAATTGCGGTTCGACTATCAGTCGTAGCCTCCTTTCCAGCACCTTAGCATGGACTTTACCAAGGAGGCTAAGGAGTGTGATTCCCCGATAACTGGAACATTGGAACATGTTATAGATGTTATAGATATGCCTTAGCACGGTCATTTTATAATATTATAAGTAAAAATCGTTCATAGTATGCCTTTAATGCACCATGTCACAAAGCATGTCGTCTTAAGCTGGTTTCACAAACATGACCGTGAGTTCACTTTACTCCAATGGCCTGAACAATCCCCAGATCTCAATCCAGTAGAGCACTTGTGGGATGAGTTGGATCGGAAGGTTTGCAGCATGAGTATGTGGCCCAAAAACCTGTGATGCTATCAAGTCAGCATGGACCAAAATCCCTGAGGAATGTTTCCAACAATTTGTTGAATCCATGCCACAAAGAATTCAGGCTGTCTGGGAGACAAAGGGGAGAGGGGGGAGGGACCTACCTAGTACTAGAAAGGTGCACCAAAAAAGTGGCCATTGAGTACACATGATGACTCAAGTGCCGCAAAACCAGGACAAGCTATATAAAAAAAAACTTGACTGAAAACTGTTTGGTGCACTTCAAATGTAGTTTGGAGGAAATTTAAACCATTGATTCAACTCTATGACTGCAGAACTCAGTGTTTAGACGAGTAGTACTTGCTTAAGTTTGGAATTAAGTGTGCAAGAGCAGGCTACTGTGTGGTAGTGCGGTGAAGTAAGTGAGCATGTAAATGGCTCCTGCCTTTGTAGCAGCTTACAGCTATACTAAGAGTAGCCATTTCACTAGGCTTTGTTTCCCTTCCTGTTTCAGCTGTGTGTTCTGCAAAGCCGATGAGCTGTTCACTGACTACGAGTCCAAGCTGTTTTCCCACACGTAAGTACTCTCAGACTTCCAGTGTCTAAAAATTGCCCTAGATATGGTGGTCACCCGCAGCAGAAGAGCTGATTGGCTTTATCGTCACTATCGTCACTACTTAAAAAAAGACTTAGAGAAAAAAGTAGAGAGAGGGTCATATTACCTGCAGACTCTCTGAAGGAAGACAGCAAATTGAGTTCATTTAGAGGTTGTCATATTCTTGTTTCCCAGTTTCTGAACATTACTTAGAATGAATGTAGTATATTGTGCTCATTATATCTGACTAGCTAGCAGCCAAATCACCCTGTGTCTCTAATGGAAGTTAATGAAGGCTGGATGCAAAACCTACAGGCACAGCAATCATCTATGCTTGTAATCCGAGATCCCTGGTTTAAAGAGTAAGGCAACACAGGCCAGAAAACGGCTGTGGTAGCGCTCCCTATGGGTTGAAATCTTCAACTAGATTGCACTGCTGACCACAGTTGACACGTTGGATAAACATTGAACCTGATTCTCCTGTATAGCCTAATTACTGCTTGACATGAGTCCAAAGTGATCATCATTTTTTGCTTGCAAAGTGTCTTAAAATGCATCTATTTAGATTGGGGAAATACATTTTTTTCAACCCCTCTTCAGGGGCTAAGTCTCATGACCTTGGTACTTCTCAACTCCTTGATACGGCCCTACTATTGTGTAACCTTGTAAGGGCATTTCACATCTTGTCTCCAAGGCTCAGATTGGCCCCTGATTGAAAGGAAAACCTAAAAAACCTGGAGACTAGCCCTCTTGGACTGGAGATGCCTGAATTAAATTGAGTGGTCTCTCCCTGTGGTCGTTAAAGATCCCATGGGATTTATTACTAAGAGCAGGGGGTTCCCCTGTGTCCTGACCAAGTTCCCAAAATCAGCTCTCTCAATCTGGCCAGATAATTATATCTCAGTGTAATTTGCTTAATATGCACTCCCTCTTAACCTCAACTGATGCGTGGTGAGCACTTTGGTGCATAATGGTTGCCGCACTACACAATGGTGGTGGCTGAGATGAGCTTCCCGACTGCATTATGAAACACTTTTAAATTGTTAAACATTCTATATATACAGTAGATCAGGACTACTGATCTCCATTACAGGCATTTAGCAGATGCTCTAAATCCAGAGCAACTTACACAACTTTTTTTTCTTTTTTTTTTTTTTTTTTTACACAGCATTTTACATGTGCATTAATTTACACGGCTGGATATATACTGAAGCAATGCAGGTTAAGTACCTTGCTCAAGGTTACAACGGCAGTGCCATATCCAGGAATCGAACCTATGACCTTTCGGTTATAAGCCCAGTTTCTTACCCAATGTGCTACACAGCCGCCCTAGTTGGTCCTGAGGGCTGCTGTGTCTGCAAGTATTTGCTCCAGCCATGTACTACAACACGTGATTTCACTAATAAGCTTACTTCCTGAACCAAGGAGGTAAAATAATTCATCAAATCAATATCGGTGTTGTTATCAGTGTTGATATCCAGTATTGTCATTCATTTTAGAATCTCCTTCCCCTTGAAAAATTTAATAAGTTGAAAATTTGAAATTAAATGAAATGGCTCATTATGAGTAATCTTACTCGCAGACTTGGAGTCAGTTAATGAAATGAAATTAATGAAGGAATGGAAAATGGAATTGATTCCTCTCCAGTACCGCATCTCAAACATCCTTGCTCTTACTGATTCAGTGTGAAGGGGCAGACTGCCATCTTCGAAGAAATGATCGAGGACGAGGAGGGCTTGGTGGACGACCGGTTGCCTACAACAAGCCGTGGCCTGTGGGCCGCCAGTGAGACGGAGCGTGCGCTGAAGGCCATCCTATCCTTCGCCAAGGCACGGCGCATGGACCCAGCCCTGGGGGAAGAGGGCAACACCTTCATGGAGCTTTTCGAGACCTGGAAGAAAGAGTACAAGGTATGCACAGCGGCACTGTGGGTAATATTCCTCTTATTTTTCTTTTTCATTTCTCAGAATCACTAGACAGAAGAATACGTAAATCAATCAGTCAATCAATCAAACTTTATTTGTATAGCACATTTCATACAGTAAGTCCAACTCAATGCGCTTCACAGAAAATAATTGCTAAGAAAAATTAAAATAATTTAAAAGAAAGGAAAGAAACAAACAAATAATAATAATAATAATAATAAATAAATAAACATAAATAAATAAAGCAATGCAGAAACCTAGGCAAAAGCAATGCCAAAAAGGTGTGTCTTAAGATTTCTTTTAAAAATGTCCACAGATTCAGAAACTCATAGATCCTCTGGCAGGCTGTTCCAAAGGCTAGGACCATAATAGCTAAAAGCTGCTTCTCCATGCCTTTTTGTTCTAGCCTTTGGAACAGTTAAGAGATCAGTGTCTGCAAAAATGTCTGAGTGTTACTGAGTCGGTCTTCCTGCATTTTGAGCAAATGTTCTATATGTTCGGCATTTTGAGAAAATATTCTTGGAGTATTTCTGCAGGTTTGTAGAACATCTGTTTATGCTCCATGCTTTGGAGATCTAGACCTGCAGTATCTAGCAATCAATGAACACTCAGTTGTTCATTGATATCTGGAACATCCATTGAGTGAATCAGGCTTCAGTTGTGTAACTTAGCATGATTTAGAAAATATTGAATGTTTTTTCCCCCCTTTTTTGGTTGCTTGATTTGGTTTTTCCTGTTGCCATTTTGTATTTTTCTTTTTCCAGTGAATGTGTGACTGTAATGGTGACACACTGATTGGCTTTAATAGTGACTGTAATGGGATTTTCCATCCATGTGTGTCAGTGAAAGTGATGGTGATTGGTCTTCCTTTTCCCTGCGTGGACAGCTGCTGCATGAGTACTGGATGGTGCTGAGAGACCACGTGTCAGCGATCGATGAGCTGGGCATGGCCACAGAGCGATTGCGTGTCCGCCACCCAGATGAGCCCAAGCCAAAGGTTCTGCACATCATTGAGCCACATGAGGTAAGAGATTGGGTCACCCCTCAGAACTCCATGAAAATAATATGGTGTAGCAGTATACAGTACTAAGAGACCAGAAGACTTTCTTGGCGTGATGACTAGGGACACCAGCATAGACGTAGATTTCAGGGGGGACGCAGGGGATACGTCCCCCTCAATATTTAGAACACGTGCATTTGTCCCCCCCAATAAAAACTGAATTTTGTGTTTTCCTTTACATAAATAAAGACATTTTCACCATACATTTATGCAGACAAGGCACAAATTGGTGCATACAAATTCACCAGAATGCAGGAAATGAAGTGTTTGACGCTCAAAATTTCCTGGGGGAGGACCCCCACACCCCCCACTTAATGTGTCCCACCCAATGTCCAAACGGAACCTACACCACTGGACACCAGTATATCTAAGTCTAGGGCAAGCGGGCCAGTTTCAGCTTCCATTACCATCTATATCCCTGTGGGGTCACTGTAGGCTTTGGGTTGTAGCAATCACTTGACTATTGCTACAATTAGTGATCAATTGTGATCTTTATAAAAGCAATTGGTTCATTTAGTACCCCAGGTAGAGGAGAGAATGTCACACAAAAGATTTTTGAGCAACAGTTCCCTCCTGGTACACTGCACACCAACAGAATCAATTTATGTTTGCACTAAATCAATACAGGTACAAAAACAACTAGGTACTGGCAAAAAATTTGTCACAGTCTGAAATGAACTATGAGAGGGATTCCAGTGTCAGTGAAAATAACAGAATGAATCTGAGAATTGATAAATGCTGTGAACTGTGGTCACACAGACATATTTTTGAATGACCACAATCTCTTCTGATGATAAGATGAAAAAACACAGGGCCAATGTAAATTAAATAATTTAGGAAACATTGGGTAGCATTGCTTTGAAATAAAGCTTCTTTAAGATTGTTTGTTGTAACTTGGCCTTTTTTGATATTACTACTTCTAATGGCAGGCGTAGATTTTGTCAGTTTTATTTAATGGCTTATAGACAGTGCTTTGTATAGGTTTTTTGTTGAGATGTAGATTACTGGGGAGGGGCAACGTGATAATTAACTGACAAGAGGCCACTATTGTCCAGTTGCTGAGGGATGACTGAATTTCACGTGAGAACTTCCCTCGATATACTGGTGTCCCTACTTATGACACATGCAGAAATATCACAGCAGTACCCACACTTTATCCGTCCAAATAGTTGTGAACCAAATTCTTAGCCTAACATCTCCAATAGTGGCAGTGCTGCACAAAATGCTCTGAAGAGTGAATGCTGGGAACTTAAGTCCACAGTTTAAGATTATGGAGTATGTTTTGCCATCTTTGGACTATTTCCCACCAGCTTCCCATCCCAACATACTGAATGCAGCCCAACTGTACAAATGGCCATCAGAATTGCCCTCTGTAATGTAACACTCACAAACACTCATTGTAGCAACATTTCTTTTTTAGGTGGAGCAGAATAGGGTGAAGTTGTTGAATGACCGAGCCTTGGCAAAATCGCAGCTACAGAAGAAATTAGGGCAGTTTCTATACCTCACAAACCTTGAGAAGGTAAGCCTGGTCTTCTTGCACGCATGACTTTACCTTTACATTATTTGGCAAATGCTTTTATCCAGAGTGCCTGACAATGCAAACACAAGTTCAAAGATCTGAGATCGAAATACAGTCCCCTGAGAGGCAGGAATTGCAAAAAGTGCAGATAGGAGGCAAAAGGCTAGTAAATTATTTACTGCTGAGATGAACAGTGTCTGTGCCGTTCTTCTTTTATTAATATTTGCATATGCATTTGCTAATGATACACAGAATATCCACCTAAAATGTTGAACACCTTTTGTCCTAGTCCCAGGACAAATCCACCGGGGGCTTGAACCCTGAGCCATGTCCCATCTGTGCACGCCCTCTTGGACAACAGGTGAGTTGTGACATCATAAGTAGACCACCTCATAGTTCAGCCTGCTTTTAAGCAACTTGTTAAACTTCACTCTAATTTGATGTTGTATTTTACTGATTTGGCCACTGTTTGAATGCAAGAAACACTAGCTGTGGTTGCTTACTGCCTTTGTTAAGTAGTTAGGAGTGGATTGGACAGCGACTAGTAAATATACATGTAGGATAGGAAGACACAAATAATTTGTGCTTCTCTTATTTGAAGAATAAGGGCTGAATATTATGATACAAGATGCTGGGATGTGCTGTTGAAAATGATCATCATCATCATCATCGTGCAAGAAAAAGTGTAAAATTCTAGATTACAATAGCTAGATTTGGTAACAGCTAGTTTACTAGATTTTTTGTATATTTGCACACTGATGCAGTTTGGCAAAGAGATAGCTCCTGAAGACCTGTGCAAATGGTTGAAAAATGTATATTTAATAATTGATTGATGGCATGTTAAATTTCTTGTTTGCATCTAAACTCCAGTAAGGCATCTAAACTTATAGTTAGATGACTAGAAACACTAGCTTGGCCCGCAAACTATCAAGCCAGCTAGCTAGAAATGTAATGTTATCCTGTCAGCAACTCCACACTGTACATAACTGCTGTCCACAGTTTGGCATTAATTCAGTGCAAGCTGAAGCAGCTATATCTTGCTGCCTTTCACACTGTTGCAGTTCCCCTGTAGTGTCTTTGTGCTCAAAATGACAGGGACTAATGTCCTCCTTGAAATCATAAAGAACAGCCTATTCTTCTTGAAAGTTATCAAATAAACTGGTCGCATTAGCCAAGGTTCACTGGCAGTGATTGGTAACACATTCTGGCTAATCAAGTACAGTGTCTTGTTTGCTTCAGTACTCCTGTTGGTGGTAGCCTGGGCACTGTCTGGGGAAAAAAATGAGTTCCCCACCTGCCCCATGCTCCAAGAAATGCTTTTTGAGAATTACCGGCTCTCGAGAAGAGTTGGGACTGCCCTGTGATGCAAAACCTGTCATATGGGCAATTTATTCCAGGATGGGAGACTGATACCTAGAAAAATAGATATTTAGATATCAGTGGCTATTTAATTATGTTGTAAATGTTGACATTTTTGTCAATTTACCATCAAAAACTGAAGCCCCCCTTTATGTACAAGTTGAAATTCTATAATGTTTTCTTGAAAGCCAGATGTTATGTTATATTTCCCTCCCTCTAAGAGGAGACATATTTTTGTTGATGTAATGTTAATCCCTTAAAAAAATAAATGTTGTAAAATTGATGTCCCGCACTTAATGGTAGATGGTGCAGGAATATTGCTTTGTTGAATTTATGTCAATCAGTAAATCTTTATTTTCTCAGATGGACACTTAATTGTACAGCTTTGTTATTGGTCAGAATCTACAAACAATGCAAACAAAAACGGATATTAAACAGTGGACTTATTAACACAAAAAATATGCAAACCCACCCATGTATGTAAATCTACATGTTCAACGCGTGTTCTGTCTCCTCGGTTACGGTCAGTGGGCGGTCCTAACGTGTGGACACTGCTTCTGCAACCAATGCATCGCTATCATCGTGGAGCAATACAGCGTGGGCACTCGCCGCCGCGCCATCAAGTGCGCCATCTGCAGGCAGACCACCTCCCACACTGAGATCTCCTATGTGTTCACCACCCACATGGCCAGCCAGGGACAGGAGATCCCAGTCAAGGTCAGCCTAGGACAACACATACTAGACGTCCATGATGGCAGCCTTGTCAAACTGGCCCGTCTGTGGACATCTGAGTTTGATGTTATTGTGGATTTATGATCTGGCCTCTCTTACCAAAGAGATTTTAATCTAAAAAGTTCTGGTTAAATAAATAATCCCCCTGTTACTCTTTTAGTCTTGTGTTTGAGAATGCATTTTTGTGCTTTGTTTGTGAGGGTCACAATGGGAATACGTTTTATGAGGCAACATATATTAGTTGAAACAAAGGTATCATCCATTTGTTATTATGTACTGTAGTGCTAGGAATAACAAAGAATCTGCAAAAAGCAACGGGCTGCATTTATTATAATGGCAGGGGGACTAAAGCTTCAAGCTCACTTGTTAGTGGCTGCTGCTGAAGTTGTTTGCTAGTCTGCTTGCTAACAAGGCAAGCAGGCGAGCTAGCTAGCTAAGGAAGTAGTATAAGTGAAATTTATAATCTTACTGCAGCTAACTGTATGGCTGTTAGGCCTACATATGTTACAGAGGAAGACCTTTTTCTAGGTGATTTTTTGTTTTATGTCAGCTCGTCTCCTACAGTTTAAAAGTGAGTGTCTCCTATTTTAGAACCAGTTTGTGCACACACCCGTTCATTTGGTATGCATTTGACCTGAATTGCAAATGAGACTATGCTTTGGCCAATTTCCCCATTACAATTTGAATGGAGGATAAGCTGCTTATTTTTGTTATCTAACTGAATTTTCCTGTTATGTCAATGTACATGACATCACCCAGGTTATCAAACATTATAATATCCTGTGTATCTAGTAAGCAGTACAGTAACACATGATTAAAAGTTGGTCTCGTTATTTGTGCTTGGTGTCATGCGTCTCTCAGGGAAGCCACTCGACCAAGGTAGAGGCAGTGGTGAGAGCTCTGAAGAAGATCCAGATGACAGACCCAGGCGCCAAGTCACTGGTCTTCTCAACGGTAACTATGGAATTTCTGTCAGTCATTAGGATATACAGTATCTTTTCTGTACTTAAGTGTAATATAATGTAAAGTCCCTGCATTACTCAACCAGGCAAGTTTGTGTGGAAGGCCAGCATTTGCTAATATTAATAAGAAGTGTATCATTCCTATTTGGATTTTGATTCTAATCAGAATATTGATATTGATGTTTTTATTCATTCATATGTGTACTGATTTGGCAGGAATTTTCAGTGCCTTACAGTTTTGTGCTTGCTAAGTTGTAGCAAATTACCAACCAAGTTGTTTCTGTATAGTATGTACCAGCCCATGTAGCGTGAAGTTTCTACTGGACCAATGAATATTGCCAATGAAAGTCTAGGTCTGGTTTTGTTGTTTTTCTGCAGTGGCAAGGAGTTCTGGACATCATTGCTCAAGCGCTGTTTGACAACAACATAGAGTTTTCCCAAATCAATGGGATCCACAAGTTCCAGGTCTGTATGCATTTTGTGTTTGCTTATTTGAGTCTGGTAGTGCAATGCTGCACAAATACATAGAAAAAACCCACACATAAAAATGTTATGTTGTGGAGCACATTTTGTTTTAATATGCTAAATTAAAGCTCTTTAAAGATGTTCATGTAAACACATTTAATCAACAACAGTCACAAATCTTACATTTTGAAAAATGAAAGTGGCAGCATCTTCATGTTTAATGTATTATGAATATAAATAGTTCCTGCTGCAATTAGCTCCGCAGCCTGTAAGGTAAGCAGTATTAAACTCCTTCCATAACACTGTTACTCCCATTTCAACATGGAATAGTATTTTGTATTCACAGTTCTTTTTCATAAGCACATCCCTTATAATCATCAGTGATGGAACGCAAGGGATTGTGTTGCCAATCAGTTGTTGGGCTGATAGCATTTTACTATTACACGAGGTTAATCTTTACGAGGTTAACTGATTTTGAATGGCTTTAATCATTGAGCCTTTAATCATGCTGATGGTAAATAGTAACTACAGAAACAGTGTTATTAATAAGTTTTTGATGCCTTTGTCCTCCAGGAAAACCTCTCTTCCTTTAAGTATCAGGAAAATATCAACATCCTGCTGCTCCCATTGCACACGGGGTCAAACGGTCTCAACATCATCGAGGCCACGCACGTCCTCTTGGTGGAGCCTATCCTCAACCCCGCCCATGAGCTGCAGGCCATCGGCAGGGTCCACCGTATCGGCCAAACCAGGTCAGCACCAGTCAGAAATGCTGTCAGAAGTACTGTCACAGCAGTCCTGTACCTTTTTCATAAACATACATTTAAGGGACCCACGCTCGAGTCGCTTGTGTTCAAGTCAGAGTATGCCATACACCAATGACAGGATGCATCTGTGAAAAGAAATCACTACCCTTTCATACTATCCAACAGTGGTCTGTGAAAATGGTGTATTTGAAACCTTACAAGTAACATGTCCTTACTCTGCCACACGCCTGTGGCACTGTCAATGGCCTAGAGCTGAAATGCTTTTATTTTGTCTTTGTGAGCATTAGAGGCAATTAAATTTGCACATCCATAAAAAAACATGGTTACTCTCTTTCAGGTTGTTGAAGCCCAAGATTCATTCATTTGGCTTTTATTTTATTTTGCCTTTATTAAAGCAAATAGGTTACTGATCCGACCTGGGTCAAATACAAATAGGTATTTGCATTTGAAAATGCATGTAAATACATATTTGAAGTATTTCAAATACAATTACACATGAAATACTTGATTTTTGATTTTTGATACTTGATACTTTTGATTTTTGATACTTTATTTAAATTATTTTAATGGAGAACCAAATACTTTCACATATACTATTTAAAAATACATTGCTTTAAATAAATACTTTCCTGGGAAACCAGATACTTTTTCAAATAGAATTTAGAGCCTTTTAAAAATACATAAAAATACTAATTCAATTTAAAATTATTTTGAACTATTTCAGTGATAACAAGAGCCAGCACAGAGTTTCTACTGAAGGATCCAGATACCAAATTTGATGTCACAGCTAAATATGCTAGGGGCTGAATTTAAATTATGAGCAAGGGTAGCCTATGTTGGCAATTTTAAACAACCCATGCGCTGCCTCTAACAGACAGTAGCCTAAATGCCTGTACATGTCTTTTCATGGGGGAATGGCCAAACTCATACTTCTTGATAAGCTGCTTGCCAGTTTATTTGTACCAATGCAATCTTTTTAAAGTTAATGGGCTTTTACTGTATTTCCTCTTTTTTTCCAGAGCATTCGACAGCCATATATACAGTTCTATCTTTTACATTTTGTAAAGTTAGGCACTGATGAAGTAGAATTCAGCCATGCATATTCACTACCAATTAACAATGGAAATCAATACAATTGGACTGGGGCTGTCAGCAGTCACCTGACATGCTCTCATTGAAATACTGTGCTCTAATTAGACAAAATGCTCAACTTTCAGAGCTGAAAGGTTCTCACAAATCCAGTGCTTTTCAAGTCTTTCAACAACTTTGTGCAATTGTGCATGTTGCACCACTGGCCTTATGTTGTGAAAGTATTTTCAAATAATTCCATTAAATCAAGTGCTTTGTATTTGGAAATTCAGAATTTTAAATGTTTTTTAAGACATATTTGAAAGTAATTGCGAACACATTGTATTTTCAAATACAATTTGTAATTTAAATATTCTGTATTTGCAAATACTCTCTATTTGAATTTCAAGTCATTTCAAAAAAATTATTTAAAAGTAATTAAAATACTTTAAATATCTATTTGACCCAGGTCTGTTACTGATATAACTGTCTCTTTTTCACTAGTGACCTGACTGAGAGGCATGATTTCTAACTGCTTTTTGAGCGTGGAGCCCCTCCATTTTGTCAACCCTGCTCTCACCACAAGCCTGTTCTGTCCATGTCCCTTCTCCAGGCCCACTTTTGTTCACAGGTTTCTCATTAAGTCCACAATAGAGGAGCGAATGCAGGCCATGCTGAAAACAGCAGAAAAAAGGTGAGTTCACCCAGGCCGAGGAACTGAACGTCCCGGTAATAAGGTCTTTGGGAAATTTTCTATTTCATTAGGGTAATTCTCCCTTGTGGCACGATGAGAACAGTAGTTACGTGAAATGTGTCCAACTTAGAGGGAGACTGGTGTTTCTGGATAAATTCTTAAATTAATGTGTATGGTCCTTCAGGATCACATCATGAGAGCAAGCTGTAGGTAGTGCTTCACATTTTTACTGCATATGTGATGGCTCTGCATCCCTTTGTGTATATATCCAAGATAACTTGATTTTAAAAAATTGAACAAACTTGGTTGAATCTTATTGTTGTCACTCATGTGTGTTGTGGTAGCAGTCCAATTAATGTAACTTGATTTGTTTTTGTAAATTAGGAAATATACCTTCTTGAAAGGATGTTGTGTTTGCCAATACCAGTCTTCCGATATGGCATTGTAATACAGTTCCCATGGAGTTTGTAGTGAGCTTGAGGCAAGGAAAGCATGGAAATGGCCACATGTACCACTTTGCAATATGAAGTTTAAAAGATGGGTTGTTGTACTGACACACAAATTCCTCAACTGACCGAGGGAACACAGTACCTGATCATGTTTGGAGAGTTGACTTTTATTTTGTGAAGATGTCGTTGTGAAGAGGGCTATCTTATTACATTTTTGGATGAATATTTCCTTAACAGTGATCTTCATCTTTGAATTGATGTGGTCTGAATTGCATTTTTTAATTTGCTTGGATGACTTTCAGAGTTTTTAAAATAAAAATTATAAACATTACCAGTTTAGCAGGCAAGCAAAATATTTTACTGCAATGCAGGTTAAGTACCTTGTTTAAGTGTACAGTGGCAGTGGGATGTGAACCTGCAACCTTGAGCCCAGTTCACCGACAGTTATAGAGCTGTGTTACCATATAGGCAATGTAGAATGGCTCTGAGGTCAAGTGAGGCTCTCTGTGGACGCTAATGGCGGTGATGATGCTCTTTTGCAGTCATGGCACCACCACAATGAAGCACTCGGAGGCCTCGGTGCTGACGGTGGCTGACCTGGCAGATCTCTTCACCGAGGACACCGAGGCACTTGAGTGACCGGCGTCGCCCGGGCTGAGGCGTGCCCACAAGCACCAGCACATCATTGGGCCAGAGCATGCGGGGGGGAAGAGGGTACAGCAGGGGTGGCTACTGGAAATCCGTGGGTGTTGCTTGTCCACATTCCTACTCAAATCTTATTTGCATCATTGGACAGGGATTGCATCTTTGATTGGCTTGGATCACAAATTGCCTGCCATTCCAGCTGAGAGGCAAGTCCATAAACCCTCAGGGCCTTGGATCTCCAGGACAAGAGATAGTCACCTCTGGTGTACGGTGTTGAGGTGAAGGAAAAATGCCAGGTATGCACTGAAGAGAAAGGATAGGACATATGAAATGTTTTCTTTAAATTGTAATAATATCCAGCAGCTAGTAATATTCAGTGCCTGCTTTAAAATTTGATGTAGAACATTCCAGTTTTGAAAAGAATTGCCCTTGTGCAATCACGTAAGTGTCCATTTGATTGGAATAAAATGTTTGATAGTGTATTTCTCTAATCATGCATTGTTGTCATTACACTTTGGAAGAACTTTATTTATTTGCTCCTTCTCACTCACTAATCTTCCCAGGGCACCTTTGTTGTACTCAGCTATATTACACTTTGCATTTTGACAGCTTCACCTCAATTTGTACGGTACGTGTTTTTCATCAGCTGCGCTTTATGAAAGTGCAGAAACCCCAGGCAGCTCTGTTCCCAGCATCAGATTTCTGAATTATGTGGGAATGGTGAAATAGTAGGTAGCTTGACCACCTAAATGAATTAACCATGGAAACTGGTTCAGTGCTAAAAGGTTTAAATGGCTTCTAGACGGGGCTTGTCAAGTGTAGCCCACAGAAGGTGGTCTAAACATCAATGTATCTGTGGAGAACCTTTTGTGGAATCAGTTTATTTCAAGGTCTATGATAGTTTAAGCTCTGATATTGGGTTTGTAGATGAACTCTTGTGTTAGTGAACCCAAATCATGATAAACAAACATTCTTACGATGATCTGGAGACAAGTGTTTGTAGTAGTCTGATAAAAAAACAAAAAACACACACACGCATTGAAGTTACTGTGCGTAATCACTGACCTGGAAGTCAAATGTAGAATATAATTTGCTTCCTATTATTGATGTCAGTTTTTCTTTCAGAGTATAAAATGATCAGTATGCATTTCAAGTTGGCATTTGTGACGTGGGGAGGGGCAGTCTACTTCCTGGTTGTAAAAATGTTGGGGAAGGAAGCTGTTGGCCCTTTACAGCTTGTGGTAGACTGTCAGCTTTGTGGAATCGCCTTCCATTCAGTGGCCCCTTTGAGTGCGTTGTCTGGGGAAATGACAATCAGGTCTAACATTCTGGAGCTTTGTATTGTTCCCTACACAAAACAGTGCATGATTCAGTGTCCATAAAACTTTTCCTGTAAAGTCAACTTGTAAAGTGCAGGAAATTTGGAAAATAAAAGGTGTTGAAAAAACAAACATTCCTTTCCCCTTGAACAAGGAGGTGATGGGAGAGTGACAATGTTTTGTGAGAGATCTGACTAACTTGGCAACTTTTCTATATTAAAAAAAAATCATTTAAAGTGAAAGAATGAGTGGCGGCTAGTACGTTGTTTTATTCTGAAATCCATGGTAACACAAGGATTTATGTTTCAAAAATGACAATAATTCCTTACATTGAGAACTGTGATCTTAAGAGACCAAATCATATTTTATTTCACTTTTCTGGTAATGACATACCAGGAAAAAAATTTAATTCATGCAAATCTGTTTTCAACTTGATAAACTGTCTTTCTATGGGGAGCTTTATTGCACCTTGAATGTAGTCCAGTTTTGTCTGAATCATGATTTCAGCTATAAATTTATTTAACAATTGAGACTTATTAACTCATTGCTGTCAATTGCAATCCTGGAAGGAGACCCAGGATTAAACTCAAGTTTACCACATTTGCACTTTCGTTTTTGTCTACAAAATCATGGGTATCCAAAGCTGGCAATAATGGTCTGGCCCTTTCGAATCATGTTAATGTGATTATCTGTTGTGAATAATCTGCACTGAGAGAGCAGTTGTTTTTATGCTTTGCAGAAACTTGTACCCTGTACATTGTACCTCTTTATTAATTGTAATATGTGAAGTAATGCTTGTGAGTCCTGCGATATTTTAAGCTCTCCACCAAAGTTACACTCAGCATTGTAAATTTAAAATGATTCATTCAGTTTTTTTCTTTATTAGTATATGTAATGAAGGAACTTGGAAAATAAATTGAAAAAATTGACTCTATTTAGGGTCAGGTTTGTAGTTATTCCCTATCTTCATACAGCACTTTGATCTCCACTGACAGATACCACTCCAGTGACACTGAAAAAGTCTACATTAGAATCATGCTTTTCAATGAATTCATGGCCAAAGATTATGCTTTGTAGTGGATGCACTCGAAAAGCATGCATTTTGCAAGCTTTTTTTGTAAGTGATATTGGCTGGAGCAAAAGCAAAGGAAATTGTACTCCTGTGAGAAATGTTACAGACTGTTTTTTTTGTGTTATCCTTGTCATTTTATAGGCCTGCTGTTCCTATATGTGTACCCTTGTGAAATCATTTGCTTTATTTAAATTTAAAGGGTTTAATATAAAATACAAAATGCAGCATAATCCTCAGCACCCAAACCCAGTCCAGCTGATATACTGGACTATCTAACTGCATCTTTCTCTACCATAGAATAACAAACGGAAATAACATTCAATCTTTTAATCATTTTAATTATGAGACTTTATCTATGTGACCCCTTCCCCCATAGTCCCACTAGGACTGTAAATGTAGAATTATGGTGTACATACAATACATTTTAAATATAAGTCACCATATACCATATGCAGGCAGTTCCAGAATTGTTGGCACCTTGATAATGATACACAAAATACCAGAACCTGAAATATATAGTGATTTTCTCACATATTTAAAATGTTGTCTTTAATACTTAAAGGAAGAGTAACACATTTTTCTGATTATAGATTCCAAACGTAGTTTTCACAGTTACAGGCATCTCTGTGTGGTGCAGCCTCCCCTGGCAAGGCTGTAGAGCCTATAATGTTTGATAAGGTTGGAGAACATGTTTGAAGGGATCTTGAACCATTCCTCCTTGTAGAAACTTTTAAGATAATTGATTTTCTTAGGTATGTAGTTATGGACTGCCCTCAACTCAGACCACAGGTTTCTGAGTTTTAAGTCCAGAGACTGCGATTTTGATCATTGATTTTGTTTTTCATCAAATCGTTTCTGTGTTGATTGTTGTTGAGGCTTGTTTGGGGTCATTGTTTTGGAGGAAGAGCCAGATATGGCCAAGTCTCAGCCTTTTAGCAGAGGTAACCAAGTTTTGAGCTAAAATGTATTGGGACTTGGTGGAATTCATTATGCCACTGATCTTAATGAGAGTTCCTGGACCACTGGCAGCAAAATAGTCCCTAAGCATCAATGATCCACTACCATATTTGACGGTAGGTATGAAGTTATTTTCCGTGTATGCACTCTTATGACACTGAAAGTGCCAATGGCCTACATAGTCAAATTTCAATTTTCAATTGATCACATACTTCCAGCATTTGAACTGCTCAGTCATTCCACTGAAGAATTACACATCAAGCACAGCTGAGTTACTGGTTACACACCAGAGGACTTACTGGTGCAATATATGACAAAGACAATTCCACCAAGTAATATGCTCTCACTTGGCAACGCAAGAGTCAATTATTGATAAATTAAGCATGTTGGAACAATAATTTCTAATGCCATTGGTGCATGGGCCAAAGGGTTGGTGTATTCACCCTCTGGTGGTTTTAGTTAAAACGAGGGAATTGCACTGCCAGTCAGTACAAGTGAGTGAGTCAGTCACTATTGATGCTTTGCCCTGTACTGGATGACTTCTTTGGTTCATCCCGTAAGTGACAAGGACTCCCGTATTGAGAAAGCCAAGTTGTCTTGAAAACTGCTTAAAAGTACAATGGAAATGGAACAAAAGGCTCTGCCAGAAGACCCCTCCCTTGGATTCTCTTTACATGCTAAATAGTCTGCACGTAACAAGTGTTTTTCTTAGTGACAGCGGTTCTAGGCATTTAAAAATTGGGCAGCCCTTATCACCAGCAGCTGTTTTGCGCCCCCGTCTACAAAGAGTAGGTTTGTGTTACCTTGGACTCCTCTCGGCTGTCCCTATTCAACTGAGGAATCTCATTGTTGGCTTGGACATCATTCAAGCTGGTGTTTAAGTGCTACGGGGAGGATCTCAGTCCATTAGAGCTGCCTTTTTGTGGGCTTGAGTTAGGGGGCACAACGTCGGGTGCTGACAAGCCAGTTGCGGTGAATAGCAAAGAAGATTCACAGGTTCGGGAAGGAGCCAAGGACCAGGGGTCGAAAGTGTCTTGCTAAAAGCCACTGCTAACTGTGATCATTCTGAAGATGACACCTGCCAGTTTAGTATTTGCTTGCAGCATGTTTGCTCTGAGGATGGCTGTCTCTTCAGCCTATCAAGACAACAAGAATGGTGAGTCTTTCTCAACTCTGAACGGTGTAACTACATCTCACCCTGTGTTGCAGAAAGTGTCCTGCAGCAGGTTATGGTAATTATATTATTATTTTTTTATTTTTTATTATGATCTTCAATATAAAAAATATTTTACTTTTTTTCCATCTAAAAAAACACCTCTCTAAAGCAAGGGTTTTTAATTAGAAATTTCTCCATAGAATGAGAAAGGGTCTTGAAATCATGATGTACTCTTAATCTCAAGCTGCATTAGTCGTGCTCTGCAAATTGGTTTTCACAGTGACATGCAAGTTCTTTGAGAGAACCCAGTGTGATTGAATAACTCCTGGCTATTTTTCATTGCTTGGATATTTGTGTATCATAGTGCGTATTTGTTGAAATTCGAAGAAATAGTTGTTTCTGTTCATTAGCTGTGTCAGAGTGCTTATAAGCAAAATAAATTAGATGCATCATGTGGTTTCCAGGGAGACCGTCTGGAATCGGCATTAAAAACAAGACAAAGGAGTGTTGCAGAAGGTAGTGGGAGAAAGGAAGCTAAATGAGACGGATCTCATAATGGATTTTTATTAATTCAATGCATTTTAGTTGCAGCTTTTTTCAAGCTAAAACTGGAACACGTTGTATTCATTGCCGATTGACCTCCACAGAGTTGCTGTAAAATTTGGTTTGATTTGGATTGAATATTGCTGCAGTTGGAAAAAACATTTGCTTGGATGTGATTACAGGACCTTGTAAACAAACAGAAAAAAGTTGTTGGAAATGAATCACATTGGTAAGATACGTGAATGCACATTCTCCCCAGTGGTTTGTGTTCAAGAATGAAAAAATGTATTATCCTTCATCCTTGCCACAGAACTCAATGAAATTGTCATTTGCTCCAATGACCGAATGGAAGTGTTCATCCCCAGTGCCTTTTTTCTCAGCAAAGTCCCCCCGGTTTATGTAAGTAGCTACATTTCTCCAACAAGCAAGTTTTCAGAGCCATGTACTTAGCAATGCCAAGTTCTATCTTATACTGAATGTGTATAAAAGTCCAAATTAATTTTCAAATGTTCAGAGCCCATGACCCAGGAATGAGTGAATGTTTTTTCTATGATACAAAGAAACAACTACACTATAACTGTAACTAGTTTGATGCATGTTATGGGTGCATTGTTTAGGTTTACTGGTGTTTCATTTGTTGTGTTTAATTTGTCGTATGCAAAGTATTTTATATACATTATGTTAATTTTGTCATGTATATTCAGCAACACACCTTAACCTTCACCAACTCACAGTTTGGGAATCATTGATGTAACATCTCCTGCCTTAGCATACAAAGTTTTCCTGTGCAATGTGGGCTCATGTCCGCCACCCACCGCCCCGCCCCCCCCCCCCCCACCCCCAACCCCCAACCCCCAACCCCCCTATTATCATTTAGTACAAACAGAGGATTATATTTCATAATGTTTCTGTGGTCTTATTCCTTTGTCTTTGCTATGCTGCAGGTCTGGGATTTGCACCTCAATGACCCAGAGTGCCGCGGGGTGGAGATCGACGATGACTATGTTTTCAGCATCAAGACGAATCTGTCCGATTGTGGGACCATCACGGTACTCCAGTGATGTTTTTTGTCACTTCTCATAGAGATGTGCACCCCCTACCGATAGAAAATTGCTCTGAATACACTTTGCTAGGGATGCCTTGTTGATATACGTAAGAAGGGCACTGAGCCAGACCCTGAAATATTTCATGAAAGTTTCTGTGAATAAAGGTCATGTTGTGGTTACAGAAGCAGTCTTTAACCAGAGCCTCACTGAAAGGGACATTAGCGCTGCTATAATGGAGACAAACTACAGTGCTCATCTCTTTTATCTGCGACACACAGTCTACGTGGGGTCATAAATTTAGATGTTTTACAGCTAGCGCTAGGCCATGCTGGAAAACAGGAACTGTTGGGTGAGGGGGCCTTGATCATGGGTCAGGCCATGACAAGACTTTTCCTTTAGAGCCAAGGAAACAAACAGCTGGATGGCACCACAAACACTGCGTGCATTCATTTTGTTTTGAAATCTGTCTGCAAGTCTCATTTAGATGAGTCCTTGGATTTTTAAGATTTAAATTGCAAATCACGTGACGTGATCACGTGCTCATCCGTGTGGAGGCTGCATTTTGTCATTGGCTGAGAATGGGAGTGCCTCGCCTCTTTTTTTTTTCCCTCCACCCACTACATTCATCCAACTAAGTGTTCCTTTTCAAAGTGTTGAAGGGGGGCGAAGCACTCATGGCACTAAATTATCTGGATTTATATGGAAATTATGGCTGTGTTTTCAAGGCTCTTGAATAGGCGGACAATATTTCACTGTCCGACTTTGTAGTATTCTTTATTTTCTCCCTCGGCTCCTCTCATACAGTGGCCATACTGCAGCGAGGGCAATTTTCTCTTTGGCAAGATATAAATCAGTACTCGAAAACCACAAGTATCATTCAAAAGCTCACTTAGAATGCACCGGGCATATCTTGTAAAGTGAGCAAAAGGTTAACGCAGCATTGTGGGGGATTAAATCTCTCCCCTTCCAGCAGTTTTACAAGTCTTTTACATACCAGCCAAGAAACAAGGACTCCTTTGGATTAAGCATTTCTGCAAAAAGAAAGAAAAAGCCATAGTTACCAAACTATTTCTGTGTAACACTATAAACATCTTTCACTGCCGGTTGATGCAAGAACAGAGGAATTGTAGAATAAAGGCCCCAGCATAATCGTAACATAGTGTTACATGTTTACTTTTGAAAATGCATCCATAATTGTAAAAAGAAGTTGAGGTTCCATGTCCTGTTGTATTTTTTGGCACAAGGTCTAGAACTGGAGATGGAGTATAAGCTACTATTGTACTGTACACCTCCGGTATTTCTATTTTAGAAACCAGTGAATTTCCTGTTTGGGAGAAAATCTGTCATTTCATATTTAAAAAAAAAAAGATTTGTTCAGTTCCAGATGTTGCACATTTGTCTAATTTCATAAAGAATGTAACTTTAAATGGCAAATGTTTGGGAGTGATATTAATATAGGGAGTTATTGCATTTATTCTGCTTGGGATTAATGAGCAAGCATTGCAAATTTTCCAGTATATGGTAAATAAATGGAATACATTTTAAAATATGATATAAAATATTTCTGAATGCAGGACCACTTCAGTATGTGAAAATGATTTCCATATGTCACAATATATATCTTGCATTGTATGTAAGTTTTCAGTATTCAATTTTTAAGTGTAGACTTTGAGCTTTTTAAATGTTTTTCCCCCTTTTCTCCTAATGTTGAATGGCCAATCACGAGAAAAGTTGAGCTGAGTTGTAAGAAAGCAATTAATGTGCAGCCTGAGCAAGCAACTACAGGAACTTGATTTACCAGCAGGGCTCACTGGTGATCAATGAGACATGGTTGTCATGGCTGAGTGAATCCCTCCCTCCCTGGGCAAAGCTATGGCTAATTATGCATTGCTCTGTGGAGCTGCTGCCACTGTTAGTACTGCCACAGTTTGGATTCTGTACCAGATTACAGGGCGCATCCACTCACCGGAAGAGTGTTTTAAGATTATCTGCCCACCATTACTGTATATAAATTTTATACAGTAATCTATTTTACGATGACTTGCATTTTATCCCCTTTTATAATGGAATTTGGTCTATTAATGCTCATAGACTGACATTATACCACACTGCAGATCTCAGTTTCCTTATTTGGTTTTGCTTAATCATTTGTTGTTTTTGGTTGAATGTGGACAGAACAGATGAATCCACACACTGAGCTAACCAGAGGAGGATGGGCTCTCTCTATTGAGTTTGGTGTCTCCCAAGGTTTCTACTTACATGCCATCCAGACAGTTTTCCCTTGCCACTAATTCCCCTGGTTTGCTTTGCAGTTGTTTAAGTAAGGGAATACAGTGAAAACAAATTATCTGACAAAATATTTATAAAATGCACAAAACAGATATAATTTCATTGATTGATTTAATTGTAGAAAAAAGACAAAAAGTTACAAAACAGAAAGTCATTTTTAAATAAATGTTTTTTAAATGAAATATATATATATATATATATATATATATATATATTTAGAGCTTTTTCTGATGACCTGTCTTTGTAGGTGCAGGGCATTTGGGGGCTTTTGGATATACACTAAAACTTAAATAATATCAAAATATCCAAGGAAGTGAACTATCTCTTTAAAGAGACTGTGTTCAGTGTATGAGCAAACAATTTTGTTTTGGTTTTTGTCTTTCTTATGTTTTACCCTTTTAAATATCAAATTCATCTGGTGGAATTGTTTTCTTCCACTTGACACAAAGCCTTATCCCAAAACAGAGGGCTTTGGGGACTGAATCAATTTCCTGATTTAGTCTCACGGTTGTTTCCTTTAACAATTCCTTCAATAACTCACAAGTGCTAATATTCCAGAGGAACCCCGTGGCTTTGAAGGGCTTTTCATGTAACGGATGGTCATAACCTTCACTGGTGTGACTGCTACATGCAACAGCAGTACCTCATTCTTCCTATAGCAGGGACCCTTTTAAGGTAGCCGGAAAGGGGAGGCGGGTTGTGTATTTGCTAAAAGGTAGTAAAATGTCTTGTCAGCCTTTGGGGAGGAATTTATTCTGCTAGGTTGCCCTTTCAGTCCCTGCGGGGGCCGGATGTGATGTGACAGGACAGAACAGGACAGGTCTTCTCTCTTTGTTGAAAACTTTTTTACATCTTAAACACGTCACTGTCTGGTTTATAAACATGTGGCGCAACATGCACATGTTTTATAGAAGCATAAAAAAGCAAAAGGAAAAAGCTTAATTAGCCTTAATTAAAAGTATGAAAATGTGTAATGTAATGTGGTACATTCTTCATTTCAGACCTTGGATGATAGCCACATCATGTTCATCAACACCATACAGAATAATGATACAGATGTTATCACAAGAAGCTACGTCAACATCACGTTTGTATGCCGGTACCCTATCAACTACATGGTTCAGCAACCCAATGGCGAAAACATGATCAGAGTGGATATCCGGTGAGCCTCTATTGTCGTCACATTCCAGTGAAATTCGGGTATGGTTCAGCAAGACAACAAAACTGAGGGAAAGTGTCTGGTTGGCCACTCCCAAGTGCTTATAATGCAGCCTTGCATGTACTCTAAACACTTTCCCTTGCATAATTTTAAAATAATTTTCTTGTCACAATATGCATTTACCCTTTTTATTTTGTGGTTCAATTAGACATATTCCCTAAATTCTAAATTAAGTAAATTATTAACATTTTTTAGCTGTGCAAAAAAAAAAAAAAAAACAACCAGCTGCTAGCAAACAAAGTAGTATCTTAACTCAGTGACAGGACAACTGACTCAGTCACTCACTCCAGTGAATGCTGCAGTGATTACAAAATCAAATAAGTCAGTGTAAAAAATTCATGTTCAGCAGGTTAAAAAAAAGCAATTGTGTATTGTATTTGAAAAATCATTTTTTATGCAGTTGACATATTTTAAAATGCAGTGCTGAAGAAATATTTTGTATTTGATGTATTTAATTTCTTTCTTTAAAGACAAATACCTGAAGGCACTGTCAAATATTAAAAGATTTTTTAAAACACATTAATTAAATGTTTTTCATATAACAAAAAGCTAGAGTTTACAATCCAAAGTTGTAAAAGCTACTGTATCAATAAGAGTAAGATTTTTTTCAACCTTTATTTAACCAGGAAAACCATAAGATTAAAAATCTCTTTTTCAAGAGTGTCCTGGCCAAGACAGGCAGCAGCACATATAACATGGTTGCAGATGGACAATATAAAAACAAAATTATAGGCAATAAAGATTATGGAAGACAAGGTTATATTAAAAAAAATTAAAATCACAGTTAAAATTGAAACATGGTTTTCCCACAGTGTTGCTATTGTAACTGCAATTACAAGTCCCCTTGAACTGAGGTGTTCGAAGTGTTACAGTACATTTAACGCTCAGGTAGTTTTGTATTAACTCTCCTGTAACTATGAATGTTTTCAAAATATATAACTTTCAATATTTGTTTTTTTACTCCCTGTGAATGTGAAAAGAATATGACTGTCTTTCCAAATACTTCCCTGAAATTGATGCTGAAAACACTTTCAGATAAACATGAATATATGTGTTCTTCAATTCAAATACCGTAAATGTGAAAGTACAGTACTCTATTTCAAAAACACTCATAAAAATATTTGAAATACTTTATATGCATTTTTGAAGTCTGCTATCAAGTTTTAGTTTTTTTAAGTGAATAACCAGAGATGGAATTTGCCACTCAGTAAGCTTAGTAAGAGATCTTTGTGTTTCAGGACGATTACCCTTAACACAGAAGATGGGAACTTCTCAGTGGCCATGATGTTGTACAAAGATGAGGAATTTGAGGAAAAGTGGACTACCACTCCTTTTTTGATGTTGGAGGACAACATCTATGTGAAAGTTTTCATGGTGAGCCCTGTTAGGTAACTAATAGTAGACTGTCCAAAACAACTGAAAAGTGGTAAGGGCCCTTTTTAACAACACTTTGGCATAGAATGATGTGATTATAAATGGCACCAAGCATTTTCATGTACATTTATACTACATGAACTGATCTTTATTTCCTCAATCTAGAGAGGGAACAGCAAATTTTTCCAAATGATCAAAATAATCTGTGAGTATGGCTACAGTTTTATGCTCGGAATGAGAGTTTTATTTTCGGAATGAGAACCTCTTTTTAACCAGGAGGTCCTTTGGCATAAAAATCACTTTTTCAAGGGAGACCTGACTAAGATAATAGCCATAAAAATACAATATAAAACTATAATGTCAGGAAAACACCACAATAAAACACAGAAAGCACTTCTACCAATTCAATCAATGTAAACCTATAGAACAGTTTCCAGCAGTTCAATTTGCATTACAGTTACATTCTTCATACAGTACCATGAACAAGAAATTTGAAATTATCCAAAGCTACTTGTGCCTCCAACATCAACTCTTTTCTGAGTTCTTCCAAGTACAGTGTGCAAAATAAGTAAAATTTATTTTTCCAATAACTGAATTAAGAAGATTAAAAAATACACAATTATTGGAGCATAGCTGATGACAGAAATTATTAAAGGAAAGAAGACTGCAGAGAATGTAAGGCAGTTTATCCAGTATTGATTTGAATATAAAACATAATGATGATGTTGCCTATGGACATCCATATTGATTGTTCAGCTAATTAGTTTCTTTATTGTAAATCAAAAGTTTCGTTTAAATGTTACTTTTATTTTACAGGGATGTCCCATTGAGACTCTGAGTCTATTTATAAGGGAGACCTGGCTACAAGGACAGCTCAGTAAATAATATAAGTTTTTTCCACAGTGTGTAAAAAAGTATTTGCCCCCTTCCTAATTTCCTCTATTATTGCCTATTTGTCACGCTGAATGATTTTAGATCTTTACACAAAATGTAATATTAGACAAAGGGAAACTGAGTAAACCCAATACAAGTTATATAAATGATTTCATTTACTTAATGAAAAAAATGATCAAACCCCCATGTGAAAAAGATATTGCCTCCTTTGTCACTCAAACAATTAACAAAATTTAATTGATAATTAGGGTCTGGGACTCCACCAAATGACAGTAAGTGCCATTATCCTCAAATGAAAAACACTTGGAACAGTGCTGATCTTTCCAGGAGTGGCCAGCCTGTCAAACTTTCTCAAAGGGTGCAGCAACAACTCATCCAGTTAGGCACAAAAGATCCCAGAAGAACATCCAAAGAACGTGAAGCCTCTCTAGCCTCAGTGTTCATGACTGCACAATAAGAAAGAGACAAAGCAAAAAGGGATTCATAGGAGACCAGGACAGCAGAAACCAGTGCTAACCAAGAGAAACATCAATGCTGCTCTCATATTTGCAAAAAAAGAATGTGGATGATCCCCAAGCCTTTTGGGATAATGTTCTATGAGCAGATGCATAAAAAGTAGAAATTTTTGATGACACTGGTCCCATTATGTCTGGTGTTAAGGAAATACAGAATTTCACAGTAAGAACATCATACCAACAGTCAAACATGGTGATGGTAGTGTGATGGTGTGGGGATGTTTTGCTGCCTTGGGACCTGGACAACTTGCCTTCATAGAAGGAACCATGAATTCTGCTCAGACAATACTTAAGGAGAATGTCCAGTCATCTGTCCCTGAGGTGAAGCTGAAATGTAATTGGGTTATGCCGAAAGACAGCTATCCAAAACACAAAAGCAAGTCCAAATCTGAGTGGCTGAAGACAAAAATAAGGTTTTGGTTTGGCCTCATCAATGTTCTGACTTGAACCAAATAGAGATTCTGTAGCAGGTCATGCTTGAAAATAAATTCTGATTTAATAAGTTCTGCAAAAAAGAGAGGGCTAAAATTCCTCCATAGCGACGTGAAAGACTGATATCAAATTATACTAAATGTTCGGTTGGAGCTATTGCTGGTAAAGGTGGTGCAAGCAGTTACTAAGTTTAAGGGGGAAATTACTTTTTCACATGGTGATATGGGTGTCTGATAACTTTCATTAAATAAATTAAATAATAATGTTTTGTTTACTCGGTTTTTGTCAAATATTACATTTTGTGTAAGGATCTGAAACCATTCAGTGTGGAAACAAGACCAGGTCAAAATCTAGTATATGGCTGGACCTAACACACGTGATCCGGCAGACCAATGGTGTAACTTCATCACTCACTCAGTCACTCAGTCACAGATTTGACACATTTGCTTTTGTAGGGCTGGCCCCACTGTTGCGATCCAGCCAAAAATGCAATAATTGAGGAAATGTGTATTTAAAATGAAACTAAATGTGACTTTGGGAGGTTTTCAAAACATTCATAGCAAGCTTTGGGAAATGGTAGAAATGATTTCAGGATCTTAAAAAACACTTTTGAATTATTTCCCACAGACGTACCCAAGACACCTTTTCAGTTCATTCCATGGTAGATGTACATCTGTTGACTGGGCTATATTCTAAAAGTCCATCATTCTGTGTCAATTAATGGTTGTTAAAGACTGGAGTAAAACCCAAAAAGTGCGATTGAAGCAAATACACGAAAAGTTGTAAATCTCTTTAGTACTGAAAAGAATAAATTTATTAGGCTTAAATCGCACAAAGCGAGGCTAAAAAAAGGCTATCTGCACTTCAGTGTATTTCCTAATCAACTATATTTTTGTAATAGATGGTACTTGGGTGTTTTTGCCCTTACCACTCCTGAATGCATGATGCATTTCCTCTTCTAGGCTAGATGGATTGGTCTTGAAACGCATTGTGGTGTCAGCACATATATTGCAGTGCAGATAGCCTTTTTGCTCCTGTGGCTATTTATTCGCTTTGTGCGGTTGAAGCCTAATAAATTTATTCTTTTCAGTACTCAAGAGGTTCCCAATGTTTTGTGTATTAATTAATGGTTGTTGCCATGTGTTCCACTGTTTCCCTAGATACCAGCTCATCTTGTGTTGCGCCTGGAACGTTGCTGGGCCACTCCCAACAATGACCCCTACAGCAGTGTCCAGTACAACTTCATCAGAGACAGGTCTGTATAATGCATCTGATCACTCCTGCTGAGGGCTGATACCATGTGGGCACTGTTCCGATGGGACGTTTCCCTGCGCCTTGTGTGTGCGCGTAATGCACTGTGGGACGTATTACATTACTCATGGATGAGTTGCATGAAAATAAATGACAATGATGCAAGTACAGGCATATGGTGCATTATGAGTAGCATTCACAAAATATATGACTGATGGTAGACATGGTGACATCAGTGCGTGCATATATATATATATATATATATATATATATATATATTTTTTTTTTTTTTTTTCTTTTGGTAGTGTAGAGATGTAACAATGTGATAAATTGGCAGTGAATTATTAACTATTATAATATGTTTGTTGATCTTCTTTTCCTCGTTCCTTTGTTTAGTGGCTCATGTCGTTCACGCCACACTATCGCTTTATAATGAACTCACTGTGTCTTCAGTGGTAACTGACCCTCTCTGGTGAAAGAAGAAACCAAAAACTTACCTTAAATTGATCATTGGTCTTGACCTGTTTTCAGTCATTCTCGATTAACAACACAGCACGTAATCACAAAATACTCAATGACATTAGATATAGCCAATTCTCCTCAATTATGTAATAAGTAATAAAATTTGCTTTATTTTCATCGCAAATAAATTTGTATTCATATACTCTTCATTCCTGCATTGACACTTGGGGAGAATATTCATGGCAAAGATCTGCAACGTGCAGATTTTGTAGGCTCATTTAAACAAGGGCAGATTTTGTTAGATAGCCTTTATTGCAGGTTGTGCTGAAAGGGGCCAGAAATTGCCTGTGTGTCACAATATGGGTTTAATCTGGGCTTGCATATACACATATGCATGCACACATGCTTACACAGAAACGTGGTGTTAAAATGCAATTTCATCCTAGACTCACAGTCAGTGACACAGTGACCTCGTGACTTCTGCCACTTGACCCAAAAGCAGCAGCAGTACACATTTCAACCCCACAGCTGCAAATGCCCTTGACAACCAGCACAGTATTTCATTCTCGTAGCAACAGCTTTACTAAGAATACCAGGATTTCTGTTTACAGTGTCCCTGAGTCCAAAAGGCCTGGGAAGGGGGCTAGGCTGACTTTTCCTCTCCATTACAGCTGTTTATTGTTCCTGTGGGATTTTATGTTTTTATAGATAAATACGTATATGACTGCAGACTGCCTTTGCATTCCTACTATGCTGGAGTTTAATGTAGGCTTTTCTTTTTCATTTATTCTTAGTACAAATTTTTTTTTTAATGTGGAAAAATATTGCTGCAAGAATCCAAATTGCCAAGAGAGTCATGAAAAATAGATTCATTAAAATTAGAAAATATGTTAGAAAGGAAAATAAAACTTTAACTTTTGTTTCACAATTTAAAAGAGAGGAAAATTAAGTGCGCTTTAAAGATCATGTGAAATGAATAGAATTTTCAATAGTTAAATTCTCCAGAAAAAATCTGGGGAAAAAGATACCAAGTACTATGAAGTAAAGCCTTTAGTATTCAGTTCAGATTTTGTACAAGTTATTTTATTGTAAAAAGTGACAAAGTTCTCATCATACCTTTAGTGTTGGTCTTTATTTAAAAATGATCCATTAGACTTTCTGTATGTGCTAGGGAACTGGACTCAAAGGTTGTAGGTTTGATTCTCAGGTGCATCACTTCTGGTGTACTATTGCAAAAGGTACTAAACCTGAATTTCTCCTGGCCCATGTCCAGCTGTGTAAATGGATGGTTCTGTATGGAAAATATAAACTGTCTTAGTTTTTCTGGATTAAACTGTTAAATGCTTGGGTGTAACGCATGTTTATAAATGTAAACTTATTAATTCTCAAATTTTAACTCTTATTATACAATTTTGTGGACTGAACACTGTTTTGTAGAATGTTGTTCAGAATTAATTTATCTATAAATACATGGTGAGTGAGTGCAATACTTTAGTTTGTCTTTGAACTTCAACACCCTCAGAAGCAGAATTTCAGATTGACTGTTGAGCATGTTCGATTTCTATAGTTTCTTTGAAGCTAATGTCCTTATTCAGGAGGAGCTATATGTTTTTCCACATTACTTAAATAGCATGTGTATGTAAACCATTCACCTTAACAGCAGTAGCTGTACTGGTCTCAAACACAGTTATTCAACTTTTTCCACACTGTTCCCGGGTCATTATGTGTTTGCGGTAAATACATTTGAAAATTCTCAGTTGGGTTTTGGCTGGTAAATGCCAATGTTCCCCACACTATTTCAATCCACACTGCACCTGGATGTCCTCCAGGCAGGTAGTCTGTCACTGACTACTAAAAGTGCATATGTTATGGGCTCTAAAAGCCTGCTCAGTGCTGGAATAGCACCAACATGCAAAATGTTTTTCTACGGCCAACAGCGAGACTGATGTGACTGCTTTGGGCAGTGTGTGAACTTTTGAAGTAGGGCATCCAACTCTGTCAGTGTCAGACAAGGCACTATGAGGTCCTCTGGTGATGTCACAGTTATACCAAATGTGAACTCCACATGGCAGTGCCCCCTTGAAGGACTGCATGTCTCTCCTCTTGAGCAGGGTAGAGGTATGGCAAAACCCAGATGAATAGTTCCCAAGGATGCAACACTCAGCTGAGATTTAGAGTTTACCCTTAATTGCCACTGAAGGGGCCGACCAGTAGCCATAGCTTGGATGAATTGCATGACAGCAAGGGAGGGAGAGAGAGCTTTTTCTTGAATGTGTTTATGTGTTGGCAGTAAAACTGTATGCTGCCGATAGGGCAAATGGGACTTGGAAATTGCCAATGAACTAACTGAATAGCCTCTTTGTCAAGCCCCATCTCAAATGATTATCTAATTTCCACCACCTTTTAATCAAAGCTGATAAAGTATTTGCCACTAATTGAGCACAGACAATGATTGACAGCGATGTTTACAAACAACGATGTTAAATTCAGTTAGATTACTGTGGACATGCTGCAGTATTTTTAAATGTTGTTTAAATGCATGATAGGTTTTGTTAGAAGCAGAGGGAAATGCCCACAATAAAAATTAGAGCAGTTATATAACATTCAACTTGCAATAAAAAGCAAAATAAATAAATAAATTCATGATTTAACTAACTAATCATGGTTTCAATCAAGACCTTAAGTAGAATTCTTTGTCTTAGTGCTGGGCTAAAACAAAAACCTGCACATACACCAGCCCTTATTAAGATTGGACGCCCCTTTATGTGGATGCATTTTTCTTTCTTCCTCACCTATTTAGGGGGTTTAACATTTAAGGCTTTATAACCTCAGATGTGAGCATTACATAAGCTTGGAAAATGACTTACATGAAGCAAGACACTTTTACCATTACCATTTACAGGACTAACTTAGATTAGTTTTATATGAATAATTTGGGTAGAAATAAAGTGCTACAAATGCAATCATCTTGGCGCAAATGCAAAAGTGAAGTTGTTCTTTTTTAGTTTGTAATGAAATACTGAGATCTCATGTATAAAACAGATGAAACTATACATGTCCTGGATCACAAACTCCTTGACCACAAATGTGCAAAATCTGAGGGCGATTATTTATATTTTCTTAAATTATTCTTACTTTTGTTCTTAAAAATGTTCCTATGAAAAAACAATAAGAGATTCATGACATGTGCAGAACTTTGTTTTTGTGCATATCCCAGGTGTATGAGATAGTTAATGTTGGCTGTTTGTACATTTTATGCGCAATCCTGTTTATGTGATTTGCATTAGGAAACAGCCATGAACTAATACAGAAAAGAAAACAGTGATGCATGCCGAAATGTTCTTGGAAATGTTCTTACATGCAGTTTACGATCAAATGTGATCATACACATGTTTCGTGAATGAACGCGCTGTTCACAAATTGACAGATAAGTAACATGTTTGAAGAGAATGTCAGAGGTTGGAGTCAACTTATACAGTTACTGTTGTCTTCTTTCCTCTCAAACATTTATTCTTTATTCTTTTTTGTAAAACTGAAATGATACAGAAAATAGCACCAATTACATAATGCTATGAGTGACATCATGTTCACAGACAGAACAAAATGCAAGATACAAAGCTATAATGTACAAATATTACCATTAAATGAATGCACATAGCCTGTACATACTTGTAAATAGCATGTAAATATGTATATAGACAGTACTAGGATTTGTTTTGGAAGCAGCTTCAATCCTAGCATTAATACAACATGGGTTAATACCAATGAATAGCGGCAAAGCTACCACATAGCTGGCTATTACAATAGGAAAACACAGTAGCTGCTTGTTAGTCCGATTACCGATTTGTCGCATAAAAGTGAAACTAAATTCTAGAAAGTCTAAATGTAACATTATGAAATACACAACGTGAAAAGAAATCTGTTCCTGATCTGAAATGGCCTGAAATGACCATGTCATGTGAATAAAACAACCAATGGGAACACATGCTTGAATTGTATTAATTACGTCCAATGTCCCCTAGAGTAGAGAATAGAATTTAAAATAAATGTAAAGTTCTTATAGAACATGACAGTGATATGTGGAATTGCTAAAGATCTATGAAGCAAAAAGAAAGCAGTGTACCCTGGTATCCCTTAGTGTCTCCAAATCTATCCAAAATATCTCATTTGTGCATTGATGCAAATGATAACATAATCAAATATTTCACAACAAAATGAAAACATGAAACTCACTTTTGCATAATTTTAAATAAGTGGGAATTACTATCTTTTCATCAGTATAGGGGTCTGAGATATCTAGGTGTCCAAAGACCTATCCAAAACTGCTCCAGAAACTAATAAAATCCTTTTTGTCCATTATAATGAAACTTTGATATCACATGGAAACATAATGCAAAAATATTGTGACACACTGGAGTACACATACCTAAATATATAATCATTCACACTTGTATGTTTTTCTGTACTCTACAGTATGTATTATTTTGTTGCATGGGGATGGGACAACATGTTAATATTATGGTTACTCCAAGGGAAATTTCATGTTCATCTAGCACACAGTAAATTTGAATTAGTATTTTCCATGACATATCCATTCCATACTAACAGCTAGGGCTGATAGTCAGCCCCAATACAAATGTTCTGAGCATTATTAGCGAAGGCTACAGTTGTCTCTTACGATCAATGCGAATATAACAATATCAAAAATATGACACAACATAAATAATTGAAATGCTACAAGAGTAATACATACATGTCCATATATATCCTAGCTAGACTACATGCTTCCTGTTCTTATGACCCACCCCCTAGAGAATTTTCTTTAGCCATGCTGATGAGTTGGCAAAATATTCCAAAAACCGAAGGAAAAAACAATTACGCTTCAATGAGCGCTTGTATATTACTGCATAATGTTATGGCTGAATGTACAACGCTGTGCTAAAGCAACCACTCACGCAGATACACAGGGCTCTCACACTTTGTAACATAATTAAGATAAAATATGCCATACCATTGGAAAGCTTGTACTGTCCTCTATGCAATCAATTCAGAACAAACTGAAGGAAATTACACCAGCGTAAGTGGGGTTTTGTGTGTGGCTGTTGTAAATACCTTCCCCCGCGTTCTATTTCTCAAACTGATTTTTCAATAAATTACCACTGAATCTTGAAAGGGACATCTTTACGTGTAAAATCAATGGCAGGATTGTATATTTATTCCATATTTAGTTGTAGATATTGATATCAGAATGATATGGTATAATTCTGCAAAGTTCCTCTTGTTTACTTTGCTAATCAGTGAGCAATGTTTTTCACCACTGTATTGGCTGTAACATTCAGAGTATTGTTGGCTTTGTCTTGTTGCTATGATGGAATACGTATTTCTGGTAGTGAAAGAATATTTTTATAAACTCCTAGATGGATGCTATTGTTTAGTGCGTCATGCTTGGGGAGTGTAGTTGTAGATGAGACTGCAGGTGCTTGTTAAATGGATGACCTATGGGACAATTGCGACACTCTGTATTTAGTACCGTTGTAGTGTATCGTGTACCAATAAAGCTAAAGCACAGAGTTTGTTGTTTCCACTCATAGTTTGGTTGCAGCAGCAATTAATGTCTGAGTTGAGCAGTCTCGGCATGCCCGCGTGCCGTCCCCTAGGGGGCTTGCGTGGAGGGGTTAAGATGAGCGACCAATTCAAACCCATGAAACCAGGTAAACTGAGTTAACTGTGTAATTAACTGCTTTAACTGATCAAACGCTGTACTACTCAAGTTCACAGTAACCACGAAAGCCAGCAGACCCCGTGGCTCTCCAGGACTGGCAGGGAGAACCACTGGCTCAAATATCTGCTTTTCATAGCATTTAAACTTCCATCCATGTTCACTTCTGACTCTCCCCATATTAGATCAACTAAGTGTTTAGAAATGTCTCAATTAGAAACTCAATTGTATGAATAGTTACAACTGAGCCATAAGTGTGTCTATGGGAACCCCTTGAGGACAACCATTGAAATACAAGTTCAAATCCTTGCAGGTCACATGGTGAACAAACGGGTGGCTCTACCTATGATAAATTGCCAAATACCAATAAAATAAAATTTTAAATTAGAAAAATTGAGAGAGAAATGGAAATAAGATTCCAAGTACAGTGCCTTGCAAAAGTGTTCGGACCCCATGAAAGAACATGAACATGATGCTTGCATAAGCAAACATATTGCACATGATACTATATGGTAGAGCCACCTTCTGTTGCAATAACATATTTCAGTCTTTTGAGATAAGTTTCTACCAGCTTTGCACACTGTTTGAAAGTTATTGCTGTGGATCCTTCAATGTAGATTGCTCCAGGTTGTTCAGGTTGGTTGGATGATGGATGGCAGCTGTCAAATGATGGCACAGATTCTCAATGGGATTGAGATCTGGACTTGGCCACTGTAGAACATTTACCTTTTTGGGATCATTGTCCTGATGAAAGGTGAACTTTCTCCCAAGCTTTAGTTTTTAGAAGGTTCTCTTGCAGTGTTTTTGTTCTATTCCTCTTTTAATTTTAACAAGATGCCACATTCATGCTTATGAAAAGCATCCCCACAAGATGAGCCCCACAGAACGATACGACCACCCAGACTTCACTGTAGGGGTTGTTTTTTGAGACATGGCTGAAAACTCAATCTTGGTTTTATCTGACCATAAAAACCTTTCCCACACCCTTTGAGATTGGATCTTTTTGAATAGTGCCTTCTTTCCTACCACCCTCCCAAACAGGCCATTTTTATGCAGAGCTCTTGATACTGATGACGGTGCACCTTTACCCTACTGTCAGCCAGTTAACTCTTTAAAAGTGATTGTTGCCCTCTCTGTGGCCTCCCTCAAAAGCTCCTTCTTGCTTGGACACTGATTTTTGAGGGATAGGCTTTTCTAGACAGTGCCTGGCTGTTGTGATACAGCTTCTGCTCCCTACAATTTTCAGCGGCGCTCACTGGGATATGCAAACACATGGATTTTATTTAGTACCTTTTTCCAAATCCACCTGTTTTACTCTTATCTCTTTAGTCTTCATTTTAAAAAGTTTTCCTTCAGATTTGCAGTGTGGCTAATGATCCTTAAAGAGACAGGGTTGTTTATCCAGAAAATTTGACAGTTACTTTAAAATGTGACAGTTACTTTAATGGTTCACAGGTAGAGACCAATAGTAAGGCTATGGTGTCCTAATTAAGGCAATTTTTCTGTGTAAACTTGAGGTTTTAAGAGCACAGCCTTTCCCCTTACATACAGTAAACACAATGCCACCTTAAAATAATGAATTTTAAATGTCAGTGTTAAATGTAAATGTTTGCAAATTATACACAGAATGAAATTTCAGTGAATCATTTGTAATTCAGTAAAAACTGAGAACTGGTTAATGGTCTGAATACTTTTACAAGGCACTGTAAGTTCAAATAAGGGTCATATTTCTGGGAATGTTGGTAATCATTTGCATTTCAAGAAAATACTATGGTAACACAATTTTGTTTTTTGCTGATTTGAAACAAATTGACCTAAAGGTAGAGGGCATAATAAAAAATACTCAAATACTTTTCCTAAGAAGATCTGGATTGTAATATTTAATACATAAATACAGGGGGGTGACAAATTAAAGGAAAAACCTGAATAAATCAGGGGAGAACCATGAGGAATTCAGATGCTTCCATACAGGTGTACCGCATGATACAATTAAGCAATTAACAGGCTATCATGCTCTGTGGCATGTATAAAAATACTGAGCAGGCCCAGCTGACCTCAATTTTGTATCAAGATGGCAAGAAAAAAAGATCTAAGTAACTTTGAAAGAGGGCTCATTATTGGGGCACGGATGGCAGGAGTCACAAAGCCTGCTCAACTGGATAGTGTTTCATTACATTACATTGCATTACATTACATTTATGACATAGAAAAGTGCATATCAAGGTCATTGGAACAGCTACAAAACAGGTTCGATAAGGTACAATACTCATTTGGTACAGTTATTCATTGCCACGAACACAAAGTACAGTTCACACAGTGAACATTATTCTGATCTAACCTATGCTATGTCAAACTAGGGGGCAGTACAAGCTACAACATCAGGACGATAATGCAAAGTAAAATAAGTGCTGGAATGGAGGTACATGTAACATGAGTGGCATGAAAGAGGGGAATTAAGTGAAATGATCCGCAGAGTGGTGGCAGTTAGTTATAGTCCAGGTATAGTCTGAAGTGATGCGTCTTCAGACCACGGCGGAAGATGGGTATGAGGCTGTGGTTCGAAGAGGGACGGGGAGTTTGTTCCACCACTTGGGAGCTAGGGTGGCGAAGCTCTGTGATAGGGATGAGCGAGAACCCTTTACCTGGATGGGAGGAGGTGCAAGATGCCCTGCTGCTGCAGAGCGGAGTGGTCGAGCAGGCGTATAGAATTGAATCATGTCCTGTAAGTAGACTGGGACCGCCCTGTTAGCTGCAGTGTAGGTGAGGGTCAGGACATTGAACCTGACCCTGGCAGCGACCGGTGGCCAGTGGAGTGACCTCAGGAGAGGAGTGACGTGGGAGAATTTGGGAAGGTTGAAGACGAGTCGGGCAGCGGCATTTGGAATCATCTGTAGTGGCTGTATGGCACAAGCTTTTTTTTACTATTATAATTAAATGATTTCTCAATATGGAAGTGAACTGGGAGATCAGACTTATAAGATATTTTTCCGTGAGTTTTAATGAACTCTGCTGCAGGTGAATCCCTGCATGCATAATGTGTCTTAGAATTTCTGAGAACATTTTGAATTATGTTTTGAATGGATTTTTACATTTTAAAATTCATTACCATATGTATTAATGCACATAGCATGCACATTGTCATTCAAATTCAATATTTGCATTGTTTTCTAGTCATTTGCTTTTCATGCTTTTTTTCTAACAAATCAGTTTAGTAATGTTTGTGACAATGTGTTTGTGTCAGCACAAATATTTTCATGCCAGTAAAGTCACTGGACATTAATTCAGTATATAGTCAATAGAGCGTAAGTAGTCAGTATGGGAAAGAGATATTGAGAGAAGCAAAGAGACAGACCAGGACTGAATGATGAAAATGCTTGACTGTGTTCTCCTCTTCACAGCTGTCCAGTCACAATGAATGAGCAAACGCTGTTTGTGCTCAGCAATGGTCAGGGTCCAGAGGCCATGTTCCAGATACAAATGTTCAAGTTTGTGGGCAATGCCTACAAAGATGTCTTTCTACACTGCAACGTCCAGATCTGTCACAGCACAGCAGGGGTCTGCCAGCCTGTGAGTGCCCTCTCTTTCCACAGCCCACTTGCTTAATCTCACTAGCTCACTACCGATAAACAATGGCATGGATTCAGTCAACATTCATTCTCAATTTTGACTTACAATCAAATGCAAGTGTAACTGTTTTTCTTCATAAACAGTTTGGTGAGGTAATTTAGTGATCACTGTACTTGCCACCTTGTGCATGTATGGACACAAAGCTTGCGTTTGAGTCAAAGCACAAATGTTCATTTAATCTGGGACAATGTTTTAGTTTTGGGTAATTTCAATAAACTTGGTAGATTCTGTTTTTTTTTTCTACTGAAGACAAAGTATAATTTTGCATCTCATTTTGATCAGGGTCCAGTTTTAGGCTTTTTTTTGTCGTCTCTCTGATACATTTTTAAGTTATTTGGTCTCAGGAAAAAGTCAGTTTCTCAACATCATACAGTGCTTTCAAAAAATATATCATGTCTTCTTCAACCATGCTCTTTCTCTGGAACATTACCCATCATGTACCAGAACTGCTCTGGGGAGGACGGGGTGGTCCGAACAAGGAGAGACATCACACAGTCTCATACTGTGTCCTATGGACCCATTAGAAGATTGATGGTCACCAGTGACAAACCATCCCTGAGTGAGTTTCCCCATACATTATTCCAGGGATTAGGAGTGAATGTTTCGATCTGAGCAAAAGCAGTATAACAACATTTCTGTTCCAGCACTCAGCCCACATAAATGAATGGTATAACAGTTAAATAACTAAACATGAAAATCTGTTCATAACGTTCTCATGATGATGTCACATTGGCATTTAAACAAGGAAAGTGCAACAAAACTGTGAGTGTTGTCATAGAAACAGTAAACAAGCCCAAAATTCAGAGCAACTTCTTATTATTACTGCTATGCCTTACTGAAAGTTGCTTTCTGTGGAGACAGCAGGCCTAAAGATGGCACATTGCTGAGCATTTTAGTCCTCTCTATCAACGCATGTTAGTCGTTTGGTAATTTTTCTTGATTCCATAGATGAGTTTCACGGGGCAACATAGCTCAGGAGGTAAGGCCGATTGACTGGCAGTCGGAGGGTCGCTGGTTCAAACCCCGCCCTGGGCGTGTCGAAGTGTCCTTGAGCAAGACACCTAACCCCTAACCCCTAACTGCTCTGGCGAATGAGAGGCATCAATTGTAAAGCGCTTTGGATAAAAGCGCTATATAAATGCAGTCCATTTACGTTTACACACAATGGAAAGTGCGAGCACAGCTAGGGGGCAGAAACGATAGAAACACAATTAACTCTGGCGTTCAAACATCTGCCTCTTCTCAGTACTCATACTGCATAATTTTATCAACATTACAACTGTCGGTGCAATAAAATATTTTAGTATAACTTTTGTTAATGGTAACGTTTGGCCAGATTTATTTTTTTTGTGTTAAGTAGCCTAGGCTCAGAGGCTACATAGCCTGCCTAGACGACTTAACATAAAACAATTGGTGGAGCGCTTGACAATGAGTGTGTCAGTAAATTGGCTGTGTGGAACAATGTGTTGATAACTTAAATTCTATTGTTTACCACGTAGCCTACTTTTAAGTTTGGCTAGAACAGAAAAGGCAGAAGCGCCAGCCTTTTCTTATGTTAAGTTTCTTCTTATCCATATTATTTCTTTTATCCAATTGTTCACTGATGGAAACATGCCTTTTCGGGAAGTATGTCGGCCAACTCTTAGCTAGTGAGCTTTGCTTTTTTTTTTAGATTACACAAAATTCAGTGGTGGTAAGTAACAAAGTACATGTACTTTGTGACTGTACTTAAGTAAGATATTGGAAACTTTGCACTTTTGCTGAGTATAAACATAACTGGCATCTTTCTACTCCACTACATTTATAAAGAAATGATGTACTTTTTTCAGTAGAAGGCCATTTTATATTCATTAATATTATTAATTATAATTAATATTAATTATATTTTATCATATATGTTATATAATATTATGTGAACATAAACTCACTCATTGTCCTCATATGAGGACAATTTCTTTTCCAAAAAAATATTTCCTGCTGTAGTTTCCATAGTTTCCATCAGGCGCTACTAGTTACAAATAGCAAGGAATAAATGCACACAAAAACATGTTCTGGGTCTCAAGAGGTTAAATGGCTTGTGAAGAAGTTGGTTTATTTATTAATTTATTCCCTTGTTGTCTTGTATATTTCAATTTATCGTAAAACTATTTGAGCTATTTTGATCTATATCGAGTCTCTTAGTCTGGCATTCAGAAACCATTATGCAGTAATATGTCTTTACTTTTTTTGGGTCTTGTCCTCCTCCTTCCCTTAGATTCAGGTGGTCTGCCTCCCGTGGAGACGTTTGTCCTGGGTGGGCTGCTACTGGTCCTGCTGCTGGTCACAGGCGTGTTTGGGAGGCTATGGCTGCGCACAAGGAGATCCTACCCCACACACGAAGCCCAGCTGACTCTGTCCAATATCCACCACCTCTCAGAGGTGGCCTCCTGAGCCTGATGGAGTCATAACACCCAACACATACACACAGACACACACTTACATATGTACACATGAACATGTACACGCATACACACGCACTGACACAAACACATGTGCGAACATACAAATGTGCAGGCACGCATGCATACACATGCACACTCACACACAGAATGTATAACACACTTTCTTGCTCTCTCTGCTCCAAATGGGATCACATTATTTTCTATACTGATGTACTGTTCTGTATCTCAGTTTCAGTAGCATGATTTGTTTTAATCCATCAAATCACCATTGTGGATTGTGTGCATGGATGTGTTATCATACAGTGCAGAGGTTTGAAGACAGGGGCTCTTATGAGGTTTGTTTCTAAGTATGTATTATACTACTCTGTTTGTGTTATGTTTTGTATTTGTACTGATATTTCCTGATACTCTGTGTTTCTTTTTTATTTTTATATGAAATTAAAAAGTGAAGTTCCTATATTGCTTTCTTCCTCAGTCACCAGTGTTTTACTGACTCTTTTATTAGAATACTTAAAAACAGTGTGGTGTGTACAGTTTGAGACTAATTTCCTGCAATATAAGCAAGTTATAGACAGAATTATAAGACAGTGTTATAAATAATTGACTCCAGTTTGAGCCCCATAAAAGATCATGGTGCAGTAACTGCCCCATGGTTTATTAGCAAAACATACTATCCCTGGAGGTTGGATATATTTACATTAGTGTAAACCAAATCAGATTATGACCCTGAGAAGTGAGGGTATTAAAAAAGTGACAGATCACCTTTAGACCCTCCATTAAGACACACTGGTATATTACATTTACTGATGGCACTTTTGATGTATAATTCCATTCTCATTCGCTATTTGCTACTTCCAATATCTTGGAATCTTCCGACAGTGTTAGCACTTCTGCTCCATACTGCACCATCCCAACGGTACATACACATTCCACTATTTTGTTTTTCCCTGCACAAAAATGATATTATACTATTGTGTAAAAGGAGGTTATCTGTGTTGTCAAAGTCTACCAGAAACGTTTTCCTTCTGCATCCTAGAAGACTAACCCAAACATAAAAGGAAACTACTGACAAGCTGTACCAATGGCCTTAGTTAGAAAAGTATTGTAATTTTTACAAAGTTTTTTGGGCCCCAGTTAGGCAATATTAAGTATTCAGCTAATCAGCTGATGGACCCAAATGAGCCACATTTTCAGTCTAGTAATTGTGGGGGATCATCAATGTCCATCAATTGATTGCAGGGGCAGTTCACCAAAAAAACTAAATAAAAGCTATATTTCCACTTACCTTGAGTACTATCCATCAAGATAGTTTCGCCGATATTTGACACGTTTTCAAGATATCCATTGCAGCTCACCCTGATTCAACGGTAAGCTTTACAATGGTAAGGTACCTGAAAAGCTACATTCACTTTGCTATTTATAGATGCTAGTTTAGTTGGCCAAGTCCGGTCCAAGTAATTGATAGGATAAATTTACTGGTAGTTTATGCTTAATTTGCATGTCAATTACTCCCTGGTCCACTGTCAGTTCCGATGGGTATTGGGTACTGTTGAGTCTCTAAAAGCAGGTGTCACTAGCAAGCTAGCTAACATTAAACTTGTTAGCTCCAAAATTCCAAAAGCGAAACTGTCTAAAGTGTATCAGTATTGTACCTAGAAGAATTCAAACAATGGGACGTGCCTTTGCAATAAAAATACATTCTTTAATATTTTTAATATATTTAATATTTAGGTTTGACTAACAGATCGCACAGTTTTGATATAGAATACTAGCCTGATGGGATTGCTAGCCAAGCTAAAGTGCAGACACCCACCCTGCAGGGTTAAACCGAACAGGGTTATTAGTCTGTTGTCAGTAGACTATTAACTAACCAATTTATTGGATTTGTTCAACTCAGACTGGATCTTCGTACATTTTTTAACTCAACTTTAACTTTAGGCAACGTGGTGACAACCACGTTAAAAAAAAAAAATAAAAAAAAAAACGGCCAATTTGCATGAAATAATTTAGAACAAATTGGGTTGCATTGCTTTGGAAAGCAGCTTGCTTAATTTTTGTGAGGTAAGATAGCCAATATAGTTTTTTGTAACTTCATTTTGATATCAATAATTTCAACGACAGGCCAAGATTTGGAAGGTTTTAATTAATAACTTATAGACAGTGCTTTGTATGCGTGAGTAACTCCGCATTTGTGTACGTTAACAACGTGTTTTTGCTGAGATATGATAAGTATTTACAGGTGACAAAATGGCTAATTTAGTACAATGATGCACTTTCAATCAGTGTCCCAGAGTTTTCCTCTTTTCCCTCACTGTGCCAATGGCACTTTTTTTCGTCATTGGGTGGGAGGACATAAAACATAACATCTGGGTTTTTGACTTTGTTATTTGTACAGCCCACTACAGTACAATTTTTTCAGTATTTTAATAATCTTGATAATCCATTCACTAATAATACAAATTTCCTCGATCATGGGGGCGTGGCCTATTTATGCACTGTCTCTATCCCTAGTTTTACGGCGAACTTCGACCGTTGCGTGATGACGTAATGCACGCCTGTCCCGGTCAGGGAATAGACACCACAGTAACCGAGACCTCTGCTTTAATTGCAGGGGGGAAAAATGAACAAAAATAGCTGAGTATCGAAAGTGTCGGACAAATGGGAAGGTAGTCGTATGTGTGGACTGACAGCAGGATTTAGTTTTTCTGTGGTAAGCGAAATTTCAAGAGTTTCTGTTGTTTCAGCGAAACGCTGGAAAGACAGGAGAAAGTTCCTGTCCGAGTCCTTCAAGACCGGAGTCGCAGCAGATGCGAGATGGGTCTTGCCTAGTCAAGGTTTGATCCGCGTCGGAAATGGCTGGACACGGAGCAGAAACGATAGACTACAGCGGGACTGGTGGTTGAGCTTCACTGTCTTGTGTGTGGCTATTTTGGCTTCAGGTAGCTTTACGTGTCTTGGGATCTATCAGGATGACGTTAGCCATACAATACAAAGCCACAGAGCTACAAGAAATAAATAACGCTGGCTTGATCTGGCTATATACGACGCGTTTGTTTTTAGCTAAAAGTAGCTAACTGGCTAACAACCGTCTTGAGATGGACATTGCAGTCATCAGTGGAGGCCGAGAAGTTGAGCAGGCGATTCCCTATGATAGCTATCTAACAAGCTATGAAGTCCAGATAGCGCAGTTAGCCAGCTAGCTAATGCGTGTGTATAGTTAGTTAGCATATTAGCTGTCTTATTGGGTAATTGTTGCTAGCTTGTCTGTACTGTCAGAGCTGTTCAACTTTGTTGACACGTTTCTTTTAGGTGGTTTTCATGTATTAGCGAAATAGGAAGTTAACGTTACAGTTAGTCTATGTTAGCTATTGAGTAATCATTGTACTGCCTAAATTGTTTCTTGCTAGCCACAAGGAAGTTGAGTATAGGGAACGTTGTCATAAAAATTTTCCCGACCGTGAAGAATGCCTTACTTGTTTACATTTTGAACAGTTGTTTCTCCTGAGTAAATCGATCGTTGTTTCCGTCGCAGCACTTTAGACACAAGCAATATTGGAAGCGCTATCCTAAAATTTCTTCTTACCGTGAAGAGTGCCTGGCCAGCAAGCGTAGAAATGTGTTAACACGGCGACACAATTACATCGAAAAAGACCATCTTTGGAAAAAAAACGCTATATTCTGTAACTGCTTTTAGATCAAACCTACCATGCACAAAAACTATAAATCGCTCGTCAGTCTGTTTATAATGCCGTCATAGCGCGGAGTGTTTAAAACCATAAAACCACCCCTTAATAAAATAAAAACAATAGGCTACACGTTAACTTTAAATATAGACCAACTAGTCTGGTTTTGACAACTCCGTGATTAAACTGGCTCACGGAGTTCTCAGAAGTAACTTAAACATCCACTAAGCATTGGTGACTTACTCCTAGTTAAGTATTTTCTGCAGCCTACTTGAGAATACGTGGCGTACTAGAAGTTCAAGTGTAAGCTTAAGTATATTTTGCCTATACTTGTTCAAAAGTGAACCAAGTAGACATTCTTATTTTAAGAAAGAATGCTATTAGTGTGCTTCTAAAACTTTATGGGGTCCACCTTGTTAAAGTTCCTTCATTCAAGTAGTAGGATAATAGGACAGCACCTTATTCCCAGATTCCCCTCCTCAGTCAGTGAGAATTCTTTGAAGAGCTCCAATCCTATAGAAAAATTCCACCATGCATTATGCTACATTCTCAGCTTGGTTAGACTTTAGTGGATATGCCTCAACCCACTTTGTTTTGTGGTCAACCATGAGGCATATATATTGCTTCTTGGAGTTGCCGTCAGTTTCCCAGCAAGATCCATCCTAACCGGTACAAATGGTTCAGACACGTGAGCAGTTCCTAAACAAGACCAGGTCAAAACCTAGTATATGGCTGGACCTAACGCACTTCATCCGGCCGACCAATGGTGTAACTTAATAACTCGGCCGATCAACCAATGGTGTAAATTCATCACTCAGTCACTCAATCTCAGACATTCACGTTTGTAGGGCTGGCCCCGCTGTTGCGGTCCGGCCAAAAATTAGGAGTGGACAATGACATATTGGTAACTTGTGTACAAAGAGACACAAATACATGAAGCTTTGAACTGGGATGTATTTTTGTGTTGTTTCTGGCACTGAGGGGAGTTCAGGAATAAGGTGCTGTCCTATTTTCATGAATTTTCAATGATTTCTCAATAATAACATGTTTGCACAGAACGTGTAGATGAGTTGCGTGTTTGCTCATTAGAAGGGACTTAATTCACTCACAGCATTTCATCAAAAGACAAACTCAATGAAATAGCTTACAATACTGTCAAGTATTCATGTATATGTAAAAAAAAATGCACAATAATGAGAGCCTTGCAAGTGCTGTTATTTATTTGTTATTCTTGAACAACTGTTATTGCACACACAGGCAGACTAGTTGATACAGTCTCATTCATTTTTTTTTCATTTTAATAAGGAAAACACTTATTTGAATTATGTATTGGTCTTTTTTAGTTTGTTTAGTGAAAAACAAGAAAAATCTAGATAAAAATTGTGAATCGTGAAAAGTTTGAAAAAAATCTAGATTTTATTTTTTGGCCATATCGCCCAGCCCTAGATGGTAGTATAAACAGATTGATTGTGATGGACAAATGTTTATTTATTTATTTATTTATTTCTTTCTTTCTTTGATGCATAGTAGGTTTGATCTAAATGCATTTACAACATAGAGCCTTTATCCCAACGCTTGTATACCTCGATGTAAGTGTGCCGCTGTGTTAACACATTTCTATGCTTGCTGGCCAGGCACTCTTCACGGTAAGAAGAAATTTTAGGATAGCGCTTCCGATATTGCTTGTGTTGACAGTCCTGCGATAGAAACAATGATAGATTTACTCAGGAGCCACGTCTGTTCAAAATGTAAACAAGTAAGGCATTCTTCACGGTCCAGAAAAGTTTTATGACAACGTTAGCTGACACTAGTTGTGTGCACGTTGAACTCAAACCTGAGTCAAGTGTTGTGCTGATTTTAAATTATAGCTACCACTTAGACTAGCTTGCCAAGCATTGCATTTCCTGATAGATGGCAGTTTGGTATTTGTCTCTAAATGCCAATCCAGTACCTATCAGTTTACATGATTTTTTTGCTAATAGAGTGCAAACGGTCTTGACAAGTAAGTATGGTAGCTTGCTATTTTACTTGAAGTAAGTCAGGGTCATAGAGTAACGGATAACGAGCCCTAGCCGTAGGTTGATAATGCATTCTCCTCTGTAACATACTGACAGCTGCTACTGTTATCAATAGCAGGCTAAAGGTGGAATTATGTTATAGTAAGATAGACTAGATCATTTATCTTTAACACTAGCAATTGTCATGTACTGTGCCTATAATTTTCATTCAGCTTACACATCATATTTTCATATCATGGTTTCAACAACCATAAGCAGTACTGTACACTCAATCACTAGAAACCACCTGTCAGAGCTTAATCCTGCTATGTTGACCGTAAGATAACATTAACGATGATGACTTATTAAAGCTTGAACACCCCAGGGTGTAAGAACTTGAGTGAAGTCAAATTTGTTTATGTGAGTCCTGAGGGTGTGCCTTTTCTCATTGCTTAATAGAGCCACTTGTCATGTATTATTTCAGGGCATCATAATGTTTGAGACATAATAATGTTATGTAAATGAAAGTATTCTTGTTTAGTACTTTATCTCATATCCTGTACTTGCAAAGACTGCTTGATATCTGTGACCTATGGACACCACCATTTGAGTATCTTCCCTGGTGATGTTCTACTACGTCTATCCTACAGCCATCTTCAGCTCCCGTTGTTTTTTTAAAGGCTTGTTGCCTTAAGTTTTCTCATCAGCATATGAAGTGCATGTTCAGTTGGATTCAGATTGGGTGACTGACTTGGCCATTGAATAATCTTCCAGGTTTGGCTTTGAAAAACTCCTTTGTTGCTTTAGCAGTATGTTTGGGATCATTGTCTTGCTGTAGGATGAAGCGCTTTCCAATGAGTTTGGCAGCATTTGCTTGAACTTGAGCTCATAAGATGTTTCTGTACACTTCAGAATGAATTCTGTTGCTGCTATCAGCAGTTATAAAATCAACAAAGGCAAGTGAGCCAGGAATTGTGGCAGCCATACATGCCAAAAACATTACACTCTCACCACCATGCAGGCATGTTTCAGTATTAAGATTTCATAGTATGATTATTTTGGCCAGCATTTTCACAATTTCCAATATTATCTAGATAATTATTGAAAGTCTTAAAACAGTATTAAAATATATTTTAATGACTTGAAAAGTACTAGCCTATTTTATTCCAATCAGAAAACATGTTGCTAAAACATGTATGTAAAAATGTTAACAGTTTGGCCATGTTAATAACTAGCTTTTACAGCTTTTACAGAATTCAGAAGTAAATGGGCCAGTGATGTCATGTGAATTTGTGTGTCCACCAGCAATACGTTTTATCCAAAGAAATTAACATTCCTGCAATAATTTAAGAAATGTTTCTAAGAAATTATAAAAGAATGTCAAAATATTTTGTCTAAGATAGCAAAAGCTAAAGCAACTTTTGTCTACAAACAGGGATTTCATCAAATGTCATTCAGCAAAATGAAATTCCCTGGCCATTTTAAGTCATATTACATGATGACAGTCATGTGATTACATCACAAAGAGGACCACTGAAGGTCACTACCAGCTGAGTCAGTGTCTATAATTCATTCCAATTTTTTTTGATAATATCACCTGTTTGCACTCTGGAACAAAGTGGAAAAGAAATGCCCGTCATTCAGGACAATGTCCAGGAAGTGGCCATAGACCTAATATAGGCTATATAAAAATAGTTAATTGCATATGAAAGTGTATCTTTAAAAGTTATGGTGAAAGCTAACACTTTATATAGCCTAGGTGGCCAAACAATTGCTTGTTAGAAATGATTAGGCTATGTATCATATTATCATTCAGTTACATGGCCATGTCCATCAGAAACACAACATTTTGCTGTTTACCAAGATTGTCATCCATTTTACTAAATCAATTGATTTAGTGCATTTTTTGCAGGTAAATTAATTATGTAAGATGTAGCTATATTTAATACACAATTCTAAAAGATAAAATTATATATAACTTTTACAAAAAATGTATTTTATTTATTTATGTATGTTTTTTTTACATTTTCTATCATTTTACAGATGCCTCTATGTAAAGAGAAATGTGCGTTGAGGGCCGATCCTGTTGCAAAGGAAGAGAGGTTAGTCAGGACAAGAGAGGGGTATTTCTTTCATTGGGTAATGCAGTTTTAGAGATTGACAGGGCAGGCTGTCATATATAGTGACCAGCATCACTGTTTTAGGAAAACCCAAATCGTTTTAATAACCTCTTTTTCTCACACATGCATGCACTCACTTATGGGCGCACATGCAAACACACACACACACACTCTCACACTTCACACACACACGCTCACTTAAATCTTCAGTCCCACCTGTATTTGGAATGTCCTATTCGCGAACTATGTACTAGCATGCTCATGTACAGCTCTTGCTGCCGGCTTGGGAGGGTGGAGGCAATCCGCAACGATCCTTGTGCCTGCCAGCCAGTTGATTCTTGTTGCATTAAGGTTTTCTTTAATTTTAGTTAATGCAGAAGGAAGCAAGTCAGGTAGATTGATCACCCTCCTGTATTTACTAAATCCTCACATGCAGCTGAAAGGAGAACAATGGTTTTTAATGTTTATCTGGGTCTGTTCCTTGGATTTTAAGAACTTGCATCTAGATGTGATTCAATTTAGATAATACTATGTCACAATAAATTATTTACCAAGAAGTCTGAATGTCATTCATGGGAACAGAATCATGTCATTCAATTAAGACATTACATTAAACATTTAAAAAATACATTAACCATTTATTCCACCAAAACATCTGATGATAATCAAAAGTGATCGAACAGTATGAATTTGAAATTAATTTATGACCTTTTTCACTATTCTACTATAAAGATGGGGAACTGACTACAAAATTAGAGATGTTTAAAATAGCAAATAACTGATATGAATCCCTTCTTATATGGAAATCTGTCTATTATACCAATTTCTTATTTGTTTGATGATGGATTTTAGTTGTTTCTACAATATAAAGTATTTCAGCTCATTTTCAACTAAAATATTTCCACTGAATGATTTTTTAGGGAGTAAAATCTGACTAAATGTATATTAAGCTCTTAAGCAATTTGCGAAGTTCTTGAAAACATTATTTTTAAAGGAGGCACTTTATACATTTCAACATTTTTAATGTATTGACAATTTCAAAACCTAAAATGTCTCTGACCCAAATGTAAAGTATATATAATGTGCAGCTTATTCAAATTTTTTTTTTTTTTTTTACAAATTTTCGCTAGCAAAAAAGACAAAACAAAACTAACAACTCATAAAAAATAAAAAGTGAGGATAACATTACCATTTTTTCTGGTAGCATTATCACCTGCTGCGGTGATGCATGACTGCTGCCTTCCACCATGGTACAGTGAAAACTTGTCACTGTGTCTACTGAGTGTCACAGAATAAGAAGTGCTCCCCCTGTCTGTAGCCACTTATTACTCTTCTTCACTTTTATAGGCGGTTGACCACGGCTGGTATAAGAGCTGCTTATTTCAGAAATGGCTGATATAAATTTATGGCGATTAAATAACCATTAATGTATGTTTTACTGACATTTTTAGTATTACAGTTACTTTAGGCTTTCACTTTGCTCTTGCCACTCTGGTACAAATGAATCTTGGTCTCAACTGTCCACAAGGCTCTTTTCCAGAACTGTAGGCTCCTTTAGATACTTAGCACCAAACCTGGCCATCCTGCTTTTGTAGCTGACTAATGGTCTGCATCTTGCTGTTTAGCCTCTGTAGTTCAGTTTGTGAAGTCTTCTGTGGACAGTAGTCACTGTCACATCCTGAAGGGTCTTTAGGGTCTATCAGACAGATGTTTGTGGGTTTTATTTTATTTTGGAGAGAATTCTGTGGCCATCAACTGTAGAGGTCTTCCTTAGCCTTCCAGGGCCTTTGTGATTACTGGGCTCACCAGTGCTCTCCTTTTTTAATGATATTTCCAACAGTTGATTTTAGTAAGTCTAACATTTGGCCTATGTCTCTGACTGTTTTTTTAAAATTTATTTCTCTGCCTCATAATGACTGCCTTGACTTTCATTAGCACAGCTCTGGTCCTCATGTTGATAAATGCCAATGACAGTCTCCAAAGGCAATCAAAAGACTAGAAGTAAGACTAGATACTCAAAGCTCACTTATACATGCACTAAGAAAGCAGTTGAACACACCTGACTAATCAGAATCTCCTGTTAAGGCAATTTGTCCTAAACATTATGGTGCTTTGAAATGGGGGGACTATGTATAAAAAGTGCTGTAATTTCTACATAGTGAAACCAAAATGTATAGAAATTTTTTCTGAGTTATTTGATTACAAATCTAAAAGTGGTGGTAGAGATCAAGAAAAAATGTCTTCGTCCAAAACATTTTGGAGGGCACAGTATGTAGCCCTATTACAAAAAAGCTTGTATAATTCATTCAAGTGCCTCATATTTTTTATTTATGGTGTAATTGTGGCGTCAGCTTTTGTGTGTTGGTTTGAGAAGTGCATAATATCTCCTGTTTAGTTTTTCTTATTGTATAATTCCCGTTGTATCTCTTCAAATGTCTTACAGAGTTGGTGACACCATTCCCCAAAATGGAGGAGCTAGTGCATGTACACCATGCCCACTGCAAGAATTGTGTGAATCGAAGGTGCATGGCCAGATTGGAGCCTGGCATTTCCTGCAACCTTATGGGCTGCCCCATGGTCTGCGGGGCCATTTTCCACTCATGCAAAGCAGATGAGCATTTCCTGCTGTGTCCATTAGAGAGAGTTCCGTGTCCAAACATTGGATTTGGGTGCCCCTTCATGGTTGTCCGGAACAAAATAGCGGAACACCTGGAGACATGCCCAGCGAGTGTAGTGTGCTGCACCATGGAGTGGAACCGCTGGCCAATCAGCTACGCCGACAGTACGTCCTATGAGAACTTGAGCAAGGACTTTGATGTGGTGGACCAACTGGACATGGCTTTAGCACTGCAGGACCAGCGAATGCTGTTAGAATCACTTAAAGTGGCCACCACAGTTTCTAAAAGTGCTAGTAGTCAGGTCAGTACCATTGTAAACATGGCTATACCATCGAGCATGCCAGAAAATGGAATCGGGTGCATCAATGTGGATACTATGGATGTGGAATTGTATGGTGAACTTCATCAAGCCACAGTGGAGACTGGTAGAAGCTTAGCTGTAGCATTGGAAATCCTCAGTAGTACGTCTAAGGAAGCAGGTGTAGTGAATGGAAAGGTACCAGAGGAAAAGGTGAGAAGAAATGAGGCCTTTCAAGATGGTTATGAAGATGTTTCAAACTTTGAGAATACAGAGGTGAAGAGTGATAATGAGTTGTGCTATGAGTCAGGAGCTGTTGGTGGAATGGACCAAGGGGTTAGAATAGTTGAGGGTGGGGATGAATGTGCAAGCAACAGAAAGTCACACACAGAGCGGAATGGATTTTCTGGAGTCCTAGCAGACATTGTGGAGGCCGACCAGATGATGGGCCTCATCAAGAGAGATCAGAATGGATGCAATGGCTTTCACCACAGCAAGGGTGAAAAGGGGAACAAAGAACAGGATGATATTAGTTTGGACACTGCTGAATCAAGGCACTCTGAAATGAATGGATTGTGCAAATGCAGTAAGACTGGAGATGAACCAGATCAGGACCATTCCGTGCCCATAGCATCACGGGACTCTTCTGGGTCTCTGTCACCAATGCTACCATCACCTCTTCCAGATCAGCTTCTTGACCTCCCTCCAAACGACATCCTGCTGAATGTTCCTGCCAGCAGTGAAGATGGATGGCTGGAACGTAAGTTTCAGAATGTCCAGGTAATCCGTGGGACAAGCGTATTCATGCTGAATGGTCGCAGGGCGTTTCTCACCAACTCACAACTCTTCCGTACCAAAATGGAGGATAAAGCTGTGGACACATCTGACCTAGAGGTTCCTGATGACCCAATGGGCCTCCACGGAATTGATTTGATCACAGCAGCCCTTCTTTTCTGCCTGGGCGACTCGCCTGGGGGGAGGAGCATCTCCGATAGCCGCTACGTGGATGGATACCATGTTGACTTTGGCACACAGACCTTTTCCTTCCCTTCGGCCATCCTGGCCACGGACACCATGGTGGGTGACATTGCCTCAGCATCAGCCTGTGATCATGCCAGTCCACAGCTCTCTAATCCAAGCCCCTTCCACACCCTCCGGCTTGACTTGGTGCTGGAGTGTGTGGCTCGCTACCAGACCAAGCAACGCTCTATGTTCACTTTTGTCTGCGGGCAGCTCTTTCGGAGGGATGAGTTCTCCTCCCATTTCAGGAACGTTCACGGGGATATCCATGCCGGCCTCAATGGCTGGATGGAGCACCGCTGCCCCCTAGCGTACTACGGCTGCACCTACTCCCAGAGGCGGTTTTGCCCGTCGGTGCAGGGCTCCCGCATCATCCACGACCGGCACCTGAGGTCGTTCGGTATACAGCCTGCTGTGCCCACATACCCGAGTGGGCCGACCGCAGGTGACAGGTGCCCATCAGGGTCCTGTTGTGACAACCTGAGTGGCCTCCCGTTCGAGGTACTCCAGCACGTGGTCGGCTTCTTGGATGGCTTCAGCCTGTGCCAGCTGTCCCAGGTGTCCCGACGGATGAGGGAAGTGTGTTCCAGTCTGCTGCAGGCACGGGGTATGGTGGTACTTCTTTGGGGCAAGACACACTGCCCAGATGGGACTTCATCTTGGCACATCAAAAACAAGGTTGGTCAACCTGTCTTTTAAAATGTAACCTGAAGTGTTGTGTTTAAGAAAAACTTCTAGTGAATGTGTCAAGAAATCAGTCTGTCGAAATGTGACTGTTGCAGAATTACTTCTTAAGGGTTCCCAATTTGACATGTGCTCGTTGCTTCAGAGTAAATAGTTTTGCTTTTGCTGGCTTTATTTGAAGTTTTTGAGCGGTTACGAAGAAGTGTATTGATTAACCAGCTTTGAAACACTTAAATGTTTTGCAGACCTGTTTTGTAAAACCTGCGTGCTGTATTGTGCTTGAATGCCCTTAACTTCTTTTTATGTTGTAGAAGGCATGTTTCAAGCACTACCGCTAGGAACTCTAAAATGAAAGGCTTTGTATAAGGCAAGATTTGGATTGCAAACACAGATCAAGCTAATTTGGGTTTGCCAGTGGCAGATGCCCTGTAGTATTAGCACGAGAGGCATTGTAAAGGTTTTTAGTGGTGTGTTCTGCACAGTATAATTGTGCCGCAGTCATCTTCCAATGATAAACATCTCCCCCTGCTCTATGCAGATTTATTTAAGTCCAAAACAGAATTCTGGCGTAAGCTGTGTTTTTAATCCCATTGTGCAGCTGCTACATCTGGCCAATCCTCACCCATTTAGGTAGTGTTCTATTTTTTGTTAGTGATTAGTGTTCTAGGCTGTATAACTCCAAATGTGAGCATCGCAGAGACTTGGAAAATGGCTTAAATGAGGCAGGACACCTGTACAATTTATAGTACTAATAGATTCGTTTGTTGACAATTTAGGTAGAAATAAAGTGCCACAAATGCAATCATCTTGTTTGAAATTAAATATGCCAAATTACTAAAGATATATGAGGCAAAATATAAGCAGTGTAACCTGGTGTCCTGTCCTTCAGTGTCTCCTAATCTGTCCAAAATATCTAAATTGTGCATTGCTGCAAATCATAACATAATAGTATATTTTACTGCAAATCAACTGTTGTGACTGATGAAACTCACTTTTGCATAATTTTCAAGTTGTAATTACCATCATTTCATCAGTATAGGGATCTAAGCAGTGTTTCCCACAGGTCTGAAATATAGCCTACTTGTGGTGGTAGCCAGCGGAAAGGGCCGGCATTACCTGCCGGCGCAAAAATGGTCTACTATATGTGACAAACAATTATATATAAATATTTTAATTTATTGAATATTTCTATTAATTTCACATAATATATTTCACAGATCCAACCCACCCCATCCATCTACCCACATGGGAAGAGTAAGACAAAGTTTAAAAAATTAAGAATAAAACACTCTTTAGTGTGTACAAAGATGGCACTGTTTGTCAGAGCACTTAATCGTTCTAGGTTTTTCAAAGAAGAGCTCCAACGCCTGTGCATATGGGAACGCCTCTGGTGCTGGTCCATTTATCGATATTCGCACACATGCAGCCAGGTGCTCCCCTTTCAGTCTGTTTCTCAGGTCAGTTTTGACCTGAAAAACAGATGAAAAACAGACACTTGGCTTTAAATTAAATATACAGAAATTAGATGCAAAATATATTTAGTGCTGAAAGAAAGATAAAATTCACTTACCCTGTTCATGGTTAAAAAATCTCTCTCGCAGGGCAGAGGTTTGGATATATTTCTATTTCATCGTTTTCACTGGCCAGCAGCTGCACGATCTGAGCTTGTGTCTTGTCCTTCAGAGATTAGCCAAGGCAGGGCAAAAGAGCATACAGATGTCAAAACAAGCAATTCTAACCGCCAAGACAGACGAGACAGAAATCAGTTCAGTTCATATTAATTCAGGTAATTTACCAACCTTAAATGATCCTGATAGTACATGCTGCTTGTAGGATGTCCACTCCTGCAGAACTTTGGCTTCCTGCCCTAGGATGCATTTCTTTGTTAGGGTGTGCAACATTGAAATATTGGTCATTTTATCTGAGGTAACTGCCTTTGGACCCAGGACACTGAGGGCCCCTAACACTTCAGTGTGCTGGAACCTGCACTCAAGATTGCTCTCCAGGCTGCAAATGTAAGGTTTGAGGACCTGGAATGGTATTATACATTTTTCAGCTCAAGGAAAAAAGAAGGGAATGCAAAAATCAAAATATGTTTGAGTAGGAGCACTTCCTGGACTCAGATTGAGTTTGTTTGAGGTGCTCTTTGGATGGGATACGTATAGACATCAAAATCAAAGAAAACTCCAAGGCACTCTCTTTTTTAACAATCAAAATGCCTTTATTATCGTGGCATGGTCATATTAAACCAGAATATATGACCATGCCATGATAATGAAGGCATTTATGAAGGGATGTATTTACATCTCTGACGAATCTGGCCCACAGCTTTTCCCGGAGGTGCTCCTGGTTTCCGTGTCCCCTCCTGCTCCTCCCCGCTTCACTGGCAATGCTGAAGGCCCTAAGTCCTTCTGGGTCATCCAGGTCTTGGTGAAGGCGAGCAAGGAATGATCTGGGGAGTGGGGTCTCGCCTGCCTCCAGAATGCTCCTCAGAATAGCAAGTGTGACTGGAACCTAAATGTGGAAAAAGACAACAATATTATAGACTACATAATGCAAACATCTGGGAGCATCATTCTTTATCAAATGCATTCCTTTGTAATCTACCTGTTCCTTTATGTGGAGAAAGTTCACATCTGCTCTCTGAAACACCTTTGACAGCATTGATATGTGGGGCAACACATCTGCTTGAAGGTAGAGGGCAGCCACAAAGCAGTATGTGGCACAGAAGGTGTTTAGGCCTTTGACCACTGGGCACTTCCTTGTACTCGTCTCCTCTGCAAGAGCAGCCAGCACGGCTGGAAGGCTCCTCTGGAGATTTTGTATGGCTAGATGCTGAGATTACCACCTTGTATCTTTCACTTCCTACCAACAAGTAGAAACACTGGTAAGTATAAATTAAATAATATGACACCACAACAGTATTATGAAAATTGGTGTAAATGCACCTTAACTTTCATGTCGCTCAGACCGAGAGTGGTGGTGGCAGATCTCAGTGTGGCTGATCTATTTGCGCTGTTTCTAAAGAACAGGTGCAGTTCCAGTAGATGGCCCCTGAAGGTAGCCATGTATCTGACAGCATTTGCGGCATCTTTGCATGCCAGAAACCAGCTTTGGAAAACTGTCTGTGAGCTGCTTTGCCACTCCATTCACACGGCCTAGGTTTAAGATGTAAATTTAGTGTTGGGGGTGTCATTTTGTTTCCTTTGTTAAATGTGGGCCTATAAAGCCCTTTGAGACTAACTGATTAAGGGCTATACAAATAAACTTGACTTGACTAGTGTTAAATAACAGCTGATAATACAAATTTCACACTATCTATCAGATTTAACAATAAACTCCATACCCATCATTACCGCTGCACTGCCTGTCCCGAGTCTGTAGAGCCTGTCTACCGGGAGCTCCTTCTTCTGTAGTACACTCTTCCAGAGTTACCAGGTCAAGGGAATGGTTAAAAACACACCCCTCTTTATTCAGGTGTCTAAAATAAAATTAATAGGTTTTCACACACATTAATAAGTATCAACTAGGCCTATATCTTTATTTAAATGCACAGCATTCCTTCAAAAATACCCCACCTAACATGTAAATCCAGCTGGTAGCTTACGGACACATCTGTCTTTTCGTCAACCTCTAGGCTGATTGCTTGATGACCTTATCTCTTCCACAATAGGCAACTCTACTATCTGTGCAAGGATCTCCAGCATTTCATCCACTGTTCTGTGTGATTGGTAACTGTTTCTTTGATCCACCTGAGAAAAGGAGGTAACTTAACATTTTGCTAGGCCTGTGGCTAAAGTTCTTAGTTTCACAAGCATCAATTTGTAATATGTTTACCTTCAGCTTGTCAAAGTAATCACAACTCAAAAGCTGAGCTAGAATTAACAGCTTAGGGTAGTTGGTGTGGTGAGCAATCTCATTCTTTACTAGCCAGTAAAGGCATTTGAATCCCCCTATGATGGCCTCATGCTTGATAATAACGGTGGGCTCAAAAGCCTGCTTCACTGAGTAGCCTAGGCCTAGTAGTCTAACCTTAGCTAAAGTTAGTCTGTGTCATAGCCCAAAGAGAAAACAAATTATAATCTTTCTTATATTTAGCCAGTACAACTTTGCTGCATGTTGCGCAATGGTCAAGTTACGTGTGCTGAACACACTCTTGAGTCTTGTAGCTACCAACGCAGCATAATTGCCGCTTTCTTTCATAGAATTTGAAGGTCCTGCTTGTTCTTGGGGCATTTTGCCTTCAGGAAGTGAAATGCATGCTCAATTGGATTCAGGTCAGGTGATTGACTTGGCCATTGCAGAACATTCCACTTCTTTGTCTTCAAAAAGTCTTGGGTTGCTTTCGTAGTATGCTTCGGGTCATTGTCCATCTCCACTGTGAAGCACCGTCCAATGAGTTTTGAAGCATTTGGCTGAATCTGAGCAGATAATATAGCCCTATACACTTCAGAATTCATCCTGCTGCTTTTGTCAGCAGTCACATCATTAATAAATACAAGGGAACCAGTTCCAGTGGCAGCCAAACATGTCCACGCCATAACACTACCTCCACCATGCTTCACAGATGAGGTGGTATGCTTTGGATAATGAGCAGTTCCTTCCCTTCTCCATACTCTTCTCTTCCCGTCATTCTGGTACAAGTTGACCTTTGTCTCATCTGTCCATAGGATGTTGTTCCAGAATTGTACAGGCTTTTTTAGATGTTTTTTGGCAAACTCTAATCTGGTCCTCCTGTTTATGAGGCTTACCAATGGTTTACATATTGTGGTAAACCCTCTGTATTTACTCTGGTGAAGTCTTCTCTTGATTGTTGACTTTGACACAGATACACCTACCTCCTGGAGGGTGTTCTTGATCTGGCCAACTGTTGTGAAGGGCTTTTTCTTCATTAGGGAAAGTATTCTTCTGTCATCCACAGTTGTTTTCCGTGGTCTTCCGGGCCTTTTGGTGTTCCTGAGCTCACCAGTGCGTTCTATCTTTTTAAGAATGTACCAAATAGTTGATTTGGCCACACCTAATGTTCTTGCTATCTCTCTGATGGGTTTTTTGTTTTTTCAGCCTAATGATGGCTTGCTTCACTGACAGTGACACATCTTTGGACTTCATATTGAGAGTTAATGGCAACAGATTCCAAATGCAAATACCACACTTGAAATCAATTCTAGACATTTTATCTGCTTACTTGTAAATGAAATAATGAGGGAGTAACACACACCTGGCCATGGAACAGCTGAGCACCCAATTGTCCAATTACCTTAAAAAGGGGGGGACCACATATAAAAAATGCTGTAATTCCTACACCGTTCACCCGATTTGGATGTAAATACCTTCAAATTAAAGCTGAAGGTCTGCACTTTGAACTCCAATATGTATTGGTAGACCGCTAAAATAACAATAACTTTGTCAATGTCCAAATATTTATGGACCTGACTGTACCTAAATGTGTAATCATTTACATGCGTTTCTGTACTGTTCAGTATGCAGTCTTTTGTTGCATGGGGATGGGAGGACATTTTACAAATGTTACTATTTATGATCACTTCAAGAAGTTCAGGTTCATTTAGCAGATATCGGCGCAGTAAGTGTGTATTACTATTTTATACTATTACATGCCATAAGTGACATACAGCACATGAAGATAGTAATACCCCACATTATGTACAATAAGCTTACAATAAAATAATTTACCAGACATAGCTCAGGAGGTAAGAGCGTTTGTCTGGCAGTCGGAGGGTTGCTGGTTCAATCCCCTGCCGTGTCTAAGTGTCCCTGAGCAAGACACCTAACCCCTAATTGCTTCCAACGAGCTGATTGGTACCTTGCATGGCAGCCTCTCACTGTTGCTGTGTGTGTGAATGGGCGAATGAGAGGCATCAATTGTAAAGTGCTTTGGATAAAAGCGCTATATAAATGCAGTTCATTTACCATTCCATTTACCATCATCAAAAAAATCGTGTTCTGCTTCGTGGTAAACCAGTGTATCAAACACATCACATAACTAAGCCACCTATGGATGCTTACTCTACAGTATGTCTAATGCCCCCATTAGAGAATAGCGTAAACCTTTTGAAAGACACTATTTCATTGTGAGTGGCATTAATTCTGACAAAGCAGGCCACTACGAGCCACAACTGTAACACTGTATGCTAACAATGCCCCTATATGATCAGCAGCATTATTAGCAAAGGCTAAGAATTGTCTCTTACAACCAATGTGAATATAACAATATTGACATGACATAAATAATTGAAATTCTGCAAGCAGTAATAGGTACATCATCTCCATACGTATGTATCCTCACTAGACTTCATGTTTCCTTCTCTTCTGAACCACTCCCCACATCCATGTCAGCATAGTGAGAATTTTCTTTAGCCATGCCAATGGGTTGGAAAAATTAGTAAAATCCGAAGGATTATGCTAAGGTTATTTTGCAGATCTGTGCTGAAGCGACCATTTATGCTGCTACTCTGGGTAGCTCCGCTATAAACTTCCAATGAAACATGCCATACACAGTTGGGAAGCTTAGACTGTCCTCTTATACTTGTACTGCTTATACTGGATAAAAGTGTTATCAAACCAGAATGAACTGAAAAGAGTTACAATGGCGTAAAAAGCAGGTGGGGTTTGTGTGTGTGGCAGATGTAAATGCCTACCCCTGCTTTACATTTGTGTGCTTATTTCTCAAATTGATTGCTCAAGACAATAAATGACCACTAAATCTTGAAAGGGACATCTCTACGTGTAAAACCAATGGAAATATTGTATATTTATTGCATATCTCGTCGCAGATATCGATAGTAGAATGGCGTGAGATAATTACACAATTCTTTTTTTTTTTTGCTTTTCAGTCACTTTGCAGCATCTTTCACAGCTGTATTGGCATATCTTTGGGCTATCTATTATCTTGTAGCTATGACGAAATACAAATTTTTGGTGGTTAAAGGTAGACGCTGTTGTCCAGTGTTTCATGCTTAGGGGGGTATAGTTTCAGATGAGACTGCAGGAAGGGGGATCTTAATGAAGCTAGAGATTGTTTCAACTCATAGTTTGGTTCCAGGAGCAGTGAATGTCTGAGTTGAGCAATCTGAGGACACTGGCATCCTGGCTACTTGGGGGTTTGTGTGAAAGGGTTAAGAAGTACATAACCATGCTTTCATGCTTTAAGAACATCTAACATTTTTCCAGTTCTGTTAGTAATGGGTGAGAGTAGCTTTAGTGCATGGGGAAAGTTTATTCTTAAGCAACCAAACTGCAGTGAAATAATACTGCATTTAGGTGGAAAGTAGGTAGGTAGAAAGAAAGGTAGATACAAACTTACATTATTATTCAAACATGACAATTCTGTCAACCTGGCCTTTATCAAATAGCCAGAGTAAATTACAAATTGCGAAACGGATAGTGCTGTAAAAAAATATTTGAATCATATCAATTTGCTTTATAGAGGAATGTCTTCGTCAGCTCATGTGAGTCATTGGCTGACGGTGCATGGCAGTTGTGGCATTTCTGGAGTTAGCAAATGTTTTATATCCCATCTTTAATGTTTTTTTCCAAAAGGTGTGGCGTTTCAGCACGGCTTTTGGCACGGTGAAGGAGTGGAAATTTGCTGACATCGCCAGCATGGCTGACCACCTCAAGAGGTGCCGGTTCAACACGGTGGAGCGACGGCAGGAGCCTGTCCCGTTGCCATGCATGTGCTTTACCCGAGAGCTGACGAGAGAGAGGCGATCCCTGCGCTCTGTTCTGAAGCCAGTATTATAGATTCCTGCATTTATCCCATTGACTATGAAAACTTCTTTGTAACATGCAACACTTAACTAATGTCTTGCAGATTTCTATAAAATACTGTACGTACATTAAACAAACACAATGTAAATAAACAGATTTTTTATGTTGTTTATTTTTCTATATAAAAAACTCAGTCCTGTGTTGTATTGAAGTTTAAGAAAAGGAGCCTTAATGTATAAAATTACACTTGACTTGCTGGACATAGGACATTGGGCATGTATGATTTTTAACATGTTTAATAATTATTTTTCCCCCAGCAAATCTATGTATTAAAGTTACCACTTTTGGCTAATTTAGCTCATACTCAAGGAGTTTTTTTTTTTTTTTTTTGGTTTTGTTAAGATACTGACCAACCTGAAAATACAGTTATTCTTCTCTGAACAGGGGAAGTGCATGCAATTATTTAACTTCTTACTATTATTGCATAGTTTAATTTTGACAGTTAAAAGTTGTTAGGACATCACTAAAATTAGGATAATTTGAGTTTTGTCTGTCTAGCCTTGTGTAAAACATAACCATGATTAAATGTAAAATCCAAAATATAAATAATTTATTTTTGTAATACATGACTATAGTTTATAGTTTAAGTGTACTATATATATATATATATATATATATATATATATATATATATATATATATATATATATATACACTCACCGGCCACTTCATTAGGTGACAGGAGTGGCACCCAGTGCGGTCTTCTGCTGCTGTAGCCCATCTGCTTCTAGGTTTGACGTGGTTTGCAAGTCAATGCTCTTCTGCATACCTCGGTTGTAACGAGTGGTTATTTGATTTCACGTTGCCTTTCTATCAGCTCAAACCAGTCTGGCCATTCTCCTCTGACCTCTGCCATCAACAAGGTATTTTCGCCCAGAGAACTGTCGCTCACTGGATATTTTCTCTTTTTCGGACCATTCTCTGTAAACCCTAGAGATGGTTGTGCGTGAAAATCCCAGTAGATCAGCAGTTTCTGAAATACTCAAACCAGCTCGTCTGGCAGCAACAACCGTGCCACGTTCAAAGTCACTTAAATCACCCTTCCCCATTCTGATGCTTGGTTTGAACTTCAGCAGATCGTCTTGACCATGTCTACATGCCTAAATGCATTGAGTTGCTGCCATATGATTGGCTGATTAGATATTTGCGTTAATGGGTGCAGTTGAACAGGTGTACCTAATGAAGTGACCGGTGAGTATATATATATATATATATATACACATACACTTTATGACCAAAAATATCTGGACACCCTTTGGTCTGGGGCTGTTTTTCATGGTTTGGGCTTGGCCCCTTAGTTCTAGTGAAGGCTTAATGCAATGACTATAGCCGCGTTTCCACCAAAATTACCCGGAACTTTCAGTCCCAGGAACTACTTTACCAGGAACTAAAAGGTTCCTTCAGCCAATGGTTGTCTGCGTTTCCACCGGGGTCTAAAGTACCGCGAAGATTAGGCAAATTAGCCCACTGACGTTGTCGTCGGTCCATCTGTCATATGATTTCTTCTGTAACCCCATACTACCACCGAAGTAGCCTACATTATTTTCTAATAACTGGGACAGCCCGGAGGGGTTTATTCCACTTATATACAACGGGTTACCAACAATGACTATATATGGTTACTTTTGTATTTATTGATTTTCATATATCCTCTCAAACACATTCATTAACAGCAGAAAACATGCACACGTTGTAAACAATTTGCTGTTTTATTACTTTCTCGTCGTCAATTCCATATAGGCTAATCGCAAAATGACAAGAATAGAACGAAAACTCGGACTTGCGTGAAAATGTAAATTAGTAGTGGTACAGCCACCGTTTGCTTTCCTTCGACGTTACTGCTAGCCGAGCAGCGAAGTGTGCCCTCCAGATGCGAACCATGCACCATAAAAAAGAGTCCATAGTCTTCCCGGTCTTTTCGTGGAATTGAAAAATGGCAGTAAAATTGAGTAAAATTACGGCAGTCTGAAAAAGCTAAAGGGAAGATTACTAGAATTAACCTGTTATTTTACCCGGATAAAAAGTGCGGAAGGTGATTTCCAGTTTGCTTGTACTGTATCACCAATGTTAATTATGCAGAACTACCGCATACCTCACATAACTGTATCAAACGTTTTGAGTCAATTACAACGGGCTAACAAAGAAAATCTGGAAGAAAATATTCAGCAACCGAATTAATCCGTTTGAATGTTTTGGTAGCCTACGTAATATGCTGTCCCAGCACGAATGCTTAGCATTTTATAAAACGAATACTAAAGCAAGAAAAGAACAGAAGAGCACACCTTATAATTCCAAGACGTTGACAGGCTATAACCAAAAGTAGGCTACTGCGCCGCATAACATACAAGTTTGATTTGAAGTTATTATGAAAATAAATTGGTTTGCCGCTGCATATTTTCAAACATGGCGGGTAATGGCGGAAAATAAATACAACACAAATGCTACGATTACTCGACCAATCAGAAATGTTCGGCGCTGCAAGCTCCACCCAAAAGGTTCCTGTACTTTCGGAAAGTACTACCCCCCGAGCAGGAAAGTTTTGGGGGGTAAAACAAAGCCCCCAGAACTAAATTTAGACCCTAGTTCCAGCGGTGGAAACGCACTGAGTTCCTCAAAAGGTTCCTAGTTCCGGGGTATAGTTCCTGCGGTGGAAACGCGGCTATTCTAGACGATTCTGTGCTTTCCTAACAATTTGGGGAAGGCTCTTTCCTGTTTCAGCATGACAATGCCCCCAGGCTCCCAGCGAAGTCCATATAGAAATGGTTTTGTCAGGAATGGTGTGGAAGAATTTGACTGGCGTGCACAGAGCCCTGACCTCAATCCCATCCCATCCCGTGGGATCATTTGGAAAGCCTACTGCGCGCCAGGCCTAATTGACCAATCAGTGCCTGACCTATGATCTTCTGGCTGAATGGGAACAAATCCCTACGGCTGCAATGGTCCAACATATAGTATAAAGCCTGTTGGTTGTTAAAGGTTGTTATAGCAGTGAAGGGTGATATATATATATATATATATATATATATATATGAGGTTAAATTGCAGACACATTTAATTAGAGGATATGTACGTCCATATTGGGTGATCCGTGTAAGATTTATACGTAGTCCCCCTCAGTCCTTTTTCTATTTCAAGAGAATGCAGACCTACTGTACAGTATGAATAGGCACTTTGGGTTTTGGAGCATATTTAACCAGTGACCTTTCTGACCGTGACACCTTATTAGTGACCTTGAGACGTATAAGCCATTAATGCAGAGTTATGCTGTGTATTATGGCCACTTCATATTTCTTTGCCTTTTTTCAAGTAATCCACAACTTCATGGCGTGGGTTTAAGAGGCTAATTATCATCTGTCTAAATTTCTGGAAGTTGGAAGTCTATCAGGTCATCTTTCTTTGCACACACACACACACACACACACACAATACATACACAGACAAATCTGACTGATTCAAACCTGCTCATGGATATCAGCTTCAAATGGCGATAAAAACAAAGCAACACCTTTCCCTTCCTTTGAACTCGGCTCTGAATTCTGAACTTCAGCTGTTCTTTTGATTTAGATGGAGACAATTGATGAAAGTGTTTGGGATGTAGCCTACTGGCTCCATATCTCAGCCAAACAGTTATTTCTGTTCAACGCGACTGTCATTAATAAAATTTTATTCTCACTTTTATCATTCTCATCTTACCTAGGGACGTTCATCATACATTTCATATTAAGCTATCAATCACTTAGACCCTTGAGGAAGACACCTATTCCTATTCCCTATATCTCCACTGGTGACTGATTCTAATTGGTTTCATCAACGGTATCCTAAGGTGACACACTGGCAATTGAGCTGTTTCTAGCCGGAGGAAAGACTGGATATAATCTGTCCCTTTGTATCACTCAGAGGTTCTGATTCCATCGCAGCATAGTCCACACATACTTGTGCATAGTGCACAATCTAAGATGAGACTTCCGAAGAAATACTACTTTAAATACTACTATTTGATTAAATGGAACTGTTATAAGGACAGTAGATTTTGAGAGTAGTTGGTAAGCCTCTATGCCACGAGAGTTGACTTTTATTGTGCACTTTCGTACCAACTGCCTCTCTTTAACATTCACCTGGCACATTACAATAAGATTCCAAATGAGCAAAACGCTGCGTCAATACCTCGGTGGATAGTATTTTTAAAAGGCTCTCCTCTGTACACAAATTTTGACTGAGCAGCAGGGTAGCTTTCTTGCAAAAACATTCTGGAAACTTCAACTGAAAACTAGGTGTTTACCTTGAAAGTTATCACAGTCATATCCATTGGTTCAAATTGTACACACATGGTTTTGACTCGTGCTCAAACAGTGCGGCTATTTAAACTACCTGCGACAAACTAACTATGAGCCTGTTAACATACCTGTTGATTCAGGAACCCTTTGTCCTAGATGGCTTGCGTTGCTTGTGTGCAGAGGAAGTATTATATTATAATAATACAAATACATTTTCTGAAGAAATGTATGTTTAATAAAATGAATAGGCTAGCCTATTGATGTAGGCTACCAGTAGTCGCCCACCAAACACACACAATATTTTCTCAAGACCACTATCCCACATCCACTCCCACTGCTCAAAAGTACAATCGACAATGTATATGTGAGTTCTTTCTCATTAGGGACGGAATTACTTGTGTTTGAAGAACAGTTTTACGCCAGTGTCAGCCTGTCTACAGTAGACTACCCCAGTTCTGTGCGAAATGTGTCAGCGAATTTTAAGGTTTGTCTTCGGTGTTCCCTTAGACTGAGGAGCAAAAGCACCAGAAAACAAGGGAGCAAGAAATAAAGGTGAAATTTCATTTATTATTATTATTATTATTATTATTATTATTATTATTATTATTAATAATAATAATAATAATAATAATAATAATAATGTTACTGTAAATTAAGAAATCTTTGAGCCAAGTATACAAGGATGAATGTGTTTTATGGTCTAAAAGTAACACATTCAATTTACTATGCAATACGCCTGAGTGCAATACCACTATAAACTGAACTGCAATGCTATAGGGTCAGTTCCTTCATAAATCATCCAATATCCCCAGGCGGTGGGTATTTGAAACAGAAATAAAAATATAGTTATGCCTTTTCATCAATTGTATCACTCCCTTTTTCAAGCTTTATATCAGTATGTTGCCTGTGTACCCTCATCTGGCAACCAGCAGAAGCATCCTTTCCAAAAAAAGTAGGCCTTATAAAACACACACAAACACACACACACACAAAGAATTTGCTTTCACAGTAGAAGCAAAAGATGAAAAAGTTCAACCATTTGTGTTAATTTTTTGTTTCATGAGAAAAGAAGACGGCCATTTGGCTTGTGCGGCCTCTGCTTCCGCCCCAGTCTCTTAATGCTGCTACATAATCATGTTTGTCATTGTCAGACCTTTGTGCAAATGAAGCAAGGCAATGTTTTTTTCTGAAAATGAGGAAATGTTAATAGAAAACATGAGAAGTTCACCCTTTTTTCTCTACTTTGAACAGGGTTAAAACTGCCTGAAGGAAGACAATTCCTTTAAAATCATTCAATTTATACATTATTTAGAACCATATCTGTTCTTTGTGCAACCATAATGAAAACTCATTGATTTGATCACTTTGCAGTTGTATATTGCTAATATGGCAGTATATGCAATTATCAAATTATATAGTACAACACAAGGATCTTAACACTAAATCAACACAAAATAAATTTCTCAGGGATTTATTAAGCTATTCTGAATTGCGTATGATGAATGTTGTTCTACAACCGCTCACATTCAACTATGAATAAATCTTTATTGCATGTGTTTACTGGGTGGTTCCAGATCTGTAAACATTTCCAATTACTAGCCTATATGGTGGCATAAGATAAAAATCAACTGCTGTCCATGCTACCATACAGAAGGTAGGTATCAGGATTTACAAGTTGTTGTACAGTCTTCATCAAATTTAATGCAGAAAATGCATTTTATGATTCAATAAGCTTGTGCCTGGGCTTTTTTGGCAGGGTTGAGTCTGGGAGAGGGAATCGAGTCAACTGGGGCCAGGCCTACTTTTTAGTGGTCACATACACAAGGGCTGAATTGTCTAATCACCCCAAAGTTCATTATTATCCTTGGTGTTTCTAAAGCACCTCTTCATTGCTTGCTTTTTTTTGTTGAGGTTATTATTATTTTTTTCTTTTTGTGCCCCGCTTGATATGTTTGCTAGACTCAAATGGAGAGATGAAAGATTGCCCTGCAACAACGTACCGGGCAGTTAACCCCTTCATGCATATGCCAAATCTTCCCAATCCTTGCCCAGGGTAGGGGGTACCTCATTTCAAGCTTTTTAACTCCAGATGTGAGCATCACAAAGACTTTAAATATGGCTTAAATGAAGCAGGACATTTGTACCATTTACAATACTAGATTAGTTTATATTCTTGATTTAGGAAGAAATAAAGAGCCACAAACGCAGTTTAGGCAAAAAATCTAAACGGAATTTGCACTTTTTTAGTTTGCAATGAAATACTGAGAGATCCGATATATAAAACCAGCTAAACTATACATGTCCAGGATCAAAAACTCCTTGACCGTGTGCGTAAAATGCGTAAATGCGTAAAGTGCGTAAAATCTGAGGGTGGATATGCAGAACTATCTATCAAAAATGTCTAAATTATGCATAGCTGTAAATCACGACATAATCACGTATTTCACAACAAATCAACTGTTTTGACTCAAGAAACTCACTTTTGCATTATTTTCAAGTGGGAATTGCAAGCTTTCCATCAGTACAGTGGTCTAAAATATCTAGGGGTCTAGGAACATATCCAAAATCTCTCCAAAAACTAATAAAATGCTTTTTGTCCATTATAAAGCATATAATTATGCTCCTTATGAAGGTTTAAGATGAAACATTAATATCAGATTTAGAAATAATGCAAAAACATTATCATACAATGTGGTACAGTACCTAAATGTGTAATCATTACCTCTCATATGTTTTTTCTGTACTCTATATTATGTAATGTTTTTTTTTTTTTTTTTTGTATGGGGATGGGACAACATTAAAACAATATTCAACCATCTACCACATTTTGGTACCACATGTTCCGGCTCACATCACATCCGTGCATGAAACACAAACTCTGCAGAAGCTACGAACTAAGGGTTACATTACAGTGTGAAATGTAGCAGTAACAGGTACATATCATTGAAGAAATCTTATCTGTGTTCAGTAGATGAAGACAGAGAGAGAATCAGTTTTGTCATTCTCCAGGTGCAGTGTTTTTTTTACTGCTGCCAGAGTGAATGCGTAAGGGGGCGATGATGATTCACAATTTTGGTTACGCAGGGCTATAAAACGCTATTCCAAAAGTAAATTTAGACATATTATACATCGTTAGAAAACAGTCACATAAAGGATTAATTAATTCTCAATCAAGCCAGGTTGTACTAAAAAGGGTGACCACACCGTAAACAACATGTGTGGTATTACACACAGCTATTTTGGAAGGTACCCAGGTATCACAAATGAATGTATATTTCACAAGTGGATTGTTGAAGACAATAAATGACCATTGAACCTTGAAAGGAACATCTTTACATGTAAAACCAAAGGTAAGATTTTATATTTATTCCATATTTAGTTACTGATATTCATAATAGAATGCCATACTATAATTGTACTCTTGTTCATTTCAGTGTAGAGTGAGCAGCTGTACTGGAATACCTTTGGCTATTGTTGGCTTTATCTTGTTGCTATGACAGAATACTAATTTTTAGTGGTGAAAGAATATTTTATTGAATGTCCAGATAAACACTATTGTCCAGTGTGTCATGGGTGGGGGGTGTAGTTGCAGATGAGACTGCTGGTAGGGGGTGCTCTGTAAATGGAGGACAGGCTCAACAACGGTTGTGCTTAGAAACCCAGTCTTCAGCATAGTTGTCCTGAATCATCTACTAATAAAGCTAGAACACAGAGTTTGTTTTTTTACAGCTCATAGTTTAGTTGCAGGAGCACTGAAAGTCTGAGCTGAACAATCTCATGACGCTAGCATCATGGCCACTAGGGGATTGCACCAATAAGTTAAGTTCAATGACCACCATTTTTTTATTGCGAGAGGGTTACAGAAATGCTACGAGGTAAAAACACAATTTAAAATTTAATTAAATTTCCAATTTCGTTCCCTCACAGTTGAGGCCCTTTAGTGGCTGAGGTCTGGGGCTGCAGCCCATGTAGTACATTGGGTGGACCAGGCCCAGCTCCTACGGGTGGAATGTATAACAATTTGGTATTGAAACTCAGGACAGGACAGATCAATATTTAGAATAAAGATCTCTCCACTAGTGAAACAGCTGGCTCAGTTGCAGGAGACATAACATCAGGATCTCCACAGCCTGCAGGCCCACCAATAGCAGACTCCGGAAGCTGTGACAGCATTGCAGGCAGTGGATTGAAGCATGCTTGTGGACCTGAGCCAAAGCGGCAAGTCCTGCTCCAACCTTCCAGAGTGTGTGAGTAAATAATGTGCGAGACCCGCGTTAGATTGGCGGGCTGTCCAGGGTGTATTCCTGTCTCTTGTATGAGTAGGTGAGTGAATTGTGTGTGAGCCCTGCAATAAATTGGTGGCCTACCCAGGGTGTATTCCTGCCTCTGGGATAAGCTCCAGCACCCCTCATGACCCTGCCCTGGATAAGTGGGTATAGATAATGGATGGATGAACATCAGTTTGGGTCTCGAAAAGCATGGATTTTTATTTTTGGGTCATTGATATAATTTGTGCACCCATTCTACACCAACAAAAATAGCTATTTAAAAATAAATAAATAAATAAAAGTGTATTGTAAAAATAAAGTTAAAAAATAAAATAAAAGTGAAATTGGCCTGCTTGTTGATGTCTTTAAATGAATATAAGCAAATTAACCTATATTCACATACTGTAATCCTCAATGCTAGTCAGTTCTCCTCAATTAGGCTATAGATGAGTAATTTATTTGCATCACAAAACTGTGCATATTTTATCAACATTATTTTAAATTGTGGATGTAATCTTTGTTCTCCACACTGCTACTTGAAGAATACTCATGGTAAAAATCTGCAGTGTGCTGATTTTGTCATTTAAATGACCCTGAAATTATGATTTTGTTGAAGAAGATTTTTCTGGAAGCTAACGGGGTAGTTAACAGAGTGGTGTATGTATATATGTTTCATTCAGTGTAGACTACTTATTGGAAAAAACCAACAGATCCCCCCCCTCTCTTTCATGCACACAGCTTACTCAGGTTGGATAGCTATAGTTTCTGTTCAAATAAACTGTTATGTCCAAACAAATGTAGTTAATTCTCCAATTACCTGTATTTATTCCTTTTTTGTGGGGTGGGGCTGGTGAAAACCACTAGCCACAGTGAGTGGTGAGCCAAAAAGTTAAAGGCAGACTATGCAGGATTTTTTACATTCTGTAGTTTTTATTTCATTGAGACAATACAGTACAGTAGTTCATAATGTTGAGGAACTATTTTTGAATTATAAAAGCATTTTCTTTTTCAGTTTATAATTGACTTCAGTGTCCCTCAGGTAAGGGTGGTGGTAGCATTCATGCACTTTGTACTATGCAGTTCAGCGTAAGGATGAGTAAATATATTTTATTTTATAAAAACATTTTGCCTATGTTTGCAACTTGATTTGACTGTATACTGTACCTCAGTGTTATAAAATCCTATTATGGCTATGTAACATATAGGTCATTAATTGTTAAGCACAGCTTTAAAAAGCAAAATATTTGATGTTAAACTGGATCATTATTGAAGTCATTGTAAAACCATGATTTTAATGTTTTAATATCTCAATTACAGTGTCAGTGACTATAATGGTAAAAATAAGGGATTTTTGGCATTTTATACCGCTCTGGGTTAAACTGCACATACTTACGATTTTAGCCACGCCAGGTTTTTATCCAAATTCATATACAACCAATTTTATTGGTTGAACAGATACAGATACAAATAGAAATAGTGGCATCTTCCTCCACCCCTGTTTACCTGAATTTCATTTCAAATTAAAGGAGAACAACTTCATTTTAGCCTAGATATTTGCATTAGTTGCACTTTATTTCTACCTAAATTATGAATATAACCTAATCTAAGTTAGTATTATAAATGGTACAAGTGTCTTACTTTATTTAAGCCATTTTACAAGCCTCTTTCCATGACTCAGTTCCATGTTCACATCTGGACTTAAAACGCATTAAATGGAACACCTCCTAAATGGGTAAGTATTGGCCAGATTTGGCATCATTTTTTTAAGCAAAAAATTCTCAAAGAACTTAAATTCATGTGTTCAGCAAGCTAATGAGCATATTGATTCACTTCTTAAATTTGATCAGTTAAATTTTGTTACATCTTTTTATGTAATTATAATATAGTGCAACAAGCACAATATGAGCTTCCTGGCATGCATAGCTATATTTCTTACATAATGAGGCTTAATGTGAATAATCCCTCTAAACATGAAAAAGCACCCAATTTAGAAGTTAACAGCTTTAAAATTCTGGGATTGCAATTGTGGTTGGGACAAAAACCAACACACACAGTGGTACCCAAAGGCAAAGTTTGAGAACCACTGCTCTAGTCTAATCTCTTGAGTAGCAGCCTTTCAATAAAGAGGACTCTGCTCAGTCAGTGTTGTAAATGAGTAATTTACTACTGTACAGGTCTGGATTCAATGCATCTTTGACTCATGTGACTTAAACACTGAACATGTGTGCTTTTTTCTTGACAATACCGTCAAGCCAATACAAAAATGTAATTAAATGTTGGCTAAATCCAGGCCATGAAGTATAAACTTATTAACAACTATTAACAAAAATGTATTTACAAATGGACATAATGAATACCGAGTAATTTCCTTGCTAAAAGGGTACAGCAGTAATGAGCAATTCACAACCTAATAATAATTTCTTAAAAGTCACATACACTCAGTGGCAACTTTATTAGGTACACAGGTTTGTTGATGGAGATGACCTGTTCCTAACACCAAATCATGAGCCTGCAAGTCAATATATAAAGAATCTAGATATCGTGAAAAGGTTTAGTTGTTGTTTGACAAAACATTAGAATGAAGAAGTATGATCTACGTGACTTTGACCATGGCATGGTATGGTTTTTCGTGCCAGGTGTAGTGGTGTGGAGCATTTCAGTACAGCTGCCTCCTGGTATGCTCACACATACACACTGCAGTCTCTAGTGTATAGAGAATGCGGCAATCAACAAAAAACATCCAATGAGTGGCAGTTTTGTGGGTGAAAATATCTTGTTAATAAAATAGGTCAACAGAGAATGGGCATACTTTTTCAAGCTAACAGAAAGGCAACAAATACTTAAGTAACAGCTGTCTACAACAGTGGTGTGTAGACAGGCATCTCTGACCTCAAACCTTAAAGTGGATGGGCTAGAGCAGCAGAATATCACACTGAGTTCCACTTCTGTCAGCTAAGAACAGGAAGATGAGACTACAGTGGGCATGTTAAAACAAACACTGGATGATTGAAGACAGGTAGAATGTTGCCTGGTCTGACGAATCTTGATTTCTGCTGTGACATGCAAATGGTAGGGTCAGAATTTGGCATAAGCAGTGTAAATTCATGGATCCATCCTGCCTTATGTCAGTGGTGCAGGCTGGTGGTGTAACCCTTTATGACCAAAGTCTACCCTTTTTCAAATGGATATTTCTAGAAGGATAATGCACCATGTCACAAAGCATGCATGACTTCAAGCTGGTTCCAGAAATTGCATTGACTTCAGTTTACCCCAATGGCCTGCACAGTCTCCAGATCTCAATCCATTAGAGCACCTTTGGGTTGAAGTGAAAATGGAGAGTCACAGCATGAATGTGTGGACAAAGATCTGCAGGAACTGTGTGATGCTATTGAGTCAGCATTGATAAAAACTCCTAAGGAATGTTGATGAATCCATGCTGTGAAGAATTTAGGCTGTTCTGGAGACAAAAGAGGGTTCGACCCAGTACTAGATAGGTGTGCCTAATAAAGTGGCCACTGACTGTATGTTAAGCTAAATATGTGCGGTATCACAAAGGTAATTTGAGTGAATTCAATCAATAACATTTTAATCAAATATGGGCTTTACTTATTAAAAATGAATTCTGAAAATGAGGCGAAAGCTTTTTCAGATGTTTCTTGTTTGCAACAGATTAAGGACATCTTCTCACAGTTTTTACTAAGAAGATTCAGATACATTTTTTCTCTGATTGTGCAGTATTGCATTTTCTGGATTACTGTGTTCCCACTAGAAGCCAGTTACTCCTCTGTTACACTGGAATCATGAAGCAATCTGCTACAGCCTTATGAAAATACATACACCATCTTTTATTTATTTGAATGTCAATAACAGCTATTATTCATCCACTCATTAATATTAAACATATTTGGGGTTTGCTTATACAACTTCTGCTCCATGATCCCAGCAGTGAACAGAAAATGATTTCCCTCAAAATTGGGGGTGGGTTAAACAGGTGTTCCAAAGCAATGCTGCCCAATATTTCCTAAATATTCATGTAACTTGACCCTGTGTTTTTTCATTGTACCATCTAAAGAGAATGTCTTCATTCTCTGTCACAAGTTTCTGTCACATGAAAGTGAAAATGTCAATCATTTATAATGGGAAAAAACATATTTTTGTTGAGATATTTCTTTTGGTTGTAATGAGTAACTGATAATAATAATAATGCATTAATGTATGAACCAAAAGGAAGTCAAATCTTGAGAGACATGTATACATATAGGCCTACATAGCCTGCAAGTTAAATTGTACGGTATACCTCGAGTGTACATACTAACATTGTTATCAAATAGGGTTGCCAGATGTCCAGTTTTTGAGCGGAATGTGTCATTTTCAAATAATTTGTACATGTCCGGTTTGATTTTATGAGTTATTCGTGGAAGATATTTACCTGTAGTTTATAATCAATTTGCATGTCTGTGACTCTCTGATCTGACATTGGTTTCGAAGTTTTCCCTGTTGACGGTGGTTCCAAGGGCATTCCCCCGGTCTGACAATGTTTTGAGGGGAACCCCTGGACCAACAGATCCATTGTTTGCTGACTACGTAGCTGTCCTCAACATTGGTTGCGAGTGGAAACTGCTAGCAGCTAGCTGGTTTACTGTAGTTAACTTTCAACTAGTTACGTTCACTGACTAGCTAGCTATTGTTCAATATTTTTAACAATAAAAGTTTGCTAGCTAATGCGCTGTTGTAAAAATACAAATAATAGTTAGCTACTAGTTCAGCAGGAGGCTCGTTAGCCATCCAGTCTGGTGCCATATATGCCACTGCTGGCTACCTATACTTCAGTAATGTTAGCAAAGAGCATAAAGGAAAAGGTAGTTTCATTTTTCATTTTAAATGAACTGAACTGCTGTTAACAAGCTAGCTAGCCATGCAGCTGATTTAATGAAGCTGCTTCGCTAAGTAGCCAGCCTGTTGTAGCCCTACAATGAAACAAACGTGTAGGCTAGCTGGCTTCATCATGTTTTGGTTAACAGTTGTCTGGGTTTGCAAATTCTGGTTTTATGGCCTACCTAATGTTAGTTATGCAGCTGTTGGAGTCATGAGACAATATTATGTGGGGTTTGCAAATGGTAGAGAATGCATTTAAGTTTCACACAAAGATTATACAGAGTAAAAGCAACATTTTCTAATTCTGGGGCAATTTTTATTAGTTAATGAGCCAGAAACATACCCTACCTATGCACGCGAACACAAAAGCGTGAGCTACACACTGTCGATTTCATGTGTAGTGGAGTCACCTGAAATTCTTAACGCAAGCATTAACAGTGTCAAGCATCATAGCAAGAGGGACTATAGCAGGGAACAACAAGATGAAGCCACCTTCTTCAATTTGTGCTTCCTTCCGCTCAGTCTTTCGGAACTATCCTGAATTGCCCCCTAGAGGTGTCAGTTTATTAGCACCACAGAATGCATGTTGAGTATGTACAAGCAGGACACTGAATTTGCAGTGCATCAGGCAAAGGTTATCATTTGCATTTGTGTACTTATGTTGGGTATGTTTCCGGCCTTACAACCCTTCTGCCTGTGTTTTAGTGTTTGACAATTGGCTACTTACAGTGGTCACTGGTTTCAGTTGATGCGTTTGCCTCTGCGGCGGCAGTTCTGCTAGCCAGAAGGAAATGCATGCGAAATCTTACAAATCTTTGAGCAAATAGAACATAAACAAGACCAGGTCAAAACCTAGTATATGGCTGGACCGAACCGGCCAACCAATGGTGTAACTTCATCAGTCAGTCACTCAGTCACAGACATGCGTGGTGTAACTTCATCACTAACTCAGTCACAGACATTTGCGTTTATAGGGCTGGCCCCGCTGTTGCGGTCCAGCCAAAAATGTTTCTATAGGTTTTTACACAAATACGTGGTCATTTAACAGGCTGTGTATAAACTGTCAAACTCTGTTTAGATCATATTTTGTCATTGGTTCTAGATGCAGCTATGTGCCCAATGGGGAGAATTATTGATTGTGGTACTGGAGCATTTGTGATGATGTAATTATCAGGAAAAAGAAGAAGTAGAAGAAGAATAAAAAAATGTGAAATTCTCTAAGTTTGGGGCTTTTTTGTGTGGACATGTGAAGTTCTCTCTGTTTACATGAGGTGAGAAGGTACAGAAGTTAATGTTTTTAAGGGCTAAGAGTCTGTGGTCATTGTGGATATTTCTGTAGGAAACCCTGAAAAGTACTGAAATCTCGGTGATGTATAAGTATGGGGCATGCTGCCCTACCAAACCGTAACTTAGTGGGATGGCATACCTGCCATCCCAATTTATCACACTGGAATCAGTGTGTTAGGTGCAGGAGTGCGCCTAACATGCATGTCTTTGAGTGTGGGAGGAAACCGGAGTAAACCCACGTGAACACGGGGAGAACATGCAAACCCCGCACAGAAAGGCCCCAAGCCGAGATTCGAACCCACGACCTTCTTGCTGTGAGGCGACAGTGCTAACTACTGTGCCACCGTGTCCACCCAAGGGGGCTGGATCCACTCACTCATTTGGTAATCTTTTGATTACTTCATCTTGATTACTTCATCTTCTTGAAAAAGCAGCATGTGGAACATAGACATACATATATAGCCTATGCTCTGGGTGAAAGAGGGTGGTCACCTCTGGTTCCAGTGCAAACTTACCAAGTTATCAACGCTCATATGTCATTTTTTGCTGTGATGGTTGACACTGAACCCATATTCATACTGAATCCGACCATCATCTGACAGGCGCAATATGCTCTCTAATGGTGAAGCCATGCATCCTCCGACGAGATTGCCTGGCATCGCCTTTGCCTCCCATAATTGATAGCGATATCACAGAGAAATTTCAAATGTCTGCATATAAATATGAAAACTTAATTTAATTTAGTTAAGGTGCACGTAGCTGCTTCCGAGCATAGTATTGTCCTGTCTGGCACCGTGGATCCACACTGTGGACAGCTAAATATAATTAATATCAGGAAGCATGCAAATCCAATGAATCTTACAGAGTTTAAGTGGTGGCTTCCACCGTAGAGCAAGAAACTTCTTGGCTGCCATAAGTCCAGCGAGCCAAACATTTTTCTGATGCAATCCATGCATAAGACCCGAATCGTTCAAGAGCATTATACCAGGGGTACAAGGGATGTTCTTGAGTAAAATATTATATAAATAAATCTGAAGCCAACATTGCTTAACCTCAATGCATTTCCAGAATGTATGCATGAAAGTGCTGGAGTAGAAAAAACATTTGGGAGAAGAAGAGCGTTTCATAATGTAGTGCTTTCTCAGGGTAAGATAAGTCCAATGCAAAAAAAAATCATAGTGTGTTGTCTGATGATTAGGATTTTTTGATGTGACAAGTACACTCTGACAAATATTATCCCAAGCAAAGTCAACTTCATCTGAAAGATCTATATTCCATGCAGATTGAACAAGAGCTTGTAAAAAGCTTCGCAAAAAACAGGAATACAATGAGGAAATTAAACTTTAAGTTATCCCCCTGCGTAGAACTGTATAAAGAGAATGCAATGGTAAAGCTGTTCCCCACGGTACCCTATAGGCTCATAGCACAGAGCAAACAAAGTTAAAAGAAGTGAGAGCTGTTTGACAAATCAAATTCAGTTTTTAAATCCAAAAACACACAGAGACCTTCATTGCCAAATAAATCAGCGAGCAAGATACTACAGAAACCACACCAGATATTCAGCTGACATGAGGATGAGAACATGAGAGGAAATAGATTTTAAAGTGAACCATTCCTTTAAATATTTTTCTTTTGCATTTTCCTTTATACTGAAATACTTAAGCTTCTTTTAAATATAAACTTACTTGAGTAATTTCATGATTCGCTACTTTTACTTTTTCTCATACAAAGTGTCTCTGAATTAAGAGTACTTTTGCTTTAGTAAGTATTTTCAGTATTCTTCCCACCCCTGCCTAAACGTTATGACCCATCCACTGTCCATTGTGAACCAATGAATTCAATCAAGCCTGCCTCACACATCAACCCACTACTACATTCATCCATTTGGCAGATGCTTTTGTTCAAAGCCATTATGGCAAAACCACATAGGTCAAATAACAAGCTCGAGAACAGAATAAGTTTTACCACCATATATGTGAAAAGCTTACAGATCAGCCATTACACAATGAATAAAATGAAACATTAAGTGCAAAATGCTTGCTCTTTTGTTTAATATATTTATAACTGTGCAAGATGCTTTAAACTCTTTAAAAAGTACTTTACAAAAAATCCCTGGTTATCATTTAATTTTCTTCTTTCAGCTGTGAACCAGACTCTCTGACTGTCCTCCTTGCTTTGTCCTCATTTGCTCACTCTTTGTTGTCGGGTCTCCTGTGCCCTGCCCATGACCCGAGACCTGCACATACAAGTTCAGCACACTTGTCTACAGAAGTGATAGAGAGATAAAAGTCAAAATAAAGAGAAAAATCTAAATTAGAATTTTCTTCTCATTAACCATAAACATAAATAAATTAGATGGCTGGTACATTCATTATAGCCATTAACTGATTTGTCTACTTGATGCAACTGTTTGTTCTTCTCGTTCATTAAAACCACCTGCCTAATATTGTGTAGGTCCCCCTCGTGCCACCAAAACAGCTCTGACCCGTCAAGTGTTTTTAAAATCATGTGGAAATAATTAACCCTCTAACAATATCTTAGCTTTCTATAGCCCTGTAGCAACTAATAATGTAATAAACTACCAATAGTGTAATAACTCCCAATAATGTAATGCATTTAAAAAATGCTATGTAATAAAAACCAATAATGTAATAAATAATAGTAGTAGTAGTAGTAGTGGTGTACTTTATTGATCCCCAGGGGGAATTTGCACTGTTGCAGCATCAAAGACAAAAAGGAAACACAATCAGATACAAATTTACAGTAGATACAAAATATCAGATACAAATATACAGTAGATACAAATATATACAGAAATCCAAATATACCAGAGGACACCTTCAGAGGTGGAGTCCATGCCTCGACGGGTCAGAGCTGTATTGGCGGCACGAGGGGGACCTACACAATATTAAGTAGGTGGTTTTAATGCTGTGGCTGATCAGTGTATATATATATATATATATATATATATATAAGGAATTTGGACGGCACTGTATGGCCAAGGAAGCTATTATGAGGCTGACATAGGCTAAACCTTAGACTTACCAAGACCATATGGTATGTGGTTTACCATATTCTTACTCATCTCCAATATACCAGCATAAGAGAGCTGAGCAAAAATGTTGCAAGTTCGAATCCCAGGATGGGCTATTGCACCCAAATATGCATCCAAATTTATTCACCTTACCATATAAATGGGTAACATTTAAAAATATATGCAGTACAAGTCTCCATGAACCAGGGTTCCTACTAAGGAAATACTTATTAAAAGTGCAGTCAAATTAAATCAGTATGACTGCGTGATGAATGATACACAATCTCCTAATTTGTAGAACAAAAATACAGAAATTCTTGGTAATTGAATCCCCCCAGTTTCCCACCAAAATAACTACACTACCACAAGTACCTACCATAGCCAGATGAACAGTGACCAACTCCAAAGCAGTAAATGGACTGAAAATGAGAGGAAGAATTATATAACTCTATATTGATTTTTTTCTGAAAAGAGTTAATTATTGCTGTCAATATATTTATTTTTAAAGCAACGTCATGTAACCTGTTTTGCTGACAGTGAATTAGAATGATAGGTCCTTGTCCACATGTTCAAATGTGAGAAGGTATGAAGGAATATTTATGCAGCTACGTATTCCAATTTCCCTGCACACCTCATTGATGCTGACAGCTCTAACATCATTCAATTTGACTGTTGGATATTAAAATGAAAAACACTGATCTACTCACTCAGACTACTGTCAGGATCACAGTGCTCAAGTGTCACTGCCAATTGCACAAGAGAAGCTGCAGTTTGTTTGCCGAGTTAATGAGTTTGTCCAGTCTAGGGCTATGCTGGCAAGGCTCCCCAATTCTAACAGAACTTTAATTTTCTAACTGCTTGAGTGTCAAAATTATTCAAGTGGAGGCATGAAGAATAATGACAAGGTAAAAGATCAGTTAGCAAGAGAGCTGGAGTCACTTAAAATGTGAACAATGGTGACATGGAATCTGATGCTTGTCTCATGCAATTTTGTATTTAAATTGCTTTAGGTCACTGCCACTCTATTTTTATCCCACACTTAGAATGCCTCTATAACATCTGCCAGTTTGGAACACAGGTGCCATCTTCATCTGAAATGTGTGCAGCCAGCTCCCATTTCTTTTAACTCTATAGTCCATCAATGTGATCATCATAGCACTCTCGACCTTATAACCATATAGTTTTGCTTTTCTAAATATGTGAAATATACAGTGCCCTCCAAATGTATCTGCAGTAGTTAGGCAAAATGTTGATTAAAATAAATTCTGATAGAAGAGATACTGCATGCCTGCTTGAACCATCTACAAGACATAATTTTACATAATGTAATCAATTCAGTTTCATCTTCTAATGGCAATTAAATCCTACTCTCAGCAGTCTATGTACAGATCTGAATGGGCCTAGCTAGTTAGCTAGCTATATAGCCAGCAATGCCAGATACTGCTGGGTAGCTTGTCACAATAGGAATAATATGAGACCACCAAAGCTAGAGAATTATTTTAAACCAGTAAAAGAAAAACGTTGGATTTTCATTCTGGTTTGTATAGACCTATAGTTCGTCCACGTCACCACTTACGTCACATGCGGAAGTGGTGGCAGAAAGACGGCGCGAAGTATAAACAAGAGAGAGCGGTACACAGTGATGGATGGATGTATGTTGTGCTGTGCTGTTGGCTGTCAAAATAGAAATGGCAAAAACCCAGGACTTAACTTTTATAGAATTCCGTCAATAAAAAATCAGTTTGAGGCTAATTGTAGATGACTGTAGCTTCAAGTGATCCGAAGATCTGAGTGGACAGATGAGATAATAGCCAACTCCCATCTTTGCAGTGAACATTTTATTTCAGGTAATGTTATGCTATTAACTCATATCAATACGTTGTTCGTATATGCAATAATTATTTTCCTATTTATGATGCGTTATGTCGTAGTGAATGCTAATTGTAGTCTATGTTAACTTTTTAAAGGCAAGCCATCCCTGGACCCTGCATCCCCAGACTTTGTGCCCACATTGTTTAAGCACAGGCAGCATCAGTGTGATAGAATCCAAAGAAAACTTGACCGGTAAAATTCCCTCGTCTTCAAAATGTAACATGCCATGCACATAGAGTGTGTTCTATTATTATGTTCTATTCTTGCCTCATACCAATGTTGTGTTACTGTGTTTATGTTAGATATCAAAGGAAGAGAAGAAGAACTACTGAAGCTCTGATGAAAATGGAACATCAAATGCCCATTATTCCAAAGACAATGATCCTCTGCCCAGCACAAGCCAGCCTTTCAGTCATGACCAGGAGCTTGAGCTTGGTATGATAGGCTACTTTGTTATAGGAGGTCTAATGGAAAGTGCAGTGAGATTTTTCTTAACGATTATCTCTAGATTCCTTATCTGTTTGAGTCTGAGTTCTTAAGTAGAGCTGTAGTTATAATCAGGCTTAGAAGCCCTGATTCCTGTTATAGCCTAAATTTAGTTTTTGTCAAATGCTGGGATTGTAATTGCAAACGTAGTTTGATAAAGGCTTGATGTATATTTATCCCATTGTCAATGTGATACAGTATGTGAGACTCATAGCTTTTTGTACCTACTTCATTTTCAGATGAAGAGGATTCTACTGTCCCTAGAAAGGCCTATGATGACCTGAAATTAAAGAATGAGCAACTGAAGACAATGCTAACCTTCGGAAGGAAGTACAACATCTGAAAGATCAAAACAAAAAGCTTAAAGAGACAATTGAAGACCGACATATTTCCTATAGTGTCATTAAAACCAAGGCTAAACAAATGCTATTCTTTACAGGGTTGACCACCATCATTTTTCAGTGGTTGGTGTCAAAACTGAAGGACAGTATAGTGACAGTGTTTCCTCACCTTTCTATCGAGGACCATCTGTTGACCGTGCTTATGAAGCTACGACTTGGTTTAACCAATAAAGACATAGCTTTCAGATTTTAGGGCGTTTTCATATTAAGTACGATTGCTTCTCTCCACTCCCCCGCCGCTCAGCTTTCACATTAGTAATGTTGTTCCGTACCCGAGTACACTTGCGTCATCAACAACGCGACATTTGTTTATGTTGTCGCTCCAGTGTAAAGCCCCATTCGCAAGATCCCAAGCCCATTCTAAATAGCAGTCCACTTCCGTGTTTTGGTACAGTAGTTTTCACACCTGATGTGAACCGTACCCGAGTACACATGAACCGTACTCGAGACCACCTTTTCAAGTGGACCCGGGCACGGTTCGTTGATCCATGCCCGGGTACGGTACACAGTGTTCACACTAATCAAACGAACTGGACTTTGGGTTCAAGTGGACTCGTGTACTCGGATCCGGGCCCGGGTCTCTGATGAAAGCCTCCTTATGTAGACCCTAATGTAATTACCCAGGCCTTGACTGGGTAATTACTGGCTCCCTGCAATGTCAAAAATATTGAAGACACTAATCAAATGGCCAACTAAGAATGCAAATCTCAGGAACATGCTACGGTTTTTCAAAAAAAAAAAAATTAGGGGTTGCAGGTGTATTTTCGATTGTACGGAAATCTTCATGGAAAGACCTTCCAGTCTTACCGCTAGGGCTCAAACTTGGTCAAATTATAAGCACCAGAACATAAATATTTAATTGGGATTGCACCAGCAGGGGCAATTTCTGTTCTCTTAAAAGTATAGGGGGGGGGGGGGCATATCTGATAAAATGATCACCTCTGAATCTGGATTTTTAAAATTGCTGGAGCCAAATGATATGATCTTAGCAGATCGTGGGTTCTTAATCAAAGGTGAACTTGCGTCATATGGTGCTACCCTGAAAATTCCTCATTTTACCAAGGGCAAAACGCAGCTTGCTGTTCAAGAGGTTGACACATCAAGGCAACTGTCTAATGTCAGGATACATGTAGAGCGGGTAATCGGTAGGTGGAAAACTTTCAAAATATTGACATCTGTAATTCCAGTCACACAAGTTGACTTGCTTGATGACACAGTTGTTTGTGCTGCACTGGCTAACCTTAGCAAAAGCATTGTGCCTAAAATGTAAATAATGCCTTTGTACACACAAGCATATATACTTAGTTGTGCAGGCAACATTAAGTACTGTATCACAATAGGGTACAGAGGAGCATTCATAGGCTACTGTCTTTGCTTTAATTAAACCTCAGGAGTCTCAGGCTTTATTGTATGTTTCATCAGTTTATTGTATGTTTATTATCAGTTTTTGTATGTTTCATCAGTTAGCTATGCCATGGTGATAAAAGCAGTCAGCAAATTCATTCATTTTGATTACAGAAGTGCTATAACCTTTGACTGACACTGTTTTCAAGTCTCTCGGCTGAGGGAGCGTCAGTGGCCTTATTACTTGAATGTTAATAAAAAATGCACGTTTAAACTACATCCTTTGTATGTAAACATCAGTTAATTCCATTTTCATCCAGTACATATATACATATTATATTAACGTTACAATCTCGAAGATTTCCGTTTCATTCTCTTTGGCGGTACCAATGGCGAGAAGCGGTAATTGCAGGTGTGTTTTTGGACCTCACTTCCCATAGATCCAACTGGATCCAACCAGTGTCGCCTGTGTGACGTCAGTCAGTTGGCACCTGGGCCACGCCAACTATAACACTATTGACTGAATAAAAAATGGTTGTTATAAAAGTAACGTTATGTACATACTCATTTGTTGTCTCACAGGCTAACTTAAACTGTCTTTACACTGCCGAGCGGGGTTAAAATGCTGCAGCAGACCTGGGGTAGAATTAGTGATGATCAATTTCCACGTTCTTTATCCTTTTGCCCGGTATGAACATCTTTACACTCTGTTATTGTAACGCTAGCAGACACCAGAAAAAACAGTACACCACACACACACAAGTGAGTTGAAGAGCGAGCCTGTTGCATTAGCTCCGCCTACCCTCTCTGGCGGACAAACCCCACTGATGGGTGATGGAAAGCGTGTCACTAACTATGCGCCGCTTGTGATTTTTTCCCGGGAATGTCACCACAGACACCCAGTTCTTTAATCATAAATAATAATAATAATAATAATAATAATAATATAAATTAATATAATAATAGGCTCAATTACCATTGTGTTACCTAATTCGGCGATAGATAATGACTTAACAGACATTTATTTTAATGAAAATCTTTGAGATTATTACTTTAACTATATATACAACTCTGTACATATTGAGAAACAACAAAATCAAGATGAACAACATTTTACCATGACATGTACATGAACAGCAGGTGATATTGTCCTAAAACACTTCACTTTAAGTGTTGTATTTGAATGTTACACTACTAACTACACACACTGCTTGCAGAACCAACTGTGAGGTCTTTGTTTGATGTCTGCACACTGACAGTGAAATCTGGTCTTGCACTTGGCACAGTTAATCATTTTACCAAAGTCTGGTCTGCCACAGTGGGGGCACAGATTAGGGTTACTAAGAAGAGGGTCCCAGCTCCTGGTGAACAGGTCTGGCAACACATTCTCTCGAAAAAAGTGTTCAGCTTTAGGTAGAAGATTCTGCAGCATTTCCAGTATCTCTTTGAATGTGACTGATGATGAACGCATTTTTTGTCCAAACTACAAAATCTGTATACTAGACATCACAGACTAACATTTGTGGCTGACACTCCTAGTAGTATTGGTGGTTCTTTTTTTAGCTGCATTGATGTATCCAAGCAGACATTCAAGTCAGCATTGCATCCACTCAAGCTGTCACGATACTTGTAAGGACATTTTATTTCCAGTGTTCCCTTTCCACAACAAGAACAGCACACCAGTCCATCTGGTGTTGCCCCAAGGTGTGGATAATCGGGTCTAACAACAAGACCACATGTGTTTGTTGCTACACGTCAGTGTACTGTTTTCTAGCTGTTTCTTCCATTTCTCTTCCCCAGAGCACAGCTGGGACTTTCAAATCCCTGCCTTTCTAATGCATGGTGCTTGATCAAACTAATTTTATCGGAGTGAGGATGTGCATTGCAGACACGGTGAAATGTAGTACCTGTAATTCTGCCGATTCTGTGTGTATTCCAGGCCACACTTTGAGACCTGAAAAAGACAACATCAGAAAGAGTTTCTTGAAAGGAGGTCTACTTACATATTTCTAATGGTAAAATCTGTCATAATAATGGAATTATTTACTACAAGAATATGTTCATATTCTGTGAAGAAATAAGTATTGCGTAAGAGTATATTATCAGAATTGTGATTCTCTTTCAAACAATTTAATGTATTTAAAGACCTAGGCTAATAATTTCCTCTAGGTTTCCAGGTGAAGTGGCATAAGAATATCAACAATAGATTATCCCTTTTATTGGTTTCCTAATTTTCTCCTGCGTTCTCCTCTTTGCCTTTGGCTGACTGGCCCTCCACTTAGGTTTGCTGAAGTCCATCTGATCCAGAGCTGCAGGTTTCACCTCCTTCTTTGACATGTCCTTCCACATACATGTCCCTGATGTGCTTGCCTTCTCTGTTCTACCCATCCTCACATATAGCTCAACCTTAAACATTAGGACAGCTGCATGACTGCAGCATGAGCCTAGGCTTGAAATAGAATATTGAAATGGTAAGGATAACACTCAATATTAAAAGGAAATAACAATTTATACTTAATTTACTGAACCGTCGTAAAACTACTTATCTCAGTTAACTGTTACAGCCATAGACACTAAGCTACCTAACTTAGTGAAAACTAACTGATGCTAGCACTTATCTTTGTAGCCTACACACATTTTAGTCTACAATATTGATGAGTTCAAACACAATTTACCCAGTCATGCAGGTGCAGTTCGCTGTCGATAGGTAGTTTCGTACTTTGTTGACGATGACCCAGGTCTTGTACATCACCGTCTTCTGCCCCTGACGCTGACTTGGCAGCACCTCCGATCGTAGTACACAGAAATCGGCGCACAAATCTTGATAAAGTACATCCTGAATGTGTCCACAAATCACGTAATTATACGCATCAAGAGACTTATCAGCTTTAAGTTTTTCTTTCGTGTACACGCTAGGTGTCTCAATTAGGTAAGCGTATATATTTGGCAATTCAAGTCTCGGCCATTCAGTTGGGTCACACACCCACTGGAAGTTTTTAGGAAATTTTGTTCCATCCAAAAGGGTTAATTTACCTACGTAGGAACGTTTGTCTTGGGAAGACAAACCGTGGAAATATTTCTTTTTGATTCATTTTTCTTTTTGATTTGTCTCTGTCACATCGAGCACATCCCTCCATAGATTTCAACAACTCTTTCCCGGCTTTCTGCCACCACTTAGTGTGCATGCATGGCAATGTTTGTAAACATTCGGATTGGTCTATTGATTCGGAAAAACTTGTCAAGTCACGTGACACGAGGAGTCATCCTCCTCTGGAAATTCATTTGAATAGATATGAATAGGTTGTCAGAATGTTGGTAATACTGCTGACACAGGAAGCCATGCTGCTTCTTTCCTTGAGTACAGTGATCGCAGGCTGCATGCATCATAGGAAATAGTCACAATTACATGTGAGATTAAATGTAATTTTAATGTATAACCTCCTGAGGTATAATCTCGCCATGTGAAGTGTATTTTCTTGCTTTAAACCACAAACCTGTCAATGCTCATATCCCAGCAAATGTGAAGCGGGCAGATTGTCACAAACTTTTGTAGATATCTAAAATAAAAGGTTGATCATTATCAGATTGTCATAGTGATTTAGGACAAAAAAAAAAACTGTCAGAGAAATCATCTGCAATCTCCAGAGTGCAGTATTAAAGTGCCGCAAGTATTAAAATTCAGAACAGTGGGAAAGAATCATTTCTAAGGCTATGCTGGATGATGCAAAAATCTCATCATCGGCACCAAGAATGGTAAAATAATATAAGTACTGTACAACACAGAGGAATTGAAACAAAGTTTTATGGAATTTTTAGTTTTAATATAAGTAATTTTTTTGCTCCCAATTTGGAATGTTGTGCTGTATTTTAATGCTTGCCTCTTATTTGCAATCTTTGTTATTATTTGTTATCTGTCAATTCACAGGTTCAGTATTAAAAATGCGATCATCTGATTCATTTCATTCTGATGTATAAAAAAAAGGGTTCACCATAATTGATTTGCATTTGTGGCATTTGGTCCGGTGGAGAATTTTTCTCAGCCATACCTACCGGTGGAGAGCTCGTGCACCTGGATTTTGTTAACTAATCAGCTGAGGTGGTTAAAAGTGTGCTCTTGCCCACAGTACGGGGCTGAGACTGGAAGCACACATAGAGAGACAGAGACAGAAACAGAGAGCTTTGTTTGGGGTAACATGTCACTCACAACCTCAAGGTAGCAGCAGTCACACCTATTCTTAAAAACTTGTGCTAAACCAAAAAATCTCAATAACTTCAGTTTACAATCTTCCCTTCCTGGCTGAAGTGCTTGAGCATGTGGTTGCTTCTCAGATTCAGGACTCTCTCATCTCCCACAATCTCTTTGAACCCTTTCAGTCTGGTTTCCACCTTAATCATAGCACAGCGACAGCCTTACTTAAAGTCACCAACAATCTCCTCTGAGCAGCTGACTCTGGCCTAATAAACATCTTCATTTTACGTCACCTGAGCGTTGCCTTTGACACTGTCTCTCACCACATACTCCCCCAAAGATGACTAGCCTTGGTTTCACTGTTTGCACTATCCTGAGTCACAGCTTTTAAAAGCAATTACCTGTTGTTAAACTGGATTATTATTGATGCCATTGAAAAAACTTGACGTTATTGCTTTAATATCTCAATAACATAAATACCAGTGATAATAACAGTAAAAAGCATGGATGTTTGCAATTTTATTTGGATTCAGGTTAAACTCCTCATTATGGATGTATCCGAATCCGAAAACTGTATTCGAGAAAGCACGAATAATGCGATGGAAACAGATATTTCTTCTACCCGAAGTTGCTCGTTATCATTCGGATTCGGGAAAAAAAACTTGACCCCCCACCTCTCAGGGAGGAGCTCACAGGTCGTCAGACAAGGAACTCAAACAAACTAGCCATCCCAAGATGTTGAACTGAGAAATACAGGAGATCACCAATCCCCTATATGCGCAGACTCCTAAATGACAGCGGATTTTAGATTTGAGATATGAGATATTGCTGAAAGCTCAATAAAGAATAAAAAAACATTAAAGATGAGTAGGATTGACCATATGTATATAAGATTAGATGTATTTACACATTCATTTCCTTATAAAAGCAATGCAAGACAAATAATACGGTGGTCCAGACGTGCAATCCACATTTCTAAAAATCAATCATTCTTTCTAAAAAGAAGAGGTGCAATCCACATTTCTAAAAAGCAATCCTTGTTTCTAAAAATAAATCCTTATTTCTAAATTGAAATCCTTGTTTCTAAAAATGAATCCTTATTTCTAAAGAAGCAATCCCTGTTTCTAAAAAGAAATCATTATTTCTAAATTAAAATCCTTGTTTCTAAAAAAGACATCCTCCTTCTTAAAAGAAATCCTCTTTCTAAAAAGAAATCCTCCTTAAAAGAAATCCTCTTTCTAAAAATAAACACTCCTTAAAAGAAATCATCCTTCATACAAGAAATCCTCTTTCTTAAAATAAATACTCTTTCTTAGTGCAAATCCTCCTTCATAAAATAAATCCTCTTTCTAAAAAGAAGAAATCCTCTTTCGAAAAAGAAATTCTCATTAAAATAAACCATCCTTCTTATAAGAAATCCTCTTTCTAAAAAGAAATCCTCCTTCTTAAAAAATCCTCCTTAAAATAAATTCTCTTTCTAAAAAGAAATCCTCCTCCTTGAAAGAAATCCTCCTCCTTGAAAGAAATCCTCCTTCTTAAAAGAAAGCTAAGCTATCGTTAGCCTATGCGCAAAGCATACTGGGAGCACATGACGTCTCCCCGAGTGTCTGACAGTGCTGTTTGAGGCTAGCGAGGAGCGAGTGGATATGGATAGATTTTCTACATAAACAAACCTTTCTTTGTGCTAGCTAGGTTGCTAGATAGCTGTTTTAATGTTTGTGATTGGCACTTGCTTATGTTAGCTGTCATAGCGAGAAGAAGACCAAAGCTGAGCAAAGCAGGATATAGCTAAGTTACATTTATTTTTTTCATAGCGAACCAGCTAGCTACCATGCTGTGTATTTTAGCCGGGTCTGAACAATTTCCCCCATAATTTAATAAATTTCAGTTCCGTGCTAGCCAGCTGAGCATGCAATGCATAATAAACATTATGTTCGGAGCTAGTCAGCTGTAGGCTAGTTACATGCAGCGATCGGTAAATAGGCTAGCCAGCTATAATGCATGCTGTATTAATGCTTAACTAGTATCTCTGAGATGTCTATTTTAATCAGTTTGAGTGCATATGGTACATATAGTAGCCTACATTACCACAGGAAATGCAGTGTGTGGTAAATCTATGGTAGCCTACATTACTATAAAGCCTGTGGTTGGGCTACTTTCCAGTTCTGTGGTAATAGTTACCATAATGAATTTGCTAGCTAACCTATCACAGGATTACCATGGGACATTTTTGTAAGGGTGAAGCTAACGGTATAGCTAGTTAGCTATACATCGATCAGGGAATCTGGCCAATTTCCCAATAATTTCAGTTATTTAATGTCCAAGCCAGCTGGCTAGCATGTAACTAGGCTATCGGGAAATTGGTCGGACTCAGCTAAAATAGACACCTAGGTAGCTGGCTAGTTATGAACAAAATATATCCATAGCCTGCTTTACATTACATTACATTAGCTTTGGTCTTCTAATCAAATTTGCGGAGCTAATTATAACGTTATACTCCCGCATTTGCAGACTGTATATCACAAAGCAGGATTGCCGAGTTAGCTGGATAAATTCACCAAGTAAAGCCCATCAGTCCATATTCCAGTTTTGGAACTGCTTTGTAATACACCTACTGGCCATGACACCTAACGTAAAGTGCCATTCACACACATTAAAAATAGTAAAATTTTTGAGAAGGAAGAATATTTGAGAAGGTGGCACACATGGGCCCCCATACAATTAACTCAATCAAGCCTGAATGTGGTCTAAACAAATTTCTAACTACTACTAATTAGTAATTGTGGTCAAATTAGATGTTTTGACATTTTTTATGGACATGATAAATTAATTGTGATGAATGATAAGATGGTGAGTTGTACCCATAGGATGTAACTGTCGGATATCTGTACAAAAATACTGTAAATCTGTGAAATTAGTGCAGTAGCCATGATGCACACAGTAGATGGCGGTGTGTCACAAAGTCACAAGTCACATTTAGTCACAAAGGGTTTTTTGATAATCAATGAAATAATCTCTAGAAACATAAGTTAGGAGTGTCAGACCTTTATCATTTTTGGTACACAGACAGTCCAGACTCTTACTGTTAAAGTGCAAAAAGAAATATGATAATATAGCCAGGAAAAATATACAGACATGCACATACTTCAAAACCCTGTATATATAATTCCTATGGGATTTGTAACATTAGTGATTTCTTTCTTTTTTTCTTTCTTTTAAATAAGTTCTTTTTCACTGAAAATGATTTGTTGCACTGTCACTCTCTCCTCTCTCTCTCTCTCTCTCTCTCTCACACACACGCAAACTCTGATGCATGTAATTTTAAGTAACCTCAATGTATTTATTATGATGTTCTCATCATCATATGACACAATTTATCTTAATTTCTGTATAAACTAAAAATAAAGCTTTAAGCATAAAAGTAGTGTATGTAGTGTTAAGTTTCTAAACTACACTGCAATTAGAACTACACAGGCATTTGAAAAACGGGTTTGTAAAGCTGTACTTGAACTGCAGACAATTTAACCTGAACTAAAATCACATAAAGGCAAGGAATGCTGAACAGTTCATCATTTGTCTCTTCTCTCTCACTGGCCTTACACGCAACTGTGTTCTATCACTGGGTGGCGCAGTTTTCCTGAAATGAGCAAAAAATATCAATAAGTTTTATGATTTTATCATATTTTTTGTGTAAAAAAAACTTGTTACTATAAAACCAATATCAAATATCATCATGTGACATTTATTTGTAATTTACCCATTTCATCTGTCCATTACTTGCTGTGGAATGCTTAAAAACACTGGACATGAACCGGAGGTTGGCATTTCGTGCACATCACAGTAGCCCTCTTCCCACAGTGGCTGCAAATAAGTTGACGATGCAGGGTAGTGGCCACTCTTGTCATATCTTACTGACTCAGGCACACCCCTCTGTCTTCAGCTACTTGACAGCAGTGGTGGGAAGGGTGTTGTGGTGTCAGCAGGCTGGCTGGTGCTGTACCTCAGAAGGTACACCTTGACCACTTCTTTCCTGAAGGCCAGTAGGTCCATTTGCTGCCATTCTGTACTGCTACATCTGGCATGAACATGAAAAATGGAGTCCACCATTTCTTTGAGTGGATATTAATGCGGTAGTAGCTGACATTCTGGTCCATCCTGTCCACACCCCCCATATTACTGTTGTAGTACCTCACCATCTGAGACTGGTTGATTTGGATTCTCTGTCTTTCTGCTTGTGAGTAGTGTACATACTTATTGATTGGCTTCACTGGCTGGCAGTTAGATCCAATGGTGATCACACTGTTGTCATGCCACTGTGTGACAACGACTTTCATGGATGGGGAGTAGTGATACACATAGCTCCCCCTGGGATTTTTTTTTCAGTCTTTTTATCTTCCAGTGGGCAGTCTTTCACACGGTTTGTGCTGATGGTCCCTGTGGCGCCCATCCCTTTCTCACTCAGAGCCTGGAGCAAGGGAAGGGATGTGAAGAAGTTATCAAACGTCAGTTGAAATGGTAGGTCCTTTGGCAGTGAGTCGATAAGCTCCATGGTGACAGAGCCACCAAGACCATTTCCTGGAGTTTTCTCACTCTTCACTGCATATGGAATGCATTGAATCAGGTACCCAAGTGATGTGTTGAGACACCACAGCTTATAGCCAAATCATATTGGCTTTCCATTCATAAATTGTTTGGCGGAGTGTTTCCCATCGTATGGAATCATAGCCTCATCTACACAGAGGTTCTGTTCAACCTGGAAATTCCTAACAAATCTTTCATTCATCATGTCTATCAGGGGTCTAACCCTGCCAAATTTGTCACCTGGGAGGAGATTGTGATTATCTGCTAGATGCAGATGATGTTCTCAAATCTCTTTCTGGTCAACAACTGGGAAACACCAGCATTAAAAACATCACTGTTTCCCTCCCACATCACACGGCGGCGGGGTACTTGACTGTAGCCACTGATCAGCAAAACTTCCAAAAAGGCCCTAATTTCTTCAGGAAAGACATTGTGGTCAAACTTTCCTTTGTATGATGCAAACAAGTTGCTCTGCTCACATAGGTAAAATACTACCTCATCATCAAAGAACTTCTCAAACCACTGATATGGTTCCAATTCTTCATCAGACACAGACTCAGCTGGGGCTCCTTGCCAAATAAATTTCTCTCACTCTTGGGGAGATCTCTCTTGTAACATTTCTTTCTCAGGCCATTGCAAGATGTAGCTAGAGGTTGTTCAGTTTCATTTTCAGCACTTGTACTTTCATTGTTGTATTTGCAGACAAACCCCCCCTATTCTTCATATTGTCACTTGCAGTTACAGGTTGCTCACTCTCATTATCAGTATTTACAGCCTCTAATTGATCAGTGTTTTTACTCGCTGTATTATTTAAGATCAGGAATTCTTGATCTCCTCCTCATCCTCTCTCTCAAGGTTGTCCGCATCTTCATCAATCTCCAATTCTAGCTTCTGCCTTTCTCCGTCTATGTAGAATGTCACATCTGCCACATCTGATGCCCTGACACATTTTCCAGACCTCCCCTCATCTCATCATCACCACTGTCCTCAGCACTTTCACCACTCTCATAATCTGGAAGCTCAAGGAAAACGTCTGCCTGCTTGATGTCATCTGCTTGAAGCAATTCAATTACCTCAAGAGCTGTGTATCTTTCTTTAGAAGAAGACATGGCTCTTTTCACTCTTCTTTGTCTCCTACCCAGCAGAAAGTGTGAGAGTGACTGACTGAAACAGGCAGGATGTGTGAAATGCCTGTACCTGCATTCCCAGACACTTGTTTGTAAACAAGTGTCTGGTTCTGCTCTGTACTTAATCTCACACGTCTCCCTTTTGTGCATGCGTGCGTGTGTGTGCGCGACAAGAGTATTAATAAGTCAGAACTAAGTTACTTGTGAGTCTTACTTACTTGTGGATATCTGGACTCTCAGTATACCAAAGGAAATTAACCTGTTATCACCAGAACCTATGGATACATGGGTATTTTCCACAAAAAATCTATAAAATGAGTAGTCCCTTGTGATTAACAACTACAAATAGCATGATACAGAAATGGCTGTATCTGAAAAACTACAATGAGTTATATTACATGATTGGTTGTCATTGGACTCAGCACAAGTTGCATTTCTATATGTGAGTTTCTTCCATATGAATATGAAAATTTTGGTATATTTTGAATGATAAAGTTCATTTAAAGATTTTTGCAAAAACTGAACTTTAACTACCATTTAAGGCAAGATAAACAGAAATGTTTTCGGAAATTCTATTTGATATATCGAGGGCTTGGCGCAAAAGGGGCATAAGTGACATTTTCAGAATTTTACTGGAGAGAAAAAACAAACTTTTATTTGATTGTAATTATTTAATTAAAAACAACATATTTGAGCAATCTATACTTTTATAGAGATTAAAAGATAATTTAAAAAAAACGTGTCATTCTCACAGTTTAAATGTTTGAATTGTTGATTATCATTAACATTGTATGAATATATATAAAAACAGTTTGTACCATTACTCTAAATATATCAGTTCATTTAACCCCATGTAAGTAACCCCAGAAAACCCATGTTATCAAAAATGTGTCATGCTTACAGTTTAAATGTTAGAATTAAGCATCACTTTGTGCCTCAATGCCTACAGCTATTGATTGTCTCTTATAGGATGGAGTGTAGCACAGTGGGTAAGGAACTGGGCTTGTAACCGAAAGGTCATAGGTTCGATTCCCGGGTAGGACACTGCCGTTGTACCCTTGAGCAAGGTACTTAACCGAAATTGCTTCAGTATATATCCAGCTGTATAAATGGATAGAATGTAAAATGCAATGTAAAAGTTGTGTAAGTCGCTCTGGATAAGAGCGTCTGCTAAATGCCTGTAATGTAATGTAATGTTATAGCATTCAGTCTTCAACCTTACGAGAGCTGTAGAACTCCACATAGACCTGTGGGATTCTGCCGTTTGTGCAAAAGGTGACAAGATCTTTTTTCTTTGCGGCACTGACCCCTGGAAGACTCTGAAACAGGGTGGGTAGAGATGATGTTGGTGATCTTGTGTCCTTATTGACCACAAGTCTCCTGAATGAGGCATCCATGTTATATTTGAACAGGATGGCATTCATTTCTTGCTTCATGTAGCACATCCACTTCATTTTGAGCCAGCTGACCTGCTGCCCTTCATCGTCTTTCGTCTTGTTTTTTATTTTCGTTGATGCTACAGTTTTAAAGTCTATGAACTTCTTTTGCGTCTGGCAGCCCTAACTAGAGTGTAATATCCATCTGGAGAGTACACAGGCACACTCTTTCGTTCTGTCTCGACAGCTGTATGGACACTGTCACGCTCCATTTGGCTGTGTCCTGACTCAAGGAACTTGTGGTCGATGATGAGCAAAGTCCTGGATAGCCTGAAGGCACATGGTACTAAATCCAACATTTCTGTTTTGGCCCCCACATGTATCAGAATACATAATGATATGGTTCACCTCTGGACTGAGGCTGTGAAGGTAGTTATAGACACATGTACTGATCTCAGATGACCCCCTCCCCCCCTCTCCCTCATGCCACATGAAGCAGTGTGCATCCCCCGTGTCCAGTTCATACACAGTTAAGTTGTAGGTGCTGAGTTTGCGGGAGTCATATAAACTACTCACATTGCACCAGGGTGTTGTGAGCACCTGTTCAAGGTCAAATGTAATGGCTTTTAGTGACTGTGTAGTTTGGGCTGCCTCCTTGTCTTTATTTTTATGCTCCCTTGACTGTTCTTTTCTTGACTGATGTGCCAAATATCCTTCAATCTAGAGGGCCTTCTCATGCTCTGGGAGATTTTGAAATGTTTCACATTGCCTGCAGGCATCCTTCTTCGGGATGTGAAATGCTATGTTGAATTCACTGTTGAAGATATTCCTGTATATGCTTTCTTTCACTGGTGTTGTTTTCCACTCAATGCACTTCAGTGTGTAAAGCTCATACATTTTTCTTAGATTAAGCGTCCCCTCAAGATAGGCCCTAGTAGTGTCTTTGCGACAATAGTGACTTTCTATTGTCTGAAAGGACTTGATGTGCTCCCTCACTTTGTTTTTTTCAGCATCTGAAATCTTGTTTTTTGGTGTTTGATTTCCACCTTTAGGACTTTCACATATGCCATCTCCTGTAGTGTTTGAAAGTGAAGATCTGGCCATCTTTTCTGAGATATCAAGTGTCTTCAAGAAAAAATCTTTACACTCTAACTTTTGTTCCATATACGGTTAGATTGTATATTAAGGTGTTCTGCCTGCGTGAATCCTGCTTTTTCCCCCTTTTCTTTTCTTTTCTTGTGTTGTGATGTGATGTATGACAAAGTCCCTCTGCCTATTTTTATCCCCCCATCTCCCAGAAATGTTTAAAAAAGTCCTGCCTCTCTGGTTCTCCGACTTTTGCGTTGCACTTGTATCTGCATGTCGTGCAATCCTTTGGTTTTACTGCCCTGGCTAGCACTGACTTCTTCTTGCTGTTTATGTAGCTCAGGCCAGCATTTATTAAGCGTTTGCGTTGATTCCTTTGCCAATTGTTAGGTTCCCTTTTTTCTCTTTCTCCCTCGTTGCTGCTCAACATCATCCCCGGCTTCTAGCTCCTCTCTGACATCATCTCTGGGTTCCTCATAGGTCATCTCTGAGGTCTCAAGCATCTCTCTAAACTCTTCTCGCACCTCTCCAGCATCCTCCATGGCCTCTAGCACCTCTCTGGCTTCCTCCCTGGTTTCTAGCACCTCACTGGCCGCTAGCACATCCCTGAGCTGTTCTTCATCTGCATTTACGGCTGCCTCAACTTGTGCCTCAACTGGAGCATCATCTGATTGTTCCTTGCCTAATAGATATATAGCAATATAGCATATTAATTATTAATTATTGTGGCAAGTGAGTGCCACCCCTCCTGCCTTCCAACAGACTCACGTGAGACAAGGTTTGGTTTTTTAGCACTCCGTGCTCTTTTATTAAGCCCACGGCTTCGCTTGGCCACAACGTAACACAGATCCTTTGTTTTTAGTTCGGTAATTCTGTGCAGTTCCGTCGTCTCTCCGGCGTTCGCTCCCGAAGACTCCTGGTCTCCGCTTTTAAAAACCCCAGGCTCACTGTTGAAAACAATCAGAGGCAATCAGCGCAATTAAACAATTGATAATTATCGGCGCTGATTACCTCCACCTGACAGTTGTGACGAAGGATCCGAGAGCCGCTCCTCTCACTTTCTCTCTCTCTGCAGCCGACGCCCAAACCACGCCCACCCCACCACAATTACAATCTCAAATCATAAGCTTTTCCAACTCATTACTTAATGTAAATGATTTTTGATTATTTTAATTTGTATACTATATCGTATAGGTTTTACAGCCTACATGCCATTGTGTGTGTGTGTGTGTTGTGTGTGTGCACGTGCGTGTGTGTGTGTCAGCCACGCCCCCTGCTCTTTAGATGCAGTAAGTGAAATCCATAGACCGAGAAAGCCGGTTTAGCGTGGATCAAAAGCTTTTTACTCCACTGTCAAAAAATACAGATATATTTAAGCATTATGGAACGAGAACCAGTGGTGTATCGTATCATACCTAACTAGCTGGCCATACGACCTAGCTAGTTGCTGTTTGTGGCAGCTTGCTGGCCATACGATCTAGCTAGCTGGCCAAAGTGGCAGCTAGCTGTGTTCTGATGCTGCGTTCAAATGGGGTCGTGTTCACCGTGTTCATGAGAGGAGTCCATATGAATGCCCCCCTCTTGTGGTATTTACGACTTCGGAAGTGGAAATTTTCTGAAAGCTCCGAGTTCACAAGTCGTGTACACGACTTCCCATGTCGTATCCATAAGTTTATGAGTTCCATTTGAATGCAGAATGAGTGCAGCTAGCCGGCTTTTTGGCGCAGCTAGCTAGATCGTATGGCCAGCTATCTGCCACAAACGGCAGCTAGCTAGGTAGTATGGCCAGCTAGCCAGGTCGCATGGCCAGCTAGCTAGGACTAAGATGGTATCTAGCTATGTAAGTCGAATAAATGTTAAAACGGCTTGCCATAGCGATGTCTATTCAGATAGCTAGCTCTCCTGTGGCCAGAATAGGCTACATACAATCTAGCTAGCTAGCAGTTTTTATGGTAAGCAAACACTACAAACACACAAATATTGACCAAATCATCAGCACAAGCTAACTAGGAGCTAGCTAGCTAATGCAATCTAGCTTGCTAGCATGAGCTTACGTTAGCAGTCATGGGTTTTGTTTACCATACAAGCTAACTAGCTAGCTAGCTAACAGTCAGCATGGGCAAATATGTATTTGATCAATATTTTGTTCAGATTTATCATTTAATACTACTTTAATAATACTTCCATTATACAGCCATTTCCTCACCATCAGAATAATGTATTTTTTCCTCTTGATCATTTGTGGGTATATCAAATTCTCCAATTATACTCATATAAGACTTGTTCTACAGTATACTTCTTTGCCTCAACTGCTCCATTTTTCTGCACTAAAGGGCATCAGTGCAGCTCTTGTATGATTTGTTCAGTGCACTAAAGGCGTAAATGCACTTGACCTGCACTTACGCCTCTTGCGCGCCAAGCTCTGTGCACTTACGCCTATTTTGCTCCAAACTCAATTGAAGGTTTTCACTTACGTTTGTGTTTTCAGCCTTTATTTAAAAAAGTAAAAATTATAGTGACAGTATTCTTTTATCATTTGATAGAGCTCATCAAGACCTTTAAAATGATATATAAAACTAATTTTCTCCCAAGATGTCACTTACGCATCTTTTGCTCCAAGCCCTCAATATGTACTTCTATGCCTTTAGGATACTCATGCAAAATGTATTTTTTCTACACCAAACAGAATGACATGTATGGTCATTTTTCTTAACATACTATTTTTAGTCTTTAGTCAAATATGGGTTAAAGAAAAAGTCAATTTCATATTCAGTTTTTCTTGTCCTCTAATACCCTGTCATAATTTAAATGAAAAACCACATTTGAAATAACATTTCTTATTGTAACCGCATTACCCATGACAGAAATGAAATGATAATTCAATTGGCCCTTTATCATTTCATTTTCATGCTTTCAAATGAAATGGCATTGCTTCTGTTCGCATTATCATTTGTCATTGATTTGCTAAAGAATCTACAAACTTTGATCTCAAGGTCTTAACTGGCAGCTGATTGAAAGAAAACCACAAAATCCACAGACACTGTGCCCCGGAATGTAGTTTGGCACACCTTTGTAGTTTGCACGTCAGTGGGGTATGTACCATTATCCCAGGGGCACGGGAATCATTTCAGAAGTGCAGGGGCTAAATCCTCAACCCCCAACCAACCAACCCCCCCACCCCTGGCAGCCAGTTTGACTAAATCGCGGATAGGAGAAATTGGCCCCATATATCTGCAGACAAATAATAACAATAGGCTACATGGCGCAACAATACATTATCAAAAAAACAAACATCTAAAAGGTAACATTGTATTAAGCACTTTGCAATTAGTAACACGGGGAACTGGCTCAGCGCAGTTACATAGGCACATAGTTATTTCAGCACCTACAGGGATTGGTGCATCACATAACAGAAAAGGTCTGGCTATAAGATAAATTCAGTCACTCTTGGTCTTTATTATAGAACGCTGGTTTTTATATGGCTATTATCATACACAAATGTGCTGCAAAGCAATATAATCAAGGTAAATTTCAATAAATTAAATCTGCTCCCACTTGAGAGATTCCTACTGTATAGCCCTGTCATTGTCTTGCCGTCTTACTGCTTGTATAGTGTAGCCTGCTGCTTTTCGATAGCTACGTAACTTATCTGCTATAACCACGTCTGAGACACAGTTCTAGGTGTTAGCTAGTCTGTAGTTCGTTTGAATTTTCTATGCAAAGCACTCCTGGCAACATCAGAAACTGCAAGAAGTGGTGCTTATACACATCCAGCAAGATCTTAATTCATCCTATTCGACTTGTGTAGCAAACTCTAGCAAGTTCATAGACTGATGGGTAACGGCAATCTCTTTATTTTGCAGCTTAGTTACTATTGAGTGAGGAAAGCATGCATTTACAGTCGCATTTAGGATTGCGGTACGGAGGGAAAAGTGGTGGGGGGGGTGCATGGCCCTCTGGCCCCCCCCTGTTCCGGCGCCAGTGCATTAGCCTACTGATTTGCTCAAACCCAGGGGTGCACAACAAGGGCTAATCCATTTCCAAGATCTTCTGCCAACTTCTGCTCTTAATGATTTAACTCATATTTGATGAAAGACAAAAAAGTAGTATGTTAAGTAAAACGACCACAGAGGTCATTCTGTTTGATGTAGAAAGATTACATTTTGTGTGAGTATCCTAAAGGCAGGTTGGGGAGACTGGGGTCAGTTGTAACATGCTCCCTTTGTCTATTAACTATTCATACCACCCAAACGTTCCCACCTGAACATAGCTGTGTCTACACGTGTTTGTTAATTCCGGCGGAATTTGTTAGTTTGTTTCCGATTACACATAAATTTACATATGGATTTACGAAAACATTGATAAATGAGGCCCAGTGTGTGTACACTGTACAGCCAAAAGGCTGTCATCTTGCCTCACCCCGAATACTGCAATTTCTTCCGTTTTTCTCATAAATGGTACTCCAACGACCTTCTTCGCTTTCTTGGGAGTAGCGACAACAACACCCTATCTGCCAAACTGTCCTAATTGTTCATTATTTGCTAGATCACTATTTGGCTGCGCGGATATAACACGATATGCAATAAAAGTGGCATTTATAAAAGACTGTATTCATGCACCTGTGACTGGGGGATATTGTTATCTATGTTATATTTTCGGAGCCTGATGGCTCCATCAATAGTTGATGTTTTGACACTCTTATCTCATTTTTTAGGATTTGGCGTTTATCGTGTTTTGCGATGAAACCCTTCGTATAGCCTATTCATAATATTATGTTGAGAATTTTATAATAAATACATTGGTTACATAAAATGTACATGTATCTGTGTGTGTGTGTGTGTGAGAGAGGGAGGGGGAGGGGGATCATTTTCAGTGAGAGATTTACAGTGAGCTCCAGAATTATTGGCACCCTTAATAAAAATGAAGAAAAAAGGCTGCATATAATAAATGACACAGATAATAATCTATATGTTATGTTCAAACATATGGGAAAATTATATACTTTTATTTCAATACATTTACTCTCATGCTTTAATGTTTTTTTTTATTAAGTAATCTATTTTTTTCTGAAAACCACAGGTGCCATAATTATTGGCACCCCTAACAATTATTGTAAGTAAAATCAAACAAAATGAAATTGGCAATACAATTTTACTTAATTTAGTTCATCTCAGTCTAAAGGAACTATAGTGTGTCATTCCACACACTCCAGTTTCACTAGAGATTAAAAAGTAGGTAACAATCATACAAAATCCCTTTGTCATCCATCAGCATTTGAAAAGCCAAATAACTGTCAATTCAGAAGAGTCTGATGGTAATTTACCATCGCAAGTCTGGTAATGGGTACAAAAAAAAGACATAAATGGTTAAACATACCACTCAGCACTCTAAGGGGAATAATAAAAAGGTGTAAAACATGGAATGGTTGCAAATTTGCCAGGAAGAGGAAGCAAGTGCATGTTGTCCTCACGGATGGTGAGGAAGATGGTGAGGGAGGCCATTAATAACCCAAGGATCACTGTTTAAGAATTGCAGAGATTGGTTTGTTTCTTGCGGTCAACAAGTCTAAAAAAAACATAAAATGTCACCTCCATACCAACTAACTCTTTGGAAGGGTGGCACGAAGACAGCCCTTACTGAGAACAATAAACAAAACCAAGAATCCGGAGGTTTCCAAACCTCATTGGAATTAAACTGGAAGGGAGTGCTATTGTCAGATGAGATCAAAATTGAACGTTTTGGCGTGACACAAACAATAACAATACATGATGAAATAACCAACTAACTACGACCAATTATCTAGCCCTTAAAAGCATGGGAAAATATTTCACCCTACTCAATAAAGCTGCAGTCTTCTGTTCGATGAGTGGAACCTCCTCAGCAGTATCTCCTTCCATTCTTCTTTGAATTTTCTACTAAGGTCATTCTCAAATGCCAGCTGGATGGATGGATGGATGGATGGATTCCTTTATTGTCATTGCAGTGTACAACAAAATTAAGTAGCAATCCTGACGGTGCATTCACACATAGCAAACAGCAATTTAAAAAAAAGAAGAGTTCAAGCTAAACTAATTTAGAGTGATAAATATATAAATAAAATATAAAATGTACAACATGTATAAAATGTATATATTTGCGGTAACCTATAAAACCATAAAACAATAAGATATAAAACAATATAATATGGTAAGATTGGCAGCTGAAATATTGCACTTCGGATATTTCTGAACTGCAGTGGCCCTATGTACAAGTAGTGCAATAGTGGAATATATACATAAAAGGTGCAGTTGAAATGTAAACATCTGTACAAAGGTGCAGTTGAAATATAAACATCTGTGCAGTGTTCTATAAATGTAACTGCAAGTATGTAGTGCTGATAGTCACACAGGTCCCAAATAGTCAAATTGGCTTTCCGTCTATGCAACATGCTGCGTCTGAAAATACGTTCTTCAACGTGGAGAAAGAGTTCTCGCACATAGCAGTTGAAGCCCCAAATGTCAGTGCGTGTTTGAACGTAGTCAGCACCGCTGGCATGGCATCGAAAACACTAGAGTAATTAGAAACAAGTTGGCCCAAAGTCACTTTCTCGTCGTCCTGGCCCGTGCACTGAGTTTGCAAAAACTGACGTGCAACGGTGAACTGTGACTCAACCATTTCGGTCTTTGTTAAATCTAGTAGTGGTTTCACTTTGCCGGCATCCAAATGTAGCGCCACCTATTTGGCTACTTGACTACGCCACTCTTTAGTTCAGTGAGTTAAAGAGAACCCCATTACTATAGACAGGGGTTACCAAAGGCAGTTGTCAAATAAATGACATACAACAGATTGATGGAAAAAAATCGTTTCATTATTACAAAGTGAAAAGAGCAATAAATAGCAATTCATTAAACACGGATAGACTAAATACGTTGCCAAGACTGGTTCAAGCAAGTGGGATGGCGGCCTACACTGCTAGCTCTAAGGAGAGAATTTTATTATATGGTGAAATCACACTCCAGGCATCAATATGCAAGGCACACTATCATAGTGCTCACAGCGAAGTAAATAGCTTTAGTTACAAATCCAAAGATACACACTATGTCAAACCACACACGTGTTTCAGCATTTAGCACACACTAGGTCTCCTATTACATGCTAGCAACACTGGCCGCCAGCATCACCAACCTGACACAAGAAACAAAGATTTAACAAACGAACAGAGAAACATAAAAAAACATTAATCCGCCTGGGAAAACACGGTTTTCCTTACACTTCCACAACCAATGTTGAGGCGGATTAACAGAAACAAATAACAAAGAACCGAAATTAAACAAACAAAACGTCGCCCAAAAGTAACCAGAATATACTCAAACTCGGGACATTTAACAAACAGTAAGAGCAGTGATAGACCTGCGGACTTCAGCAATATCTGTAACAAACATATTCATTGTTACCCGTATTCATTTAGTTAAAACTGCACTTTAAAAAAAAGAAAAAAACAGGTGCATACCTGATATTCTGGCACAATTACATTTAATGGCCCAGCAGCTACCAACAGCGTCTGCGCCAGTCACGTTAACTCCTGATAAAAAAAAAAATAAATAAAAATAGACATTACTTATGGATATACTGCCAGCATCCGCCATCAGACCCCTGCAGCTCATCCAGAATGCTGCAGCGCGTCTGGTCTACAACCTCCCCAGACATTCCCATGTCACCCCCCTGCTCACTGACCTCCACTGGCTGCCTGTTATGGCTCGCATCAAATTTAAGACCTTGGTGCTTGCATACCAGGCAGCTAAGGGGTCAGCACCAGGGTACATTCAGAGGATCATCAGACCCTACACACCAGCCAGACCTCTCCGTTCTGCCACCTCTGGACGCTTGGCACCTCCCCCTCTTCGCGTCTGTACTTCCCGCTCCTGTCTGCTTTCTGTCCTGGCCCCTCGCTGGTGGAATGACCTCCCCGTGACGGTCAGAACAGCAGAGAATCTCACCACCTTCAAACGCAGACTGAAGACTCATCTCTTCAGGCTGCACCTCTCCCCACCCCTCCCTAGCCTATAGTTCAGCTCACTGTACCTAGTTAGGATAATATGATTATGTTAGTGTATCTGGCAGGATTGTTTTTGTCTGATTAGGTGTGATTAGATGTGATTCCAGTGCTAGTTTGTACTTGGTAGGATTCTTGCTTGCTGAACAAGCTTACTCTACAGGGTTGGAGTCCTGATCGATGTGGTCACTTCTGGCACTACGATCCTTACTTCACTCTAGTGTTTCTTTTGCACCTCTACATCATGAACCAATGCACTTGTTGTACGTCGCTCTGGATAAGAGCGTCTGCTAAATGCCTATAATGTAATATAACGTAATGTACGTCGCTTTGGATAAAATTGTCTGCCAAATAAATGTAATGTAATGTAATGATAATGTGTTGAGAAAAGGACCTGAAGTCAAGGAAGTCGCTGTGCCCAAGTTCAACCACCTTGCATGGCTTGTTTCTCCTTGCCACTCTCACAAGAGTATAATAACCCTCTGGGCTGTATACAGGCATGTTTTTCCTGGCTGTTTCAATTGCAGCATAGTCACTGTCACATTCCATCTGGCTACCTTTCACACATGCAGCTGTCTAGCTAGTTGCTAGCTAGAATGCTAGCTTTAACCTTGCTAAGACCGATTTAGTTTAGCTTACCTTTGGTACTCAGGGCTGACTTTGAATTCTGGATTGAGACATTGTTTCCACCATCTTGAAATAAGCTCAATAAAACGTCTTCAATAGTAAAACGCTGTCTTCTCCTCAAGGTTGACCTGGCTGACTTACATGTCTTATCAGCCATTTTGATTCATGTGCTGTCCAAAAGCTTCACCCACGATACATTTCTCAAGGCCAAAAGGCTGTAAGTGCACATACGCCTTTTGCGCTCCAAATATTTCAGTGTGTTCAGTGTTAGGTCTTTCAGTTTTTGATGAATTACTCTGGATTGGTTTAGAATTCACGTGTGTCCTTGGCACTAGAAAGATCTCATCAAGAGCTTTCATTTGATATATATATAACTAATTTTCGCCCAAAATGTCACTTATGCCCCTCTGGTTCTAAGCCCTCGATATGTACCATATGTACTCAAACTGATTAAATAGACATCTCAGAGATACTAGTTTAGCATTAATGCAGCATTCATTGTAGCTAGCTAGCCTACTTACCGATCGTTGCCTGTAAATAAAGGTGGCTAGCTCCGAACATAATGTATATTATGCATTGCATGCTCAGCTGGCTAGCTCGGAACTGAAATTATGGGGGAAATTGGTCAGTCCCAGCTACACAGCATGCTAGCTGGTTCACTATGAAAAAAATAAATGTAACTTAGCTATATCCTGCTTTGTTCAGCTTTGGTCTTCTCGTCACGACAGCTAACATAACCAAGTGCCATTCACACACATTAAAACAACTATCTAGCACCCTAGCTAGAGCAAAGAAAGGTTTGTTTATGTAGAAAATCTATCCATATCCACTCCTCGCTAGCCTCAAACAGCACTGTCAGACACTCGAGCAGACGTCATGTGCTCCCAGTATACTTTGCACATAGGTTAACGATAGCTTAGCATTCTTTTAAGAAGGAGGATTTCTTTTTAGAAAGAGAGTTTCTTTTAAGAAGGATGATTTATTTTAAGAAGGAGGATTTCTTTTTAGAAAAAGGATTGCACCTCTGGGCCACCATAAAATAGACCACTACCACCTGCTCTGGTTGACAGTAGGAACCTGCCCCCATTTAGATACTGATAGAAGTTGTCTCTGCACGGTCCCCTAACTTGTCATGTGTTCTCATAATGGTGACAATTTCTAACTTCATGTGCAGTTGTGACAATATATTTTAACTACAATATAGCAAGCCAGAGTTGTTTGCTCAGTGAACTCACCACATAGTTCTATTTCATTTACAGCTTCTCTGATGGGCTTTTTATGGAAATTAGCTTTAAGCTAATGATGGCTGAATAAAACGAATTGACTTCTGGTCAATGGTAGAATTCTTTGCCTTCTAAAAGTGTCTCATGCCCATTGATTCAGTCTTTCTAGCATTTGCAGTGTAAAGATATTACCAGCTGAAGACAGATAGCTACATAGCCTATGATGCCAACTAATCACCAGTGACCATCTTACTTTCACCAGCATGGACTTCAAGAAGTGTGACTCATGCTTTGGACTCTGTCACTCTCTAACAGCCCTATCATGCATCATCTTCCTGGGGAAAGGACATTCACAACCCACACTTAGCATGATGGATACCTGTGAGTCCTACTATGCTCTGAATATAACTGCTGTATTTGACCACCCTGCCTTGTATTGTGGCCATCAGACCTGGGGGAATTATCAGCCCCATATTTATCTCATCTGTGGGCAGCAGCCAGGAGCAGGAGGAGGTGAAAAGAGGACATGGAGACACACAGCAGTGAGCACTCATTAACCACCTTCCTGTCAGAACAAGCTTCCGTGTTCCCTGACTCGCTTGCCCTATCACTTCCCTCACCAACAGGTCTTACTGGATACCTCTGTTGTTTAGGGTGCTATAGCAATGACTATCCCTGCTATTCTTGACATGTGTCAAGCATTTGCTTGATGAGTTAAAAGGTAAATTGACAGAGGCAGATGTTTATGAGCTATGGTGGGAAAACATCTCTATTCTCCACCTGTCTCAAGCAGTGTTGCTGGGTGAATTATGGGGTGGTCTGTTATGACAACTGTGGCTGAGCTTCACCAACATAAAGGCGGATAAAAATTTAAGCACTGCTAAGAAACCTTTCACTTTCCTGGCTCAAGAACCTGGCTAAGGGTGCCTGCTATGCAGTCAGAAGGACTTGACATGGACTTGTCCATGATAGAGTGCTCTACAACAAGTGTTCCAGCTAAGAGAGCTAGAACCTCAGATAACAGGAAACACACATGCCCAGCCCCAGATTGGGAGCCAAATTTATTTTAAAAGAGAAAAATGTAAATGCAAACTGATTGACACATTATGGGGACTGGCTTTAATCCAAAAACAGAATTAATAAAACTCAAACAGCACCATATAGCACTCAAATTTGGATACAAAAAGCCATGGGTATTTGCTCAACTGACAGAAACGTACAGTGTCTTCAGAAAGTATTCAGCCCCCTTCACTTTTTCCACATTTTGTTACGTCACAGCCTTATTATAAAATGGATTCAATTCATTTTTATTCTCATCAATCTACACACAATACCCCATAATGACAAAGTAAAAACAGGCTTAGAAATGTTTGCAAATTTATTTTTTTTAAAAACAAAACAAAAAAAAAAACGAAAATCACATTTACATAAGTATTCAGACCCTTTACTCACTATGTTGTTGAGGCACCTTTGGCAGCGATTACAGCCTCAAGTCTTCTTGGGTATGACGCTACAAGCTTGGCACACCTGTATTTGGGGTATTTCTCTAATTCTTCTCTGCAGATCCTCTCAAGCTCTGTCAGGTTGGATGGGGAGCGTTGCTGCACACTATTTTCAGGTCTCTCCACAGATGTTCGATTGGGTTCAAGTCCTGGCTCTCGCTGGGCCACTCATGGACATTCACAGACTTGTTCTGAAGCCAATCCTGCATGGTCTTGGCTGTGTGCTTAAGGTCGTTGTCCTGTTGGAAAGTGAACCTTCGCCCCAGTCTGAGGTCCTGAGCGCTTTGACGCAGGTTTTCATCAAGGATCTCTCTGTATTTTTCTCTGTTCACCTTTCCTTCAATCCTGACTATAGTCTCCCAGTTCCTACCGCTGAAAAGATAGCATAGCATGATGCTGCCACCATGCTTCACCATAGTGATGGTATTGGCCAAATAATGAGAGGTGCATGGTTTCCTCTAGATGTGATGCTTGGCATTGTGGCCAAAGAGTTCAATCTTGGTTTCATCAGACCAGAGAATCTTGTTTCTCATGGTCTGAGAGTCCTTTAGGTGCCTTTTGGAAAACTTCAAGCGGGCTGTCATGTGCCTTTTACTGAGGAATGGCTTCCATCTGGCCACTCTACCATGAAGGGCTGATTGGTGGAGTGCTGCAGAGATGTTTGTCCTTCTGGAAGGTTCTCCCATCTCTACAGAGTAACTCTGGAGCTCTGTCAGAGTGGCCATTGGGTTCTTGGTCACCTCCCCGATTAAGGCCCTTCTCCCCCGATTGCTCAGTTTGGCTGGGCGGCCAGCTCTAGGAAGAGTCCTGGTGGTTCTTCCATGTAAGAATGATGGAGGCCACTATGTTCTTCGGCACCTTCAATGCTGCAGAAATGTTTTGTACCCTTCCCCAAATCTGTACCTCGACACAATCCTGTCTCGGAGGTCTACGTAAAATTCCCTTGACTTCATGGCTTGGTTTTTGCTCTGACAAGCACTGTCAACTCTGGGACCTTATATAGACAGTTGTGTTCCAAATCATGTCCAATCAATTGAATTTACCACAGGTGGACTCCAATCAAGTTGTAGAAACATCTCAAGTATGATCAATGGAAACAGGATGCACCTGAGCTCAATTCTGAGTGTCATAGCAAAGGGTCTGATTATGTATGTAAATGTGATATTTCGGTTTTTTATTTTTAATATATTTGCAAAAATGTATAAAAAACTGTTTTTGCTTTGTCATTATGGGGTATTGTGTGTAGATGATGAGAATAAATGAATTTAATCAATTTTATAATAAGACTGTAACAGTTGAGCAAATACCTATGGCTTTTTGTATCCAAATGTGAGTGCTGTTTGGTGCTGTTTGATTTTTATTAATTCTGCCTTTGGATTAAAGCCAATCCCCATATAGAGTCAATCAGTTTGCATTTACATTTTTCTATTCTTTTAAAATACATTTTTCTCACAACTTTGGGCGGGGTATGTCCAATTCTCTCCTTGATTTGAATTACCAACTGTCTGCAACTTGAGCCACGTGAACCTCACTGCCAGTTCAGAAGAGTGTAGGCATCCGCGGTTCTTCTCTGAAACACATGGTGTCGCCAACTGCTTCGTTTCACAACACAGACTGCAGCACCGACTGCAGCTGAGCTCACATAGAATGAACTTTTTCATATGATGCTTTAACATGCAGATTCTTTAGAGACTGGCACGTCTCATACCCTGGGTGATGCAACTGGAAATTACACCCTATTGAGATTGGCACTGGCACGCTGAAGATTTCATCAGAGACTATGGGACTCGTTGCAGCACCACTGCATTAAGCTTGCTTTTAGATTCCTAGAACCAAGTTTACCTAAGTAACCAGATGGTTCTGTGTGCACTATTTCATTGCTTTGTATTCACTTTAGTTTCCATCCATTCTTTCAAATATTAGTTGTGAGGTGAGTCACAGTGGGAATGAATGGGCTTCATGAAAACATAGACTAGGTCACTTTAAACATGTTCATTAAACAATAAAAAGATGTATGCTTACCTTTTTTGTAAATGGGAACATAATGCATTTTCCTTTTGGGTTAAAGTCAAACATTTCTCAATAGACGAGATGGAGGATTGTGTTTCTTCTGTAAAGAATATTCACAAGATCATTTTTGACAGCCCACAAGATGGATTAATGTTACTGTTTAAGATAGCTAGTTGAACACAGAGAGCCATGGAAAATGACCCTGATGCTGACATCAGTGGCAGCAAAACCAACCAAATCAGCAATAAGATTAAAACGATTGAGATGTACAGTAAAATGCAAAAGTATTAGGACAGTGACACAATTTATGTTGTGGCCACTGGGCTTGAAATAAAACAATGACTATGAGGTTAAAGTGCCGACTGTCTGCTTTAATTTGAGGGTATTTACATCTGTATCGGGCCCAGATAATCCTCTCTATGATGTCCAAACTTTGTGCTATGTGGATTGTGAGCTTTTCCTAAAATGGCTGGCAAATTTATTCAAATATGCCCCTGACGAGCAGCTGCTTGTATTAACAGACCAGCATGAAACTCATGTCTCCAATGTGAAGTTTTGCAGGTAGATCTTCAGGCACACTACCCACATACTATAGTCCCTGGTCATTAGCCATCTGAAGACAGCATTCCTCACCCTGGCCTCTCCCATGAGGCTGGTAGCAGGAGACATGGTGGTGGGGAAACACCTATTTTCTCCTGTGTTGAAGTGTGTATATCAGTAGGCTGTAAGTAAGATTATCAAAGCAGGATTCAGCAAGGCTGGACTGTTACCATGAAGAGGGAAGCCATGGAAATACCTTACAATCCAATAACCCAAACACCCCAATAACATATATATATATATATATATACACACACACACACACACATACAGTATATATATATATGATATGGTTATATCAGCCAAAAATCTTTTCTTTATTTTGCATGAATTCCATGAATTGTTTTGCTTTTGCACTCGTTTGCTCTGACAGAAACACTTGCAGCTCTTTCCTAATGGCCCAAGGACCTTGCCTTTGCTCAGCCATCTAACATTGTTGCGCAGGAGCAAATCATCGAAAGTTGCATTGACCTCTGTCAGGAATGTGCGCAACAAGCGATGCTGCAGTGAAGATGATGCTCTCAAAAAGTTTATGAGTCTCATCACTGTTGCCATGGTTTCAGAGTTCACTTCTCCAAGCCTTGCACAAAGGACAGACTGGCGGATTATGCAGTGGTAAGATATCAGGTCAGGGTGGTGATCTTTCAGGTGCTGAACCAGTCCTCTCTTTCTCCCCATCATGGCTGGAGCTCCATCAGTAGCAATTGACAACACTTTCTTCAAATCTGCCCTGTTTCATTCAGCATTCCCATTATTGCTTCATAAATATCTTCCCCCCCCCTCGTGTGTCCACTGAGGTTTGTCAGGCCCAACACATCTTCAATAAACTCCCCTTTTGCCTCATCATAAAACCTCACAAACACCAGCAACTGAGCATTGGCAATGGTGTCAATGCATTGTGCATTTTTTATTCCATCACAAAGCTGTTCTATGAAATCACCAGCCAGTATTTCAGTTCTTCTGGTTGCTGTGGAATCTGAGAGGGGGATTTGCTTGATTTTACCTGTCATTTCCTCTTTTTGTTTGCCTTCAAACATGGTCTCCATCACTTCAGTCATACATTTTTATTATTTCTGCATCAGAGAATGGCTTCTTTTGTTTACCCAACACCCATGCCACTCTGAGTTGCTTTTTCTCGTTGTGACATAGATGTAACAAGAATTCTTCTTGCGGCATGATATGACGATTTCATCCCATTGATTTTTGTGGTTCTTACTAGAGCCCGACCGATGCCAGATTTTTGGGTCCGATGCCGATCCCGATTTTGGAGTCCTAGCCCACCGATTATCAATGTTTTGACCGATATGTTGTCAAAAAGTGCAACATTTTCAAATCAATTTGAAAAACTTATATTTTATTAAAGTTTCTATATTTAAGAACATTTAACTTATAAGCAAACAAATAAAAATAAGAATAAAGACACAAAGAACTTTTTAGATAAAAAAAAGTAAAAGATGATATTAAATTAAATATATATATCAACACCGTCTTTAAGTGTGTGAAATCAAAATAACTCCACACCTTGCTTTTACTCCTTTCTTTTCCAGCCATCTATAAAAAATTAATTTTAAAAAATCAGTTTTACAGTTTCAAACATGTATTTTTATGAATATTATTATTATTGTTGTTATTAATTTGTTATTATTATTTCTTAGCATCTAGTCTCAGTACATTAATTATATTTTCTTATTTTATTTCTACTACATGATCTCAAAGAGTAAGACTATCTAGCGAGCTTCCCTGTCCATAAGAATTTGGTGGTGAAAATAACTACAATGCGCTCTGACGTGTGACTAGATGACACACTCGCTCGCAATAACGCATTAGCTATTGACACAGCCTCATTATTTCTTTTATATATTCTCAGTAAGTTAAATGAATTATATTTTCTTATTTTATTTCTACTACATGATCTCAAAGAGTAAGGCATTATCTAGCGGAGCTAAAGAGTGAATCAAGTGTAACGTTAGATGAAATTAAATTGACTGGATGAAATACGTGAAAAAACTACAATGCGCTTTCGTGCAGGTTACCCGCGCTAACTGTTGGTTGATTCACTTCTCCAACAGCAATCCTTCTCTCATGTTATCACGACAAAGCTAGATAACATGGCTTAAAATGATCCATGTTAGAAGTGTTTTATCTGCGTTTTTACTGTCTGGTTAGCTTGCTACGATGACGCGTGACTAGATGACACACTCGCCTGCAATAAAGTGTTGGTTATTGACACAGCATCATACAGTAGCTAATATCATTATCTCAGATAAAAAAATAAATGTGTGATGCATTCAATCACCATTTTATTTTGGCTGGTTATTTATTTGAGAATACAGCGATGTCCTCTGGAAATGTAGATCCTACGCTGCTTATGTGCTCACTGCCACTTCATAAAGGCTTGCTAACCAGCTGGCTTGCTAAAGTGAACCAAATATGTTAGCTAGCTCGCTCGCTTGCTTGATAATGAGGATTGATAAACATAGTGGTCGTATAAACGCATTTAATTAAAAACTTTAACTAAATATACAAACCTTTATTAAAGCAATGGAATCTGTGCAGACAAGTCTTGCAGTGAAGAATATTGGATGAGGCACGAGTGACAAACGTCTTATTAGAGAAGTAGCACGTCAGCTGCTGCAATTCACACTTGTATTAGAGCTCCATCTACTGGATAATTCTAGTAAATAGCAATTACAACGTTCGAAGTACAGATAAATAATCATTGTTTTTTTTTTGTTTATTATACTTATTAAAACATCGGGATACATCGGCGGCATAACTGCCGATCCCGATGTCGTCAAAAAAGTCAAATAATGGCCGATATATCGGCCAAACCAATATAAATATCGGTCGAGCTCTAGTTCTTACCTTTGAATTTTGAGGAAAGGTCGCTTCAAAATAACTGTTTTGTTTCGTAGTGGCGTTTCAAATTGCCACTTCACAAGAGCTACTGTTTCTTGGCATATTAGGCACATCGGTTTGGTGCTCGTTGGAGGGAAGATGAACGCATATTTTTCAAACCATTCCTCTTTGAATTGTCGATTTTCACTGTCGACATTTCTTTTACTAGCTACCTTTGAACATGCCATTTTAGATTGATTCAAGTTCGAAATCTAGGCTACTAGCTAACTACTGACGAAACTAGGCTACTAGCTAACTGCTGGCGAAACTAGACGTCTTTACACAGAGCATTAACCGCGGAGAATAGCCGGAGAAAGTGCAGTGGCAACCATCTCGCACGCCACTACAAGCGTTCCATAACAGCGCGTGGAAGTTGGGCTGTCAGCGGGAAACTGGCAAAACAGTCACTTGGCATTAATTCAAGTGACGGAGAACCGCAATAAATTGGAGCTAGCTTGCTAATAATATTGTTAAGATAATAGGCTTCGATGGCCAACAGCGAGAGGGTCAACAACTGGGGGGACAATTAGAAACTAAAACGTAATTTAAAAAAAAAATTGACGGGACAGTGAGAGACTCAAACGTCTACCAAGCTATTGCTGATCGGCAGTATGGATTAGCGTTGTTATTATTTTATTACGCTTCCTCATATGTTCCTTCAGCCTTGATGCCTTTTTTTGATTAAATCTCTTTTGTTTTTGTTTTATTCTTCTTGTTCTGATTGCTAATTTATCACCCAGCTCAGCTTTATTCTCAAAACGTTCAGCTAGCAAAACCAGAAACACCAGGGGTAACATTTTGCAAGGCAATTGTTTCAAAAATATCACAACAATCTTTCACGAGAAATACAATGTTTATTGTGCACGAGATACATAATTGCACGCGTCACAGCGAATCCCGCGGATTCTTCTCTGCAGTGTAAAGATGTTCATACCGGACATAGATAGGTGGATAGAGAACGTCTGTGGAAATTGATCATCACTAATTCTACCCCGGGTCTGCTACAGCATTTTAACCTGGCTTGGCAGTGTAAAGACGACACTACTAGCTTACTGCTGACGAAACTAGCTGCGCTGTCAACTCTCAATGAGCCCAACGCCGTGTCAACCCATCGTTGTCATGGAGATGATGAATGTGATTGGATCAGACCAACGCAGAGTAGATATCCTCACACAGACAGTGAAGCAGTCGGACATTCGGATCGCTGCTTGCAGCGGAGAAAGCAGATCATTTTGACTAATACAAATAATACATACGAAAAGTATTTGCTCAGAGTTCGGAGACAGTTGTGTTTCGTTCCGGATCCGGACCGGAGTCTGGACTTTGAGGATGAATGATCTATGTGTTTATCCCTTACAAAATAATTTGCATTTTCATATGTGCAAATTATAATTTCACATGAGATTTTAATTGGACATTTTCACATGTGATTGGCTTTTTTCACATGAATGAAAATAGTTTACATTGCGTCATTTCATCCTAACATTTTTGTGCCACTAACTTTTTTAAAGGTGAGCTACAATTTTCATGAGAAAACAAAATGTGACTTGAAATAGCATAGGCTAGCCTTTTCCGCTCTCATTTTATAAGTGGGATTATTTTTATAGTTCACATGTGTACTTTTACATGTTGAGTGTTCACATGTGGGTTTTGAACAAACAATTTTTCAGTATGAGTTGGTTCAATGAACTGGCTAACATAGGCCTGGAAAACGAAATAGTCAAAAAGGCTAAACATGCTTCTGCAGGCTAGCTGTCCTATTCTGTTGCAGTACAAGCCAAATTATGTCTTTGTTTCAGCAAATCATCTCTCTGTTATTGCTTTTGTTGTGGATGCTCCTGGCGCTGAATACAAAAATAAAAGTGCATGTCAAACCCTGAATGTGACTGGTACATGTTGTAGGCTTCAAATCACATTAGCAGGCACTGACACACCAAAAGGGTATAGAGGAATGTAACAATGCCACCCAGCTGATGATACTGACACTTAAACCCGTAGAAGCCCCTGGCACTGAAGCTCTGCTTCCACACAGGTAACTTCAATGATGCCATGTCTAACCTGCAGGTAGATAACATCATCATCTAACCCCTTTATTGCCTGTGGAGCTCTTGGCACATGTCCTCATGTCACCCAGATTTGAGAGGAGTCAGGTGGCAAGGCAGCAGCTTCCTCAGCCTGCAAGAATAATTACAAGTGATGAATAAATGGCAATGCTGCAGCAGAAAGACAAAGAGAAGAGGGGACAAAAAGAGGAGGTAAAGAAGAAGAGGAAAGCAGTAAAGGGAAAGTAATGCCAGAGAACAGAACACAGAAATTGTGGAGGAAAATGGGCTCCGCTCCATCTGCAAACAAATGCAATCCCCACATACGATGGAGGCCCAGGAAGACGAGACAGCGGAGTACTGAAGGGTCACCTGCGAAATCTCCCGCCTGTGGTTATCATTTGGACTGCATGGCCATTGATAGTAAAGTGGTATGATTTTTTCAACAAATAATGATGAGTGTCTGTTTTGCACTGCACCACACCCAGAAGCAGTTACTTTCATGTAAGGTCATCGTAAATGACTATTAAATTAGTTAAATATAGTAACTATATAGTAATATTTAAATTTATGCTATCACAAACTGTTTTTGTTTACATCTGAAACTGACAGTACGCAAACATTGAGGCAGTAGTACAGAAGCATGTCATAAGTCAGTGTAACATCCAGTATGCATGAGTTGTTTTTTTATTTTTTATTTATGGAATTATTTTTGTTTTATTTTCTGTTTCTGTCTCTTTTTTAAAATGAATTATTTAAAAAAAGCCAAACATTTTTGAAGTACTACAGGTTCAAATTACATCAATCAAATTGTAATCTGAAGCCCACTAGTTTCCTTGGATGTACGGAACATTGTAACTCTACCTTAGCATAGTGTTCAAGGTTCCACCTAACCTTGACTGAACCATTTATACTTTGCAACCTCTGCTGCTGAATTACAGATTATTGATCAGGTCTGACCATCAAACGTATGAATATTATAACTATGTAACCCGCCCACCCCCAATTTCATTGATACAACAATGTTCTTACTTTGTGTTCAATTATCAATCCAAAAGAAATACATTTTAAAAAGATATAAACAGACAATAAAACTAAATAATTAAATTAATGCTTGTCCTTCTGTTTAATCCTGGACCTAAGTAACAGATTCTACAGTTGGATTACTTATACAGCCTTTTCTATTAGTTTCACAGCACTTCGCTCATAATGAGTAAAATTCAATGAGGCTTTTAAAAATTATTGATTGTATCCTCCTCCTGAGCCAACTGTTATTTGAACAGTTTTAAATGATCTGGGTTACTGGCCTCCATTACAAAATCGGTCTGCCCCACTTAAGTTCCCTTACTGGGGTGTGTGAAAAGCAGCAGGAGCCACTAAGAACAATTAAGTCAAGAACACAAGAAAGATAACTTACCATAAAACCTTTTATTCAGAACAACATATGGTGCAATGTTAGATGCAAGGTGACTGGCATGTACTGTATGACTCCAAATACATCCACATTATCACCACCCTAAGACATCACATAATTACATTATAGCATGGCACAGAATTTGAATCTCTCTTTTTTCGCAGAAAAGGTCATTGGGGCCACAGGGAAATAGACATGTTTTGGAGTTCACACCAGATACACTTTAACAGCTGGGGCACCTTTTTTAGAATAATTTCCAATCAGTTTTAAGCATTTTTTTGTGTTGCTTTATTGTGCCAGGTGCCGCACGTTTATCCCCAGGGCGCCCAGCGTCACTGTCATTCTTTTCTATGGTGCTCAATCGCATGAAAAAAGAGGCAGGCCTTGATTCTGCCATAAACTTCCCCTGTAGCTAAATAAAGATGAAAGAGAAGTTGGTCGTTACAGTTTCTGGCCACTTGAAGTTGAACAATTTCACAGATCATAACTACCAAGACAAAAATAAGTGGCCCAAGGCACTGCAACAAATTAGCACTATGTTGACATACTGCAAATGGCAAGTTATTTTCCGGTGAAATTAGTTGGCTAAATCCATTAAATACGTTACACAAGTGATTGACAGGAGCAGAGTGGGTTTAACAGCAAAAAAGGAGCTTCCACACTTTTTTCAAGCTTCTGATTTTATGAGTAAGTTTCATAAAATCAAAACAGATAGTGTGTCTTGAGTTTTCTAGCTGACAAAAGACATCCAGTGTGAATGCAACCTTATTCTTCTGAAATGGCTGATTCCAGACAAATCAAAGTCCAGGTCGTGCTTATGAGAGAGTCTTTGAGGTAGCAAGACAGCCATGGCTTTCTTATGTGAAATACATTATACAAATTAAATTTCAATAAATACTATGCGAAAAATGCAATATAACATGTTGTATGCCCATTAGGAATAACCTATAGCAACAATACGTCAACTGCTGCAAGTCTTCATCACAAATACTATAAAAACAGACCTCAAACACATATACTTTGGAATGTGCAGCACATAGTGATGGATGAAACAGTATCACAAAGCAATATCATAACGGTACATGAAGTCATTTATACACTCACACTAAATCAAAATGGATAGGTGATGGTAATGATCAAGGGTGAAGATGCTCTGTGCTCTTCAGAAAGCCAAGGGATGTCACAAACAGCTGGATTTCCATTTATATCCAAAGAGGCATTTACTACAACCTAATCTCTCCAAGACCCAGTCCCTCCAGCCGCCTACCCCATCCATTAGCAGATTCATACAAATCACTTACTAATGTTTCAACAGCCTTGAATGGGCTCTATGGTGCATACAAATGCACAGTTGCATAGTAACGAAACAACACAAGTAAAGACCTGTGGTCTTGCATCAGTGTCTCTAAGTCTTTGGGGAATCCCTCATTATTCCTTGCCATATCTTCTAAGCATTTTCTTCAGGGAAGGTCAAGGTTTTAACCATGGGAGTAGAGATCTTCACAGCATTGACATCACCTTGAACACAAAACAAACATATGGTAAGTGCAGAAGAGTATTAAACTCTACAGCATACTATTTCTTGCAGTAACATGACATCTCACCAAAAATGTTTTGAAAGTATGAAAAGCAAGTTCCTTAAAATTCTGGTGGTGTATAAAATTATTCTCATGATGATGCCACCTCTACTGGTGTGCCCATAAAGATGCCATCAGCAGCATTTGGCAGATTCAGGCAGCCAGTTACAATGCTTGCTGTGCCAGGATGCATCACAGTGGCACGAGGTGTCCGGCCACCTTGCAGTTACACTAGAGGAAGAGGGCATCTGCACAACACACATTCTCACCTGCACCTCCAATAGAGACAAGAATATAATCCACTATGTGACAAAAAATTATAGATTAATTTGGACCTTTTTGGGGGGGGGGGGGTGGAGGTGGTTTGGGTGGTGAGGAGTAAGGGGTTTTGTGTGGGTGGCTGGGTGAGGGTTGAAAACTGTCCAGAATGCTTGGTGTAACTTTAAACTCTTTATGGGGAGAAAGTGTTTGAGATTCATTCATAAGCATTTATTCTTTAGCCACAAATTGAGCATTATGAGAGAATATGTATGTAAATTAAGTTTTAAATCGTTGACTTGCACGGAGCTGCATGATTAAAATTTATGCAAAAAAAGAAGGAAGCGTGCAAGGGAGCATGCAAAAACCATGATTAGTTGTGAAACAATATAACCTGCTATAATAGCAGTGAGGAGCTTTAAAAGCAAGGAATCACAAAAGAGATGAAAACAGGTAAAAGTTATATTATGTTTGTGAAGCCATGCAGATGGGGTAATTACTTTAATGTGTGAAAAAACAAGCAAGGAATCATGCAAAAAGCGGGGTTATTGTGAAACGAATCACTAGTGTTATAAACAGTTTAAAATTATCATCAGAGAAGTTGAAACAGCATGCTGTAAGTTTTAAGAAAGCAAAGAAGCAAAAAAATTTAAAAATGACAAGAGCAGAATCAGTCCCGTGGTCAGTGAGCCAGAGGCCCTAAAGTTCCTGTGTATAGTTATGCATTGTTACATTAGCCTATTCTTTGTTCTAAAAAGGTGAGATATAACTTACTCTGGTGTTCGAAACAGAAATAGTCTGTAAGCATGTGTAAGCAAGGCAGGAGCTGGGGAGGAGCCATCCCACCTGTACCATTGGGTTAGAGCAATCTGAGAGTATCTGAGATTTGAGACTGCATCTTCAATAAAGTGACACATCGTTTTGAGTTGTTGAAGGACAAGAACAACTGTTATTTTATGGTAGCATTCTTAAGGAAACAAATAGTAGGGTAGCCGTGCAAAGTGGAAAAATGTTTTTAAATCAGCACCAGCAGAATAGCCTACAGGTTATTGGTCTAACAAAATTTGTCTTCTATTGTTCAGCGTCAGGGTGCTTTAATTTGTTAAATGTAGGAAAGAAAACCTGGTTTGAAAGTAACTACATTTCAGTGTAAACAAAAAAATAATTTGTAAGGTTACTTACATTTTTAAGCCCTTAAAAAAGGGTTTCATGAAATTTGTACGTGTTAAGTGCCATATAGTTGCTTCGTGTCTATACAATGCAAAAAGTGTGTGGTTTTAAAATTGTATTTATTAATTAATTATTTATTTATTATTTATTAATTGCACAGGACTTTATAAAATATTATTAAATTTATTTATTAAAACTATAGTTTTATCTAACAAAGTATTTATTTTTTTTCTTTGAGAGAACCTCCCAAAGTATTGTCAGACATGTAACTCCATTTGGCTGTTTTCAGCCATAGAAAGCTTCAAAGTGCTCAGCCAGCATTGCCTGGAGATAAGACCATGAACTGGAGGGGGGTTAGCCATCTGAGGTGTGAATATGTGTGTCTGCAGGTGTGTGTGTGTTGTGTGTGTGAAACATAATACATTTCTTAATTTTCACCTGGTTGTGGTTTGTGCATTTTGATAAAGGCTGATCCAAACAGTTCTCTGCCTATCAACAAATTCTACAATTTAAATGATAATTGATATCCTTGATAATAATGACCAAATGAAATTAAATAAATATAATTTAATTGTTAGATAAGTTAGGTGTTTGAACTTTTGATGCACTTGTGTTTGGTATTCAGAGTGCAGGACTACAGACAAGGGTGTTAATGATTAAAACTGCTCGGTTCAGAAAATTAAACAAATTTCACATAATCCTCACTCACCTGACATTAATGGAGGTTCCACCAAGATTGAATTTGGAACAGACTGTGGTTAACTACAGCAACTGTACAATCTCTTGTGAAAATAAGTCTCAAAATTAAGTTACAACCAGACATGAACCAGTCACAAAGGAGAGAGATGAGGGAGTTTCCAGCCTCTGCTACTGATCCCAAATTTAAATGGGAGCTCTGTGCTGAGTGCATGGTTTTTCAGAGAATGCGGGAGGAATTCCGTGAGCACTATCCAGGTCTTGACGGACTACGGGAGTCAAACGATGACCTCAGCAGGACACAATGATTGTACATCCTTGTTTTGGGGTATTATATGATTGGTACTCCAATGTTGAGGTATTCTGCTGAAGTCTCTCTGGAGCACTACCTCTGCAGTCACCCATGGAGCCATGGACTCCACTGCACACTGGAACGAAAGTAGAGAGACCAAGACAGTCCCCTTGTATTCCCATGGAGTTGTGCCATGGATATACTGATGGAGATGTAACATCAGATGGGTAGAGTCCTTTCTGACTGACCTATTGCAGTGTGTCAGAGTAAATGGGGCAGTGTCTTCTCCTATTACTACTAATACTGGGGCTCCACAAGGGAGGCATATTTCCCCAGTTTTATTTACCCTCTATACAAATGAATGTAGAAGCAACACATCTGATCGTGTTACTATTAAATTTGCTGATGACACAGCAATTGTGAGTTTGATTCAAGATGATGATGAAACCAGATACCGGGTGTGGGTAGATCAGTTTGTTGGTTGGTGCAGGTCCAGTGTTCTTCATTTGAACACCAAAAAATCTAAAGAAATCATTTTTGATTTTAGGAATGGTAACAACACCCACCAACAAATGACTATCGATGAGGAGGGTATTGAAGTGGTAGATGACTACAAATACTTAGGAACAATAATAGATGCTAAACTGTCAAAGGAATTCTAACACAGATGTTATCTATAAGAAAGGTCTGCAGCGTCTATATTTCATGCGTAAACTGAGACAGTTTAGAGTGGACAGAGACATATTGATCCTCTTCTATCGCTCCTTTGTGGAGAGCATTTTAACTTTTTGTTCCATTGCCTGGTATTTTTTATTGTCAGTGAATAATAAAAACAAACTGCATAAGATAGTCAATATGTCCAGTAAGATTGCTGGACAACAGCAAAATTGCATGACGATGACCTGTGAGTCCCGAGTGGTGAGGAAAGGGCAGGCGATTATTAGAGATCTATCACATCTCCTATTTAGCGTATACAAGCCGTTACCATCAGGCAGACGGTATAGGGTGCCATCCCTCCGAAACAACCGGGCTCGCAGATCATTCGTGCCTACCAGTACTGCATTGCTGAACAAACTGTGAAACAAAATAACTGAATCTCTGTGTGTGAGGATGCTGCACCATATAATATGTAGAGCACTTTGGTGATATGTTGTGTATAGGTCTGTGATTATGTTGAGGTGTTCTGTTGTTGTTTGTTGTAGGTTCTGTTGTCGTTGTGGTTGTTGGTATTGTGGTTGTCTGTTTGTTTGTCTGACGATTGCTGTATGGCACAAGATGAATTTCCAAAAGGACTAATAAATATCTATATATCCATCCATACAGCTAATGCAATAATGGCATAAGATGGAAAATTTCAAAGCTTATTTTCTAAGTGTACAATCACACAAAACTCCCAATAAATATAAAATGACACTGCCTGATGCATGTTTCAATGGTGCTCAAGAGTTTGAAACCCTTCAAAGAGCTCTCTTCAAACAGGAATTTGGCAGTCCCATGGTGTACTCAAATGGAAGTCTTGTCAGATCACAGTTCTGGCTAGAGAGCAGCATCAGTGTCCCAGAATTATCTCTTGGCACCACTGATAATTTTCTCACTGCCAGGCCTGAGGACTGTCCGATTTAGCCTCCTCAGCTTCTCTGTGATGTCCTTGAGATCTGAAACCAGAACATCCATCCTGAATTTGGGCTGGAGCTGGTTGAAGCTCCAGTATGCTGAGAGCTTTAGCAACTAGGAAAGCCAGCCAGGGCTGCTTCAGTTTTTTTGGTCAGCTTGTCAAAGTTGTGCATGAAGTGGAAGGCCTCAGGATTGTACAAACAGGTGTGATGCACCTGGCTGGGGTGGTTCACAGCACAGCCGAAACGGGCTTCTTTCAAATTATTATCAATAATATGATCCAGAATGCAGGGTGTTAAGGACTTCATGATTTTTATTTCGGGGGTGGTGATGAAGCTGTCAGATGTTGGCACATAGTAACAGGCAAATGGTGGTGAAGCTGAGTTCTGACATATTTAAATGTCTCAAGTTGCCTAGGTTTCCAAAATGTCTCTTCAAATACCTCGTCAATGTCTCAAAATATAAAATCCAGTCCTTCCATAGAAAATTCAGAGAATTGATGATCTCTCAATCAAAATCACCCGGCTGGAATTTTAGCAGGCCAGGCATAGTGAATTCAGCCAGTTCTGGAATGCCGTCTGACTCTCTTGTTCTGGTATCCTGAAAGTCTGACATCAATTACACACTGAAAAATGTTTCCTTTAACTTTGCTCTCCCAGGTAAGACGGTAGCACTTTTTCATGAACTGTCAGTCTGACAGGGACGGACGTACACCATTTGTAGATGGGCTGTAAACCTCATCTAAAAGCTTGAAAAGCGTGACCTTGCTTAGTATCCACACCAAAAGCCTGGCTCGTTATCCGACCGCCATTCCTGGTGGAGTATCCATTTCTGTGCTTGTGGATTCTGCTACGGGCTGCAAAGGCTTTCTTAGGTGCTTTGGATGTTCTGTGAGCCCACATTTTCTTTTACTGCAGCATAAGCTGCTGATAGATCTTGATCTCCGCCATGATGCGGCATCCAAACCAATAGACTTTATACACATTCTGAAGAGTGGGCATAATCCTGTTGGACGTATGGGCAGAGGCAGTATGTCTTGCGTACGTTCTAACTTCTTAATAACTGAGAGTGTGTCAGTGTATGAGTAAATTGTCATGGTTCTGTGTTTTCCTGTCTGTGTTTCCCTTGTTGGGCCGCCAGATGGCGGCACTTCTGTTTTGTGTCCTGCTCCCCCTTGTTAATTGTATGATTGTTTTCAATTGTCTCGTTATTCTATCATTGTTCCCACCTGTGTCTTGTTATCCCCTCCTTTTCTGGTTTGATTATTTTTTGAGTTCACCTGTGTCTTGTTACCCCCTGTCTATTTAAGTTCTTTGTCCCCTTGACTTGGGTGCTGGTTCCTTGTGTTTGTTTCCGACTTGTGTTTGTTTCAGACCGTATGTACCTGCCTGTGTTTTTGACATGTTTGTGTTTCTTACTTTGTTTCCGCTTGTGTGTTTCTGTGCGTTTCTGCCATTTGTTTTCTGTACTGGTGTAGTTCTGTTTTTTTTTTGTATTTTTTTTAGTTTTCGTTTTATGCCCCTTGTGGCTCTTTGTTTGTTCTGCCTTCTTTTTTTTTAGTAGTCTTGTTTGTATCAACTTTTTTGAGTTCTGTGTTTTTTCCCACTCTGCGCCTGGGTCCCACCCCCCGTACCGGTAGATAAAACTATAATTGAATTAGACTACTTAATAAAGATCTGTATAATTAATCAATACAATTTTAAAACCACATTAAATTATTTGCATTTTATATACACCAAGCAACGTTATATTGCGCTTATCATGTACAACTTTCACTTTAAGGCTTAAAAATGTAAGTAACGTGCCTATATTATTTACAGGATTCCTGTGTCTTTATAGCATCAAAGGAATTTCCTCACATGTTCCCAATTATAAAGATTTTAATAAATCTTTTCAGTATTGATAGCCCTGTCTTGGTTTCTATATTATTGAATAAACAGTTCTGGTGACTATGACCTCATCAAATAAATACTTAATAAGTGTACATTTATGACTCATATCTGCTACCACATGTATTCCTACATGTGTTCACATATCTTGTCTCTGTATTTCTTCTTTCTATATCAAGAGAATGTGATCTATATATGCATGATCACAAAGACACAAAATGACACGAGTTTGTTGTGTAATTGTGTGGTTGTGCAAAGTCTTATGTTCAATCTGTGTGTTTACACAAGGGTATAGAAGCTATACAAACTAAGGAGTTATTTCTCAAATTATTTCTGTGGGAAAATAAAAAACTACAAATTTGTTATTTGTGAGGACACACTTACCATCCAAATAAGGCTTCGACTAGAATATCAAAATATAATCCATTCTAGAAAGCCTTTAAGAAACCTAGAGCAGAAAGCAATGAATGAGAAATGCTATTTTTTTAACTGGAAAGTAAAAGTGGACAATTTATCCTTGTATAGTATGACTTCTAAATACAATAAGGAAAAACATCTCACAGTGAATGAGATGGAACCCCATTCAGCAGACGAAGCCTAAAGCAAATGTCCTCATTACATTGGTAATACACTAAAAAAAAAGAAAAGAAAAAAAAGCACTGACAAAGCAGGAGGGAGGCTTGCTTTCTCAAGCACAATTATGGCATCAGGAAAACACACAGACTGGGAATCTGCTGCAATGAGATTAGAGAAGAGTAATTACCGTACGTAGAAAAACAGGGCCTGCAGAACACGTTTCAAAGTTCATTCTTGCGGGACATTAAAAAGGAGCAGAGTGGCAGCTCTTCTCACTAAAGCAGACCCAGCCTACCAATGAAGGAGCAATTTCCTTAATGCTCACAGGAATGATTCCTGTGTCAGCTGGTATCCATAAATATTTTTGTGGTGAGAAAATGAAATATTCCTCTGAAAGAACGCAGCAGTGAACACTGCAGCCTTTTGAACCCGTTAACCCCCCAGCAACTAGTACTGTAAAACCCTGAGGCCTTGCTTACCTTATCTGCAGCGTTGAATGGCGACACATATAGAGCACAGATCTGTCAAATTTTCAGCTGCTACAACTGCAAATTGTTTCATTTGAAAATGGACTATTTTGAAATGGACAGGAGATTATGACAAATGGGCCCTGCATTTTCACCATGGGAAGTTAATTCTTCTGTGTGTTTTCACCTAGGGAAGTTTTTTTCTGTTTTGTTTTCTGGCAGCAGTTTTCATTTTCTATTACTTATTCTCTAGTAAATAAAAAATGAGACTGCATATTATGATATTAGAAATATCTCAGTAGCCACCTCTGTGGTGACCTTGAGGTCCAATCATTGTGTCAGATAATCAAAATGGAATTTACAAAATTTAATTAATTGATTAAATTAAGTTAACTAAATAAAAATTGGTATATTTTCTAAACTATTCTAAACTATACATTTGCCCAGCATATAATGCCTCTCATTTTATCAAAATTCAAAATTTGTATCTCTCCAAATGGGTACAAGGAAATATGAGGGAAGACTTTTCCAATAAAGAATGTCTCACACAAAGCATCAAAAAAGTGTTCTTCATAAAAGACACATTTGGTGTTGCAAAATTTCAGAATCAATTTCCTCAATGCCAGCAATAATAGGGAAAAGCTTAACAAAGCAGTCCTATAGTCCTATATGTAAAAGAATGAAGCCTATTTAAGCAAATCTGGCTATGAAGAATGATAGTCAATGCATAATTGAGGGATGAAATAAATTAACAAAAAATTACTAAACACGCTGAGCCAGTTTGAAGGCGCAATGAATCAGGTGTGCCTTCAGACTGGCTCTGTCTGTTCTCTGTCTCTCAGTTATCTCACCACTTAATTGCACATTAACACAGTTTTTCAGTTAAGAATTTATTCCTTTCTGAATCAGTTGTCACCTGGAATCTAGGATAGCTACAGTGATAAATCCATTGTCACCACTGTTCATTCAGCAAGGTATCATGTGTCTTTTCTACATTTCACAAGCAAATTGCAGAAAAGAACCAAGAATTTTAATTCTGAGCTCATTTTCAGGATGCAGGTTCATTGAATATAGGCCTAAAAGTCATGCATTGAAAATACGAAGCCTTGTTTTTGCTATTTAAAAAATACTGGTGGCAGAATTTCTCAGATGATGTAGTGATGCTTACACTCATAATTTCTCTTAGTGGACAAAGACATATCTTTTTAGCCTGGCTTTTACTTAAGGTGCCTTGTCATTTGTTGTTTTATTCATCTATTGTTGTTTTACTGGCTTTTTACTTAAGGTGCCTCGTCACTTGTTGTTTTATTCTTTTATTATTTTATTTGTTGTTTTGCTTTTTTTGTGTGCCTTTGCTTATTGTCTTTCGGTCATCTGCAGCACATTGGACTACAGCCACTGTATGAAATGTGTTATATAAATAAAGATTGATTGATTGATTGATTGATTGAAAGATAGCACCTTCCTTATCCTGCCATCTCTAATGTGCACACAAGTGGTCCCTGAGAAAAAATATGGAGACTGAGAACTAGCCTTTACTCATCAGCTATCCTGAATATTTTGTGTTTATATTGCATGATTAACAAACATGCCAGTTCAATTAAGATTCAAGTATTAGTAGCTGAATAATTTCCCCCTGATATAATACACAAATTTTGCATTTACATTAAATTGTTTTAGCTTCCCATCAGTTTTTTACCTCCCATGTTGATAGCATCCATCTCAGGTGTGTGCTCAAAAGCATAAAATGCACAAGGAGGTGTTACCTACAAAGATGGTAGTATCAGCTAGATTGCAAGAGCCACCTGCATTTTGTGATGGGCAATGCCCTGGTGATGGCAGGGTCTGCACGGGAGGAGTCTGTGCCTGGCCTGGCCTGGGGTGGGGGGAAGTGGGGGGGGTCACATGGGGGGCTTATCAGCAGCCAGTCCTTCTTGGAGAAAGGCTGGTTGAGTGCTATCACTGGCAATTTGACTCATGGTGGAATGAGGCTCTTTGCTCAGTTTGGCAGAAGAGAGATAGGGATAATGACATCATTCTGTCTGAGTTAAAAGGCAGAGCACGTCTTTCCCTCACACCGTTTATAAACTCACTCTCATAAACCAGCAACAAAATAATGCATGAGAAACTATTTCTACCCTGCTGTATAAATGGATAATATTTTGCTGTATATGGAGGCCATGTGTGTTGCCCTGGATTAGGATGTCTTCTAAGCAAATTAATATTTTCACAAAAAATAATGAATGAACACTTCAGATACTGACCAAATTAGCGCTTTCCATTTAGTGAGTCTATCTAAAGCACTAGCCCTTGAGAGAGTAATGTGCCACCCAGTGTCTCCAAATATTAATAAGTCAATATGCAGTTTGTGTATAGCATGCACTTTATAAATCCTTAGTTCAACAAACATATAGGCTTCATGGTTACTCACTTTTAAACTTTATAATAGCCTATGAGCATGTCAAACTTATGTACAGTAGAGAATTAAATGCAAAGATTACACTTTCTTTGGCAGTAAACCTAGTATCATTTTCTTTTCTGATATGCAAAGATTTCTGGGAAATAATCCTGTGTGTGTTTTCGTCCAGTTTTTAGCATGTGACGATGCAGAACAATGTAACTGTTAGAACAATGTGGTGAAATTTTAAGGTCAAATAGCTACTAGGTAGTCAGGATGAAAGCAAAGAGTCCCAGCTACAAAGAAGCTAATCAAAACAAACTCAAAAGCGGATCCTAGAAAAGAGAAAACAAATGAATGGATGGCTTTAAAAAAGAAGTTGCCAAGACAACCCATGCAAAACATCCGACCTCTTTTAGCCTACATTAGGCATACCATATATCAATAATGTTCCCTGCTCAACCGTTGTCATTCACACACTGCCATATCCTAAGCTGCGAAAATGCTTATTGTGGCAGTTGGAACACTATCCGGTAATGTCTACCTCCAGATGAGGTGCATAGGCTACCACACTGCTTGTGACATTGCCTGTCTCAGTTGCAACAGCGGAGTGCTCATTTTCTAAAATTACATTACATTTATTTAGCAGACGCTTTTATCCAAAGCGACGTACAAAAGTGAATATCATGGTCATTGGACAACTACAAAACACAGGTTCAATAATGTACAATGCTAATTTTGTACAGCTATTTCTAGCCAAGAACACAGTTCAGTTCACACAGTGAACACTATTCTGACCTAACTTATGCCAAGCCAAACTAGGGAGAAGAACAAGCTACAATATTAGGACAAATACAAATGACAAAAAGTGCTGGAATGGGGGTACATGTAACATGAGTGTCATCCCGCATCCCCGCTTGCCTGAGGGACATCCAGAGCTGGATGGACAATCACCACCTGAAGCTCAACCCGGGAAAGACGGAGCTAATCTTTATTCCTGCTCTAACCTCTCCCCTCCTCGATTTTTCCATTTCCCTAGGGGACACCTTAGTGACATCATCACCCTGTGCCAAGAATCTTGGAGTGGTGATGGACAACAGGTTGTCCCTCTCCAAGAACATCGCAGTAGTAAGCCGGGCGTGCAGATTTTTCCTGTATAACATCCGGAGAATCCGCCCCTTTCTCACCACCTACTCCACCCAGCTCCTGGTCCAAGCAATGGTACTATCCCGCCAGGACTACTGCAACTCTCTTCTGGCTGGACTACCGGCATCTGCCATCAGACCCCTGCAACTAATTCAGAATGCTACAGCTCGTCTGGTCTTCAACCTCCCCAGACACTCCCATGTCACTCCCCTGCTCACTACCCTCCACTGGCTGCCTGTTATAGCTCGCATCAAATTTAAAACATTGGTCCTAGCATACCAGGCAGTCAAGGGATCAGCCCCAGCATACCTCCACAAGATATTCAAACCCTACATGCCAGCCAGGCACCTCCCCCTCTTGGCACCTGCGCTTCCCGAACACGTCTCCTGTCTGTTCTGGCCCCACGATGGTGGAATGACCTCCCCGTGGAGGTCAGAACAGCTGAGACACTGACCCATTTCAAGCGACGACTGAAGACTCACCTCTTCAGGCTGCACCTCTCCCCATCCCTCCCTACCTCCCTGTAATCTCTTAAATGACTGTAAGCTTAGGGTTGTACCTAGGTAGCTGTTTCGTAGGTGACTTACTTAATGCACCAGTCTTAACTATTGCTTGTATTTTTGCATAGACCGCGTTGTTGCTGTTCTCGTTGTGTTAGTGCTAATCAGTTTAACCTTCAGGGTCCAAGTTGAACTATGCAGTTGTTCCCTGCACTTGGACCGGTACTTCTCTCTAGGGTTTTCGACATACTTGTTCCTGGTTATGGTTATACACTTTGTTGTACGTCGCTCTGGATAAGAGCATCTGCCAAATGCCTGTAATGTCATGAAAGGGGGGATTTAAAGTGAAATCAGGGCTCTGTATGAACTTTTGTCCTTCTGTTATGCCCCAACTGGTCATGTCTGGGTTTGCAGGGTTCCTGCAGTTACTTTTGTTTTACTGTTAGGCCCCTAATGGTCATGTCTGCGTTTGCATGGGTTCCTGCATTTACTTTGCCTATTTACCTATGCATGTGTTCCGTTCCCCTTCCTCATTGTTGCCACCTGTTCCCTATTGTTCTGCCCCTTTGTTACGCACCTGTTCCCTGTTACCCTGTCTATGTATACCCTGCCCGTTCTAGCCTTGGTTGTCAGTTCATCACTGTTTTTCTGTCATTCCTGACCTCTGCCTGTTTTTGGACCTGACTCTGCCTGTTTTTGTACCTCTGCCTGTTCCTGACCTCTGCCTGTTTTTGGACCTGACTCTGCCTGTTTTTGTACCTCTGCCAGTTCCTGACCTCTGCCTGTTTTTGGACCTGACTCTGCCTGTTCCTGACCTCTAACTGTTTTTGGACCTGACTCTGCCTGTTCCTGACCTCTGCCTGTTTTTGGACCTGACTCTGCCTGTTCCTGACCTCAGCCTGTTTTTGGACCTGATCCTGCCAGCCGTTTTTCTTACTTCTGCTGTGTAACTGCATGCCTACGTTATGAAAGACCTCATAACGCCGTTTTGTGTTGTGCCTCCTACGGGAGAGAGAATAAACTTCACTTAAATTCTAATCTTCGCTGGTCCGCGTCTGAGTCTGACCCAAAACCCTGACATGACTTGGGAGAACTTGGGAAAGTAATCAAGGGCTACCTGAGAAGCAGCGTAGGGCAGGAGAAACTGAATGGACTGACTGCACTATCAGGAGCATTAGAGCTTGGGAGCTGATCTTGAAGAAGACTTCTGACAATTTTGCACAATGCATGGCTGGTCGGATTACCTTTAAATGAGTGAGTAGATAAATTTATTTTCAAGGTGGCCAGTTTCCAATGGGCCTGCGTACCAGCCTGTTATAATAAGAGTTGGGCCACTAGATAATTAGATAGCACTAGATAATTTTAAAAGGTATACTATGTAGGATTTTGCGACCCTTGTAGAGTCTGTAAACCCCACTCACACCTCCCTTGTTCACACCCCCAACCACACCTCTGTTGGGGACGCACCCTCAATGTCAAGTGAAGAGTTGCGGTGGCCAGAAACATTTAAAATAGCATTTTTAGAAACATGAATGATTCCATATAGATGGTAATAGTAATTAGGCAGTGTTATAACGATCTTTACACTGAGTGCACCCCTTAATGCGAGGGAACATTGTACGGTAGCTACTCCATAGTGCCGATGCAACTACTTTGTGTTCTTCCTGGTTTTATATTTAGCTATTCTAGGCCCTGTTTCATGAAGCAGGATTATGAGATCAGCTGGATAACTGCGTAAATCAACTGAGTAAAACTCAGAACCCTCCCAAACCTGGAACATGGACTGAAAATGAACTGTTCTGGGGGTTACTCTGTACAGTTGCTCTAGTTAACTCAGTAGTCCTGCTTCCTGAAATATCCCCCCAGACATTTCTTAGCATCTGTCATCACCGTAAACTATCAACAAACACAATCAGAATCTGATCCCAAACCACAGGCTCTGTAGCCACCCCCACCGTTCCCCACACAGAAAAGAGCGCCACTCCAAGAAATGTTCCCATCCATATTTTAGAATAACAAATACAGGTAAAAGGTACACAAATTCAGCAAAACTGAATAAAGACACAGATTGCCAGTGCATCGTAGATATGCCTTAGCATGGTTATTTTTATAATTTGTTCAAGTAAAAAATATGCATAGTCTGCCTGTCAGCTCCAAAAATGTAAGTAGGGTTCATGAGGATGTGTTGAGCGATCTCAGCTCTGAAACAGACCGTGGTTTAATCCTTTCAATCTTGAAAATTTCTTACTGTTGATATAAAATGGGTTGTATGGTGATGTTTTGTTGTTATTCCCATATTATAGCAATTTGGGGATTTAAGCATTTTCCATCATCTTGGTGTTGAAGATTAGAGGGATATTGACTTTTGTAGCTGTTGAAAGTTTGAGTGTCAAAGGCAGTAAAATATAGCTTTTATTGTAGCTAATGTGATTAGGCTATTAGCTAACTAGTATGGTGCAGCTGTCCAGTTTTTGACTGTCGAAATACTGGTTACCTAGCTAGGTGGTGAGCAAACTCCTAGCCCAGTGATCAAGTAAATTAATAGCATAGCCTACGCATTGTATTCACAGCCTGCAAGCCAACTACTATGTGAGCTGCGGCTGTGCCAAACCATGGGCTTCTCTGGGCTTTTTTGTCTGATATGTAGGCCTCAGCAAGCGACAGGCTTAGCTAGTTGGGATGTTTGTTTTTGTGACCATCTGTTTACACCTGAATACCTTGACCAACATTCCCAACAGCCCAACTTGTACAACCCAACAGTGTCTACTGTAAATAATGGTCCCCTCACCGCTCGTGACCGCTACCGCCCCCCAAACCTGTCCTGAGTTCATTGTTGAAGACATTCGCATAAATTGAAAATGTGTTTGAGCTCAAGATTTAGGCTTATGTTTCTCTATATTAAAGTTGCAACCTCTCAGAAACAAGACATTGGTCTGTCAGTTCTTTGATTTCGTTGACTGCTGAAATCAAAATTGATGTGTGAAGTGTGCTCATTATATTTTAAAAGGAAACCCAATTGAATGCATTTTAAAACCACCCCTGCACCATAGTTACAAAAAAAATGATCTTTCGGTATCTATGACTCACTAAAAGATAATTGTAAAGACTATCAAATATTTAAAATTCATTTTCTTAAGGATTTTCTTATTCTTATTCTCAGCAAGCTCCAGCACAAAATTAGTTTTCTCATTTTCTAAATCACTTTAGAGTTTTTAAAGTTAAAAGATGCTTCTCAAGCTTCAAACCAAGGTCCGTCAATTTAAAGCATAAAGCTTTAAGAACAAAAGCAAAACCAACAACTGCATCAGCAAGAATAAAATATGGACCATTATATAAACTGATAATCAATGAATACTTGCAAGGCCCAGTAGAAGTAATAGTTAATTAGGAATCAATGTACTGTACACAGGTTATAGCTTGTATATCTTGACCTTCTAGCACTTCACAGTCAATGTTTTAACGTACAGAAACATTTCACAATGAGGTAACATGGTCAAAAAATGATACTTCAGTTTTGCAGAAGAGGAGAGACAGATGGAGATCTGATATCTCAGAAGGTCAGCAGAATGAATGAATGAAGAAACATCAATGTTGTGTTGGCATAACTAGAAACACAAAGAAGCAGACATCATGATTTAAAGATGGATTTGCAGAAAAGGCTGATCTTTTTACTTTAATTTTTTACAAAATTTTACTTCAATTTGTTTGTCAATATATATATATTGTCAATATATTTTTTAGGTGTTGTGGTTTTCTCAATATAAAGTAATTAGGTTAATTTGGATGAACCAAAACATTTTCAGTTGAGAAAACCTAAAAAATAGAGGTGTAACAAACTGAAGCAAAATTTTAGGTTGATCCAATTAAACTTCTTTTTTTCAGTAAACCAGGGGGGACCTAGAAGGGAAATTAAACTTGCTTAAAATGCGGCTGCTTCAAAGAAATAGATGCAATAATGAAAGCAGACTTCATTAATTGGTGATAGTAGTAGGAAGGTGGAAACATCTGGAGAGTTAATTGCATTTGCTGTCTCTTTCTGCTGAGCACAGCGCAGAAACACCTGTTTGGCAGCAGGCATGATGGGGGCTGTCTCCAGGTCTGTCTCGGGCTGATCTGAGCCTAGATGTTCTGAAAGACATGTGTGGTCAGCTAGATTCCAACAGTAATTACTGCACGCTCATATCATTTTCTGGTAATGAAAAACACACCCGCATGGGCAGCATTGTTACATTACATTACATTACAGGCATTTAGCAGACCCTCTTATCCAGAGCGACTTACACAACTTTTTTACATAGCATTTTTACATTGTATCCATTTATACAGCTGGATATATACTGAAGCAATTCCGGTTAAGTACCTAGCTCAAGGGTACAACGGCAGTGTCCTACCCGGGAATCGAACCTGCGACCTTTCGGTTACAAGCCCAGTTCCCTACCCACTGTGCTACACTCCGTCCTATGTACAGTATGACTGGCTTTAATCATGGTTCGCCCTGGTGTCAGTGTGGCATTCAGTTTTACAGTATGAACAACATGGATTTACAGTTGAGGCCAAAAGTTTACATACACCTAGGCTAAAGACATACATTTTTCACAACTCCACACATTTCATGTTAGCATACATTTCCTGTGTTAAGTCAATTAGGGTATCTACTTTATTTCCATAAGAGGTCATTTCAAAACAATAGCTAAGAGACTGATTTATTTCCGCTTTCATGTACTATATCAGATTTTCAGTGGGTCAAAAGTTTACATACGCTTTGCTAGTATTTGGTGGCATTGCCTTTTAGTTGCTTAACTTGAATCAAATGATTGGTGTAGCCTTCCGCAAGATTCTCACAATACTTTGCTGGAATTTTTGCCCATTCCTCCTGACAAAACTGGTGTAACTCAATCAACTTTGTGGGCCTCCTTGCTTGGACACACTTTTTCAGTCAGTCCACAAATATCTATAGGATTCAGGTCAGGGCTTTGTGATAGCCACTCCAAAACTTTCACTTTGTTGTCTTTAAGCCATTTTGTTACAACATTGGAGGTATGTTTAGGATCACTGTCCTTCTGGAAGACCCAGTTGCGACCAAGTTTTAACTTTTGAGTTGCTGTCTTGAGGTGTTGCTTCAATATTTCTAGATAAACCTCCTTCCTCGTGATGCCATTTATTTTCTGAAGTGCACCTGTCCCTTTTCCAGCAAAACACCCCCACAACATGAAGCTTCCACTCTCATGCATTTGATTTTCCATGAAAATAATTTAAATAAAACAAATACAAAGTATTTCATGTGTAAATACTTTAAATATGTATTTAACTAATTCAAATACGTATTTGTATGTGACTCAGGTTTGGTACAAATAAACTGGCAAGTAGTTTAAGAAGTCAGAGTTTGCCATCCCCCCATGCAAAGACATGTATGGGCATTTAGGCTACCTTCTGTTAGAGGCAGTGCATTTATTGTATTTTAATGTATTTTTAAATGGCTCTAAATACTATTTGAAAAAAAAAAATTGTATTTGACCCAGGTCTGATTTGTTTTTATTTATATTGGAGATACAAACACAAACCCCCACCCTAAAACCTCCTTACCACCACCAATAGCACACATTTCCTATAGACACCAGATATTAGTGTTCCTTCACCTCCCAAATTGAAGTTCATCACATGCCTGGCACATCCCACATGCCTACATCTTTTCCCTACACGCAGGTACCTGTTGCATATAGGGGCAGCATATGGGCCAGACAGCTGCAGCTCAGATCCAGGAAACAGGTGAAGAGCTGTAGGTGCGACTCACCTGCTGTGGGAGGTGTCTTAAGTGGTAGGGTTGAGGCTGGGGTGCTTGCAGCTGGCTATGGTCCAAGAGGCCAGGCCTGAGGAACACAAGTTGGTGGATTGAAAGGTTTTATTATGCCTTAATTTTATCAGGTGGGTCAAAGAGAATTTAATTCTCATTCAAACGGACAACTGGGGAATCAAAGTGGGCAGTAAATTCAAAGTGTGTGTGGCAAAATCATGATCAGGGGATGAATTAGTGACTTGCAAACTATGATTAACACCCTGGTTCTTTCTAAATGTGTGTCCTGGGATCCCTTATAATCACAGTGACCTCAGTTTAACATGTCATATAAAGGATTCTACAGCACTGTGTCTCCATCACTGTGCTGGGGCATGGGATTGCATAGGGTAAAGGGAGAAGCGCATTCCTGTTGGCTAATATGCATATCTTCTTAGATATCCCAGTGGGTAACCCATCAAAGTAATAACCAAGCCCAACCCTGCTTAGCCTCATCAAGTTGACATGAGAAGGATACAGGGTTATGTGGCTGCTTGACTTTTATTAATCATATAGGGAAGTGGGAGTCTGAAGGGGCAAAATGATAGAAGCACCTATTTTCTGTCTCCAGTTGGGTAGAGATGTGCTCAAGCTTGCTGCATTCTTCCCTCTCTCCATTCTGCAAGATGTGGGCAGGGTTCTGGAAATGGTTTGGCTCCACCTCCTGGATTTGGGTGGAGATCTGTGTTTGACTGGAATCTACCCGCAAGATGAGTGTGGGGCTCCATGGACGGGTTGGCTTGGACTCCTCCTCAAGGGCTGTGCAGGACTGCTCCTTATCCCTGTGGGACAGATAAGATATGAGGTCACTGCTGGTCTCTGTGCATGGAAGATTACCATAATAATAACCACAAGCACTTAACTTCATATACAAGTCGCTAACCAAAAATGTAACTCAGACCTGACCCAGCAATGTCTAGGTAATAGGTTTCAGGGCTTCAGCCTGAACTTATGACACCCATCTTTGCCCACTGTGCCACTTTGGTGACCTTAATTTGTTGGTAGATGATGTTCATTTACTACATTTATTACTCTTTTTTTTTTTCTTATTGGGTCTGCTCACCTATTCTGAAACTTAAAGGACCATACCGGCATTTTGGATAATAAAGCCCATTGACTACATTTTTTGTACATTTTACATTGCTGCAAACCAATCTGCAAAGCACACAACAGCTTTTTAAGATTCCCAAATTAGTTTTTCCTACCGTTCAGAAGCCATTGGTTTCCATTAATTTCCCTACGGTATGAAAATCAACTGATCAATAATGTAATAACTAACAAAATTACTGATAATCCAATGCAATGACATTATTACAATTACAATTATTACATTATTGGTAATTTATTACATTATCTGGTGGGTAAAGAGTAATAGTATTTACCAATAAAGTAATAACTACACAGAGCAAGCAGTAATCATTAGAATCATTGTTGTGCGTACTGTATAAATGACCAGTAAATAACAATTATGTAGTAATTTGTAAAGTTATTACATTATTGGTCGATTTATTACATTAATGAACTTTATTAAATTTACTTTGACACTACATATTGTAACAGCAAAAAAAAAAAAAAAAAACAGGTGTGACGACCTGCCCCCTTTTGGGTTGTTTCTGTTCACTTCTGTTCTACATTGTCATTCTAGGTTGGGAGGCAGCTCATCAGAGCTGAGGACGTACACCTGGATCTGGGCGTGGCCTCCAGCATAAAGGCTGCTGCCAGTTCCCAGTGCGGCCCCTCTCCAGTTCGCTGCACACTTAATTAGTTTGGTTATTGTTTGGGTTCACTCCTTGCAACACACACAACATATTCTACACACCCACACTCACTTACACCACTGATTCTACTGACGCTCATATAGGTAACATAGTTGATGTTGTTAATTTCATTACCTTTGTTAATAAATTATTTAATGGTTTCATGTGTCCCCCATTCTTTGTTGCAACCTGAGAGCCAGGGGTTGTAATAAAATGGGGGTTCGTCCTTTAAATTAATTTCTAAATTTGGGTAAGCATTTCTTTGTAATTTGTTAATTTGTTGTATTGGTTTAATTGATAGCGCTGTTTGGTCACTGTTTCTGCAATGTTATTGCCTGGATATTCGCCACATCAAGGGCTCAGCAAATACCATCGCTGACGCCCTGTCTCGGGCTCCTTGCCCCTAGTAACATGTTTTTCTTTTGTCCTCCTCTTGTTGCCCTCTCCTTCTATTTCCTTAAATTGCTTCCTAGGAAGGCCTACTGGGTTGCTGAAGGTGGAGGGAGAGTGGCAGCCAGAGGATGGACAGCGGAATCAGGTGTTAATTTATGCGCATTTTCTATTTATATTTCTTTAGGTTATTTGTATTTTTAGATTTCTGGAAGAAATTCCATCTAATGGGAGGGGGTGTGACGACCCGCCCCCTTTTGGGTTGTTTCTGTTCACTTCTGTTCTACATTGTCATTCTAGGTTGGGAGGCGGCTCATCAGAGCTGAGGACGTACACCTGGATCTGGGCGTGGCCTTCAGCATAAAGGCTGCTGCCAGTTCCCAGTGCGGCCCCTCTCCAGTTCGCTGCACACTTAATTAGTTTGGTTATTGTTTGGGTTCACTCCTTGCAACACACACAACATATTCCACACACCCACAATCACTTACACCACTGATTCTACTGACGCTCATATACGTAACATAGTTGATGTAGTTCATTTCATTACCTTTGTTAATAAATTATTTGATTATTTAATGGTTTCATGTGTCCCCCATTCTTTGTTGCAACCTGAGAGCCAGGGGTTGTAACACAGGTTCACCAATAATTAGGCTGGTACAACAGTGGCAAGAGTAAACACCAGACAAAAGGAAATATTACAAATTATATGTAATTAAATTTTAATATATAAACACACATAATAAAAGTAGTCAGTTAAAACAAGGAGCCCCCTATAGTTTTTCTGGAACTGCATATAAAATTCCTACACCATGCTGGCAGTGACAATCTTGTTACTCACACAGTCATATAGCCTATCACTACAGAAGCCATCAATTACTAGCACCAAAACTACACTCCACACTATTGTGAATAAAATACATCAGTGTAATAAAGGCAACCACACATTAGTTTGCACAGCACACACCCAGCACTAAAACTGGCCAATGTAGCGTTGCATTAAACAGCTACTGTAGGGACACAAGCCAAACCATATGAATTTTCACCAACATAAAACATTAAAATGGTCATGCGACACCATAAAAGCAAACGAGGATACAGACCATAGCCTGCCGGTGTGCAGACACCGTAACATAAATACAAGGAAACAGTTTGTTTGAATCCTCTTGCAAAACATAACTAGCATAAACAAGTGCGTGCTGGAAAAAGATGCGCTGGATAGATGATTAGCACTGTATAAGAACCAGATCTCACACAAGTTTTACCAGAAAATTTTTATAATAATAACAAAGAAATAGTCTTATGACACAAACTACCAGGCTGTGGTGCGGTGTTTCCCAACTCGCAAATGCTTGTACAACTGACCCCTAACACACCGGCCCAACTATTTTTATATTCCTGTCCCAGCCTCTTGATCTGACTCCAGCCTATCAACCTGAGGTTTCCAAGGCTTTGAACAAGGTAGGGAGAGATAATTATTGTAATCAGGGCAATTACGAATTTACTAAGCCGCAAACAATTATACAATACTTAAATTACTTCCCCATGATTAAGATAACCACTTCTTGCCCGTATATATCCTTTTGGTATGTTACTCTAAGCTCAAATCAGACAAACTATTTGAAGTGGCAGATCTTGTCATGTGCAACCTTTCCACTCACCTCTTCAACACAAAAACTACAAGAAAATAAGGTAACCAAATACATTTCAATATAAAGTCAGGTTCCACCCAGCCTATCAGGATTCATTTCACAGACACAGTCTTGCCTGCTAATATGAGATGTCTCCAGCAAATGTTGAATTCTAGTGCCATTGGGTGTCAGTGACTCAGTCGAAGGGCACCTCCATTTGTTAACAACCAATAAATAAAACATGTGCCTATGTCTGTGTTTAACTTACTAAAAAACCAGAAGGCTTTGGATTATTGCATCCCTGCCTAAAACCGAGTGCTCCAATGCTAGATTATTGGAAAGTCAGTGATGTGCTTTCCACTATAAATCCCATTCTTAGTATTGTCACCCCACCCAGCTTATCAAACGCCAGTGCATCTCCACTAAGAGGTAACATAGCGGGATCCCGGACGTTATGTTACGGCCGGCTCGAAAGGCCACAACAAACAAAGTCCAAATCACCAAAAACAAGACAGGAACTGATCTAAAAACACAAACTCAGACATTTATTAGAATAAATAACAAACTAATCACAAACTGAACAAAGGAAAACCCACAAAGTTCAAACAAAACGATCTTCACAAAAACTACAAATCCAAAACCACAAATCAAACCACACACAAAAGAAACCCGAAAGAAGATCCCCCTTGCCTCATACTGCTGGGCTTAAGTTGGCTCACAGGCAGGTGGAGGCAATCAGGCAATTAGGTACCACCTGCACCTGCACTACCCAGGCAAGCAGGGACAGGGGATGTAACACTGCTGCTATTACAAAAAAGAGTAAAAGATATAACTGGTAGCTAGTCATAAAAGTAGTAAACTAAGCCTAGTGAGCAGTTTATGAGTCATCTATACTTCTGGGAGAAAATACATGAACTGTTTTTAGTTTGGTGTCCAGATTGTTGTGAGTTACCCCTGCTAGGCTACACTTGAGAGAGCACTTGATGGGCCAAGTCAACATCATGCACACTTGAAACAAATACTATATCATAGGATCAGAAAGATACTCTGCCTGTCTGTAGAAAGGCCCAGATGGTTTGCAGGGTGTGATTTTTGTGGGAACGCAAGAGTACTCTCTCACATTCAGACATTCAACATACATGGTGTCCACCCATCACATTTTGTGCTATAAAACATAATAATGCAGGCCTATTCACATGATTCTGTGGGGCACTGAGCATTCCTTGGGATGTGTGAGAGATTAAGATTGAAGTCACATAACAATCTCCACATCATTTATTGGTTTTCCTTTTCAAATAATGCAACACAATCTAGCTCTGCAATATAATATGGCATTTCTAAAGAATAAAATGTTTGAGAGGACACTTGAAGTGTTACTCCCTTAATATTTAGGCAGTGGTGTAGCATAATGGTTGGGGAACTGGGCTTGTATCTCTGAGGTTGTATGATTGGGGGGTACTGTTGTAGTACCGTTGATAAAGGTACTTAATCTGAATTGCTTCAGTAAATATCCAGCTGTGTAAATGGAGTAAAAATATAAACTGAGTGAATTGTTCTGGTGAGGAGTGTCTGCTAAATGCCCAAAATGAAAACATTAATATGTTTATTTTGTAGTTGTTTAAAAAGTGGTTATGGGTGTGTTCAAACAGCTTTACATCACATTTAGATCTTAGTATAGCCAAGTATGAGGACTGAGCAGACAGTCTTTTTATCCTGCAGAGAATCACCAGAACGCTGAGCGGCCCAGATGAGTCACACAGAGCCTGCCTGAAGCAGAGTTAACCATGGAGGATTTGAGCAGATACTGCAGAATGTCTTCACTGGAATGTTTGAATGGAAAGGGAGAATTATTTAGTTGATGGTAACAGTCTTTGAATGGCATGCAGCCATTGAACTGTGAGCATCTATTTCACATGAACAGTTAGATGGGTCATTCCCCTGTTGCAATGGAATACTTTCAACATAAGCACTTAGCCAGGTCTTTCTCCTATTGAAACAAGAGCATGTAGGACCGAGTTTAAATCACAAAGCAGTCAGGCACTACAGTATTTATGCCTTTGTGAAGAGGGCCTTGAAGAACACGCTACATAAGAGGAAGAGAAAACTCTTTTCCTTCCCTCCACAGAAAGCCCTCCACCTATTGAGCTCCTGTCATAGTCTGGTTATTTTCTTTTACACGGCCTTTATGCACGACTAATAATCCAGTGTGAGTTGTTACACAGTAATTCAGCATGTCAATTTGGTCATTAAAAAAAAAAACTTGCCTGATGAAATGTAAATTAGGTGTGCTAGAAAATTTTACAGTTGACCCTTCCCACCCATATTTAAGATAATATTTTTAGCATTACCAATGGTTCTATCAATCAATGTACTCATTGAAAACCACAATCAAGTACCCTAGGCTTATCTTCACTATACAGCTTAGGAGAAAAGGGTGAGGAAGATACAAGTGACACAAGAAACAAGTTAAAGGAAAACATGTGGTATCAGATTAACTGGAGCTTGATCCTAATATAAATACCAATTTGGTACATGTTGGTGTCAACCTGGTAAAATATGTCAATTAGTATGCATTCCTATATGTAATTTTTCAATTTTTCCATATTCAGGATACATTTGTTATTTTACTTATATTACTATTTGTGTATATTTTAAATAATATTTCACTGTTAGTATATATATTCGATTTTAGTATATATTTTCCAAAAAAATCCACAACATATACTTTAATATTTTAAGCATAAAATTACAACAGAAAGTGGAATAAATCAAAATTATCCATACTATATGTTACATTATCCAATATTTATCAAATGTTAATTTCTTACATGTACTTAAAAAAATCTATAATTAAAATGTATTCCATATTTGTAAGGCTTTTACCCAGATTAATTATGTTCCATTAAAATAAAACATATTTTTGGAAATGTAATTATTACTTAAGATTGTACAAGATTGTACACATTGTAATAATACCACTAAAACAATTTAAAAAATACAGAGTACAAACCAACATTTTCTATCTGTGAAAAATGTGTGCAGGATGACATGAAAAAACAAAATAGGAGCAAGATAAAAATTTAATGTGATTTGTTTGGTGAATGAACATCACAATTAAGGTCGTTTCAGGAAATCATTGACTCAGTCTTTGCGATTCCGAATTTCAGTAGTAGCTCTGCTCAGCTAGTTGGCTGAGATTCCTAATGTACCATTTCATCAAAATAATGGTGTGCCTGTTTCAGATTTTACCTGTCTTCAGTCATGGTGCCAATCAACATAGGTCATTAAAAACAACCAACACAGAGTAAAATATCTAGTGTTAATTCAACTCTTAACAGATACAATTTGGTTCCACTCTGGAATGTGTAATATAAAATGTACCTTCTCTGGAAAAGTGAATCTGCAAAAGAACTGGAACGTACTCAATGCAAATTGAAGTCAATGCCTTATTCCATGCATAACATTTCCATGTATCCAAGCAAATATCTCATATTTTGATTGACCACCCCTTTCAGAAACTCTCTAGGAGCATATTATCATATCAAAAGAGTATAAATTAAATGAGGAAACATTGGATTGACTCAATGACCACAACATACCCACTTTTCCAACCTCAAGCAAGTTTAGGTTAGTTTATTAACTTTAGAAATTAAAACCTTGACTAAAATGTGTCATCAGCAATACAAGGTAGGTATGATGGCACATTTTGTTATTGAGGAAGACCGAGCGTGATTATTTTATAGCAGAACTGATAGCAATGAATAATGCAATTCTGCACAGAAGGGAGGAATCACTTCCAGCTCCAACTCTTTACAGAACCTCCTCATTCTTTTCTTTCAATTGCTCTCTCCCTTCTTCACTCTGTCATTATCTTGCCCTCAGTACTTCCTTCTTTTGTGTTTCTCTGTCTGTCTCTTTTGCCAGCTTACTCTCTGGCCCTATATCACTATCTCTCTCTCTCACAGACACACACACACACACACATACAGTGGGCCTCATTTATCAATATTTTTGTAAAACTGTAAATTTATGCAGAATCGGAAAGGAACAAATTCATAGACACAGATTTTTTTGTATCCACATGTGTATGTTGATAAATACCAATCCATCGTAAATGAAAAGTGAGTTCTGTCTTGGAATTCCATTGCAGGCAATTTAAAGAGACGGCCGAGAAAAGACAAAGGAAAAAAGTTCTCTGAAGAGGAGATTGAAGTACTGTTAATGAAAGTACAAGCCAAAAACATTTTATTCAGTAGTGTAAACAGTGGAGCATCAGGGCTGGGGAGGACTAAAGCGAGGCAGGATATAACTATTCTTGTAACTGTGTGTCTCAAGTTTGTGTACTATGCAACAGGTAAAACAAAAATTGTTTGAGATGAAACTGGAGGCAAAGAAGTAAATCCTAGTCCACAGAGGAAGCACATCAGTCACAGGGGGAGGTCTGAGTTTAACTCAGTTATCTATGCTGGATGAACACATTGGCAAAAGTATAGGAGACATCACTGCGTGGAATTACCCAGGAGGGTGACAGCAATATGTTGTCCCTGTCCTGTGCCAGTCACCAAGAAGCAGAGGGCCGAAAGCACAAGAAGCCAAGGACCATAAGCACATGAACATGTTCTGGATTTGCACATGTGGATCTACTGAGTTCTGCCTCCAGTGTGTTGCATAGATTCAGTCGGAGGGTGAGCCATTCATTATCCTCAGCAAACAAATTGGCCCAGTCTTTGCAGATGCTCTCCTAAAAGCGCCGTGCGCCAAATCTTCTAAGCAATAGCAATGAAAACCTATGCTATGACTTCTGTGACGTATTTATGGCAAACATTGTTTGGTTTTATGTAATTTATATTCAATAGCAATTGAATATAAATATAAATTGGATTAATCAGGATTACGCAAATGAAGCATCACTTGTTCTAATGTTGAATCTAATTGTTATTTTCATATAATAATTTGAACAATTATAATATAATATTCAATTAGCTTCTAAATTATTCAAACAACTTTAATGCTTTAAAAAAATTGAAATATGAGGACAAATATGAAGATGAAAACAAGAATGAATGGGATAATAAATGCACAAAAATGCACTTACGTGTTTTTTCATTACACAAACAACACAAACAGTTTAGAGCTCTTGTTAAATCTGACATACAAAAAAATCCCACATTGTTTGCATAAATGCATCTACAAATGATTTATGATCAAATTCGTTCGACTCATGTTTGATAGATGAACTCCAGTGAGAGTTTGTAAATCCGAACTCTGTCCAGGCCATTAAACCAATTGGCTGTCACACAATGTCATGCTACAAATGCCTGTTGTGGAGCCACCACTGAAAAATAGCAGGTAGTAATGGGAAGGAGTGACACTCACACAACACATTCACACCAGTCAAATTAAACACTGCACTTGTGCACATGCACCACATTAGATGAATATGCACGCAGTTGTTTTGATATATCCATATATTTTGTACACATATTAGTCTACATTCTTATAAAGGATAGGTAACAGAAAATGTACTCGGTCATTAAGAGGGCCATGGGATCAGAGAGATTAGGAAATCCTAACAGTAAACAGTAAACAGTTTTGGAGGGATACAGTAAATAGCCTAAATAAAATTAGGAAAATAAATGCACACCAAATGCCACACTGCTTATGTACAAGCTATTTTGAAGTTGTACTGGATTTTCTTTCTTTATACTAGAAACCCCAACAATGCCCTAATATCCCTCATTATATGGCTAGCAGGTCATCAGAAACATGTGTAAGTACCTAAAATATCATTCCTCTCACACACAAACTGCCTGGGCCAACTGAAAACATACACATAAGCTGATATATTTAAAAAATATAGAAAGAAATAAAGAATTTTGTCTTTAAATAGTGTCTGAAATAAAGAATTAAAAATGTAAGTCAGAGAGAATTACTCACTCATACTGCTCTGGACACATGCTAATGAGAGTGACCCGACTGAAAGAAAAACACAGAGGGGGAGGAACATGAATACCTCAGGTAAGCATCTTATGATTCACATCCTAAAATACAAGGTACCAAATGCAGAGGAAAAACTGCTAACCTGTGTAAACAGGGGATGTCCTACTCTGAATTACAGAGACATGCAAGGAACTAATTAACTAATTAAGATCTTGGCTTGAGTGTAACATTACTGTCCAACACAAATTCACAAACAACCTGTGCTGTGCTACTCTGCAGATAACAGTCATTTTCAAGAAAAGCATCACATTATGTTACTCACAATTATTGCACTGCACATCAATGTTAATTCACAATTAAATACATTCCGCACAATACTGTTATATATCAATTCACTGTTTTTGTTTATGGATACAATTTAATTGTCTTATGAACAATATTTTTTAATATAATTTATAATTATTTTTTAAACGCAAATTTAACGTTTCGCCCCCTATTCTTTTTTTCTACAAGTTTTAATTGCACAACCATGTGTTATCCCCTATCATTAATATGTTCTGTCAATTTGGAGGAATGCAAGCAACATTGTGGTCTCCCCTGCAGTTCATGCCTCTAGCCACAGCCTGTACAATCTGATGTCCCCCAGCTGAGCTGCACAGTCATTGTGTCTGAGGATTACACTTGATAAATAGTTGGCACAGACAGACTGCAGGTGCTTCATTCACATGGCAAAAGCATGCCGCAATTATGAACCCCTTGAAACTGAGATTCAAAACCAGACTGTAGGGCAGGTCACTACACTTTGGCCTGCAGGGTGTCGCCTGGCTTGAACAACTGGTGATTCCAATATAGGGAGGAGAATACAAATGTTTAACTATATGAAAGAGAATAATGTATGAGACAATCAGAATGAAGTATGATGTTTGCACTTTCCATACTTACGTCTCCAAACTCTCCCCTCCTCCCAGAATATTCTGAACTGGAAGGTAACCAAGACGAGGATGCTTGGCAAAGTACTTCTTTGACCGAAATTTGTTTTTCAGCACCTTTGTGAAGTCACGCACGTCTTCCCCGGAGGTCGTCTGAAACATACACAGAAGCTTTTGTGCTTAGGCAAACAATCCCCCACTATTTACTCAGATATCAGCTAGAGACATGGGATTAGGTAATTATCCATCTACACTAAGTTTCACAAGATCCAGAAGTAAAAGCTCAGAAAGAGCTCTGCAAAACTTCAACCACGATTGAAAGCTCTGCTCGGAGAGGTCGTAAGACTGTTGAGCTGCTCAATCAAAGTGTTTGTCAGAAGTTTCAGTAAAACAGTGATTGCCAACCCTGGTCCTGAAAAATCACTGCGTCTGTTGATATTTATGTTTTTACTTTAAAATTAACAACCAATTTAGAACCAAGAAACCAAGTGAGGAAACCATGTAATTAACTGCCTTAATTGAAAGTGTGGAGTAACTATGAAATCCAGTCAACCAAGGCTAAAAACCACTGCTTTAGAATAAGGTTACATTAATTAACATGAACTAATGAATTAATTAACATTAACAAATCATTAACTTGTATTTACAAAGCACAAAGATTGGATCTGGCTGTGAAAAGACAAATGACTGAATCACAGAGATTTCCTATTGAAAGGCTTGTATTTCTCAAATGAAAAGTGTAAAACCTTAAAGAGAGTTTTGGGGTTCAGTGAATTTGTCTGCATACAGTATGTCTATACCTTTTTCTAATCTCTATGATATCTGCTCACATTACATTTTTAGCCGGCAGCACAAATTTAATAACACATCTTCCAGGGACACCAAGGGCATTCCTCTGAGAGATGGCCAGAACATTCTTGGTAGTTATTATTCAGCATGTGCTTCCCAATGAAGCTTGAAATTATTTTCATGATTTCTGTGAAGAAAAGTTGTTATTTTAAAACTGAAACCAGGGCAAGTTTACTCAGACACATCAAGTGCAAAAAGGTAATGGCAATGAGTTTATAATTGCCCAAAACATGTAACAATATGCCTTTTTCCCGCTTTTATTTTGTCATAGAGGAAAACCTTTGTTTTTTAAATGCCCACCATTTCACTGCTTCCTCCTGCGATCTCTATTAGAAGTGTCAATACAAGAGCTCCTGCTCCTTCATCCACAGCACCAGTGATGGAGGCACTGCGAGAAAACCACTTTATCTGCCTCTGAATTCCACTCCACAATCTGCTTGAAGCTGGTTGCAGAAGATTGGAGCTGTATTGAGCAGGGAGAGATTGGGGGATGCTGTGGCCAATGAGCCATTTGAGGGGGAAATTCACTCTGGTCTTTTCTGTGGGCAAACAGAGCTCTGTGCTTTCCTTGTGCAGGTGCAAGAGGTGACCGAAACAGTCATCTCTGTCAGCCATCTCTCAGACATATTTATTCATGCAGGGGGAAATTAAGCAAGGGCTTATTACAGTGAATAGGGTATCACAGCTGTAAAATGTTGGTTTGTGGACAAGTAAAAGAAAGTATTAAAAGCATTATAGTTACTGCACTGATCACGCATACTCCTACATTAAAATTGCAATATTTTTACTGCCTAAAGCATATCTTTGCTTGAACAACTATAATTTTGCTCTCTCTCTCCTGTTTTTGTGTCGAGTAGAACTATTGAGAAGCTTAGATAAGGGTCAGGGGTCTGTATTTTTATTGTGGTGATGGTCTGGGTCTTACCATTGAGAAAGCCCTTTTGGCCAGGTATCTGGTTTAAATCCTGAACATTTGCCAGCTCTGGAGGATTTTCTTTTTTCTTCTTTCTTAACTTGCTTTTAAGTAACGTTAGAGTAACTGGGCAAATATTTTATTGTGCTGTTATCAGTTACCTTGGTACCCACTACATACCAATACTCCAACAATATCCCAACCCGTTTGGTTTCACAGAAACATAGCAGAAAATTAAATGTTTTTCATTCAGTTTTGTAATTTCAAATGAATTTGATTTGTGAATGGAGATAATTAATGTTCAATAATACTGGCATTTCAAAACTTGGATTAAAAACATTCAACATTCTCATTCGGAAAGGGCTCATGTTTTATGACAAACTTCAAAGTTAACCATCAGGGATTACCTGTAGGTTTTGTATGTGACATGTCTGGAATGTTTCTTTGAGAGAATTTATTTGCAGCAATAAAAACAAAAACTGTATTGGGAATGTTCTCACCACATCTCAAAATGGGAATCTAACTGGAATGTTCCCAAAATGTTTTGTTTGCTGGCAGTTGAACTTCCACCCTTCTGCTTAAGTTGCTTAAACAACATTACCATTTACACCCAAAATTAAGATAACACCACTACACAGAAAAATGCTGTATGTGGGAAAAATCAAATGCCAAGTGCATGGAGTCCAAAGTTCATTACCATTTTAGGGCTTGTGCATCAAATATAGCTGCTTAGGCAGCTTAAATGCTGTCCTGCAAAATATAGTAAAAGCAATTGTAAGGGATATGAATATTTTATCTAATAAAAAACACGTTTTCAACGTACAATAATGGCAAGTTACTCACACATACAAGACATACACCATCTATAACTCATTCGTTCAGACTGCCAAAATCCAGGCCTGCCATTAAAAGTATTGATATCAAAATGACGCCAAGTTACGGTACTACAAACAATATAGGCTGTCTTGCCTCACCAAAATTAAATAAGATGTATTCCAAAGCAATGCTACCCAATATTTTGTTAATTCTTTCAAGTCACTTGGCCCTGTGTTTTGTAATCTTACCATTTTACAATGTCATGTAAACTTTGTGTCAGATCAAAGTGTCAAATATTTTGAATTGCCTTATTGAACACATTGAAATTCATGTAGAAAACTGCTGGTGAGTAACTACAGGAAGCATATTTCTCCAGAAAACATACGTTTATACTTGCTTCTGAACTGAATTTGAGTAAATGTAAAAGTTATTGTATATTTGCTATGTACAATAAATACTGCATGTAAAATACATACTGTACATACATACATAGAGAACTTCTTTATCCCCATGGGGACATTTCCCTCGCAGCATGTTACATTCACATTTATGAACAGACATTTATACCAAGAAACATACAATCATTCACGCAACAGAAAGGCTGGGCAGCGAAATACATACATACAATACAAATGCGAAGTGACCCTGTAAGAAACGGTTGTGGATTATGGCTATCCTTGTGTGAATTTGTACAGTCTGATGAGCGTGTACCGTTTAGCAGTTTCAGTTTGCTATATATGTAAAACAGTGGCTGTGACAAAGGGTGTGGTGGCGTAAGTGTAAACGCATCAGAAACGCAGGTGAAATATGGCCAGAGCCTTGATTGAAAAAAGAATCAGCAAGCCCGTAGAATTAGAGCTCCCTAGGTCACAACTTGTGTACCCTTCTGTCGTGCTCCGTTGTCTGTTATTTCGTGGAGATGCACTTTTAGTGTTTGTAAGGTTTATAAGGTATTTTGATAGGCTTATCTGCAGGTAGGAATCCTCTTAGCTGTTTTGCTAAGCTAGAACCGGAGAACTTGATAGTGGAGAATAGGAGCAGATGCATATGTCCCAGCAGGCTTTGCATATGAGAAAATAACAACAGTGTGAGAGAAATTAGGAGAAATAATGAAACTGCCTGGTTGAAACAATATGTTTTTAGCAGAATGAGCATGTAGGTTAAGGTTGACATGATCACAGACTATAGTGCAAAGTAAATGAAGTGACCATGAGCGAGCTTAGTTTTCTTATCGAATGGTATATATAATAGTCGGTATAAAGCCTTAGTCGTTAAAGTGGAGGGTTAAGTAACGTGTGAAATCTATTGCACTGATGTGCTTTTCTCATGTTCAGTACTAGTAGTTATAATTATGAGTGAGTCATGATTTGAAATGTAATGTTTTAATGGGGAGTTGCAGAACGTGCATACGTAGTAATTGTTTGTATGTGGCTAGATAGAGAACAGGGCGAGGTAACATGAATGTAGAAACATGGCATTTGCTGACAAGAAGGTTTTGTATGGTAGCCAAATGAAGAAATATAGTTAGTAGAAATGGCACAATGGTGAACTGGTGTAACTTTTTAATAAAAGGAATACATTTGCCATCATGAAATGGATATGGGTGGCCGTGAGTGAGTTTTGGTAAAGCAAATATAAGCGTAATAAAATGTTAGTGTAAAAGAGGAAATTATCTGCCTGAGGGCGATGCGGGATTCAATCCTTCAACTGGAGGTTTACCAGTCTGTGACTTTGTTAGTGCAGCACCATGACATAGCTATGCAATGCGTGAAATATCATAAGCATGGTTTTAAAGAAGAACACAGGCCAGTTAGCACAGATTTGCAATATTGTAGTCAGTTAATAACTGAACATGCAGATGGTACGTCATAATGCAGTGTATACGTTCGGTGAACGGTGGGTAGGTGCAAAAGCAATAATTGAGAAGTAGTAGACAATTATAAGTGAGGGTAAAAGCAGGTTAAAGAAACATGTTCCTAGCTGGGCTTGAACCTAGGACCCCATGTTCCCAAGACCTTGTAACCTTGCCCACTAGGCCACAGGCAGACTAGCTGTTTAAACTGGATATGTTTCGTAGTAAAAAGGTATGGGTATTTTGATTGGGTCGCTGGTGTCGGTGAAATGTGCAATGGGGAGACATGTTGTTAGTGGGATAGGCGACAGGAAAAATAAGAATGAGAAGAAGGAGAAAACGCAAAATAACCTTCGTTTGGGGCTTCATTGTGTGGACATGTGAAGTTTTTTATGAATTCTGTCTGTTGAAATGGGGTGAGAATGTACAGAATTTAATGTTTTTAAGGGCTGAGTGTCTGTGGCTGTTGTGGTTATTTCTGTGGGGAACCCTGAAAATTGCCAAACTCTCAGTGCTGTATAGGTATGGGGCATGCCCCCGCCAAGGCGTAACTTGGCGGGATGGCATACCTGCCATCCCAATTATTCTTTCATTCTCGTTCTTCATTTAGTGAGACTATTATGGACAGGTACATTGTCCTATCATAAGCTAGACTGTAGTTCGAGAACAAGCCTATCAGAGTCCAGTATCAGCTTCACTGAGGGTGTCTAAAGAAGTGCGCGGAGAGAAGAGAAAATGGTGGATCACGAGTGAAATCACGTTTTTCCTGTGGGATAAAAAAGTAGACTTTAGCTAAAGTAAACCTTGAAAAAGGAAACGTATATCAAAACGGACAGCTTTGCCAAAGTTTACGTGTTCTCTTTGTTGTTTTAACGTGCGTTTAAGTTACAGAGCGCTCTCTTCGCGGCTGCTGTGGATAACTTGTGCTATCAGATGCAATGGCGGGATTCGTTTCAGAAATGGACATGGACTGAAAGCAACAGAGGCTTCGTCAGTGCCGTGAGTTTCAAGAGGAGACAAATTACATTGCTGAAGAGAGTAGCAAAGGTGTATTCTCTGGGCAGACGTTTTGAAAAGCTAAAGTTTAGTAACCACCGTTGCCTAAGAGCTGGTATTGTAGTGTTTTAAGTTTCAGTTCCATTGTACCTCGCCATTAACGTTACATGCGGTACGCGCATGGTAATTCCCAGTGAGTGCGTTTATTGAGGTTGTGATCGTTAACGTTAAAGTGTTTGGAAGACGGCGAATACAGTTTAAAGACGATCACAGAAAAATACGGAACTGTGCATTCATTTTGGATTGAGGAGTAGCGAGTGTTACCGGTGATCTGGACACACGGAGGAATCGAGGGAGATAGATTGAACTGCGCCGTAGTGTGAAACACACGCACACTGGAGCATCCATCGTTCATTAGAACTCTATCGAAGAGGAGAAGTTCCCTGCCATCCAAAGACATCTCCCAGCGACTCATCTCATCTCAAGTCTACAGAATGGTATTTATATCAAAACTTTATTATTCATTAAGAGAGGTAATAAGTTTACTATCCTTTATTGTAATAGGTTTACTATTATTGAATAGAATAAGTTTAAATGAGTGGTTGATACCATATTTTGTGTTTAAAAATGAATATTCCTATTGTGGGGTTTACTGAATTTTGTTTACAATAGTGGAATATGGACTGAAAGAAAACAAACATGAAAATAGTTTCATGGACTTCATAAAAGAGGGTTTTGTTAAGTGAACTATTTCATATATACTGTGAATCCATTTTGAAGTGTAAATAGCTATTTTCTGTTGGTTTCGATACTGCTGATACTGTGAGAAGAGATTATTACTATGAAAGAAGAGTAATTCATATTGTGAATTATTGTTTTTCTGTTTTGAAATAATTGTAAATTCATTGATTTTATCTTGAAAAAGAAAATAACCAATTTGCTAAGAAGAGGAAAGAAAAGAAATTCATAAAAGAGTATATTATTTGAGAAAATAAATATTTGAGTTATTTTAAGGTTAACTAACATCTCGTGTTTTGTGGTTTAGACTTACCTTGGAGTGGGGGCGTCTCACCTATCCTGCTAGATCTGGGGAGGGAGGGTTTATGCTTTATCTAACCCCTATAAGTGAGTTAAGCATATATTATAGACTTCAGGTCGCCACTGTGTCAGAGTTAAATCCTGAAGCCCACCTCGCCACATCTACTAGTGTTCATCCTGACCACTTCATTCAGCAAGATAGGCACAGACATATCTACACACGTAGGTACTGAGGCTAATTGTACTGGGGACGGGGACTCAGATCCTTTAGTTACTTCAGTCGTCCGAGGTAAGGGAGCACTATATTCACCCCAACAAGGCGGGCATAATTTCCCCGCCACACAATCATGGCCCTGTGGTGTGGCATGGCTACGTTGGGCTCTGACACACTGAATAGCTTTGTTTACTGGTGTCTCTTTAGAGAGGTAATAAAACATTAGGGAGGGGGAGAAAGAAAAACTGGCACAAGTTCATGGGGGATATACTTCACTGTTCTCTTTAACTTGCCATGTATTTAACACTATTTTACAACAAAACAATAACAATCTTTCAGTCTTGCTTTAAATGATCATTATTACACTGTGAAAATGCAGATTTGGACAGGGATTTAAGATTCCTAAAATACAAGTACCCTACTGAAACAGATGTTTTCTTGTTATTGTGTTTTACACCAAAACAGTTAAGGAACAATCTTGCAATCATGTTCACGTCCCAACTTAGAGTAAGGCCTACTACTACAGAGCACGGGGCTGAACAAAATACATATTCATGCATTGAAAGGAGGCTACTTTTACTGAGTAAGTCGTGCTGAATTAACAGATTAGTTTGCTGAAGATGTAGGGCTTTCGTTGAATGACTAATTAAAAATGAATAGTGTGTAATTCACAACTTTGAAAATAAAACTTGATGCTCTGCTGTTGCGTTGAGTAGGCACATTAACTTTTCAGTTAAAACCCAGCTGTGTAAATTGCTGTGCTGTGCTGTGTAAGTTCATCTTCGCCAGTTAAAATGTACTGTTTGAAAAAGCAAGACACAGAGGTCCAATTTTTTCCCCCAGTTTTATTTTGTTGTGTTTTTACTGTTTTTTATATTTGGGCAGCGGAGTTATGAGGTGGGGAGGGGGGGGGCTTCCCTGTGGTTGGGGGTTACTCACCGGTGTGCAGTACTCCACCATGGGGGTGCTCAGCTTGTAGCCCTTGGCGGTGCGTCCAGAGAAGAAGCAGGCTTGGCAGACATTGTAGTTGAAGTGCTTCAGGCTGCGGTACCTGCAAAGACCAGAGCATGTGCACAGCATTTTCAAGAAGGCTCCCTTTGATTCCCACCAGCCAACAGCTCAATCCCATAGCTTTTGTGTCAAAAGACACTTTATTCCATTTTTTAATTAATAAAACTTCATTGAAAAAGTTTGCTTTTTGATGTACCCAGTGGTTTTATTCCCACTCTATGGAAAAAAGCTGGAATAAATCTCTATACAGTATTTTACATAGGATATTTATTTGACAGATACAGACCCTTTAATACGGTATTTTAACATTAAAGCACAGACAGGTAATTTTTTTAGTGCTGGCATTTGAACCCAAGTTAAATACAATGCCTTCAGGATTTCCAGCTCAAATATGTAATAGCTATGCCTGTACAACTGTACAAACCCATGACCCATTTAATTAGCAAATACATTCTCTGTGAACCACCCCTTATTAAATCAGAACCTATATGAATACTGAATACAGAATACAATTAACATTGCGTATTTGTACAATAAACTGAACGTGACTTTTTCACGCATACTTCACAGCCCCATCTCAGGACCCTTCAGTGGGTCTCAAAGTACACTTTGGGAAGCACTGACCTAAAGCTCAAGTCTTCTGAGCATTTTCCTCTGGAATGAAATAAAAACAGATTCAGTGCCAGCTGTGTCTATGAGACCCTTGGGCCTGTGTGCAGTTGGCTGTGGTATTCATTATAAAGGGAGGATTTGGATTCTGGCCACCTTGTCAGTCTTCTCCACTTCAGCACACGAGAACGACCGCTCTGGGCGATCTGGGTACCATATGCCCACTGTGCAGAAAGTGCCAGCTTTTGAAAGAATTGCTGGGTAGCTCAACTGGTGAACCGTGGAGTTAAAAGAAACAACCCCGGGTGCCATGCGTGCATTCCCAAATTGATTTGAAATGTCACAGCACAATGGGACGGGGATTAGTATGATTCCAGATCAGAAGATATATAAAATAGAGATTAAAATAAAGAGATTTTTGTGGAGATAGTGAAACGAGGCAGCGCTGATGGACTGTGGGAAGCAGCCCCGGGAGATTAAGTGAAAGGTGGTCTAATTTCCACTCATCAATGCTCTCCTTTCCCCAGACAGTCTGTGCTCTGAGAGGAATCAGGCCCCGGAGTCCCACATAGCCCAACCCTGATGAGATGTGGCACCTCAAATTGATATTGCCTAAAAGGTGATATATCTGATTTTTTTCCCCTACTTGCACCAATGAAAGCATTTTCATCACAACTCAAACTGTATTCATTTGCATGTCATAGGCTTAATGTCATTATAATTCATGCATGATTTGCATTTGTTACTATTGAATATTTTTTTAATGTTGCTAGAAAAACTTGGGACTATACTGTAAATAAAAAGCTTCTGAGCTAAGTCAGGTGCAGTACAATGGATGCATGAACATGTATTTTGAAAATCATACACGCTTATTACAGATAAATAATTAAATATCTCATACAATATGGTATTGTGTAATATTTTTTTGTAATAACAGTATTTTTCTCAGAATTCAGCTTAAACCCAGTGGCACCACAGCACTCCTTGATCCAACAACAGTTTACAACCACTGACAGTAACCTGACCATCATCTTGTGAGAGTCACCTATGTATATTTCTTTGGAGGTTGGGGCTTGGAGTACCTGAAGCCCACTATGGGACAGTCCTTGCAGATGTTGCACTTGGCCTGGTGTTTTGCTGTCTCCGCAGCGGCTACGCGGTGCAGGACTGGCAGCCATACCACGGGCTGGGGCTCCAAGCGCATCCAGTCCACAAAGTGCCCCAGGTCCAGCTCTGCCCTGCAGTTCACCTGGTGGGGGGTGGAGCCACACACAGGAAACAAGCTCACTTCACATCCTGCGGCCACCGGGATCAACTAGAGCACAGCGGGTGAAGCTAATTAAAAGGCTTTATTCTTTAGATTACACTCTCTCCAAGAAAAAAGATGTGAAGAACATGATACCAGATCACTTAGTCCAGTTTTAAAGACTTTCAGAGAACTGGAGTTCACATTCAGCTCAGCTATGAGGAAAACTGAACTGTAAATGCAGGTGTTGATTGTCAAGCATAATCATCAGCTGCACTCTAAATGTGGTTTCATGCCTTTGCTAAACAGATGTCCGACTGCACTGATAACAAGGGATGAGTCAAGGCGTTTGTTCCACCAGCAACAAAAGTTACAATTCCAGTGAACTCCTCAGGAGAACTTCTAAATTTTGAACTTCCAAAATATCTAGCATTAGATCTGGGAGCAAACTACAACACCATTCTTGACTACTGACTACTGAGCATTATGACTCTTCATTGTTGATTTTAACATTATGAAATCTGCTGGCTGTTAGCCCCAAATTAACATCATCATTTGTATCACCTTTGCCATTGACAGGTTGCAGTTAATGCTTGCAATGCCACCTGATTCTCAATTCGATTGAGCCAACTTACACGCTTGCTTCTGCTTTCCACTGCGAGGGATGGCAAGACGTCTCTGTCAGAATTTAAACAGGCGCAGCTAACCTTATTAGCGCGAAGGCTTATTTTTGTCCACACAGGGCAGCGCTGCCACCGTCATTGCCACCTTTTCTGTTTCTCTCCGTCCCCATATCAGAGACCTATCACTAAAGTTATGGATTGATAATGACAGGCACATAAAACACCGGATGATCGGTTCCCCTCCCTTTCTCATCACATGGTACATTAAATAAAATGCACCTCGCCGTGACGGGAGGAAAACATTACAGCACACGGCCGGCCGGCTCCAAGGGCCCTGGCAGAACTGCCATCCCTGTTTATAAATGCACTATTAAACTGCTGATGTCCACAATGTCAGTGTCTCTTCGTCACTAATGGCATCAGCAGAATATTTTTGGAGCGGGGAGAGAAATAGTGTTAATTTAGCTGGATACAGCACACAGTTCTGGAAGCATAGTCAGACTGCAAGAAAACCTAGTAAAAGAAAGGGGTGGTGTATTTTGAGAGTAAAAAAATAATTGTGTTGTGGATTAATCTTTACCATTCATCCCCTCAGAAAGCAAGCCAAATCCATATGAAACTATCTGAAAAAGCCTACATTTCTGATTTACTTTGTAATACCCAAAATGCTATTGTCCACTGTCGTGAAATTGTTTCACCCTTGCCTGAAGTTCTTAAAACTGGTTTTGTGCATTTGATTTGATTAGTATGAATGAACAGCTCTTATGAATGCTATTTATCCTGTGCCAATGGGTACATGTGTAAACACCTATATTACATTACCAGAAAGACTGCCAAGCAGTTACTTCAATATTTTTTTGCTCGGTATTGAGCTTTTTTGCAAGAAACTGGGCCAAAATAGAGTAGATATTCAATCCTGAAACAAAAACACTGATTTCTGCATGAAAGGAAATGTGCCAAAGAGGTTTAACAGAAATGTAAGGACATAGATATCCATTGAAAATTTGTAGGATAAACTGAACCGGAATTACCTTAACATTTTTGATTCATGCAGCCTGTACAACCATAAAATGCTTATTTTGTGTCTAATAAAAGAAAATAAGCAATAATAAACTTGAAATTAACAATTGACATACTCACTATGAGAGTTAGCTTGCAAATATAGCAACATGCTGTTGAAAGTTTACTATATACTGCTGACGAAGAATGGATTTGCTTCTTTACTTTTCTTCTTCCCTTATATGAATGAGTTTAAATCCTCAATGTGGTGTTTACAGTGAGACACATCGCTGGTAAGGTGAGGTGCTGTTCTGGTACAGTGGTGTGGTACGGTACAATACATTGTTGCACGCACGTGTTGAAAGCAGCTGTGTATGCTGGGCTGGACGCTGCTGGCTCCAAAGGCAGTGGCCTCTCCGAGCTGCCTCGGGATCTGAAGAACGTCGTGGAGCAGCAGGCCCAGCCCTCCAGGGTCACAAGTGTCTGCTGGCGCTGCCACCTGTCGGAACAGATCTGACACAACGTACACCATGCAACATCCACGTGTACACACACATGCACACACACACCCACATGGACCCACACACAGGGGCACAGAAATGTATACATATGTGCCCACATACACACATGCACATCCGCACACACAAATACATGGATACAAACGTGTGCGTGCCACACACAAATACCCAAACACAAACGCATACATAAAACACACACACAGTGAGATCTTCTTTCTCCAGGCTAAAAACCATCTAAACTGGTGGTAGTTCTGCATTGCCCCAATGAGATAACTCACAACTGTATTTCCTTCCCACGACCATATTTCTCAGAACATAGAACTTTAGTGTCTTTCTTTGCTCTATGACCCTGTTGGTTTATTTATAGCAGTGTGTGGGTAGTGTGCTCTCAGGGCAGGGAAGAATCCTTAAAATGCAATAAGTACCATTGGGAACAGCAAACCCAGGCTGACAGCTCCTGTCTCCACAAGTGACAGAGTCTAGCCAAGCATTCAATTGCACATTAAGAAAGGTCCTGCTCGCACCAGTAGCAAACGGATTGATCAAAGGGGACTCTTGCCTAAAATCTATGATTACATTAAATGAGCACATTTAGCAACTGCCGCAATATCTTTTGGATATGCATCAGTGCAATGGCATTGGCAAGAGTCTAGTTGTGAATTTGCTGCACTGGTATTATCTCTGTGCAGCATAAACCCATAGCACTCTACTGCTATTCTTGATTGTAGGTTGGAAACTTTTCTTTTAAAAGGGGACTTTAATGCTTATTGCTGTTCGATCGCTATCACGGCACACTATACTGCTTCTGGGTTTTTATTTGAATGTTCATAAAAAATGTAATCACAGTCACTATATGGTGCAGCAGTAAACATATATTACAAATATATTTCTAAATATCTCAAAGCCAAAAACATTGTTTATATAGTGTTGCTGCATATTTATATATTCAAGTTTATGCACATACTTGTGGATATATCATAAAATCCATAAAACCAACATAAAAATAAAATTGCAAGGTCAGAATGGAAATATGTCATAATGAATGAGAAATGCAAGCAAAAATGAAATACCTGAGTTTCAAATAACTTGTTAATTTAGACACATATACTATAACTTTATGCTACTATTGTTACAAGAGTATTTAATAATTATTTCATAAAGATATACATTTGTGTAAAAAATCTGAATAATGTGTAGCATTATTATTCCAATAAACTAAAATGATCACTAGAATACTGTCTGTTTAATAATACAGTGCTGCTACATTATACTGCCAGTTAAAACCTGGGTCTAAAGTCAGCTAAGGACTAAGCTGGTGACAAATGGATGGTGGGGATACTGTATAACAAAGCTGAAAAAGAAAATGTGTGTAAATAGTGATGATGGGCAACTTAAAATGTAAAAAACAAAATAAAATTTAATACATTTCATCTTAATGAAACATTCATATACTGTAATAGTCCTGCCACCATTGATTTCCAACTTGTGCCTATTTGGCTTTACTCTAAGACTGAACAGTTAGGAAAAAAACCCTGCTTCAAGATTTCTTATTAATTTGTGTAGATAAGAGGAGCATTTCGTCGGTGAACAGCAGAGCACCAAATAAAAAAACTTTCTCCAAATCAGAATGGTTTTTAAGACGTTTCTTATTTTGATCTTGACCATTAGAGCTAAGCCACTTCTCTCACACTCACAGGCCCCATTCACACTTGCATTTTGGGGCTCGACAACCAAGCAATGGTGCCACTTATTTTATGATGGATTCGACTAAACCTCAACATGACTTATGAACTTCAAAGGCCTGATTCATATTCTACATTTATGAGTTAAGTCTGGAATCAGTGGAATTCAACACTGATATCACTCATTCAAAGACAGCGTACTGTAAGAGAATGCAAAAACCTTGTTTAGCGCTGATTCATCACAGTAGTGCATCTTGCCCCTTGATCTGCTTTTGTACTTACATTTATATTTGTCCTCCAGATGACCATTAGACAGAGAGAGTACGGCGATCTTCACAGAACGTGCTCGAATCTTCCCACTTCGACCTCTGTGAGAAAAGAGGGAGGGCTCATGAAGAGGTGTTACTGGGCATTACCACCACAATCTACTGGTGGGCAGGCTCCACTCCTGTGACATTCAGTTTAAAAAGTGAACTCCCTCCTTAAAAAAAAATGCTGAGATAACAAAGGGGAAACTATACTTCTTTAAGAATATGTAGATTATTTATGTGCACAATTTTTAAAAAGTCATAAGGAACATACTACACAGTATATGATGCAGGGGCAGGCAGAAAACCCTAAAGGGTTTATTCACAGCCTCTACCTAAGTAGGAAAAAATATTGTTCACAATATTACATCAAAACAAAAACATTTATTAAGGAAAGAAGAAAAACACAAAACAACACAGAATACATAATAATAATAATAATAATAATAATAATAAACGTATGTGCATGTGCGCACATGTGCAATGAGCAAATACATGTGGATATACATATATTAAAACACGAAAAAAAGAAAACCAAATAATAAAGCATTGAATTAAATTTTTTCAAATTATAAAGCATTAGAGATAAAATTTTCTAAATGTCCTCCTTAAAATTTTACCAAATAAGAAAAAACATTCCATAATTAGGAATTTGAAAAGATCTGATCATCTTTATTTCCCCAATAGGAATGGATACTTGGAAATAGGATTTGAATTAATCTGGTACATTTCTTACCTTCAAAAATACATATTTGAAAAACACTGATGTAACAACTTGAAAGAAGCCGAAGTGTATGGAATAAAGAAGCAAATGGGGTGCATAACTTTGAGTGGGCTGTGACCCAAACAAATATTTTCTGAAGGAGAAGAGTTTAAAGTTTTTAAACATTTAGAAAAATTGAAGAATGTAGAAATAGGACACCCTTTTCAACCTTTAGTTAACACTCACTTACTCACTCACCCACTCACTCACAAATGGACTAACTCGCCCACTCATTCTCACACACACACAACGACTGGACTGTGCAGCAGAGACGTACATGTCATAGAGGTTGAGGAGCCAGTTGAGGCACAAGTCCACACACAGGGGCACATTGACCAGGTCCTTGTGGTTCCACTCCAGCAGGTCGTATATGGAGGTCAGACAGTGGGCGACGTCAGGCACACTCAGAAGCTGGTTGTTCAACGTGAGTCCATACTGCTCAAAGATCTTCTCAGCCATGCTGAGCCCCAGCAAATCCACTGAGAAAAAAAGATAATTATGTTCTCTTCACTTGTAATTCCTTTCTTCCTTGCATTTTCTCCCTCAGGGCTAAAAGGCTAGAGCCACACTCAATCAAAGGCTGAAACACTTGAGTCACAATCACTTCAAGCGAAAAAGAACATTTCCCCCCTGAGAATTCATAACATACTGTATAGGTCTGGTGCATAAGTGCAGCGCAAATTTGCTCAGAGGTACCTGAATAGTTCTAAAATAATATGCATTGCTATGAATAGTTACAAACAGAAATAAACACACATGACATAAATTTCTCATTTTGGGAATTTTCAAAATTCACACAGCTTTAAAGGGATGGTTTGTTTTCAAGTACTATTTCAGCTTTTCTGTATGTTTTTTTTTTTTTTCTGGCTCAGACAGTTTTTGTGTAAAATAATTCAGGTTTACTAATGGATTTCCCACTCTGCCCTGCCATGTAAATAGAAAAATGTTCCTTCCCAGTTAGTGCAAAACAATATTCCAACTTGGAAAGGTTACTTGAAAAACAAAAAAATATGTACTTGTCTTGGCCTAAATACAAAGCATTTGCAGTTTGAGAGGTGATCAAATAATAAAAATAATAAAACCATAGCACAGCAAGTCAATTTACCACAACCCTGCTGCACTGTTGTAAAAAGTTGCAAAAATGTTTTGTGATAGCTGGGGTTGTGCCAGTAGAAACACAGCTGGTCCCTGAACCATACTGAACCCCAGGTCCTTCAGTTCAGATGATTGTCTTTCCTGTCTCCAACTGCCAGGCACCCGATTTATTTCAGTGTTCATTTGGATCCAGGGGCAATTTTATCATGAATTTGAACTGCAGAAAAGTCCAGTTTGGCTCTATGAAAAGCAGCACTGGAGTGTTCAGAATCCATCTCTGTCCTCTCTGAGAGGAAAAAATTCAGCATCTCAGAGCATGTCTATGTCCTCAAAATTTACATTTTAAATGATTCTGCTCAGGCAATTTATAATTGTTAAATTGCTTTAAATAATTGTTTATAAACAAAATAACATCGCTGTGCATGTTCGAATTTACGGTCATGCCCAAGGCTTCTCACATCTTGCTGATGCTCATATTCAGTAGTACAATCACAATTGACAACAATGTAAGCAGGTAACCTGCTCCCATAGAGCCACTGGTGTCCCTGCCATGTGAGCCTAAGAAAAGGAAGTAGGTTAGCTGCCCTACTGCTTAGGTGGCTATTAGTTTAATTTAGCTACCATTTCAGTTAGCCATTTAAGTGTGCTTCCTACCTAATTTAATTACGTGGTAAATTTAACTGCAAACCCTGCTTGAAAAGATCACAATCAGAGCAGTTGCTTTACTTTCTTTTAATACTGCTGCATTAAGGCCACAGCAACTGGCAGTTTCATCATGTGTAATATATAGTGCTAAAAGTTTGGTCAGCCCTGGTTAAATGGCATGTTTTGTTTATTTTCAAAGTGAAAAGAAGTTCACACAACTTTTGCACAGAACAAACTTAAATGAGTCATATTTCTGTAAATTTTAATGCACAGTGACTTTACAGTTGTCTTAATGGATTTATTGATTTTAAATGCTCAAAAAAATGTTCTTGTAACTTGACTATGTTAACGTGGTCTAAATCAGCACTGAAACGCATGCCAATGTACTATTTTGCCAGAAAGTCTTATAGAACTTTATATATAAAACTAATCGTCAAATTGTCATATTGAACTGCCGAATCCGATTCGACTAAAAAAATTCTGAGTCGGGCACAGCCCTTCTATTTAGTTGAATCCATTCTTCCACCTGCACAGTATTTACAGTGTCTCTGGTTGCCACACAACCCTAAAGCATTATAGATCTACTCATATGCTGAACAGTTGGCAAGGTGTTGTTTCTTCAAATGCTTCCCTTTTTTCTCCAAATGTATATGGTGGTTCGAGAGTTAAATTTTCTTCATCAGTTCACAACACTTTGTTCTAAAAAGTCTGTGGCTTATCTAAGTGTTGCGTTGAATACTTCAGATGTTGACTTTTGTGATAGCGGGAAAAGTTTCCTTCTGAAAGCTCTTCCATGCAGAACATTTATGTGTGAGCAACACTGCACAGTGAACCAGTAAGCCACCACTTCCGTGTCAGCTAAACATTTCTGCAGGTCCATTGCATATAGGTTTTGCTTTGCATACTTGATCAGCCTACGAGCAGTTCTATCACATATTTTTCTCGATCTTCCAGAGCGACATAGGGGCGACATAGCTCAGGAGGTAAGAGCGGTAAGAGCGGTTGTCTAGCAGTCGGAGGGTTGCCAGTTCAAACCCCGCCCTGGGCGTGTCGAAGTATCCTTGAGCAAGACACCTAACCCCTAACTGCTCTGGTGAATGAGAGGCATCAATTGTAAAGAGCTTGGGATAAAAGCACTATATAAATGCAGTCCATTTACCATTTACCATCTTGTCATGACTTCAAGGGTTTCCCTTAACATCCAGTTCTTAATGATTTTTTCTGACAGAGGAAATTCCAAGCTGGAAGCATTTAGATATTCTAATAGCCTTCTCTATAAGAGTTAATTATTTTTGTTTTCAAGTCCTCCGTCAGCTGCTTACTGGAGCCTGTGGTTGTTGAGAGTAAGCACAACACTCTGAGAGGTTAGAAGGGTCAGAGTATTTAATAAGCTCTGGAATTGTCATCTGGCTTAAAGTCAATCAACTTTGAGACCTAAGAAAAGGTCAACTGCAAGGGTGCACATGCTACATTTGCTGTTTTATTTTTTCAAACAAATAGTAATTGTGTATAAAACTTGCAAAAATATGTCATGTTTAAGTTTGTACCCTGCAGAGGTCGTATTCAATTCTTTTCACTTATAAATTCATAAAACATGCAATTTGATCATGGGTGCACAAACGTTTGCATACTTACTGCACACAATATTTATGTAATCCACAAGATGAGACTAAAATAACTTCACATAGTATTAAACTGTGGAAATAGTGTGTTATTATTGTATATTATTGACAGTATTATCCATAATGAAAATGTCACAGAGAGGTTTGGCCCCTGCAAGGGTTGGGTATGCCACAACTAGTGAGCCCTCTGATGGAGACTTACAGCACAAAGCCTTCTGCAGCCTACGGCTCTTCATGGCAGTTCTGTAGGCTGAGAACCTCACGCCATTCAAATCAGCTGGAGTTGAGAGAAGGAAGCAAAATAAGAAACATGGCATGCTGGGAAAAGACCCTCCTAGAGGGCGCACAATCTGGGCAGCTGCTCGGCCCAGATGGCTGACACCTTGGAGACATGAAAAGAATCATACAGGCAAGACTGCTGCGTTTCATAATGCAACACCGGCTCTGAGTACAATCCCAGGGATGGCAGGGACAACACTTCCCTCAAGAACATCCAGGACCTTCTAAAGAAGATCTGAGGCAGAGACTCTAATAATATTCATTGTCTCAAAATAAATACATAAATAAATTAGGCCACCTGTGGTTAAATACAGATCAATATTAGCAAGTCACAAAGATGATTGTAAGATCAAGGAATCTGCACAGAGCCTTGGCACAAAAAATTGGGGGCTCTTGTCTTTGTGCTTGGGTTACGAATACATTCATGCCCGGATTCATAAGTTTTAATTGGTTATTTATTTGCCTGTGATGCAACAAACTGAAAATAAAATAAATGTAATATCATTATTCCTCATTCAGAGAAAGAAGCCCATCGTATCTCACAAAGGTCGGCTTTTGGGATTTGTCATGTCAGAATATACAGTATGTACTGCACCCAATCCCTACAGCCTGCCTTTGTGCAGTACATGACACATTCTGACAAGATCCTGTCACCCAAAACCCAATTGTTAATTTTACACTCATAGGTGAGTTGAGGCCACTTTAGGGCAGCAGGAAATTAAATTCTGGGATCCCCTGTACCAAACAACATAAAACACAACATGCAGTCATGTATTCATACCAAAATCCCAATCCCTAGTCTGGACTAACACATGTACTGTCTGGGGCAAAAGGGAGGAGCCTCTGCCGCTGGGAGCCAGCAGCAGCTTCCCTATTAGTTAATCAAACTGTCTGTCTCAGTGTGCTGGTTCTCCCTCCCCCCCGGCACTCCCTCTGTTCCGTGTGTGCTGAAATCCAAGTCCCGACTGAAACACACCAGCGAAACGGACTAAACTACCCAAATTATCTGATAAAAACAGAATTATGGACAAATTCGAAGACGATTTTAATTCTGTTATATCACTGACTTGTCAAATACATGGCGTGACTTCGTTGAAGGACCTTCAGCGCGTATGTTTGGATGCGCTGTTATCGAACAGAGATGTACTTGTTTGCTTGCCTACGGGATTTGGCAAAAGTCTAATTTTTCAAGCGTGGCCTTCGGTATGCAGTCTGCTATCAAATAAATACAGAGAAAAATGGCCAGAAGAAGCAATGGTTTTGATTTTTTGCCTGTTACAATCAATAATGGAGGAGCAAGTGGAATTGTTGAACCAAAAAGGAATTAAATAAATAAACGTATCGCCGATAAATAAATTGTGTTTGTTTCTTTTATTATCTAACCTCAAACCGCAGACTCTGCATATCTCGGTGATAAACCTTGATGGTGTGGTCGGTGCTCTGACGTTAACGTTAGCCATTTTCCCCAAATAGTGGCAAACTGATGCGGGTCTGTGGAAAAGTTTGCCTCCGGTAATGTTTATCCGGTGCATGTTTCAGACCATGCCTGGCCAAAATCATCACCACATTTGGAGCACTGCCCCTCTGCACTCTGATTGGTTGGGAGGTAGCCTCCTTCGTTTATGCCTAGAACGTCAAGGCATCAGCCAGGCTCTGTTGGACGAAGTGAAAAAAGAGACTGGCTCATGAGGCTACCCAATCCCAAACTCAGACACCTGCGTATGTCGGTTTGTGCTCCAGATGAAAATATGTCCAGCATCTACTGTAATGTTAACTAAGCTGTAGTCTTTAAATGCATGTTGTCAATTTACTTTGCTGGAAGGAAAACCTGCAAACATGGGAGGTCCCCAGGACCAGTTTTTAAAACCATTCTAAAAATGTAATTCCAAAATAAATCTGGATCACAACTTGTTTTTGGCAAGTAGCGCCACAGATTGATCAGCAACTCACCAGAGGTCACCCTCATAGTTTTTTAAAAATTTGTCTCTGTTTTATCATTTCGCGTTTTAATTGTATTATTGGTTCTCATCTACATTCCAACACATGTTTTCATTTAGTTCTGTGTTTTCACCAGTTAGTATTTTTAGTATTCTGCGTATTTAAGTGTCTGTCTTGGCTTGGTCTTTGTGTTTTGCATGTTCAAGTTCTCTTCTGTTGATTTCCTGAGTTTATCTCCTCTGAGTGGTTTTCTTGTGTTACAAGCCAGTTTGTTGTTTTCGAGTTTCAAAGTAAACGTCTTTTTTGTGCTATAACTTACCTGGCATCCCGAGTCTGCTCTGCACTTGAGTCCTACCTAGAAACCTCCTGCGACAAGTAGTGCTACTAAAATATGAAATGGTAGCATGTTTTTAGGATAAAGTTCATCTGAAAGAACAAGGCAGATGTAATTAGCTAAGGTTCAGTCTGAAGTGAGTCTTTACAACAGGGGTCCCAAACCCTGGTCCTGGAGAGCCACAGATTCTCTTGTATATTTGTCAATATATAATCGATAAATAATTATATAATTTTCTATATATTTTACAATATTATACTGAAATAAATCAGAGACTTCCTATATATAGGAAAATGTATTTGTATTGCATAATGGTAAGCCTGATGAAATGAGGCGTGTTTTCAACTGAACTAATTGATTAATTATGTTGAGTAACAATGAAAAACAGCCGACCCTGCAGCTCTCCAGGACCAGGACTGGGGACCCCTGCAGTAGATTTCTCGCCGAAGCTGGTGGGCATCTCTTCTTACTCAGGTTGGTACAACATTCCACCACTTCACCACTCCACCAAAACCCGTACCAAGAGAATGGAGGAGTTCTGTCATCTTGGGATGGTCCCAGCTGGTGCTCTGGGTCTCATGGCTGGAAGGGAACAAATACATATTCAGTAACTAGCAGAGTTCAACCAAGAAGGAGAAATGTCATTAATGGGGTGGGATCTCACTCTGTCAGTGAATCGATCAATGAGTTAGTGATTGTTTCTGAATGTTAATGAAGGGATCACAGGACTACAACTCCATAGCATAATAGGATTACAAGTCTCAGCTGCAATTTCCAGCACTGTAATTCAATACTGTGCAACAGAAATGCGTAGCTAACAATAAAAAGGCAAACAGCATTCTCGTTTCGCTCTCACATTTGACACTGTCTTGAGTCTCTCTTCCCTCTCTCTTATCTCCCTCTTGCGTGCAGCCCGCACACCAGGAAGTGTTTGCTCGCCTATCGGCCGCAGAGTAACTAGACACCCAAAGGTTAACCCAGATTCTGTGTACGCTATTTATTTATCCGCAAAATGGGAATTATGAGGCCCCACATATAGCCTGCTGTAGCCTACCTGATAAATGCAAACAATTAGTAATAGTCTATGCCCAATTTATCAATATTAGGAAATATTTCCCTGCTTTGGTACAATTACTGTAAAACTGCAAGGTGAAAGTATATTTCTGCACTGAAATATTTGTTCTCCACTATTCACAGGCAGATGGCTTCCTCTTGTGGTTAACATTAGTACATAGACTATCATTATATATAGCCTAAGGTTACGAAAGACACTCGATAAGAACATTATGTAGTTTAATTGCTGTTGTTTATTAATGCTTTGTGATGAAACAGTTAAATTGTTTCATTTTTAAGATAAGAAAATGTATGTTAATGTCTCAGCTTTTCTTTCTTTGCTAGTCTTGAAAGATATATGGGTGTAAGAATTATGATTAATAAGTGGATTGTTAAACAAAATAATTATCTGTTGTTTATTGAGTATTGATGAAGAGAAATTAGAAGATGTATCGTTCTTATAATCTCCCAGCCACTGCTAGTAATAATATTCTAATTTAAATATATTGTTGTAAGCATAGATATACAAAAAAGAAAGAAAGAAAGAAACAACAATGCAAGTTTGTAACACATTTTAGTTCTGTTTTTTCTGTGCAGTTGTAGTACCTGCACTTTATTTTTGGAGTCTGGAACTCTATTGGAGCTGTTCACTATCTGCTGACTCATACAAATGAACCTGTGAGGAGAGCAGAACATTCTATCCATATTGATAATGCAGACAATGGTTTTCTATGGCAAAGGAGGTGATTTGCTCAGACTCAAAGAGGCTGTTTTAATCTAGTCCTGTTAATATAGACATTTCATATAAAGAATTTAAGAATTTATCCAACTATCTGTTAGTATAGATTAGTCAAATTCATTGTTTCCTTTATAAAGTAGCACAGCTATTCTGTATTTAGGACCTCACCAAACAGAGAGAAGATAATATATTTATTAGCCAATTCACTTCGTTTTGTCTTATTTGCATGCATTGCTGTAGAATAAAACATACTGTCGTATGAGTATGAAGTCCAAATGTTTTCTTAGAAGTGAAAATAAGTGAATAAATCTCAGAAAGTAGGAGTAAACTTTGGGGTTTCAATATGACAAGATTAAGTCACGATATGAAAAATGTATCTGACCTTGATTTATTTTTATCAAATACATTTTTTCCAAAGTAAAGCTAGTAGCATTGATTGAAGTGTCTTGCCCTTTAAAGATTGGTATGAATTCTATCTGTGCTGACTCAGGATAGTTGTATCTCATCATTTTTAATTGATTGGAATTTAGTAACATCACTGAACCAGAATCCCGACACAAAATACATTTTTATTTTTTATTTATAATTACATTGCTCACTTTGTTAATGGATGCACTTACAGAGACAAAAAAAAAAAACAAAATGAAAAATTCAGGAGACCAAGAATCACAAAAACCCGCTGGTCTATATCTATTTTAGTTTTTGAATTAATGAAATAAAGACTAGCACTGGGTTATGAGCCAGGGCAGTAGAGTGTGGATATGCTAAACCCACTCTTTCAATTCTTCTTTCCCAATGGAGTAGAATCACACTATAAGACAATTAAACAGACATTTACCACGTAAAATCATTTTTGTGTTTGCCATCCTAAGCTCATTAAGGTCCCTATTTCAGGATTTTACTTTCTGGTAATATAAATTATACCCACAAACCATACATCACAGCTAAATCAGTAGCCTGTTTTTAAATTGAGCTCAACTATATGAAAAAAGCTTCATATAGTTAACATGCTAATTCTATTCAAAGAATGGCCGGGGCCCTTGACAAAGAGATCATTCCAGTGCACTGTGGAGTGTGAGACCAGGGCTTGGTTCCCAGGTCTGGAAAATCTTGTTGCCCCTGGGAATTACCCACTTACCACATTGGTGTGATAAATGAGTCAGGACATGAGGATGTATCCAGTTAAAGGACAGTGTAGTGCTCCTGCCTGTCAGGCATGTTGACTTTTCAAGGAATAGCATGCAGTTAAACATCCTTTAGGGTCCCCATCTCAATATATACAATACTAACTATTCACACAGCATTTTACTTGAGCAATGGAGCTAAGAATCTTGTTCAAGGGCGAGACATCCTTGTTGTCCCACCAGGCATGTGACCCTGCTTCTGAACAGGAATGCATTAGGCAGAAACCACAGTATCTCACTGAATTATGATATTAGCTATATTTCTGATAAGTACCGTGTCTTTCATTTGGAGGGACAGTAAATGTGGTTAAAGTTTTGGAATAGAAAAGTCCGCTCCTCTGGAATTAAAATTTTCATATTATCAGTGGGTAACAAATTCACTTTTGACAGTAGGTTTCAAATAACAAAGTCTCTCTTCTGGTATGACACATCACAGTCACTCTGTCTCTCTGTTATGACACTATTATCATGCCTCTAAAAACAAGTCGTATTTAGTTTTAGGCATTCACTTTGTAGGTAAAAATGTATATTCACTTGTTAAAAAGAACCATGTCATTATTTATTTCAAGTCTTAAATCCCTTGAATGTCAGGCCTCCTTATAATATGAATAGCTCATTTGAGTAAGTAATTTCAGGCCAGCACAGCAAAGTCAACCTAAACATATGTCACTTGTTTGAAGAATGCTGCTACCCTTAGTGCAGTAGTATACTGGGTCTGTATCTGAAAAAGCAGAAATGCTTCAAGTCAGGCCCCTGGCTTTGCCTGACGTTAGTGAGCCTTTGCCATAGATTTCCTGCCTGCACAGTCAAAGAGGAGGGCATGTCATTAAACTGTATAAAAACTGTAACAAAAAATTCTACAAAATTTAATATGCCATTCCTCACTTTAGAGATTAGTGGGTTTGCATACTGAAGAGCAGGAAACTGTTTTCACAGTGGATTGATTGAAATCTCACTTTTCTTCTCTGAGAAGGTCGCAGTCTGACATCAGTGCAGACGTTTGTCCTTTTTAATGTTTGAGTGTTGAACAGTGGATTTATACCAGACACAAGTTCTTTTTTCTGACCTTGGTATGAGCCTTCAATCGTTTTTTTGAAATGTTGAGATTTCTTTTTTAGTTCTAACTGAGCACAAGGTTTTAGCTTAATTGTGGTCCGCCTCTTATCTTCAGAATGCTCTCGAAAGTCGGTCTAATAGCTAATGCAGCTCACGAATTGCTAAAATAAATAATAGAGAACCTCAGAAACAAAGGGGGGTTGTTTGGAACTGAAATATATTTGTAACATTTGAAAGTGAATTCAAATTACACACATTTCAATTAGCATAATTTATTGTATGTTACTTGCTTAATCTTGCCTTAGTTTTTAACAGACTCTCATTTTTAGCTTTTTATTTTGTTGGCTTTACAAAAGATGCAACCTAATAAAAGCAGCATTAAAATAACTTGTCTGTATCTGACAACTGTAAGCATAAAAGTTACCCTTCTAAAATGCAGTTAATGTTATAAAGAATATAGCGTTTGCCAGGTGTCAATGAACAGTAAAAGTGGAAGAACAGTTTCCAAATGTGCCTTTTATTAACCAAGCTCAAATTAAACTGCCTCTAGCATTGCGGATTGATAAATACATTTGTCAATGTGCCAAGAAATGCATTAAAGTATGTGTATTGTTGTTTATTTTCACACAAAAATATTAGTTTTTTTTTCATAATGCCACTTCTACAGGACCAGTGAATTTCACATTGATGCAACAAACAGATATACTGCACATTTCAAGTTTTTCATGCTTTCCTATTCATGGAACGCATGACAGTTCCCTTTAATGCTCATTGTGTGGCTCCAGTGAAAAATAACAAAAATAATCTATACTGTACATTATATTAAAGAGCTTACAATTTCTTATGCTGCTTCCGGGTTCATATGCTGTTTTACTGACCAGTTTAAAGGAACGTTTTACAGCCTGTATAACAGCAAAGTCATTTGCAAATGAGAGAATTAAAGGAAGAGAAATAGCCTCTGTGTTGTTAAATCACTGGTTTTCAGTAATATAGAATGTAGTGACCTGCCCCACAGTAAGTATCACATCCTGATCTTGAAGTGTCAGGTGTGGTTATAGCACCAAAAGCAGCAGGTGTATAATTGTTGTCCCCCTGGGAGGAACGGTTTTGTCATATTCCTCTCGTTCCCCATGTTTTTTGTCTTTGCCTCGTGTATCTTGTTTCTCCGCACATCTTTGTTCTCTCCCCGCAGAGTAGGCGTGCCACTGTGACAGCTCTGTAATTCCCAATCCTCAGCTGATTTCCCTCACCTGGTCACGCTGCATTCCGCATGCTTTTCCCCCAGTTTATATTCTCTGTTCGCCCGCAGATCTTTGCCAGATCGCACTCCGTTCAGTCGCGCGTTTTCTCTGTCCGGTTAAAAGAAACGTATTTCGGTTTATTCTATTTTGGAAATTCTCCCAGCCGTAGCCTAGCTCGCCTGCCTGCTCCCTCATTCCCTTTCAGTGTTTTTTGCTCTCCTTGTTAACCGTTGTCTGTCTCTTTGTTTCCCCAGTGCTCCCAGTCTGCGTGCTCGTCTCTTGTCCCGTCTCCTTGTCTGTCTTTATTTTTTACCTCCTGTGCCTGCCGGTTCCAGCCCGCCCTTCGCTAGCCTCCCAGTCCAGCTCCTTCTGCCAGTCCAGCCCTGCCCGGTCCTGCCAGTCCAGCCGTGCCCGGTCTTGCCAGTCCAGTTCAGCCCGGTCCGCCCAGTCCAGTCCAGTCCTATCCAGCCAGCCCGACCCGCTTCAGCTCCCGTTCCAGCCTTCCTGTCCGCGTCCACCTGAATCCTTATTGCCATCTACGTTTCTCCTGCCCGTCTTCCCCAATAAACCACTCGGTTTGCATTCCCAGAATTTCCTGTGTCTGAGTCCTGCATTTGGGTCCACCTGATCGGTATCTCACAACAGGTTTCACTCAGCATAGCTGTTCACTTTCACATGGTGAAAGAGTAACTCCTCACTTCCCGATGCCTACAGTTAACATTATGTAGGTGTAAAGTACTTGCCTCCGCCAAAGTATGTCCTGCAAACCGCCACTTTTCACTCCACAACCTTTGGAGGAGGCACGTACTTTACACTCGCCTAAATTTATAGGTAGGGGAGGCTCAGGAAGTAACTTAATTAACAGTTCAGGCAAATAAACTTTTTAAAATTCCATTCTATTCCATTTCCATTTTATTTCATTTCATTCCAAATTTGGAAAAAAATGAATATTTTTAAAAAGTGCATACAAAAGGATAACTAGATTAGCAACTTGTTTAAGTAACAACACTTAAAACAACAGTTGTTGAGAGAGATTTTCAAAATAGGCACTACCATAAGGAAACAAGATGTTAACACGGATGCTGGATGATAAATTGCCAATGATTACCCATCATTTTTTATTCTCTCAGCTCCTTGCCAAGTGGCACAAGCACCTTTTAATTAGTCATGCAATAAGCTGGGCATAGCACACTGATCAAAGGAAATAAAATCCTTTTTTGAGGTTCAAAGTAAAAAGAAGGTTCGTTTCTTCCCTGCGGTGATCCTTCTAAATATAAACGCTCATTTGTTCGCGTTGTGAGAACACTGTATGACGTTCTGTGCCATACTTTGGTATTGTTTCCTCTGAGAGACCACACATGCAACCACAGGCTGAAATTCCTTTAGTGCATGGGTCAAAGCCTTTCAATGCTGGTCTTTTGCTGCATCACTCAAGCTCAATAGACGTTTTTCTTTCCCCCCAGAAGACCCTTACGTGGTTACTGTCAAGCGTCATACAGACACTGAAATATCCATGGTAACCTTTCCTCAAAAGGTTTCCATGGATATCCAAAGGAGAACCACTTTACACAAGGAAACAAAACCTTTGTTCTTTTCTTGTAACATTCTCATGAAATAGCCTCCTATTTTCTTTCTCGTTCCAAACCATTAAAGTGAGTTATGGAAGAGACGAGGGCATGTGCATCTGATGGTTTTTTTCTGATAATGGGCGTAAAGGTTGTATACACTGACCAGTTTCAAAATGCTCAGGAATGGGTCAGAGAATTCACTCCAAAATGTGCAGTATATGTTTTAAATATGGAAAAGGCAACTGTAAAGTTTGGCTTTTAAATGAAACAGACACTTGAACGGTCAGCGCCCTGTCCTCATGCTCTTTAGTCTGATAGGCACAAAGTTGCACAATGTGGCACAAAGGAGGGGGTTAAGGTGAGTTGGTCTTTTTGTCTTATGTGAATGCATATCATTGAATCCTCCCGTATGTCTACTCATTCACATAACATAGTCATACTTACGGTGTGATGTATTCCCTCAGCCAGATATGATGTAGTACTCACTTGATGTAGTATGGTACCTCGTTGTGAGACACAGCCCTCTGCCATGGCAGTTGTACAGAAGCTGTGAACAGAATCATGTTTTTGCATGTTTTAATAAATGATTTGGCATTTATTTCCACCTACTGATATACAGTTTGTGTTAATACTGGTGTTCTGTTTATATTATGTGAATATTTATGTTTATTTCACGTATATTTTTATTATACATATTTATTGATGATGATGATGATGATGATGATGATTATTATTATTATCATTGTTGTTGTTGTTGTTGTTGTTGTTATACAATTAAAGACAAAAAGCCAGACAATCCTGTACAACATTCAATTTCAGGTCTGTTTGTAATATTCAAAAATATTTCAATTTAAAATAGTCAGAGCTTCTACTGTTTACATATCATGCTAGGTTTATTGGTTCAGTATAATTTGTGCAGCATCTGGGCTGTATTACATATTAGACAGGACAAATTGTACATCCCACCCAGAAATATTTTCATGAAATGTCTGACTCTTCCTATCAGGATACTATAAACTACCCTTCCCTGTACAGTGTAGGAATAATTTGTATTCATTAATTTTCTTAGTTCTTCATTAGTTTTGTTTTAATGCCATTTCAACATAGACAGAGACAATTTTCCTCAATGGCACTGATATATTGAGATGTCATGAAGTAACTACAAATGTAACACATGATCGCAATGATGCGTAGCATGCATAATAATGTTTAGGACAAAGACATACTTTTCCTTAATTTGGCTCTGTACTCCACAATTTTAGATTTGTAATCAAACAATCCGCATGTGGTTTAAGTGCAGATTCTCATTATCTTTCAAAGGCAATTTCTACCCATTATGTTTTCACTTTGAAGAAATAACAGCACATTTTATTCACAGCCACCCATTTCAGGGCACTATAATGTTTGGGACATATTAATGTTCTCTAAATGAAAATAGTCATGTTTAGTCCTTTGTGGCATATTCTTTGCATGCAATGACTAGGCCAGTTTTCCAAGCCATTCAGAATTTTCCAGTTTTTGCCTTTGAAAAATTCCTTTTTTTCTTTATCAGTATGTTTGGGATCATTGTTTTGTTGCACTGTCCAATGAGTTTGGAGGCATTTGGTTGAACCGGAGCAGATAAGATGTTTCTAAACACTTCAGAATTAATTCTGCTGTTGCTATCAGCAGTTACATCATCAATGGAGACAAATGAGCCAGTACCTGTGGTAGCCATACATGTCCAAACCACAACACCAGCATGTTTCACAGATGAGGGGGGGATGCTTTGGATCTTGGGCAGTTCCTTTTGGTTTCCACACTTCACTCTTGCCATTACTCTGATACAAGTCAGTCTTTGTCACGTCTGTCCACAAGGCCTTTTTCCAGAACTCTGCTGACTCCTTTAGATACGTCTTTGCACCAAACCTGGCCATCCTGTTTTTTCAGTTAATTAGTGGTTTGCATTTTGCACTGTAGCCTCCATAGTCCTGTTCATGAAGTCTTCTGCTGACAGTAGTCACTGACACATCCAAACAGGACTAATTAGAAACACCTATGAAGCCATTTGTTCCAAACATGGTGCCCGAAAATGGAGGGACTATGTATACAAAGTGCTATAATTTCTACATGGTGAAACCAAACTGTATATGCTGAGAATCTGCACTTTAGCCACATGTGAAGTTTTTGAATACAAATCTAAAATTGTGGCGTACAGAGCCAAATCAAGAAAAATGTATATATATCAATGTATATCAATTATTGCCACTTTCACACAGAACATACACGGCATATTCTTTCATATATGAAAACAATTTTCTGACATACTGTACGTAGTATGATTCAACATATGATTAAGAATGTATTTATATCATTATTTGGATTATATAATAATAATAACAAATATATAAGGATTGTTTGAGGATACATTTCTGTATTGATATCCAGCACAGTACCAGACAGACCTGCCCTAAAATTGTGCCATCACACAAAATAATGCGAGGAAGAGTCCTTACTGGACAGGAAATGCTGGGAAATGGGTCCAAAATCCCGCAGTGCCATCTGCAGCTGCCTGAGTCTGTCCCCTGTGGCTTCCTGTTTGGCGAGGATGAGGTGATGGTGTGGTCACAACAGGAAAAAAGAAAACATAAGTTGGATTCCAAAATAAAGACTGCTGTTGTACATTGTATTAGACACTCAACCCAAATTACTAAAGTGAGTTTCCAGCTGAATAAATTAGTAATATGAGAAATACGAGCTATAGCCTTACGATGTACATATACTGGTTGCACATACAAGTGAAGCAGTAAAAACAATGGGTAATACTTATGAATGGTCTTTCATAAGAGCTGTATAATTCCTTTATAAGCACTACATAGCACCGGCATTACCATTTCACAGACATTCATAAATGCTTAAGTCAATAACTACAAATCACCTACGCCTTATGGTGTGTTGTGTCACAACATTACCATGATATACCAAGTGACACACAGCATAGTCTGGTGGTAGGGCGTTCACTATTCCTACAAGGCCATTAAATGAAATAAAGGATAACAAAGACAAAATGTGCATGCAGGAAAACATTCCCCTTGCAAGTCTACACTGTATCAAGATTTAACAGCCCAACCCGCTGAGTGATGTGACGGGTCAAAAAAGCTCCTGTTTATCATTTTCTGATAGACAACTTTTTAACTGTGGCACCTTTGTGACAGCAATGGTTCAACAGTGCAGTTTAGTCTTACTTCAGCGGGGAGCCAAATCTCAGGGAGCAGATTGTTTTGACAGTCGATGATTCTGAGTTTGACTCAGGGGTTGGAGCAGGTCAGGGAAAGTGCGGTGGCGGGGACGGCAGCGAGTGTGTCTCTCTTTGGATGGCCACTTAATTACTGGCATCCTTCAGTCACTCTGATCAATGGAGCTGGTCAATAAACCCTGCCTACACTTCCTCCAGCACCGGGGAAAGCACACCCGGTCAAATAAACAAGACAAGGACACATGCCGAGTCCACAGACCCACAAAGACCTTCTTGATGAACAATGCGCCGCACCAGCGAGACACAGCTCTTCTTAAAGATGATGTAAGGACAAAGGGAGCCAACAACAAAGTCAACACAGAGTCTGAAAGTGCAGACAAACTGGCACACTAAAGACACCATGGGAGGCCACTTTTCCAACTGAAGAATACAGGCCTACACTGGTCCCTGGAGCCCCAGTAAGCCACTATCAGAAAATAAATTCCAGCTGACATGAAATTTTTCAAGAATGTTAGTGAACATACCAGTTAGATTCTTGTTTGTTTTTAGATAATATTATCATCATTCTCCATATTCCTGACAAGTCACATACACACATCCCGCTGACATACCCAGATGGCTATTATTTAAGATATGCATCAGTACAATTTTTAATTGTAAGTATTAAAATGCCAGATATATTTATCTTTGTCAACTGTCCTGATAAAATCAGCATGGTAGACTATCCACAGTTCAAATTGCTTTTAAGGCATTGCAGGAATGGTCTTAAAAATAGCATTGCAGAAATCTGACAACCGTAAGCACTGGATATATTCAACATAACATTCCAGAAATGTAGGCTAAAATGCTAGGAAGACATTTCACCTCTAATATGTTCCAGCGTTTGTTGAGTTTGCCGATCTGTGCGGATGTGGTGGAGGATGGCTGAACACAGAGGGCTGATAGCTCGGCAGAGAGCTTGTTCACAGCCCTCACCTGAAGCTCCAGGGGCACCATGTTCTGCCTGAATACCTGGTTTCAATATGAAAATCACACAGTATTATTAAAGAAACACAAATAGACACAAAGGTGTTGTTTGTGCTAGGGTTCAGAAAATGAGGCTTTATGAACCATACAATGGGAGCCATTATGAAATGTTTGTGACCCACACATTTCACCTGTTCGAGCCAATCATAATGCTTTGCTGTTAAATACAAAGTATTTAAAGGGCATGAGAACAATGGAAGGTTTATTTATAACAACAGGCCATTCAGTGCATCTAGGCTAGTAATTTTGCCTTCTGTCTAGAGCACAGGTATAAACCCTGGGACCCAGCAATGTTTCCATTCCACCTGAGGCTTATAGAAACAGTTTGATTATTAAGAGTCTGAGCCTGAATATTCACTGAGTACTTTCAGTACACAGTCACATGTGTTCATTTAGCCTTATCCTGAATCCAATTAGGTAGTTAGGGGCTTGGATGGGGCAAAAACCAGGAGCATATTTAGCCCTCCACCCTTACAAAAATAGAACATGAACAATGAGCATGTGCACACATTTTTGGAAATTATAATGATAAATATATTTAACTTTTTTTAAGTTTTCAATATCTGAAAGTAACAATAATTGTTACATTTGCCCTTATATTGTAAAGTGGTGCAATACCTTGATAAGTTATTTTCAGTATAATTTTATAAGGGCAAGATCAGGTTTGTTGGCCCCTGTTTTAGAGCACAAGTTAAATCTGGTCTTGAACACCCCAGATGTCCCCATTTCCTCCATAAGTCCTGGTAAGGTGTTCCAAAGTTTAATAACTAACTGTGGAAAAAAACTTAGGCAGAAACTGAGAAAAAAAAAATTCTGTTGTTTTTTTTTGTTCATACATTTAGTGATTGGCAGCATGTGAGATCTCCATCAATATGAGATCATCGAACCTGAAGATACCATTACTTATGTGGAAGTGCTCTCACAAAATAGGAAAATAAAAACAGACTATGTCTATTTCCGAAATGGAATGCAGCTGTCTCCCTAGCTACGTGCTAGAAGTGAGTTCCCTCCAAATGTAGTGCCCTAAAGGAAAAAGGAACATCATAAGGCAACACATTTGGGATGCATTTATTATAGGCAGGATGATGTCAGAAAAGAAAAGTAACATGGTTTCTAGTGAGTTAGCTGGCTAGTTCATGAAAAGCTCACTAAGGCTTATGTAATGTTATTCCAGTGTATTAAATAATTAAAATGTACTGTAAGGTATAGCTACGACAAAGTTCACTGTTTACTCCCACTTAAACAAGCTCTTGCACTACCACTACAACTGCCACTTCCCTGTTTTCAGCTGCCATTATTTTAACAGAAGTGAGAAGCCTGAGGTAATCACAAAGACCCATGGGACAATATGTCTGCTGAAGGATACATCAGAGGCTGCCTTCACCTTAGAAGGTGAAGGACACATTTTTGATGACATTTTTTGAGGACAAGTGAAAGTCTTCAAATGCTGCCTTCTAAGGCAGCTGCCTTCTTTTTGATTTGAACTCATGCCATGAAGCATAACAAAAACAATGTTTTTATGAACACGGACACAAAGGAATTACACAGTTGTATAAAAAGTTTGCGTTTGATGCTGGACTGAGGTGGGCACGTGACTTACAGTGGCCTTCTCAATGTGCTCCCGAAGAGAATCTGCACACAGATCTCCAACAGAGGGCCACCCCACCCTCTCCTCCTCTGCCTGGTCCAGCCCCAAGTTCAGCTTTTCCAAAATGCCATTCAGGTTCTGCAGCTTCTCCAAGGCTGCGTCCGCCTGTAGTCGCCGGACGCCTGCGCGGGTGACAAGGCGCTCCCAGCGGCCGCGCACCTCTGATGCCCGCTGGTGGATAACTCCAACTGCCCTACTGGCTGTGCCACTGGCCGTCTCCTCGGCCGGGAGGTCTGAGGCAGGGAGAGAAAGGGCCGTCACCACAGGGCCATCAACACGTGAGTGATGCCCAGACCCTGCAGGGGGCGCTGTCCTTTCTTACCCGTTCTTGATTCCGCATTCTTTTGCTGTTCCTCCAACTCCTCAGTGGATGGGTCAGCCGAGAACATGTGGGCCTCATCCAAAGCCCTGACTACTAGAGGCTCACAGGCCTCCAGTTCACTCTGCAGTGCCTGAGGGAGGCAGATATAACACTTAGAGGTGACACTCCATTGTCTACTTCCTTGGAAATTAGCCTCACCCAGAGGACCAAACAAACAGAACTTGTTTTTACAATGCATAACTAAAATATATAAAATAATCCATGTTGAAACATAAGTATCATCGTATCAGTGGAATGATCCAACGATAACAACGCATGGTAAGGCATTGAGTGCAAATGCTAAGGGAAACTGGGCAGCTGTGTAGCATAATGGGTAAATAGCTGGTCTTGTAATCTAAAGGGCACAGGATCTATTCCCAGGTAGGACGCTGTCGTTGTAACTTTAAGCATAGTACTTAACCTGCATTGTTTCAGTATATATCCAGCTGTATAAATGGATGCTATTTAAATGCAATTTATGTAAAATAAAATGTGTTGCTCTTATAATGGAAACCTCCCATCATCTATTTTACATCTTATTATTAGTTTGTATATGTTGAGCACAACTGCATAAATGTAATAATTTTCAACCCTGTACTTGAAAGACTACCAGGTAACTTCTTCACGTGAAAACCAGGTGGACCTCTTCACATTAAAACCTCTTGATATCACATAATGAAAGATTCCCTCAGATTCTTATATTCCCAAACAGAGATTCTTAAGTTAATAGCCTTTCCAATGGCAGTAGTCTAGCTATGCAGAAACATTCTGTGAGCCTCCAACAGCAGTGTGTGTGCTCACAATCAATACAAGAGGCTTCATCGCAGATGTGCCAGACATTCAGAGCTGGCTGTTTAGATTGGGCTTTCTGATCGAGAGAGAAAAGAATAGAGCAAGAGAGACAAAAATAAGGAAAAGGTGAATTTCCCCAAGGGCTCCTGGTGATTTTTTTTTCAGATACGTCTGCCTTCATGACCACTGTCACACAATATTCCAGTCTCCTACCCCAGCTCTTTCCCATGCGATGGCTGGCATCTCTTTAACAATTCATGACATTGCAAGCCTGGGGAAAGCTAATCAAAGAAGGGTCTCATTGTGCCATTTCTGCCTGGCAAATATGAATAAGATCCCCTGTAACCTGCCTGTAATGCTTCCATACAGTGTATCTTAGTTAACAGAGGCAGAAATTATTCATCATTACATTACCTGAGTCATGCAACCCTGGAAATGCTTAATGACAAAGATGACATTGAGCCTGTCCCTAATAATTTATTTAGTAGGATAATTGAAGTAGGCTATTTAATTGTACGGAGACAAATATTTTGACAACTGAAATTACAATACTAACTATAATAAGTCATTCACAACGCTGTGTGGCAGCCAACTCTTATGCCATAACTCCCTGCATGGGATTCCATCCATTATTATTCTACAATAATGATGACACTACTACTACTACTACTACTACTACGACCACCACCAACAACAACAACAATAATAATTCACTGAAAATGGTCCAGTTCAATGAACTGGGATAATCGTGTGAAATATTCCTGGTCAATTTCGTCACTCAGTTTAGATCTATACTTAAATATCTAGGCAGTTTATTTCTCAGAATTGACTAGTGACAAATCTACTTTTCCAGGCATTGTAATGGCTCATTTACAGATTACTGGTGCTGCCAATGAGTGGAGAGAAGATAGTGTGAGCTGTCAGCTGTGGCTGCCTAATGACCAGCCATTGCCAGATAGCACATATTTGCCCCATTGCCCTTCTCCATGAGAGCCACAACATGGAAGGATTATTATGGGCGTGAGCCGGACCCGGCCCATAATGGTTAGTTGTGGCTGCTCTGCTCACTGAGTGGCCACGGCAGATATTTTTCACTCCCTCCTCTCTGCTTATTCACCATGCCAATAGTTGCTAAATAAACTGAAAATCTCAATAGTAACAACAATATCATTGGCACCTAGCTAGCACACAAACACTTAGTGGTACTCTTTCTTATTATGTACCATCCCCCCACAATCCCTAAAAATGAATCAGAAGGTCAGCTGCTCCTTTCTCTATCAAAGAGTTGGCTGCACTGGAAATATATGCTTATTTTCGACTCACTCACAGTGGATCTGATGAGTCATGCAGACCAGCCTTAGCGCAAACATTTTAGAGCTAAAATAATTTTTTGTTGTCCTAGAATAAAGTAAAAGCTTTGCACTGCCATGTCTATGGTCCTCACATGAAATTGGACTACATTCAAAATGCAATTGTGGGTTTAAATGAAGAACATACTTTTGAATATACAGTATGTATGTGGTGCTTGGTGTTGTTTATATCAGTAGGGCAGGCTAATCATTTAGCAATATACTGATTTATTCACATCTGCCTTAAAGCATTCATTGATAATAAGTCAGAGATCTGTAATGGCAGTCAGTCAACCAGCATGCTTTTAATGAGCAAGGATAGTATTATGTGGAGCTTAGCATAAAGCTAAGTTGATACACAGTGATATATAGCTTTTATGAAGTATGTACTATTCCAATACAGTTTTGTTGCAAGATCTTACCATAGCAACAGAGGAAATGTGGGATCACAGTGTATTTCAGGATTTATCATAGCAAGGGCTTCTTGGTGGTTTTATCCCACTGAATTATATATTAATAAAATGGTATATGAGTGCTGTTTAAATCTTTTTTCTGATAATGAGTAATGTTGTATAATTGATCCACAATTCATTATCTGCCTGTTTAATCTCAAGATTAACTGTGATCATATTTACAATAATTTCACTCACAAACAAGACCTTCCACACAGGCATGCCCACATACAGTATACATACAGATGCAGATATATAGCCTGTGACATGTGCGCACGTACACACACACACACACACACACAAAAACAAATGGGTAGAAAAGTGAGAAAAGCACCCAAGTCTTATCTCCTAATTATCACAAACAGAAAACCATAAAAACTGGACAACTATGAACCAAAGGCATCTGACAGGTTCAATAAAGGCTGAGCATATATTCAAAACCCATGCTGCCTTTAAACATGACTACTGCCCAGCTCACCTTATTAAGTTACCTTAGTGGCAAAAATCTGCCAACACTGGCAGCAAATGTCATCCAGGTATTTATTTATTCTGTAATGTTTTTTTGTTGTTGCAAATGCTGGTTATCAATTTATCTTTCATCTGTTTCTGCACATCATATTTTTTAACATTTTACAGTTTATCAAGTTAAAATATTTAGAGACATTAAATTTTTGTATAAAAAAAAATTAATTTTGCTCCTCAAAAATAAATGAAGGCTATGCTACTCATTAGAAACTGAGTTTTTTGTGTTTTTAAAAAAAAGTAGATTTCAGTGGTAAAATCAGTCATATTTCACAATTTAGGCCCATATATAATACATCAAGCCAAAAACCTTGTAATGTAGCAAGTCATTTACAAATGCTAGGTCATTGTTAAAAGGTGACCTAGAGCCGTTCTCTGATAGACACTGTATTTTAGCATAAACCTGTTTCTGCAAAAAGGCAATGCATGTGTCCTAATGAACCCTGCACAGTCTTCATTAGGATTAGCCAAGCACATAATGACTCAATGTGAAAACGGCTTGATAAAATGTATGACTTTTTGGCATGAATGATTTCATAAGATTTATTTATCAATGCCAAATGCCAGCCAATGCTAATGTTCAGCTTGACACATTCATGGCATCTATTTATTCTGCCTGTCATCAAATTTCTTCTTGGTGACATATCCAGCTGAAGCCTTGGTTCTCTGAGATATGCCCCATGATCAAGAATCAAATACATGTTGTATAACATGTTGAATTCTGGCCTGTGTGGCCAGAATTCCCACAGAATAATGCACAGTTTTTCAAAGTATTGCCCAGGGAGGTAGTGTTAGTAGGTTAGTAGTGGCAGGTTAGTCTCTACCTGCACATCATTGATTCCTCTGGTCAGTGGGGTGGGTGGTCTGAAGTGAAAAAAGCAGCAGCTAAACATATGTCACTGTGTGACCATGCAGTTATGATTTTTGTTTTGTTTTATTTTGAGCACTAAAAAGAAAGGAATCCTCAGCTGGGATGCTGGAGGAGCTGGACCTGGCTGGGAAGGCGGGTTAGCTACGGACGGCGCATGGGAAAGTGGTCGCACCGTTTTACTTTCTATTTAGTGCTCAAAATAAAACTAAACGAAAATCATAACTGCGCTCTCGGTGTTCACTCCCGGGCTCGGCCCCGAACTAAGGAGAGCAGCACCCCTGCGTTAGCTAATCAGCCCAGGTGCGTGTGCTCTCTCCACCAGCCGGCTCAGCCGAGACCAATCTGCTTTCCGGCGGACTGAATGCCATATGTATGTTAAGGAAAATACTAGGTGAACACAGGTGAATATGTCACTTCAGTATTACTGAGACTGTACCAAATGTATTTTTGAGTTTTATATTGTACATGGGGTTGTGTCTGGGTTGTGATATAAGAAAGGACATTAGTTTATCTTGGGTATGTGATTGATTTCAACTTGCACTTCCATCTAACTCCAGGTGGGGTCACTGTAGGCCTTGGATTATCACAATCACCTGACTAATTACACAATTAATAACCAGTTATAAAAGCCATTTCTTTGACGTAATACTCAAAAAAGTGTGCATGACCATGTGCCTTCCTCATACTCTAGACGTTGATAGTCAATTTATTTAGCACAGTGTACAACAAATCCATGCAGGCACAAAAAAAAAAAACAATAGAACAGCATGTACAGAAAACTAGAAATACCACCTCGCGGTTGTATGCCTCTGCCAACCAGTAGCCAGTTTGGATATAAAATGTCATCACTTCATCATTTTATCCTATTAGACATTTGTGTGAAACTTTGTCATAATTAGCCTATGAATTCTTGAGTTGAAGTGGATGTTTGTGCGAAATTTGAAGAAATTCCCTCAAGGCATTCCTGAGATATCGCGTTCGCGAGAGAATGGGACGGACGTGAGGTCACAGTGACCTTGACCTTTGACCACCAAAATCTAATCAGTTCATCCTTGAGTCCAAGTGGATGTTTGTGCCAAATGTGAAGAAATTCCCTCAAGTCAAAAACATGCTTTGTATTCCCTCAAGGCAAAAACGTGTTTGTGAGGTCACAGTGACCTTGACCTTTGACCACCAAAATCTAATCAGTTCATCCTTGGACGTTTGTGCCAAATTTGAAGAAATTCCTTCAAGGCGTTCCTGAGATATCGCGTTCACGAGAATCGGGAGTGAACGGACAGACGAACGGAAGGACGGACGGATAACCCAAAAACGTAATGCTTCCGGCCAAGGCTGTGCCATCACGGAGGCATAAAAATATCAATTGTGGGCTGAAATAAAAAAAGGGGGAATTCTCTGTCGGTAGAAAAACATAAATGAGCAGCAGATCATGGATGCATTTTTGAATGCAAAAAAAAAAACACTTGGAAAAGTTGACAATCTAAATGACATGCCTTTTTAAATAGGCAAATTCCCTGAAAACAGTTTCAGTGACTTCAGTTTTTTTTTTTTTTTTGCAAAGAAAATGAATTACATCTGATTAAAATGTTATTCTTGACATTGTACCTTGATGCTGTAAATTACATCTCAGTCACAGATAACATGAAACAATGCCATTTGAACTTTGAGGTTGATTTCAACATTGCAATTGCTTCTGTCTTGTACAATACACGTTACATATTGAAAGTATAAATAAATCCTCATAGGCTTGATGCCAAATGCAATTCATTTTTAGATGAAACGCTCACATTGTGACGTCCGCGAATGGCATTTTACCTAGCTATTTACTAAATGTTGACAAATTCATGGAGTCATGAAAAAGATTTTCAAGCACTGTCCAAGCATAAAGGTGCACTACACGGTGCATCAGACTTGACCATAAAACTTGTCAACACCGCTGCTGGATTCCAGGATTTGATGAATATGGTTCTTCCAACCTAGTTGTATACAAATTATTGCCACAGGAATGAGGCACTGCATTGCCACTTAGGGAGTTCTGAGATAGAAAAAAAACAATATTGTGCAGAAGGCAAAACAATACTTGCCTGTCTCACAAACTCAGTTGATGCAGAAAGGTAAGGAAGGCCAAACGGTTCAAAAATATGTGAAACTGGCATCTGGAATGACATGTTGTCAATGTGTGGTTAACGCATTTTTTGGTTTGTGTGTTCTCAACATGTTAACGTGTGAAAAATCAACATGCTAACAACATGTTGCCAACGCATTGAGAACGTGCAAACTATCTGGCCTCTAGTCCATTTTGAATGTGTGAGTGTCATAATTTCCAATTTGCCGCTGAGCACTTTGGTTAAACCATTTCTGTACGCCTAAGAGTGGCCTACCACTATCAAACAACTAAGGATTCTCTTTTTGTTCTAATTTCTTTGTCCTTCTTTTTCCTTTTGGCTAATTCAAAATTATGACAAATAATGGCATACTAAAGTAGTCTGTGTTGTAGCACTAAGAATAATATCACATAATAATTTCCTTGTTAGAGATTATAACTGTATCCTACATTGCTCCTTTAACAATTAATTTGCAGACAAAATACTATGATAGCATTATTTTTAAAACTTCCCATTGCTTAAAATAAATAAATAAATAAAAATGTTACTGCTGAATACAATAAAAATGTCTGTTGACTGTGGTTCTATGCACTGAAAGAAGCCTGTTACAGTGTAGAAACATTCCTGTCATCGTCTGCGTTTAATTGCCAATTCATGTAGAATACTGGGAAGGGCAAATATAATTAGAGACATAGGAATTGACCTCTTGCTTAGGGATGACTAAAAACTGCATTTATTAATAAATAAAAATTCAAATAAATATTACTAATATTTATCAATTAATAACAATCAGATTTCACAATGTTGATTTTCCACCTTCCAAACCAAACAGTTAAGGAGTTTTAGAACACAGGAGAACCAGAGAGGCCTGGAGAGGCAAGGGACTCACCGTACAGAGGCTGTGCTGTTGCAACAGGGCGGGAACTTCCCCACTGATGGGCCCATGGCTGATGAACTCTTCCTCTTTCAGACTCAGCCACCTTCTCAGGTCCTCCAGCATACCCAGCACCCAACCTCGCCTCTCTGCCCTGGCCTCCAGGTGCACCCTGGGAAATGTTGTGTCAGCAAGAGCACTCAAATTCTAGCCAACAAAACTTCATCTGTTGTCCTTCAGAAAATCACGGAAACAAATTGAAACCTGGCAAATCTAAGCATTGTTTAATTACTTTATCTCCCAAGATGGAATCCTGAAACATATATAGTCGCCCTGTATAGTAGGGGATAACATGGTTTACCCAAGTAGGACATGTTCCTGGCTCAACATCCCTTGTTGTTCCTGGAACAGCATTGCCCTCTGATGCCATCAGTGTGTGCTGAACAACCCCAGGTTCCTGAGCCTGTTCAAAATTTCCACCAAAATGCCCCAGTTTCCAGAGAGGTATGCTACTATGTGCACCATAGCTCTGTATTTCTGTTTACAAAATCATAGATTTAGTGAAAATATTTTATTGGAATTTATTTCATTGGATCATTGGCATATCTATCAAGTGAGTGAATACAATTTTTATGCAAAATGGCTACAATTGGTATAATTAAGTAACTTTAGTCACAACAGGTAAACAATTGGGGAAATAGGATTAACAAAAATAAACAACATGATCATCTGGGATCAACAATAGCAATCTATCCAGGATCTATATGGCAATGATGGTCCTGAATCAACACAAGCAAATTTATCCAGGATCCATATGGCAATGATGATCCTGGATCAACATTAACAAATCCATCTAGGATCAATAATGTAATATTTACCCTGGATCAACATTAACAAATCTATCCAGGATCAATGTGGTGTTGATGGTCCTGGATCAACAAATCAATTAAGGATCAACTTTGCAATGATTATCCTGGCACAATGTTAGCAAATCTATCCAGGATCAACATGGTGATCATGGCCCAGGATCAACATTAAAATCTATCAAGGATAATGGCATATGAAATGACACAGAATAACTTTTTCAGATATGAGAGAAAATGTGACCATTACAGGTCTTTGTGTGGTTCACAAAGGTAAACCTTTCAGTATTAATGTTAAGCTAAGAAGACACTGGCCTAACTATTCACAAGCATATTTGTTAGCATTAATAGCAAGATAACTAAGTGGCTTGCTATTTATATAAACTATATAATAAGAGTACTCATTTAAACGTATGACTGAAACAAGTGGAGCTAAAATCTTTTCTGGAAAAAACGGATTTTTTTGTATATATATTCAGATTCTTGATGTATTCAAGTGACGCATTTGCCTCCTATCAACCTTGTCCATATAGTTGAGGCCACTCCTGAACTTCCTTCTTTTAAGCCCTGATGAAGACCAGCTGTTGTCAAAAATGTTGGCTTTTCTTATGTCCTGGAATTTTTTATATTATAGTCATCACAATGGCTTTTTAATCCATATTTTTCCTTCTGATTTAATTTTTGGAGTGCCTAGAATGCCATTTCTGTTTTTATTTACTATTGCTTTGTTCCTCCAGCTCTAAGAGCACCCATCTTACATCTCTACTACATGTTTCCAAGAGCACCCAGTTTTGTTTTAATTTTAAATCAAGGATTTTGTTCAATGTTATGAACTGAAATGGGGAGAAACACAATAATTATCCCAATGGAAAGCAGAGAGTTTTGAAGAATTTTTAAATGGCTCAGGGGAAAGTTGTTTGGCACCCACTGATGAAATGAGAGGGCAATGATTGGTTAACAGGAATGTTGTTCCAGGAACAACATTAGTGATGTTGACCCAGGAGCACATCCTAATTGTAAAAATCATGTCATGCTACAGTAGGCCTGTTCTGTCACTCCAGCATCAGGAAGGCACAACAGCATGCATTTCCCCGAAAACACATTGCGCTGAGCTGTGCCGCACTAGTGGGGGAGGACTGCACTATTTTAGTATGAGTACACTGCAGGCACCCAATCGAGCAGAGGAGTTGCACATGACCACTAAAATGCTCCTGCCCTGGCAAAGGCTATGGTCAGATGTATGCCACCCCACAGAACTGCCAGCTGTGGTCTGCACTGCTCAGGACTCAAATTATCTGACTGAAACAAATTATTCTTGCCAAAGTCAAGAATTTTAGTATGAAACAAACACAGCCTTTATGCTACAGGATCCATGGTGAACACTAATAGGTATATTTCAACTTTTAGCCCTGACAAACTGTTATGTGTTTTGCTCCCCCCGTCCTTTTTGGCAGTTCTTTAATCCCTTTGTTCTTTTGATTCAGGCAATTAGGTGCACCTGGGATGGCATCTACAAAAGGTGCAGCATCTTTGTGACTAGGAGTCCATTCTCCTGCCATGGATTGCTTGTTGTTGATTTCCCTGATGGTGTCTGGTACAATATACACAAGCCATTCTTTTCCATTTTTTCATTAATTGCTTCTATGGTTATGATTGATTAATACAACTTTTCAGACAACTTTTCAGTGTGATGTGGTTCATGTTTTGGCCAGTTCAGAGACTTTGCTAATGTAAATTGTGTAAAACAGGGACAGAATAGAGAAAAGCTGAAAACACAAGGTAGACGAACTAAAACATGTCAACAAGACTAATTACACAGACACAAAAACACATTGTAACCTGTCACATAGCATTTCAATGAGGAACTTAGTATAGCGTACGCTTGATTAGTGACTTTATCACACCATTTGAGTGGCATCTACTGAAAATGCTTTTGTTTCTGGTCCTCATAAAAAGTCTGTGGCTTTAACCAATGGTTAGTGTGATCAGAATTACATGAAAGAAGAAAGCCACAAAGATACAATGTTCTGCTATTCATGGGGTAAAGAACCTAGCACTGGACTGTCAATGCCTTGTGGTCAGAGGCCAGATTGAACCAATGTTTATTCTGAATGTCAAACACATATTGGAGTAAAATTGTATTTGCATTAAAACCAAGTAACACATGCATATATTTGTAAGTAAATGGGAAGTACAAATGTTGATTGAATGAGTTCTGGGAACGTAAGACTATTTGTGAGCTCCTTAGTACTATGGCCAGTGAACCAACCCATCGACTGACCTGAAACTGACAGTCTTAGACCCTGGCTCTGCCCAGCCATGGCTCATCTCTCTGGGCCTCTGCTGCAGGCCGACGACCTCCTCGGAGCTGCTCAACGACCTGACTGCTTCCCAACCGCCTGGCAACTGCGCTGTCTTCACCACATTACCATCCATACTCCTGAAGATGTCATTGTGAGCATCAATTTCCGCCTGGATATCCTGCAGAGCGGGCGCAGAGATGAGGGATGGGAAGGGGGGAAATGTGACAGTTTCTGAGAGCCCTTTGAGCAGCGTATAACTGTTGGAACACTTTGAAGGAAACTGAAAATCTAACTTGCTTCTGAGAGAACTGAGACCTCCCTTTGGTGGAATGCTTATGTCACTGTTTCCCCTGAATTTAATGTGACAGGCAAAATGAGCAGCCCATAGACATGATGTCTGCTCTGGGATGCCCCTCGCCCCCCCGACTAAAAAGAAACCCTTTGCATGTTCCACTGCCATCAGAGGCACAGAAACCAGCCTTCAAAAAATCTGTAAGATTATTTATAAGAGTCTCACAGGTGCATGATTGCTGATGGGAAACTGGGGAACCATCTGTCAGCCATGTCATTTACAACTGCAAATCGCTCACAGTGTCTGTATCCTGAGAGTAGGCTATTTTTAACAGGACAAAAAAGGAAAAAATATATCACCCACAACACAAGCAGTATGCTCCAGTGTAATTACTACACCTATCACTTTATGGATGTGCATCCTCTATGGTGGTGTGAAATATTGCTTTCAGGACTAAATCTGTACATAAATGATCACAGAGTCACATTCCAGTTAAGAATAGGCATGGTAAATGCACTATTGTTTAAATATAACAAAATGTATATCGGCAAATTGTAGTGTGCAAAAAATTCCTGAATATTGTCCATCCATTCATCCATTATCTATACCCTCTTATCCTGAGCAGGGTCACGAGGGTGCAGGAGCCTATCCCAGCGTACATTGCAGGAGTACACCCTGGACAGACCGCTAATCTATCGCAGGGCACACACACCATTCACTCACAGACTCATACCTATGGGCAATTTAGAGCCTCCACTTGGTCTACCTGCATGTCTTTGGACTGTCGGAAGAAACCAGAGTACCTGGAGTTAGCTAGCTAACTAAATAACTATTAGGTTTTACAAGCTATCTATTGAGCTGTCTTACTGACTAGCCACAGCCAGTTAGCTAGTGATGGGCAAAGCAGTTCTTTTCAGTGTACTGAATCAGTAGAATCAGTTCACTAAAAAGATGAATTCAAAAGATTTGTTCACCGAATCAGTGGTGTCACTATGGTTGGTGTCGGTCGACCGAGGGGGGGCTGTTGGATGTTGTCAATCGGGGGGGGGGGGGGGGGGGGGGGGGGGGGTTAGGGTTAGGGGGGGATGGGGGACAGAGCATTTATAGATTTATAGACAGAGCATTTTCCGACAGAATATTTAATAGCCAAAGAACAAAACACTTTCTTTCCGTATTTTCAATAAAATGTTTTTGTTTCGATTTTATTAAAAACAATTTAGTTTGAAAAAATGTGTTTGATATGGCCATTCTAATATATTTCCCAAAATGGATTGTTTTAGCCCTACATGCTGATTTCTTTACCGTGACTTGTTCTAATGGATGCTTGAAAGAGAAAGTGCTGACATACGTTGGCTAAGTAGATAGATCATTTTCTCAGGAAAATGTAGTCGATAAATGGTAGCCTTAGCTAGCCTACTTTGAGACATGTTAAAAAAGTATTGTTATTTCATTGAAAATAAACAGCAGACTTGACAATGATGTTTGACTGTTATCCATTTATTATCCATTATTCCATACCGTACCCACTCTCCTCCCCAGAGACTCCTCGCTCCTTGCATTCGCTACAGCAAGAGGAACAAACTAGTGTTGTGTCGTTCATGAACCATTCGGGCTAGTGTTGTGTCCTTCGCAAACGATTCGGGCTAGTGTTGTGTTGTTCGCAAACGATTCGGGCTAGTGTTGTGTCGTTAGCAAACGATTAGGGCGCACCTCAGTTCAGTGTACCGTCACATCCCTAGTACGTTCAGTGAACAAATCACTGAATCAGTGAACGATAGTCAGTCAGTGAACGACCAGTTCATGTTCGCAAACGAATCATTTCCAGTGAACGACCAGTTCATGTTTGCGAACAAATCGCTTCAGGAAGTGATTCAGTTCAGTTCGTTCACCCAAAAGATTTGTTCTTTTGAACGAATCGTTCGCGAACGATACAAAACTACAGTTAGCTAGACAATAGAACAGTTGTAGATGGCTAACATTTCCGAACAATACAAACATTCAGTGGCAGTCGACTGTTACAAGTAATTATATCTAGCTAGCAAGAAGTGTGCACTCAGCCATTCTGTGTTATGGGAGATTGCTACTTTCTAGCTACTGTTGTTTAAATTAAAGAAGATCAGTGATTCAATTGTAGTCTAAGCTTTCTAAATCCGTAAATGACCTCCCTATGATTTGTAGCTATTCCTAGCCAACGTGACCCTGATCTCAGGCATAATGCGCCGTTGTGAAAAGCGATTGCAGACTCTAACAGCTAGCTAATATAATTCACTTGATTTATCTGCTTGCTTTGACTTGAATGCCTGTTAGGTGCATGAGAGAAAGCAAAAGATTTAATCAATATTAAGTTTTATTTTTTATTCAAATGGGAACATGCAATGTGCTTTAATATGTATATTACATTACATTACATTACATTACAGGCATTTGGCAGACGCTCTTATCCAGAGCGACGTACAACAAAGTGTATAACCATAACCAGGAACAAGTATGACGAAACCCCTAGAGAGAAGTACCGGTCCAAGTGCAGGGAACAACCGCATAGTTCAACTTGGACCCTGAAGGTTAAACTGATTAACACTAACACAACAATAACGGCAACAACGCAGTCTATGGAAAAAATACAAGCAGTAGTTAAGACAGTTAATGCACCTAAGTCACCTACGAAACAGCTGCCTAGTTACAACCCTAAGCTTACAGTCATTTACAGGGGGGTAGGGAGGGATGGGGAGAGGTGCAGCCTGAAGAGGTGAGTCTTCAGTCGTCGTTTGAAATGGGTCAGTGTCTCAGCTGTTTTGACCTCCACGGGGAGGTCATTCCACCATCGTGGGGCCAGAACAGACAGGAGACGTGTTCTAGAAGTGCAGGTGCGAAGAGGGGGAGGTGCTAGGCGTATATTAACAATGTGTAGTAATAAAATAAGAGCTTGTCACTTACTGCAATACTGGCTTGTTTTCATTGTTTGCAGGAAAAAGTACAATAGGGCAACGACAACCTTTCGATACGATTTTCTTTACTGTAATATTGTTAGTCAAGCTATCCTGAACTCGGGTAGTGACAATTTAAGCAGTACAAAGTGGAAATTATTTAAGATGTCATTGCCTAGTGCTGATAAATCTACCCCATCAAAAAAAAAGAAAAAAAAAACCGTCCCGGTTAATTGTGCTTTGTGTGTGTGTTTTTTTTTTTTTTTTTTTAATCATGAAATACATGCTAAGATATGACGAATCCACTGAAAAGTGAATGTTCGTATCCTTAGAAAAGCGGTGAGTAGTAGCCTACAATTAAAACCGTGAAGCGAATTCTAAAACAGTGGTATTCTACAAAAAGCTGTAGCCACTGACGTGATGGTTGGTTTACCACAGCACACAGGCAAATGTTTGTGCTTACTGAGCACATTGAACAATGAGTTAGCCAATAAGTAATAAATAAATGGGCAAAATGCAAAAATTAACATAAAATCTTAATAAATTAAGCTTATGTATTATATTCATACAATCAACATCTTTGTAAATGTTTATCATCTTCACCACCACTTCATCTTAATTAGAATCATTAGAAAGATAATTTAAGGGCAAATTAATTTATTAATTATTTAATTTATGTTATTTCTTTTTCATAGGTGATTACGATGTCATCATCAGCACCATCATCATGCAAAGACTGTTAATACTACAGCTAATAACATATTAATGATATATTAGGCTATTAGTAGCAATATCAAAATGAGAATGTAGTCTAAATAATATTGAAGAATCAGCATAATAGAATCTTAATTTAAGAGCCACATATGCCTAGCTTTATTAGCTACTAAGTATTTATTTATTTGTCACAAGTCATCACCATGAACAATGGACACAAGAAAATGATGGCAGGTAACATTACTATTAGTAATATTAATATACAAAAATAAAAATATAATCAAATCAACAATGGCGGTGGATTCATGTCTTTATAGGTCACGGATTCATACTCTGCGTATTCTGATATTCAACCCTTTTCAGTCAATAACAGTCTCATACTCGTTCAAGTATGAGACGAGCGAGTGTATTCGTCTTAGCAGTTAGGAGCACTGTGACGTAAAACTATGCGGACCAAATTGGAAAGAAATAAATCTTATATCTTCTTCTGTGGGACTCAGAACAAAAATCGGTGCCTGGAGCGTACTTAGTTCAGTGTGAAGAAATTTTAGACTTAAAAAGTTCTGTCCAAAAGAATTTAATTTGGCCAGGGTAAATTTGTAGTTTTGAATGGACTTCAATGGGGAAATTTGCTTTTTGGCACCAGAGGCTTTCTAAACTGCAATACCTCGAGTAACCACTGGAGTTTTTGTGCTTCACAGAGAATGGCAATCTCTGGTCCCCTTATGCAAATGCATTTGCTTCACTGAAATGAGACTTCATTTTTTCAGTCTAAGTTCAGTGCATGTGTCTCTAACCCACACACACTCTTCTCTACCTTCTCTTCCCACCTCAGTCCCCTTCCACCCCTCTCTCCCCTTTCTGCAGATGACTTTCTGGTCTACTTTGAGGGGAAGGTAGCAAGTATCCAGAAATCCTTCACTCACCCAGTGATCGCCCCTAATCCCCAGGAATAACCCACTGCAACACTGTCCTCCTTCAACATCCTGGTGGACTTACAGTTGAGGCCAAAAGTTAACTCAAATTTTCACAACTCCACACATTTCATTTTACTATACATTTACTGTGTTAATTCAATAAGGGTATCTACTTTATTTCCATAAGAGATCATTTCAGAATAATAGTTAAGAGACAGATTTATTTCAGTTTTCATGTACTATATCAGATTTTCAGTGGGTCAAAAGTTTACATACACTTTGTTAGTATTTGGTGGCATTGTCTTTTAATCGCTTAACTTGAATCAAAAGCTTGGGGTAGCCTTAAAGCATATCACAATACATTCCTTCTGACAGAACTGGTGTAACTCAGGTTTGTGGGCCTCCTTGCTCGGACACACTTTTTCAGTTCAGTCCGCTAATTTTCTATGGGATTCAGGTCAGGGCTTTGTGATGGCCACTCCAATACTTTCACTTTGTTGTCTTTAAGCCATTTTGTTACACCTTTGGAGGTATGCTCAGGATCATTGTCCTGCTGGAATACCCTGTTGCGACCAAGCTTTAACTTTCTAGCTGATGTCTTGAGGTATTGCCTCAGCATTTCTAGATAATTTTCCTTCCTCATGATGCCATCTATTTTCTGAAGTGCACCAGTCCCAAAAACACCCCCCACAACATACTTCACAGTTGCGATGGTGTTCTTCAGATTAAAAGCCTCACCATTTTTCCTCCATACATAGCGCTGATCATTATGGCCAAACAGTTCAATTTTTGTTTCATCTGACCACAGAACACTCCTCCAAAAGGCTAGGTATTTGTCCTGGTGATCACCTGCAAACTTCATTCTGGCTTTTTTGTTGGTCTTGGAGTAGGGGCTTCTCACTTGCACGACAGCTTTTCAGGCCATGGTGATATAGGATTCTCTTAATGGTGGATGTAGATACTTTGGTACCTGATGCTTCCAACTCCTTCACCAGTTGTTGTTGTCTTGGGGATCAGTTGGAAAGGATAAGTGGGTATAGATAATGGATAGATGGATGTTTGTACAGATGCTTGTGGTACCTTCAGTTGTTTGGAAATTGCTCCTAAGGAGGAACCGGACTTGTGGTGGTCCACAATTTTGACTGACTGTGATGGAAGCACTTATCACTGCAAGAGCCTCATCCCTTTCCTCTGTCCTGAATATCCTAGACCTGACTGCAGCATTCAAATTAATAATTTAATTAATTATTATTAAAATTACACATTATAGTCAATCTTAATCAAATCATAATATCATTCAGCTAATACTAAATTAATATAAATGATTTAGCTAAGGGGTGAAGGTATTCATTAAGTTCTTTGGATTAGCAGCGGCTGACTCAGTTCAACACAAGGTAATATAAATACAGACAACCGTGTAAATATAATAAAGTTCATTAAACACAAAGTACTGAGAAGGCAAAGCATAATTCTCTACAATTATGTATAACAAACTATGTGAGTGCATGTGTGTGTAGGTGTTGTGTGTGCATGTGAGTGAGGAATGTTGGATGTTCTCCTACGTGGGGGATTGTGTACCGCGTAAAAGCCGTGTAAACTAATGCAGCGAGGTGGATGGCTTAGAGCCAATTGAACAAATGGAACGTGTACATTAATCACTAAACACAATAACCGTCACAGTTACATACATCCAATCATAAATGTGGCTAAATTCGGTCCGTCACTATTGTACTAAGCCCAGAGTTACAGCCTTACTTGAGTGTCCTTTGCTTTAAGTTGGTTGTTTAAAATGTTTCCTGGTTTCCAGTGCGAAGTCTGTGGAGGTTGTGGTGGAAAGGGGAAGCTGGTCGCCCTTTCTGTTCCAAAACACGCAACCGTATCCTCCGCTAGCCACTTGCTTCTTGGGGCTCGCTCTGCAGGATGCGTCGGTTGTGCGTGGCTCTCCTGGTTCTTCAACCACCTCTAAAAATAGCGCTTCGTAGCACCTCGTTCCGCCAGCAGCCACCGAGGATATTCGGGCCTAGCTCCGTTGCAGGCCTTGCGAAATGTTCCTGGCGTGTGGACTCACTCAGGTTCAAAGTCCTGACCCTGGCCTACACTGCAGCCAACAGGACAGCCCCGCCTACCTACATGACATGATTCAACCCTACTCACCAGTTCAACCACTCCGCTCTGCTGCAGCAGGGCCACTTGCACTCCCTGCCATCTGAATAAATTATTCTCACTCGTTCCGACCACAGAGCTTCTCCACCTTAGCTCCCTAATGGTAAAATGAACTCCCCGCTCCCCTACGAACCACTTAGTCATTGTCCATCTTTCGCCATGGTCTGAAGACACATCTCTTCAGACTGTACCTGGACTAACTATCACTACTCCACAGGGCACTCCCAGTCTAGGGTCTCTCTTATCACTTGTATTGTATCTTATTCCTGTAGCACTTTCATGTTACACTTGTGCCTCCGTCCACCACATGTATTGCGCTTGTATTGTTACTTCTTGATGTTGTTTCTCATTGCCATGCCTCCTAGTTTGACTTGCCATAACTTTCCGACCTAGCCTATGCCTACTGTATGACCTAGACTTAATGTGTTTATGGCAATGGATAACTGTAACATAACAAGCATTGTACCTTATCAGCCCTGTGTTTTGTAATGACCTTTGGTATGCACTAGAAGTCTGCGCAGCACTAAATTCCTAGGCCTTGCAGCAGGGCCACTCCGTCTCCAGGCACTGAAACTCCCAAGGACAACAAGAAGTTAAAAATATTGCATGTATGTGTATCTATGTGTGTGTGTGTGTGTATGTTTTCGGTCTCTCTGTCTCTTCTGCCTGTCTAGAAGTCCAAAATGGCGAGCTTGGCCATCCTTCTTATCCTCCCCTGCCATCCTGCCAGGGAGGATGCGGCTATGACATCATGCTGTCAATCATTTATTTTGTATCAGATATAGAATTATGTATGTTATTGTTTAAAAAACTTTTTTCTTATAAAAGCAGGGATGGCCTGCTTTCTTCAGTTTAGGCTTATCCATTTTGTTGTGTGTAGGCTCCAGACTCTTTATGCATAAATAAATCCTATTTCTCATACGGACATACCTCGTTGTGCCTGGTTATTCAAAAGAAAGAATATTCTCTGCTCAGAAACATGTATTGTAGATAAAACATCTCCCAAATAAATGTAATGTAATAGTGATAAACCGAACAAATACAATGATTGCAAAATAATAATGAAAAAAAAAACAATAATACATAAGCAGAATGTTACCAATTAATCACTGCACACAGGCATCAGATGCAGGTTTGTCAGCTAGCTCATGAACCACATACATGATACTATAATCATTCCCCACCTCCCACCCAACCTCAAGATGTTAATGTGCAGAATAAGTATACACATAGTTAAGTATAAACTTTTAAACATTTAGAACAGTTATAAACATTTAACTATGAAGTAGTTAAAATGCAATAGCTCCAAGGATTTGAAAAGATGCTGAAAATAAAAGAGCTTAGAATAAAAAAAAATATTTGCAGAAATGAAAGTTTTACTACAGACACATTTCCCACAGAACCTGTTTTACTAACAATGCACAAATGAACGGGGAAATTTGCTAAATTGTTAAATTCTTCCTCCAAATGTCACATGTATAATACATATGAAAAATAATGTTTTGAGTATGTCCAGTAAATTGCCTTTTAAGGCTGAGCTTTCCAGTGATTATTTTTGAACCCTTTCAGAGTACTTTTTATGAAAAGTCCCACAAACAAGGGATGGGAGAGTGGCATCAAGAACTCATAGATGCAACACACAAAAATCATGAAATACTTCACCTTTATTTCACTATTTTTTTATTGCACGGACTCTGACACGGTGCTTTTTATATGCATATTTTATGAAATGTTGCAAGATATAGTGTGTATTATTTCTACTGAGATATAACACAGACTATATTTTATTTAAAGAAACTCAGGAGAAAACTGGTACATCATTGAAACTTGGTGAACAATTATATGACGAAAAGACGCCTCTTTTGTTTGAACGTCCCGTTGGAGACAGAAATTAATCTGAAGAGGAAGAAACTTCATACATTTCACATACCTATTATTATATTTTAGGTAATCATCAGCTTATGTTGCTTTTATTGCTTGTATTTGATGCCAGAATGGACTCTGTACACCTTATGTGTACAAACCACTGTCAAACAGACACAAATAAAAAAAGGTTATCAAATACACAGGCAGGAAATATATGAAAATAAACATGAGCATTATTCAAACGGTTGTCATGCCAGACTCGGACTAGAAAAAAGACTTTCCAAGAAAATTATTTTATTTCATATCCTCCTATTCTATCACATATCCTCCCAGTCCAAGACATTTAATTCGTTTCAGACAAGTGTAAATATCCCTCACTTTTCATGTGACTTGTCTCACATGACTAACGCTCATGGCTTGTATACAACTGAGCTTCTGTACTTGAATTCATACCGCACCATTAAAAGTATTCACACAATGTATTACATTCATTACAGTTCAAGATTTGCAACGCTACTATATATGAAGACTAACACAATATAACTAACAGGAAATAGAATGGACTGAAACACCTAGATTGAGTTATAGTTACCGTCACATACAATACAACCCAAGTCTCAACCTTTACCATGTGGTTAAACTGTATCTAACACCTATCATCGAGACTGCTCTAACGCAATCTTGGAAAAATAATAACATAAAGATACAATAGTCGTTAAGACTCCTCAACTAGTCACCTATTAAACTACTGCACTGTTAACCCTAGTTAAGCGTATGTATATTAGTTGCTAGGATTACAAATGATCGGTTTGTCAGTCCCTGCATGAATTAGTTTTCCTAATTTCTTCACCTGGATGTGTTGTTACTCCCTACTCACTTAACCCCTTGATTGTTACCTTCCCAGTGTATAAATGTCAGTCTTTTCCACCAGCTCAGAGTCAGAACGTTGATCATATTCATGTGCCGATATTTGTAAGCCTTTGTCTATTGAGATTCTGCGACACCCCTTTGCCGACTTCGAGTTGCTGCCCCTTTTGGTTTGTTTGCTTCTGGTTTGACCTTCGCTTGCCTTGACTTCTCTTTTGCCTGTCCTTTGTACCTTCGCCATTCTGATCTCCTGGTTTTGATTTTTGCGTCTTTTCACTATTCTTTTGGAAACTCGATTCGGCACCGTCCTCTCTCTGATTACCTGGCTTCGAACCTCGGACTGAATAAAGACAACGTTTTTTGGATTTCCCTGGTCTGCGTGTGGGTCCTTACACAGAACATCACAAGACAAGTGTAAATATCCTTCACTTTTCATGTGAGACTTGTCTTCACATGACTAAAACAAAGCACAGTGGACTCTAACAATTCTGAGCATTGTACTTGCAATACATACCGCACCATTAAAAGTATTCACACAAATGTATGTATTATTAGTTGCTAGATTACAAAATGATCCAAAACTCACATGCACAAACAAAATATTTTTTGCTGAGGCAAGGAAATTCACACTTTTATTTTCAAGCCACTCCAAACATTGGCCCTTTCATTGTCCTGCTGAAAGGTGGATTGTTACTCTATCTTCAATTCTTTAACAGAATAAAATCTATTTTCCATCAATATTTGCTGGCACTTTGTGCTGTCCATTTTTCCTTCTATTCTAACAAATGTTCCAGTCCCTGCCAAAGAGAAGCATCTTCAACCTGTCATCGCTATGCTTCACTGTATGTAAGGTGCTAACTGGGACATGAGCAGCGTTAGCCTTGTGACAGATACTGCTTTTGACAAAAAGCTCTATTTTAGTTTCATATGACAGAAATATCTTTTCCTCACATTTTAGCTGGATCGGTCTTGTGCTTTTTCACCAACTTCAAGCAGGCTTTTTTCAGTCATGGGTTTTTTTCTTGCCACCCTGCTGTGAAGGCCAGGTATATGCAGTGCTCTTGAATTTTTTTGACTGATGCAAATTTTCTCTATTCTCAGCCACTGAACTCTAAACTATTTTAAAGTAATTGTTTCATCACACTTTTTGCGAGGCACATTATATTATGGCACAAGAAGTACTTGCCCCACCCAGTTGCACTCATCTTTCTCTCCCTCTCCTGTCACCTCTCCTGCTGCACCTGCACCATGGATGGCAGCCACAGCCTAGAGCGGCACAGCTTGATCAGCTCCTTGATTATTCAATAATTGGGAGCCAGCCAACATCTATCACCTATGCCAGATGTAGGCAGTTAAGACCTGGCTGGCTGTCCTACAAAAAGGCAGGGAGCTTGCAGAGTCTCAAGTGTGTCTACGCTACTAAGGCTTGTGCCGGTACTTCATCTGCAGAGAGTAACCCTACAGGAGTTCCCTACCTACTGACAAACCTCCCACTGTTACACAAGAGCCAGTGCTTGTCATGGAAATGAAATGGTGCGTGCATGCATGTATTGTACTGTAGTACAAAAAAGTACTGCTTTTTACTTCTATGCATATATACTGTGAGCTTCATAATGTTTGGGACATGTGACGGAGAAGGAATTCTCGCTATGCTATGAGGAAAGCAGGGGAGTGCAGAGTACACGGACACTTAGCCCAGAAACATACCCTACGTAAGTACGCAAATGTAGACGCTTTGAGCTACACAAAATCAATTTCACACGAAGTTGCATTCTAAAATGTGACACCTAAAATTCTTAATGCAATGCAAACACGAGCCACAGTTTTAAGTGTCGCAGGTAATAACAAGATGAAGCCGTCTTTTTCCATTTGTGCTCTCTTCCGCTCAGCTCTGTCCAGGATCGCCCATTGAGGACTCAGGTGAATTACCTCCACATGGACATGTATTTGCAACCGAGTCATGCGTTTGCAGTGCGTAGGCCTGGCGTTGTCATCTGTGTTCGCAAACGTGCATAGGTTATGTTTCCGGCCTTACCGCCTATTTACTGAATTTAATTGGTTGTATTATTGTAACAGGAGACTGGATTACTCCAGGGCGGGGCTAATACTAGGCTACTTAAGCATTGGGGCTGAGGGCTGAATAACAAAACATTACAAAGCCTATGTGTATGTGGAGACATTTGGAGAATGTTTGCCCTGGGTCTTTTTTTTTTCCTTTAATGTGAATAGTTTTTTTTGTTTGCTTGTTTTTTTGTTCTACAGCACCATTAAATGCCTTGTCTTTTTCACCCCAATATCTGTTTTTGCCACCTGTTTCGACTCACTGTCCCATAACAGTAATATGTCATTTCTACATGGTGGAACCAAAAAGTGTGAAAATACTCTTGAATAAAAGGTGAGAATGTGCATTCTAACCACAAGTGAATTGCTTGATCACAAATCTAAATCAAGGAAAAATATCTTTGTTCCAAACATTCTGGAGCTCATTTTACATACATACACACAACTAACCCTAATAGTACATCAGATTTCACCCAACAGTAATATATATTTAATAGCAAGCAAGAGGTCATGTCTTTGAAGGACAGCAAAGGTTTGAAGAATGAAAACGTCAAGTTATTCCTTGTAAAGAAATATAGAATTTTTGAGTGACAAACTGTACTAGCAGGTCAGAGGTCAAGAGATGAAGACTAATGTCAGAACCTACTGACAAACAGTTAAAAATATTCCTATGCACAACTTCATAGTTTTATGTGTAACTTGTCAGAATTAGTCTTTTTAATGAAAGCAAATCCTCTGGTTCAGACCACGCAGCTGCGGGAATTGCTCAGACACATCAATAAGACAAGAAAAAACTGGACGTGACTGAGAAAGTTGCTGTCAGGTACAGCTCTGAGCCTGGCTAAAGTTACAGCTGTTTTTTTCAAAGCTCTTGCTGCAGAACTGACTTCATTATACTGTTGAACATGTGTACTGAATCCCTATGGACTTGCATGTCTCCTGACACCAGAAGCTCATTTCCCCCATTTTTAAGGAAGACAAGAACCTCAGGGATTTGAACTGCAACCAGCTTTTTTAATTAACTGAACTGAGAACACACTGTCAAAAATATCAACCAGTTGGATGGCTAATGCAGTGATCACTTCAAGCTGGTAATACCCAGTGAATGCTATCTTTTTGGTTGTGTGGTCTTAATTTAAAATTGTGAAGTTAAATTTTTAAAGGAAAATGGTTTATCACCTGCGTCTGCTGGTCAAACCATATAGATTAAGATTGCTAATGAGCAGTTTTAAATTGCTTTTGACCATAAGATGCATGTCCAATGAGGATCAAATTGACTCTGGTGTCTTACAGCAATTTATTATGGTTTTTAAAGTTATTCAGATGGTGGTTCAGTGGTCCTATTAGAACAAATTGCTATGTTTGTAGTTCTTAGCCAAGTTATTCTTCTGGTTTTTCAGATGAAACTGGTGTTATAGAAGTTGGCTAGCTATGACCCCAACAAATGTGGCTAGTATGTACGTTATTTGTCCAAGCTTTGAATCAAAACCTGTAATTAGTGATTGCATGAGATGGTGGTTTGTTATAAGTAGCAACAGTGACAGGTTGTTTGCTAATGAAACATGAAAAGAACCCATGGATAGAATTGTGCATTTTTTGTTGAACCAGTCTATAACCTGTATAACCAACTCAAAGCAGACTGCTTGACCTTGGGAAGGTGCAGGGGTGACCAGTCTCATCCTGTTGCATGTTCAGCAACAGACTCGTCTAGTCACGCTCTGAGTGGCACCGTACACCCATGCATTTTCTAATGATTGGCTTGACTGTGTTCAAAGGGATATTCAGCCCTTTTTTCATATATTTAGATTTTTTTTTTTTCAAATTTTTCGTCTGCTTGAGATGTCTTACAAAGACTGAGACGTTTCATTTCATTTATTTATCTGAAATTATCTGAAACATTTAGATCAATGGAGTTCAACAACCAGTTAGAATTTGGTATGTCAGTAGAGCCAAACTTATTGAAATAACACAGACATGACAATGGTTTGGAAATAGAGGATATACATTTATTGGTTATGACAATGAATTTGTAAACAGGCTAATTGAAAACAATAATTTGCATAACATGATAAATAATATAGTATAGTTCTAACAAGAGAAAATGGTAATTCTGCAATGGCTAAACATAGAGGTTAGCAGTACTACCATTTAACAAAGGTTATGTTGTGTAATGGGTTAGTGATATGCTACTCTATGTTACGTGGTTAGTTCATTAAATTAGTCTCATAAAATAAAGTTCTAACAACATAAAAGGTCCTATTTACTACGAAAATTTTGGCACTTAATGTTTCCCAAATGGCTTAATGGTCTTCCCAAATGGTCGTTTTCTCCCGAAATACTAAACATATGTAAGAAACTCATTTTAAAGGTAAGTGAAAGTTTGAAACCTGCATGGGAATGTGCTACTAGAATCACATTGCCATTAAAATAATAGATAAAGGACTTTTGAAAACATATAAATATGTTTATTACATGTTTATTATTAAATCCCACCAAATTAGGAAAAGTCATATAATATCTAGATGAAAAAATAAGGTTAACTGCAGATGAAGAGATGTCAAACACTGAATGGGGTATATGATATTATGACCCTAGACATAATATGAGGGTTAATGCATTGTCCCACAATGAGGCAAATAAATTTCATGTAGCAAGATAACCTTGTTTTATTTATAGCTGGCTATCTAATCAACTTACAGCTTGGTTCATTCAGGCATTCCTTATATTTGCAATACACATGTGCAGCATTTTATAATGAGTAGCAAAATCTTAATAGGCATACATTTTTAAGTTCCCTTTAAGTTTACCATTTGAGTTCATGTTTTCCAAAGAATAAAGCAGAGCTCAATGACTTTTTCTTCTTTTTCCATTAGGATACAGTCTTCACCACTCTTACTCCTTTTGCCAAATGAGCCACCTGTGACCCAGAATGTTCCCTCATAGTGACGAGGAAGACAGTGAATGTGTTGATACAGAGTGCTTTTGTAGCTTAATCATCCTGTCTCTTTACAAACAAAAAAGCCAGATAGAACAGCTTTGCTCAGTATATCAAGTCAATTGCATTGCAAAATGAATGTATTTTTGGTGCTTTTGGTTTTTCAGGCTCAACTATAATTGTATACGACTTTCAAGTAATGGAGATAACACGACTATCACTAATGAGGTTGGCACACATAATTTGAATAGGCTATTATAGACTTTCTTACTTCTGTTTTTACTTTTATAAAGTATCATGTAGTAGCCTATAATTACAGCTGAGCAAAGGTTAGCCTACATCAAAACGACAATATTATGCGTATTGCCACATTTTGGTATCATGGCTCAGCAAAAGTATAGATACACTGTGTGACCATGATATGTGATGTCACACATCCCCATGTTACATTACATTTGGCAGATGCTTTTGTAAAATTATGAATATTCTGTTCATAATTGTACATTTTTCATAATGCTGCATTCATTTTCAATGAAGCCAATGAGAACCATCCATCACAGGGAGCTGGGAGGCATAGTTGCCATTACAAACACTACCAAAGACTTGGAACGAGATGGAAAATCACTAGGACTGCAGATTGCTGAATTGTGCATTTAGCCAGATCCTACGAAGTCTTCAGTAATAGAGGATGATTTCAAAACAACTGCAGCTGTGCACAAGGGAGAGTGACACACACACAACATAATCTTTATATATTCTAAACCACATTCCCAGTAGGCAGTTCTGCCAGATTGCACTATACCATATCTCTGTGCGTAAGCACAAAGAAAACTGAAAGAGGTCAAAATCCAGGGGGGACACATAACCATCTGCTCGCTGTAAATCACTTCTGGGGTGGACTTGGCTAACAGTCCTAAGGGCTTTTATATTTTATGGACAGCAAAGAAATTATGAGTATGGCCTTTTCATAAGCTTTTTTTCTTAGCCTCTTGAATGACGCCGTGGGGGCAGGTGAAGGGTCCGGCCTCATATTTCACATCTGAACCAAGGCAATACATGTCAGTACCAAACGCAAGCATTTGTGTTCCACCCGAAGGACTAAAAGAGCATCTATCCCAGGCATGATAAGTAATTTCAGTGGAGGCCTGGTGGACTACAACCAAGCAAATTGCACATAGTTTATGTACTGGAGTGCATTAAACTGCCAATGCAATTAGTCTTTCATCGATTTCAGGTGGACAATGCACTTAGCGGTATGGAAAGAACAAAGTAAATCACCGGACCGTGTGCGCTACAGCTGCCACTGTGTGTAATTCACAGACTGGCACAAACAATAGCAGACCATAAGCTGGTCATAAGATGGTTGACTGCAGCTGATGCCATCAGGTTTTATTCCAGATTCACTGTTTTATAAAAGCATTTTATCTTCAAAAATTGTTTAGACTTGTGCCAGATTTAATAATGCTGGACCCTTGGAGGTCCCATAAAGTTTCCTCACTGGAGTGATAAGGGAATTCATGCCCTGTGTGATATATTTGGGGGTTATGGGCATTCAGCATTCCAAGACAAATGCAAATTAATTTTTTTAGCAAAAAATATGGGATAAGGAGACTAGTGTCCACAATGTTATATTTTGTAGAATTCCTACAGGCCCCTTTTTACATTATATTACATTACATTTTTTTGACAGCCACTTTTATCCAAAGCGATGTACAAAGTGCATACCAAAGGTCATTGGATCAACTACAAACACAGGTCCGATAAGGTACAATACTCATTTTGTACAGTTATTCATAGTTATAAACACATTAAGTGCAGTTCACAGTGAACTTTTTGTACATACAATGCAGAAGAGATATCTACCAGAATTGGAATCTGATTTTAATTGAGAGACTGTTTGGTCAAACGTTCTACTAGCCTCAAGAAAACCTGAACTTTCATTATGTCTAACACCACCTAAGCTTGGTTATATGGATGTGATAAATAACACTACTGTTCATGCACACAATGTTCTCTGAATTTAACTGCCACTTTTATCCATAGGGTCTGGGAATGGTCTGATATAATGGAATTATGGAAGATGGCATCAAATCTTTCCACTCTGCTCTCAGTAACTTTGTCTATATATCTCTCTGTCCTAATTTTAAATAATTTGAAATTTAATAAATTTCAATTAATCTGTGTCAGAAACATACTTTACTAGCTGACCTTTACTTGCTACCTAAAGATGATTGTGATGCATTGGAAGCCTTTATCTTGCCAATGGGCCCTCTCTTTGTTCTACATAAGATATATGGAACCGTCTACGGCAAGAGTACATGGTGCTGAAGAAGAGAATATCAACCTGTGGAAATATAGGGCTGATCAACTCAGCAGTATTATATGATAAATGTTTAATAATGCAGTGACACTCCTATAACTTAAGGTCTTTGTGGTGGGCCGGGGAGCTGGTGGGACAGGTGGGGACAGGACAGATTTTCTTATCCTTTCTCTGGGTGATTGAATATTTGCTTATGCCAGTGTTTTTATTGAAAATAAAATAAATATTTAATCACAAAAAAGTCTTGTGCCATCCCATACTAGCTACAAGAATAAAAAGACAATCTGAGTGGATAATCTATGTGGACAAACTTTGTAGCTGTCAACACTATTTAGTACAGAATCATGTCAACAAACTAAAAGGAAAATGCAGAATTGTTGGCCGTTCACACCGTCATAAACTAGTATGATACTGGAAAAGTAGAAGAGATTCATGGCAGGGTTTCCCAAACATGGGGGACCTGTGTCTTTTGCTGTTTTTTGTTCAAGCCAAACTTGTTACAAGTCAAATTGCTGGAGAACATGCATGCGTGAATCTCCATGATAAAACATACTTTTAACATACGCTCAAATATAAGAAACATTTTATTCAGGTCTCAAACAGTTGATGTAGGTTTCAGATTCAAAATCCTAAATTCACGAATGTCTTTGCTTGCTTGTTATCTTGCAGAACTATTCTAAAGTTCTGTTCTATATCATTGAAAATGTAGCCTCTTCGCATTATTAATTTAGTCAAATTAATCTATGGTAGGTAGTTTACTTGATACCTGATACCTAACGTGATTAATATTGCAAACCTTTTTGTCACTTAATCAATTTGCTTAAAAGGTACATAGTGAACAATTCTATCAGTGAGCTGTATGAAACTTGTACTAAACATAGATAGCTAATCATAGTTTAGGAAAATAACAATAATGATATACTTAATGTGACATAACTATGGTGTGTCCAAGATTTCCCAATAAACACTTGTTTTTTGTACCTGAATTTAATAGATTTTGTTAAAGTAGAGGATGCACCAAACCCTACGGCTTTTGCACATACACTTGATGGACAATAGTAATGCTGAAAGGACTAAACAAGGGGTGGATTAGCAGCCCATTAGACACTGGAAATAGTTATTTCAGCTGAATGTTAAAAACACCAGCAGTAACACTGTCACCAGGACTGCTTTCAGGGATATTTGAGAAGCCTAATTACACAGCATTTACACAACAAATAAAACCATATTTATAGTTGGAAAAACTGTGGGATCTGTGAACATGCTTTGGATATAAGTGTAGCACATACATCACTGACATCACTTTATCTGATAGGCCTGCTATGAGCATGGCAAGATATTTTACCATTTAATGGATATCATCAGGAATGCATCACATACACATTCAGCCACATTGCATTACTGGTTGATAGCACAACATTGCTGGATGATTACACAATCCCTTACCATCGCATTTCTCAAAGTAGCATTTTCTATTCCCAAAACAATATGAATCATTCCGATAATGATAATGCATTACATTACAGGCATTTAGCAGACGCTCTTATCCAGAGCGACTTACACAACTTTTTAAATAGCACTTTACATTGTATCCATTTATACAGCTGGATATATACTGAAGCAATGCAGGTTAAGTACCTTGCTCAAGGGTACAACGGCAGGGTCCTTACCTGGGAATCGAACCTGCGACCTTTCGGTTACAAGCGCAGTTCCTTACCCACTGTGCCACACTCCGTCCTAATGCCTCCCCAATAGCAAAAAGCAGGCTGTTTGAATTATTTAATGTTGTCTGATACATCTCATGTTGTGTGTAAAACAGCTTGTGGTTTGACTGAAAGTGATGAGTCAAGCAAATTCAGCTGTAGAAAACATGCGAATGGAATGGCACAGTGGTGACAGCACAGTCAGCTCACAGCAAGAAGGACCTAATTTCGAATTTTGACCAGGACAGGACAAATCTATGTTGAGTTTGTATGTTCTCCCTGTGTCTGTGTGAGTTTCCTCTGGGTACTCCAGTTTCCTCCCACAGCCCAAAGACAAGCGTGGTAGGTTAATTGGAGAGTCTAAGTTGCCTGTAAGTGTGCGTGAATGTTGTGTGTGCTCTGCTATGGATTGGTGACCTGTCCTGGGTATATTCCTGCCTCTCTCCCAATGCATGCTGGGATAGGCTGCAGCCCCCTTGCAAATCTGACCAGAAATATGTGGGATAGATAATGGATAGATGGAAGACTTGCAAATGAGGAGTTTGCAAGTTTGCAAACAAATGGGAGACTTCAAGTCCTTTGAAGATTCTCGGCTAAAGAGGCCAAAACATGTGCATCAGTGCCTCTGCTTATAGCTTCACTTGAATGCACCACTTCTTAAAAACTCCTCACCTTGTGTGCAACCCATGTAAGGAGATCTGTTTTGTGCAGTGTAGCTGGTGTGTAGCCATTAAAGGCAATAATTTTATTTGAAAATTAACCAATATGAGTGATTTCCATATAAGCTACTCCTGAAGGAACTTCATCTCTCATATCATAACTTGTATCAGTTATATAATATGAATGACAGCTTAAACAGCTGATATCCATAGAGTATGTCAATGTGAATATCAGTGATGTTAGTGAACAAATGCAAATTTATGGCCCCTTATCAGCTGGGAGAAGTCTTCAAAGGGTTTTCCTCATTTGCTTACATCCTAATGTGTTTACATCTCTGCTTACATCCACATATGAAGCAAATTTTATCCTTCACTGCTTTCAAACAAAGTAAGCTGCGGGTTTGATATCCAGCTTTTTTCCAAAGAAGATGACAGGAATCTGACAATATAAAGGGACTGCATTGGTCAAACAACCTTTTTAGTGATGGGGGGAAGGCAAACATTTTTATCAAGGGCATAAGTGTGAAGAGGGAATGGTTCGTTGAGAGAAAGCAATGTGAACAATACAGTCATTAAATTTGTCCACAGTGTAATGCAAACACCCAGTAACATGATGTGACCAACCATTACTATGATACAATCATTTTAATATCTATTAAATTATACCATGGCTCGCCTTCATAGAAAGCAGGTGTGGTATCCACTGAGAGAAAGAGCCCAAATTCACTTAATCAGGGCACAAGTAACAGTGATCTCACAAAAACATGGTATTCCCTGGTGGGCCAGCAGAGCCATGTTCTCTGGTTCTCTCCTGCCTGCTGGCACATATATCTCATTAAAACTAGGCTAATTTGGGCAACGGTATGAACATAGCTGTATTTTTCACTCAGCACAAAGCTAGCTGTTAAAAACATTTTTCCCTTCATATATAATACTACAAAAGCTCTGCAGGTCATTAAATTACTATTTAATTCCTCATCCCCCTCCCACCCCTTCCTCACCAACCCCCAAAGAGTTTCTTCTATGAAAAGTGTCAGGGCCGGTCAACCTTTTCTGACCCATATGCACAAGCTCAAACAAACTAGTCCATGACGAGTGCTGCAAATACATTTTACCCCAATTACAAGTTTTTCACCTCCTTCAAAAGTTCATCTTTTCAGAACACCATATGACTTTGCAAAAAGTTAAATTACTGTATACTTCCTGTTGGTGACAGGCCAGATGATACTGTACATAGATTTGGTAAATTAGACTCATACTGAGATAAGATTGTATAATTGCTCAATCACATCTCCATTTAAACTGGCTTACAGTCAGCCTTTGGAGTGTCACTTAAAACTGTGTCATTTGTACGTTTGTACCAATTTGAAGGCCACTAAATTACTTTTTTATAGTAACCTGCCATTTGTTGACAAAGCTAACAGAGACAGCTTTTCCAGACTTCACTTCCAGATTTTATACTGATACTCTAAAGCTGTTGCAAGCAGGAATTGTATCTTATTACTTTTAGGACAATTGTGTAGTTTACTTTTTAGTTAATACAGGATTGCAGCAAACAATGTAACTTCTTTTCCTTCTTTTTTATAATGTAAAAGGTTAAATGTGGAGTAGCTAAATGTTTTCATGAACATTATTTCATATTGTGTCATGGCAGGATGGTTGTGGGCAGTGGAGCTTCATGGTGCCAGGTGTACTTACACATCATTGAAAATATTGTTGTGTAAGTACATGCAAAGAACTCATATTGATTGTAAAGCTCCCCCTAGTTTGACTTGGCATAAGTTAGGTCAGAATAATGTTCACTGTGTGGCTATAAATAGCTGTACAAAATAAGTATTGTACCTTATCGAACCTGTGTTTTGTAGTTGTTCCAATGACCATGATATGTACTTTTGTACGTCGCTTTGAATAAAAGCATCTGCTAAAGAAATGTAATGTAATGTAAAAAATTGCCTATATTACTATTTTCTGGTTATGGAACGTACACATGCCATATCCCCCTTTCATAATTTTGTTTATTTTGCTTTCTTTAAAGTAATAATCTCGAAGATTTTCATTAAAATAAATGTCTTTTAAGTCACTATCTATCGCTACATTGGGTAACACAATGGTGATTGAGCCTATTTTTATATTAATTTATACTATTATTATTATCATAATTCATGATTAAAAAACTTGGTGTCTGTGGCGACATTTCCGGGAAAAAATCACAAGCGGCGCACAGTTAGTGACGCGTTTTTCATCACCCATCAGTGGTTGGTCCGCCAGAGAGGGTAGGCGGAACTAACGCAACAGGCTCGCTCTTCAACTCACTTGTGTGTGAGCGGCGTACTGTTTTTTCTGGTGTCTGCATGCGTTACAATAACAGAGAAAGGGAGGGTTGGGGGAGTTATGGAACCCTAAAAATTTTTTGTGTAACATGAGAGATCATATTATTTGTTGATGTAGATTTCGTATTACATTTAATGACAATGTAACTTTACTAAATTACATAGCTATTTGCACAGCTAACGCTAACTACCGGACCATGTCAAGAGAGACAACATTAGTTTAGACAATGTTGCGCACAGTATCCATCTCTCATATCAGGTAACGTTGCGTTAGCTAGCTAGCTAGCTAGTAATTAACACAATCTAATGTCGGCTAACAATTAGAAAAAAACGCTAACGCTACCGACCGGTACCGACCTCGCAAAGTGTCACTGTCACACAGGCGACACTGGTTGGATCCGGTTGGATCTATGGGAAGTGAGGTCCAAAAACACACCTGCAATTACCGCTTCTCGCCATTGGCACCGCCATAGAGAACGAAACTAAAATCTTCGAGATTGTCACTTTAAGGTTGAAGCCATAAGGCCTTTTTTATCATCAAGATGCCTTTATGAAATGACAGAGGTAGAATTTTAAGTCCAATTTTTCATCATGACAGAAAGCTGACACTTTGACATCGGGACATTTTAGCTGTCATGTTGGAAACTACTCATGTAGAGTGAGCACAGAACCCTTCTAACACACTGGACACGCTGGCCTGCTATTCCTCTCAACAACAAGAATGAACGATAAGTGTATGGTACAGTCATAATCTATATCTTTAGTGAATATCCAGCTCTGTAAGTGGATGTTAGAAGTTGAGTAAGCAGAAGGATAGGTGTCACCCCAAATAGGGGCATGTATTAAAGCAGGCACAGTAGCCCAACTGTAACCATAGACCGTGCAACTACGGTGTCAGTATGAACAATTGTTAAAAAAAAAATTTTTTTTTTAAACATTTAAAACTTGAAATTGCTCATGTCATGGTTGTGCAGAAAAATGGAAATAACTATTTAGGGTTTAAGACCGTGCCACAACAAGATTTAGAGCACCCCACGGTAGAAAAAATCCCCTCAAATTGTATACATTTTAATGTGATTACTGACAACACTTTTCTGAAGAACAATCTGACCACCACAATGCATGAGGTGCTCAAAACTGGCTTCTATAATACCAGATGCAGTGTATATCATCCGAAGTTTGAAAAAAGATAATGCCCAGCTAATCTCGGGCACCTCATTACTCCGGCTGTGTTGGCTACCCAGTATGCAGCAATGATGATCGGATTCAGTGTGCGGCTTCTCAAGTAGATCAAGCAAAGACATGTAATGCTGCTTTGTGTTAAATAAAAACTAATTTGACTTTTTAGAGTGCATTGCACATGAATTCATTATGTTTAAAGTGGTTAATTTTCTGTGTATAAATAGGTTATTTTGCATGTTGCCTACTGCTAGAAAAAACATTGAATTTTTAACCCTCACCCATGAAAACTCATTTACATTTACTCAAAGCTTTTAAGTTGGCCAAGCTAGTCTATATTGTTTATTCATACTGTATTTGATAAGACTTGGGGGTACTTCTATTTGCTCATGAAAGCTGACAGGTAGGACCAGTTGATGTAGATTTCTGCCAGCTTTCATTTGCGATAATATCATTACCAATACCTAGTATTGAACCTAGTAGTCTGACTACTTAAGTTATGTACAATGTTGTCATAGTGCTGGAATGTGAAAATTACCTGGGGAATGCTAGTGTTATTGGGGGCCAAGCAGCGAAGCTGCGTAGGCACACATTGTGTTTCTACCTTTTCTTACTATTCATCATCATCATCATCATCATCATCTTTTTCTTCTGGCTAGGGTGTCTATGGCAGCCCCTAGAACTGTATGGTAAAAAGTTTTGAAATTTGGCACACTGATTGGGGACAGTCCCATGATTCAAGATTAATGTCTCCACTTCGAGCGCTGTAGTGCCACCAACGGGTCGAATTTTGAGGTACATTCATGCATGTAAGTTTTGAGCCGTATCCCGATTTTTTAAAATGAGGTACCGTTAGATTCCTTGGATTAACCCGAGTTCAACGCACCCATTGACGTCAATTTCCGCCATATTGGATTTCCGTCATATTGGATTTTCTGAAAAAGTTTTTAAAATTTTCACAGGCCACAAATTTTGTCCAATCTTCACTAACTTTGGCACAGATGATGTTCAGACCAAGCAAAAGTTAACAGATGAATTTTTGATTTTCAAAAGCGTTCATGCGTCACAGCCAATTGAATACCCAACAACCAATGGTATGTACTGAAAAAAAATTTCAGCTCCTAGACGAATTCAATTTTCCAAATGTGCACATCCTCTCTCTCCCCCCATCATCCCTACTGGTCCTGAGTAGTTCATGTCTCCCTAAAGCTCCCCTGATGCTAATGTTAACTTAGCAATAGTGACATAATGATGTTTAACTAAATAATAATCAAAGTATAAGCATTACACATATTTTCAGTATGATATAAATGTGATTTTTTCATATTTGCACTGTAGGCATTGCAAATACTATTTATGTCATTAAATAAATAACAGAAATACTCTAATCCCACAATCAATAATTCTGCCCATTGGACATTTAGCTACAAATATGCCAATGACAACATCTGATGAAAATAGTCAGATCATAGTAACCAATTGCAGAATACTTGGATACACAGGAAAAACGTTTTGGTTTTTCATCATTATTTATTTATTTATTTATTTATTTATTTATTTATTTATTTATTGCGAAAACCAGCTTGCTTGCTAACTAATAATTGCCTAAATGTTGCTTTAACAGCTGCATAATCTTTGTGGGAAGCTAATTTATGCTTCACTTAAACGCATTCTCTTATTTCACATGCCAGCAACATGTCATGGTGTAGCCAGCAACATAGCCACATTTGTTTCATTCATATAGCTGGTCGGCTACTTAGCTACACAGCTTGATTAAACCAGCTACATGGCTAGATAGCATGCTGACTTCAGCTCAGTTAAGTTAAAAATGAAAAATGAAACTAACATTACTGAAGTATAGCTAGTTAGCCAGCACATGCACATGGCATCCATAAAATCATTAAGTAGCTACCTAGCTATTCTTAAGATGTTTCATTACAACAGTACACTAGATAGCAACCTTCTGTGTTGTTAACACAAGGAAGCCATTATGAGGCTGTGAAATAAGAAAAAAACAATCAGAGACAACGGCCAAACCTGAGGCTAACCAAAATCAAATGTTTGGGACATTAAGTGTCATGGTTCTGTGTTTTCCTGTCTGTGTTTCCCTTGTTGGGCCGCCAGATGGCGGCACTTCTGTTTTGTGTCCTGCTCCCCCCTGTTAATTGTATTATTGTCTCGTTATTCTATCATTGTTCCCACCTGTGTCTTGTTATCCCCTCCTTTTCTGATTTGATTGTTTTTTGAGTTCACCTGTGTCTTGTTACCCCCTGTCTATTTAAGTTCTTTGTTCCCTTGACTCGGGTGCTGGTTCCTTGTGTTTGTTTCCGACTTACATGTATCTGCCTGCCTGTGTTTTGACCTGCTTGTGTGTGTGACTGTGTTTCCGCCTGTGTGTTTCTGCCTGTTATTTCCTGCCTGGTTTCTGTTCTACCTGTGTTCTGCTCTGTGTGTGTTTTGAATTTTGAGTTTTCTGTTTTGTGTTTTTTGGAAGTGCCCTGCGTGGCCTTTTGGTTTCCTGTTTTTTGTCCCCTGTCGTGTAAGTAAAGTCTTTGTTAATTTTCCCTTTTTGAGTTTGTGTTTTTTTTTCCTCTGCGTTTGGGTCCTCCCTACCCGTTACGTGACATTAAGAAGAAAGAGAGCACTGGTGAGCTCAGTAATCACATAGAGCCTGGTGAACCAATGATGACCTCTACAGTGAATACAATAAATTTGGATGAACGTGAGCAGATAAGTTGCTTCTGAACTTCAGAATTCATTCTTCTGCTATCAGCAGTTACAAGTGGACAAGTGGTTTCCTAAATTATTTAATGTAACTTGGCTATTAGTTTTTTCATCTGGAGAGAATGTGGCCATATCAATACTTGTAATGGCTTGAATTTGCTAAAATATGTAAATGAAATACCTTTGATGGCAGGCTTGAATTTTTAATTAATGACGTACAGACAGTGCATTGTATGTGTGAGTAACTTGGCATGCTGATAATGTTTTTTGTCTTGATAAAATGATACCCTTTGAGTCAATCCTGATAATGGGGTCTGAGAAATAACCTGATAATAATGAGATTGTGTTTTTAATGTGGAGTGAAACTGTAATATGGCTGTTGCTTTTCCCCTCCGGAGAGGGGGATGTCAACAGGGGTGTCAGAAATGATAGTGGTGATGGAATCCTTCTCAGCTGTGAGTAAGGAAGAGTAATATTTTATCTGGCTGAAGGCTGTGACAGCCAAAGCAAATTTTAGTTCAGTTCGAACTCCACACACACAGTTTTCCTCATCTGAACTTCTCCCCATGCATTTCTCATTCTTATTGCAAGGATCATTTTACCATTGGATAATGTAAAACCAGCAAGATATAGATGAATATCAGATTGCTTAACAAGCCTTTAATTAAAATATAAAGTGTTCCTATATGTGCATAAATAAGCTCCAAACATAAGTACCCATTACAATAAATACAGAAAGCAATGTTTTTATATAATGTAGAGCACTAATGGTTTCCATCTAAAGTGATGGAACTAAATTTAACTTTAATTACCTCTTAAATGGTATTTTGTGCCCTGTGAAAGCCCCAAACCCCCCATTATATGAGGTTAATTACAATAGGATTAATGTTATTCAGTTTTGGAATGAGAGAATTTGGTTTATGGAACATCAACCATTCAAATGTCGTCGCAAAATTGCACAGAACCTCTTTGACTCCTTTAAAATAAAAATTATTTGTTTTTAATTTGTGTATAATTGTAAAAGGGTTGTAGTTCATGACAGACATCTTTTTCCTCTCGCAGAGGCCTGGCAACAAATTCTAACAATTTCATTTAATTTCATTTAAACAGTAATGCCAATAGTCTGCAATATGTACAGATGTCTGAAAAGTTATACCAGAAAATGACCATGTAACTTATCCTTAAATTCAGCAATTGTTGAATATTACAAGGGGGCACATGACTCTTTCAGAAATAAGATCCAAGCTTAAACTTTATATCTCTCAATAATTTATCACTGTGCATTCACCTCCACACCACTCCAAGCAGTCGCAAGACACGCAGGTGGATAGGGATTTTATAGTAGGACTAGGTGTAAAGCATGGATAGGGTGAAGGGATTTAGATTGTAAATCTATTGTCTGGCCCACACTCCGGAGCAGAAGGTGGCGGTAATTCACCAATAAGCTGTAAACAACCGCTGTAAAACAACAAGAAGACGTTATATCTAATCATATGTGCATATTGCTGTGATGTAAGAGGTAACGTCCTCTTGGAAGAAGGTTGCTGTGGTTTTAAGTTCTCTGTGGGCAAATCTGGGTTTGACGGCGTTCAAGAGCAGCTAAGTGTTTCACTATGCCTTTATATTTTTAACTGAATGTACTGCAGACCTTTTCAGTTAGTAGTATTTGCAATGTAATGTTGGAGTCTACTTTCAGCATGCATGTTTGCAGTTCTAGCTGAATGTTGCTAATGCTTAAAGTTGAAATGGTGATGTTCAGACCTGGCGTCTGTTCTGGGACTAATTTGAGTTAGTGTTATGTTAGATAACATATTTGCCAGTTTGAGTATTTAACACTAATAGCCCAGTGCAAATGTAATGTAAGACCAGCTAACATTACCTAGCTGATCTCGGTGATGACCTGTTTAGTTAGCTAACAATTGAGCTAGTTCAACATGTATAAACGGCGGTCCCTAAAGCACCTTTATTAATGTTAATTTGTTTTTGGTGTTTGACAAACTGGAGCTAGCCTGCCTTTTCAAGCTAGCATTGTTGGCGCTTCTTTTGAAAGCTATGTGGCGCTCTTTTGAAAGCATTTAGCTAAACATTATTTCCATTAGGAATGCAACAACTCAACATTTTTTTTTCCAGATCCGCTGGCACTATTACTCTATACCTGGTGTAATCGTGGCCTTAAAAAAAATAAATAAATAAATAAATTTATTTTGGCTTCGTGCCAGTGGATTGTGGAATGAATTTTAATGAAGAATATTTCTCTGTATTTTCACCAAATACTGACTTAAATTTATTTTCTTTTGCAGAGTTCTCTACATTTGGCGCAACAGCTCAAATGGAAACTAGAGCACAAGATAAGAGTAAAGGTCGTTATGGATATTATATGGAAACGGCTCTTTGCTCATTGACTGTTTGTCATTGTCAAAACACAATTTCAATTTTAGCCTGCAGCATGTGTTACTCAATTTATTTTTCTTACTTGGTCCAATTTCATATCCTTTCAGCTCCCACACATGGCCTTATGACTGTTGCTCCAGTGAAGAACCCGAGATCCACCCTTCCCCGCTCAAGACATGCCTGAGACAAGAGTGACTGTATTCCAAGTAGAACAATGCATGGGAGGCCTGTGAATTTGGGCAGTGTGATTTGGAACTGTATAGTACATAATAAGACTCTATTGAGCTCTTTTAACCTTATTAAATAGCTAACATGGAAAGAATTTTTGAAAATTAATAACATGTAAAAATGAATGTGACATGTCTTTAAGGGTGTTTGCAAGCCCTTAAAAAGTCTTAAATTGTCTTAAATGTATTTTTGTTTGTAAAATTGTATAATACATCATGAAAGTTGAATATATCATGGTGTATTTATCTGTGGTTACAATGCATTTGTATTTGAATGGTAAAAGCCCACAATGTGTCCTTTTCTTGGACCAAAATAAACATTTGGACAAATGTCAATGTTGTCGTTTTAGATAATTGTAAAAATGTCAAGTAGCTAAGAGTACAACTTGCCTGTGCTTACTTGTGTGGCAAACTGTCTTAAATGTTATTCTAAGAAGCATTTAATATGTCTAAAAAGCCTTCGATTTAACTTTTGCCTGACCTGCAGACATCCTACTTTAATATGTGGGGGGATCCTAACTGAAATATTGTTCACTGCTTGAAAAAGACAAAAATACTTAACACTGATCTAATGTTGAAATCATTGGTCTATGGTTGTTACTGTCCTGAAACTACAACAATACAAACAGTGTTTTAATTTAGTTCTTGTGCACTTTAATATGTTTACATATCAAGCAATTGTAATGATGGTAATGCCATCATTTTATCAGAAAAATACTAGGGAGGAGGTAGTCATGATATTTTGTCAATATGCTGCAGTTGATGCTTATGATGGTGGTGGAAGTGATTATGGTGATGAGGCGGTACTGTATATTATACTAGCGCTTATGCTTTGGGGGACCTGCTATGGACATTGCACTAGTGCAAGTCACCCTTTTTATGTTGTTTTTGCATCTAGTTTTGTATGTTTGTCTCAACTTCTGTACCATAATTATACTTGCTGCAGCACATATTGCCTACTAGAAATGTAACTTGAACCTGATCTCAATGGTATTCTACCGAATGAACGGGGAAAAAGAATGGTGAGAGTTCTCAACCGCGTTTTGGTGTAATTTCTGGTCGCCTCTTCCCTCTCTCCTCTCTGTGTCTGGGTGCGTTCGTAAATTCACTCTGACAATCTGCTCTGATTTCAGAACGCTTAATTTTAGAACGGGGACGCTCTGAGCACTCTGAATTTCCGAACGACCAGAGAGCACCCCAGATGCTCAGAGCGTATTTATGAACGCACCCACATTTACTTGGCCTTGTTGCAAAGGAAGTGATATGTTTTGATACATTAAAACAAAGTTTTGAATGTAGACATTGCATCTGTAATTATTTATACATTTGATGGGAAGTTATTGGTCCTTATTGATAAATGTGTTACCTTAACTGTTGCAGTGTGCAATTTTAAGTTACTCTAACTTGTTCCACTAATTCAACTCAACTGAAATTAAGTGGGTACTATGTACAGATTTAAATAAAGTTGTTACAATGTGAAATTATAAGTTACTGCAACTTGGAGTTGAGTTAATATAAGTAAGGATTCAAAGTTGTTACAATGTGAAATTGTAAGTTCCTGCAACTTGGAGTTAAGTTAACAGAAGTAAGGATTTAAAGTTGTTACAATGTGAAATTATAAGTTACTGCAACTTAAATGTTTGTTTAATTGCCTAACTTAAAATTTTACTGAAGTTTGTTGCCTTAAAATTTTGAGTTGTTCCAACTTTTTATTTTTTACAGTGCACATTGCACTTGACTAGTTTTAACTAGTTTTTCATGAAAGTTCCTAACTGCGCATACTTGTTTGTTTTGTTTTTGGTGAGTCTTCAATAATACCATTTTTTATCATTGTTTCTAGTACAGTTGATACTGTATTTCTTTCTAAGCATTTCACATTCATGTTCAGGCCGGTTTTTCCTGTCTTTCGCATTTATAAATGGAAAAGTGCACTTTCATTTATATTGTATACGATTTTCGTGTGCTTCTGTCATGTGTCTGTGTATGAGATTCATTTTCTTTTCGTCGGTTATACTTAACAGTATGTGAATTTATGAAAGCTTGCCTACCTGTTCTGTTTGTGGCGTCCGTGGAAAAGTTTTTGAGGTAAAGATACGCGCGCCTGTGCGTGCTGCAGATATCGTCACATAAACTGGGCTCAATTCTGACAGTGGCAGGGCAGGCTGGAAGGGTTTTTTTCAATGAGTGCTATTAGTGCAGAAACAAATTAGGTTGTATTAGTATGATTTTGCTTGTGGATAATTATAATTTATTATTTGTTAATCTCTACACAAGCGTGAATGGGCTTGGTTTTATCACATTTTGATCCAGGGGCGAAGCATTACCTTTATAAGCCATGTAGCAATAGGCTCAGGGGGGAGTTTTGTAAAAAAGCGACCAAATGAGAGTGTTGTGAGGCTCAGTTGCATGAGTGCAAATTACAAGTCCTGATTATTGTGGCAAGTTTTTGGGTGTTTACATTTGCACTATAGTTTTTTTTTTTTTTTTTTTCAAGTTCACTGTAAATACCATATTCTGCATGGCTGTAAATGAAACCACCTGCTTATTTCTGGACTCCTGTGTGTTCCTGCCATCTCCCATAGTTGTAAGGTCCCATTACATCTTGATATAGAGGTTACATGAAATGTACACTAGGACTGAACATGAGTATTTGCCATAATACTGAGTAAGAGCTTAAGCGTTGCTTTGAATTGTCTCCCTAAGTGTCCCCTCAGTACCAGGGGCGTGTCTACGGGTGAGCTGGGGTGGGCATTGCCCACCCAGAGATAAGCCTTGCCCACCCAGAGGAATCGTCTGCCCATCCAATGAAAACTCAGACAAAATCACCGTTATGTCTATTTTTTTGAGCGTTCATAGTTTTTTGTAATTTTGTCATTGGTCATCAAAAAGTGCACTGATTTCCTATTGGCCATTTTGAATGTGTGGGTGTGCTTAGTCAGTGTTGCTCCTTTTCATTATCGCCAAACCACGACACTTCTTCACATGTGGTACAGACATGGCTAAGTGAACTGCAAAACCTGTTTGTAGCTAGCTGCTCTCAGCAATCCAATTAAAAGAGGTAATACCTTTGATTCTTGTTTAATCTTTTTTCTGGTTCTTATAAGTTATATTGGTAGTCTTGTATAGTTTCACAGTTGAGTTTGCACGTTTTGCAAGCTGCGTGTTTCATTTAAGTTACCAGCTCACTTGGTGGCCATTGGTTTAGTGATTAGGCAGCTAGCTAGCCAGCTAGCTTGTATAGCTGTTTCCGTGGATAAAATCACATTTATAATTGTTATTTTCTGTTAAAAACATTAAATTCATGTTCAGGGAGATGGCCAACTACTCGCAAGTTAGATGACACGTGAAGCCGTTTATTAATACCATCACACCGTTTCAGGCTGGAAATGAACCCGTTAAAACAGAGAACTTGCCGAGTTGTCTTAGAATCTTTATTGCCGCAGAATGCAGCAAAGCGTTGGCATAGCAGCGAAACTTCAAGCACGTCACAACGGGTACAACAGCTGTTTTAGAATGTCATTGCATCGTTTTTGCAGCCCGGATCAAAATCGGCGTGACAGTACCAAATGAGTCATTTGTTTAGTGTTACAGAGTTTCATTATTTTTTTCTTTTTCATGAGATAGTGGCCCCGGACCCCCCTACAAAAATTGGATGCTGTAATTGTATTCCTTCCCCCCCCCCCCCCCAGCCTTTCAATATTAAATTACACCCTTGTTTACATACCTTATTTAGGAAAAGCAACATTTTTGTTGCCCACCCAAATGCCCACCCAAAGATGACATCCTAGCAACACCTCTGCTCAGTACACAACTGTATAGCAATGCCTTCAGACACGTGCCATCTATTGACTTCTCTACCTCTCTCCGCACAACAATTTTTAAAAATTCAATGAGATGTGTCACCCCCAATCTCAGACTGAACATTTATGCCTGTCATTCTTTCATTCAGAATCAGAAATGGTGGATGGATAGCTTAAATAGCTTTTGATTACTTATATAGGGTAGTGAGAATGTGTCAAAGCCATTAGGAGTTAACATACTTAGGAAAATCAACCTTATATTAAGAATTGTACAACGTAGCAGAATTACACGTTTATGAAACATTTTATCCATCTTGCTTCTGTTGTCTTTCTCCTTTAGTGTAAGAGGGATTTGGTCATTTATCTGAGGCACGCATGCCCACTTGGCTGAAAACAATCGTGAGCCAAAACAGCCAAGCTGTAATGAGCGGAGCTCTGCAGTTTCTCCTGAGCTGCTAACAGCTCAGCCTTGTGTGTTCCCCAAAGATCTCAGGGTGGCAGGTCTCTAACTGTCAGTGGCGAGGGGATTGAACTCTGATAAGGATCAGAATGTTAAAAATAGTTCCCACCTGTATTCCAGCACCACCTTCCTAGACCTTGGTAGCATATCTGGTGCTTGCTCGCCAAGCATGCTGGTTGTTTTTTCTTCTACTCTAGAGTTGCTCTTGAGTCCTGGCTTAATCAGAAACAACCTGAAACGTGTCATGAAATTGTGTCATGCTTTCTGATTTTAAGTATTACCATTCAATGTTCAGTCATTTTTTGAGTGTCCCTTATCTACCAACCAGTAGAGTATGTTCTCTAGTTTGTTCTCATTTTTCATTTGTCCCTTTAGTCTTTAAGTGACACCATGTTACTTTGGACTGCCTTTTTGCCCTGATCCTGTTTTCATAATATGTGTAAGAGTAGGGGTGCCAAACTAGGATCAGTTTGCCTGTAGGTTATGGTGAATAAGATTTGCATATGAATAGGGAATACCTGATCCTAGAACAGGACTCTGAGAAGCTTGTTGAATACATTACATTACATTACATTTACTTGGCAGACGCTTTTATCCAAAGCGACGCACAAAAAGTGCATTTCATGGTCATGGACAACTGCTGAACACAGTAAGGTACAATACTTATTTTGTACAGCTATTTCTAGCCAAGAACACAGTTCACAGTGAACACTATTCTGATCTAACCTCTGCAACTAGGCAGAAGAATAAGCTACAGTATTAGGACAAATACAAATTACCAAAAAGTGCTGGGATGGGGCAACATGTAACAAGTGACATGAAAAGGGGGGGGGGTTTATATACAAGAGTGAAATATACAGTGTGGTGGTGGTTAGTCTAGGTATAGTCTGAAGAGATGAGTCTTCAGGCCACGGCGGAAGATGGGTAGTGAGGGGGAGATTCGGCGAGAGACGGGGAGTTCGTTCCACCACTGGGGAGCTAGGGTGGAGAAGCTCTGTGATCCCTTTGGGCGGGTGGGAGGGGTTAAAAGCCGCCCTGCTGCCGCAGAGCGGAGTGGTCGAGCAGGCACATAGAACCGAGTCATGTCCTGCAAGTAGATGGGGGCTGTCCTGTTGGCAGCAGTGTAGGCAAGGGTCAGGGCTTTGAACCGGATCCTGGCGGCGACCGGTAGCCAGTGGAGTGATCGCAGCAGAGGAGTGACGTGGGAGAATTTGGGAAGGTTGTAGATGAGTCGGGCAGCGGCATTCTGAATCATCTGAATACGTGCATTAGTCTTTAGAAAAATCAATTTTTCACAGCAAGAAGGTCCTAGGTTTGAATCTGGCCAGAGTTTGCATGTTCTCAGAGGAAACCCTCCCTGTGTCCATGGGTTTCCTCCCACAGGTAGGCTAATTGGTGACCCTAAATTGCCCATAGGTAGGAGGGTGTGAATGAATGGTGACTGAATGGTGTGAGTGCCCTGCGATAGACTGGCAGCCTGTCCAGGGTGTATTCCTGCCTCTCGCCCAATGCATACTGGGATAGGCTCCAGCACCTCACAACCCTGCTCAGGATAAGCGGGTATAGATCATGGATGGATAGATTACCCTCCTCGTTGAAGTAAAGAGCAAAATATTTGTAGATACTTGTAGTTACTGCTCATATTTCCCATGATTGATCTCCATTTTCCTTTGAGCAGCAGCAACTTTCCAAGCACAAAATTCTGGCCCTGCATGTATTTTCTAGCTCCCAGGAGTCCAGCAAGTGTGCTCAATTAAAATAAAACGGCATATTCGCACTGAGCTGTCATCCCAGGGAACACACGCTGACAGTTTTTTGAACTTCTAGCCATAACTATAAAATAGAAAAGACGAAGTATGACTCATCTGTAGGGCTGAGCAACAGCTTATGTGCACTACTGACAGCAAGCGAACCACCCAGCAGGACAAATGGCTTGCTTGTATTCATACAGTTGTGATAGAGCGTAGCATTTTATGTCATACTTTTCTTTGACTTCTGAACCTCATGCACAAATTCTTGAACGCTCTAAACCTAAAGAAAGAAAAAGACTAAGGCTGGAATTACAGCAGAAGTGGAGTATACACATAGCAGATAGATGATACATAAGCCATTGTCTGGCTCGGAATGTGCAAAGAGTGTGTGCGAATCGCAGCACACTTTCTGCATCAAGTCTAATTTCTCCATGCCTGGCATACTGATTTCACTGAAACGCACTGTGGAAATACACTTGATGGTCATATTTTCATCATATTGCCAAAGAAGCATAATCCTAGACTATATATTCGATGAGCAACCTATACTCATGTCTTCATTGTTATAAAATAATTGCAATCGCCATTGTTCAAAATTTCTATGAAAGGCTTCGGTTTTTTAAAATAACTGAAATCTTTTGTGTGGTTTTTACAACATATTTCCATAGTTGAGGGAATTTACAACATATTAAGCCCTGCAAGTCTTAACAGACAGGGTTCTTTAAGAACATTTGAGGAAACTGAGCAGTAAACAATGTATTGCTTGAGAATACTCTCAATGAAAATGCGCTACCTCCAAAAGGCATAGGAGAACACATACTCTGTCACATGTGACTGACACTTCCACAGTCAGATATGTTTAGTCATGCAGTATATGCCTATACACATATACTCACACAGTCACATACACATGTGCACACATACACATATGCACACAACCCTACAAACCACACCACAGGCATTATGGTGTATTATTTGCTTGAATCACCGCAAAGAGGGAATCAAGCAGCGCTGCAGCTGGCTTTTGACGGATAGGCGTGGTAGTTTAGTTCCTCTCAAATGGAAGGAGTATGTCTTAGCAAATTACTGGCACTTGAATGAGAATTTATTCTCCAAAATGAGGGAGAATAAAACTACATAAGATACAGTTGAAATGTGCTTAGACTACAGGATTGGAGTAATTTGTCACATACACACTGCTTTAATGGCACATTGGGAATGATATGTAAGAATACATAATGTAAGCTGTATCCGTTATTCCCACCAATGAAAAAGTAATACATGCATATTCTGTACATGACTGGTCACAAAAATCCAAATACAAAAATCTTGAAATGTTAGCATATTTCAGAATGTGACAGTGATAATAACACATCAATTATTTACACTTCCTTTTTTTATCTTGTGCATAGAATTCAGGGTCTGTTTATACAAACAATCACATATTGAATAGAAATGTCAATAGCTTATGTATTTTCATAATGCATTCAGTGCATGCACATTTTGACATTTTACAATGAAGTCTTGTAACGAAATATTAAAACAATCCTAACTCTTGAATAGTGTGCAGAAACAGGGATCGCAGCAGGGGGATGGGGAAAGATGGCCAAAGGCAGTTGCATGTCCTCACAGTGCCTCCCCAGCTCCTAATTAAATGCTGCTAATTATTTAAACTTCAACTCATCTCAGGGGCATAAAGAGCTGCAGAGGACCATGGCTCTAACTAGAACAAACGCATTCACCCCCTACCCCCTGCTCCCATACTGCCCCCCCCCCCTCCCAAACTGACCCAAGAATGCCCAAGGTAATTACTTTTCCAGATGAAGCTTTCCATTCCCACTGATATTTAAAGGTCTACAGTGGGGTGTCAAATGCATTTATTTGTATCTGTTTTTTTTTACAAGAAAATTGTTTTTCTGCATCTCAAATTATGTTACAATTTCCATCTTCTGACACTATTACTTTATAATATATATGTATTTAGTTAGAAGTTACTCTTATGCAGAATGAATTACAAGGTCATCGTGGTGAGGTACTGTAGCTGGAGTGAAGGGAATGCATATCACAGAGGTAAGACAATCAACTAGAACACAGGCACCAAACAGCCAGTGACAGTGTTTTGGCAACACAATTTTGTACACAGATGCCCACCCAGCATATTTGCAAATATGCTGGTTTAAATCATTTGATTAGGTTAGAGAAACCCTTTTAAATCGTTATGATTTAAATAAATGTATATAACGTCAAAATAAATGTAGTTCAAAATGATCAAAAGCTGTAGATCAAAAGAGAACAGAAGAGAGTAGAAAAAGATACAACTGATGCAAGTATATCTGTGTTACAATATTGTTTTGCTGCATGAATGATCAGTGTAAGCCTATTATTGAACATGGATTTTGCCTGAGAGTGTGATTTTAGGTGGCAGACTAAGGTAGGTGTTCTGAAGCCACAACCCTCCTATCCTGTGGTTGCATCATCATCTTTATGAAACCTCTCACTGATTGGGCCTTCATTATGTACCTTGGTACCTTAGTTGATGACAGGAGAGGATGTGGACTGACAGGGTGCTGCACTTTCAGGTTTTATATATCTCGTTTCATTAGTCCTTACAAACCTTCATGACACCACTCCACCAAAGCTAGTGAAAAATGAACCTATGATGCAGTATTGATATTCCACCACATTTTCCTTTTCTGTGTGAATGAGTGTGTGTGTGTGTGTGTGTGTGTATATGTGTGTATTTTGTCCAAAAAATATCCAGACAATATTGAAACACACAGGGGCATGCTTAAGTTCAACATCATTGACACCTGCATAAGCACCCTCAGCTTCAAAACCAAGAAACACAAAGACTTGTTCAATGGGAATGAGTCCAGCAGGTCATTGATAGCAAGCGGCAAACCTTTAATATCTGTCAGAATGACATCAAGGGTGAGGCTAAGAGAACTGCCCATGCCTAAGTGAAGGCAGCTACCCTGCATCAGGTGAAGGACATGAAGTTGTGTACAAGGAAGGCGCTGTAGCTCCAGAAACTCGCAGACTCTGGGTACACCAGGGGCTTCTTTGACGCCACAAGAATGGTGTACGGACCCAGCCATCGTGGCCTAAGCCCCCTTCACTCCAAAGATGAGCAAACACTGCTCAAGGATGGTCAGTCCTGATGAAAAGAGCACTTTGAGGAGCTACTGAACAGAGACACCACAACTGAGTTGGAGGCTCTTGATAGCCTTCCTCAGTGGCCCATAAAGGAGAACATGAGAGAACCACCCAGAGAAGAGAAGTGTAAGATATCTCTGGGAAGCTAAGGAGCAACAAGGCTGTGGGGCCTGATGGAATCCCAGCTGAGGTCCTGAAGGCAGGTGGGCAAGATCTCTTTACCCACATCCATACCTTGCTCCTCAAGATAAGGGACAAGGAGGAAATCCCAGCACAACTTAGGGATGCCCTAAATCTCTACATCTTTAAGAAGGGAGTCAAGGCAGACAGTGGGAACTAGTGTGGCCTCTCCCTCCTCTCCAATACTGGGAAAATTGTAGCTTGGGTTCTAGCTAACAGACTCTTCCCCTTTCAGAAAAAAACCTTCCTGAATAGCAGGGTGGATTTCACCCAAATAGGTGCACCATGGCCTTCACTGCTCACCAACTCTAACAAAAATGCTGGGAACAAAATCAACGATGTACATGGCCTTTATAGTCCTCACTAAATGCTGCTATTCTGTTAATCGTCGGGGCCTCTGGGTGGTTCACCCTCTGGGTGAGTAAAATCGGCTGCCCTGATAAGTACATCTGAATACTAAGACTACTGCATGTCAGCCACAGTATTCAGTAGCAGTGGGGAAGAAATGGAACCATTTAGGGTGGACACTGGAGTCAAGCACGGTTGGATCATTACACCCACCCTGATTTCTGGTTTCATTGCATTTATCCTCTACCTCACATGCAAACATCTACCTCAGGGAGACAGAATCCTCCTTTCCTCCAAAGCTGACATTCATTGTGAAATACATCACCAGCTCAGTCGCCTCAGCAGAGCCTTCTCAAGACTGAGAAAAATTGTCTTCAAAAATCATGGCCTTCAGACCAAGACTAAAAACCTGGTATAAAAAGCAGTAGTGTTACCAGGTGCACCAGCCCCAGTATCCTGGAGGAGACCAACATTTGCTCCATCACAGCAACCATCTCCCAACAGCAGCTTGAATAGACTGGCCACAACATCCACATGCCTGACTCCTGCCTGCCAAAACAGGTCCTATACTTCCAGCTTCATGCTGGCTGACAGGCCCCAGGAGGTCAAAGAAAGCAGGACAAGGACAATATCAAGGTGATATCAATATCAGAAAGTGCCAAATAGACCTTACCACCTGGGAGAACACAGTAAAAGATAGGGAGACCTGTAGAAATGTTGTTTGTAGAGGGTCGCACTTTATGACAATGACCTCTGCTCAGAGAAGAGAGAGATTCCACCAAGAAGGCCCTAACAATCACCACCACAACTTCTCACCCCTGCACACACTGCACCAGAATATGTGGGTCCAGGGTCTGCCTTTTTTCCCACCTGAAGACACAAGGATCCCAAAGGAGGACAATCTTGTGTTCGCCTATGATGAAGATGATGATGATGAAAATGTTTGTGTGTGTGTGTGTGTGTGTGTGTGGAAGAGTGTGTACAGTTAAAAAATCATGTTTAAGTAATTGTGTGTGTTTGTGTGTGTCTGTTTGTTCTTCAACAGTTTGATAAAGTTGTTTTGCCCTGACATAATATAAAGATGTTTTGCTTAAGCACTGATTCAGCAGGAACAAGAATAATATGCACACAGCTGGAACAATGTAGAATGTGCTAGTTATACAATTTTGATGTAAAACGCAGAGTATATATCACAGAGCTTGCTGCTTTGTTTCAGAGAAAGCACCATACTGATGTCTTGTGAATTCTCTCCATGCAGCAGGTAATAAAGAGTGCCTTATCACAATGGTCCTTCTACACAGGGTTGTTTACTCGACAATTTAGATTATACTGTTTCTATGAAGTGTGTGTGTGTGAGAGAGAGAGAGAGTGAGAGAGTAAGAGAGACAGGAGAGTGTGCGGTAGTTCAATAGGTTTAGCTTAATTGAACATTTATTTCCTCTCATGTGTCTGTGCTGTGATGAAGCATTGTTGTCAACTGGATTTTCTGATATTTAGGAAAACTTGAGACAATAAATAGGGGAGAGCTGGGAGATAATGAAATGTTTTCATATTTGGCGCAATTCTGAAACTATTGGGGATAGATGAATCATTTTTTAATACAAATAGTAATCTAGCCATAAGTACTGAGTGTGAAATGTTACATTTAACCCCGAGGGGCAAAAACTAACATGGCACGGGGTTCACCTAACAGTCTTAATAGCTTTAAAAGTTAACACAAAGTAAGGCAGTTCATAATACAATTCCATGTTGTAATATACAAACAGTCTTTAATACATTTTTTTATGTTGGTAAAAATCTATTACATCTAAATCTAATGTCTGTTTGATCCAAACAGCTGTATCAGTCAATGTCACATGTCAACACATTGCCTAAAGTTGAAGTTGAGTTAAACAAATGTGCGAAGATCCAGTCTTAGTCAAAAAAATCCAATCAATTGGTTAATTAATAGTCAACGGACAACAGGCTAACAACCCCATTTGGTTTAACCCCACGGGGGGGTGTCTGCACTTTTGCCTGGCTAGCAATCCCAGCATGCCAGTATGCAATATCAAAACTATCTGTTAGTCACTAAATGACTGTTTACAATTACATACATTTGGATTCCTTGACATACACACACAATACAGTAGCTGAAAAACACTTCCAGTAAAAAATAATTAACTTGCATATAGCCAAAAAAGACTTTGGCAATATCTTCTGAAATATTAATTGAACTCTCAGACCATTCATTGGAGACAAAGAGATGGTAATTCTGCATGTTTAACCTGAAATACGTCGTTCAAGCTTGATGCATCTACCTAAAAAGTCTGTTATATTTTACCCCCATAAGGTTTTGCCTCGCTCTCCCCTACAGTACATCATCAAAAATCTTCATTGTCTATAATTTTGTTTTTATACTGTCCATCTGCAACCATGTTATATGTGCTACTGCCTGTCTTGGCCAGGACACTCTTGAAAAAAAAGATTTTTAATCTCAATTAGGTTTTCCTGGTTAAATAAAGGTTTTGAAAGATAAAGTACTTAACTAAAAACCTTTTTGCCCCCTTTTAGTCTCTTGACTGGAGCACCAATCTGCATTATCCATTTTGTCACTCCAGAACTTTTTTTCTTTTAAAGACCTTTTAAACCTTTTAGTGAGGGCTGCTGCTGTAGTTTACTTCAGAAATGATCATTTAAATGAACATTCACTTATAATTGGAGCTTGAAATGGATAACACGGTTGCTGTAAATGTAACCATTTGATCTGTGGTGAAAGCTAATGATTGAATAGGTTAGACGCACACAGTGTGTGCTTCATTAGAGACCTTCATTCATGAAATCTCTTTCCTCTTAAATGATTTCACTCATGGTGTTCTTTTTCCACATTCGTTATAGGCAGAAAATAATTATCAAAATTTTTTGAACGCTGATAAAACATTGTGTCTTTTTTATATGGATGTCTTCATAATGTAAACATAATCAACGTCATGATATAGGAATACAATACAACAGCAGAAGCGAGCAAATGGGGACTAAAATACAAACAAAAGACACTTTCTACACCCGCAATGAAAACTATAATATAAACAATACAAGCTAAGTGATGTGATTGAGAGGGATGGCAGAGCTCACAGTATCAGGTCAACTGCTCAAAATGGCAGAGCCTTTGTAACCCTTTCATCTACCTCTCTGAAACAAAAGCATCAGGAAATAAGTAACCAGGCATTAATTGCTGGCTAATGTGCTCATTTTAAAGCACTCAATGAAGTAATAAAAACAAATGCAATACTCATTAATATGCTAATTTTGGAGTTGTTTTTTGAAACATCATTTATTGTAAGACTTGATTTTGTTTTGGCAAAGTGAAGCAAAGACATGAAAAACATACCCTCACTGGGTTTGAATTAAAAATGTTAAATAACATCAAACATTTCAGTTAGTTGTGTGCGTGAAAATATGTAATATGTATATTATAGCAGCAGCCCTCCATTCCACATGACCCTGAACCTGTCTGTTCTGTGTGTTCGTTTGGGAGGATAGGTGGTAGGTAAAAATGAGAGCACTTTTGTTTACTGGTTGGGTAATTATTAAGTTCAATTCAAGATTCAGCAGCAGACATTTTAGTTAGTGGTGGGGTTTTAGTATGCAAGTTGTCCATTTAGTATGCATGTTGTTCATTTTAAAGGTATAAAAAAAAGAAAAAACAGCCAATACCCTGGATTGCCTAGCCGGTAATTCAATAGGAAATAAAGGTCCCCAATAAGCACTGAATTCATCTGGACATATCTGCAGTTACCAAACAATGGTTGCTGGAATTTTCACTTTGTTACAATATTTAAGACTGATCTGAATTTCTAATGGCAGCTACCATGGCTCAGTGCACTAGAATTGATTTCATTCTGGATCTAAGTAAAAAAAAATGTCTTTTGGAATCCAAGCATGATTGACACCCTATATCACTCTTGAAGCTATGTGTCACAAACATTATTTTAACAGTATAGCTTGTGTTTCAGATTTTTGTACATTCCCGGAAATATATTTGGGGTGAACCATTCACTATCATTAATACCATTCATGTCTGCAACAATGCCATTGATCTCACTACTTAAAGTATCACAAAGAAACAAAAAAGATTCATTAAGATCAATATAACAAAGACAACCTGTTGTGTCCAAAACACAATAAAATCAATGCTGCTCTTGCAGCAACTCAATTCGCATGTAGTTAAAGACCCAGTGCAATCATTTCTTTCTTGCGTACAAAGTGCCCATTAAGCCACAAGAAAAACATTATTATTTATAAATAGAAAAAAGGTCCTTGTAATTCAGAAGGGATGCCATTTCAAAGCACAGGAGTTAGAAATCTGATGCGGCGTGTCTGTTCTGCATGGATAGTCAAGTCAAGTTCACTTCTGATTGGCAGGCCACAAAACATTCACACTGCTGGTTGATTAAAATGTAGATGCAAAGTTACTCACACAAGAAACACTGTCTCCAAATGACCAGTACAAAATCCTCCTTTAATGGGTAGCATAAGAACTGTATTACTTTTCAGGTATAATGGTGTGTTATGAATAATATAATGTAAAATACATTTTAAAAAGAAAACTTATAGTATAGAAGAAGGATTTAGGCAGTCTACATTCATGGGTTGCTTATTTAGACACTGCTGTAAAGTCTTAACCAATCACATACCAGTTTATATTTCCCTTGGGGTTCAAAATAGATTAAATGATGAGCAAAGAAACAAACAAAAACAGAAGTTTCCCACATATTTATGCGACACATCACATGGGTGAGACCAGGTGTCTTATGTGGACCTGTGAGAGTTGCAGACCCTGGCAGAAAAGAGTCATTAATCACAGTTACAAAAGGCGCAAACAATGTTATCAGTCCGATACCACCAAACTCCACACCATCACTATGTCTCAATGTCCCCATCCCACATTTTGGCTTATACCTCACTATTGTAAAAAAAAAAAAAAAAAGCAATGATAGCATACCCTACAAATTATTAAAATAAATCTTGTTTTAGTTTCTAAGACACACATTTGTAACTACTCAAATATGCATTTGCTGTTTAACCACTTGCAATTTTGCATAAAGAAAATGTTTTTCACTGCATTTCACAATATAGGCTATTCTGCATAGTTAAAAGTAAAGACATTTCAAATATACAGTTATTTACTAAATTATTGGCATTATTGGCAATGATAAAATGAATAAACAAAGCGGTAGAGAATAGCACAGGTAATGAACTGTATGAATTTATGCTCACAATATGGGAAAACAACATTAAAATTATTACAGTAAATAAATTATTTCAAGTAATAATTCCATGTCCATAAAATAAATTGCACTGTCCTTTCACAAGAGAACACCGTAACCTAAATAATCCACCACAACATTTCGCCACAAGTACAATGTTCTTTTTAACATACATAGGCATCCTTCGCAACACGTAAACCAGCTTTGGTGTGCATGGACAAATAACTTTCTCATAAACTTTCTCACAAAACCTGAGGTTCCCTGCCTACCTCTAGCTACATCCTCTGCTCTCCAGGACCTGTTCAAAGAGGAATGAGCTCCACCCTACAACCAGAATCACTGCCTGAAAGTGTACCCATGTAAGTGCACCCATGTAAATTGCACCTTTGCTCAACTAATGCTGAACATTTGCCATGAGTTTACTAGCTATACATGTGCTAAATCTGAAACTATTTTTCCGAAACCCATTTTCTTCCTAATAATACTAATTTCCCTTTTCCAACAACTATAGCATCTATCTTCATGTTGTAAGATTATATATTGACTATTACTGTTAGTTGCGATCTTGATGACTTTGCACCAGCAGTTTTTATTGCCTAAACCTGTATGTATGTCCTTATGTAAATCACTCTAGATAGGAGCATCTGGCAAATGTATATACAGAATATTTAAGGATCCTTCAGCCAGCCTGTTTTTGTTGACTGTTCATCTATTCATGGCCACAAATTTTGATCAGCTTCAAGTGTGGAGGTGGCCATTACAAAACAATACATTTGCAGTCAGTTAACCACTACTTAGTATGCTTTGGAACATTGAACTGCTGAATGATCCACCTGCTGCCAGGTTTGTCTTTCCTGGTAAGGGATGCCATTTTTTGGCCTAAATGTATTAGAATGTGGAGTTCCAATTCAATGTCAGTTAAGACCAAAGTGGAGCTTTTTGGCTGTACACACCAGTAGTTGTTTTTGTGTCCAGGGGCTTTTGTTAAGGTAAACAAAATTAAGAATGAATTAAAATAAATCCCCTAAACTACTACAAATAACAAGTAGTGTTATCCTTGTGAAGAGATGGTGCACAAAGGACTGAAAACAGGGGAGCTCATAATTTTGACATCTAACTGACATCGCCATATTTTGTGTATATAACATAGCCTGTGTTGTTTATTTTATACCAGGCGTGGTGATGTGGATGAGCCAAACGGGCCTGAGACCACCCACTTTCACCACTGGCCCATCCTAAATGAATGTGGGGAGAAAATATTTTTAAACTTTTATTACTTTCCAATTTGTTTCATCAATATTTAATGCACATTAAAGACCGAAAATAAAAAATGTCCTCTACCTTTAAAATTTTTTAAAAAGATTTTATTAGGTTACTATTGTGTGCTTGACAGTTCATCTAATTTCTGCATTAAGGGCCCAGCCAAAATTACTTTGGCTCATCCAAAATGTCAATCATGATGTCACTACAGTTTTAGGTTTTTTTTTTTGTTCATCTTTATCAACAATGCCAATATTTTTGGAGGTGGTTTATGTTATGTTTTTCGTTGATGTTTATCAGTTTCACATTTTTAACATTTCATTCAGCATGCTACCTGTCCATCCGTGTCAGGCTTTACATCAGCATACACCCTAACAGGAGAATTAGCACAACAGATGGCCGCCATTCATAGCATATGTCTCACAGAAGCAAAGGTTAGCCGAGAGTTTTGAAATTAAAAGCGTCTGTCACCGACTGTGAAAAGCCTGTGGTCCATTTCAGAGGAAGGAATAACAGTCATAGCACTGGAGGCAACTGTGATTGAATGTTAAATCACAAATGCATTCACATAACCACTCCTCTCTTTATTGTGCTATCCCAGAATGGAACAGAGCAACATTATTGACATTGTTGCTAACACCAGAGAGAGAGAGCTATGTCTATAGATGTAATCGGCAAACTTGGCATAGCTAAACTGTAAAACATGCTGAGAAATAGAAACAAGACCATGGATTTAAAAAGTAAAATTGTATTTTTATACACCTTCTAAACTCTCTATCCATCATGCATGACATCCCCACTCTCAGCTGTGAGGAATGACAGTCCTGAAACCTAATTAAAAGATTCACTCACACATACAGGTCAGATCCAGTATGAAAGTGCAAGCAAGTATACTCAAGCTGCATTGATATTGTTTACATTCCAGTACAGAGATAAGTAAATACTGAGTGAATGAAGCTACGCAGGGAGGGTTAATTGAGTGAATTAAAAAAAAATGCCATCCAGGAAGGGTTAATTGAATGAAGAGTGAATGATGCTGCCCAAGAAGAATAAATAGAGTAAAGAGTGAGAGTTGCTATCCTGGAATAATTAATTGGTCAAAAGGCTAATGCTATTCTCCAACATATTTAACAAAAGTAGACACTGTCAAATGCAACTTATAGGGCCATCAAGGCATGATACACGATGTGAAATTGAAATGTGTGACAAGTGAATGGGGCAGGGATAATTAAATGAGTGAAGTGGTAGTGGGCTGGTGGCCTCCATCCAGGACGATTTAAAGATGTGACAAGAGAATGCGGCTGTCAAGGGAGTTTTAAATTAATGAAGAGTGAATGCCTATTCAGTCAGAGTTATAATTGATCTGACAGTGAATGACATTTTCCACCGAGACTGAACAAATGAAAAGTGAGCAGAGCTTCTGCTGGTGATCCCCACAGTGCTACAAGTAGGCACCTGGTCTAAACTCAGAATGTTAAATTCAGTAATCTGCTAAACTCTGAAAAGAATTGCAGTGTGCTTTGACAAAATGGCAACCCTCACTGAGAGATATAATTTAAAATTGTTTTTTCTTGGTGTGCCTGTTTAAGCATTAAACATAGGAAACTTAGTTCAGTAAAATAAACACATATCATAACTTTATGCATTTTCAAATAATATATCTAGCCACTGCAACTTACATTCTGAATCCCAAAATGAGTGCATTTGACCCATAGTAGCCACACTAACACCAACTGTCCATTTTTTAATTGACATTTGCTTGCCAGTTTCAAACAATTCATTTTAATAACAACTTTTTCTTTAAGTTCTAATGACCCTCAATGGCCGTTTATGTTGGACACTGGTGTCTAATAACAATCATTTTAAACAGAATGGGGAAAAGGGGGTTAATGCAATCCCATTTAATTGTTAAGCACTCCCTGGTATAAACATAATTTCTAAAGATAATTTAAATGCAAGAGTTCCCATTAGGGAAGGGAAATGGCTGTTTAGGGAAAATTACTGCACAGAGACAAACCTATGCTACGGAATGGACACAGCCCACCCTCACTAAAACAAACACAGGACACACCCCACCCTCACAAAAACCTGTCCAGAAAACAAGGCACTTCCCTCTCATGCCTGACTACTGCTAATGAAAAAATATCCAATGAAGGATTGCCATATTCATAATAGCCTAAGGATTATTTGCAATTATTCCATCCTTATTGTTCTTGGTTACTATGCAGACATAGCGATGTAATGTACTTCAAACCATATATCAAACTAAAAGCCAAACTCAGAAGAAATTAGAATCATGTGAGGAATCTTTCAGAAGAATGTTTCAGAGATCTCACATGCACCGATAAAAGGAAACTACCAGAAATATGTATTTTTGGTAGTTAAACTTTCCAAAATCACATTTTAAAAACAAGTTTTTTTAAAAACTTGTTTGGCCATTCTGTCATTCAAAAGTATAAAATCACGTTTAAAAGAGAATCCAGCAGAAAGGATTCATAATTCTGAAGATTCTAGTGCACAATAAATGATTACAAAACTACTCGCTCTGCACTAACCTTAATTCATTTCATTACATGTGAAAAACAGAGATTACTTTGGGGTCAGTAAAATAGTTGCAGGGCACTCACCTTGTACAGTTTGTGGTAGCGAGGGGAGGAGATGGCCATCCTTTGCAGACGATGTAAGAAGACCACTACCTTCCGGAGGGACGTCCTGACCACAGTCATCATCTTCAGCCTGCCTGACTTCTGCAGGCTGCTAAGGATCTGCATCATAACCCCGGAACGGGCACTCATAACCAAACTGATCCCCCGGCAACTCACTCTTCCATCTAAGTGCACTCCTGTCTGCCTGCCCCCTGTGGAGCTTCCTGCTCTGCCCTCTCCTTCTGAGGTCAGAGGTCACCACGAGGCAGGGAGAGGAGGGGATGCTCAGACGAGCATGGACACAGAGACCGAGGAGTGAGTGAGGAGTCTACAGGAGAGGAGAGGAGAGGCAGAAGAGGGATGGCTGGAGGACAAACAGCAGCTATCTCCCCAAATGCGGAGCTCTCTGTGGCTGTGGAGTGTAGAGTGTGTCGGCTCCCCCTCTTCAGGCAGGTCAAGGCCATTAAAGTGTAGGCTGGTGGGGAGACAGGAGACGCAGTCCCAGGGCAGGAGGACTCCCGGAGTACTCCTGGACAGCTCTGAAGTCTCTGATTTCTCTAGCTAGTGCAGGATGAAGGAAGAGGCAAGGAGAATAAGAGGGAGGGAGGGTGAGAGAGAGAGCACTTCTGCTTCTCTCATACATTTGCAGAATAAGAAGGAAGGAGCCAGTTGCAAGTCGGAGAGAGAGTGACAGAGCGAAAGAGAGTCAGAGAAAGAGAGGGAGGGAGGGGGAGAGAGACAGAGAGAGCAAACGAGTGAGAGAGAGAGAGAAAGAGAGAGAGGGAGTGAGAGAGAGAGTGTGTGAAAAAGAGGAGAAGAACAGAACAATGACAGAAAAAGAAGCTATGAAAAAGAAGCTATGTAAGAGGGAATAAAAAGAATGATCTTTAAATGGGAGGAAGAGGTATAGGGACAGGAGAGCCTGACTGAGATACTGAGAAAGAAAATAAAAAGGAAAATAAATAGTGCAGTCCTCCGGCTATTGACTGAAAACACAACTGTATATCACTGGTTTACACCATCACAGGCTCCCAATGTTAACTGTCCATGTTAACAAAGGGATTTTTTCTATTTCATTCAGCGGATAACTTATAAATATGGAACAGGAAACTGTTTCAACTAAGGGGTGGGAAATGTTTTCCCCCCAAATGCATATGTTATTAGGTTTTATTGACTTTATGAAGGACTAAGGCAGTACATTGAATAACACAAACTGGTTTCTTTGGGTTTATAAAAGATTACAAGGATGGGCATTTTCATTAACATAGCTAATTGTGTTTTTAATTCTATGAATATGTTGCTGTGGTGTATAATTTATTCCCATTTCAAGCCTAATTTGATTTTCATGACATTTTAGCAGTTTAATTGCATTTTTTCTGAAGTGGATTCACCCACATTAAATCTACAAACACACCACCTTATGAAATTTTATTTTCAGTTGTACATTGTAATTTCAGCTTGCATGATAATTTAAGAAAGCATATATTTTTTCAGTTTGTGAAAGTAACACTGGGCTAGGTGCACTTACTCAACTTTGCAACACTTAATTTCATTGCTGAAAAGACAAAGCATATTGTGGTTTGATTATCCTTGACACTACAGTTATTTGTATATATGGGCAAATGCCAAAATAAAGGAAACATTTGAGAAAGTATGGGTATATTTACAAAGTAAATTGGAAGCAGGTGCACCCACATAAGTGTGAATCTTCAGCTGGGAAAGCCCCATTGCCCATTATTTTGGCTACCTAATCTAAAAGAAGAGATCTTAGAGAACCTGAAATATGCATGTTTGTTGGGGCATGTTGGGAAGGAGCTTCAGTGACTAAGACTGCTGAACTTACTGATGTTTCATGAGGAATAATGGCTATGGTCGAGTTGGAAGCCTGAGGGAAAGACATCATAAACTGTGTACTCCTTGACCATGATGTCTGTGCATTAGTTGAATATTCAAGGCAAAACAGATGAGCGGCTCTGGCTGCAAATGTCAATCTAGAATATGAGCTGGAAATCTAAACAGTCTGTTGGGACCTTTACTATGGGATACTATGGTTGGAGTTCCATTAATTTTACATGTACTTGCCTTGTTTTCACCTGTCCACCATTCACAATGCAGTAAAAAGTGTAGACGCAGGGAACTCTAGGAGGTATATCATTTCTGTGTGGTGTTTGCTCCATTTTTCTAGCCAGGGTCATCTGATGTAGATGGTGTGAGCTGTGAAGAAAATTAAATACTGAATCCTGCTTATGTGTGGCATTGATGAATGGAAGAATATCGTGGAAGGTGCTATTGGCACAAAAGGAAAAACGACCTATAACTCTACTTTTAAGAGGCCTAGAAAACGGTACATGCGCTCACACACACACACACACACACTCAACCATGCAAAATATAAAGTAAAAACACCATTAGAAGTACTTCATAAATCATTGAGCAATGAATCTTGAAAATTAATTTGCCTTGTAAAAAATATTAATACATTAGTGAAAGGAAGCTTGAGAAGGAAGTTACTCTCCTCTATCACTTCTTCACTTAATTTTAACTCTATATGCAGGGAATTAGTCAGAGCCCAGAGACAGAGGGTGTATAACAACTGTCATAATGTCAACCATCTCTCTGACTGCCTAAATTTGACATTTAGAACTTGATACATTTACTGAGATCAAGACACATTAACATACACAAATCACTGCATGTTTTTTACTCTTTAATGGGTAATACAAAACAGCAATGTAGATTTAGTTTATTGCAACAATTTTTTTTGCAAAAATTTTGAAAGCTTAGGAAGGGCAATCCGTTGATTTTCTGCATTCAGGGAGTTAGCAACACCAGCGCATGAGCAATTTGTTCACTGTACCCTTGGGGAACAAGTGCTCAACATCCCATAGCTATGCCAAAGCTAAAGAGAAAGTGGTCAAAACTCTGTATCATCTCTATGGACAGCTAAGACCCAGACATGATCCTATCACAATCCCCATACAGTAGCCACATTCATAAACCCAACCTCACTTAGTCAATTTACTATAAGCAGCCAAATATATCGCTGTGTTATCTCAGCCAGTTTTCATCACAAAACTTCTATTTTTACATAAATGAAATAGGCTTATTCCACTCTGACTACTGGCATAATCAGTGAATGAAACTGTAGAGGCAAGAAATTGATTATTTTGCAGCACTTGAAAACATTATAAATACATAATCTCTAGGGGGAAAAGTATTTCTTGTGAAAAAGTATGCTGAAGTGCAAAATCTTATATACAAGGAGGATATTTCTATGGCATATATCTCAATATACCATACACATTTTTAAATATAACAGGTAGTTCTACTGGTTTTGCCGCTTTGCATTTGTAATTGCATGTAATCTTCTCTCAGTAATTGACTAGTTTTCAAAGCCTTCAATTTTTGGAGGTAACCTTGCCTTATAATATTACATGGAAAGACATATGGGGGGGTGGGGGGGGGCGGAGTTAGTGGTGTGAGCCTTCTCAGAGCCTATGGAGAGTCAGTTCATTGTTTCCCTCTAACAGCCAGTGAGGCCCAATAATTGAGTCACACACAGCCCCCACTGTCTCGAGAGTGGAGCACATTCATTGTCTCTGTACCTCCACTAACACTGGCCAACATCTCCATATCTCCACCCACACACTTTTACCCACCATCTTAGCACCTCCCCCTTTACAGTCTTACACAACATCTGTGCATCTCCACCTGTTATACCAAATATCTGTGCATCTCTGCAGCTGCAGACTTACTGTCTTACCAAACATCTATGCACCCATACAGTCTAACCCAACAGTTCTGTGAATATACCCATATCGTCTAACCCAACTGTCTCTGTAGCTCTACAGTCTGTCCCAATAAATGAGCATCTTCACCCATACATTTCTACTTAAAATTTTTGCCTGTTGTGTTGACTAATACAGAATGGATTAGCCCCGAATGCGCTGTCAGCATTTGTCTCCCCATAGAACAAACTGTCAAACTGCCTTTGCTATATGCCTGGTTCATGGGTATGTCATGGCTTGAAGAAAGCTTTTTTCCTGTTTCACAATCAAGGGCTTTCATCAGTATCATTATAAATACTCTTGAGCTATTAGCTGAGGGCAGCACACACCTTGCATAAGTATTAAGACATGTCATTTAATACCTTGACAGTCATCAGATAAGTATGAGAACAGTATGATAGTTGATACTGGATACAATATGAAAGTTACGGAATCCAGTATCAGGATGTAAAGTCAAGGCATATATTGCAATGACTGACACTCTGGCACCCTCTACTGGACAATGTGGCTCCTTGACAGCAAATATATTCCAGTTAAATTATTATCACTATTATGCATTCTTTTTTGGGGAATATACAGTCCTCTTAATCACCTGTACTTTCCTCACAAATAAAACAAATGGTGGAAATAATACTCTCACGCTCATAAGAATTCTCATTCACTTTTTATTTGTTGTGGAACATAGAAGACGGAGAAGTGGAGATTTTGGGTCACTACATAGTGAAAAATGTATTTGAGAATGTGTGGTGGCTTTTAAGACTCATGAATTTCCACTCAATTAATTGGATTGTGCCTTCCTCAATTCGTCATATTAAAATTTGTATCTTACTACCATTTAAGCCAACTTTCCAATTTGATGTATCTTCAGAAAATGTATTAAAGGGCTTGACAATGGAAAATGTTGTCACAATGGATAGTAGCAGCAGAACCTATTGCTGGGAAGAAAGGAGGAGTACAGGATTTGAATATGTGTTTAGTATATACCATCTGTGGCAGCATCCATTAAAACAAGAATAATAGACCTTATGAGAAATATGGAGATGAGGGCAGATTATGATGTAACCTTCTCCTTGGGAAATAAGTGTTACTTTTTATGAGCTCAGACAATTAGGAACAACTCTCTATAACTGTCTGTCACAGGAAACTCAAATGTCTGCAAATGTAATCTATCCATTCAATTTTATTGTATAAGGTGATATGGAAATATCAGAGTGCATTACATGGAAATTCAAGTTATAGCAGCACACAAACAATGTGATATTAACAACACAGAACAAATCACCTAGAGTGCAACACCTCAGATCGGTTAAGAGTGATTGTTTGTGAGAAATCCACAAAAACAAAATGAAACATGCTATTGGGATTAATATGTGTGGACAAATTATATATATATATATAGTGTGTGTGTGTGTGTGTGTGTGTGTGTGTGTGTGTATTAATTTTCACTATCATGAACTTCAATACCTAGCACCATGACTAATTAATATTATCCATAATTATAATTAATAACTAACTGTAGTTTAGAAGGGGGGGCTGGGTATGGGGAAGGAGTCCTAGCAGAGCGTACTCTCTGTAGTACTAAATCTAACCGTAGTAACCTTATTTGGGAGACCAGTAAATCATAACAAGAAATGATTCGCTAATGCTTAAGGTAACATGAATGATGTGACCTGAATGATAACAATGTTCAGAGGGACTGCCCCACTGTAGGATTCATACATACTTTTGTGTGAACTGGATCCCCTTCTATAGAATAACTTCCTATCAACTTTCGGAGTCTTACAGTGCTCTTTAAAATGATTGTCATATTCAGAGAGGTGCAGATTTGTGTTTCCCTTTCAATCAGCAGCCAATTAAGGCATTGAGAGCAAGGGGTGTGTCCCAGTACTCCGCTACCACCTCCCCTCTTCCGTGCTATGGAAATCTTTGTGTTCTACCTCCCTCAAGTATCCCAAACTTGAAGGATAGGAGTTAAGCCGCTTTAAACTGGGCCCCATGTCTCCTCCCGGTAAAGCCTAGGGATATGTCGATGAATCCTACTGCGGAAGTCTTCCCATTTCTGGTTACATCACTGTGCTCGCGCCCACTGAGATTGAAAGACCATCCCACAGAATCTGATACTATCCCAACTTCAGAAAGAGTAAATGGCGGAGTACTTGAATTCTCCCAATTATGCAAGATTTTTTAACCACATTTGTGTGGTTCAGTAGCCTAGGTTATCACAGTGCCCTACCCAAAGACTAGATTGCCTGCATTGGATTACAAAATGTCAGTTTGTCTTGTGGCTAATATCCTACAGACAGATTTGGCACTTTAGGACGAGGAAACAGGTTTACAGTAGGCTGTTTATTTTCTTGTACATTAATGTTGTTCAAACAAACTCTAAATAGAAATAAGCATGGCAGCAACTTTTATTTCAGTATGTGAATGTACATGAATAAATTTATACAACCGTTTTGTATTTATGACCAACAAATTTGATTTCAGATGTTAAAGTGGCAAATAATTGTTCTTCAATGTGAAAAATGAACATTGGGGAAAATGTGAGATGCAATGAACTGGCGATAGAATGTAAGGTGTCACAGTAGCCGATAGCTACAGACTAGTAGCCTATATGAAGTGAAGAATGCTGCATTCAATCAGTCTAGTAAACTTGTAAGGTCGGAAAATATAGCATGAGACCAAGTCGATATGAGGTTTGCGTTCAGGTGATTATCAGCAACAGGTAAGTTTATCACCAATGATATCGCCTATTTCAAGACGTAAATAATGGAGTCCAAACAAATCCGAAGAACACCATCCCAACTGTGAAGCATGGGGGTGGCAGCATCATGTGGGGGTGTTTTGCCGGAAAAGGGACTGGTGCACTTCAGAAAATCGGCATCATGAGGAAGGAGGATTATTTAGACATACTGAAGCAACACCTCAAGACATCAGCTAGAAAGTATTGGGTCACAACTAGGTCTTCCAACAGGACAGTGATCCTAAGCATATCACCAAAGTTGTAACAAAATGGCTTAAAATTATTGGAGTGGCCATCACAAAGCCCTGACCTGAATCCTACAGAAAATTTGTGGACTGAACTTAAAAAGCATGTCTGAGCAAGGAGGCCCTCAAACCTGACTGAGTTACACTAGTTCTGTCTGGAATGGGCAAAAATTCCGGCAAAGTATCATGAGAAGTTTGAGGAAGGCTATCCCAAGTGTGTGATTCAAGTTAAGCAATGCCACCAAATACTAACAAAGTGTATGTAAACTTTTGACCCACTGAAAATCTGATATAGACTCCGAGCTATTACTTTGAAATGACCTCTTATGGAAATAAAGTAGCTATCCTAATTGACTGACACAGGAAATGTATGGTAACATGAAATGTGTGGAGTTGTGAAAAATTGAGTTTGAATGTCTTTAGCCTAGGTGTATGTAAACTTTTGGCCTCAACTGTAAATCAGGGGTGTTCAATGTTATCCGAAAAGGGCTGGTGTTGTGGCAGGTTTTTGTTTTAACCTAGCATGAAGCATTTAACCACTTAAAAGTCTTGATTAAAGACCATGATTAGTTAATTAGTTAAATCATGAATTAATTTTTTAATTTTAGCAAGTTAAATGTTGTATAACTCCTCTTTTTAATGTGGGCGTTTCCCCACTGTTTCTCATAAAACCCTGCACAATATGCTCCTGTACATCGTTTAAAAATACTGCGGCACGTCTACGGTAATAAGTAATTGAACTGAATTTAACACCTGAGTGCGCTGGTAAACATCACTGTCAATCATCTTCTGTGCTTAATTAATGGCAATTACTTCATCAACTTGGATTATTGAGGTGGTGCAAATGGGATAATTGTGTGACAAGGGGCTCCATGACCTCTAACTGGCGTAGGACTGAAGTACAATGCAAAAAAAACAAGGGGAGACGAACTGGTGGCCCAAGTTTTGACATGATTTGTTCATCAAAGACATGTCTACATAACCAGAACCCTAACCAATATCTATGGTTTATCTGTTGCTTGCTATTTTTATACAGTCTATGGTTGCTTGTGCTGGCCGTGTCATGCATTTCCTGTAAACACTGTATCAGCAGTTATTTTGATGTCATGGCTGATTGACTAACTTTTTTTTTTTTTTAGATAGCAGGTCCACAGGTTTGGTTATTACATTCTAAAATCCATTTGCAGTTAAGTGATATTATTTTTAAGTTTTGATGATTTCTCAACAAAAAATTAAAATAAAATAAAATAAATAAAACCGGCATCTAAATGATGGAAAAAGCACTATATTAAAAAGAGACTTCCCAGAGCACAGGTTTGCACAGCTAAAAAGTACAAGATTGTAACCATTTGCATTTATAAACGGATTCCCCCCTCATATTCACGCATGTACACTGTATACACTGGGCTTTCTTATCAAAAGCATCTGTGAAAAATATAAATGTTTAAACATCTGTTTCAGGCATAGCATACGATTGTAGGCAACTTTAAAATGTATTCTACTATTGAAGCAAGAAGCCTGAAATTGGATCCTAAACAAAATAAATAAATAACTAAATAAACGCGTGGGCGGTAAGCCGGCGGCTATGGGAGCGGTAGTACTTCAAAGTTGTTTAACGTTTATGAAAGCTTATGGGGTTAGTATTACTGTGGCATTAAGCCTGATTTATACTTCTGCATTGAATCTACGTAGAGCCTACGCCGTAGCCTATGCAAGTGGCCTACGCCGTTGTGAGCATTTATACTTGTGCGCTGGTCTGTCTGCGTCGCTCTGCAATACACCGCCAAAATGCGAGTTGGCGGTGGGGTTTCTATGCCACCGTGTTGAGTGGCATAGAAAGTTGAGTTTCTTCCAGTTTCTTTGTGTACTTCAAACAATGGCGACTGAAACTGAGCAGAACATGTTGGAGTTGGAGCTAATAAATGTTGAACAACAGTTGCTTTTACGTACAAATGTACATATTTACGGATTTCCTCAGTTAACCTGTCCTCGAATTTGGTCCATGTTCGTTCGACTCACTTTGAAAATGGCGGAGGAGCAGCCGCAAATGCGTAGGAGGAAATGCGATGCTACCAAGCGGACCAATCACAGTTGTTGTGGTCTGCATTGCCGCAACGTGTAGTTACATTTCTGGGGAGATGCACGTCAGGCTACGGCGTAGGGAATGCAGCTATGCCGTACCTACACCGTACCTATGGCGTAGATTCAACACAGAAGTATAAATCAGGCTTTAGCCTGAACGTGAATTGTTATTAAAACTCCAGTAAATAGCTACCAGAAGTGGGGCTCAAACCCACGCAGACATAGGACCATTGGATCTTCCAACGCCTTAACCACTTGGCAATCCTGGTAAGGCAATTGCTGTGCATGAAGAAGGTGATTCATTTTTACCCATTAGAGTAATTGTGAAGTCACTTCGCTTGCTTGCACCAGTTAGTTAATCTATCAACATTTAACTAAATTACGATTGCAGTAATTCTCACATTCATTCAACTATTGGAAGACTATACGCTGATTATTTGGTAAAGAAGATACACCACATCAACTTGTTTCAACACACCAGAGGCAACTAAAGTTACAAAAAATCGTAGCTTGTTGTTGGTGACTTTATATAACTACCAATCAGTAGACTCAAAATGTTTTTGACCTACTTTGACCCTGGCGGTCAGCCAATGATATTGAATGTAGGAAGATATATTTCTCCTAAAGGAACTATGGCGACAGATCACATGGTGCAACAGCCTTTGTGATATGACTATAATGGTATGTAATCTTTATGCTGTCTCTTGCAGATAAATTTACTTCAAATAAATTGTGTTCTGCAAAAACTTGGGGCTCATAAATTCAGTTCTATATTTGTATACATCTATAAATGTATATTTCTATGTATATACTAGAGGCCTTGTAATGGTGTGTGTGGCCTGCGATGGACTGGCAAAATATCCATGGTGTATTCCTGTCTCTTGCCTAATGCATGCTTAGATAGGCTCCAGCACCTCTGGCAACCCTGATCAGGAATAAGGCATAGATAATGGATGGATGGAAAACAGCCTTCCGCACAGCAGCGCTATTCTCCGAGGTTTCATTGAAATATAAATCTGAGTATCGTCTGCATAACAGTGGAACTCTACGCCATGTGCCCGGATAATATTGCCAAGTGGTAGCACATAGGGAGAAGAGTACTGGTCCTAGTACTGATCCTTGTGGAATACCGTATTTCATTATTGAGGAGCTGGACTCTTCTTCTTTTAATTTGACAAACTGTTTCCTGTCACATAGGTATGATCCAAACCATGCGAGTGCCTGTCCATGAAGTCCAACACAGGCCTGGAGTCTGTCCAGTAGAATTCCATGATCAATTGTGTCAAAAGCTGCACTCAGGTCGAGGAGTACAAGAACCGACACAGAGTTACGGTCGGCTGACAGTAGTAAATCATTTGTAACCTTTTCATTCATTGAGTTTCATGACTAGCATTTCATGTTGAGAAAATCTGTCCCATCAGTTCTTGAGGTTCATTCTAGCTTTTTTTTGCTGGTCTCAAAATTGTGATGGATGTAGGCCTATTAGTCTGCAATTTTTTATTGTAAAGTCTGACATCATCCAGTCAGCCTGGCCAATTTTATTTGTAATATTGTAAGGTATATAATTGAGCAAGTAGATGAAATCTGCATAATACAAGATAATATAATATATAATATATGTATATCGTACAGGGCATCCTTTTAGACCAGCAGATCATAGGAACCATTTCACTGTAGTCGGAGAAACTGGTTTCTTTCTGGCTGCATTGAGTTGTTCCTGTAGTTGTGGTGCAATTTTACAACAATTCATTTTGCTAGACACCACAAGATATTTGTCTACTGCCTCTTGACCACCTTTGTATTGCCCATCAGGTGGACCCTTCTGTGAACTGAACTTTGCTCCTGGAAATATTAAGCTTCTTTGCAATTTCTCACGGGCAATAACCTTGCTACAATGTGTCTACTTGGCTTGGCCCCACACATCTAAGCCTAAGGCCTTCTTCTTTGCCATATTTCTTGCAGCATTAGTGCCTGTTTTACTGACACGACAGGCCAATGGTATTAGGCTGCCTGTGGTTTTAAAAACCTTAAGGTAGGTAAGATTTCAGTCAATTTAATTACCCCTCCTCCTCCCTCCAACACCCCTATTTGCAAAATGATTGGATAGACTTCCAATAATTTGTTTAATAGTAATTAAAGCTAACGGAGGCTATTTTGCGGAAAGCAGTGTCTAAGGTTATTTTTTAGTACATTTTACTTAAAACTCATGTTATTGTGTTATTGTAGGTAGAAAGTTAACAAAATTTTCATACTTTGGTTGTTCAATAAATCAATCAATCAATCAATGTGCATATATTAACTGAATTCTTCTCTACCTGAGGGTTTTTAAAAGAAAACCACAGGTGGCGTAATACTTTTGACCAGAGACACTCTTTTCCAGAGCAGCAAACTGTGGTGGAGAACATCAGAGTTACTTGCAAAAATCACCAAGGCACAGATATCCATTGATAATAACTAAGTGTAATGTTAACCTAACAAACAAATTTGTATCATGATTAAGGTATGATTAAACAGAAAACCTGTATTACACAGCTACACATATGACATTATGCAAAATGGAAATCCAAGAAAAGAAAGGATATCTAAAGGGGTCAGGGGAGCCATGGTGCAATCTGAAGAGGTGCATCTTCAGTTTGTGTTCCAAGATGGGCAGAGTTTCTGCTGTTCTGACTGCAGTAGGAAGCTAATTCGACCACTGTGGGGCCCAAACAGACAAGAGATGTAATCTGGAAGTTTGATGCATCATATAAGTAGCCAGTGGAGGGGGCTGAGAAGGGGTGTTAATTTTCTGAGCCTGAGGAGGTTTTAGATCTGATGAGCAGCAGCATTCTGGATGAGTTTGGTTGAGTTGGTGGTTCAACTTTGTCACTGTGTAAAAGGCAGTATTCAAAGTTCACAGATCATACATTGTTACAACAAAAGACTACATTGGATCATACTCCATTTCAGTTTTCTGTCCTCTTTATTTTTATATTCCCATATGTACTGTCTTCCCTCCATTCCCCACCCACCCATATGGCAACAATACTTGAATTATATAAATAATAATCATAATCATCATAGCCTTGCATGTATAATCAGTACTGATAGATAATGTACCTAACTAGATGTCTAACTACATGTCAAATCTCCCAAAATGATGCCTTTTATGATGTTTTATGGTGCTTTTATGATGTTTTATGATGTTTTATGTTTTTACGAAGCTTGTTTTATGTTATATGTTTGATGATGTCTCTCATGTTTTTAAGCTCCTTGTGCAAAGTGAATTCCCCATAGGGGCAATAAAGGCTCATTCATTCATTCATTCTTCATTCAAATGTAATGTAATGTAACCAAACTAGCTACATTTTGGAAGCAAGATATTGGTAGCCCCCTAGCTGGTTGGCTATCAACTTGTCACTGATATTGATAACCATGCCACTGATTCAGAATTTTAATTAAATATTGTAGGATAAATGGTATCTAGTGAGCTAATAATCACTATTAATACATTATATTGTGTACACCACCACCACCAAAAATCTCACCCAGAGTCTTGGATATGTTGTTGGTGAAAAAACATGAATACTAAATCCACAAATTGACAATATATTAAATGTACTGTCTGCCTGGACCACATACATTATGACTGAAGAAGCTAACATGCTAGAAGATGCATAATGGCATTTTATTAAACTGTGGCTTCCTTTGAATTAAGCCCATTATTACATTATATTCATTTAGCTAGCAGCTGCTCTCCAGAACTGTTCAATTGCTGTGTTTAGAGGACTAAATATAGCATTGCCTCGATAAGCCTTTTGCTGTAGAAATGGTAAAGCATTGTGCCGACAAGTTTCAGTTGCTAAATGTTAAAGAATGTTAATATTTCAAATGTACATGCATGGAAAACAGCTTTGCGAACATGGCAAGATGAGCTCGAACATTGAGGTTACAAAATCATCTAGTTCAAATGTACATAGCAATGGAAAAACAAGCCATGTTGCGAACCATGGCCAATGATGAGCTCCGAACAATTTGAAGGTTACACCTAGAATTCAGTCTAGTTCAAATGTACATAGTAATGGAAAAACGAGCCATGTTGCGAAGCATGGCCAATGATGAGCTCCGAACAATTTGAAGGTTACACCTAGAATTCAGTCTAGTTCATAACTACAATCTGAACAATTAAGAATTCTGTTTTGTCTAACTACTTCAGTTGAATTATTAAAGGGAAGCCTGGTCAAAAGTGAAAATCTGGTGTTTTTATGGCCGTCACGGTGAGGTGGAGGGTTAGGACCCAAATGCAGAGGGGGAAAAACTCAAACTCCAAAAAAAGGTAAGAACAAAAGACTACTAAACAGAAGGGGAACAAAGGGAACAAAAGGCCTCGCAGGGCCTTTTCAAAATAAAGGAAAACTTCAGAAACATAGAACATAGAAAATCCAAAAATCCAAAAATCCAAAAAGCACATAGAAGCAGGGCAGGAACACAACCAACCAACCAACCAACCAACCAACCAACCAACCAACAACGAGCAGGGATCCAGCACTGAGTTCAGGAGACGGGAAACTTAAATAGGCAGACACAGACGAGACACAGGAGGGCACAATGAACAATCAGGCCACAGAGAGGGAAGGGAAAACGAGACACCCAGCAAACAATAATGGGATAATTGAAAACAATAATACAATTAAACAGGACACAAAACAGAAGCGTCGCCATCTGGCGGCCCAACAAGGAAACACAGACGGGAAAACACAGAACCATGACAATGGCTGTATATTTGTCTAAATCAGTGGTGTCAAACTCGTTGCCATGGAGGGCCGTGTGTATGCAGGTTTTCATTCCAACCAATTAATGCTGCCTTAATTGAGACTAATTACTCATTCAGCCATATGCGTTTAACTGCATTGAAGCAGAGAATATAAGAAAATTTTTATTTAGACAATGCGGGTCACCATAGACGTCGGGTCACCATTGTGCACAAACCTGCATCCCTAATTCAGCAAATAATTTAACTAATTATATAATCAAGATCTGAGGCTGGAATGAAAACCTGCATACACACGGCCCTCCATGGCAACGAGTTTGACACCACTGGTCTAAATGAATGGCAAGGAAAAATTTTAAGAACTGAGAGCAAACATATTAGAATTACAAACAAAAAAAAACGTTATTGAAAGCAAATAAATTCCAAATCCAAACAAATGCAAAAAAAAGTCATAAGCTATTTTTTTAAAATGTGAGAGCAAAACATAAATCTAAATATAAGCAAAAATGAATTTAAAATAGTTTTCATTTAAATATTTTAAATTTTAACTTGATTGTTTCTATTGCAATTTCATCTTTAAACAGCTTTGTATGACGCTGCACCGCCTTTGGTTGCAATTCCCAGAACTTCACTTTTGGTTCCTCTTTTTAGTTGTGAAGTTTTGAGACAAATGCCGGGTGGGGTCTAAGAAAAGGCCATATATCATACACATATATCGGTCAATCAGGATTTGAAGTGACAGCTCCTTAAAACTGTTACCTCAGCCATTCAGTCAATTGCCAGTGGATGGATACATCAAGCACTCAGTAGCAGAATGGACTGGACTGAATATTACCCTTCAGATCTGCAGGACGTTTTTTTTTATTATTGGAATAAAACATTGAAAACTCTTGTTTTTGGATGGCATCAAGTGTTTAGATACTCAGTTGCTTGTCAGACTTCTTCTGGCTGTGTCACAATTATGAGGTGGCAAGGTCTTTACCTTATCTAAAAAGCAACACTGAGATCAGAAACTGGTTAGGTTAGGTGATTGCAATACTAATTATTTTGCTCTCATTTCTGACATTATTGCTTGCCCTTAACTGAGCGAAATCTACCACTATTTTGCTGCCATCAACTTTGATGTACAATTCCAAACTGTGTCCCATAGGCCTGGATCCAAATTATTCTTGAGTTGATGATACATACCAGCATTACTATTAGATAGAAGTTTTCCTTAGAATGAAGTTATAAATTCAAGACATTTGAACCAGGCAAATTTCACATGGATAGCTATTGCATTTACAAAATCCAATGATAATTCATAGACTGTATAGACTTTTGGATGAGATTTCAGAAAGAAAACAGGCTTAAAGAAAACAAGACCAGGTCAAAACCTAGTATATGGCTGGACCGGCCGACCAATGGTGTAACTTCATCACTCAGTCACAGACATTTGCGTTTATAGGGCTGGCTCCGCTGTTGCGGTCCAGCCAAAAAAAATGGGCGAGGGTAGGTTGACAAAAGATTATCATACTGAAGATCTTAAGTATCAAAATTTTAATTAACTGCCAAAGTGTCAGTGGGCTGCTTAAGCAATGCAAATGTCACCTACATTTGCAAAGAATCACAGTTGACATAAATTTAACTACAACAAATTATAAGTTTAAAGATTGGTTAAACAGAATTGCCTTTAGTGCCTTTAGCACAATTAGAAGCTTGGACTGTTTTAACAGGTTTATTTTTTAAAATAATCTCTCTAGACCAGCACTCTAACCCTAAGATATAGTTTAGGTTACTGCGCAATCATGCAATGCCATTTCCTCTAAATATCTGCACTTTCCGGAAACTGTGTGAAGAACACTTGAGACACACACTGTGGCAAACACGCCTGCCACAGGCCACCGAAGTGGCTTTCAAAGTGGCCCTCCAGCACAGAGACACAGGGAGAAGATGTTCAAACAGTCCATGTTTATTTACGAGGGTGGCAAGACGTTACAGCCAACTGAGCAGATGTTAAAAACTGTCATGACAGAGGCTCCCCTTTGTGTGAGTGGGGATGGCAGATTTAACCTGTACGCACTGATTACCTCACTACGCACAGGTGCAGCCACTCCTGTTCCCGGGTCAAATTAGTCTGGCCAATTATCTAATTCTTAATCAATTATCCAATTGGCCAGGTCTAATTAGCTTGACCCAGGGCAGGTGTGGCTGCATAAACCAGCCATCCCCACACCACACACACATTTATGTTTGTTATATTGAATTGATTTTTTATCTCTGAACTCATGTACTGTCGGTAAATTTGTCATCCAAGACACTTGCATTATTACAAAACATTAGATTACTTATTACAAAACATTAAATTACTTAAGCTTTTTTCCTGCTGGGACTAAGGAGGATGTATACTGGTGAAACAGGCCCAGTTGTGGTCTGACACCTTCCCTTTGGCTGAAGTAATGTGAAATTCCATGATAAGGATGCTCCTATTTTAATACAAGATGGGTAAACTTGGATCTCTAGTTTCAGTTCCTACAATGCTATGTAAGATTTAAGAATAGAAATTTCATTTAAAATATTTGAGGGTACAGTATTTGAGGAAGTTTAAACTTCTTGTATATCTTGTATATATAATAGTCAAGCAGACGTGCTGCCTGAATGCCTATCAAAGAACCACAGCAAGCTGCACTTTCTGAGAAACGGCAACCTAATCTGTTTAGTTATCCATCCCTTGGTACAGTGACTCATTCATGCAATCATGAGTTGCAAATGTATTACCAATGTTCTTCAGGTGAATACTGGCTTTAAATACATCAGGAAGTGTTTGGGGCATCAGTGTTTTTTCCCTCAGTTTTGATATCTAGTCTCTGTGCACAGCACCTTACAAAAATGGGATTGAGGATTGTACTACAGTATATTTCATTATAGTTTATTTACACAGACTTTCTCATCAATACAAAACATATTCTGTTAAAGTTTACAGTTCCCTCTATATTGTCCTGTATTGGCATACAAAAGATACTGGGTACCAAAATAAAAATATTATAAGATGTAGCAAACATTACCCAGTCATACTGTTTGGAATCTGAAATGGGAAATGAAGCTTCTCACATTGCAGCTGTGCATCACTACAGGCCTGAGCCTGTGGTTAAAGTGGTGATGGTTTGGTTCCTCTTCCACTACAGCCTTTAAGAAAGGAAATAGCAGTGGGGCAATTAAGCACTGAAACTCTGTTTCACAATAGAGATAACCAGACTTTTTCAAGTTGGACAATGTCGCAACACTATCTACAATTCCTACTAAAAAGTACATTGCTTCTGTTAATCAAACAACGTAACACCAGTAACAAATGTACTACTGCATAAACATATCCACAAAGCATGTACCACCACAGAGTGTTTCAAAACAACAGCTATATACAATGGTACTTTCACAGTGCACAAAGCACAAAATGACTAAACCAGCTAAACATTACTGCTAATATTCAAATGTGAAGGATATAGCTCACTGCTTCAAGTATATTTGAATATATTTAATAGAATCACATGTGGTTTGACACCAAGTCACAAGACCTTATCCCTCACACCATCCTCTGCACATGAAGCCAAGTGAAACTCTCATTTATCTATTGTCTGTCAAGCATCATCAGGTTTTTCTGAGGCTTGTGAGAAGCCTCGGCTCAAGCTTTGTACTGTATTTCAGTAACCATCAGTACAATTTTGTTGGTCATTCAAATGAACATGCAACAGGTGGTCAAAACAATGAAGCTTGAAATCACTGTATATAAGATTTCAGATGCACAGAAAAGGAGCATGACTAAGAATAAAAGTGTGTCTGATAATGTTTTGTTGCTACTTGCAGCAGGGGCAACAGCAGCAGAAAAGCTTTTTGCAGGGATTATTCTTCTTGTATTTTACAGCCTGCTTGATCTGCGATGAGGCCTCCATCACGTAGTCTTGGGTGGAGGAGACGTTGGCCTCAATGTTCTCCAGCATGCTGCCCTGCTCCTCTACCAGTATGGCCAACTGCAGGAACAGGTCATGGATGTCCCTGATTCGGCTCTCTAGGTCCAGGATCTCTTTGTGGCGGTTCTCGATCTCGGTAAGTGCGGAGCGTGCCGTCCTCCCATCGGTCAGCAAGTTCTCAGAAAAGACGTTCCACTTGCCCGTCTCTATCATTTCTTCGATTTGCTCGCCTGTTACCTCCCGGCCCATAATGCCCACTTGCCTCTGGATCCGGTTCTTGCAGTTCTCGCGCTGGACCTCTTCGGCCTGGTTGTAGTCACTCATGGCATCGTGGAAGGCACGGGTAAGCGACACGAACTGGGAGCGGACCATGCGTACCAGGGCTGTGCTGGGGCCTTGGTCATCTTCCAGTTCCTTGTTCAGGGCCCCCAACTTCTGTAGCCGCTTGTGGATGCCCTCCCCCCTGGTCTTGATGTCGCGGGCGATGGCATTGGAGTCGCGCTTGATGCTGCTGATGCGGCGGACAGAGGTGATGAAGCGTGTGTTCTGCTTGCCCAGCCGCTTGATATCAATCTTCAGGAGGGCGATCTCCTTCCGCATGCCTTGTGCCTCCCGGTACACATCGTCCATGATTCCCTCGCCCTGGAAAACCAGCTGCTGCTGGAATTCACCATCGTCCTCATCGCCTGCACTGACTTCGTTCTCTCCAGCGGAGGCCTGGGCCACGGCCCGCAGATCACTCAGCCTGTCTCGCATTCTGTCTGCAATGCAGAGGAAAAACAGCTGCAATTTTTTCTGCAACACTGAAGGAATCAAGGAAAGCTGCTGATTGGATGCACTAACCAAGGTGCTTTTTTTACATTCTTTTCTTCCAGGAAACCTGAAATGTATTTCCCACCTCTAATAATTAAGCATACATGCTAAATAACAACTTGGTTAAAGAACTAATACTAGCATTTCCAGTATTCATTTTCCATGACACTTGTTTCTTGTGGCACATTCTATGACATCTGAGTCTGTGTAATGTGACTTCCCTGGTGAACAGTAATTCATCATTCACACAACCATACCTACTCCACATCTGTCATATGTTGAAAAGAACAGAACAATGCCATCCCCTTTTTTTTTGTTTCACCAGGAATTGCTGCCCTTGAAACTGTGGAATAACATTCAGTAAGAAGCCAAATTAAGAAGGTTTGAATATCAAATGTAAAAAGACTCATTATACCTGATGGCAATAGTGCCTGTGGGACCTTTTCATTACTGTACTGTTAATTATTCACCACTTTCACAAACCCACAGCCTATTCCAAACATCATGTCTGATGTCAAAGCAGTCCATTTGTGTCTATGCCATTGTTAATTTAAGCAAAGCAGGTGTGTAATCTTATAAAGATACCACTCTAGAAAGTGTTGCACTGTGCAAACTGAGCAACGGTTTTTGCATAATTAAGCTATGCAGAGTTCTCTTACAGTACTTTAAGCTGTTAACGTGTGGGTTTGACACAATGTTTCTTTTTTAAAGGACACAACACATATGCCCTAACGCACATCTATTTTCAGTATACAGTCAATGATATGCCTGGCTAAATGGTAAGGTTGTGTAGGTTCAGTGATGTTGATTGTAGAAACACCTCTTTATAAGATGGGTGTTTTATAGCATGGTAAGCCATGACAAAATATGAAAGAAACGTACAATCCATATTTTGGAGGCAAAAAATGCAGCATATACCAAAAAATGTATATATGCAATTGTTCATAGACAAGAGCTATATATTTTCAATATATTCCTCAATATATGTCCTATATGCACAGAGTTATGAGACTTGAATTCATATTTTCAGACATGAAAACAAAACATCTTGAGATACTTTTTCCACTGTCATCTTATAAATGGAGTTATTTTCTAGTCCATGAGTACTCTTCACATGCTGGGTGTTCACATGTGGCTTTTGAACACATGATTTTTGAATGCGTGACTTTTTCGTAAGGGGCTGTCATTGTCATAAACCATCAATTAGATTATTTCACTTACTTGCCGATGTTGTTCATTTAATGATAATGTTCATTTAATCCTACAGATGATACAGAATGTCATTATTAATTTTACAAATTCTGAGCAAGGTTTTTTTATAATGCCCTTAACAGTGATAGTGATGATGTAAATAATAGAAAGTAATATTACAAAGTTGAATTAAAAAATCAGCTTGTGCGATAGAAACTGTCCAAACAAAAATGTATTAGAATAGGATGAGGTACTGGGTGCTCTCCATTGAGGAAAGGGTGAAAAAGTGGTATCACCATGATAAACTATAATTTCTGTTGCCATCCATTTTAGGATTGAGGTGGTATTTTCTGCTGCAAACTGCATCAGAATGTCCTCCTTTATTCAGGACAAATGACCAACACCACACATTTAGAATAAGGTTGACTAACATTAACAGTGGAAAAGAAGTAAGGATTTGCCCCAAAGGTCTAATGCAAGCATACTGCAAATATGAATGAATCCAGGTAACATTCTTAACCTTTTATTAAACGATACATTTGGAATCCATTTTTGATTACAGATCTACAGTTGTGTGAACATACTTTAGTCTCTTTTACAGTGAATTACTAGAAATTACTAGAAATCAAAACACATTGGTACATTTTCAGTGCATATAATAACATAATTACCTGTTTTATAGAATAGAAGCAACTCCCAAGTCTTGCATTAAAATAACTTGTTTGGTTGCTGATTCATAGATAATGTTTCATAGTGTCCTCAGCAGCCTGCCCACGGGTGAAGGCATTAAATAATTGTGTGTCGTAAGCTTAGTCAGTACAGAGGTCATGATAATGGGAAACATATTTATGTGTTTTTTTGGCTTTGATCATCATTATCTTACACCAAAAAACATTGATTTGGGCTTGACATACCAGTCCTTTTTTGGCTTTTGCCAAATAATTATCACATTAATCTAAAAAGATCACTAAAAACCTTTCTGGGATAAACGTCCTGCTTTGTTTCCACATAAGGCAAGCCAATATATCTTCATAAAAATAAGAAACACAAAAAAATACCATAATTCAGTATATAAACAGTACCTATGGCTGTAGCTACCTTTGGACACCCACTGTTTATGTTTTTCTCCTTCAATACCTCCTGTTGATCATAGGGTCACTAGGAGCCTAAAACCACTGGAGCAGTCAAGGCTCATCTACACTGCTTTTGTTGCTTTGACGTTTTTATCTGTTCTGAATTTCTGGCTTGCTGTGATTCGCTCTAAATGATGGATACGTATTATCGATACAAATGGCATCTATAACTGCAGGTGCATCCCCTGTTTTCTTTGGTACCACTGGAGGACAGAAGATCATTTTGTGGAGGTGGCTAACTTGCTAACCACTGAGCAAGCTCATGGGTGCTGCCATTACTGTTGCTGTTGTTCTCATTTGCATGTGTCTCAAATGTCTCTCTATGAAGCTGTAATGCCTACTATACATACTGTTACTGACAGTGTGTTTATCTTGTTGAGAAACCGCTATTTGTATATGAGTAACTCTTACTCATGCTCACGACGAGTGCAAATAAAGCCTGCTAAGAAGTATGTGATAAAGCGGGTTGTCCCTAGTTTGTCCTTCTGCAGTTCTTACTACAATTCAATGAGTAGCTGAATGCCTTTTCATTTCCATATTGTCCTAGGAAGAAAAAAAATTAAATCTTTAGAAACTAGAAACACCGCCTTGCGGTTGTATACCTCCGCCAACCAGTAGCCAGTGCTCTGTTTTTCACGGTGATGTCCTGGGGTGGTGGTATCAAGGCTTGGAGGTCAGCAGTCTCAACAAGCTGTTAAGGAAGGACATCACAGTGACCTTGACCTTTGACCACCAAAATCTAATCAGTTAATCCTTGAGTCCAAGTGGATGTTTCTGCAAATTTGAAGAAATTCCCTCAAGGCGTTCACGAGAATGGGACGGACGGACGGACGGACGGATAGACAACCCGAAAACATAATGCCTCCGGCCACGGCTGTGCCGTCGCGGAGGGATAAAAAGGAAGTAGCATTTCTATTCGTGGAGGGGGGAGAAGGATTTTGAAAATATCCAACAGAAATGCTGATCAAATGACATGGCCTAGAATGGGAGTAAAGAAACCATGGCTTTGAACTGTAAATTTGGACATTAAAACATTAATCTATTCTTTCCAAGCTGTTTGATTTCTCAGGTACATTTGTTTCCACTGTTGTTACAAAAACGCATGGACAACATCATGTCCACAGCATTAAAACAGAAGATTTTATTTGCTGAAGAAAATTACACAAAACTCAATTCATGGCTTTTTGAGAAACGTGAAAGTATGTCATAAAAGTGGTACCACATTAAGATTTCATGTGTAAAGACAATTACTGTCCAGAATACATTTATTTAAGGTTAAATTCATATTTGATCAGTATAGAGATCGATTAGATTTTTGGATATAATAATTGACGTTGTCCTGTCTACTGTTCACACAACTACACACGCAATACAAGCTGGCTGTCCATTTGATGGTGCCTGACCGATAACTAGTTAATTTTAGCTTCTAGAAATTTTGAGGACTTGTCCCAGTATTGCTGTTCTCTGTTCATTAACACTGGTGGTGGAACAATGGATAGAGTGTCTGTTATATATATAGTGCACATAACCTGTGGGTTAAACAGGATGTTAAGGCACACATAAATGTGTTGAGTCAATGTAATGAAAACAGGTCAATGTAATAAAAACAACATAATCCCCACAATAGGATGTGGTTTTACATGCTGACATTTATACTACTTATACGCCTAATACTGCCGTTGTCTGTTTACTTGGCAGGTGCCCTGTACAATGTGGGTTTAATAGCTCATGGTTGAACATACAGTATTAATTCATGGATATAGATGGATATTCACTAAGTAACCTCTGGTTAATGTAAAAATGGACCATGCCTTAGAAGCTCCTGCACAAATATCTGGATCCCTGCTCCTAATAAAAAATTCCATGAATAAATATAACGTCAAAATTTAGGGGTGGTAATAGCACTGTCACTTTACAGCAAGAAGGTTTGAATCTTGGCTAGGGGCCTTTCTGTGTGGAGATTGCCTGTTCTCCCCGTGTCTGTGGGGGTTTCCTCCAGGTATTCCAGTTTCCTCCTACAGTCCAAAGACATGCAGGTTAGGCTAATTGGAAAGTCTAAATTGTCTGTGGTCTTAAGTGGATAGTGTGTGTGCCCAGCAATGGATTGGTGTATTCCTGCCTCTTGCCTGTTGCATGATGGGACAGCCCCCCCACAAGGACCAGGAATAAGCAGGTCAATCGATGGATGTCAAAATATTTTTTAAAAATATTAAAATGGTGGGTAAATCTGCAACGGGTAGTTTGTGTGTGGCTTGGGGGTAGAACTGATGTTTTGCTGAAAGAGATTGTCAGACTGTTGGTTCAGGGACTTCTGGATTCAGGTCCATTGTTTATAAATGCTTGTTGACAAGGATTTTAAGTCTGGCACTCTCCCCTCGATGGCTGTAAAACATCAGCTATATAGGCAAAAAGTGCGGAGAGTAAATTAGAAGATGTTTTTTCCCCCACAGAATACGACCACAGAAGATGTATAACAATAGTAGAACACAAATTCATGCTTGTGTCCTTGCGGTGACAGATCGCCACCATCCTTACTCATTCACCTCTTTGTGTGTATCCAGTTTATTTCTTCCAGTAGTCTTTCTTTTATCATTCTTCACATTTTCTATTGTCTAAATATAAACAATGTGATTCCAGTTTCCTGCCAAAGCAAACCACTGGCTCTGTGTTTGATTCAATGACCAGGGGGTCATCAACGTGTCCGTGGCAAGACTTGTCTATGTCCATGGCAAAAAATAAATAAATAAATTTTTAAAAAATTGATTGGGAAAAAAGTTTATTTTTTTCCCATGATAATACACATTGCAATCTGTTTGAGAACAGCGAGGAGCACAATGAAGTGAGCAAACTTGCAATACTCCTGCTCACATTAAGCCCAGACACCTGTAGCTGTGAGCGTGGTTTCAGTCATATGAACATTATTAAATCTCAAACACGAAATGCCGCATTGATGCCTGTTTTAGGATTACCACCTGCTCATATACAATGGCTGACTTTCCAGTCTCCAAGTTTTCATCATAACAAGGTAAGGCACTGTTGTTTTAATGTTAGAAATTCTATCATCATAAATTGTGTAGCATATTAAAATATGTACTATGGCACATTGTGAGGTCTAGCATGTGAGGTCTAGTGTTTCTGATAATATTTGACCACTTCAAGTTTTGTATGTCCGGGGTAAAAATCGCATTTTGACCAAAAAGTCCGTCACAAGCCAACACGGTGATGACCCCTGTCAATGACAGATAAGGGCTGAGAAATCCAAAAGACTCCTTTATGCTTCAGATATGACTAGAGGCCTAAACACAGTGCTGGTGTGAACTGGCAAAGAAGCAGTTATGCTCCTGAACATTCACCGCTGTTGTGAGGTCCATTAGAGCGTAACGAATTAACTGATCTCATTCCACGAATTTATGGGCATACCGCACCCTTCACTACGTTAACGCTCTGTGCCACTGCACATCAAACACAGCGACGCCTGAAAAATGCAGTCGACATTTGCTTAACAGAGATTTAATCAACTAGTCACGTGCTTACATTGTAATTCTGTCTACAGGAAGACGTAGAGAGATTCGCGTCTTTTTAGTTACATTTAAGTAAACTTAAGATGCTCAATAGAAAACATTCTCAGAGATGGAGATTCGTTGATTAATTAAAATGCATGATATTCCGTTATTTTAACAAATACGGTCCGATTGAAACTGTGTTCTGGTGTAAAAAGCTGTATCAGGGTTATGCAGTGAAGTCTATCTGCTCCACCAACAAAACGATCTGTTTCTGTAGGCTATTTTGACAAGTTGGTGTGGGTTGGGGGACCCATTCGTCGACAACTGTTGATTAAAAATGGCATCTGTCGATGTTTCGAAAATTGCATTAAATCGCGTTTACTTGTGCGCAAATAACTGAGATTTCATTTTATGTCAAAGCATATACAATGCTTACTTTTCCCGCTAATGTAAGTTTCCGAATATCCATCAAATATAATATCTCAAAAAAATATATATATGTACAGGCTATAAACAAAGTATGCGTGCCTTTCCGAATAGGGTTTCCGCCACTGTAGGTCGGATGCAAATGTAAAAAAAATCTTTAAAAATAACTTGTGCAGTTGATTAAACAGTCCATAGACCTGCCTTTATGCCCAGTATAACACAAGTTGCTTGTCAACTATTTGGGTTTTTATAAGTGCAATACAGAAAGGTAATTTATGAAGGCTACGGAGTGTTAAAGGCTACAGTGTAAACATAAAAAGATACATCATGGCCAAATGTGTAACCAATGCGAACACAATTCTTTTATAAACAAGCATCTGGGCACACTTGTCTAATCGTAAACACTCAGGGCATTGCTTGTGTAAATTAAATAATACTGATTCTTCAGATCTGCTCTATTCAGTTGTGGACAGTTGTTCCACACATGAATGTTGAACTTTCCATTGCGTGGAAACCCAGCCCACAACTGAATTAACCTGATGCAAATTGTTTTTTGAGCGCGCGCGACGAATATATATTCACAAAGTGCAAGTTACTCAAATGTAGGCTATGCGACTAGGCTATGCCAAACCTCGAAAAAAACTGACACTTACAAACACGTCCTACAAATAATCTAGGAGTTGGCTATTCGTAGTTAGGCTAAATCACACGTCAATTTAAAATTTGACGAGAGAAAATTACTATACCTTATTTCATGCACCGTAGCCAGTTCAACGACGCAAATGTTGGCTAACAATCATAATCAAACTTATTTGCTTTCACTCTCCAATATTATCATATTCGATGCTTCTTCTATGAAGTACTGTAAAGACTGGTTCATGGGTGGAGTTCCCCAATGGTGCCGATAAAGTTCTTCCTGCACTACATGTGTGTCCTCGCATAATGCGGAAGACAATTTAACGTGAAGTTTTCATTCGAAGACGAACAAGTGGCACAGAGTAACAGAGTTGCCGAAAGAGTTTGCCTGCATGCATGCGATTCGCAACCATTCTTTGATACATGGTGATAATCTGGTTGTACATTTTAATCGGTAGCTTGCTACTTGACGTTACTGTGTGTTATTACTGTTTCGGAAAACAGGAAAGCTCTTCTTTTTTTCTTTTTTATAAATGAGGTGACCTTTCGACCATATAATGCATCAGTTTTTTCTAAAATATTTGGGGACAAATGCGCATGACTGTGATGATCATTGATAGTCTATAGTCCAATATATAATCTCATATATTACTTTTTAGGCATTTGAGAAATCAAAAAGGAAAACCATTTCCTGCCAGCCAATTTGAATTAATTTACAACTCTGCTTCATTAATGTACACTCTGTAGTTAGTTAATTACATGTGTGCCCACACTCATTCTCATGCTTCAATGGCAGTACATTCCCTGTTGCAATCATTTGTGAAGCAAACAGATAGAATTTGTGTATCTGTATGTTTGTTTGTATCTCTTGTTGGTGTCCAGTTTGAACCCTGGTCATGGTCAGGCCTGTGCTGTGGATATTGTCCTGGAAACTGTATCCTATATCATATCTGGTGTGTATTGGTTCAGGAGTGGTATTTAGATGTCCCAGATGCCACTGTCAAGGTCCAGGACATCTCTATGCCAGCTTTCAGTCCAGGTGAGCATGACATGGGTGTCCTTGCCCCCTTTCAGAACATTGTATAACATACCATTGGTCTACATTTCTTATCTCTCTGTCCACTACATCCATCGGCTTCTGGATGATCATTTTATTGTCCTCCTTGCGGGTCATTTCCATTTTATTGTAGACCTCCCTCTGGACTTTGTGTTAGTGGTGACTGTCACTGTATTCCTGCTTTAGAGCAGTCATGCATAATATCTATGGTTCACCTGCCTGTTCATGTTTGGGGTAAAAAGTCAAATAAAAGTCCAGTGGTGAATTTCTAAGCCTATTTACACCACATCCTGGCCTTAGCAGTTCAGAGGCTGCATCTTCCAACAACCAGTTCTGGGGGCGTGTGCTGCAGTGCTGGGGAGAGGTGGACAGTACAGCACTGACTCCACCCACTTGTTCCTGCTAGAAGCCGTCAGTTCTTTTTGTCTGAAACAGAGAGACAATCTGCAGATGGTCACAGTGAAAAAAATTATGCATTGGAATTGTCATATACCTAATAATGACTACACCTGTATTTTCTTAAAAAATAACTTTCATGGATACATATTAAGTGTACTCTTTTAGACAGACACATGAAGTTCACAGCAAGACAACAGTTCTCAAGACAGCTTGAGTAGGCTGTGTCAGTAGTCAGTTCTGATAGGCTGATTTGTCTTTCCCAGTGAGGGACCTATCTTTTAAAGTGCAATATATTCACATTTTCCAGTAACATTTAACCATCATTTTATGTCCTGAAATCTCTTTCAGCCACAAAATGAGCTTTACTGTTGCACATTACGTTGTGATATATCCATGTGCTGGCATATCAGCATTCCTAAAATTGAAAAGTCTTGGTTTGCTGAAAATGTAATTTGTCATTAAAATTCCAGGCTTCCAGTAGCTTTTCATTTCGTAACCCCTTAAGTTTATGAAGAACACTGGTTTTTTCCTGCTGTAAATAAAGCAGTGCAACCTTTTCCATGTGATCTGGCTCTGGGCTGAGAAATCAGGAACAGGGTAAACCTGTTCTGGTTCAGTGTTACAATGAGCGATGAAACTCACCAAACCAGTTTGTACCACAGGTCAGCCATTATGAAAAAACCAAAGGTTATATTTGTCAATATACTGTGTAGTAGAATGGGGTTTTGAAAATACAATGATTGCTTGTATACATCTCATTTTACTCTTAATTAACTTGTGTATGTTGCTCACGCACATTTACGCATATATCTTAGCATGCCATGTATATTGCCATGTATACATGCTTTCAGAAGCACTGCGCAGAAGCACTGCGCACACAAATGAAATGGAAAATGAATGATGCATTTTCTTCATATATGTAGAACATTTTGATGCCAATTTTAAAATATAAAATATATATCCTTGGATTATATAATGTAAGAAGAGGATTATCTTTTTGATAGCACCCACGTTTTTTACTCATTCATACACATTATAAAATGCATAAAATTACATTTTAATTCACATGCCATTATGTTAGTCAGGCATATGTTGTAGTTTTATAATAATCCAGCTGTTATATTTATTCCTTTGTTTCCTAAATTATTTTCATATTTGTACATATTCGAATGTCCACACCAAATGTTATAGTTGGACACCATTGACTAAAATCTGGATCAGATTCCTTCTCAAAATGGGTAAGGACTTACCATGTCATTGCAGTCCAAAATAATTAAAAAAGAAAAGCCGGTTGGAAGAAAGAAAATCTTGGTGCAATCCATGCATAGAAATGGCATTTTACCAGCAGTAGTCATGACACTGGGAACAAATCAGTAATTCACACCAGAGCACACTTCATATGAGATGAGTGCTAACTTAGTACCACTCTGGAAAATTGCTGTAAATTGTGCCTCCATTCTCTTAGCCTCTTAGCTGACTGATACAGCAGAAGCATCTCCTTGTGTATGCAGACAGCATGGAAGGTACTTCCTATTGTACTTGTGGGTGTGGAAGACCAGATTGGACCATCCTGAGGAGGAAACTGTCATTGTTTGTCTGGTTTTGCTGGTAAAGAAATGTGAGGCATTTCGCTGTCACTCTGGCCATAGAACTCTGGAATGCAAGAGTTGCTCTGCGTTCTGGCATGAGGAAATAGCTGATATAAAATTTAAATAGTCAGACTTTACAGTACTATGGTTTGAATTGGGATCCTGCACTAGCCTAAAGAAGCTGTACATGTCAACTGTACATTGTGTGGCAAGGGTCATCAGATAGATTTTAAGTATAGAATCCAATTGCAGTCTTTATTGTAGACATTTACTGTGACTGTAAAATTCCTCTTCAAATGTATGACAAGTTCTTGGAATTCTGCATTCTAAAATATTCTCAATGGATTTCTGCTTTGCGTTAATGAATGTACGGTTACAATACAGATACTACAGGCACTCTACATCTGATGTGCCTGACAAACTTTTCATATAACAAGGTTCTCAGGAAGATTATATAAGACACAGACACACACACACACACACACACATGGTTCATAACTGTTCCTAATAAATAAGGCCTCCCACTGCACTTTTAATGACATCAGTGTATTCAGTTTCAGAGAGAAGAATCAGGAAAAAATCCTGAAAAGCATTACAGTGATATTTTCTAAACCTGAGGCAGTGTTGTATTTCACAATACCAATCATTGTGTGAAGCATATAACACAGTAACATTAGCTGTCTCTAGCTAGCCTAGTACACTGTGTTGCAAGCTAGTTATCGATAGTAGTTACCTGGTGGTTGATTGCTTGCAGTAAAGCAGCACTATCGTGCATGCACATAACATTTTTCTTTAAAGCTTGTAAAGTTACAAAGAATACCGTATAGCTTTGTTGTTTAGTCTTCATCTGTTTACCTGACAGTAGCTGAATTGATGTTACATCATTAGCCAGCTACCCATGTCACATGGATGCAGGTCCTTTTTTGTAGGCATAAGGAATGTCAGAATGTAAAAGACCTAGCTGTTCAAAGTATATTTGTGCAGGTGCTGTATGTGGATGGATGATATGATGACTATATTACTTTAAGCCTATAGGTGTTTGGTTATTATTATATATTGTGAAACAACAACAAAAAGATTGTGAAGGAAGTAGGCATGCACATACATGTGTAATTTAACTTCAATTATTTCCTTGTCCTTCCGTGTTTTTTTTTCAGTGTGTGAAGTATTAAGTAAGTATTGGTGTTCAGCAGTTGTCTACGATCATGAAAATGCACTTCTTGTACGTCGCTTTGGATAAAAGCGTCTGCCAAATGAATGTAATGTAATGTAATGTATTGGGTGGAGTGGGAGGATTGTGCATCGGAGGATTGAGGAGTATGGAGAGAAGAAAGAAGAAGAGAACAAGTGCAGCGAAAAAGAGCATAGGAAAGAAGAGGTGTAGGGTGAGAACAAAGGTTGAAGAGAAGAGAGTATGTAATAAAGTATGGAGAGGAGGAAAGTATATAGACAGGGCCAAAGCAGAAAAGAGAAGAGTGAGGAGTGTAGAGCAAAGGTATGTTATGCAAGTTTTAAGGCATCCCTATGGCAATATGACAAAAGGTTTATGTTTTAGTTTAGTTATATTTACACATGGCTCAGTTAATCAACAGTATAATATGGTCAGGTATAGTAAAGGAGCCCTCCATGTGGATAGAAAATGAACAGATTCAGGGCTAAAGTAAAGCTAGTGAACTGGTCCTTCTGGGCCTTCTGAAATTGAATGTTATATACATAAAACAATACAATAAATAATAATTAATTAATTAATTTCTACCTATTATGAACATTTTCATGTTCTTTTTATAGTTCCCACCCCTTGATGTTAACTCTTTAATTCACCTTTTTAAAATTTAATTATCAATAAGATGTAATGTACATATTTTGCTTTGCTGAAGTTCACATACTGTATATTCAGTTCATCTGCAGTTATATTCATGTTCATTCTCAGTTATCACTTATTTGAGTTGTTGGTGGGAAACATAGAATGAACTAAGAAGTGAACATAACGCTGCCTGTGAATAGTTTCAACAACACTGCATAAAATTTCCCATGCGATATGAGTCATGCAGGGGAGTTTCTCACTTAGGGGTGGTGAAGCAATGCTCATTATAGGAAGTGAAGCCACCAGAGCAAGTCTGTGGGTGAGTCACGCTGGTGACAGTGCAGTGCTATTTTAGGGAAACAAGCCTACCAGCCTACTATGCTCAGAATTGTGGAGGGAGAGAGAATCACGCACAACCTTTCCTAGCTTCAGGTTTGAGTCTTATTCATTGCAAGAAGAGAAAGTGGCACTAATTCTTTGTTCCTCAGGCCTAGAGGAACTTGTGGTACTGAACGTATTTCTGGCTGCACTCTAATCACATTCAACAGTGACTATGTGCCTGATCTCTGGCCATATTCTCTCACTTTTTAATACTTGACTGCTGGAATTATTCACTTAATTTAAAAATCGGTAAAAATCTCAAACACCTAACAAACAGAGATGGAATAAGAATGCCATAACAAGTTTGTACAAGTTGTGGGGGTTGGCTTACAAGTGTAGTATTTGTAAAGAGTGAATTACACAACTGACTATCTAGTGTGCACAGAAGATGTACAGGGAAACATAGTTCTCATTATGGTTGCAAATTGTATTTCAATGTGGAGTGAGACTGACTGTTGTGTGCAACCACAAGATGGCAATACACCTAAACAGATGTGGAAATCCACTGACTAATAGCAGCATCATTGAGGTTAAAAATGATTTGTAGTTCTCAACATGATTCAGTTTGAGTCAGATTACCTGACAGGACTGGATATTTCTGAGTAAAGCAGTCCTTGGTGGGTGGGAAGAATCAGACCTGTATGAAAAGTACACAATATAAAATATTACTATGGAACATGTTTGGACATATTTAATAATTAACAACAGAATAGGATGTAATAGTAATTAACTATATGTTTACAAGAACTGAGAATGTTGACAGGTTAGGGATGTAGACAATAAACAGTGCTAACCTCTTGGGTAATGAATTTCCAAAAAAAGCAGAATGGACAGGCCCAAGTGATAAATGTAAAAAAATACCCGCTATGACTATTAATTTGTACCTTTTGACTTGAGGACCTGAAAACCCCACGCTTGCCCACATGCCTGCCTTGGGGAAAAGTGTCCCATGTCCCTTGTGAGCCAGAGGGAAAAGTGATCAGAAGACCTTGGCTTTCCCAGCTTTCCTTGCTGCAACTGAATGTTTTACTGAAACAGCTGCATACATTGCAATATTGTGCACGTGCGGAACAGTAGTGCCCCACCCAAGTGTGATGGATAGGGCAGTCTGACACAGGAGTGGACGAGAAAGGCCATGTCTGTTTCTGGATTTTATGTTATGTTTATGTTGCGTGATCTGACATTTTAGCTACATTTTTTAAATACTCAAAATTGACAGCTCAATTCCCCTACATGAATGTGGTCTAATCTACAAGCATTGGTGTATCATTAGCTAATTTGCTAATTGAGCCATGGAGATTGGTGGAAACAAAAGATCTGACAGCACTCTGGGAATGGAATTGCCCACTCCTAATCTAACAGCTCTCTCTCTCTCTCTACATTTTTTGTACATATTTTGCTATTGGTTTCACAGTGACACACAGTTACAGCTGCATAGGTTAATCGGTCCTGCCTTGAAATCACATGGGGGGAAGTCAGATGTTGCGAATTTGGTCCAGGCATGAAACACCTTAATTTAAATCTCATTACTAAATGCAGGTCAGATGAAACAGATTATAATATCAACATCAGCCAGTGTGCAGGAAGGACACGAGGTGCTTCTTCTGTGCATCTGATGCCTAGTGTCAGGTGATTGCAGTGTTATATGGAGTTCCCCAATACCAAAAGCCCCTTGGCTTTATGGGGTTTATATTATAAAAAGACATTAAGATTTAATATTTTCCCAAAACTTCTGGATAAAAAACTCATTGTTTCACAAACTGCTACACATAATGAAATTTCTGAACACTGAGGTTTTGTTTGGTTGTCAAAGCAGCTTGGTTTTCTACATTGAGTACAATGGGCTGTAAGCTCTTTTGCACTCAGCACGTGCAATATAGGCTGTTTCCTGTCACTTCTGGGTGCTTCACTGCCTGGCCTCTCCCACCCCTCCAGTTCCTATGTATGCCCTATGGTTTATGCCCACGCGTGTGTGTGTTTATTTCTGTACTGCTTCTGTCTTTCCTCTGTATTGTGTTTGCAGACCACTCATTACCATGAGTCATTTAAGCCTACTGAGTTGATTATGAATCTTGTGCTGACATTATCCTTTGCTTATTGCATGGAATTCTTTGCAACAAATAAATATTAATCAACTGAGGTAAATTGAATTGAAATAACCAGTAAGCCAGCTGCAATTAAAATTGTCACACTGTGGCTTATTTAAGTCCTGTTAAGAGGCACTGATGATCTGTTTCTTATTTGTTTTCTTCACTGTTTAGCATATTATTCTTGCAATGGAAGGAATTTGTATGACTGTCTTATGCCATTCAGGCCATTTGGGCTAATGCTAATGAGATGTCAATTTCATATTAACAGATCATACAATGTTTCAAACAGTTGGATGCATACAAAAAGTCATATAAACAGGTGGACCACGATTGGCAGTGAAGACACTACTCATACAAGGGTTTGGTTCCTCTCCTGTATTCCTGCCAGTGTAATAGAGAGCTCAAAATACTTTCTACTGAGAGCTCTTCCTTGAATATACTGAGCTACTTACTTTTTAATATAGGAAATTTGGGGATTTTATAGGCTTTTAGGATATTGTAAACCATGAAATTTATATAATTTTTTTTTCTCAGCAATAAATGAGGGCCTATGTCATTCAAATGGAAATCCAACATAAACTCACCAATTTTTTCATGACAAGAAAGGGCCACAAAATGGCTGTACGGTGAACACGCGCCACTAGATGGTGCTAGGGAAACAGTAATGACTTATTCAACCATTGGACAGAATTGTGGTGGTGGGATTTTGCTTTGTCACCTACTTTTTACTATGCATGTTTGAGTGCTCAAGTGGAATCTCCACATTAATAACACTTCGTGAAAAGCGGAGTTTCTGGAAGATATCCAACTTGTTAAATTTCAGATAAATTTGGGGTGTGTTGGTTGGGAGCAGTAGTTTCCCCATGTCAACACATGTATTTACAGAACCTTCTGCACACTCCCGGGCCACATCTGTGATCAGGGATTTCTGGACTAGGATATCCCCTATTGATTCATGGATGCCCTCGCACTGAAATTTCACAGGGTGTCCTGCGATGTGGATGGGATAATCTGGTCATTTATGCCAAGTCTCTTGACAAGTTTCGGATTTGCGTCCGGCCAGTAAATGCACCTTTTCATGCAGTGTAAACCATTAAATATGTGAAGATTGACTGCAGAATGAGAATAAACAATATTACATAATTTGTGTAATCGGCCTACTTTATGAAATTTTTTTGAAGGCTAATATAACTATGGATCTGTAGTTTGAAAGGGGGTAGAACTGGAACAGAGTTTAGGATTAAGATGTAGGGATAGTGATATTCTTATTTAGAAACCCTTTAGAGCCACATATACTGGAATCATTCACTGAACATTAATTGCATTGCGATACAGACAAAAAGTAGCCTACTGTAGCGGTAGCTGGCTACCCACCGTGTCTTGTGTAAAGTTGATACATACGTGTAACACTTCTTTGCGATGAACAGCTATTCTAAGATTTGGTTGAAGTATAGCCTGTTAGAGTGCATGAAGGATTGCATGTAAGGAATAAAAAGAGCATGTTGTCTGCGCACGTGTTCAGTTCTGTAATCCCATGTTCATGATTGACGCTGCATTTACTTTGGTCTGTCTTTCACTGAAATCTCTACAGTACTTTCGCATTGCCTGTTTTTTTTTATTTTTGATATAATTTCAGTTTTAGTGTGTGTGTTCAAGTGGCCCAGAAAGGTTTTGTGTGCAATAAAGGATATTTTAAATATTTACAAATGTTTCTGTCAATATGGGGATTTTTGAAATTGTGAAGCCAGAAATGCACTTCAAATAAATAACTCCAAGTTTATACAAAACATTACAATGAGGGTGTACTCTGTGTTCTGTATGTATTTTTTAATAAATAATCTTATATTCAGTTCAAACTATTTCATATGACTTGTGCTCAAGAAGATTGTAGCATGGCTTCCTACTGTATATAAAAATCACTGTACATGCCCTTCAGGATGAAGAGCTTGCACTGGTTGATAACTGATAAGGAAATAAGTACTTACTGGCACAATGTAAAAATGTATGTTTAACAATAAAACAATAATAATACTAATTATAACAATAAAAAGTCTATTCAACTACTCTGTTTATACATACAAATTCATGTGTACATATCATCACTGTATAAGCTTATTTATCTGAACAGTTACTGTACCTGAAGTGCTTTCTCTTGCTTTAAATCAAGAACCTCTGAAAGCCCTTATATCAGCCATTATGATAAAGCTGGTTTGTGTTGGGCTCGGTAGAATTGTGAGGTTGATCTGGTAACGGTGGGAGGAACACTGACAAAGGCTTTTTTCTGAAATGTTGGTTTAATAAATACAGCAAGGAGGAATTTGAGTGTGTGACTTATTTTTTATCATTTACGTTCCGTCAATCTGCATCTCTTTCATTTTTGGGTGTGTGCCATTTTTGTACAATATAAGGGATGTAAATGGATGTATGGTGGTTGGCCATCTTAAATGTGTGTATATAAAATATCCTGCTCTGCGTGTAAACCATGCACTAATAAAAATAAAAATAAATTTAAAAAACGAATTATACACCAAACCTGAAATATCCATAAAGTGAACTCTTCACTATTACATGCTCATGTAACTCTCCACTATTACATGCTTTTGTTTTTGTACTTTTCCCATCAGCAACAAAATATTTGGATTCCACAGACACTCGAATTCATCGTCAGTGTGTTCCATTTTTAATGGCTTTTGCATCTCATGTTTGTAGTGCACTTTACAGTGAAGGGGAGAAGCTCACCTTAACTACCGTTGATGAGTGCACCCAGCTGGTTGATGCATCACATTTTGCACCAGAATGCTGAACATCAGCTGAGGAGGAAAAAGCATGATGCAACACCAAGTATGTCTGGGCACTCTACAGGATGATGTCAGCAATCACAAGAAAAATGTGAATTTAGCCAGTGTAAAATATGCCTGAATTAGGTTATGTTGCCTGAATTTAGTTATTTCCGGTGAATAAAAATCAGTGGAACAACTGGCCTACCTTCAGGGTGCTGACAGCAACTGAGCCACACTTGGAAAACTATTTTCTCTCCTGCAGTTAAGTAATAAGCTGCACGTTAACAGGGCATTACAGTAATCTACCCAAGATGTAACAAAAGCATGGATCAGTTTCTTTGCATCCACCACTGACAAGAAGTGCCAGATTGATATGTTATGTAACTGAAAGAAAGGAACTCTGGATATGTTTTTTTATGTGCGTGTCAAAAACTAAATCAGGATCAGTGGTAACACCAAGGTCTTTCACAACCAATTTGGTTCAGCCAAACAACCATCACAGTTTAAAATAAGACTACACATTTTCTCCCCCTTTTAGAACCTAAATCCAACATTTCGGTCTTATCCAAGTTCAAGAGCAGAACATTAGAAAGCATCGAAACCTTGATATCTCCAACCATGAAAGTGGCAGTGCCTCACCAGGTTTCATTGAAATAAATATATATATATATATATATATATATATATGCGTATTGTCCGCATAGCAGTGGAACTCTATACCATGTGCCTGGATGATACTGCCAAGTGGTAGCCTAAATAAGGTGAAAAGTACTGGTCCTAGCACTGATCCTTGTGGAATACCATACAGTGTCTTCGGAAAGTATTCAGACCCCTTCACTTTTTCCGCATTTTGTTACGTTACAGACTTATTCTAAAATTGATTAAATTCATTTTTATTCACATCAATCAACACACAATACCCCATAATGACAAAGTGAAAACAGGTTTTTGGAAAGTTTTGCAAATTTTTTGTGACTCAGGTACATATCCTGTTACTCGGGAAGCGTTAATGATTTTTAGCATGTGCTGACCTAGTACAGGAAAGAGTTCTTCAACCAAATTTGAAGGAATCGGATCGAGCAGACAGGTATTTGGTTTTGAGGCCATACATGCTAATGGGCGTAGAAAAGTTCAGTGTCATGGTTTTGGGTGGCTTGAGCATTCTGCTGTTTTCCCAGCAAAATTTCTCCTACGGAAGATGGGGAGGAGAGCTTGGCTTGGGATTCTTTGGTTGATTGGGGAGCCCCAGTTGACGAGTTATCCTCTGGGAATTTCTCCGAATCTGATTTTAATTTTGAATCCATGCCCGACCTCCCTGGTTTGGAGGATTGTCAATTAGGGGCAGTGCCTGAATTCGCACTACCACCTAATGTTCCAGTTGAATATGCAGATCTTGCCGAAGTTTTTAGCAAGCAAAGATCTACTACCTTGCCACCCCACAGATCTTATGATTGTGCCATTGAGCTATATCCTGGCACAGTGCCCCCACGTGGTTCCCTATGTTCTCTGTCAGCCCCCGAAAGCAGAGCTATGAGGGAGTATGTTCAAGAAGCATAGGCTAACAGTTTTATTAAACCATCTACCTCACCGGCAGGGGCAGGCTTCTTCTTTGTGGGAAAAAGGGATGGGGGATTGAGACCCTGCATTGATTAGAGGGGGTTGAATAACATAACGGTGAAGAACCGTTATCCCTTACCACTAATGAACTTTGCTTTTGATCGCCTCCAAGGAGCGTCCATTTTTTCCAAACTCAGTCTCCGTAATGCCTAATATTTAGTGCGGATACGGGAGGGAGGTGAATGGAAAATGGCTTTTAATACACACGATGGACACTACAAATACCTGGTGATGTCGTTTGGCCTCGCTAATGCCCCCTCTGTCTTCCAGGCGCTAGTGAACGACGTGCTCCGAGATTCGTCTTTGTCAATCTAGACAATATTTTAATATTCTCCCCCAGTCTCTCGGAACACAAGAGACACATACGCCAGGTTTTAAAAGCTCTTTTAAAGGCCAGGCTTTTTGTCAAGGCAGAGAAGTGCCTGTTCCATGCCAAATCGGTGTCGTTTTGGGTTTTATCATTGCTGAAGGGGCGGTTCAAATGGACCCTGAGAAGGTCTCAGCGGTTATGAATTAGCCTACCCCGCAATCCGTCAAGGACGTCCAGCGGTTTTTGGGGTTTGCTAATTTTTATAGGCGGTTAATTAGGAATTTTAGCTCCGTGGCCGCACCGATCATCGCGCTAACCAAGAAAGTTTCTCCTTTAAAGAATTAAAGAGGAGGTTTAGCTCGGAGCCTATCTTCATCACGCCCAATCCTTCTCTCCCCTTTGTGGTGGAGGTGGACGCCTCAGAGGTTGGGGTGGGGGCCATTCTTTCTCAGCGTGCGCCACATGATAACAACCTGCATCCTTGCGCGCATTTTTCTTGGTCTCTTTCCCCAGGCAAGAGGAATTATGACATCAAAGATCGAGAACTTTTGGCTGTTAAGCTGGCACTAGAGGAATGGCGCCATTGGTTGGAGGGCACGGAACATCCCTTTATGGTTTGGACCGACCATAAAAACCTTGAGTATATCCAGCAAGCCAAAAGACGCAATTTGCGGCAAGCCCATTGGGCGCAGTTCTTTGCCCGTTTTAACTTTTTATTGACATACCGCCAAGGGTCGAAAAATGTTAAACCGGATGCACATCCATGATCCATCAGACAGGGACCCTGCCCCTGAATCCATTGTTCCTGCCACTCAGATTTTGGCTCCGGTTTTATGGGATGTTGAGTCTGTGGTGCAGAAGGTTTTGTGTCTGGACCCGGGTCCGGGTGGTGGACCGCTTCACTACCTCTTTGTGCCCTCTAGGGTACGGTCCCAGGTGCTGCAGTGGGGACATTCCTCATTCCTCCCAGCTCCACCGGACGAAGGACTTCCTGTCCAGACGGTTTTGTTGGCCTGGTATGGAGAGGGATGTTCGAGAGTTCGTTTCGGCTCGTTCGGTCTGTGCCCGTAACAAGGGATCACAGCTCCCACTCTTGGGGTTCTACGCCCGTTACCCATCCCTAAGCATCCTTGGAGTCACGTCGCCTTGGATTTTGTCACTGGCTTGCCTGCGTCGGACGGCAACACTGTGATTTTTGGTGGTCGTTGCCCGGTTCTCCAAAGCGGTACATTTTATCGCTCTGCTGAAACTGCCATCAGAGCCGGAGACCACACGGTTGGTGGTCGACCATGTTTTTAGATTGCACGGCCTGCCCCAGGACATTGTGTCTGATCGCCCCAATTCTCCGCACGATTTTGGCGTTCCTTCTGTGCTCGACTGGGGGCGTCAGTCTGTCTTCGGGATTTCACCTGGAGGCTAACAGATAGACCGATCGCACAAACCAGACATTAGAGAGCACGCTCCGTTGTCTGGCCACGTCCAACTTGACCTCATGGAATCGTCACCTCGCTTGGGCTGAACGCTGCGTAATGTGTCCATGGGGCTCTCGCCATTCGAGGCTTAGATTAGTTATCAACCCCCTCTGTTCCCCAAATTAGAGAAGGACGCAGAGGTACCGTCCATTGGGTTCTTTGTCCGGAGGTGTTAGTCCGTGTGGAGGAGAGTGCGTGCGTCTCTCCTGCGCTCCTCGGCGAAGCAGAAGGAACTGGCCGATAGGCGTCGCCGCCAGGCTCCTTCTTATCGGGTTGGTCAATGGGTGTGGCTATCCACGTGGGACCTGCCGTTGCGAGTGGGATCTCGTAAACTCGCTCCGCACTTCGTGGGGCCTTTTAAAATCATCCAAAAGATTAACCCGGTCACGGTTCGCCTACAGCTTCCTCGCTCTATGAGGATTCACCCAACATTTCATGTCTCTCGTCTGAAGCCAGTGCTCATTAGCCCATTGTTCCAGCCGACAAGCCGCCGCCTCCACCTCCGTTCGTTGGGGGAGGTCCTGTGTATACAGTGTTGCGTATTCTGGCTGAGAGATGTGTGGGCCGAGGGGTTCAGATCCTCGTGGATTGGGAGGGCTATGGCCCTGAGGAACGCTGCTGAGTCCCCTCTACGGACATTTTAGACCCAGAGCTTATTCCTGATTTTTGCAGTTGTGGTTCGGAAAGACCGTCTGGTGCAGTTCCTTAGAGGGGGGGGTCATGTCATGGTTTTGGATGGCTTGAGCATTCTGCTCTATTCCTTTCCACCCCTGCTTCTCTAATTAGAGTTTGTCACGTCGTTTGGTTTAATGGTCCGTACGCATGCAGAATTCACTCTGCCTACAGACCCCTTCCGCGCTGATTAGTTCAGTGCTTGGCAGGCGTGTTGATTGCGTTCGCTGCAGCACCTGTCTAATGTTACTTAAGGTGTGGGTTCACGAAAGACGGCGCTTTAGTGTCATCTACACATGAGAGCCAGTACTAGTAACTAAACAGTGCTTCTCAGCGCTTCGTACTTTATATAAGCTCATGGCCAAGAATTATGTCCATGGCCGTTAATAATCTCTCGCGTGAAAATTATATAAAGGAGGTATCTGGTTTTGCACGTCCATGACTCCTTTAGTCAGGATTGTCATGGGGTAGAGAGTTAGGAGGAGATCCGTTCTGCGAGTTGTGCAGTTAGTCCTCTCTCTCTCTCTGAGCTACGGAGGTTTTTGAGTGCAGCGCCCAGAGGTTGGGTCTGTATCAGCTTGCTCCGTTGGGCTATTGTTTATTTTATTTTTGTTCTGAGTTTTGGAGAACCTATCTACTCCTTCCCCTTGGTTCGGAGTCCTCCTTTTGAGGTTCCCTTGTTTAGTTGGGATATTCCTGTGGAGTAGTAGTTGTTTCTGTTCGTTTATTCTGACCCTTCCTCGATCTTGGAAGAGATTTTGTGGCGTGCTCAGCTTTTAGCGAGACGCTTTATTAAGATCCCTGTTCGGTTGCGCTTGGTCTTCGTCCCCAAACCCTTACATTCAGTGCCACTGTTTGTACAATTTCCTGTTGTAACCAAGCACTGGGCTGTTTATTTATACTATCAGGAGTAATGTATGATGGAGGAGACAGTTTGGAGATCTGGGTCTCTAATAGCCTCAATTTTCAGATCGAAAAAGTTCATAAAATCATTGCTGCTGTGATTGGAAAGGATAAGATGAAAAGTCTGATGATGGTTCTTTAGTTAATTTTTGCACAGTACTAAACAGAAATTTTAGGTTATATTTGTTTTGTTCAATTCGTTTAGAGAAAAAGGCAGATATAGCAGATGCAAGAGCTTGCTTGTATTGAAGGAGGCTATCTTTCCGTGCAAGACGATCCAATTTTTTTGTGGACTGCTTCAGGGCCCGGGTGGTGTCATTGTACCAAGAAGTGTGGCTTTTCTGACTGGAATTTTTTAGGGGGGCAACCATATGTGCTTCTGAGAGTAAGAGTTAACTGGTTAGTCAAGTGGTCCAGTGATACTTCATCAGCTTTTTCTTCACTAGAGAGGAATGACTCCAGAAGCATATTTATAAACTTAGGAATGACCTCAGGGTTTAATGATCAGCTGCAGTCGTGTCTAGGCTCTGATACAGGTGGGATGGATGCCTTGGTTTCAAAGGCAATAAGGAAATGATCGGATAGTACTGGCTTATATGGCACTAAATCTACGGTATGGCTATGGTAGTGAGTAGGCTCATAAACATTCTGTACAAAACCAATTGACAATAATAGAGGCAAAAGCTGTTCCAAAGGGATCACCGCGTTTATCCACGATTCAGTTCTCACCCATGGTGATCCATGCTAAAATCGCCAACAATAACGACCTTGTCTGCTGAAGTTGCAAGGTGTGACAGAAACTCAGCAAATTCAATTTAAAAAATCAGAATAAGGCCCAGGTGGCCTGTAAACAGACACAAGAAAAAAGTACTATGTGTGACCACTTATTTTAGCCAGATCAGGCTGTACAGTTGAGACCAGAAGTTTATAGACACCTAGGCTAAAGACATTCACACTCAATTTTTTACAACTCCACACATTTTATGTTACCCTAATTGACTTAACACAGGGAATGTATGGTATCTACTTTATTTCCATTAGAGGTCATTTCAAAATAATAGCTAAGAGACAGATTTATTTCAGCTTTAATTCACGATATCAGAATTCCAGTGGGTCAAAAGTTGGCATACACTTTGTTACTATTTGGTGACATTGCCTTTTAATTACTTAACTTGAATCAAACGCTTGGGGTAGCCTTCCACAAGATTCTCACAATACTTTGCCGGAATTTTTACCCATTCCTCCTGACAGAACTGGTGAAACTCAGTCAGGTTTGTGGGCCTGCTTGCTCTGACACACTTTTTCAGTTCAGTCCACAAGTTTTCTATGGGATTTAGGTCAGGGCTTTGTATTGGCCACTCCAATACTTTCACTTTGTTGTCTTTAAGCCATTTTGTTACAACTTTTGAGGTATGTTTTGGATCATTGTCCTGATGGAAGACCCAGTTGTGATCAAGTTTTAACTTTCCAGCTGATGTCTTGAGGTGTTGCTTCAGTATTTCTAGATAATCCTCCTCCTCATGATGCCGTCTATTTTCTGAAGTGCACCAGTCCCTTTTCCAGCAAAACACCCCCGCAACCATGATGCTGCCACCCATGCTCACAGTTGGATGGTGTTCTGAGAAAAGCCCACCTTTCCTCATACATAGCGTGTCTTTATGGCAATTTTTGTTCATCTGACCAGAACATCCTCAAGGCTAGCTAAAATTGTCTCATTGTTCAAATACTCACGGACTGCACTGTGTCTTTAAAGTAACAATCTCAAAGATTTCAGTTTCGTTCTCTATGTTGGTACCAATGGCGAGAAGCGGTAATTGTAGGTGTGTTTTTGGACCTCACTTCCCATAGATCCAACCGGATCCAACCAGTGTGACGTCAGTCAGTTGGCACCTGGGCCACGCCAACTATTACACTTATTATTTACTGAATAAAAAATGGTTGTTATACAATTAACGTTATGTACATACTCATTCATTGTCTAACATTAGGCTAACTTAAGCTGTCTTTACACTGCCGAGCCAGGTTAAAATGCTGTAGCAGACCTGGGGTAGAATTAGTGATGATCAATTTCCACAAACGTTCTTTATCCACTTTTTGCTCGGTATGAACATCTTTACAGTGCAGAGAAGAATTTGCGGGATTCGCTGTGACTCATGCAATTATGTATCTCGTGCATCATCATCGTGAATGATTGTTGTGTGATATTTTTGAAACAACAACTGCCTTGTTTCTGGTTTTGCTAGCTAAACTGTTTGAGAATAAAGCTGAGCTTGGTGTTAAAAACAAAAACAAAGGAGATTTCATCAAAAAAGGGCATCAAGGCTGAAGGAACATATGTGGAAGCGTAATAAAATAATAACAACGCTAATCCATACTGCCATATTCTTTTATTTAGTTTTCTCCGGCTTGACATCTTTACATAGAAATCAGACCCCACTCTGCTCCACGTATACCCCGGCTTATATATTGATGAACTTGATGGCAATGTAAATAACGGTAACGTTAAGGTCAGTTAAGATCAATGATTCGCAACGAGACGAAACAGTTTTAGAATGTTGCAGAAAAAATTGCAGCCGTGTGAACTGGTTGCAGAGCCTCTGAATGGTTGCCTAGGGTCTCAAAAGACCCACCTTGTCAAATTGCCATGTGCAGTTTTAGAACGTTTACAATCAGACGTCTTGGAATTTTGCAAGTTGCATCCAGTCTCGTTGCAAATCATTCATCTGAACTGGCCTTTAGTTTGCTACATTGCAACGCTGCAACAAGGTAGCATTGCATTCGAGAGACGGTTTGCGAGGTCGGTACCGGTCGGTAGCGTTAGCTAGCATTTTTTCTAATTGTTAGCTGACATTAGATTGTGTTAATTACATTAGCTAGCTAGCTAAATCAACGTTACCTGATATGAGAGATGGATATTGTGCGCAACGTTGTCTAAACTATTGTTGCCTTTATTGACATGGGCCGGTAGCTAGCGTTAGCTGTGCAAATAGCTATGTAATTTAGTAACGTTACATTGCCATCAAATGTAATACGAAATCTACATCAAGAAATAATATGACCTCTCATGTTACACAAAAACTTATTAGGGTTCCATAACCCCCCCACCTTTAACGCTAGCAGACACCCGAAAAAACAGTATGCCGCTCACACACAAGTGAGTTGAAGAGCAAGCCTGTTGCGTTAGCTCCGCCAACCCTCTCTGGTGGACCAACCACTGATGGGTGATGGAAAACTATCATGCGCCACTTGTGATTTTTTCCCAGGAATGTCGCCACAGACATCCAGTTCTTTAATCATAAATAATAATAATAATAATAATAATAATAACAATAATATAAATTAATATAATAATAGGCTCAATCACCATTATGTAACCTAATTCAGCGATAGATAATGACTTAACAGACATTAATGAAAATCTTCGAGATTATTACTTTAAGTAAGATGTATTTCATGTGCAAAAAGTGAAGTAGAGTACTTACACAGGCTTATCAGTTGGTGTAGCATTGTCATTCCAGTGTATATGGAATTTCTGGTTCTGCTGAATAACAATTTTTCAACCAAAGTTGAATAACAGCCAGTTGTTTTGCCACCTGTTGTTAAGTCATGACCTTGAACTCAAATGGGTACATTAAGAATATACATAAATCAAAATTTTTTATAATGTTACATTTTCACTGATTTTCATACCATACATTGGATGACATAGAATTTTGTCGAAAGCATACACTTCAGCACACTGTACATATGTGTGCACATTTATACCATTTTTAAGAGAGACTTGCTAAATTTTCTGCTTAACCAGGTGGTTCTTCACAGGTGTCTTGTGTTATATCATATACTGCTGTGAGTATCATAATGTGGTATGGTGGTCCAAATTGCTGTTTTCTTATCAGTTATACCGAATAATATAAGACTACAATATAATGTTCTCATGGTAATTATCATCAAAGAAGTATGTGATTATACGTGTTTGATCATCCATTCATTTTTCTGCTGTAAACCTACAATGTTGACATCTCAGGAAGAAGAAATTGTCTGAAAAAACATGGGCCTCCACTCTGTGATTTTACAGTAGAATGTATTCTATGCTGCAACAGCGGCAAATCAGTGGCATATCTTATGGCCTGCTAGTATTGCATCTGTTAGTGTTTTCTCCCATTTTGCAAAATTATTAGCATACCAATTGATCACAAAATGGTAGGCTACATTAATAGCATCTGCTAATATCTGAAAGGTGAATATAATATTAAATAAATATTTTGTTGGTTAATCTTCTTTTACCAAAAACACAGTTCCTGATCCTTTATATTTTTACTTAAATGTAATCATTTCATTTATACTCACTTGGCAGCATTAGTGTTGTGTCGTTCGTGAACGATTTGTTGAAAAGAACAAATCTTTTGGGTGAACAAACTGAACTGATCCGTTCATTTCTCAGTCAGTTCAGTTGAGCTCTCAGTCAGTTGCGAGCGAATGTGATTCGTTCACAGGGATACACTGAACGGTGCATGATCAGTGATTCGTTCACTTAACGTATACAGTGAACGTTAGCCCTGAGTGATAGACAGTCGCTGAGTCGCTCAAGCCAGCCCCTCTCCTTCTCTCTCATGTCTTGAAGTCTCGAAGTAGGAAGTAGTACCAAATATTTTATTTAATAATTAGGTGTCGCGAAAATATAAGTGCTGTACATAATAGGGTAGGACTTTGTTATAGCAGCTTTATCCAACTAAATTCTCAGCTCACTGTCTTATCCTTCACGAATGACCGTTCTCAGTTCACTAGTTAGCGAGCTGAACTGAACGTTCGGCCGTGAGTGAGTGGGACTACGCAGTCGGAGCTCCGGTCAAGCACTGAACGATTCGGTGAACGAATCTTTTGAACAAATCATTTTAATGAACTGATTCTAATGATTCAGTACACTGAAAAGAACAGCTTTGCCCATCACTAGGCAGCATGTATGCATTTAAGTTTTAATTCTAAAAATATATTCTTCATTTTTCATGTATGTAAAAATAATTTCTGATATTTCCTGAAGCAGTTCAGGAAAAATGATGCAGTGATTGGCTGTAGCCTACTACCACAGGACAAATCCATTCACAAGCATAATTTCCTGTCATGTAACCTCTACATCTAATGAAATGTGTCCTCTTTTACAAAATAGTACTCAGACTCAGGAAGACTCAAGAGGGAAGTGTGTGGATAATATATCAGTGCTGAATGATACTAAAAAGCTCATCAGTTCTGCCACACTACCAGACTTGTCATTAGTTTGGCTTTGGGTACAGTAACAGCCCTTTATCTCATAAATACTGAAAATAGAAAGTTTTCATGGTGCAGAGTCAAACCACTAAGCTCTGGGTCTTTGGTATGGCTGAATGGATTGATGCAACATCCCGATAATGTTAATGTGACAGATAAGCATGACAACAAATTTTAGGTATTAATTTAAGATTTATTACAAGTAAATACAGTGAATAAACAATCTGATGCACAAATAACACAGAAATGATTCAATATGTGCTGTTTGGATTGGATTAATGAAGAATGAGAAGTATGCAAATGCATATTGATCCATGGGTCCAGAGCAACTGCAGTCACCCTGGGACATCTTAGGTGTCTCATTCAGGAACACCTCGTTAAAATACCTGTAATCGTTGCGGTTCACCTGTGATTGGCAGAAAAGAAAGATCTGTCAGGGGCCAGAAATAGAGTGAAAAAAATGTTAGTAATACATGATGGGAAAACTGAAGCTCAGGAGACCCTGTCTGCAACAGTTTTATCCCTTTCAGATGGAAGAGCAGTAGGACACACACATGAGCTGATATAGATTTGCAATTTTTACTACTTGTACATTCACAGTTTAGCACAGGAGTGTCATTAAGTGCACTCATCCAAATCCAAATTAAAATCCTGGACTGACTCAAAGACTCATTTTGCTCTCCTATGTATTATATGAGTTGACACTCTATGAACTTAATATATTGTTTTGTAGACTCTCCTGTGCAAGTCTCAAAAGCATTGGTGCTCTTAAGCATAAGTAAAGCTGTTCTCACATAAGTTTCACCTTAAAAGTACAGGACATGTACTGTATATTGCTATATGATCAGCACATAAACCAATGACCAAGCAGATAGTACCAATTCAGGCTTGAATAGGGGCTCAACCTCCTTTTAAGCCTAAACCAATCTATGGAGTCAAAGAAGGCATGTTCCCTAATGTTTCCAAATATGCCCAACCTGTGGTTGGGGTCTTTCTCCAATAGCTATGGGGGCAAAGTACATGGGAACATAGACATTAAGCAATGCTGGTTTGGAAGGTGGTCAACGACACAATGTACACTTCAGGGTCACTCTGTAAAGCTGAATGAGATTAATACAAACTACTTCACTTGTCCACAGATACATTCACCTAGTCAGGTTCACTCCTTCACTAAGTGACTAACAGATGTATTTACTCACTCACTCATTAAAAGATTCAAACAGAAATATTTGATTGATAGAACAATGGTCAGAATGGTGCAGTAAATTTGCAAAAGGACACACAAAGACATTGACTTATGGGTGGTAGATATAGCTTCTACTGAATACTCTACTGAGCTCTCATTGGTTGATTAACCCCACATTGACTTTGAAGGACAGATGGGTTGACACACATACAGACCTTTTCCAGAATGTCCTTTGACTCCTGGTTGATCCAGGTGGGATACTGAGGAATGTCCATGCAGACAGACACGTGGAGCTCCACTTGATCAGCTCCTTCAAAGGGACTCCCGCCAGTCAACATTTCAAAGAGAAGGACTCCAAATGACCACCAGTCAGCAGGGGAAAAGTACGGTTGATTCTGAAATATCTGTGCATGAGATGGATACATTGACATCATCACAAAGACATTCACTGCAGACAGTTTTATTAAACAGCACTGACACATTCACCTGAACATTTTTTGTGGTTTGTCTAGTGGAATCCCATTGAAACGATCAGCCCAGAAGCCCAAGATATGACCAAGAATCTAAAATAAACCTTTTCATGTCCTGTTGCATAATGCCTTGCAAATACACAGACGCTCAAACACACTGCACTCAGATAGTGCAATGACATTCAAATAATACAGCTAATAGCTTGTTCAGCCAGAAGATTCATAATAAATCCTCAGAATTCAATAACAAATTCAAAACCTCTGTAGTCTGAGAAATAGAGGATTCTCCCAGCGTGAAGAAGAATCCAGATTAATTGAACATGACTTGACTGTAGCTTCACATATCTGTCTTAGACTGACTGATAGGCTCTGTTTGTCAGGCACACAAGGGAAAATATTCAATTTACTTTTACCCCCCTTCCTTCTGCACGGCCCTCTCGGCCCCCATTCTCCACCACCTGGTCCCATACCTCTGGTGCCATATAATTGCCCGTTCCACAGAAGCTGTTGGTACGTTCATCCCCAAACATGTTGTCTTTGCAAAGCCCAAAGTCCATAATTTTGATGAGTCCATCTATATCCAACATTACATTTTCCAGTTTCAGATCACTGAGGGAGGAGAGGATAATAAAGAGAAACAGATACGGATTTTGGGTTTCATTGACAATCATGGAATACATTCACATTTACAATGGGGATGACACAAAAATGTTCATTATAAAGCTAGAAGTGAAATTTTCACAGATCTGACACCAAAATTTAATAAACATGCGGAGATACATTTAGCGTCTGAGACTAAATGTAACTCTGAGACCTCCTGAATTGCTGGCATTGCCAAGGCAACGTCCTGCCGATGAAGGAACAGAAGTGTTTTACCGGTATATGATTCCATTTCTGTGGAGGAATTGAAGCCCATGTCATCTCTGCAGCATAAAATCTAAGAGAGAGCAAGAAAGAAAAGAAAGTCAAGAGCATTTTTGAGCTTCTACCTGCGTGATTTGGTCAGAGAGACCTGAACAACATCATCAGAATAATACTATCCATAAACCAACTATTTGTATGTGACCCTACTTTGCAACCACATGAACCACAGCACTGATTGGCACTGAGACAATCCCCTGTAATAGTAACAAGGGCAAACCTGCTTGGTACTCACTGTGTGATGACTAGGTCAAAGCGCCCCTTCTCTTGTATGTGGAAGAACAGTTCTCCTCCATTAATATACTCCATCACAAAGAATAAGTTAGCCTAAGGACACAAATAGCACTCATGACAGGGAAAGACTTCCCTGCACTTGGGGGCTACTGTCGTCTAGACAGAATAGACGACGTGTGAAGAGGAGGGATGCTATCTATGTTCATAATGTGGAGTATAAATATGTTGGAGGAGAGCTACTTTGGTCTGGGAAATGGAATTACAGGTGTAAAAAAGGAATGGAGATTTTCCTTGGCCAAAGTACGAGTGGCACATGTATGTGATAATCTTATTTTTTTATTTAGTGGTGGTGTACAACTATGGAGTGGGAGGTGGTATTACCTTTGTTTGGAATGTAAAATACAAATGGGCGAGGAAGGGGCTTTCTGTGGTTAACTCAAGCACATGCTTCTCAGTCATGAGGAACTGTATGTGACTGTTAGCCAGGATATTGATTTTTTCCAGGGCTTTGATTGCAAAGTACTCTCCAGTTCCTTTCAATTCTGCCAGCATGACCTGAACAAAGTGAGAACATTGGAAAGAAGAGAAGCAAAGAGATGGAAAAGGAGAAGAGAGAGAGAGATATATATGTTTAATGAGTGCTGTAAGCATCATTCGTCGTAACTCCTGAGATTTTACACAGAGAGACAGAACCAGAAGAAGATCAGGCCCTACTTTTCCAAATGAGCCCCTGCCAAATACTTTGTGTAACACAAAGTTCTCCAAGGACATGCCATTGTGGAATCTGGTGTTTTCCAACAGCTCGCAGTGGGGTGTGGTGAGCTTCATTCCCAGCTCACTTTGGATCAATGCTTCCTTTTCTTCCCACTCTAGTTGGTAGCCTGCAGTGTTTTCATCCAAATTATATTTATTCCGTTCAGCCATTTCTTCCAGGCTAAAATCCCAGTCCCTTTGGATCTGGATTAAAATGTCATCCAACTCACATTCAAACTGGTCTGCTGGTACATTCAGGTCATACAGAATATGAAATGCAGCTGTTTCCACTTCTGTTTGAATCCAGGTTGCTGTTCGGAGTTTATGTTGGACCTGCTTATCCTCTTCTTCCTGCATAGGACTGATCGGCACAACCATTTCTTCCAGGCTAAACTCTCGGTTTCATTGGATCTGGATTGAAGTGTCATCCAACACATGGTCAAACTGGTCTTCTGGGACATTCAGGTCATACAGAATACGAGTAACAGTTTCCACTTCTGTTTGAATCCAGATTGCCGTTCAGAGTTTATGTATAACCTGCTTATCCTCTTCTTCCATCTTAGGTTTGATCTGCTCAGTCTCAGAAAGGGAGAACATAGGAAAGAAGAGAAGCAAAGAGATGGAAAAGGAAAAGATATATATATATATATATATATATATATATCAGGGCTGTCAAACTATTAAATTTTTTAATCAGAATAATACCCCCACCACTTCCCAGCTGGGTCCCCAGCCAGACCACCTTGACTGGGAAAATTTCTGTGGGAGACCCTGTTTACTATATCCTACACAATTCAATTTGTCCCTCTTAACTATTCCTCTTTTAGCCAGTTGCTGAGGCAAACTAACTGGTTCACATTTTCTGAATGTAAAGCAGACTGCTTCTTTTGAACAATGTTGCCTGCAACTGAGAAGAGTCTTTCACACGGAACTGTGGACGCAGGAGTGGCTAGATATTTGCGAGCCAGCAGGGCCAGCTTGACATGGGCTCCTGAATGAGCCGACCACCACTGCAAGGAGCAGTCTTCCATGCTAATGCTGGGCTCTGCTCTGTACCTGTGTATGGCTCTGTCAGGCAGCACCTCTTCATCTGATTCTGACTCTGAGCCCATCTGAAGAAGGCTCATTTTCTTCTTGGGTGGCTCATCTTCAGAAGTCTGTGGAGACCTTCTGGGTGCATCTTCATGTAGCATGCCTCCAAGCGTGGTCCACACCTTTTCTCTGTCTCTCTTGGGCAGGCTCTTTAAATCTTTAAAACGTGGATCCAACGCTGTTGCAAGCTTGAGCCATGTATTGTTGGTATTTGCTTGGTGGGAAGCTAGGCCTTCCTTGAATGCCGTCTTAAATCTCACCACATATGCGGGGTCATCATCAGAGACTTCCATTACATGACGCAAGTGTCAGAGGGCAGGCAGTACCACAGAGCAGGAGACATAGCCTCCCCCCCAAGAATCTCAGTTACATACCTGCAGTGGAATAACACACACACACACACACACACACATCAGTAAATTAAGTTACAAAAGTATGTTTTTAAAAAGTAGATAAATTAATTAAATTAAAATTAAATGTTAAATTTAATTTCAGCCTACACAAATTGTCATATTATATATGCAATGATAGGTGGCTTACCTGCAGGGCTCTAGAAGAGTCTCCAGTCTCTGCGGTTTGTCCCATTCAGGTGGCGTCAGCATAACCAATTTGTGGCGCTGTTGGTCCAGAGTTGCTTTTATTGCTGCTTGGTTGCGTTGCATGTGCTTGACCATTTCCAGCGTTAAATTCCAACGGGTTGGAACGTCCTGGATCGGCAGCTCCTGCTGCTGTCCAAGGGTCGCTTGCTGTGCTTGAAGCTCCGTGGCGTTTGCCAGGCTGTGTTTGAAATGCCCGACAACCTTGCGACACTTGGCCAACGTATTCACAAATCCGCTGTCGGAGAGGCCCACAGTGATGCTTCTCTGTAAGATGTGAGCTATGCAGGGTATATACTCAAACGAAAGAAGTCTCGCTGCAGCTCGCTCGCTGTCATAGTGCATGCATTGTCTGTCCCTACAGTCAAATTAATCATCCGCGTTAAAGCATTCATTTTGACAGCTCTAATATATATGTTTAATGAGTGCTGTAAGCATCATTCGTCGTAACTCTTGAGATTTTACATAGAGAGACAGAACCAGAAGAAGATCAGGCCCTACCTTTCCAAATGAGCCCCTGCCAAACACTTTGTGTAACACAAAGTTCTCCAAGGACATGCCATTGTGGGATCTGGTGTTTTCCAACAGCTCGCAGTGGGGTGTGGTGAGCTTCATTCCCAGCTCATTTTGGATTAATGCTTCCTTTTCTTCCCACTCTAGTTGGTAGCTTGCTGTGATTTCATTCAAATTATATTTATTCCGTTCAACCAGTTCTTCCAGGCTGAACTCCCGGTCCCTTTGGATCTGGATTAACCCCTTAGCGCACATGCCAAATCTTGCCAATCCTTGCCCATTTAGGGGGTACCCTATTGAAAGCTTTATAACTCTAGATGTGAACATCACAGAGACTTGAAAAATGGCTTAAATGAAGCAAGACATTTGTACAATTTACAATACTAACACAGATTAATTTATATTCATAATTTTGGAAGAAATAAAGTGCCACAAATGCAATTGTCTAGACAAAAAATCTAAAATAAATTTACACTTTTTTAGTTTGCAATGAAATACTGAGAGATTGCATATATACAGCAGGTTAAACTATACATGTGTTGGATCAAAAACTTCTTGACCACTGTGGTGGGGTGGGCGTGGTTTGAGCGTCGGCTGCAGAGAGAGAGAGTGTGAGAGGAGCGGCTCTCGGATCCTTCGCCACAACTGTCAGGTGGAGGTAATCAGCGTCGATAATTGTCAATTGTTTAATTGCGCTGATTGCCTCTGATTGTTTTTCAACAGTGAGCCTGGGGTTTTTAAAAGCGAGACCGGGAGTCTTAAAAGGAGAGCCGGAGAGGAGAACGAGCGCGGGTGAAAAGAAACCTACGAAAATTCTGTGTTTTGTTATTTTCAGAAAAAGCCGAGGGCTTTAATAAAAGAGCACGGAAGTGCTACAAACTAAAACGGTTGTCTCCCGTGAGTGAGACAACCATGGAGCACAGCCAGGAGCATGGTGAAACGGCACAACCGGTGGTAGCGCTGGCGAGGATGCTGGAGGGGATTGCGGCGATGCAGGAAAGGCAGGCGGCGATGCACGCTGAACAACTTGAGGCTCTGCGGGCACAGACCTCCCTCCAGACTCAGGCTCTACTGCAGCTGGCTGCTGCGGGAGAAACCAGCTCCCGAGAGCGACAGACCGGACCCCCCGTAGCTCTCCATCTGCCCAAGATGACGACGCGGAGGCATTCCTCGATGGGTTTGAGGTGGCCGCGAGGGCATGTCAATGGCCGGAGGAGGAGTGGGTCGTCCGCCTCCTGCCCCTCTTAACTGGGGAAGCCCAAAAAGCGGCACACAGCTTACCCCCCACAGCGCGGTCGGTGTACGCGAACCTGAAGAAGGCGGTCCTGGACCGCCTGGGGTACAGCCCGGAAGAACACCGGCGACGGTTCCGGGAGACGGCCCTGGCAGGAGAGGACCGGCCGTTCGCATACGCCCAGAGACTGCTGGACATGGCGCGTCGGTGGCTGCGACCGGAACTCCGGTCAGCCGACGGGGTGGTGGAGCTGGTGACCCTCGAGCGATTCATTGATGGCCTCCCGGGGGAGACGGCGAACTGGGTGAGGTGCCATCGACCAACCGGGTTGGCGGCCGCCGTCACCCTGGCGGAGGACCACCTGGCGCTCTACCCCCGCGGCCAGTCACAGCAGCAGCAGCAGCAGCCACAGCCAGGACGGGCAGAAACGGCTCCGCGCAGGAGAGCCCCTCCTCGTTCCCTTCCTCCCCCCCTTCCTTCCTCCCTTCCGTCAACCCCTATTCCCAAAACCCTTTTTCTGTTTCCAGCCCCAGGCTCAGTGGTACGGTGCAAGAAACATAAACTACGGCTTTTTTTTCGTTACCGCTCCAGCGCCTGCTCGCACCTCAGTGGATCGGTGTCAAGGAAAAAAACATAAAATAAAGGCTGCGGTTAGCTCCCGCCTCTCGCACCCTCTGATTTTAGGCACTGATTGGCCGGGGTTCCGCCAGGCAGCTGGTAAGGTAGGGGGGGTGCATTCACGACGGGTAGGGCTGTGTGATGTGTGTGCTGCGGTCAGCGGTGACGCGGGGTCGTCCGCCGCGGCAGAGGGGGAGCCGGCACCAGTGGAGCCTCCGGTGGAGACTCCGCAGGTACCAGTGTTTCGCCCCATGGAGGATTTCCCACTCGAGCAGTCTCGTGATGACACCGTACACTTTGCCTTTGACCGCGTGATGTACATTGATGGTCAGCAGGTGCGCCCTGATGCAACACTCACTCACCCGTATTTTGTAATAATTCGGGATAGGTTATACAGAGTGTGTCGTGACACTCAGACTAATGAGGAAATCACCCAATTGCTGGTGCCTAAAAGCTCTCGGGAAATGGTTTTTCAGACGGCTCATTTTAACCCCATAGCTGGTCATTTAGGGTATGAGAAAACACTGAACTGGATAATGGCTCGTTTCTACTGGCCGGGCATTTGGGCCGACGTGCGTCGGTGGTGTGCGTCGTGCCCTGAATGCCAACTAGTAAATTCCCCGGCTATCCCAAAGGCGCCGTTGCGCCCCCTTCCGCTAATGGAGGTCCCTTTTGAGAGAGTGGGGATGGACCTCATCGGGCCATTTGATCGGAGCACGCAGGGATACCGCTTCGTGTTAGTTCTGGTGGATTATGCGACAAGGTATCCCGAAGCAGTTCCTTTGCGCAGCATTTCGGCAAAAAGTGTTGCGCAGGAATTGTTTCAAATAATCTCCCGAGTCGGAATCCAGAAAGAGATTCTGACTGACCAGGGCACGCAGTTTATGTCACGCACACTACGCGAGCTGTACGGGTTATTGGGCATTCAATCTATTAGAACCAGCGTGTACCATCCCCAAATGGATGGGTTTGTTGAGCGTTTTAATAGAACGTTGAAGTCTATGATCCGGAAGTTCGTTCATGAGGATAGCTGTAATTGGGATAAGTGGTTATCTCCTCTGGTGTTTGCAGTGCGGGAGGTTCCCTAGGCCTCCACGGGATTTTCTCCCTTTGAACTACTGTTCGGTAGGAAACCCCGGGGGATATTGGACCTAGTTAAAGAAAATTGGGAGGAGGGTCCGAGTCCTAGTAAAAATGAATTACAGTACGTGCTGGACCTGCGAGCAAAACTCCATACACTGGGTAAGTTGTCACGGGAGAATTTTCTCGAGGCACAGGCACGTCAGCAACAGCACTACGACAGAGGAGCTAAACTACGTCAATTTTCACCGGGAGATAAAGTTCTTGTGTTACTCCCTACCTCTAGTTCTAAATTACTCGCCAAGTGGCAAGGGCCCTTTGTGGTCACACGGCGAGTGGGGGAGGTTGACTATGAGGTAGAGCGTACTGATAGAGAGGGGGCAAAACAGATTTATCACCTCAATTTCCTGAAAGCGTGGAAGGAGGTGGTGGCTGTCTCTCTGGTTACGGTGGAGAGAGATGAGCTGGGGCCGGAGGTACCGGAGTGGAGGAAGGAACTGGGCTTGTAACCAAAAGGTTGCAGGTTCGATTCCCGGGTAGGACACTGCCGTTGTACCCTTGAGCAAGGTACTTAACCGAAATTGCTTCAGTATATATCCAGCTGTATAAATGGATACAATGTAAAAATGCTATGTAAAAAGTTGTGTAATTCGCTCTGGATAAGAGCGCCTGCTAAATGCCTGTAATGTAATGTAAAAGGTACCAAATTCATCCAATCAGATCTCAACCCTTTCAGACGACCATCTCTCACCGAATCAGAGAGCAGACCTTGCCTTGTTGCAAAAGCGTTTTGCTGATGTGTTTTCCCCCATACCAGGACGCACGCACCTCATACACCACCACATTGACACTTCCCCGGGGGTGACGGTGCGGACCCGCCCCTATAGGTTGCCGGAACACAAAAAGAAATTTGTTCAGGCAGAGATAAAAGCAATGCTAGAGCTGGGGGTAATAGAGGAATCCCACAGTCCCTGGAGTAGCCCCATTGTGCTGGTAGGTAAGCCTGATGGGTCTATTCGCTTCTGTGTGGATTATAGAAAAGTAAATGAAGTGTCACGGTTTGATGCTTATCCAATGCCTCGGATCGACAAGCTCTTGGATCGGTTTGGCACGGCTCAATTTTTTTAGACACTGGCAGATTCCCTTGTCTGCCAAATCTAAGGAAAAAACGGCTTTCTCCACTCCGGATGGTTTGTACCAATTCCGGACACTTCCGTTTGGGTTATTCGGAGCCCCTGCCACCTTCCAGCGCCTGATGGATCGGGTATTGCGTCCGCATGCTGGATATGCTGCTGCCTATCTGGATGACGTAATTATCCATAGCAGCAGTTGGGAGCAGCATTTGCAGCATGTGGGGGCAGTGCTCGAATCCTTAAGGCAGGCAGGGCTCACGGCTAACCCAAAGAAGTGTGCTATTGGCTGAGCGGAGGTACGGTATTTGGGGTACCACTTGGGAAGTGGACAGCTGCGGCCTCTAGTGGACAAAACCGCTGCGATTGCAGCCTGTCCCCGACCCAAATCAAAAAAAGAGGTATAGAAGGTTCATCCCGGCATTTTCGGAGCTAACCAGCCCCCTAACTGAGCCCCCCTCCATTGACGACATTGGTAGTAAAATGGGTTGTACTGAAGAGCTTAATGACTTTCAACATGGCATTGTCATAGGTTGCCATATTTCCAACAAGTCAGTTTATTAAATATCTGCCCTGCCAGAGCTGCCCCAGTCAACTGTAAGTGCTGTTATTGTGAAGTGGAAACGTACAGGAGCAACAGCAGCTCAGCCACGAAATGGTAGGACACCACGTTTTGAGTTCCAAACTACCTCTGGGAACAAAAATCTGCATCTGTACTGGCCCAAATAGTGCCAACTGAAAAGTTTGGTGGAGGAGGAATAATCTGAGGCAATAATGGTTTTTCATGGTTTGGGCTAGGCCTCCTAGTTCAAGTGAAGGGAAATCTTAATGCTGCAGTATACAATGACATTCTAGAGAATTGTGTGCTTCTAACTTTGTGGCAACAGTTTGGGGAAGATCCTTACCTGTTTCAGCATGACACTGCCCCTGGTTACACAGCGAGGTGCATATAAAAATGGTTTGGTCGAGAATGGTGTGGAAGTCTTGACTGGCCTGCACAGAGCCCTGACCTCATCACGATCCAACACCTTTGGGATTCATTGGAAAGCCAACTGCGAGCCAGGCCTAATCACCCAATCAGTGCCCAACATCACTAATTGTTCTTCTGGCTGAATGGATCACAGGACAGCATGTCATAATGACATCACTACATTACAGGGACTGAGAAGGGACAAAAAAGCAGAATAGGGGAAGAACATACATATAACAGAACAATCACTACTACAAATACAATGATTACTCTTAGATGTACACTATATTATGGATAATGCTCCCTATCCTGGTCATGGTCACATTCTGATTTAGGTGTTTACAGGTACCGTGATTATGATGCCCAATATTTGGTTTTCAATATTTGATATTTAATTTAATCGTATACTTGTTTAATCGTTGGGCTTGGCAGTGAGTTTTTGTACAGCTTTCTAAGAAATATGTAATACTGATTCAAATGTTAGTCTGTCCAATTGAAGAGAGAGTGTCTGTTTCATATGGGTTAACTGAAAGTTAGAGCTGTGGTAAAAGGGCTTTGATAACAAAAAACATCCAAAATTATCCTCTCAAAATCTACATCTAAATGGAAATTAACAATATAAGGAAAATACTTTAAAACTATTTGGATATTCACACCAGGGAATAAAGATAAGCCAAGTCAGAGCCAGTGAGAGGTTCACACAGTGAAAGAAGGAGGGAGAGGGGAAATTTCATGCTGGTTGTCAGGTCTGTGGGAATTTTCTGTTGCGAGGGCTTCTTGAGTCCTGCAGTGCTTGGGGCAGGGTAGCCTCTGTTTTCACAGATGGGATTAAAGGGTGACTTGCCAAGAGGACAGAAGTAGTGCCAACCTTGCTCCATGCATCAGGTTCCCCTGTCTAAAAGGCTGCCAGAACCACAGCTTCTCTGAGATCCTTTGTGTCAAAAAAAAAACTTCCACCAGCGTTGCACAGCTGAATAACTGAGGGTTAGGAGAATCAGGGAAAACATATATAAGTCTGTCACAACAATGTTCTAGTTATAATAACTCTTCAAAAGACTTTCTCAGTTAGTGGCTTGACTGAGGATTGAACCCGAATTCCTTATGGTGTTTGACCATAAAGAATACATGCCATTTAACTGCTCCGTTCTCTTCTCTTCGATTACATAAAATATGTCTGTTTAAGGCAATTCATCATTTTCACAGGAAAGAGAGGAGCAAGGTTCAAAAAACTATTTCCTTCAAGACATCATGCAAATCTGAAGCTAAATTCAATGTCCTGAATATGAAAATATTTTAGACCTTTATTAAAATCACCCTGAGCTGCCAGTGTACCAACCAATCAGATCAGAGGAAGAGGCATCCTTTTAAAGCTGATTAGAGGAAATGGAGAAACTTTCCTATGGTGTTGGAAGGTCACAGACACTCAAACATTTATCCTAGAAGACTTTGGTGTCTACTGCCTTTTGCTTCTTCCTGGTACAGTCAGCTGATTCTGCTAGCCTAATTAGTGCTGTGCCTGGATAATTTTTGTTTTTTCCTGCCAGTTCTGAGTGCATAGTAGTAATTTAATGCGAGCTGCAAAACCTGCTGGATTACAGTCCTCAGACACAGAATTTGAGTGGCTGAAGGGAGGGACAAGTATCGATCTATAGCAATTTGATAGAAAGCAGTTACGTTCAGATCATTACTGGAAGAGAAACAAAACAGAGGTTAAAGAAAAGAGCATGATAAAAATGCACTTTGCTGGAATTAAGTATTTTCCTTTTTAAAAACATCTCAAAATGATGATATTAAACGAACTCATAAAAACAAAGTTCTGTCAAAATGTAATTCAGTATTTTCCATGATAATCACACAGTTGTAACCTAGGACAATATACTGTACAGAATATTTCACTTTATATGTTGGTTATTCAATGAACTTCACAAACGTGCACTATGTTAGTGGAACTTGAAAGAGAATATTCATCATAATCAAAATTATTTTACAAACAAATTTGTGTGATTGTAAACAAAACCTGGGACCTGAGGACCAGAGCTTCTCAGGGTGGAAAACTGGAATTTTCTTGACTTGCTAATAACCCAACCTGAATCCAATTGAACATGCGCTTCACTTATGAAAGACAAAACTGAAGGCAAAACAGCCCAGTAACAAACAGAAACTGAAGATGGCTGCAGTACAGGCCTACCAGAGCATCACCAGTAAAGATACCCAGTATCTGGCAATGTTTATGGATCTCAGACTTCAGACTGTCATCAAATGCAAAGGATTTTCAACCAAGTACTATTGTATATTCTCAGTGCGTAGTATATCTTTGTATGGCACTTCTGAGAAGTAGGCAGATCACTTTCAAAAGATTATCAAAGTGTGAACTGGGAAAATTTCTGTATTTGCCTTCCTCAGCATGTTTGAGTAAAATGATCTTACATGGACTGCTGCTGTATGGACAAAAAAAAAGGAAAATTAGGAAGTGGGAATTTTGGGAGAATGCCTTTGGGCATAAATCCTCGAAATACCCCATTATGACTAAATAATAGTTTTCCTTTGTTTATGTTTTAAGTGGCCTGGATTACACAATCACTCTATAGAAGTAGGTCTACTAAGAACTAATTTTCTTTATCAACCATGCCAATGTTTGGCTTTGAAAGTTTAACAAACACAAACAAAGTAATGGCTTGATGAAGTGCATAAATTAAGAACTGCTCTGCTGTTGGGTATATATTTACCTCCCAATGGTGGATTGTAAATTGACCCCCCACCCTAATTCTTGACAATATGAACAAATATGTAACTACTTTTTAATGACAATTTCAAAACCATCCTGCCACACCCCTGGTGGTATCAACAGAAATAAACACTCATATTCTTTTTTTCATAATACTCTTTTCTATATACATTTCCAAGATATCTGAGCCCAAAGTAAACACATTAAAGATGAAACAAGTAAGAAAAACATTAAACAAGCACAAAAATATACCATGGCGTGAGAAGTACAGGGTTCTAGGTGACATTTTTCTCAAAAATTAGTTGTATACAAATTAATGCTTTTTATCATTCTTCACGTGTGGCATTAAAAATTGTAGGTAGTTTAAAATTTGGGTTATTCCAGGTTTTTAGGTAGTTCTGAATGATAAAATAATGAACTGACAAGAACTTTAAAGCTCAATATCTCAGAACTGTTGAATGCCAGAGAGAATGCTTTAATTCTCAGGTATGTGTACTGTACATCCACATTCATGTACACGCATGTGTGTCATCTATCTAGTCTCAGGAGCTCTTGTTTTGATAAACATCACCTGTTTTGTGTTACTGAGCCTTGTGAGTTGTGACTTTAATTAGCTGATCCCATTAACATGGGGCCATAGGCCCTATGGGCTGTCCAGTGTTTCAGGGCTGTTATTTCATTAGCATTATGGCTGTCATGTGTCTCATTCCACAATTTAAAATTGAGAGCTTCACTAAGCACAGAAAAAGGAAACCTAATAATGGTAAAAAAATGTATTAGGATTGGACCACAGCCGAATAAGGAAGCAGAGTGTGCAAGTTTAAATATTACCTGGGGATGGGGAAGAAGGCTAACGTTGCAGCCACAGCTTCCTCCTCGCAGAATCTGCCTCCTGCTTCCCACCATGGAATAGTTATGTGCTCAACCACAGGTGGCTGTTGAAAGTTGACTGATTTTCCTATAACCTCATAGACGTTAGTGCACACTAATCCACATGGGTTGTTTACATTCATTTTCCTTGCCTCTCTCCATTGGATGTTGATAAGTAATAGAATTCTGTGCAACACACAAATCCTGTTAGGCATTTACTTTCCTAAATGAGCTATGGTGCTTTGTTCGTGGAGTGTCTTGCAACACTGTCTGGTCAGTTTGGGAGCTAAATAACACCTGCCATGGTTTATACTATGGACTATGTTGTATAGGAAAGATAGACAAGCAATTTAGTGTTTGATTATTCCATATGGGGACCACATTGTTGTAAGAGCATTCCCATGCAAACCGCTGCATTACGGTTTTTAATAGGCTGTCAGTTGGAGTGTGTAATTAATCAAATAAAATTTGCCCATCCACCTTCTGTTCAGGCCCACTCAAAAATCCATTCCTGGCTATGCCACTGTGCGAGAGTTGTGTGTGTTGTTGTGAGTGGCAGCTAGCTTGCCATGTGGCAGAAAACAAACCCAAAAAATCTGATTTACTACTGAATAACTAAGTAGGCATCATTTGTCTGTAAAATGAATTTCCCAGTGACTTTATCCCTTTGCTTATGTATTTGTTTGTTTATAAATTGGTGCACAGTCTTAAGACACCAAAACAAACAGATGTGAGGTTTAGGTAAGCATCATGTTGCAACTAGCTTGCTAACAAGCTGAATTCATTTAGAATTTGTTGCAAAGTTGGCTGATTTGTTGATTGTTAATCAAAAGTTGATTCACATATGACAGAATTTGCACCACTGTCACAGTGATTATCTATGCTTATTTTAGTGATACTGTTTCTTTCACTTTAGTTAGGTAGCTACCTAATATCAGTGTTTCACCAGTAAGTAAGTTTAAAACTTGATGACTAGAAATATTGCGAATAACATTTCCAAATCTGCCAGTAGTCCCTTGGGGTGCTCGATCTGGCAGAGGTAGCCAGAGAACTCAGCCACGCCTAGTGAGCACACGCACCTGGGTTGTGTTACCGATTCATCCCATTCCCAGGTGCATAAGGTGTGCTCCTCTCCATGATATAGAGACTGGGAGCATGCATGCCAAGATAGAGGGATTCCATGAGAAGACTGAACGCATTTGCTGTATTTGCTTTGTTTAGCCTTTGTTATTTAATTTTCTTGCAAGTGTTATTGGCTCATAATTATTCAAATAATTTTGCTACTCTTTTTAAAATTAAAATAAAAGATGAATGAGTGGAATAACAAAAGCACAAACACAGAACAAGCTTTATAATCGTCTTTCATTTATGCACACGATACACTCAATCAATCAATCAATCAGCCTTTATTTATAGAGCACATTTTATACAAATTTGCAACACAATGTGCTGAACACAAAAATGAAAATAAAGAACTTAAAAATCAGGTGATACATAAAAGTTCACAAAAGATAAGATAAAAAAATAAAAGAATAAAAAGAATTAATAAAATGATTTAAGAAGATTTAAATGATTACAAAAGAATGTGGATGCCCTAACTAAAAGCAATGCTAAAGAGGTAAGTCTTGAGATTCTTTTTGAAAGTGTCCACAGATGCAGAACCCCGCATTCCCTCCGGCAATTTGTTCCAAAGGCTAGGGCCACAGAAACTGAATGCCCCCTCACTTCTCTTGGTCCCAACCCTTGGAACAGTCAGAAGGCCAGTACCAGAGGACCTCAGGGATCTGCCGGGCACATACCTTAAAAGCATATCTGCTAAATAGGGAGGTGCACTACCATTAAGTGATTTAAAAACCAATAAGAGAATTTTAAAATCTATTCTACAAGATAGACGGAGCCAGTGCAGGGTTTGTAGTAGAGGGGTGATATGATCCCATTTCTTTAATCTGGTTAAAACTCTGGCAGCAGCATTTTGTATCAGTTGAAGTCTGTTTATTTGTTTTTTGGGAAGACCAGTTAACAGAGCATTACAGTAGTCTAGTCGGCTAAAGACAAAGCTATGTACCAACCTCTCTGCACCTTGCTGCCTTAAGAAAGGTTTCACCTTAGCTATATTTCTGAGTTGGAAAAAGGCAGACTTTGTGACCATGCTGATATGAGAATTAAAATTTAGATCAGAGTCTACACAGTTTAGAGCACTTGTTAAATCTGTTCAGATCCTACAAACAAACTGACTTACAAAAACTTTGATAAAAACCCACATAAATTGTGTAAAGGCATTTGCAAATGATTTACGATAAAGCTTGTTTGGCTCATGTTTGATAAATGAGGCCCCCTGTGTAGAGGACATCAAGCATGCTCTTGAGGGAAAAGACCAGCTGTGTTGTACTAGATGACACAACAGATACTTGTGGCTGCCGTGTCCTTGCCATTCTCCAACCTGATGGCAAGCCACCTCTGGCAGGACATCTCGTTTTCCTTGAGATTTTATTTCACCATTGAGTCTCAGGCAGTCATCTATTAATACCTATGACATAGACTTTAATGATGAATGGGCTTTTGTCACAAATGCAGCAAGTTACATGAGGAAAGGCTATAACAGCATTCTGCATGGCCTCTTTCCCTGTTTCAAACATATCACATCTGGCACATGTCCTGTACTTAATGCTGGAGGTCTTTCCAGACATTTTTGTGGGCTTCAACAGGGTGTGTGGCCTCATGAATAGTGTGTTCTGCCAGACACCTCAGCATCGCCTACATGCTGGCACTGAGCGTTTCTGCTGCCATGCTGTGGTCTTGACTAGATGGGGCTCCTGAATTTGGGATGTTGTTACCTTGCAGAGAACCTGTACATTTTATATGACTTCATGCCCACGTTGCCATTGTGCTGGAGGCTCCAGCTGTCTTCATCATTGGGCATTGGTCCAACATCCTGGCTACCCTCAACAAACTGGAGGAGAATCCAACCCCTTTGCTGCCACCATTCACAGTCAGCTGGTGGCCCTCTACATTTTGTTGGAGTATGGCCATACTTAAGAGGAAGAAGACTGGAATTCTGGCACTATATGCCTAATCCATGTCTCTTGCAGTTATTTAAAAGATGACTTCAGCGGTTTTTTGCATCTTGTGGCTGAGGATGGCTTTTCAAAAGACAAAACAGGATTTTCATTACCCACAAGATTAATTCCTTCTTCATCAGTTTACTTCTCCATCATGGATCAGTGGTAGCAAATGTTCTTTACCTTTATAGCATTAGCAGCAGACATCCCCTCTCTGTCTAACTGCATTGACAACGAAGCAGACTCCTTTTTCCATACTTTTTTGAGTGTGGGTTAGGAAGCTTCAAAGCCACTGATCATTCTTAAGAACAGCAGAGCTTCTTTCAGCCAACTGGCTTTTTTCTCTGATTTCACCCTGATTTGTGGGAATAAAAAGGCCATTGGCTTTTTGCATATTTATTTGGATGTTTCCAAAAAATCATGTAAACTAAATAAACTGTGCCAGTTAAAATAGCACAACAAAATTGTTCCTGAGTTTGTCGAACAAGATCAGTTGACAGGTTGGTCTTTTTTTGTTTTCAGAATAAATAGTGCGGCCAACATTGGCTTTTCAGCATTAGAATGTTCGGTAAGAACATTCTAATCACATATTCCTGACCTTACGCCTTCAAAGGTTAAAAGGTTCTTAATCCGATCTCACCGCTGCATTTACACTGGGGCGACATAGCTCAGGAGGTAAGACCGATTGTCTGGCGGGTTGTCGGTTCAAACCCTGTGTGTCCCCCCCAAGTGTCCTTGAGCAAGACACCTAACCCCTAACTGCTCTGGTGAATGAGAGGCATCAATTGTAAAGCGCTTTCGATAAAAGCGCTATATAAATGCAGTCCATTTACCGTTTACCATTTTACTTTGGCCATGCAGCTCAACTGCTTTGGCTCATTGAATATAGTGAGCTCCATAATGTTTGGGACAAAGACATATTTTTATTTTATAATCATCATAAAGGTCTTCATTGGCTTACCAGGCTCTCTGAGATTTCTGAGCTCACCAGTGCACTCTTTTTTTATTCATGATTTTGGCCCATGTCTCTGACTGTTTTTTTTTCTTCTTATTTCTCAGACTCATAATCGCTTCTTTCACTAACATTGGCACAACTCTGGTCCTCATTTTGACAAACACCAATGGCAGACTTAAAAGGCAATCAAAAGGCTAAAATCAAAAGCTGTTTAGCTCTCTTATACCTGCACTAAGGAAATAATTGTATACACCTGACTGATCAGAAACACCTGTGATGCCATTTGTCCCAAACATTATGATGCCCTGAAATTGGGTGACTATTTATAAAAAGTGCTAAAATTTCTACATTCTGAAACCAAAATGTGTAAAAAATACCCTTAAATTTGAAAACTGCACTTTAACCACATATGAATTGTTTGATTACAAATATAAAACTGTGCTATACAGAGCCTAAAAATTCATTGTCCCAAACAATATGGATCTCACTGTTGATGCAGTTGCTTTGGTTTAAGATATTGAAATCAGAAAATGTCTATAAATCTATTCCCATTCAGTTGTTATTTTTATCTACTAAACTAAAATGTGTGGTACATGGATGCTTCATACAGCTTTCCAAATTAACTGGTTTCAAAATCTTCTTGTGTTACTAGTGAAATCTATCAATTTCAATGCAGCTACAGTAAGTTGCAGTGCACTAAGGTTCATGACTTCTTCAATATTACATTACATTACAGGCATTTAGCATACGCTCTTATCCAGAGCGACATACAACAAGTGCATCAGTTCAAAGTGCAGAGGTGCAGAAAAACACACTAGAGTGAAGTAAAGATCGTAGTGCCAGAAGTGACCACATAGATCAGGACTCCAACCCTGTAGGGCAGGGGTCCTCAATCTTATCCAGAAAGGGCCGGTGTGGGTGCAGGCTTTTGTTCCAGCCAAGCAGTAACACACCTGATTCTACTAATCAACCTTGTAGAATCAGGTGTGTAACTGCCCAGTTGGAACAAAAGCCTGCACCCACACTGGCCCTTTCTGGATCAGATTGAGGACCCCTGCTGTAGGGTAACCTGTTGAGCAAATAAACAAAACAATCCTGCCAAGTACAAAACTAACGAGATCACATTAGCCTAACTAGGTACATTGAGGTAAATAGACAATAGACAATAACTGGCCGGGGTACTCAACTGTACTTTTTTATTGCAAAATGCATAAATTCATTTTGCCATACTTTGAGTTACTATAGAAAATACCTAGTTGGAGAGATGTTTCAAAAATCTCTTTATCAGAGTTGTTTACTGCTCCTGTGATGTCTGCTTCACATGTCCCTTCTTAATCTAAATTACATTAAGACATCCAAGTTTCCAACCACGGAATTTCACCAGTCAGTTGATTTTAATTCCTTGTATGCTCAGCAGTTCCCCGTACCTTCACCATTTTCAAGCCTTTTTCCCACTTTTATGAGCAGACATGACCTCTTTAAAGTCAGGCATGGTGAAGCGGCTTTCAATTCATTCAAACAGCATTCATTCAAATAGTGGTGGCCAAATTTTTTTAATGAGGCAGTTCATTTGCTAGTGAGATTTTAATGAGACTGTCCATTTGTTGACAGTCCCTTGTTTGGATAAATAATCACTGCAAGGGCATATACTCTAACCCTAACATGGCTGTGAACTGCAGTGAACTCTCGGCTCTCTATGTTCCATCGGCCCTTTTAAGTCTTTTCCAGAAGAGATACAAATCAACTGTATGGAGGGAATGCAGCTGATTTAGGTTTTCTGCAGAACAAGGCCTGAAGCTTCAAACCAATAAGTTAGTGACAATCTTGAAGATTTCAGTTTCGTTCTCTATGGCGGTGCCAATGGCGAGAAGCGGTAATTGCAGGTGTGTTTTTGGACCTCACTTCCCATAGATCCAACCGGATCCAACCAGTGTCGCCTGTGTGACGTCAGTCAGTTGGCACGCCAACTATAACACTTACTATTTACTGAATAAAAAACGGTTGTTATAAAAGTAACGTTATGTACATACTCATTCGTTGTCTAACATTAGGCGAACTCAAGATGTCTTTACACTGCCGAGCCGAGTTAAAATGCCGTAGCAAACCTAGGGTAGAATTAGTGATGATCAATTTCTGCAAACGTTCTTTACCCACCTTTTGCCCGGTATGAACATCTTTACACTGCAGAGAAGAATTTGCGAGATTCGCTGTGGCTCGTGCAATTATGTATCTCGTGCACAATAAGCAGTCTTTTTCGTGAATGGTTGTTGTGTGGTATTTTTGAAACAACTGCCTTGCAAAATGTTACCCCTGGTGTTTCTGGTTTTTCTAGCTAAACTGTTCGAGAATAAAGCTGAGCTGGGTGTTAAATTAGCAATCAGAACAAGAAGAATAAAACAAAAACAAAGGAGATTTCATCAAAAAGGGCATAAAGGCTGAAGGAACATATGAGGAAGCGTAATAAAATAATAACAATGCTAATCCATACTACCGTATTCTTTTATTTAGTTTTCTCCTGCATGACGTCTTCAGAAATCAGACCCGGCTCTGCTCCACATACCCCGGCTTTATTCCGATCATTATAATATATTGATGAACTCGATGGCAATGTAAATAACGGTAACGTTAAGGCCAGTTCAGATCAATGATTCGCAACGAGGCGAAACGGTTTTAGAATGTTGCAGAGAAAATTGCAGAGGTGTGAACTGGCTAGTAGCAGAGCCGTTGCCTGCCCTGAGGTTTTAAAAGACCGTCCTTGTCAAATCGCCAAGTGCAGTTTTAGAACGTTTACAATCAGACGTCTTGGAATTTTTCAATTTTCACCCAGTCTCATTGTGAATCATTGATCTGAACTGGCATTAAGTTAGCTACACTGCAACAAGGTAGCATTGCATTTGAGAGACGGTTTGCGAAGTCGGTACCGGTCGGTTGCGTTAGCTAACGTTTTTTTCTAATTGTTAGCCGATATTAGATTGTGTTAATTACATTAGCTAGCTAGCTAACGCAACGTTACCTGATATGAGAGATGGATATTGTGCGCAACGTTGTCTAAACTAATGTTGTCTTTCTTGACATGGTCCGGTAGCTAGCGTTAGCTGTGCAAATAGCTATGTAATTTAGTAAAGTTACATTGTCCTTTAATGTAATACGAAATCTACATCAACAAATAATATGATCTTTCATGTGACACAAAAACTTTTTAGGGTTCCATAACTCCCCCAACCCCCCCTTTCTCTGTTATTGTAATGCATGCAGACACCGGAAAAAACAGTACGCCGCTCACACACAAGTAAGTTGAAGAGCGAGCCTGTTGCGTTAGTTCCGCCTACCCTCTCTGGCGGACCAACCACTGATGGGTGATGAAAAACGCGTCACTAACTGTGCGCCGCTTGTGATTTTTTCCCGGGAATGTCGCCACAGACACCAAGTTTTTTAATCATGAATTATGATAATAATAATAGTATAAATTAATATAAAAATAGGCTCAATCACCATTGTGTTACCCAATGCAGCGATAGATAGTGACTTAAAAGACATTTATTTTAATGAAAATCTTCTTTTTTTATTATTTTAAAATAATGGAAGAGAAACAGAATTTGGTTTGGAAATAATTATGTCAAAATGAAATGGCGATATTCCAGCTAGCACCTTTTGATTCTCACAACATTCCCAGAATGTTGGGAAAGTTAGTGTTTTCTGGATGTCCCTTACACATTATGTTTAAATCACAAGGAACATTTCAGAAGCAGCCCTGGAGCCCAGGTCAATTTTGTTCAAAAGTTAAAACTGAATTTGGTCATTCATGATAATTTTACCAGAAACATGAAAATTGGTAAGAACATTTTCTACCAATGTTTCTACCAATATTCTTTCATTCAGAACATATTTAAATATATATGAAATGTACACTCCAACGTTAAACTGTAAAACTGCGCTTCGCGATTTGACAAGGTGGGTCTTTTGAGACCCCAGGCAACAGCTTCAGACGCTCTCCAACTAACCAGTTCACACCGCTGCAATTTTCTCTGCAACATTCTAAAACTGTTTCTAACTGTCTCGTTGCAAATCATTGATCTGAACTGGCCTTAACGTTACGCTGATTGGAATAAAGCCGGGGTATAGGTGGAGCAGAGCGGGGTCTGATTTCTGTGTAAAGAGAGAAAACTAAATAAAAGAAGCAGTATGGATTAGCGTTGTTATTATTTTATTACGCTTCCTCATATGTTCCTTCAGCCTTGATGCCGTTTTTTGATGCAATCTCCTTTGCTTTTGTTTTCTTCTTATTCTTATTGCTAATTTAACACCCAGCTCAGCTTACACGAACAGTTTAGCTAGCAAAACCAGAAACAAGGCAGTTGTTTCAAAAATCACACAACAATCATTCACGATGATGATGCACAAGATACATAATTGCACGAGCCACAGCGAATCCTGTGAATTCTTCTCTGCAGTGTAAAGATGTTCATACCGAGCAAAAGGTGGATAAAGAATGTTTTTGGAAATTGATCATCACTAATTCTACCCCAGGTCTGCTACAGCATTTTAACCCGGCTCGGCGGTGTAAAGACAGCTTAAGTTAGCCTAATGTTAGACAATGAATGAGTATATACAATAATGTTACTTGTATAACAACCATTTTTTATTCAGTAAATAATAAGTGTAATAGTTGGCGTGGCCCAGGTGCCAACTGACAGACGTCACACAGGCGACACTGGTTGGATCTATGGGAAGTGAGGTCCAAAAACACACCTGCAATTACCGCTTCTCGCCATTGGTACCGCCAAAGAGAACGAAACGGAACTCTTCAAGATTGTAACTTTAAGTAACCAATAAGACTGAGATGGGACAAAAGAATGAATGAAATAGAGGTTTATATGGTGATTTAGCACTCTAGTTGTATTGTGGGCTGTTCTTTTTCATTAAGGCTGGCCGCTGTTGTTCATAAAAACTATATAATTTACAGTCAGGCAGAGATATACTGCTTCTAAATTTTTATAAGTCAATTATATGTATGGTTGAATCAAATGTTACCAAGTTATAAAACTATATTACAAATGAAGAGATACTCATTAAATAAATTACATTAAATTAGATGTAAGAGAGAGTTACACCAAAACCGATTAAGAATTCTAGCAAACGAAGAACAACATATTAATGTTAACAAGGAAACACATTTCGTAATGTGAGACCAGCCACATCCTCAGATTATGAAGCATGAAGCTTTATTGATAAAAAACAGACATAGCAACTTCATAACTTACCTTGAAGTGAGTTGTGGTAAAATTGATGCTTTTGTTTATTTCTTATCACCCAGGTAAGTTTTACAAAGCAAATATCTGATCATACAGACTATGGGACAAGTAAGGATTAATTAAGATTATGTTTATTTTCTGAATCCAGCAGTTCCAACAGTCAATGCCCTTGTTAAAATGTTCAGCACTCTGAATACTGAACCGAGCAATATTGCATGCTAGAACCCCTTAATTAACCTACATGTAAAATATATTTTATTAGATTTAATTTAATAATTATGTCTAAAATTAGAATTATCAATTAAATCACCACATTCATTAATAGGTCAGTCTACAGAAAACTGGTGGAATCAACCAATAAGTCAAAACAAGCTGTATATAAGGTTTCAAGATTAAAGAATTCAATTCAATACAAAGCAATCAGATAGATTAATGAATTGAAATAATACATTCTTTATTGAATGCAGGCACACTACTTCTAAATGACAAAATAGAAGACATACAAAAAAAAACATTACACAATTATGGAATACCAGAAAAGAGAGAGAGAAACAGATAAGCTAGACCTTGCCATGACCCACTTCCAATTTAAACACCACAGGATGAAAGGAAACCAGCTAGAACCACACAACCAAGGAACCACCACCAATATGAAAAGAGAAACTCTTCTTCTTCAATGTCCGAAACCAACGCAACACACACAACCTTTTTCCCTGTGGCAATCTTAAATACCTTACCCAGCATGGCTTGAGGATGTTTTGCCCTGACTGGGTGATGCCAAATGAAGGTGTAGGAGAGAAGGGAAGGGGGGTCAGACTAATTTATGACAAAGGACTGGCCTACCTAAAGATTGCATTCAAACATAAAGTAATGGGAAATGTTAAGGCATGTAGCTATGCAGGGTCTCTGACCCCTGATATGGTGTCCTGTGTCTTCTGGTTTGTCTCTTCTGAGGAGGATAGATTGTTGGCCTATATTAGGGTATCAGTGGATTTTAAAATGCCCCAATCACATTTGCTTTGATGATCGTTATGGGGAGGCCAGGCCACATTCTTATTCACTGTTTCCCTCTCTAAGGCCATAATCTAAATGCTACATCCTACGAGACCAACCAACCAATGATGTGTGCTTATTATAAATGCCTGTGACCAGGTAGCCTTTTATTTTTCATAGATCACTTTGATAATCCTGAAAATGATGTTGTCAACGCAGCAAGCAAATTAGCTGTATTAATTAACATTAAACACTGAACCAACTTAAAACGTCAAACACGTTGATGAGTAAAATTTATATCCATTAAAGAAAGTAAACACCATTTAAAATGGCCTCCCCAAAAGGACACTACATCTAGATGGCTCTCAATACCATCTAGTGTCCCTAATCTCCAAATCTGAAGTCCTCTCCATGACCTCCTGGGTACCAACCCTCATATTTTCTCTTTATATGGTGTTCTGTGATCATATAACAGTAAAAAAAAAAAGGTTGTTTTGTATAGCAACTCAGCCCTGGCATAACTGTAACAGCTGTTACATTTATACAGATGGGGACATCATGTTTTTTTATATAGTGCATTTCACAAACAATTTTCACGATGCGCTTCGCAGACAATCCAGACCTAAAAGGCATAGCATATTGACACTTAAAATAACCATTTCATGATAATGTTAAGTTAAAAATGGTACAACCAGTATTCTTAGTTATAGTACTTCAAAAAACGTGAAAAATCCACATTTCTTTCCACAAAATTGTATTTAATTTCTGTTTTTGGTCCCGACTTGGCTAGAGCTGTATTATGTCGTAGTCTTCAGCCAATCACAATGCACCCATCAGGGTTTTGACAGGTTGGACCCAAGTGCAGAGTAAAAAGAGACTCAAAGGTAAATGAAACAAAGACTTTACTTATTACCGGGAACAAACAAAAGGCCACAAGGGGCAATAACAAATGAAAACTCAAAAATACTTAAAAACACAAGCATAGAAAGTCAAAACACTGGGAACACATAACGAGGGCACACAAGCAGACGGAACACATAGGCAGAAACACAAACGAAATACAAGCAGGACAAAAGCGGGCAGATACATATGGTCAGAAACAAACACAAGGAACCAGCACCCGAGTTAAAGGGACAAAGAACTTAAATAGACAATACACAGGTGAACTCAATACATAATCAAGCGAGAGGGAAGGGAAAACGAGAGGCAGGTGGGGACGATGATTAAATAACGAGACAGGTGGGAACAATGATTAAATAACAAGACAATAATGGAAAACAATAATACAATTAACACAGGGGAAACCAATGAGGGAATGAACAGAAATACAAAAACTGAGAAAAGCCGCCAACTGGCGGCCCAAAAAGGAAAAATAGAAACAAAAAGACAGAACCATGACAGCACCATTACAATAGATGTGATCAGTATGTGTGTCACATGCAATAAACCAAATATATCTTTGATGAAGATCACATGATGAAAAGGTCAAATTAACAGAGATGCATCTGCATTTTTCCAGACTGGGAGAATTGTCAAAGATACATGGACTATATATGCTCCAAACATGCAGAAAGAAGACGCATTCTAAAGTTTCTTCAGAACAAGACAAATTCCCTTTAAAAGGGCAAATAGTCATATTCTCTTTTTTCCACTGCATATTTAACTGGCAAAAACATCAAGTTGGAAGCCAACAATATAATTTTTTATCATTATTGTTACAGTCTTTCAACTTTAGCACCATGGAGAGCAATGCTGATATTTGAAGTATAGAATTCCAAGTGCCTAATGGAATACAATGCATACTGTTGCCTTGGCAACAAAGATGCCAGTAGATGCCATTTGAAAAATTCTTTCTGCTCTGTAGAATTCCAGTAAATATTATGTTTTAAATTATTATTAGTTATGTTTCAGTTCTGTGTATTATGACATCACAATGGATGTACTTCACTGTATGCAACTCTCTGATTCAATTACACACAATTGCTAATTTTAACAATTTGAAATATTGTATTGGTTACATAATTGGTTTAATTTGTTAAGTTACTTGTACTTCTTTTTCAGGAATTGTTGTTGAAAAAATATATTTAGCATAGCATGTGAGCATGCCAGCCAACGTGTTTTCAGACTGGCGGCTGCTTATCCTACCCTTTTCCTTTTTCTAACACCTGTGACAATTTTCAACTTTGGTAAGTTGAGCAGGGGTGAATTTGTTTGAATTTGATGATATCTGTATGATGCTACTTGATAATATTGATGGCAATCAATTATAACAGACGCTTAAATCTGTATGATGCTACTTGATAATATTGATGGCAATCAATTATAACAGACGCTTAAATCTGTATGATGCTACTCGAGAATATTGAAGGCAATCAATTATAACAGACACGTAAATCTGTATGATGCTACTTGAGAATATTGAAGGCAATCAATTAACAGACACTTATTATTTTCACTTATTAATCTTGATAGAAAATTATTTTCCTATCAAGATTATTTGGGACCATCTTAAATTTGAGTACAGCTGTCATAAATAATAATGTATTGTCATAAGTATATTATACAGAATAAGTTTTATGTTAAATATCTAGCCATCTCTACTTATTGGTTTAAGAAACCTGCCTTTCCAAAAATAACCAGAATAGTAAGATTTCTTCTAAGGGAATGTACAGAACTTTGTTTTTGCTTGTATTTGAGAGAAGGTGCTGTTCTCTGAATTGTGATTTCAATAATATTTCTTTCATTTTTCCCCAGTGCAAATTTCCCCAGTGATCCCTACCTTCTCTACGGAAGAATTTCATCAGCTGTCCGACTTGGTACATTATGCTAGTTTTTAAAGGATTTATTATTAATTACAGCATGTATTTATTTTGTGATATACTCATATTACCAAAAGGAAATTGGTGTCAACCCAAATACCAAGTTGCCATGAGTTTTCTTCCTCAAAAAAAGTGATGAAGGGTATCAATGTGCATTTTAACTGATGGGGATTGGGCCTATTATATACCCAGCTGAGGCTGTAAAATCATTAATGTTGATTCAGTTTGTTGTATAAATTGCGTTGAGACTGACTGGTTTTACCTGGATTGTTTTTATGACTCTTTTTCAGCTCATCACCCACCTTCCAGAGGGCTGGAGACTATGCCCTATCTTGGGAGAGACCATCCTACTCCTGCTATGGGTGTTGACAATATGGAAAACCAGGATGTCACAGTTGAGAAGGGTGGGACGCAATTGCGGACCGAGGGGATCTAAAAGTTAACCCTGAGGGGTAACCACAAAATCGCTGAGCGATAGAAAGGAACAGGGGAAATACCAAATAATAAAGAGCTAAGTAATCGCTCCCTCCACTCACTGAAACTTCTGTCAGCAGGCTCAGAAAACTAAAAGAAATGAAACACCGCCGCAGCGTAGCTACTCAGAAAGAAAAACCCCACTAGAAAAACAGAGTGGAGTCACTTACAAAAGAAAAAGGACACTCGCAGCCTGGCAGGTAGAAAACAAAAGGAAAACTAAAGAGACGAGGGCAAAATGTCCTCCACAGCACAAATAGATAATCAGCTCCAGAAGAAACTAAATGGTGGTCAAATCTGGCGGATAGGATCAATACGGTAACTTCTGCCAATTCTTACACCCCTACACACCAAGAGCATGACAAACAATGAGTCTGTGCTGAACCCCAGAAATCAGGGGCTAGATATAGGCCTCCCACACCTGACCCTCATCAGGGACAATTAGCTCAGAGCAAATGCCTGTGAGGTGCCATCACTTCACCATAGGACTCACACACCTGCCCCTCGTCAGGGTCAATTAACCCACAGAAATCAGAGTGAGAGGTGCCACCACCTCACAGGATAACTGTAAGCTCTTCTTTCATTATGTCTGCTGCCTGCAAATAATGACCTGGATGATTACATGATCAAAACTTGTTCAGCTACTGTAATACAGTGAAGTTTATGTCAAGGGTACTGACTATTTTTTTCTCTTCTGTCTCCCTTCTGTTGTCCCCAGGTAAAAAACAGGATATGTCAAAATTTGAATATCTAATGAACATTTCTTTCTATAATATTTACTTTTCAAAAAGAAATCCTGCAAGGCGTACGAAGAGAGAACTTTGGCTTCAGATAAGCTGAATCATGGATTGAAGATCATCATGGAGAACAAGGTGAAAGACCTGGAAACGAAGGCAGAAATCCTAAAAAACAGTCTGAAGATGACTGCCAAACGGCTGCAACAGAGGGAGGGCTTTCTACAGCAGTAAGTTTCAAGCATGGAGGAGAGATAGGCTTTGAAGTGACAGGATAGTGGTTTTATAATCATTTTAGTTGCAATGATATTGGTGATATTGGAAAATATAAATGTAACTGATAAGATAAGTCTTCACCCTGCAGTATGGCAGAAACTGTGTCCTTACTGATTTTTTTAATTTTTATTTGTTCAAATATGTGGTGAGGGATATATACAGTTATAGGACATAATAAAGGCATTTAAAGAATAATCTGTAAAAATAGTCTCAACACCCAGTGGTTTCCATCTGCTGTGGTCTGTGTTTCTTAGGAAACTTGCTCAGGAGAAGATGCTTCGTCAGGAGTCAGAAGAAAAACTGAACTCGGAATTTAAAGCTTCTGAACAAAACATAAAGAAAATGAACACGGAACATGAAGAAAAAGCGAGTTCATACAAGCACCAGGTGAGTCCAGCTAATCCAAATTCACTCTAGTACTTTTCTCATTGCATGAATCACTTGTTTATTTTGTTTTCGTGTTTCTACACATACTGAAAAAGATTTGGGAACAGTGCTGATCATCATGTGTCTTTTCCTTTGCTTCTCCAACTCCAGTTTGAGGAACTCACAAAACGTTTGACTGACATGAAAACACTGCTGCACTCCACTAAATTTGAACATGAGATGCTGAAGGTGAGAAGCTGAAATGGGCCTTTAATCCACAAGCCAACATTGTCAGTAGCACTTTGCTAACCTTCTGCTCATGTGAATAATGGCTGAAAGTCATTTGCCATGCAGCAATTTCTTGTTTCCACAATTTCATATTTAACACAGGAATCCAGCAAGGCCTTCCAGGCAATGACCGTGAATCTGACTAAGGAAATCTTTAGGGTCAAGACAATCGTTGAAGAGGAGCGTAGCGCACACCATGAAGAGATGAACACCCTCAAGACCCAGCTAAACATGGTCACCATTCAGGCGCAGGAAACGGAGACCACTTTACAGGAGTAAATATCAAGTAAAACTCGTGAAAAATGAGCTTTGATGTGACAGACATAAAAATCAATACAGGATAATGGTGGTGCAATAATAGTTGTAATGATACTTATTTAAACAGCCGACACGCATTGTCCCTATTAAATGTAACTGATAAAACAGTCTTAATCTTAGATTTGTCATGCAAAATTCTAGAAATTGGAACAATCTTCGTATTGTTCAAAAATTTATGGAGGATGTAACTAGCTATGGGACACAAATGAATGTATTTGAGAGTACAGGAGTAGCAATATAATATTGATAATAATTGTGCACTCAAGGACTTAATGCTCCCTGCTCTGCTGTGGTCTGTGTCTCTTAGCAAACTTGCTCAGGAGAAGGCCCTCCTCTAGGAGACAGAGGCCAAATTAAAAGAAACAAATTTGGAGTGGGAAGAGAAACAGGGATCAGACAAGGCTCAAGTGACAGCGAATGCTAGTGTAGTACTTCTCCCACTACAAATATCACTTGTGTGTTATTTTGGATTTGATTTAATAATTTATTGGTTTTCATGTTCCCTTTGTTTGTCCAATTTAGATCAAGGAACTGTTAGAACATCTGGCAAGCGCACAAAAAGTAGCATCCTCTACCAAATCAGAAAATGAAGAGCTGAAGGTAAGAAGCTGATTTGGGCTTTTTGGCCCACATGTTAACATTTTCAATAATGCTGTATGAACATTGTTATCATGAGAGATGCCTGAAAAGATCAAAAAGTGCTAAAAATGCTGCAACTAAGTGATTTCATATTTTTAAAAGGAGTCTTGCAAGACCTTCCAGCAAATGGTGAAAGATTTGACCAAGGAGATGCTTGGGCTGAAGGAAAACACCATGCAGGAGCGCAGCATCCATCAGAATGAGATTGAGACCCTCCAGAAGAAGCTTGAGACAATGACCATCAAGATGGAGGAGAAGGAGACTGCTTTACTGCAGTAAGTATGAAGCAAAAAGACCATGCACAAGATGGGCTTTGAGGTGACAGACGTGAAAATGATTTTGGTGTTTTAATAATGTTAGCTGCAGTGACATTTTAAAAAAATCTCAGATTTGAGTGCTGCTGATGTTTCCACCACTAGCTATAACAGACACCACTAACTGTTTGGAGGCATAGTCCAAATACAACACTTTGGTGTACTGCATCGTGCTATTTTAAGGAAATGTGATTCCTTAAAAATGAATTGTGCAGTGGAAAGTTGGAATTTGTGCTTTGCTGAATCGCTTGGACTCTTGTATGTCACAGGAAACTGGCTGAAGAAGAGGCCAGAACAGCCCAAGCGAATAGGAAATTTGTAGAGTATAAAGACAACTTAATCAAAGTCACTAAAGAGCGCCAACATTTTCTGAAGAATGAGGTGAGCGAATTTGCCCAGTAACAGCAGTATGATAGTGTAATAACATTTTTTAAATATTTTCCAGTGTAATAGCAGTTTACTTTTTCACATTAAATAACTCATGATAATTAGGGATTTTCATGACCATAGTGTACATTAACCACGTGCAGAAGTTTGTATTTCCATATTCATCTCCATTGTTTATGTTCTGACTTACATTCAATCAATCAAGAATGAATTAACCCGGTGAGTTCTCTCTTTTCAGATTAGACATTTTCAGGGCAGAGCACAGGATAATTTGGTAAGACATCCGGACACGATCACATTTTTATGAGCAGGTTAGCTACTTCATGCATCTGACCATAGCCGGATGTTAATTCCTCTCTCTCTCTCTATGCCTCCAGACGGCTTATCGAGACGCTGAGAATCAGCTAGCCAGGGAAAGGAGAAAGGCAGCAGACCTGCAGAGAAGGTGGGTTCAGTAGAGAATTCCACTGAAATTGGATAGTGACCAATACTGAGCCAAATAACAAATGATTAGATCTGTTAATCAGAGGCTGAATACAATCAGTCAGGTGGCGAGTGTGAATTCACTAGACTGGGTTCCAAATTGCTGAAAGTTCTTGTAGGGTAAAGACTAGGGACAGAAATCAGAAAGAACATAAATAATCTGAGGCTGAAACATGCAATTTTTCTTCATGTAATTTAGCTCACTAACAAACAATTACCTAATGTTAACATGCAAAAAAAAACCCCTTTACATCACATTAGCCAAACCATGGTTTTGATTCATAACTGAATAGATTTTTCCCCCATCCATAGTAAATACTGGATTTTTCCTGAAATGCATTTGTTGGTTTTCAGGCTGGATGCACTGAATGAAAAGTTGGCTCAATGTTCCCAGACATCTTATTGGGCACTAGGTGAGTTCTGGGCCCTGTTGAATAGTACATCCTGCTATGATACAGGATTCCATTGTGTGGTTGTGTCCCATGTACTGGGATACCCACAGAGCAGCAACAAACTGGGCTTAATGTCACCCAGAAAGGGTTTCAGTCGGCAGGATAATTCTGGTGTCATTGCAAGCATGCAAGTCATCAGGCGGTTGAAGTCTGTTACTGGTCTCAAGTCTTTCCCGTATACTTTAATAAATTGTCATTTAAGATTTATTGTCTTCTGCCTGGTCATTTTATGTTCTATCCTGTCCAGATGCCACTGCTCAGGGAGGTGTTCAGTATAATTCAGGAAGATTGGTGAGTTTTTTTTTTTTTAACACAGTATCTGTGAATATAATTGTGATTAATCATATAATTCATCGTAATTGGTGGTGTATCACAATTGGAGGTGCAGTCATCATTTGAACCAACATATTTATTTGAATGGATTTGGATGTTTGAATTAGTCAGTTATTAGCCTGGTCTGACACTAAATATCTGTGAAATGTTTGATTTCCAATTCTTAGTTGATTTATTTGATGATAAACTAACATGAATTTCCCCTCCTTTTCCTACAATTGAAAGGCAGTGGATCAACACCGGCAAGAGAGAGAGCCAGCCTTCAGAGCCCGTAGAGGGAACCAGAAATATTTTTATTAAAATGATTAAGAAAGTGAATATTTGTTAGTGTGATTATCACTGTCCTGTGGTAATAGAAGAGAAAAATGTACTTCAAGAGTGAAATATAATTTGGTTCAGGTAAAAATTGTAAATGTTTCTGGTTGTTAAGGATTCTGGTTTTAATATCAAGTGAATATTACTTTACAAACAAAAATGCTTTTGAGAAAAAGTACATGAAAATCAAAACAAGGACCAAGGTTTAAAATAAAAAGTGTAAAAAATGAACATGCTTAAATGAATGAAGCTTAGAGTAAATTGAAATACAATGTGAAGGCTCCTTTTAAACAATATATACTTTTTGAGAATGAGAGTGAGTGAAATGCACACTACTTATTAGTGCTAATGTTGTATAGATTTTCCTTGGCTTCTGTCTGTAGGAAACGGCTGCAGCTCTTGGTCCCTGCAGAAGATGAGATATTATGCTAAGTCTGCATCAAAAATGCTAGCATGGGAGCAGGCCACGCCCCCTGAACAGCCTACCTCCCTTGTAGCATCTCTTCTACCACAAGTCAACAGGAAGCCATCTAGACCAATAGCAGCCATTTCAGGTGAGACAATTCAGGCCATAACAGTTGAGGTCTTTGTCAACCGACAAATTGAAAAGCTGTGTCAGTTTTGGTGTTTTATCGGCAGATACCCAGTCAAGGAAAGATATTTTTTTAAAATGCCCACAATCATGATTGTACTATGTAAGCTCCATAATGTTTGGGACAGTGACATATATTTTTTCTGCATTTGGCTCTGTACTCAGTTTCAAAATTGCAATTAAACAATTCCCATGTCGCTAAAGTGCAACTTCTCAGCATTTATTACAGGGTATTTTAATCCATTTTGGTTTCAACATGTAGAACTAACAGCCCTTTTCGCACCTGACCAATCAGAAAACCTGTGAAGTCATTTATCCCAAACATTATAGTGTCCTGGAATGGAGGGACTATGTATAAAAAGTGTTGTAATTTCTACATGTTGAAACATGTTGTTTGATTAAAAATCCAAAATTGTGGAGTACAGAGACTAATCATGAAAGAATGTGTCACAAACAGTATGGAGCTCATTGTATGTGTGTGCATATATATGTATCTATATTTACAGTACAAGTCAAAAGTAATAGGCCACCTGTAGTATTAAAAAAAGGAATGCCGTTAAATATATGTGCATTTATTGAATGACAAACCATTAGATTATATGTATACACATTTATTTTCTAATTTTACTTGCAATAACACAAAAAGATGAGTTTTACTTAAAAAATAATCACAGACATGACTATAGCCACCTTTGGCTTCAAATACAATTGATCAGTGTTGTTTTATTGGGAGGTGGAGGGGTGGGAGGGACGTGGAGGTGTGATGAAAGAGTGAAAATGTTATCTACCGTTTTTTATTAAGCCATAGGTAACCCAATACCCAATTTAGTCGATAGTGCAATTAAAATAGGCCCTAAAATTTCAATAAACATCAAAAATAAGGAGCAGTTGTCAGTGGGCCTGATGTGAGTAAGTAAACATATTGTGGCAAAAAGGTTATTCTCAGTGAGAAATTGCAAAGAAGCATACGTTTTCCAGGTGCATTGTTCAGCATACACTCAGAAGGGTCCAGCTGATGGACAGTAATGTTAACAGGAGAAGACCAGGAAGATCTGTTGTATAGCGAAAGAAACCATCATAAAACTGCACCACAACAATAGGAAGTCAATGCAAAAAGAGTTAAACCAGTTTCCCCAATACAGCGAAATGGCGACTAATATCTGCTATTCTAAAAGGATGTGTATCTGTGAAAGAGCCCTTTCTACGTGCTGTTGAAAAAGTAAGGTAACTCAGTGTTGATGGTACTTGAATCACCAAAGTCTTTTCTTCTTAACAGCACGCAGAAAGGGCTCTTTCGCAGATACACATCCTTTTAGACTAGAAGATCAAAGTCAGCATTTTGCTGTAATGGGGAAACTGGTTTAACTCTATTTGCATTGAGTTCTTCTTGTAGTTGTGGTGCAGTTTTATGAAGCTTTCTTTGCTAGACGACACTAATTATGTCTTGTGCCTCTTGATCTTTCTGGTCTTCTCCTGTTAACACTACTGCCCATCAGCTGGACCCTGAACACTGAACATGGAAATCTTAAGCTGCTTTGCAATTGCTTGCTCGGAATAAACTTGCAACAATCTGCTTATTTGGCTCCACACATCTAAGCCTAACTGCCATATTTCTTGCAACTTTAGTGCCTATTTTACTTACACAGGCTAACGGTTTTAGACTATTAGTGATTGAAAAATAACAAGCTAGATAAGATTTCAGTCAATTTAACTACCACTCCATCTCTCTCCCACCCCTCCACCTCCCACACTGTAAAATAATTTGTTCATTGTAATCAAAGACAAAGAAGACTATTTTGAGGTCATGTCTTAATATTATTTCTAAGTAAAAGTCATCTTTTTGTGCAATTGTAGGTAGAAATAAAAGCAAATGCTAGTACGTTGGTTTGGTTATTCAAAAAAGGTACATTAATCTAACTGAATTCTTGTCTACTGTACAATATATGTTTAAATATACTATAAAAAAGTCATTACAAGGTCACAGCAAATACACTAAGCATTTAAAGGATGATTAGGTGTCTATTGGGAGCTTTATATCTTTTAATGTTCCCTCTACTTCAATTAAAATGATTACTACTGAAAGATTGAAAAATGCTTACATTTCTGAACCTTTTAAAATGCATATAGCAAAATGTTTTCCCTAATAATGAGATCTCCAAATAATGGGTGATCATTGATCCGACCATATTTCATGTGTATAAAGCCATATGGTTCATTAGATATTATGTAAACCATACATTTTCATTTTGCCTGAACTTAACCAAATACATTTAAATGTAAATAAAACCAATAAATATGCAAATGATGAACTAATACATGCCTATATCAAACCAATATACATCATAATCGAACCAATAGATGCATAAATTAAAAAACAATAAATGCGCAAATGACTACCTGATACATGCCTATATTAATGCAATATGAAAGTGAAACCAACCAATAAACATAACAAACAAAATAATATATGTCTAAATAGGAAACCAATATATGCGTGAATGACTAACAAATACATGCGTGTAGCAAACCAATATAAATGTGAAGCAAACCAGTATACATGACAATCAAACCAACAGATGTGTAAATAACAAACCAATATAAAAGCAACAATGACAAAACAATATTTGCACAAATCAAACCAATAAATGCGTAAATAACAAACCAATATGCAAGTATCTGCGTCAAACCAAAATATATGTAAGCAACAAACCAATATATGTACTAATTATTAATTCATACATACATACATATATCAAACCAATATGCATAAATGACAAACCAATAGCGTCTGTACACCAGATCCCTTGGCCCTGTAATATCTGCCCATGGCTTGTCCTATCATTCCTATGCCGACGACACGCAACTCTTTCTCTCCTTCTCCCCATCGGACACACAGGTCCCCGCCCGCATCTCCGCTTGCCTGAGGGACATACAGAGCTGGATGGACAATCACCACCTGAAGCTCAACCCGGGAAAGACGGAGCTAATCTTTATTCCTGCTCTATCCTCTCCCCTCCTCGACTTTTCCATTTCCTTAGGGGACACTGTAGTGACATCATCACCCTGCGCCAAGAATCTCGGAGTGATGATGGACAACAGGCTGTCCCTCTCCAACAACATTGCAGCAGTAACCCGGGCATGCAGATTTTTCCTATACAATATCCGCAGAATCCGCCCCTTTCTCACCACCTACTCAACCCAGCTCCTGGTCCAAGCAATGGTTCTATCCCGCCTAGACTACTGCAACTCTCTTCTGGCTGGACTACCGGCATCTGCCACCAGACCCCTGCAGCTCATCCAGAATGCTGCGGCTCGTCTGGTCTTCAACCTCCCCAGACACTCCCACGTAACTCCCCTGCTCACTACCCTCCACTGGCTGCCTGTTATAGCTCGCATCAAATTCAAAACATTGGTTCTAGCATACCAGGCAGTCAAGGGATCAGCCCCAGCATACCTTCACAAGATTTTCAAACCCTACATGCCAGCCAGATCCCTCCGTTCTGCTACCTCAGGACGCCTAGCACCTCCCCCTCTTCGCACCTGCACTTCCAGAACACGTCTCCTGTCTGTTCTGGCCCCACGATGGTGGAATGACCTCCCTGTGGAGGTCAGAACAGCTGAGACACTGACCCATTTCAAACGACGACTGAAGACCCACCTCTTCAGGCTGCACCTCTCCCCATCCCTCCCTTCCCCCCCTGTAAATGACTAAACTTAGGGGTGTAACTAGGCAGCTGTTTAATAGGTGACTTAGTTGATGCGCCAGTCTTAACGACTACTTGCATTTTTATTTATTTTTATTTTTCCATAGATTGCGTTGTTGCCGTTCTCGTTGTTAGTGTTAATCAGTTTAACCACCAGGGTCCAAGTTGAACTATGCGGTTGTTCCCTGTACTTGGACCGGTACTTCTCTCTAGGGGTTTCGTCATACTTGTTCCTGGTTATGGTTATACACTTTGTTGTACGTCGCTCTGGATAAGAGCGTCTGCCAAATGCCTGTAATGTAATGTAATGTAATGTAATGTCAATGAAAAACAAATACGTGCGCATATCAAACCAGTATATATATATATATATATATATATACACATACATATGCCAAGCAACCTAAACATTTGTACACAATATGGATTATTTTTCCCTAAATGGCGTCCCATAGTGTGTGGAGGTTTTTGTAATGTCTGATTAACCGTATTGCCTTGCAAGCTTGAACTGTTTTCAGGTCAACTCTCAGCCATTTTTTGAAAATCTCATCATCAGGAGAAAACAAACGCTCCATGAATCTCAAAGGATTCAGAAGTATAACCATTTATTTTAATTTTCAAAAGAGTGAGTGCATTCCAAATAAATAAATAAATTAATTAATAATAATAATAATAAAGCTCCTCATAGAAACCTCAATGTAATATAAAGAACACAATGTGAATTTAGGGATTTTGGATTTTTCTTTATTTGAAGAAAAATAATACTATCATAATGGTGGGTATTTTTAATTTATTTTTTTAAGAAAAGGTCTTTCCTTGTTTATTTTAAAGCTGGGTATCTGTGGCTAACACGGAAACTGTCATGCTCTGCAGTTTTCCGGTTGACAAAGCCCCCCAACTGTTATGGCTTGAATGGTCTCACTGGAAATGTCTGTTATTAGCCTAGCAGGATTCTTGTTGCTATATTGCAATAGAGCTGACACAAGGGCTGTGGGCTGTTCAGGGGTGTGCCCTGCCCCCTTGCTTGCCTTTTCTCGATGTCCCCACTTAGCATAATATTTTAGGTTCTGCAGGGAGCAACAGCGGCAGCCATTTTCTCTGGACAAAAGCCTTCGCAGAATCTGTGCAACTTGGAACTAGTAGGCATTTTACATCTCACTCATTCTTCTTCTAAAAAAGCATTTTTGTGTCTATCGTTGCATTCACTATGTAGCGTGAAATATTACAATTAGGCATCTTTTATACCTTTTGTTTCAAACGTTTACTATGTGGGCTTGTATCAGCTGTATTTAAATTCTTGAAAAAGAAACTCATAAGAATTGTTGCACTTTGTATTTAGCTTTTTTACACAAATATTTTTTTCTCCTAAAGTAGCATTCACATTGTTTTAAAGCTTCAGACAGAACCAACATCTTTCTATAACCAATGATGTTTTAATGTTTATATCCCTTTGTGCAAATACATTTTTTTTCTCCAATATGTCTTCTACCTGGCTTAATTTATTACACACTAACATTTAAAAAGCACCAAAAGAACTTTACCAAAAATGTGTAAATCTTTAAATTATTCCAAAGAGACACATCAAGAAACAGACCAAAGGGAAACACAAAAGTCTAAGGTCACAGAGTACCTGAATGGAAACTTGACAACTGGGGAATAACTGAAACATAGGTACAGTATAAGTATTGGTGGTACGCGCTAAGTAGGTTAACTAAATTAGGCGAAACGCTAAAACGTTAGAGTTGGCTCAAGTAACGTTAGGCAATAAAGCCGTGCTTAAAAATGTTGTGCCGTTCAAAGTGGTGATTTTGGGAGATGCACCTGCGCATGCGTCCTACTAAATGAAGCACCACCTGTGCATGCATCCTACCAAATGTCCCTCTCAGGTCGTCCGTGAGTGAGTGAGTGAGTGACCACAATTTGCCATGCATAGCCCACGGAGGCAGCTCCTGCGCGCCGTGGGAAAAACAAAAGTAAGTGGAGAGGAGTAAACCATTTTGAGAGCTGTGAACATTGAAATGTTTTACGTTGAAATGTTATGTATTCAGTTATGAGTGTTCAGCATTCAACTAAATAAATTGTTTAAGTTGTGTCAGAAGTGTGTTTATATTGTGTTAATCCAACTTGAAAGCTTTAAGGCAATCAGTTTCCTCAAATGAACTGAGTAGCTACAACAAAGTTTTAAGTTGTCACAACTAGAATGTAATAATTTGCATTAGTGGAAGAAAACTGAGTAAATGAAACTTAAGTGGTAACATTTGTGTAAAGAAGATCCATTTAAGTTAGTCTTACTTCAGATAAATTCTATTGACACAATTTTAATAAGTTTGGAGAAATGCTACATGTGTGTGTAAAATACTTCTTAGTTTTAAGTTCAAAGAACTGAATGGAATTGGTACTATTACCATTATTTACCCAAGTTACCTTAACAATAAATACTTGAGTTACTTGTACACAAGTCAAAATTTTTTTCATGCTTAAATAGTTTGAGTTAATAAACTTAAATGGTTTAAGGCAATCGGTTTCCTCAAACAGTTTGAGTTGAACTAACTCATCGGGTTTTACAGTGAAAAGATAAAAGTGGTGAGGAAAACCATAAAATGCTTAGGCGCACATGCAAAATCTTGCCAATCCTTGCCCATTTAGGGGGTACCCTATTTAAAGCCTTATAACTCCAGATGTGAAAACCACAGAGACTTGAAAAATGCCTTAAATGAAGCAAGACAATTTACAATACTAACACAGATTAGTTTATAAAGTGGCACAAATGCAATTGTTTAGACAAAAAATAAAAAATGAATTAGCACATTTTTAGTTTGCAATGAAATACTGAGAGATTGCATATATACAGCAGGTTAAACTATACATGTGCTGGATCAAAAACTTCTTGACCACAAGTTCATAAAATCTAATGGTGGATATGTAGAACTACTATCGATTTATGAAGCAAAAACTAAACAGTGTACCCAGCGTCTCCAAATCTATCCAAAATGTCTAAATTATGCATTGCTGTAAATCACAACATATTCACATATTTCACTGCAAATCAGCTGCTTTGTCTCAAGAAACTCACTGCTGCATCATTTTCAAGTCGGAATTATAAGCTTTCACAGTCAGTACAGTGGTCTAAAATATCTAGGGGGCCAGAAACATATCCAAAATCTCTCCACAATTTAATAAAATGCTTTTTGTCCATTATAAAGCATATAAATGGAGCCCCTTATGAAGGTTTAAGATGAAACATTGCTATCAGATTTAAAAAATAATGCAAAAATATTGTCACGCAATGCGGTACAGTACCTAAATGTGTAATAAATAACTCTTGTACGTATTTCTATACTCTGTACTCTCGTATGATTTCTTGTATGGGGATGGGACGATATGTAAACAATTTTCAACCGTCCACCATGTTTTGGCAATGTTCGAACACTCTCCTCATCACTATTACATGCATCACAAAAACTATTACACTACTAACGCTTACATCACAGTGTGAAATATCCACATTATATAATACCAATAACCTATTTAAAGACACTCAATTTCAAAAAGAACGTATATAACTGGAATATTTTGAGCTGTAATACTTACATAGCAATGATGAAATTTTATGTGTTCAGTAGATAGAGACAGACAGTAAATCAATGACAGTTCTATCCGCTATTGTTTTGCTCCATAAAACGATATTCAGCAAACATATGGCTTAGTTATGCCCAGAAGTTCTCAATAATAATAATAATAATAGTATTTTCCAAGAAATTACGAAAAATCGTTGACAACGTTTCGTTAGGTGCAGCGTCTTTTACTGCTACCACAGAGTGAATTCGATGATAAGACAATTTTCAGTTACGTTGACCTATAAAACGATATTCCAAAAGCAAAATTAGACAAGTTATATCGTTAGAAAGCTTATACTTTCACCTACTGAATAAATTAATTCTCAGTCAAGCCAGACTGTACGAAAAACGGCAACGTCGTAAACAACACGCGTGGTATTACGCACAGCTATTTTGGAAGGTACCCAGGCATCACAAATGCGCGTATATTTCACAAATGGATTGTCTAAGACAATATATGACCACTCAGTCTCAAAAGGGACATTTCTACGCATAAAACCAATGGTAAGGTTGTATATTTATTCAATATTTAGTCCCAACACGCAGCCCCACCCTGCAGCCTCATCTGCAACTACACCCCCTACTCATGACATAATGGACAATATTGTCTATCTGGGCATTCATAAAAATATTCTTTCACCACTCAAAAATCCGTCATAGCAACAAGATAAACCCAACAATAGCCCTAAGATATGCCAATACAGCAGTGAAAACGCTGCTCACTGAATAACGAAATAAAGGAGACAAAGTTTTAAAAAATGATACCATGTCATTCTACAGTCAATATCTGGGACTAAATATTTACCGTTGGTTTTACGCATCAAGATGTCCCTTTTGAGACTGAGTGGCCATATATTGTCTTAGGCAATCTGTTTGTGAAATATTTGTGATGCCTGGGTACCTTCCAAAATAGCTGTGCGTAATACCACACGTGTTGTTTACGGCGTTGTCGCCCGTTTTTAGTACAGTCTGGCTTGATTGAGAATTCATTTATTCAGTAGGTGAGAGTATAAGATTTCTAACAATGTATAAAACTTGTCTAATTTTGCTTTTGGAATAGCGTTTGATAGGTCAGCGTAACCGAAAATTTTCTTATCACATTCACGCTGTGGTAGCAGTAAAAGACGCTGGTATTGTTACTCTGGTTTTATTATTATTTTTAAATGAACTCATGGTGTGAAGACAGTAGTAGACAGAGTGCACCAGGTTACAGTTGGCTAACCACGATGTACTGTATGCCTTGTGATTTCAGGTGAGCGACGACGTCTAAATGTGCACAAAAGTGATATTGCATTAGTATAGTGGATTTATAAGAATGCTAGGTTGTCAATGATGCTAGTAGATGTGTGTATGAGATCGCTAAATGTAAAGCAATGGAATGGAAATGGAAATACAAGTACATGCTTATTAGGGATGAGCGAGTACACCATTATCTGTATCTGTTCAACCAACAAAATTATCTGTACCCGTATCCGTACTCGGAATGGGTGGGGCTTAAACCGGAAGTGGACAGGGCATACCCGGAAGTTGGTATTTTAACCTCTTAGTGCAAAGCCCTTAGTGGTCGGCATAGAGCTTTTAAGTGTAAACGTCACCAAGCCACTCCCCTCGTTTTCCCGCAAATTTGTCAATGGGAAAATGAATGGGGCAATTTTCAATAAGCAATATTTTTAGTTACAAGTCGGGAACCAGTTAGCTATTGGTATGCGGTACTCATGACATATATGACTCATGAAATATAATATCAGCAGCACGATTGACCCATGAGAAGTACAAGGTACAACGTTGTCTACGTTTAGTACGCTTAGGAACTACACATACCGGTACTGTGCTCACGACGCACGCTTATATCGTCACGGCTCAGCTGGAACCAAGCGGCCAAAACCAGACTTCGTTTTTGAAGCTCATTTCCTGGTGTTGTAGTTCCTGGTTGCTCACTAGCGCCACTACGGATGGCTCCAGTATAGGTGTTTTCATATCCGGTTTCCATGTAAGTCTACGGTACAAATGCAATAAAAATACAAAGCCACTAATTTTTTCTCACAAGAACAAATAGTCATAATAGGTGTATTTTATTCGTCTTATGACTGTCCATGGGTCTATTTTATGATTTATTGCATCATTTGGCCACAGGACCAATATTTGTTCTGGAGCAATGAGGTACAGCTTGCGTCACTTCCGGATTACTTCGGAGGACTGAGCTACAGCAGGGGCTACAATCTGTGGTCACTGGGTCTCTGGGTGGGAGGTGGCTTCTCATGACCTTGACATTGCCACTCCGACTGATCGTCAACCTCTTGTCTGTGTGAAGCAGAGACTGTGAAGTTGGCAAATGCAAACGTCCCATTTCATAGCAGTTTCATATCAGTATCATTATGGCGTGTGTTGCTTACAATTGTACTAATCGACCTTCAAAGAATCCTTTTCTGAAGTTTTTTCGGTAGCTAAGTCATTTAACTATATCCTTAACATACTTTGTCTAACCAAATCATTAATTGACAGAAAGCGTAATCAGCTAGCGCAAGTCTAGCATGTTAAAACAGTTAGCAACTTTGGCTTCCAAGCTATTTGGCTTGCAAGCTAGCTAGCTTGCAAGCCAAAGCTAGCTAGCTAACCTTAGCCGGAAAATATACAACCTGTCAAACGTGCTTGACGGCTTGTCAGTCGTGTACATTCCGTAAATGTCTACCTGTGCCATGTTTCATGTATGTGACAATCTAACTATTATACCGATTTATTTGCTGACATTGTGGGATAAACTGCAGGACTTCACAATTTAGCCAGACCGGGGCAATACGTCTTAAAGGAGTACCATGGTGGTTGAACGTGACACTTCCCAGTTGTCTTCAGGCAACAACAAAACAAATGTGCATAATTTTTTTATTCTTCAGTCATTTCAATGTACTTTAAAACGTATTTTTATAAGCCTAAATTTCCCACTATAAAAATTCACCCGAACCGTCTGGGCGTGGTAATGAGAACTGTCAGTTAGCTATGATTGACAGACCGTTCCCCGTTACCATAGCTACCCCCATGATACGCTCTCTTTGGGAGACTGAATTTTCACAAGCTAGCTAGCTTAGTAGTATATCAAGTATCGATAGATAGCTAAGGTAAGGACGTTGACTTGTATCCAGTTACAATTTTTGCTATCTAGCTAGCCAAGTTAAGATAAAAGCACAACTATAACGTCCTCATAAAGCGAACTAGCAAGCTAACGTTATCGATAACATTGCCTTATGAAAGCAAACCTCCTAGCTAGCTAACGTTAGCTAGCTAGCTAAATGAATATAACCAGAAATAATCTAAAGGAACTCTAATTTAAGTGAACCTAACGTTATTCAAATATTTGCATTGTCTGAACAGCAGGACGGTGTGTCCTGTCAGATTTCTTTACGGGGCGTGGAAATAGGAGTGGTTACTGTATTCGTGACGTAGAAAAATGACAACTTTCTCAACCGGTTGAAAATGGGACGATGAATTTAAAACGCATATTTCTCCAAAAATACAGAACGGACATATTTAATACTTTGCTCATTGTGTTTCTTCAATGCCTCTTGTGCAAATAGCACATAAAACAGAGAAAGTGTGAAAATCACCATGGTACTCCTTTAAGGTTTATGCTTGAATAACATGTACACACGGTGCAAAAAGAGGGATCGCTTACCCTCTTCGGTACATTCTGCCAGAAACAGTTATGCATGTTGTCAAGAATACAATTTCCATGTTCAGGTTGTGCAATACTGATATATACTGATTATATTAAAACGTGCAACATGTATCACAGTGTAGGAAAAAAAATAAACACACCCCAATAAACTCCCGGTGCTGGATCATAGAAACATCAAATAGGTAAAGAAAAGACTCGCACATTCGCTTCATGCTCCTGAAAATATCATCGTAGTAGCCTATTATGAATGCTATATATAATAGTGAATACCGATGGGGTTGAAACGTTAACCGTGCTTATGGCTAAATAAATAGGCTACCGTTATATTTTTTTTAGCATCAAGCGAGTGTGCGGGTCTTTACCTATTTAACATTTTTAAAAATCAAATGAAGGACTGAGATTAATGAATTTACACGGGGGGAGTTTGAGAACCACTGTTTTAAGGCACTTCTACAATTGTCTCTATGAGTGCTACTAATGTAGTCGTGAGGGAATTATTTACGTCTAGCAATGAATAGGAGTGTACATTGCTTTAAATGTTGCCGGTTCGATCCCAGCGCTGGGCGTGTCGAAGTGTCCCTGAGCAAGACACCTAACCCCTAACTGCTCTGGTGAATGAGAGGCCTCAATTGTAAAGCGCTTTGGATAAAAGCGCTATATAAATGCCGTCCATTTACCGTTTACATCAGTCTGTATTGCAACCATAGATTATAAAAAATTGCAGTCTATTTTACTGCGTCTATTGTTTCATAGTTTTCCTTTAGGTGATGAGGCCAGACTGCAGCAGTGGTTAGCCAACATCCGAAGGGAGAACTGGAGACCCACCCCGGCATCTCGTCTGTGCAGCGACCACTTTGAGGAGCAATGTGTTTTCCGGGACCCCAAGGTTAGGAAAGGCACTTATTGACATTGATTTTTTTTCTTTAATAATCTGTATAGCCAGTTTTTGTGTGTGTGTGTGTGTGTGCAGACTGTGCACATACTAATGTTGATCAAGAAAACACATTTCAGAAAAAAAGACTGCACGTGAACACAGTAGTGGCAATGCCAAAATTGACGAGGAAGGCTACTTTTGTTTTTTTAATACCTAGGTAATATACACATATGAAAATAGGTCATGAGATTACCAGTTCTCATTGTGAATATTCAGTGACTAGTAATTAACAGTGGTTCCTTATCCCCCTTCAAGGGAAAGCATTGCTTGACCATCTCTGCAGTGCCAACCATTTTTGATTACCCGGCTAGATTGCTGAGACGGCCTGCAGAACCAAGGAAGCAGCGCTGTAAGGTGAGTATTAATGCAGAGGCAAGTGGCTCTACAGTTCCTTCTGTTAAGTATTTTTCATGTGATGACAAGGTGTCACAATCCAACGGGGGTATATTAGCAGCTGATCACAACAGTGTTGTCATCATGGAGGATTGTGTCATCTATGATTCCAATGATGACAACATTTCTGTGGCAGCTGATGTGCATGTAGATGTTGGTAGGGAGGTCAGTGGTGCTTCAGGTGGTGTTTGCAGAAGGGAGATTACTGAAAAGAGAGATCCAATGGTGTTACAGGATCATGACTACTCAGCCTTAACATCCAGCTGTTTTGATGATCACTGTTATGCCGTTGTGGGGTCTCCAAAAACCCTCAAGCGGTTCCTGGGGATTGCCGGTGGAGGTCTTGCAGGTCCCGCTTCATTCCTGTGACGAGATCAAGGCTCTTGATCTTGCCAAGGTCGTTCCCGCCACAGTGAATGAGCAGGAGATCCGGGGCTGCTCTTCCTCTCAGGGACTGGTGAATGAAAGGGAGAAGGCTCTCCCACCTCAGGCCTCCCCAGCCAAACCAATGGACAATGGTGTCCAGACCCAGGCTGGTCCCCACAGTCTTCCGTGCTCTCTCCTCCCCACGCCGGATGTAGCTGTCTCCCACAATCCACACATTCTTTGCTGTGGAAGACAATGAAATACTTCTCATTCAAAACGAACACTGATAAATACACACATATATAGTCTGGATGTAAGATTTTAAAGACATCCACAGTTTTTACAGTGGTGTGGCACGGTGTGTTCTATTATATACATTACTTAACTGACTAGTACTGACTAGTTTAACTGAAGGCACAGCAGTGGTGGCTGCTGAGCTAAAAAATCAACGAGGCAGAAAACTTCCCCTTAAAGGAGTACCATGGTGGTTGAACGTGACACTTCCCAGTTGTCTTCAGGCAACAACAAAACAAATGTGCATAATTTTTTTATTCTTCAGTCATTTCAATGTACTTTAAAACGTATTTTTCTAAGCCTAAATTTCCCACTATAAAAATTCACCCGAACCGTCTGGGCGTGGTAATGAGAACTGTCAGTTAGCTATGATTGACAGACCGTTCCCCGTTACCATAGCTACCCCCATGATACGCGCTCTCTTTGGGAGACTGAATTTTCACAAGCTAGCTAGCTTAGTAGTATATCAAGTATCGATAGATAGCTAAGGTAAGGACGTTGACTTGTATCCAGTTACAATTTTTGCTATCTAGCTAGCCAAGTTAAGATAAAAGCACAACTATAACGTCCTCATAAAAGCGAACTAGCAAGCTAACGTTATCAATAACATTGCCTTATGAAAGCAAACCTCCTAGCTAGCTAACGTTAGCTAGCTAGCTAAATGAATATAACCAGAAATAATCTAAAGGAACTCTAATTTAAGTGAACCTAACGTTAGTCAAATATTTGCATTGTCTGAACAGCAGGACGGTGTGTCCTGTCAGATTTCTTTACGGGGCGTGGAAATTAGGAGTGGTTACTGTATTCGTGACGTAGAAAAATGACAACTTTCTCAACCGGTTGAAAATGGGACGATGAATTTAAAACGCATATTTCTCCAAAAATACAGAACGGACATATTTAATACTTTGCTCATTGTGTTTCTTCAATGCCTCTTGTGCAAATAGCACATAAAACAGAGAAAGTGTGAAAATCACCATGGTACTCCTTTAAACTGATTATTGGTCTTGGCTTTCAGACATTTTCCTTTCCTCTGCTCACAATCTGACTAATGTATTGTATAGACAGGATAAACACCGTGTCCTTCGCCATGCTATGCCAATCAAATAAATTCGAAACAACATTATAAACTCAAAAGGCTATCTAACTTGTGCTCATTCAAATGACAAAGCACAATAATTAAAAACAAGTTGACACCAATAGCAACGTTAATCAATTTCGGGAGTTTTCTGCCTGCTCATTTTTTTAGATCGGTAGTTACAGACAAACTCACGGTTAGGACGTTTGCTTTTCTCCATTGATGATCTACACGGGAAAAAAAACCAAATAATTAGAAATTCAATGTACATTATTCTTGTCTTCATGCACCAGGTGGAAAACTTGCTGTACAAAGTGCTTTGCCATAGTTACACGCCTGCAGATCAGTTATTAAAATACTTGGTAGATTTGTTAATCACCGCTGACAGTGTTAATTTTTATTCGTTTAAAAGCGACTTGCGAACGATCGGTCAGCTAGCATCACCCAGCGAGTGAACACCACAAACGGCGGTAGAGTAACAGTTATTGGCCCATTAACTGACTTGTGGCGAAAACCTACGATGATAACTTGCTGGGTTAACAGCAGGTCTACCAGACAGTTATATGAAAATCAGCCTAGTCAAAATCACCAGTACACATCTCTGATTTATTGACCATCAGTGTCTTCGATGTTATTCCCCTGTGGTTCATATTGCTAATGCGTGAGCTAACCACGGATAGCCTACCTAGCTCACTGGCAAGCTGATATGCTAGCTAAGCATATACGGTGATGTTTTGCAGATAAACATAAGTTGAAGCTAACTGAACATAATTTTATTATTAAAGTCATACATATAACGTCATTACATGACACAGTACAGTCACGGATGGAAATTAAACTCTGTAAACATTTCATAATATATTTTAAAACATAACGGCAGACAGTTAGCTTACCTCGAGTTCGTTCGTGGTTCGTACAGGTTCAGGTTGATGGGTAAGTGAAACATGCTTGAAGGTCATGGGCTTTTCCGCACCGGGCTGTCAATCACACTGTAAAACTCACAGAGCGGCTTAAACTCTGTGGTTTTGGCTCCAACTCGAGAAAATGGCCGCGCCCGCCATTGAGATTCAAAACGTATTTTCGGAGACCCACGGAGAGTCAATGGGTGACGTCACAGTAGCTTTGTCCATATTTTTTACAGTCTCTGGCTGGAACGCTTGCGCCCTTCTACTTCTAGTGTCACTTTGATATCGTATTTTATTTTATTTCACATCATAATTGTACGGTCGTGATGACAACAGGATTTCCTTTCAGGGATCTATAAAGTAAAACCATAGACCGTATAAAAGAGTACAACCTAACCTAACTAACTTAAGACGTAATTTCAAATGGAATATAACGTCATATATATTTTTATGACAACACAACAACAATATAGCTAGCCAGCATGGTTTTCGATAAATTACCGACAATATATTTACTACTTACTATGGTTTAATAAAATTATTTATTAGAAATAGTCTATCTCTTGCCTACTGCACCTGTCTTGTCTAAGTGTACTGTGATTCTGATTTTCACAATGTGTGTATTCCTTTGTAAATGCTGTGAGCAGACTGAAAGTCTATGTTACACTGAAGCCTTGTGAAACGAAGTTTCGTTACATGATGTAGGCCTACTGTATAGCATATGATTTGTAATGACAAATAAACCTGACTTTGACAGCTAGCTAGCTACCTGCTGATCCAGCCATTCCTAACGTTAACGTTAGCTAACCGAAACTTTATAAACAATATCTTTCATGCTGGCGCTAACAGACCCACTAATCTACTCTGGCTGTATATGACCTGCTCTACATGGTTGGATTTGGAATGATTTTCTCCCTTCTTAACATTATTGTCCTGACCATTGAAAAAATGCATTAAGCTAACCAGTGACACCGCATTTGTCGTGGCTATAGCTAGCTAGCCACCGGTGTTGAGTGCAGTTGGCCCTATCTGCTGGTCCAGAGCAGAGACTGTAAAAAAACATGGACAAAGCTACTGTGACGTCACCCATTGACTCTCCGTGGGTCTCTAAAACACGTTTTGAAGCTCAATGGCGGGCGCGGCCATTTTCTCGTTTTGGAGCCAAAACCATAGAGTTAAGCGGTCTTGTGATTTTTACAATTTGATTGACAGTCCGGTGCGGAAAAGCCCATCAACCTGAACGAGGCTAGCTGACTGTCTGCCGTTATGTTTTAAAATATATTATCAGTTGTTTACAGAGTTTAATTTCCATCCGTGACTGTACTGTGTCATGTAATCACGTTATATGTATGACATTAAAAATACAATTAGGCTATGTTCAGTTATCTTCAATTTATGTTTCTCAGCAAAACGAATATGCTTAGCTAGCATATCAGCTTGCCAGTGAGCTAGGTAGGCTATCCGTGGTTAGCTCACGCATTAGCAATATGAACCACAGGGGAAGAACATTGACTACACTGATGGTCAATCAATCAGAGATGTGTAGGCTACTGGTGATTTGACTAGGCTAATTTTCGTATAACTGTCTGGTAGATCTGCTGTTAACCGAGCAAGTTATCGTCGTAGGTTTTCGCCACAGTCAGTTAATGAGCCAGTAACTGCTACTAGCTACTCCATCGCCGTTTGTGGTGTTCACTTGCTGGGTGACGCTAGCTGACCGATCGTTCGCAAATCACTTTCTACCGAATAAAAATTAACACTGTCAGCGGTGATTAACAAATCTACCAAGTATTTTAATAACTGATCTGCAGGCGTGTAAATATGACAACACACTTTGTACAGCAAGTTTGTACACCTGGTGCATGAAGACAAAAATAATGTACATTGATTATTATTAGGCTATTATTATTATTTTCTTGTAAATCATCAAAATCAATGGAGAAAAGCCAATATACGCAAGGAGCCCCCAGGACCGATTCTGAGAACCACTGTCTTAAATGCTCTTGTCGGTCTTTTAAATGATAAAAACATGTTCCTTTCTAAATGCCAGTCTTACAAAGATGGTTAATTTCGTTAAATTCTGTGTGTGTCATTTCATCGTGTGTTGTATGTTATTCAGCAAGTAAACCTTAAGACTCTTAATTCGCTTTGTGAAACTGAAAAATTTGCAGTGTTTATCCCAAAATCGGGATTATAGTAGCTTTGTCACATGCGTGAAGTATGGCCCAGGTAGACATTTACGGAATGTACACGACTGACAAGCCATCAAACACGTTTGACAGATTTAATATTTGCCGGTTAGGGTTAGCTAGCTAGTCAAATGGCTTGGTAGCCAAAGTTGCGAACTGTTTTAGCATAGGCTACTGGACTACCAAATATACCAAGCTGATTACACTTCCTGCCAACTAATTATTTGGTTAAGTAGGCTAAAGGAAATAGTAAAAATGACTCGGCTACCTAAAAACTTCAGAGGATGATTATTTTATGGTCGTCTATTGCAGCTGTAAATAGCACACGCCATAATGAAATCACTACGAAATGGGATGCCTGCATTTTCTGACTTCGCACAGGTGGACCGTGGTCGGAGCCGCAATGTAAAGGCCAAGAGGCACTACCTCCCACCCCAGTGACCATAGACTGTAGCCCCTACTGTAGCTTAGTCCTCTGCAGTAATCAGGAAGTAACGCAAACTGTACCTCATTGGTCCACAACAAATATTATAACAGTGCCCAAATAACACAATAAATCATAAAATCGACCCATGGACAGTCATAAGACGAATAAAATACACATATTGTGACTATTTGTACTCATGGAAAAAAATTATTGACTTTGTATTTTGACCGCATTTGTACCGTAGACTTACATGGAAACCGGATATGAAAACACCTATACTGGAGCCAACCGTAGTGGCGCTAGTGAGCAACCAGGAACAACAAGACCAGGAAATGAGCTTCAAAAACGAAGTCTGGTTTTGGCCGCTTGGTCCAGAGTCATTTATTTTCTTCTCCTTCTAATGGTTAAAGCAGAGACTGTAAAAAGACTGGGTTAAAGTTAGGACCTGGGAAGGGAAATCTGATCCCAGAGCAGCAGTTAGGGGCAGCCAAGGCACCGCAATTGGCGGGTAGACTTACAAGCACACGTGTGACGTATATCGTGCGACTTTGATTTTAGTGTAGTTCAGGACAACCAACACATTGTAAATCTACATAAATCCGTTATTTTTCCCTCCAGAGGGGGGGCACATTTTTTTATTTTAATTGAATGTAGTTTTCCAGTTTGAAAAGTAGGCTATAGACAGAGCATTTTCCCACAGAATATTTCATAGCCAAAGAACCAAGCACTTTCCCAGATAGCACACATACCTCTCGCCGATGTCTGCCTGATATCGTAACGTCGCATTCTATTCATAATGTCTGACAAGCATCGGCCCATAGGCAGATTTCTTCTAATCTCTGTGCTCTATTTCAAACGTCTCAGATAGGTCGACCCACTGACTATTACACTTAATCTGCCGCCACCGCAACCAGCACTCGAGAAGGAGAGACTCTTCAAACTGTCACTTTCTCTTCGTATTCAAAAGGAGTTGTCGTAATGTTACTGGTTTTCAGGTAAACTGGCACTTTAAGTAAACTGACATAAAATAGCTATTTTGTTGATTCTGTGACATTTAATAAAGTAGCTAATAAGGCACGGCAGGGTGTGCCATTAATATACGTTAGCACAGGTGAAGAGCCTAGATGCTGGCTCATTATTACTTAGCCAACTTTAGCTAGCTAGCATAAGGGGATCCATTACCAACCGATTTGACAAAATTTGAATCGTGTCTCTTCATTACACCCACATACAAAATCAGGTAGCTAGCTACTACAGCCCATTTTTGATGGTCAAGCATATTGTTTTTCATTGTTTCCTCCTTATATTCCCATCAAATTTGATGTTTATTACATGTTTATTTGGTAAGTGAAATTTCAGATCAGTCATGGATAGTGAAATATGTCTGAAATATCCGACCTAAATAAATAAAATGTTGTAGTTAACAGAGGCTAGTCTGTGGAGCGGTCGGGCGGTGCAGCTTTGATTCATCGCCCAAACATCGTCTGGAGGGCATTTTCGACCAAATGCCGACCTTGCGGCGACATCTCGCCAATTAGCAAACGCTCTCCATACTACATCTTGCCGACATAACTTCTATACATCGGGCCGACATCGGTGTGCTATCTGGGTTCTTTCCCTATTTTTAAAAAAATTTTGTTTTCGATTTTATTCTAAACAATTTAGTTTTAAAGAATGTGTTTGATATTCCCATTTTATTTTACTAAATTTCCCAAAATGTGTTGTTTTAGCCCTAGATGCTGATTTCTTTACCATGACTTGTTCTAAAGGCTGCTTGAAAGAGAAAGTGCTGATATACGTTGACTAAGTAGATATAGGCTATCGTTTTCTCATAGAATGTAGTCGATAAAATAGTAGCCTTGGCTAGCCTACTTTAAGACATGTTTTTTTAAAAAAAAGGCTTGTTATATCATTGAAAATAAACAGCACACTTGACAGTGATGTTCGATTATTATCCATTTTTTATCCATATTTCCATACCCACTTTCCTCACCAGAGACTCCTCATTAGCTACAGCAAGAGGAACCAAACTATTGTTGTGTCGTTCGCGAATGACTCGGGCAAGTGTACTGTACTGTTGTGTCGTTCGCGAATGATTCGTGGAAAAGTACTGTTGTGTCGTTCGCGAACGATTCGGGCAAGTGTACTGTCGTTCGCGAACGATTCGTGCAAGTGTACTGTCGTTCGCAAACGATTTGGGCAAGTGAACTATCGTTCGTGAACGATTCTGGCCGGGTGCAGTACGTTCAGTGAACAAGTCACTGAACTGCGAACGATAGTCAATCAGTGAACTACCAGTTCATGTTCATGAACGAATTGTTTCACAAAGTGATTCAGTACACTTCATTCACCCAAAAGATTTGTTCTTTTGAACGAATCGTTCACGAACGACACAACACTAGGCACGCCGGCATGCCGAGATTACTGAACTCAGACATTCAGTGCTACTGCAACCAAAGTATGAGTTAAAAACAGAAACGCTTTGTTTTAGTTTCATTAGTAGACGAGATACATGACAGCTATGGCCCATAGGCAGTTTTACCATAGGTCATAGGTAGGCAATTGCTTGGGGCCTCGTCCACCGAAGGGGCCTCGTGAATTTGTGTTTCCTTTTTTAAAAATAAATCTGTCTACATGTAAATGTGGGCCTATCCAATTAAATATCTATATTTGCCAATATTTATTATCACCCACATTTCACATTTAATGGACTATTCCACCTTGACCTTCCTGCATTTGCGCCTAATCAATGACGTACAAATTTGAGTTGCCATCAGAGACAGTCATGATCTTTGTTACCACAAAGGGTTTTCACAGTGGATTTGAGAAGAGGAAGAGGAAGAAGGAAGATGCCCAGTTTAAGGAACGTTTGCCTAAACTGACGAAATTCTTTAATAAAACAGCCAGAGACTCAACGACGGAGGAGCAGCAACAAGTAGAGTGAGAGCACCTATTATGGACCACCCTAACCGCTAGTGTATTTACTTCGTATTTATTAGAACGAACTGGACATTGCTACCTATTTAAATGTAAGTCCTGTAAAAATACACATAATAAATTGTCTAAATGTAAAAAACCAACTTTATACATATACATTTAGTTAGATTTTGATATAGTAATACAGCCTTATTTACTATATCAACTTTAAGACAAGCAACACGCTCAGAATTATCTCATCGCGACCCATTAAATCCAAAGGCGCAGACGTTGCTTCATAATTTAAAACTGCTTTCCTAACGGTTATTTTGCATCCTGCGACTTGGGTTACAACAGTGAATATGTACGGATTCCTAGACATGCTGATAGCGACCACCCTTTCTCATATTTACCGCAAATACGCAAGACAGGACACTTATACAGTATGCTAGCAAATTTATGTCAAATTCCATTCATTTATATGGGGTGGTCGATACACGTCCCACACTTTTCAACTGAAATCTAGCGCTGGACCACCTCTGAGTTATTTGCCGGCACATAAAAAAAATTGCGAAAGTACTTAAAAAAATAAAAATAACTACTGGAGGATAACGAGGATATTTTTATTACATAACTAGGTACAGGTTATTACCGATATTTCGCCTTTGCATATATAGTTGCAAATCAGTTTACGTGTTCCTGTCTGTCGAACGAAGTTGGTTGATAATAGGTGCTCTCACTCTGGCTGACGTTACAACAGGTGCAACGTTAATTGAAGAAGCTGAGCTAGCTAACGTTAGCAGCCTTTACTGCTGCCTCAGCCTGTTGTGCACCCACAGAACCTACTACACTTCTAGCATTATTACTGTCTCTGCTGGTTGCGGTGAACCAGCTACAGTGTGGGAGGAAAGTGTCAGAGGCGACACAGACAGCAGCAGCCCACCACAAACCAGACACCCGCTCGGACTGGGACTTTTACCCCTAGAGAATAGTGAATGTTCAAATGCTTTATCAAAAAGCATGTACTATACTTTTGTCTTGAAATAATTAAAGATTATATACTTATAATCTTTTTCTTGCCATATTGTCTTCTTCTAACTGACTGAGGGTCATTGGAAGTTCTTCATTTAGAATTCTAATTTGGGTCTGTCCTTTAGTTCTGTGGCTTTGTTAACTGAAAAGAGCTGCCTCCAAATAGTTTTTGTTCACTAGCTATGATTTCGTTAAAGTTACAATCTCAAAGATTTCCGTTTCGTTCTCTTTGGCGGTACCAATGGTGAGAAGCGGTAATTGCAGGTGTGTTTTTGGACCTCATTTCCCATAGACCCAACCGGATCCAACCAGTGTCGCCTGTGTGACGTCAGTCAGTTGGCACCTGGGCCACGCCAGCTATTACACTTCTTATTTACTGAATAAAAAATGGTTGTTATACAATAACGTTATGTACATACTCATTCATTGTCTAACATTAGGCTAACTTAAGCTGTCTTTACACTGCCGAGCCGGGTTAAAATGCTGCAGCAGACCTGGGGTAGAATTAGTGATGATCAATTTCCTCAAACGTTCTTTATCCACCTTTTGCTCGGTATGAACATCTTTACACTGCAGAGAAGAATTTGCGGGATTCGCTGTGGCTCGTGCAGTTATGTATCTTGTGCACAATGAACAGTCTTTTTTGTGAATGATTGTTGTGTGATATTTCTGAAACAACTGCCTTGTTGTTTCTGGTTTTGCTAGCTAAACTGTTCGAGAATAAAGCTGAGCTGGGTGTTAAATTAGCAATCAGAATAAGAAGAATAAAAGAAAAACAAAGGAGATTTCATCAAAAAAGGGTATCAAGGCTGAAGGAACATATGAGGAAGCGTAATAAAATAATAACAACGCTAATCCATACTGCCATATTGTTTTAGTTAGTTTTCTCCGGCTTGACATCTTTACACAGAAATCAGACTCTGATGACTCTGCTCCACCTATACCCCGGCTTTATTCCGATCAATATATTGATGAACTTGATGGCAATGTAAATAACGGTAACGTTAAGGCCAGTTCAGATCAATGATTCGCAACGAGACGAAACGGTTTTAGAATGTTGCAGAGAAAATTGCAGCGGTGTGAACTGGTTAGTTGCAGAGCGTCTGAAGCCGTTGCCTAGGGTCTCAAAAGACCCACCTTGTCAAATCACCAAATGCAGTTTTAGAACGTTTACAATCAGACGTCTTGGAATTTTGCAAGTTGCATCCAGTCTCGAGCTACACTGCAACATTGCAACAAGGCAGCATTGCATTCGAGAGACGGTTTGAGAGGTCGGTACCGGGCGGTAGCGTTAGCTAGCGTTTTTTTATAATTGTTAGCTGACATTAGATTGTGTTCATTACATTAGCTAGCTAGCTAACGCAGCGTTGCCTGATATGAGAGATGGATACTGTGCGCAACGTTGTCTAAACTAATGTTGCCTTTATTGACATGGTCCGGTAGCTAGCGTTAGCTGTGCAAATAGCTATGTAATTTAGTAATGTTACATTGTCATCAAATGTAATACGAAATCTACATCAACAAATAATATGACCTCTCATGTTACACAAGAACTTATTAGGGTTCCATAACCCCCTTCCTTTCTCTGTTATTTTAACGCTAGCAGACACCAGAAAAAACAGTACGCCGCTCAGACACAAATGAGTTGAAGAGCAAGCCTGTTGCGTCCGCCTACCCTCTCTGGCAGACCAACCACTGATGGGTGATGGAAAACGCGTCACTAACTATGCGCCGCTTGTGATTTTTTCCCGGGAATGTCGCCACAGACGCCCAGTTCCATAATCATTACATTATTACATTACATTATAGGTATTTAGCTGACGCTCTTATCCAGAGCGACTTACAACAGAGTAACCAAACTCAGGATCAAGTCCGCTTAAGTCCATTGAACAACATGTAGATAAAAAGCCTTTACTATGATGCATACAATAAGGAGAAACAAGATAGTCTGAACAAAATTTTTTTTTTTTTTTTTTTTTTTTTTTTTTTTTTATAGTTATGGGAGGGGGTTTAGGGAAGAGGAGAGAGGTACACAGAGAAGAGGTGCGTCTTGAGTTTCCGTTTGAAGGTGCTCAGACACTCTGCTGTTCTGACCTCCACTGGAAGATCGTTCCACCATCGTGGGGCCAGAACTGCAAAGAGTCGAGACCTTGTTGCTGCTCGTGTAGGGGGAGGAATCAGCCGCCCTGTAGTAGCCGATCGGAGCGATCTGGCCGGCTTGTAGGGTCTGATCATCTTCTGCAGATAACCAGGAGCTGACCCCTTGACTGCTTGGAAAGCAAGCACCAGTGTCTTAAACCGGATGCGAGCTTGCACTGGTAGCCAGTGGAGGGAGATGAGGAGGGGAGTGACGTGGGAGTCACGAGGGAGGTTGTAAACCAGACGTGCTGCTGCATTCTGGATGAGCTGAAGGGGTCTGGTGGCTGATGCTGGGAGGCCAGCCAGGAGGGAGTTGCAGTAGTCCAGACGTGACAGTATCATGGCCTGGACCAGGAGCTGTGTGGAATAATTGGTGAGGAGTGGTCTTATTCTGCGGATATTGTACAGGATGAACCTGCACGACCGGGTGGTTGCCGCGATATTCTCAGAGAGTGACAGCCTGTTGTCGAGCACAACTCCAAGATTTCGGGCACTCTGTGAAGGGTGTAGGGGAGTGTCTCCTAAAGAAATGGGGAGATGAGAAGTGGGAGAGGTAAGAGAAGGAATATGGAGAAGTTCCGTTTTGTTTGTGTTGAGCTTGAGCTGGTGTTTGGTCATCCAGCTCTGGATGTCACTCAGGCAGGCGGATATGCGATCGGAGACCTGAGTGTCTGTGGGAGAGAAAGAGTAGAAAAGTTGAATATCATCTGCATAGAGATGATATGACATGCCATGGGCGGCAATAACAGGGCCAAGGGACCTAGTATACAGAGAAAAGAGGAGGGACCAAGGACAGAGCCCTGAGGGACCCCAGTTGTGAGGGGACGAGGAGCTGATACTGCACCGGCCCAGGCAACCTGGAAGGAGCGGCCGGAGAGATAGGACGCAATCCAGTTGAGGGCTGGTCCGCAAATTCCCAATTTTGTCAGGGAAGACAGAAGTGTAGGATGGTCAACGGTGTCGAAGGCAGCTGAGAGGTCAAGAAGAATTAGGACAGATGAACGGGATGCTGCGTGTGCTGCGTGGAGAGACTCAGTGACGGAGAGCAGGGCAGTCTCCGTCGAGTGACCGGGTCTGAAACCAGACTGCTGAGGGTCTTGGAGGTTATGTTTAGAAAGAAAAGAGGAAAGTTGGTTAGACGCAGCACGTTCGAGAGTTTTAGATAGGAATGGAAGAAGGGATACCGGTCTGTAGTTTTGGGTGAGGCAGGGGTCCAGTGTTGGTTTCTTCAGAATGGGGGTGATGTGGGCTCTTTTGAAAGATGACGGGAAGGTGCCAGAAGTCAGGGAGGAGTTAATCAGGTGGGCGATGAAGGGGATGATCTCTGGTGAGATCAGCTGGAGGAGGGTAGAGGGGAGGGGATCAAGGGCACAGGTGGTGGGACGGTGGGAGAGCAAGAGTTGGGAGACATCAGGGAGAGAGAGTGGGGAGAAGGTGGAGAATGTGGGGAGGGTCATAGAGGGGATGGGGGGAGGGAAGGGTGGGGAGTCGGGAGGGTCAAGGGAGCTGCGGATGAGTGTGACCTTTGCTTCGAAGAAGGCTGCGAATTCTTCAGCAGTAAGGGAGGTCTGAGTTGGAGGTGAGGGTTTACTGAGGAGAGAGGAGAAAATTGAAAACAGTTGCCTGGGGTTAGCAATAGATTTGTGTATTTTAGAGTGGTAGTATGTTGCCTTGGCAGTGGCAACTGCTGAGGAGAAGGAGTTCAGTAGGGACTGGTAGGCAGAGAGGTCCGTTGGCATTCTAGACTTCTTCCAGTTCCGCTCTGCTGCACGCAGGGCAGTCCTGGAAGATCGCAGAACGTCAGTCAGCCACGGGCATGGAGGAGATGGGCGTGTGGGCCTGGAGACAAGAGGACAGAGGGTATTAATGGCAGTGGAGAGTGATGATAGCAGGGTGTCAGAGGCCGAGTCAGAGGGAAGGGCAGAGAAGACATCAAGAGGGGGAGGGAGGCAGTGGCACAAGGGCAAGAGAGGAGGGAGAAAGGGCGCACAGGTTACGGCGGACAGAGACGGTAGGGCTGGGTGGAGAGAAGGGGTGTGGGTGGGAGGGAAGGGGGAGTGAGAAGGAAACAAAATGATGATCAGAGGTATGGAGAGGGGTGACGTTTAGGCCAGTGCAGGTGGTGTTCCTCAAAAATACGAGGTCGAGGAGGTTGCCAGCCTTGTGGGTTGGGGGAGAGTGCTGGAGGGAGAGGTCGAAGGAGTGGAGTAGTGGAAGGAAGGCTGCAGACTGGGAGGCTTCAAGGTGAATATTGAAGTCTCCGAGGAGGATGAGGGGGGCACCATTCTCAGGGAAGGAGCTGAGCAGGATGTCAAGCTCATCCAGAAAATTTCCCAGGGGACCTGGGGGGCGGTAGATGACAGAAATAAACAGGTTAGATGGGTGAGTCACATGTACAGAGTGGATTATAATAATAATAATAATAATAATAATATAAATTAATATAATAATAGGCTCACAATCACCATTGTGTTACCTAATTCAGCGATAGATAGTGACTTAACAGACATTTATTTGAATGAAAATCTTTGAGATTATTACTTTAAGCAAAATGGAGATGGGCCTCATATTGGTCTTTGCCTGGGGCCTCCAAATCACTAAAACCGCCCCTGACTATGCCGAATACGGAGTTTCATCGCGCCACCATTGTCGCTCTGGTTGTTCATTTAACACGCACCCCCTCCCTGCAGTCTCATCTGCAACTACACCCCCCACCCATGACATAATGGACTATATTGTCTCTCTGGGCATTCATTAAAAATATTCTTTCACCACTCAAAAATCATATTCTGTTATAGCAACAAGATATACACAACAATAGCCCTAAGATATATCAATACAGCAGTGAAAACGCTGCTCACTGAATAACGAAATAAACGAGACAAAGCTTTAAACAATTATACTATGCCATTCTACAGTCAATATCTGGGACTAAATATTGAATAAATACACAACCTTACCATTGGTTTTGCGTGTAGAGATGTCCCTTTTGAGACTGAGTGGTCATATATTGTCTTGGACAATCTGTTTGTGAAATATACGTGCATTTGTGATGCTTGGGTACCTTCCAAAATAGCTGTGCGGCTAGTACAGACTGGCTTGATTGGCAATTCATTTATTCAGTAGGTGAGAGTATAAGCTTTCTAACGATATATAATGGTGTGTTCACTCCAAACGCGAAGCGAATTTTCACCTTGGGGTACTCGCGCGAGCTTGACTGTAAGATCATTTGTGATCATTCGCCTCATGTAAATAGCAACAACGTTTCTTTCAACAACGCCATTTTATTCCGTTATCAACCATGACCGAAGTAACCACCATTGCTGCCTTGTACCTATTGTGGAAGTCCCAGATACGTCGGAAAACCAAACGCCTCGCTTACTTTCCTCCAAGCCCACTCCTTTTTTTGTCGGTCTTTGTAAGCATGTATGGTGGTGTCATACAGCTCCCGGTGACCGCAGACAGCAACGATAATTGTTTCCTCCATTTTGTGATTCAACTTCAGGATGTCAGTGACGTCAGGAGAATAAGGCTGATAGGCTTTCGCAACATATCATCACGCGCAACTTTCGCTCAAGTTCAAAATGTTCAAGTTGCGCGGACGCGTGTTCTCGTCTATTTGCGTCGCCCAGCGTGAATTTGCGTCTATTCGCGTCTTTGCATTGACTTTGTATGTAATCGCCCAGCGCAAAAAATTCAATTCAACGATGACAAGATTGTGTTGTGTGGCGCAGCAGCAGTGAACTTTGTATAGGCTCTGTGTAGAAGAGGAGATCTGTGTGTGGCTGGCCTATTACAGAACGATGTGGACACTGGACTCAGCTACCCAATGAGGATTTTCCTTCATCACAAGTACGGATATTTACACATTTTACTCGGATGGTACTCGTGCTTGTAAAAAGTACATTATCCGTACCGGATACTCGTTTGATCCGAGTATTCGGTCCACCCCTATTGGTAGCTAGTTAACAAACAAAGCTAGCCTTCATAAATTATAAATGATGGTTGCAATCATACTCATGTTAGCTAGCAAGCAAATAGCAAGAAATCAAGCTTGTTCTAATGAAAAAAGTTTCAGCTAAAATTTATAATACATTCATTACTTTCTAGCCAGCTTGCCAGGTTAAAATTATTGTGGTTATGTTTAATTTGTTCAAAATCAAAACACGACTTGCAAGAAAACATTGGTAGGTAGCTAACAAGCAAAGCTAGCCTTACAATCAAAGTTATGTAATGCTTACAATTCTACTGAAGTTAGCTAGCAAGCAGTGAAAAAAACAAGCATGTTCTAATGAAAAACGTTTCAGAATCAGCATCTAAATGTTATAATGCATTTATTACTTTCTAGCCAGCTTGCCAGGTTAAAATTAACTGGCAATTCCTTATGACAATGAATTATTTTCCACCACGCAAGTAATTCAATTCATGTAAACCTAATGTTTATACGCACTCCTCTCTTGAGCATCTAGCAGCGATTATAGCCTAACTATTGAGATTCTAAGTAACTCGAGATAAAACTTTTTTTTGTACCCCACGTAGGCCTAGATCATAAACCCTTGAATATAAAAATGACTCTTTGAAATCGGTTGAGAAATGTAAACGTTATAGTGCTTTTTATCCAGAAAAACCGCAGCTCCCCCGTTTACTTGTATTTGTTTACAGGCCAGTCTTGCCTGGTCCAATATGACAGACGCGTTGACATATCGCAGCAACGGGCCGAAGCGGCCAATGCAGCGTCTACACATATATGTCTATGGTTAGATCTGTAGAACATCTAATTCTGTGTAATTACAGCGGCTGATTCTATAGGTCAATCATTACTTTTATAAACATGGGCAACGCTAGAGCACTAGGAAAGGCAGACGTGACATCATTCACAAATCGGTGAAAGGTGATTTTTGTATGATTTTTGCTGTTGCTAGACAACAAGAATGGAGGTTGCCAAAGTTTCAAGAAGTCACCAAATTTGTCGCTAGTCGCTAGATAAGATTTGTAGTCGCCAGGGAAGGTCAAAAAGCCGCTAAATCTAGCGACAAAGTCGCTAAATTGGCAACACTTTTATTTAGGACCGTTACCGGATCAAGATGTTCTTGCTGGTGCAGCATCGTTGAGTTGCCTTAGACCTCAACCACTTATAGCGAAAATTGTTCATGGCGTATCTGAAATGAGTCTTGTGCCATAAAAATTTAGAGATGTCCCCAGAGGCTCAATACCTACCAGTGCCCCCCGGTGTTGTCCAAAGATGTAATTAAACACCCAGATGCCCAGAGATTTCCTCCATTGCCTGTACCACACCACACACTCCCACAATTTCACTTTGTGTCTGGAACCTTAGCAGAGCTCCTGCACATGCAACATCTGGAGGTGTCACCTGAGCTTTCTGTCATCATCGAGGAAGGAACCCAGGATCTGTCCAAATGCCCTCTCTGGGTAAGCAGGCGGCGCCTTCGTTTTACTGCCAGCAAGTTTTATGAAGCTGCTCGTGAGGTCCGAGTCCACAGCAAAGTCACTCTCAGTAAGGATAATCAAGGGTATCAATCAGACCAAGGCAATAAAGAGGAGACAACAACTTGAGCCAGAAGTTCTTCGCCGGTATGCTGAGACCTCTAATGCGAATGTCTATCCATGTGGTCTGATCATCCACCCTGTTGCTCCTCATCTTGGAGTCGGTCCTGATGGCAAAGTAGTGGACCCAACTGAGGATCCTCCCTATGGCCTGTTGGAAGTCAAGTGCCCTGATATTGATAGTATTGCAGAGGCAAAGCACATTGCACTGTCTGGGGGTCAAGCAAAGCTCAGGGAAAGCCACCAGTATTACTGGCAAGTCCAGGGCCAGCTTGGAATTACTGGCCTTGCCTGGTGTGATTTTGTTACAGATAAAAAAAAGTGATTTCACTGTGGAGAGAGTGTGGAGGGATGATGAGCTCATCGAAGACATCAAGGCCAAGGCTGATGCCTTTTACTTTGGCACTTTCATTAAAGTTCTCCTAGAGGGGAAGTAAAAACATATTATACCGTTTTAAATTAACAGTTCCCAAAAGATTACCGAGTGTTGTTAAAAGGAAAGGTGATGTAACACAGTGGTAAACATGCCCCTGTCCCAAATTTTCTGGGATGTGTTGCAGGCATCTTTTCTTTATACTGTTTTCAATTAAATATATATAAAAGAAAATTTACAAATCATTGCATTCTGTTTGTATTTACATTTTATACACTGTCCCAACTGTAAATGAGAAAGTGATTAGAAATTAATTTGAATATACTGCATAAGCTAATTCCATATCTTCTGTTAAGTACCAGTTTCAAGAGATGCCTGGCATGTGATGCTGTCCTTGAGCCCTGTTAGAGAGACCTTTCTTCAGTGTAGGCTTATGCTGCCTTTACAGTTGGCACAACCTCCCTAAAAAGTGAAGCAAACTTTTATCAATTTTTTTTAAAATCCACACATTTATTAATGATTATTAATTTTGTGTAATAAAATGTTTTTATTTAAAATTACAAACCCAGGAGAGGAGAGGTTAGCCTGGTGTTATTGGCTGGAGAGGTGAGCCAGGTGTTGTTGGCTGGAGAGGAGAGGTGAGCTGGGTGTTATTGGCTGGAGAGGAGAGGTGAGCCTGGCAAACCTACCAACCCACTCAACATCCACTTTTTTTTTTTGACATTAGCCACCAAGGAGCTTCAGGTAATAATTTAGCTAAACCTCTAGTTACAAAGGCCTACATTCCTAGATAGTTTTTCAATTTAATACTTTTTTTTTTTCATTAGGCCTATATGATGTGTGCCTATATAAGCTGATTCAATTATTTAATTATTAAATAAAAAAAGGAAATCATGAACAGAAACTTCATTTTAATCATAATTGACAGTGTTTTACATCGCAACATAAGTTTTTTTTTACATTACAACATAAGTTTCTGTAAATACTTGAAAATGAAAACATGTTACAATATACAAAATAAATTATTTCCATTTTTATTAAATAATTGAATGCAATTCACTTAACTGATGGTTATCAGTTTGTATAAGCACACATATCATATGATGAAATATTAATCATGAAAAAAATGTTTTAAGCAGGCGTACTCAAACTTTTGACTTGCGAGTGTATCATAATATAGCCCAGTGCAGTGCAAGTGATATTTTAGAATCAGGTCAAATTATACAATTTTGCCTGATCACTTCAACAGTCAAAACTAGAATTATGAAGAAAGGCTTGTGTGTGTGTGCAAAGCGAAGTGGTGCGAAAGCATGTGAACTTAGCGTTACACTGACTATTGTGGTAGTCAAAATATTTTCCTAAGGTTGGCAGGTCTGGCCTGGTGTTATTGGCTGGAGAGGAGAAATGAGCCTGGTGTTATTGGCTGGAGAGGTGAGCCAGGTGTTATTGGCTGGAGAGGTGAGCCTGGTGTTAATGGCTGGAGAGGTGAGCCTGGTGTTATTGGCTGGAGAGGTGAGCCTGGGGTTATTGGCTGGAGAGGTGGTGAGCTTGGTGTTATTGGCTGGAGAGGTGGTGAGCCTGGTGTTATTGGCTGGAGAGGAGAGGTGAGCCTGGTGTTATTGGCTGGAGAGGAGTGGTGAGCCTGGTGTTATTGGCTGGAGAGGTGGTGAGCCTGGTGTTATTGGCTGGAGAGGAGAGGTGAGCCTGGTGTTATTGGCTGGAGAGGTGGTGAGCCTGTTGTAACTTTCTACTCACTCTGCCCAATATTGCACTTCACCATCAAGGTCGAGAGGACCCTGGTAATTCACCATGACACAGCAGTTGGACCATATTTGGTTTACAGTGCCTGCCAGGGTTAGAGGAATTGGTGAATCCCAGATGTGGTACTCTTTTACCCTCCTAATTGCCCGTTCAACCAGAATACGGAGTCTGGCAATAGCCTGGGTCCTCTCCGTTTCCTCTCTGCTGAACTGACTCTTGTGCCTAAATGGTGGTATGATTAGTTTGGCCCTAACTTCCTGCAAGGACTTTTCAATGATGAAGCCTTTGTCTGCCATAACCTCATCCCCTGGCTCCAATAAAGCCAAAATGCCAGACTCCTTTGTCAACTCCAACAATTTGGACACAAAGGTAATAGCACCACAGGGTGCAACACCAATTAGAGCTTTGAAGGTGGTATGGCTCTTGTACATCGAGAACGTTTCAGAGTGCAGAGTAATGGCCTCTGGGCTCTCACATTGAAACTCGGTGAAATCGATGATGACTCCGAGATTTGGGCTGTACTGCTGGAATTTCAGTGGCATGGTCTTCCTCACTTGCTCACGTGTCATCCAGAGTGGAACAGATCCCAAAATGAGGTACAAGTAATTGGACCATGTGATGATAACACGGCTCACTGCTGATGTGCTCACCCCAAATATCTCTGCCAGAACCCTCTCCAAAAGGCCAGTTGCTACACGTAAGCAGTACATAAAAAATTCATCAATAAGATGTAGCTTACGTGTGGTGCTTGGATGAATTACTTCCCTCTCCATGTTGTCAATGCCAACTCTCCTCACTTTGGACCAATACCCAATCTGTGATGCAGATGGCTGAACCCCAAAACACATAAAATGTGTGCTTTGATGGAAACCTGGTGAAGTACCTAAAGTCTTCGTCCGAAATACACCATCTCTCCAGGAAGGGCCCAGAGAGGGTGAGGCGTGAGACCATCTTCTCCAACTCCCTGATCCTCTCCAATGCCTCATCAAGCGCACCTAATGAAAAATAAGCAACTAATAAAAACTCAATCACCTGCCAATTTAGCAAAAATAAAGTTTGGGGCAGGGGATTCTTAAGCAAATGACAGTCACGTTCATTTAATTGGTTTCCTACTCGGATAGTGTAAGCTACTATCCATAGAACTCTCGAAGAATTAATTTAAAAATAACTTTGCGGAACAAATGTAGTGTTAAAATTACTCGGTCAGTTTCCTGTACAGTTGATGGCATTTTCTGATTAAGTCTAATTTCATAGTGTATCTGAAAAATGTAGATATCCCTGACATCAATTTCAGACACATTATGTTTACCTAGGCAAACAGTAGCAATCAACATTAACTTAACCGTGCTTGCAGTTTACCGATGTACAGTGGGGTCCATAAGTGTGAGTTCACTACCGAGCTGTTTGTTTTCATTGTTGATAAAAAACTACCCACACATTTTTAAATCAGTTGATATATCTTAAGTAGGCTTGTCGCGATGCCCGTCAATACATTTTGTAATTACAATTAACAACTAAACAAAACGTGCATCTGCAGTTTCAACAGTGAATGTCCAAATATGTGCTTGCTAACAAGCTAGCTAGCTAACGTAGCTACGTTAAACGTAATTTGCAAATCATAACATAAAATATAGCTAGCTAACTGATTTTATGACATTCTTGAGTAACAAATACCACATGACTGAAACTGCATTAGGTCTCAATGAATGATAAAAACCAAAGGAGTTGGTAGTGGACTCAGACTTTTGGACCTGACTGTATGTGAGAAGAAAAGTTTAATATAGAGTGTAATCTCATTCACAAAGCAGTAGCTAACTTAGCTAGCTATTGTAATAAGTTAGTTTAAGTTAGTTTGCAACATTATAACACAGTCATGCTACCTAGCAAGCTTTTACAGTCTAATTTTCAACACAACTACAGTTATTTGTACACACTAACCATATACTGTATAAAAACAATCATCAACCCATCAAAGCTAGCTAGCTTGCTATCGTTATCGTGACACTCACCCGGGCGAGGACGGCAGTCGTAGTCGTGACCCGTAGTTGCAATTGCGGCATCACTAAGCTCTGCTTCACCTCCCATCTCCTCTCCAAAGCCAACATCACCTCTTCTCTTTGATGTGGCTGTCTCTCGTTTTTTAGTTTTACCCCAGTTGTTCCAAGAAAATAGGGAAGGCACGGACTGCGCAGTAAGGTATGTGCGGCCGGACACATGCATGTCACTCTCCTCAAAGTGCAGTCCACACACATAAGTGCTGTACCTCCTAACGGCGAAATCTTCTCCCTCATCTCTCCTAATCTCATGTATCCATTTCTTTTTTTGGAGTACATCGGTTGGAAAGCTGTGAAATAACAAATAAGGCTGTTTTTTCTTTGAATTGGTACACAGAGGAACGCTACAAAACTGCTTGTTCTTCGTCGCTGCCATTGTTTTTGGTGGTGGTTAAGCTAACCGGAAATGAGAGACCCCTACATCCAGTTTGCATACCCGGAAATGTGAAATAGGCCTGTTGCAGCACGCACGGAACAGAGGGAGTGTCGGGGGGGGGGGGGGAGGGGGGGACTGGGGTGCACACTGAGACAGACAGTTCGATTAACCAATCGGAAACCTGCCGCTCCCAGCGGCAGAGGCTCCTCCCTTTTGCCCCAGAAAGTACATGTGTTCGTCCAGACTACAGTAGCACTGAATGTCTGAGTTCAGCAATCTCGGCCCGCCGGCGTGCCGACCACTAGGGGCTTTGCGCTTAGAGGTTAATCTCTTCAAGATTAGTAAAAGGAGACTGTGGCAAGTGAGTGCCACCCCTGCTGCCTTCCAACAGACTCATGGGAGACAACCGTTTGGTTTTTTTAGCACTTCCATGCTCTTTTATTAAAGCCCACGGCTTTCGGTCGGAAACAACGTAACACAGGGTTTTCTTTTATTTCTTTTAACACTGTGCACTTCTTTCGTCTCTCCGGCGTCCGCTTCCGAAGACACCTGGTCTCCGATTTTTAAAACCCCAGGCTCATTGTTGAAAACAATCAGAGGCAATCAGCGCAATCAAACAATTGACAATTATCAGCGCTGTTTACCTGCACCTGACAGTTGTGACAAAGGATCTGAGAGCCGCTCCTCTCACTCTCTCTCTGCAGCTGACGCCCAAACCACGCCCACCCCACCACAGAGACTAAGGGGGAATTTTATTTAGGCTTTTAAATTCATATAAATGATTAACAAAGTAAACTACAAAAGATTCTTCAGGTTGAGTTCTGTTGAGTAGAACGAGGGGGATATTAGGAAGTATTTTTTTCACACAGTGAGTAGTCACTGAGTGGAGTAGCTTGCCAGGTCATATAGTAGAGGCAGAATTTCTGGGGGGACTAGGTTTGATATAGTTCTAGTGTTACGACCCCAAAGGTCTAGGAGTACATGGGGTGAGTAACATATATATATATATATATATATTTATAAGACCGGGTGATGTAAAGATGAGCAATTGTAGTGATAATAATAAGGAGACTGAAATGGACTGCCAAGTGAAACGTGTTTACTATAATTAAAGTGCAAAAGTGAAAATACAAGTGCTATGTACAATATTTATAGTACACAAAACAAGACCCAAGACACACAATCGAGGTCAGGGAACCTGAGTGTTGCTAAAGAAAAGAAGAAAACAACAAAACCAAACAGAGCTAACTAGAAATCAAAAGTAGGACAAGGCTATCTAGGTAGTATATTTACAAAACAAAAGCCTTCCTACTCTAGCTAACAAACAAACAGCAGGTGGCAACCACTCCTAACCTAAGGTGTCTATACAAGTACCAAAACTATGTGTGCTTAATGTATAGAGGCCTCTGTCTTACCCTGTCCCAAGGCCCCGTCATGGCCACATGGAATGCAACAGGACAGACAAACAGAGGATAACGAGATACACAATGGCAACACACTAGGGAACTGTACAATACGAAGATTAACCTCTTAGCGCAAAGCCCCTAGTGGTCAGCACGCCGGCATGCCGAGATTACTGAACTCAGACATTCAGTGCTACTGCAACCAAAGTATGAGTTAAAAACAGAAATGCGTTGTTTTACTTTCATTCGTTTTCTAGCTTTAATTCATTTCTAGAGGAGATGGCAAATTCAAATTCTAACTAGTTAGAATGCAAATTCTTGATATCAGAAATTCAATTGTAACTAGTTATAATGTGTATTTCTGATATCAGAAATTCGATTTTAACTAGTTAAAATGCCAATTTCAGATATCAGGAATTCAATTGTAACTAGTTCTAATTCAATTTTGACTAGTTATAATGCTAATTCTTGATATCAGAAATTAAATTCTTACCCGAGCTAATGCAAATTGGCTTAATTTGAATATTGGCATGAAAGTCGGTAACTTTTGCCCCACTGATGTGTATGGTCTGTGAAGATGGATGTGCTTTGTAGGATTAGGAGGAGAGTTTTAACTATTGAAAGGAACTACCAACAAAGAATAGTTTCGAGAAGTGATTTGAGGACAATTGACTCATTCATTGTCAATTTGCGACAGATTGAAAATGACCAAGAGATGTTTCGTGAATTGATAGAGAGTGTAACTACTCTAAGAGCATCCCTCGCCGCGGTAAATGAGCCTGACATTATTTCAATCACGGCCCCATGTAATCGCACTGGTAGGCTACTCACTTATTTTTGGTCTTTGCATTAGTTGGCTTTGTGCTAATTAATTGAGCCGCTCAATCCAGAAACAGCCAATGTTCGCATTGTTTACGAATTGCTAATAGATCATCTTATCGCAACGCCGTTATATCAAGTTCAAGATCTTTATCGTCATGTGTGCAGGCTCTGCACAATGAAATTCTTAACTTGGACACACCTCCAGATGCTGCATGCAACTCAGAAAATAGAATGAAAAATACACATTATGGAATAAAAATACACATAATAGAGTATGATATATACAATATACTATACACCCTATAAACAAATACACAGTACAATATACAATGCAATATACATATAAATAAAGTTAAAAAAAGATCTCAATGTATGTTCAGATGATGCGCAAATATGTGGAGTAAAGTGGCATATTTATGTTCTTTCACTGGACATTTCAGGTTTGCGAGGTAGACCTCAAATTGCAGTCTCCAGAGAACAGCTTCTGTTGTTACAGAGGCAGGGGTTTAGGTTCAAAGCCATGGCAAGAATTCTTGGCTGTTCCACCTCATACCTCTACTGCAAACTGCGGTCTTTGGGGATTGCCATGTGTGTGGCACATTGATGGACGTCTCATACGGTAAATACAGACCCTGAACGGTTATGCTTGTGCAGCTCAAGCCATTGTTTGTGGCAGAGCAATAATCGCAAACATATGGATCTAATTGTGAAGCATACCTGATAAGCTACACATCAACTTAAAGGGGACGTTCGCCAAAATTGTAATAGTAGTCTTGTAAGGAGTCGACGGGCCAGCAGTGTTGACAAACTGCCTGTTTGCTTCTGCTTCTTTGCGGCTTGTTAGCTTCATAATGGACTTTCAGGTTCCCAAACTTTAGGGCCTAGTAGGGCTTGATTTTGGGACCCTGAAACTTCATTATGAAGCTAACATTAGTCTAATCAAAGCAGCAAAAGCCAAGGTGTAGCATACATCCACTGCTGCCCATAGACTATTTGGGTCATCCCACGGGAATTCACACAGAAAAGTGGATTTCGAAACCCGCTATCTCACATTGTTCTGAAATGTTTCCTGTAGTTAGAACAGATATAAGCATTCCTGTAACATTATTTTGTAGAAATATATGATCTCAGATAAATCAAACTATTTGACTGTACCCAAACTGGACATTTTAATTTGATAGGATTTATTTTGTAAAAATAGTACCAAACATTCAATGTGTTCCAAACTCCTTCCTGATCACTCCTTGTCCATAGGTGGGGAATTGTGATGCATGCTGGAATTGATGGATATTCACGTGTTATTACATACCTCAAAGCAAGCACTGACAACACTGCTCTCACAGTACTGGATGGCTTTGTTAGGGCTACCTGTCAATATGGACTACCATCCAGGGTGAGGTCTGACTTTGGAGGTGAAAACACTTTGGTTGCACCTTTAATGATCTTGTTAAACGGGGATGGACGTGGGAGCCACCTAACAGGACCATCAATACATAACCAGCATATTGAGCGCCTCTGGAGGGATGTTTTCATTCAAGTCATCCATCACTACTACCAGATTTTTTTATTCTTTTGAAGAAGAACAAATCCTGGACCCAGATGATGACGTACACAGGTATTCCCTCCAGATGGTGTACCTACCTGACATTCAAGGTCGACTGGATGCCTTCAGAAGTGCATGGAACAATCACAAGCTACGGACTGAGAGGAATCGTACTCCCAACCAGATGTGGATGGAAGGCATGGTAACTAACCGGCAACTGGACAGGACTGCTATCAACAATGTCTTTGGCCAGGACCTGTACACTGAGAATTTGGAGACCATGCTGGGACGATATGGGGTCCAGCTTCCACATTTACAGGCTGACCAGGATGATCTCGACCAGGCTGTAGCTGTGGGACAGAATCAAATTACTCTGACTCATGAACAGCAGCAAACACTTGCCGGTGTCATTGCAGGGGTTGAAGACTTGCAAGAGAAATTTGTAACCTGCTACACAGAAATTTCCAACCTGCTTGAATTTTAGCTTTCAAGTACTGTGCTATAGTGAACTGAACCACACATCAACTCTGTCTTCAACATGAAGTTCTATTGCGAACATCTGCTATTCCATTGTTAAACTGTGTAACATAATAAAACATAATTAATTGTAAATTGTGTCGTTGAATGAGAAACCACACAGACAAGACAAATATTAATTGTGAAAAATGTATTATAAGTTCCATAACAGTGTAAGCATTTACATGGGTTACATTCCCTTTGATGCACTTAAACTAAAAGGTAACAAGACATTACATTACAGGCATTTAGCAGACGCTCTTATCCAGAGCGACTTACACAACTTTTACAAAGCATTTTTTACATTGTATCCATTTATACAGCTGGATATATGCTGAAGCAATGCAGGTTAAGTACCTTGCTCAAGGGTACAACGGCAGTGTCCTTACCCGGGAATCGAACCTGCGACCTTTCGGTTACAAGTCTAGTTCCTTACCCACTGTGCTACACTCCGTCCTAAGACCAGGTCAAAACCTAGTATATGACCGACCAATGGTGTAACTTCATAACTCGGCCGACCAATGGTGTAACTTCATCACTCAGTCACTGACATTTGCATTTGTAGGGCTGTTGCGATCCAGCCAAAAACAAAAAAGGTAAAAAAAAGACTTTCAACTCATATGTAATCCATTGTAAATGCAAAAACAAACAAAACTAAGTGTACAGCAAAAATTATTTCTGAAAGTTTCAGTGGCCTTTAAACTTTCCCAAAGCCCAAAGAACTAAAAACAGCATTTGAAACTAGATTTCCCAGCTCTTCCTCTGTCAAGATTTCTCGTGGCAGGTACAGTATCAATGAACACATTGATGCAGAGGGGTAACGACAGAGGCCTGTTTCCTGCTCATAAAACTGAATTTCAGGTTGTCGTGGGGGGGAACTGAATCAGCACCAGTGACGAATGCCAGGAGGTCCTCAAAAGTGAATGTGGTTTGATGTTCTGTAGATTAAACAAGACAACAACAAAAACATTAATAATGGAAAAAAACCAATATGCCGTCAAGTACACATTTCATTTCACCATTGTACGTACAAGCATTGTCACATGCACAAAGATTGGTACACCAAGATATGTTTTGTTCAAAACTGCTGTTAGATACAATATACTCAATAAGTACTGCATCATTTACATTTAATAGCTGAACTGTTTGAAAATATACACTCCAACCTTTCAATGTAAAAAACAAAAATCATGTAAGATATGGATCAAGGGGGTGATTTAAAGGGATTTCTTTTTAAATAGGTTTGGTTTCTGTTACATTAAGGTAAAGTATTAAACCTACCCTGTACACTGTTCAGGAGACACTCCCAGGAGAACATGGTGTCCTCTTCCATCTCCCTCCTTTTTGTTCCCTCGTCACTCCAGACAATTTTGAAGAGGGAGCGAAAGTCTGCGCTGGTTAATGGATCATCTGCATGGGTGAAGTGTGGCAAGAAAGCTTTCCAGTATCTTGCCACTGTTTCCCATAACAGGCAACAGGAGTTGACCCCTTGCTTGAACTGTTCGATCATGTTTGCAGTCCTGACAAAAAAATAAACACAAACGGAATAATATCTCAGTCAACAGTATGGTAACAATTAATCGTTTATCAGTACAAGGAAGACCTGAGCCTTTTCAGAAGACCTCTGATGACAGTATTAGCATGCCACGTCTCATCGCCACGCCCCTAGCAATCGCACGCAGAGTGTGTGGAATTGGAGGACCTTTCAAACAGTCAATGATGACACCACAATATTAACCACTGGCTTATGGGAAAAAATTGCCTTCAAAAAAAAAAAAAGACAAAAAAGAGTTTGCCTTAAAAACGCAGCTTGGTATATGGTTAGGGAGTCATTCCATTTCAGATGGACACAAAAAGGTTTATTTCATCACCCACCATCTCAGTTTCATCTGTCACGTCCACAATGCCTGATTGTAGACCTGATGCTGCTGTGGTGATACAAATTACTTCTGGTGTGTCTGCGTTGATATATTCAGGGCCAGGACCAATAGCGTCCTGCATATGGAAGAGAAGCTCCACTGTCAAGCTTTAAAGATTACCTTGTTTTATGTGAGCTATAGTTTTGTGAAGCTGCAAACACACTTCTGTCATGACAGCAATCTTTAAGTCTACAGAGTGGTATTTATATCAAAACTTTACTATTTGTTAAGAGACTGAGGTAATAAGTTTACTATCCTTTATTGAATAGAATAAGTTTAAATGAGTGGTTGATACCATATTTTGTGTTTAAAAGTGAATATTCCTATTGTGGGGTTTACTGAATTTTGTTTACAATAGTATAATATGGACTGAAAGAAAACAAATCTGAAAATAGTTTCATGGACTTCATAAAAGAGGGTTTTGTTAAGTGAACTATACAATTTACCTAAGTAGGAACGTTTGTCTTGGGGAGACAAACCGTGGAAATACCCCCTAAATGGGCAAGGATTGGCAAGATTTGGCATGTGCGCTAAGGGGTTAAACACCAGAAACAATCAAACATACGGCTAAAGCTCCAGACAGACTGAGAACACAAGAGCAACCAAAAACAGGAAGCCTGGGGTTTTTAAAATGTGAAGCTGTCCGCTGATTGGAGGTGGTGTGGAGCCTTCTGATTGGTGGAGACAGGACAAGGATGTAATGATGATTGACGGCAGACGGGACAAATGGGAATGGGGGTCCTGTAGAAAATGATAGTCAGAACAAAGTCAGAGAGCGAGAGAGACACATACACGCACGTGAGACGTAACAGCTAGATACAATCTAGTTTGTAGGTAACCCGAATAGGTAACTAGGTACATTTAGTGCTAGGAAAATTATGAGCATTGTTGGGCTGAATGGCCTGGTACTGTTGTTATGTTACGTTATATACATTGATCTGCTAATAGGAAGACCATTCACCAATTATTTTGCATTCCTTTAACAGTTGATTCTTATCTCAACTGCTTTGTGTCAACTATCCACTAGTGGACTACTGTAGAAGCTATTTGCAAAATGCTGTGCGACCAAGAGCTATATCAACAATGGTCCACTTGCAGGCATCTTGCGTCCACTGCATGTTTTCTTGCTGGCTTGTCTATGGGGAGTTATTAAAAACATTTAACAGTGTAGCTTTCATGCTTTGGTTGGTGTAATCATAGTGTGAATGCATTTGTTGTATTTGTTTCAAACATAGATTTAGTCTCAGTCTGAATTAGAAGAAAATGGTGGCAAAAACACCATTTTAGAACTTCTGGCGTTCTTGAAGTTCATGTAATTTATATTATTTCCCTGACACACTTTCACTTTGAAACATGTTTAAAAATAGAACCTTCAAGACCAGATATGCCCAGATAGATGTGCCCAGTAAAGTCCCAGGTCTTCTTCACGCATTTATCAAACATGAGTGGCTGCAATAATGTGGTATTTATGTATGTGAAAAGGTAATCTTTTCAACCAAATGTTGTCCATTTCAGTCATCTTTTCAACCTACAGGTATAGTAGCAGAGCGGTTTGTCTTCCACCAATTGTGTCACCCATCACAGAAGTAATTGTCCGGGTTTGGTAATTGAAGTAATTGACTTTAGGTGTTTCTGTCTGGAGTGATCAGTTTGTCAACTCTGAAGCCATTCTAACAACAATTTTAGCTTAATTTAATGAAAAACCTCTATAATAAAATTATTTCTTGGCTAGTCTAATATCTTTGGGAGATGCCATTATGTGTGCTTACCCTTTAACGCTCACTCAGAAATAAAGTAGGACAGCAAGACTCTCTTATGTCACAGCTTACCTAGGTTTATTCATTACCTAAATTTTAAAAAATGTAGAGACAGAAGTTATGCCCTGCATTTATATGCAAAAACTCAAGATTAACAAGAGTCTTTCTATTTTTTATTTGCCCAGAATGAATAACAGACCATGATGTTAAAATTACCATTATCATCACACTAAAGTGAATTACCTTTTCATCAAGTTATCTGTGGCCTATCCAAATATTAGCTTCTTTATTTTCTGTAATACAACATAATATGTATATGTTCATGGCTATGGATAAATGGTACTTTATGTGACTTGTAGCTACCTTATCTGACCTGTGTTCTGTAGTTGTTCCAATGACCTTCTGTATGCAGTTGGTTTAGATAAAAGTGTTGGCCAAATAAAATGGAATGTAATCTAATATTACATTGTCATATTTCTGTGGCACAGAGTTAGAAATAATACTTAGAAAGTTTAGCAAATATGCATTTAGAATCATTTTCTATAATTCAATGGAAGTACTACAACTTATGTCATATGAAAAGATTAAATCAATAGCCATTGATAAAGCTAACTTTGTTAGCTTTATTAGTGAAGTTGGCTACACATAGCTAGCTAGATAGTATGCATGCTATATTGAATTCAGTTCACCTGATTGAAATAAATACAATAAGTTTCATATATAAACAGTAACAGCAGTTCCAATAGGGGGATGACACCTTGATGGGAGAACATAATTTGATACAAAACCTACCCAACCTCAGGCATCTAGCTGCCTAATGTAACTAACTAAAAGTAAGGTTACTTACAGGTCCAACAGAAAACAGGCCAACTCCGCATTGCTTTTCATCCCATTGGTAAACTTCATCTGACGCCAGTGAGGAAAATTAATTCCAAGGCTGACTCAAGGTTCTGAGCAAACCCTGTCGGCTTGTGTTTTTGCTTCCCCATATCTAGGCTTCTTAGCATCTGCCATTGCATCAGCTAACACTTCGCTGGAATCTAATTCCAAACCACAGGCTCTGTAGCCTCACCCACTCCTCCTCACACAGAAAATAGCGCCACGCCCTGAAACGTCTGAGATTGCCAGTACATCAAAGATATACCTTAGCATAGTTATTCTATAATATTATCAAGTGAACAGTCCTGCACAGTATGCCTTTAAAACACATATTGCAGTGTGTGGAAAAAGCAAGTGCTGTAATCTAAATGAAAATTGCATTTGTTAAATTTTACATTTGTTACATTAAATGAAAGTTACATTTTTATCATTATTGCCACAAATTTAGAGCATACCTGCATTGCACAGACACATAATTTAACAAATAATTGAAATCGTATAAATATTCACTCACAGAGAGAGAGAAAGAGAGAGTTGAAGGAGTCTAATTACTTTGAGTTGACTGAATAGAGAATTTATTAATGCTAATAAATGTGCTGGATTAATGTGTGTGTGTTGGGTTGGGGGTAGGGGGTGTTGCTGTTTCTTTGTTTTGATTGATCAGCACTTTTGCTTCATGTGAATTGGCAGTTTTGTTTGAATGAAGGGGATGTTGTTATTCCTCTTAAATGGCCTAAACATATAAATGAAACCTTGGCAAGAGCCTCCCCCCAAAAGAAAAGCAGCGTTTCTTTGGTGATCTCTCTGTCTGCCAGCACAATTACACTTGGTCCAGTCTGCTCCAGGTTTGCCCCATTGGTGCTTTAGACAGAGATAGATGGAGGCTATTTTCTTTTATAGTTTCACGACCTGGAATGTCCTACCATGGCATTGACAGTGCATGATAGTTACCATAGGAAAAGCCAAAAAAATGTGGCGCCTAATTTTCTGCTGTGTTTGCAAGACTTCCAGACGAAAGCCCTTTGCTTTCTGTTTAATAGCACAGCCACTTTGACGCTGGAGCAGGACCTGGCAGCCATCTCAGTAAACTGCGGAGGAGGTCATTGGTTTAGTTGTTCCGACAGAAAGGCCTGTGCCTGTGGCTTGCAAACTGACTTCCCTTGGGTGGGATGGTGTGATGTTCAACATGTATTGTCCAAAACGCCTGCAGAATGTTAAGATAGAAGAATTCATAACATTTGGTACATAAAAAGTCTGGTTTAAAGGGGGCTGTCTCTGGCCTTTGTTTTAATTCATTAAAATTGAAATCCCCAAATTGTTGTTTAATTTCTTTATGAAAGTGAAAGAAGTCAACATTAACATCACATGAGTTAGTTACAAAGTGGCAACAAATAAATATTTATTCAGAACGTGAGTTTGTGATTCTGTGAGTACCTTACCAGAGACTGACAGTAGAGTCCTTGTTGACCGACAAGTCAAAGGCCTGTTCATTGAAACTGGCCCCTCCTCATCCTCTTGTGGCACCCCAAGTCATTTTTTGGGTATCGATTCCGATTCTAACCACTGGGAGTCACTGGGAGGACAGTATCATCTCAGCTGTGCATGCCTATAGGTAAGGCCACTGCTGTGCATGGTCCTGGCTTTGAGAGGCATCAGGGAGCTCTGACAGCAGCCAGAGAGGAGGAATAGAAAATTTTGATTCTCCCCCACCCCTCCCCGTACTGGGAACCTCATTTACATAATTTGTTTTAATTTCATTCTGAATTTGAGGATATCATCAATTACTAAATTGTGTGTTAAACGTGAATTAATTTAAATAAAAGTCCTGTATAAATCACTTATCAGACATCTAATTCACCACTTGGCCGTTCTCAGTCATAAGCCGCGTTTCCACCAAAATTACCCGGAACTTTCAGTCCCAGGAACTACTTTACCAGGAACTAAAAGGTTCTTTCAGCCAATGGTTGTCTGCGTTTCCACCGGGGTCTAAAGTACCGCGAAGATTAGGCAAATTAGCCCACTGACGTTGTCGTCGGTCCATCTGTCATATGATTTCTTCTGTAACCCCATACTACCACCGAAGTAGCCTACATTATTTTCTAATAACCGGGACAGCCCGGAGGGGTTTATTCCACCTATATACAACGGGTTACCAACAATGACTATATATGGTTACGTTTGTATTTATTGATTTTCATATATCCTCTCAAACACATTCATTAACAGCAGAAAACATGCACACGTTGTAAACAATTTGCTGTTTTATTACTTTCTCGTCGTCAATTCCATATAGGCTAATTGAAAAATGACAAGAATAGAACGAAAACTCGGACTTGCGTGAAAATGTAAATTAGTAGTGGTACAGCCACCGTTTGCTTTCCTTCGAAGTTACTGCTAGCCGAGCAGCGAAGTGTGCCCTCCAGATGCGAACCATGCACCATAAATGAGTTCATAGTCTTCCTGGTCTTTTCGTGGAATTGAAAAATGGCAGTAAAATTGAGTAAAATTACGGCAGTCTGAAAAAGCTAAAGCGAAGATTACTAGAATTAACCTGTTATTTTACCCGGATAAAAAGTGCGGAAGGTGATTTCCAGTTTGCTTGTACTGTATCACCAATGTTAATTGTGCAGAACTACCGCATACCTCACATAACTGTATCAAACGTTTTGAGTCAATTACAACGGGCTAACAAAGAAAATCCGGAAGAAAATATTCAGCAACCGAATTAATCCGTTTGAATGTTTTGGTAGCCTACGTAATATGCTGTCCCAGCACGAATGCTTAGCATTTTATAAAACGAATACTAAAGCAAGAAAAGAACAGAAGAGCACACGTTATAATTCCAAGACGTTGACAGGTTATAACCAAAAGTAGGCTACTGCGCCGCATAACATACAAGTTTGATTTGAAGTTATTATGAAAATAAATTGGTTTGCCGCTGCATATTTTCAAACATGGCGGGTAATGGCGGAAAATAAATACAACACAAATGCTACGAGTACTCGACCAATCAGAAATGTTCAGCGCTGCAAGCTCCACCCAAAAGGTTCCTGTACTTTCGGAAAGTACTACCCCCCGAGCAGGAACGTTTTGGGGGGTAAAACAAAGCCCCCAGAACTAAATTTAGACCCTAGTTCCTGCGGTGGAAACGCACTGAGTTCCTCAAAAGGTTCCTAGTTCCGGGGTATAGTTCCTGCGGTGGAAACGCGGCTATAGAAAGCTTCAAAGCGCTTGGCCAGCATAGCCTGGAGATAAGATCCTGAGCAGGAACTGGGGGAGTTGCCATTTGAGGTGTGAATATTTGTCTGTGTGTGTGTGTGTGTGTGTGTGTGTGTGTCAAAGGGGGTGTCAATCCCCTCTCCCTCTCTTTCACTAAATAAAATATGTGGCTTTCTTTTAGCTGTGCGATTTCCCATGTCTGTAACCTTTGTTAATTGTTTTAAGCTATATGAACCTCGTCTTTAAATTTGACATAAATAAATGAATACATTTCTTAATTTTCATCTGGTCGTGAGTTGTGCATTTTGATAAAGGTTGATCCAACAGTTTGCCCTGCCTATCAACGAATTTGGCATTTTAATTGATAATTTATATCATTGATAATAATTACCAAATAAAATAAATATATTTTACATGTTGGATAAAAGAGGTGTTTTAACTGTTGATGCAACAGTTCGGTTCGGTATATGTATATGGTATATGTGTTCGGTATTCGAGCGCCGTACATCAAACGAGGGTGTTAACTGTTAACACTGCTGGGTTTGGAAGATTAAGCATATTTCAATTAATATTCACATTGCTGACACACTAAAATAGATTTTCTTATTTATGAATCACAAATACCCTAAAACTGTGTTCACATGTATGAGCTTACATGGTGGCTTATTATAACTTAATGATTTATTCACTTGGGCATGCTCAGATTGCCTGGACTACTGCACAGACTTTACCCCATGTGAACACTTCCGTGTTCTGTGTTAAGTCTTGCGACAGAAAGCAATGAAAGTCAGAGCTGCATGTTTGCACTTTCTGTGTACTAGACCCATGAGGTTCACATGCCTGAGAAATATATATATTTTTAATTATTAAAGAAAAAAATATTATTAATGTTCATTAAAAAGAATATTTAAATTTTGATGTTGACAAAATAGTCACCTGTCCTTCTGGCTAGCATGTTCAGTCAACTCAGATGGCTATATAATAGGGTATTTAGCATTTTTCCCTTTTACATTAATCAACAAAATTTATTAATTAATGAAATACTTATCATTGTAATTAATTTCAATAAGTACTGAACTCACAGTAATATGGATAGTATATTACAGTTACAAACTGACTCTAGCCTTGAGTCTCTCTAAAACCCAGCATCTTGATTTCAGACTTCATACTGTGTGTATATTCAAAAATAGAATATTGTTGACTCAACAAAAATAATATTGCGCATCTCTCCAGCTGAAGATCGATTCCTGCCTGTCAGACAATATTGGATGACCGGAATCTGCGCTGTTGAGTTGAACCTGTGAGCTCTTTGTTTTTTATTTATTTATTTTTTGCAGTCACCAGTCTGCTGTCTATTTTTAAACACTCCTTAAGTCTTTGTCCTTGGCCTGTTTTTCACAGGTGTTTACTTCCATTGCCACTTTTTCTTCTCTTCCCTCCTCCATCCTGCCTCCTCACTACTCACCGATATGAACCTGATCCCGATTGCAGGCAACAGATTCTAAACCAAACATAAGTTCAAACCCCTAGGCAGGACACTGTTGTTCTTTTGATTGTGCTTTTTACAAATTAAATGTTCAGTGAGAAAATTAAGGTTATCTGTGTAAAACATATCTGGTTATTCAAATATGCTGCTCAAGTATTGATTTTAAACAGCTCCCCAAACAAAGTATCCCAGTGGCATTGATTTAATGTAGTAAATATCTGTGGCTTATTATGTCATTGAAGTGTCATTTTCAAGAATTACAATTTTATGTAAGGTTGGACCAATGGATTAATCTGTGGATATTGGTGAATAAATTGTAAAATGAAGCCAGATAAATGAATCCAAGCAAAGCAATCTCATAGCAGGGAGTTAAATAATGTAGCAGCAGTTGGTTTAAATGGGCCGAACACACTTGCTTGTACTTTATTTAGAACTTTCTTTCTTTTAAATCTACCAACGAGTAGCATTCAAATGTTCAATTTATCAGAATATTCTGTAATCCATACTTGCTGCTGAATTCATCTACAGCAGTGACCTTTATTATGAAATCGGATTACGTGGAGGAGGGTGTTCTGAACTGCAGACCCGTCACCCTGTCCCACAGATGGACTCTGTCACTTCAAAGCCAGCGGTGCAGTAGTTGCGCATTCCTTGGAGGCAGTTCATGAAAATTAATACGTTTTGCTTCGTAATACTCACTTGAACATCCATACAAATACAAAAGGACCCTCCTTGGGTTTTTCATTTTGGTCTTTCCTTGTGATTCATCGCTGAGTCCTTTGAAAGTCAGCAGTCTAATAATAGGCATAGCATGAGCAGCCAGAACAAACCTAGTGACGTCACAGCCGAGCCCGTTCCAAGATGCAGTAGTACTAGTAGCTGCAAAAAAGTGTACTTTAGTTTATTTTTCTAGCAAATATCCATCAGTTTAAGATTTGAATGCAAAGCCATATCATTTCTAAGGTATAAATCAAATGAATCTATGTAATATTACCTTTCCTCTGTTCTCTTCCACACTGCAAGAGGCTCTGGTTGCTAACAGAATTTCTATATTACAGCACAGAACATATATGGCCACAGATTGTCACATAATGCATATTATATTCTGATACAGTATATGCGTAAAATTTAAGATGAAATTATTTCCATTCACATCCCCTTGTTCTGTTGACTGAAATATCTTATGATATTTAATGAGATGATTTGTTCCTGTTATCTGGCTGGTAGGGCCATGCATTTATGTCATATGTTTGTTTATCTGCTCTGCTCAGATAACTTGTTTTAAGGTGAATGGCTCAAAAAAATGCACAGCTTTATAAAATGAAAATATATGGATTAAGGGTAACAAAGAAGGGAGAATAAAGGGTATAAATTGTATACGGTGATCTGGGTATTAGGCCTGCACTGGCCTCACACTTTAATTTGATTTCTGCCGCTAATCTTTGAGAGATAATACAGTCACATGGGGAGTCTTGGCAAAGAAGGGAAGGATTCTCAGAAAGCTGAAAGGAAAATATCTGCCATGAAAACTGCATGTAACTGTCTTTCGTTGTCAGACATGGCAAGGAGCTCAGATACCTTGAGCTTCATTTGGTCAACATTTGTGCTTAATGTGACCAACAATTGTTACTTTTTTCAGAGCAAACCAAATCTGACTAGTTCATGTGCCTGTATTTGTATTCACTAGCCCTTCATTTAGATGTGTGTCTGTTCATTTAATTATGTTGAATCCATCCAATTAAGTTGTTTGCCAAAATCATTACTACTTTTATTATCACGCCAATTGAGGGATGCCATTTTCAAGAGTGGCTTACAGAAACCTAGGGAGAACCCAGAACAGCTTTGAATACACTTAGGTCATATTACACATGTCAGAAAGAATAAAATGTGCACCCAAGGATTATTATACAGTTAAGACCAAAACAACATGACTAACAATTACGAATGGTAACAATCACAGGCAATTGGAAAACTATGTCCTCAGTATATGGCATGAAATGAAGTGAGAACACAGGAGACATTAGAACTTGAGTTCATGTTTAAAGAGGTGTCATTAGTAGATGGCAAGAGGTAATAGGAGACTGTGGTCATATGTCAACTGTTTGTTGTCATTTACAATATAATGATAATAAAGTGTATTACATTCAATTTAGTCAAATGCAGTTTCCCAGAAATGGCAAATGTGTGGATCCACAGTTCAAATCAATGTGTAATATTTTTTAATTGTTTTTTTTTCTAATTCAATTTAATCTAATTTAATGGTATAATGGGCAGTCATTGAAAAAACAAATACCATCTATAAGCAGAATGAATGTACTGTATTGTATTGTTTGAACATGCTTATGAGTACATGTGCAAATATGTGTGTGTTTGTGTGTTTGTGAAGAGTATAACACCTTGAACGAGAGCTTGTATTAAAACTTTCTTAAAGTTTTGCTTATAGTACCCTGGACATTCTGGCCATATCAAGTTTGACAAATTACAGATCAATGAAATTCCTCAGAAAGGAGGAAGAAAACATGCAGCACAACTTGAAGAAAAAGAAAGGAAATAACCTGATATGTTCAATCTGAGTAAAACCACCTGATAGCCGCATTTCCTAATAATATCCCAGGATGACAAAAGGCAACACTGACCCTGCTATGAGGACAACTTTTCTGTAATACAATCCAGATGCATATCAGATATTTATATATCAGCAATGCACCGGCAATGCACTTTTCACAATTATGGAATCAGTCACCAGAATCCACACTATCTGGGGCTAACAATAATAAGCTAATGTTCAGTATAACTTATCCAGAAGGTCTTAACAATACGTTATAATCATGATTTACAAACAAAAACTGGGAATACGAGGAAGATTGATGCATTAGAATAGCTTGAGACTATATAACAAGTCAAAAATAAGATTCCTATCCACATGCTAGTATATGAATACAGCTCAGGGGAAAACAGGTGTACTAGCAATATGTGTGTTATTGCAAAAAAAAAAAAAAAGGTAATTTCCCATTAGGAAAAACCTTATCAGTATATTTAGCATAATGATGGAGAAATAGAGGGAAAGATAATAGTCACAGAGGATCAAAACACTGCTTATCATGTTCCGTTTTTCAGATCACAGGTCTGGAAGTGACCAAAAGTATCACTGCAACTTCTGGACGAGGGCTGCTGAACCCTTGCCATTGCTGAAGTGTTTTATGTGATCCAATGCATGCACATTGAGAGTGCAGCTCTCCTTTTTATCTTTATTCTTTTCAGGTTTTTGCCATTTGTATTTCTTCTTCAGTGTGAAATGGAATGTGCAATGTGGATCTTTGAATTTGATATTCAGTTTTAGGAATTTTACTTCTCTTACTGTAACAGCCTAAAAGCCTAGTTGCAAGAGGGTGTCAAACACATGCCCTGAAAGATGGATATAATATACTTCATGAAAGATGCTGGAGGTTATTCCTTACTGTCAGACTGCTTAAGGTGTTCACACTTGAATTATCATAACTCATACAGATAAAGAAAGCCCCTTTTTGCATTTATATATTTTCAAAATATAAAATTCATTTATATTTAAGTGATTCAGTTTAAGTACTTTTCTCAAGAGTATAATGGCAGTGCTTCACTCGGTAGTTACATAATATTAATCCAGTTTTAAAAATGAATGCAAGTAATTGTAACATTTGAAGAAATTGTTAGCTAATAGGAATCAATTATGGAATGTTCTCCCTTTAGCGTGTGTGCGTGTGTGTTTGAGTTTTGTCACAAATGCTTTAAACATATGATCAGTTATGTAGGTATAATTAAGGTTAAGATATTTATCTGACACAAGTTGGCTTGTTTCTGTGTGATTACTGTAAATGTTGTCTAATTATGATAATGATAATGCAGGAGAGAGTCGACATAACTGTAACAGTTTTGGGATTTTGCTCATATACATGAAATCTTACCTCAAAGCTTTGACATGTCAGTATTCGTTAGCCATTTCAATTACATTCACAACTTAATCGAGTCAGATACAATTAAAACCAAAGGACATGCAGTACATTTCCAGCTCCTGGTTGTTATAGTCTCCTTTTTATGAATCACACTGTATGTATGCTATTGAAAGCCAAGCACACAGTGTTCCCCAAAACGTGATTCTAATTTGAAAATGGAAGGGCACTTACTGTCCATAAATTAAGAGAAGTACTGACCAAAGCATTGACAAAGCCAAAGTAATACTGTGCAGCGTGTCTGTCTATGGGGCTTATTAACTTGGACTAACAATATTTATAGTTATATTTAGAGATAAAACTAATATCGAGCTGTTATCTTGCCCAGGTTGTTTGTCTTTACACTGATCTGCTCAGGTCGGACTTGCAAATTCGATGATACAAGGCGTGCCAGTGCCCTGTACATGTGATAGCGAGGGGAGGTGATTTTGTTAGAGTTCGCTGGGGGACCGATTGCATTGCTTGAGAGTCTGACCTCCCCAGAGCGGTCTGCAGATTAGATTTGGATTGCTGGATATTTCTTCTCGTTTTGAAATTGTTTGCGACTGTTACCGAAAGCGAAGGGGAAGAGAAAGGACTCAGTGTTTTCAACTATGGGAGCATCGACATCTGCGCGGCGGGACGGCAAGAGCCCGGGGGATGCATCCACGGCCCAGGAGCAGGATGTGCTTTCGAATGAGAGTCAGGGAGGGGAGAACGTTGGTTCAAAGGTAAACATGAACAAATATATATATTTTTTTACAGCGTGACGGATATTTTCCGTGCCAAGTGCACTCTAACGTGGTTCTGACAGCAAACGTAGACTACTATTAGAGTCACTGACACCGACTGCGGATCCCTTTGGGGTACTGTGCAGAATCCTGTATGGAATTAGAAACCTCGCAGTTGTCATAATTCTGTAACATGTCTCGTGCACCGAGCACATTCATGTGTTCTGTACGGGACATAATCTTATCACGCTTCTGTTTTTATTGGAGATGAGCTCAGTAATATTTCTAATGTCGGTGGCTCTTATTGCGCAGCAGTGAAGTTACTTGATTTATATCAGTCATCTGATTATGTCAACTTTTTTTCTAATGTATATACGTTTTTATTATGTTGTTCAGTATCGTAGCTCCTGCATTCATGGGACATTTGCTGGTCCGCAGTAATAAAAACGCTGAAACAAGCAGTCACTGTGATTTATAGATTCACCGAGTGCACCAATAGCTAGATGTGCAAAAGGCAAGCAAACCTGGTAACTTTAATTTGCGCTATGTTGGTTTGTATTTTGTGTGCATTGGCCTAAATCATACTCATTTGACTCCCGCAACAATTATTAAAGGGTTAGCATTTGATGAAGATCTGATATTAAACTAATACGCACAACGTAGGCTATATTACATCATTGCATATGCATTGAGTAGGCTACGCAGTACAACCCCAGGTTCATACGGGACGGATATCCTACTTCAGATTTTAAACATGTGATTGTTGAAATGGCAGCTTGTTCCATGCTATCCTAATGAAATATGGAGGTAAAGGTCGCTTGCACATCGACCGAACGTAAGGTGCGAGTCAGTTTACAGACCCAGCTTGAACCGAAGTCAACAGTCACACGAAAAATAATCATTATCTATGCATTTAAGATAACTAAGTCTACTATTCTGAAGGTGAAGCATCATAAATCTTCTGGGAGAGAAAAAATGACTGCACACTTTTTATTTAAACATGTAAAATATAAACATTTGTTTAGAGTGAATATAAGTTTTACATTACCCACTTGCCATATTTAATAGCTAAATGTATTTATGTTTGTTTTGTCATGCATAATATGCTAGACCTTCCATTGTGAATATAAATGCATACCTGTTATTTTAGAAGTATTTTGTAATTTGCAAACTAATAAACATATTTTCTAGGTAGTGTAGGAATGGGGGTAGCATTAGAGCATACATTAGATTTTTTGATAATTCAACCATAATCAATGGGAGATACGTTTCCAGTTCTGGCAACCTGCTTGTGCGTGCATCAGGTCTGAGGTGAAATCTGGTTCAGCAGTATGTTTGCAGACAAGACTGCTGCAGGCACTTCCAAATAAATGGCTGTTGTTTTCACAGTCCTGTGCTTGGTTCATGGAGCCCACATGTGGGAAGCAGGTACAGAACTTTCAGGCTATGGGGCCCTCTCATGGAGAGGGTGTCCAAAAGAAGGGCTCACCACAGAAATGGTTCCCAAACCTTTCCACAGGGTTTCCACAAGTTTTGATTTGAGGACACCCTCACCTGAGTGTGACCCAAAATGTTCTAAGTTTTGTCTTTATTCTTGACCTCATGCTGTGGCAGTTTTAGGAGCTTTCCCCAACATGGCACTCTTTGTCAAAGCTCATATTTGTTTATTAGCAGAAAGGTGCTCTGGAATGGAGACACTCCCGTGTGCAGTTGGAGTTTGGGGCTTGGACAGTGGGGGATAGGAGGGAAGGTCAGGGAAGGCGGTGGTGGACAGTTCCAGTAACAAGGGATTGGCAGAGCTGTGTTGTCCAGGGACAAGAGGAATAATGCATCCCTGCAGAGAGTGTGCTCCATAGCCAAGGATAGGAGGATGGCCTGTTCCTAGTGCTACATTTTACATGATAATTGTCCCTTGAAATGAAACAAATTAAGGCTAGTGTTTCATGTGTCTTAATGGAAATTATTTCTCACTAGAGCAGAAAAGGCAATAAAGCTCAGCAATGAGCAGACACATTCGCAAATTCAGTCAAGTTTCTGTCTTTCCAAGCTTAGGGGTTTGCAGTATTGTGGAAGCTCTGTGGAAGCTCAATCAGGAATCCCAGGTCATGGTGCTCATTAGGAAACTGTACTTTGCTTCAAGGGTATAAAAGAATCAGTGGTATTAAGACATCACAACCACAACATCAAGACTGGAATATGTACTGGCTTTATGTGTAATGTGGTGTATGGGAACACTATTTCTCATGGACTTTACAACCCAAATATTCATGAGGTGTATGTAAAAGTCACCACTTCTGATTTCTAGTATTTATTATCGACAATGAATGGACAATTTCATTTTCTGCAAGAAGATACATTCCCAGAGAATTGTTTTTACATAAGTACCAATGAAGATTGATTTTCAATTCAATTCAATTCAGTTTAATGAAATTTTATTAGTAAAACACTTACAGAGACACTATCATAAAGATGCTTTACAGTGGAAATAGAAAAGAAAATTGGGCAGAAACCAGCCCTGAACCCCCAAAAAAGTGAGCAAATGAAAAAAGAAAAAGCATCAATGTGGTGGAAAAAGTCCAGGAGAAATTTTGAGAGCAGTTATAGTGGGAGGTCCATCCTCTGCTGGTAGGCAACTAATGTAAGTTAAGACACAATGAATGGTAACAGAAATGCGAAGGGGGATCTATCAGAGCAAACTATAAAATGGGTTGGGCAGGTCACAGCCAGGTAGTTAAGAAAACTAATTGTAATTACAGAAAAAATTACTAGTTTGTATGTAAATAGCTTTTAGGCAACTAGTTTGGAAATACTGTATATGCAAATCCTGATCTAGGTGCTATCTGTCTCAGTTTAAAGTTACTGACCGTTCGTATCTACTATCTATTCGATTCTATACATGAACCATCTTAGAGTCTCCATATTACACAACCTCCTGCTTGAATAATAAAATCTTTTTAACTACACTCACCTTTTGGGAAATTGCTAGTCCAAATGTTAGTCGTAAGTTATACAATGTGAGCATTACATTAAAAAGGACTCAGAAATAAAACTAAATTATTATAGAAATCAACTTCAAAGTTCAATAGACATTACTTGAAGCTAACTGCGGCTGAGTGGTAACTTATGGCAGCAGGGTACGCAGAATTGAATATTCATTCAGTCTGTGACCATATTTCCTTTATGTGATTCAGAAGCACTTAATTCTACTGAAGCTGTTTCTGTGGAATATCCCCACCATTTGTTTCATGAATATTTAAAATGCACTTAGGCTAATGCTAATTTAGGATTGTGAACTTTTTTAATTTGAATGTTTGGCCTCAAAAATGCTTCTGTAAAATCTTAGATGATCTGTCAATCTGTCAATTACAAATACTGGTAAATTCTGTTTTTCTTTCACTGACAGAGTATTCCTTGTTTGTTTCAGACCACGGTTTATGTTTTAGTCAACAATTGTTGGTCTTAGGTTTTGTGGTACATGGTATGGATTTCATACTAAACTATGCTAAATTAATTAACTCCATTGATGTGTATAATTTCACCTCGTATAGCCTATTAAATCACCCAATTGCTTTTATGAAGGTTACAATTGATCATTATTGTACAATTAGTCTAGTGACTGTGACAGTCCAATGCCTACAATGACCCCAAGGGGATTTAGATGGTAATGCAGGTTGAAATAATTTTGGGTTACATGCCCTAGATAAATTGGTGTCCCTACTTATAATACACCCAGAAACTATACCAGACCCAACCTTTGCCTTGTAAAAAATATTCCCATGTGTTTTATATAAATATGACTAGTTATTGTACAAGCCATGATTTTAATCAGTGGGCCTACCAGGTCGAATTACAAGTAAATTAAATTAAAATAGTACATGTTAATGGTGCATTAACATGTAGGAAAATCAGACATGTTATTTATAAACTGTATTATATTTATTTGTAAAATGCATTAAAAATATAAGCTTTATAGAGAGGCTGGACTAAGCAAAATCATTTTTGATAATATTAAAACATAATCTGTCTACTACCAATTCTAACAATTTTTTCTATTTTGTGAGCACTGGAAGTACAATACCCTGTTGCTATTGTGTTTTTCTGTCAACCCCTCCTGGATCTCTGCTAACTTATCCAGGTTTGTACCATGGACAGAACATTCTGTCCAGACTTTGTTGGGCAGAATTGTCTTGAATTATGGAAGATGTTCAATTGGCAACATATAGACTACTGTGGAAAAGTCCACAGAGCACCCTGTGGCAAACACGCCTGCCACAGGCCACCGAAGTGGCTTTCTTTGGGGCCCTCCAGCACAGAGACACAGGGAGAAGATATTCAGACAGTCCACATTTATTCCACGAGGGTTTGGCAAGATGGTAACAGCCAAATGAGCAGATGTAAAAACCCTGTCATGACAGAGAGCTGCCTGGTGTGGGTGGGGATGGCAGATTTAACCTGTGCGCAGTGATTACCTCACTACGCACAGGTGCAGCCACTCCTGTTCCTGGGTCCAATTAGCCTGGCCAATTATCTAATTCTTCACCAATTATCCAATTGGCCAGGTCTAATTAGCTTGACCCAGGGCAGGTGTGGCTGCTTAAACCAGCCATCCCCACACCACATACCCCCAACGCCAAACTGAGGCCAGGGAGAACCACTGGCTGAAGCCTACACCCCCCCCACCCCCACCCCCACAAGAAAGCAAAAGACAACAAACAAAAACAAAAACACTCCAAACACGGTAAAAAAAATAATTAAAAAAAGTCAGGGTGGGTGGCCCCGGAACAGTCCAGTACATGTGGTGACCCTCCTTCGGACGACAAGGCAGCCCTTCTTCCTCCTCCCTCCTGGAGCACGGGAAGTCCTGGGCTGCTCTGCTGGCTGGTGGGGGCGTCACCGGCTTGGGCTGTTCCACGGGCTGTGGTGGGGTGGCTGGGCTGGTGGGCTGGTGGACTGGCCTTGTGGTGCTGGGGACCAGGAACCCTCGTGGCTGTGGTGGCCGCCAGTCGGCTCTGCTGGCGGGCGGCTGCAGGCTTATCCCCTCATGGACTCCGGGCAAACCAACCAGGCCAAAACAAAGAACGAAAAACCAAACGGACGAGAAAGGAAGCAAAACGGCGCGGCCACCGCTCGTGCGCCGCCCGTGGCTGACCCGCCTTCCCGGCCAAGTCCAGCTCACGGCGCGACCACCTCTCGTGCACCGCCCGTCGCTGACCTGCCTTCTCGGCCAGGTGCAGCTCCTCAGCGTCCCAGCTGAGGATTGCCTCCTTCCCCTCCCTGGTCATCTTCCGCTCCCCATTCTTGGCCCGGAGGATCCGCCCGAAGCCCTGTCGGGAACACCTCAGCCGCCCCTCCTCCAGTGTGCTTCCTGGCTGGCCCTCCTGTGCCTCTTTGCTGTGCCGGAGGAGCCCCACGTTGGGCGCCACTGTGGCAAACACGCCTGCCACAGGCCACCGAAGTGGCTTTCTTTGGGGCCCTCCAGCACAGAGACACAGGGAGAAGATGTTCAGGCAGTCCACATTTATTCCACGAGGGTTTGGCAAGATGGTAACAGCCAAATGAGCAGATGTAAAAACCCTGTCATGACAGAGAGCTGCCTGGTGTGGGTGGGGATGGCAGATTTAACCTGTGCGCAGTGATTACCTCACTACGCACAGGTGCAGCCACTCCTGTTCCTGGGTCCAATTAGCCTGGCCAATTATCTAATTCTTCACCAATTATCCAATTGGCCAGGTCTAATTAGCTTGACCCAGGGCAGGTGTGGCTGCTTAAACCAGCCATCCCCACACCACACACCCATTCGTTTATTAATTTTCCAGTCAAATCAGCCATTCAGTGAAATTTGTTCAGTGTCAGACAATAATGCAGGAAGCTTGGTTAAAGAGATATTTCTGATGAGATTAGATACTAATTTAACTGCATAAGGAAGATGGAAGTCAAAAGAAAATAAGTTAAAAAAGTATTTTCCAAAACTGGAGTTCAAAAGATTATTGCAAGATAATAATAACAACGTAAAAGGACTGGTAGACCCCTGAAACTATCACCATCATATCACCACCAAAGACAGTATTTGAAGATTTTATCTTTGAGAGATCTTGCAGATCTTAAGAAATCCACAGGTGTTTCTATCAGTCCTGTGAGAACATAACTCAATGCTGTGGGTCTTAAAGGACGTGTAGCTGTCAAAAAGCCACTTCTGAGAACAGGAAACAAACAAAAGAGAAGAAAATTTGCACTAGTACACCAAAACTGGACACCTGAGATGTGGAGTAAGGTTTTATGGACTGAGTCTAAATTTGGGATAAGTTAGATAAGGCGGTATGTACGCCACCGAAGCAATGAGAGACTCTCGGAAACCATGTATACAACAATAAGTCAAACATGGTAGAGGATCAGTACAAGTTTTGAGTTCTATAACAACATCTGGAGTTGGTGATTTGATTACTGATAAATACAAAACAAATCTTATCATATCATGCAGTACCCTGTGGCCAGTGTTCAATTGGGATATTTATTCTACAGCAAGATAATGACCCCAAGCGCACTGATAAGATGCTGGTGTTTTCAGAACAACTGACTGGCCACCTCAGAGTCCAGACCTCAACATCATTGAATGTGTTTGGGATTACTTGGATTGAGAGAAACAGAACATTTTTAAGACTGAACTTTATGAGAAGCATGGAAAAATGTCCCTGCAGATTTGTTTAAAAAAACTCAAAGCAAGTCTGCCTAAGAGAGTGGAAGCGACAGCGAGCTCCATAATATTTGGGACACAGACCAATTTTTTTTTTATTTGGCTGTGTACTCCACAATTTTAGCTTTGTAATCAATCAATGCACATGCAGTTATAGTGCAGATTCTCAGCTTTTATGAAAGGGTATTTTTATACATTTTGGTTTCAGCATGTATAAATATCACTTTTTATAGATAGCCCCCCCCCCCCCCCCCAATTCAGGGAATCATGTTTTAGACAAATGGCTTCATATGTGTTCCTGATTAATCAGTTGTGTTCAATTGCATCCTCAGTGCAGGTGTAACAGAGCTTTCAGTATCTCGTCTTGACTATAGGCTTTTTATTGACTTTGAAGTCTGTTATTTGTCTGTTATATATTATTAGTCTGCATTTGCCAACATAAGGACCAGAGCTACACCAATGAAAGTCAAGGAAGGCTCAGAAATAAGACAAAAAACAGCCAGAGTCAAACAGTAGACCAAAACCTAGGCTTATCAAAATGTTTGGAACATCATTAATAATAAAGAGAGCACTGGTGAGCTCAGTAATCACAAAGTCTGGTAGGCTAAGGAAGACCTCTACAGTTGATGACTGAAGAATTTTCACTATAATGAAGGATAAAATGCAGGCGTGGATGTGTCAGTGACTACTGTCCGCAGAACACTTCACAAACAGAACTAGAAAAGCTGCACTGCAAGATGCAAACGACTAGTCAATCACAAAAACAGGATTGCCAGGTTACAGTTTGCTAAGAAATACCTAAAATAGCCTGCAGAGTTCTTGAAACAAGTCTTGTTGACAGATCAGACCAAGATACGCTTGTACCAGAGTGATGGCAAAAGCAAAGTGTGGAGGCCAAAAGGAAAATGCCAAAAATCCAAAGCACCCTCTCATCTGTGAAACATGGCGGTGGGGGTGTTACAGTTTGGGCATGTATGGTTGCCACAGGTACTGGCTTGCTTGTCTTCATTGATGATGTAGCTGCTGATAGCAGCAGCAGAATTAATTCTAAAGTGTCCAGAAGCAGCTTATCTGCCCATGTTCAAGCAAATTCCGCCAGACTCATTAGACGGCGCTTCATCCTATAGCAGGAAAATGATCCCAAACATACCACTAACGTAACAAAGAAGTTTTGAAATTGGAATTCTTGACTGGCCTAGTCATTAACCCGATTTGAATCCAATTGAACTCGTGTTTTATATGTTGAATCAAAAACTTAAGGCACTTAGCCACAAAACAAGCATGAAGATGGCATTAGTACAGGCCTGGCAGTGCATGGCCAGAGAAGATACTCAGCACCTGGTGATGTCTATGGGTCTTCAGACTTCAGGCATTCATTGCAGAGGACTAAACATATGCAACTAAACATACACTCACCGGTCACTTTATTAGGTACTCCTGTTCAACTGCAAACTGCACCCGTTAACGCAAATATCTAATCAGCCAATCACGTGGCAGCAACTCAATGCATTTAAGCATGTAGACATGGCAAGGCGATCTGCTTAAGTTCAAACCAAGCATCAGAATGAGGAAGAAAGGTGATTTAAGTGACTTTGAATGTGGCATGGTGGTGGTGCCAGACGGGCTGGTTTGAGTATTTCAGAAACTGCTGATCTACTGGGATTTTCACACACAACCATCTAGCAGATGGGCTACAGCAGCAGAAGACCAACCCGGTATTAGCAAGGTGTACCTAATAAAGTGGCTGGTGAGTGTATACTAAACATGACCGCTTTCATTTATATTCCATTAATATGTCCCAAACATTATGCTGCCTTGTTTGATTACGAGTTTGTAATTGTGGAGTACAGAGCAAAGTCAAGAAAAAAATGCATTTGTCCCAAACATTATGGGGTTTACTGTATAATAAAGGCAAAGAGTGGACACACTAAATACTGAAGTATTTGATATTATGCATAGTTCTGGAGGTTTTGTATGTAAGTAACTTGTACTGATTGGCTGCTTTCACTGGAAAGTAAAAAGAAAGGGTGGTCTCTGACTTTTGCTCAGTACTTTATATTGCAGTCATTAAAAACATGCTTAGATATACTGTACAAATTTATTAATTATCAAATAATTAATACTTTTTGACAGTGCACAGATGATATGCATTTGTTAATTAGATCTATTTTAAGAGTCCAGGACCCTCAGTCTGTCTCTCATTGAAGGGTCCCCCTTTGTTCTGTTCCACATATTGCTGTTTCATCCTCCCCTTTCTCTGCCAAATGAGAGATGTGTGATGCATCTGCAATTAGGCTTTTCTCCTCAGGCTTCAGAAGAGCCGCCAGCTCTTCAGGCGGGACAAATAAAAGGAGGCTTTGTGTCCTCCGCTTTTCATCCACTTCTTCTGTGGCCCACCTCCCCCTCCCCCCCCCCAACTACCCCAAGGGTTGTTTTTTGAGTTTGTGTGACCCATGGACTGACTTTGAGGAGGTCATTGGAAAACAGTTCTATTCTAGTGTACGGTTTTGTTGTTGCTTAATAATGTAAGATCAATATGCAAATGCCCCAGGCCAGTACTTGTTGAGATGATATATACATGTTTGTGACTAAACTGTAATCAGCGGTTAACACTGTAGCTTGTAACATTAAATGCATATTGCCATTTAATCTAATATTATTGGTGATTAATCAATGGATTTAGTTGTCACTTTAGTTGTCTTACTGAAGTAGGTATGAGCTAACACCCCCCCCCCCCAAACTATGCTCTTGTGATCACCTGTTTGCATACCAATGCTCTAGACTGGTAAGCCTGCGTAGGCTGAATGGCTTGCTCCTATTGGCATGTATCCTTATATTCTTATATTCAGGAGAAACAGATGAAAAAATAAAAATAAATAAAACCTTTTCCATATAGTGACATCATTGGTTGACGATGAGAAAAGCTATCAGATTTATGGTATTGTCGCAAACGATTAATGACAGTTGCTCATTTTTCTGTGCTAAATACAATGTGCCGCAGTTAGCAGATTATGAAATTTACATTTTTTTTAAAGTCAGTTCAATGGACTCCTGTCTTCACTTCGTTCACTTCAATTTTGCACATAAACATCCATTATGAACATTAAGATCCCCCTCCACATGCACTCAACACAAAACAACACACCATTAACATTCAATGCAGCATAAATCAAAAGTCTGGTTGCCATATTCAGTCCCCTATTGTACAGTATACTTTAATGTGCTAAAGTATGCTCCCTAAGGCTTAAGATTGATTTCCTATGTCTGGAAAGAGCACTTTGAAAGAGCTTGCTTGCTGCTCGTTAGGTATGATGTTCAATCAATAATCAATATCAAGAGAACAAATTTTGCTGTCTTTTTATTGAACAGGTGCATTCAATTCCAAAAGCTGACTAAAAGCTTTTAAAAGATGAAGTGAAAGGCATGTGTGTTCTTTCAAATAATTAGGAATACAGACTTAAATCGATTGTGTATTTATTTCCATATGACTGTGTATTATACTGTGTATTACTGTATATTGTTTACTTAACAACTGCACAATAGATATTTAACATGAGTTACTGAGTTTTACTGTCTGCCCCAAATGACTACAGCTGTACTGCAACATGAATCACATGCTTACAAAATGTTTCATATTGTAAATTGTTTGGCACTGTACAGAATTCTTGTGCATTAGTGTAGTATTGAGTTTTTAGTCTGTCCCAACTGCTTGATAGGGATGTAGCATGAGTCAGGAGTCCATGAAATGTGCTTACTTTAAGCACCAGGTTTTTTATGAAACCTTATGGTGCCATGTGCCACAACATTCTTTTCTTGTGGGTAAATAAATGAAAAAACTACATTCATGGTGACCTGAGCTATTTCCATATCATACTTTTTTTTTTTAAATAATGGGATTCTGTGTATATTAACTAAGTGTGTGTTTGGTGGTACTATGATGTATGTAGTTAATAGCAAATCCTTTTTTGATGGTTAACAGACTCATATTGAAGCTAAACTAAAGCCAACACACATTTTTGAATAACTTCTTGATCACCCAAAGACACCAAAAGTCATGTTGATTGTTGTTAATGCAATGTGAGAGTTATGCCTGTTAGCTTCATTACTTAGAAAATGAGTGAATTATACCTAAATGTAATGAAAAGATTTGCACTTTTATGCACTTTTAAGTATGATTTTCTCTGAAAAAAAACAAACAAACATGCATTTAAAAATGAACTGCGGCATGCCCTGCAATACATTTGGCATGAATTATAAAACAGAGTCTGAATTTGATACATTGTTTTGTACATGTAAAAGTCATCTCATAAGAAATTTTTTTTCTTCTCCTGAATTCCATGTTTTTCTTGAGCTCTCGGGGTAATGATTAGGGTTGATATTTTTAGGCTGTATGAACATGTTGACTATCAGAGAAGAGACCTCACAGAAAGAGGAATAAGGGTAGGATCGGAAATAGGGGGCCCTACAGAAATATATGTGTGTGTATGTGTGTGTGTGTGTGTGTGAAATGAATTAGTCATATTAAATACCTAGAAAATGAATACATTAGGAATGTATGAAAAATAACATAAAATATATACTTACAAAACAACAAAATCTATATAGGCTAGTAAATGCATGGAATATGTAGGATATTGTCTTTATATTTTATTTTAGGTTTATTATATTGCCGTTTCTATCTATGTCACATATACTTTCAATTATGTATTAGATACATGTATGTAATACATTATTTGACGTGTATGATAAATTCATACATATGGGGATTGGGTAGGAGTAAATGGTGGGAGATATGGACATTCAAAGCTTGAGTGGTGCTGCAGGGAAGGATATTGTGCACAGGAAGTACTACTGCTGTGCATTAGTACCATTACTGCTACTAATAATCACATAAGCATTAACATCAACATCATCACCACCACCATCATCATCATCATCTTCATCATCATTATTTGGTAGTTATTTAAAGTGTTTTTTTTGTAAGTGGAATGGATGCTTTGTACATCTAGCCAGGCACTTTCATGGGTGCAGTTTTCTCACAGATAAACTGTTACTTTGCTGGGTCACACATATGTTAATATTATTTAAGGGATAATTCACTTTCCATTTTTGTATTTAATGAAGGGTATTTCACAAAAATATGTTTTTGACAACTTGCCAACGTTACAGTGGCTGGTATTGGAACATCTGCAGGTCCATTGTCTAAAGCAAAAAAATACACTTCAAGAAATTCCAAAGCACCTTGTACAAACTCTGGAGCCATAACATCCCTGTGCAAGCTGCTTTGGAGTTACTTGTGTATTCTTCTGCTTTAGACCACATACTAGTGAAAACCCCAGTACTTAGGTAAATATCTAAAATGTCTTTCTTTGCACACAAAAACTCTGTGGGCCAATCTTATATAAAAAAAACTCAAGAAAGTGAACAATCTCTTTGTCAGAAAACAAAATGTGCTTCAGTGTTTGTTTGTGATTGTGTCTCTTGTGAGTCCAAAATCAAAGATCTGTTTTAGAGTGACTATTTGGATGGCACTGCCACCTACTGAACATGTTTCCAGATTTTTTTTCTTCCGAGTGTGGGGCATTCCCATCACAATGGTTGTATTGTCAGTTGAAGGGGACAGGGGGTTGCTCTTAAAAAATGTACTGTATGGGTCATAATCTCCCTTTCATGATTTAGCATAAGCACCTACCTGATGACTGGAGTTTATGTTCACTATTCTCATTTTCTGATGTTGTCTGGACCCCTATCTCATTGTAATTGGTCGACCGTAAAGCAAGTCTCCTGAGCATGCACATTGCTAAACATCCTGCGCTGAAGTAACACTAATTTAATTTGAGCTCTAACAGTTTAAGTGGGATGCAATATGTTAGGTCCTCTATTAGAATTGAATGTTCTTTGATCAGAGCTGACACTGAACATTTTTATGTGCAGAGAAAAGCAGTTGGCATTCTCACAATTCTGCTGAATCACATTAAAGGGATAGTTTACTTTCTGGGGTTTTTTTTCTTGCTATTGTAAATCTGGCAAATCATTAGAAACTACTATAAACTTCTCTACAACGTACGTGCCTTTTGAAATTAACTCAACATATGGCTTGAAGCAAATCAACCATGCGAACATGCAACCTAATACAGACTTTGTGCTGTTTTTTGTTGCCGTACCTTTGTTGTTACCACAATACGTTTAATGGTGTTATTATTGTTTGCTGCCATTGTGTGTAATTTTCCATGTTGCTGCTGTATGTTCTTGTTATGTGTGATGTTCCTTTCTGCAATTATAAGTTGTTTCTATGTTACTATCATATGTGGTATTCTGTGGTACTCTTATGGTACTGATGTTATTACGTTTGCCAACAGAGTTTTCCGGGATTATATTTTCGTCCATTCCATCTGTCTGTTTGGCTGTCTGTCAGAAGGATTTCTCCAAAGATTATGAATGGATTTCCATGAAACTTTGTGGCAAGCTTGGTCATGGAACAAGGTAGAAGTCATTAAATAAATGACTGAAATATCCTTCATCGCAAACAGATATTACCTGGGCCAATCAAAAACAATCAAAGCACTGAAGCTGAAATAATATTAAAACCTCCAGTCACTTTGTACTCACAGTTGCGTTCATCTGAATCATTCATACAAAAGTATTCTCTAGCACGCATCACAAATGATAATACAAAACAACTTCTTAATAAAGTTTGCTGTTATGTTGTGTGGCAATGTTGAAATGTTATTCATAACCTTCATCAGAGGTTAGAGATGGACCAAACTTTTAAAATATGTTGCTGAATTTGAAAGCATTTTGAAAGTGCTGAAATATGCACATATTGTGTATTTGTTCAGGAAAATATTAAAAGTTATTTTAGATCTCTCTGAAAATAAATGTTGCTAGGTAGTGCAAGTTTCTGTGATCATAGCTGTTCTCTTGAATTTCCTGTAAATAAAGATCTCAAAAATCACCAGAGGGCAGCATTAGACAAAGACAATCCTAGGGGGAACTTATGTTCTTTCAGTGCAGAATTAAAGGCATACTATGCAGGATTTATTGGCCTGTGTTTCCAATCAAATAAGTCTCCTCCTTCGTATTCAACCCCACCCACTCACAAGGAGTAGGTTACCCCACCTAAAGTAGGTAGTAGACGTTACGTTAGTATCATGAAATGAGCAACAGTAAGAAGGCAGATTTGATTATAACTTAATTAACTCCATTATGTTGAACATGGTTTTATTGTTGGAACTTAAAATTAGTACATTTCAGACCCTTTGCGAAAGTCCTTATAGTCACCAGCTTCACACTGACGTAACGTAACAGGTCCAATAGAAAACAAGCCAACTCTGAGTTGCTTTTAATTTTCTTGGCAAACTTCAGTTGATGTCATTGAGGAAAAAAAATACCAAGGTTAACTCTAGTTATTGAACAAGCTCTGTAGCTTAGTCTTTTTGCTTTGCTGTATATGAACACATTTTAGAATAAAAAATACAGGTGAAGGTATATGAATTTGGGGAAAGTACACACTGAGATTTCCAGTACATCATAGATATGCCTTAACATAGTTATTTTATATATATCTTATAAAAAAATGGTTTCAATGTACAGTTGTGTACAGTACTGTAAGTTACTCACTCATACAAAGCATTGTCTATAAGCCTTTATTTAAACTTGTTAAATCTAGGGCTGTCATTAAAAGTACTGATATTAAAATGAGGCCAATTTACAACTAACAATACTGGCTTAACTAACACATCATCTTACCATCTGAAGAGAATGTGGTTTTTCAAGCTTTATTCTCTTTGACATATAGGACCCTATTTTTATGACAACATAAGTGCAAACACACCTCGGTGCGAGTGGGATTGCTAGTTTTGTCTCCTGCAAACATAATAGTTGTTGCCTGCATAAGGTTTGATAGTTTTGTGGATCTGTTTATACCAATTTGCGTTAACATGGGTTTTGTGCAACAATAGGGGGCGTATCGATAGAAAAATTCAACATTTTTGACAGTATTTTGTGTGGCCTTATGAATACACCACACATATGAATGCATGAACAAATAGCACATATGTGACCAATGTCTGGTTTATTTCAGTTTGACTATTTGATATATAAGCTGTGTTCCGTTATGCGGTCCATGTCAGCTATTTAGGCATTGCACCTGTATGGAGTAATCAATGTAAGCTACTTGAATAGGAAACAAAAGGAATGTGGGAGCCTGAATGTAGCTGGTCAAATAGTGTTTGGCATTACAGTCAAATGTTGTACATAATGGGATGCTGTATCCCCCGGGACTACAGGGAGCAAATTTACAAGCAGCGCATTTACAGTGGCTGTTAGAGGGCAGTGGCTATGCATTAAAATTGTGGCTTCTTCATCGATTGAGCTGAGAACACACCGCAACTTGTGTATTTATTTTATTTGTGCATTTGGCAGTGCAATGTCAGTGATTGATCACACCTTTGGAATGTTAAAAACGTGTTTTAGATGTTTGGACCGGTCGGGTGGTGCATTACAATATAGCCCTCAGAAAGACAGTGCATTCTTAGCGGTGTGCTGTATTCTACACGGCATAGTGGCGGCAGTGTAGAATACAGAACAACACTAAGAATGCACTGTCTTGTAACTTAGGTTAAGTTCCCAGCGAGGATGAGGCTGTTTTACCCTTGAGCAAGGTACTTAACCTGAACCTCGGTGGCATTTGGCAATGCTCTAATAACACTAATACCATACTTCTCTTGCACTACATTCAGAATCTAGAATCTGGAATCAACTAGTGAACTTTTAAAGAGAGGAACAGTATGGCTTAGAAGTGTGGGAACTAGAAAAATAATCTACTGTTATGCTCCTCCTGAAAAGCTGTCCATGACTCCAGAGCAGAGGTTTCTATACTGTCTAAGCCTTTGACCAACTTAATGAGTGAATATAATGTCTATTTATCATGCCTTATTATGATAAAACCTGTCATATTGCTCAAATATAGAAAAAACATTACAATTAAAAAATATTGCAAAATACCTACATGTTAAATAGAGCAGTGCTGTGTTTTGTTCGAGTAGTGTGGTTGTCTATAGAAAGGTTATAACATGTTTTTGCATGCGTCTTAGACCTCAGAACACCTCATGACCCACCCGTGGGTCCCAACTCGCAGTTTGGGAACTACTGACTTAGGGCATTAGTACTTATTGTGGACTGTTTCACTACAACAATGTGAAAAGTGTAAGTGGTGTTTGATAACGCCACCTGCTCCTCAAAGAAATAACGTAATATTAAGTCAACAAAGCTAATATAACCATCTATGAAAAAGACAGAGGGTGAATTGAAATGTGCTTAGAGGGACAATTGGACCCCTGTGTGTGGGTACAGTGACAGAAGCATGAAGTTCTTTAAAATTATACAATTGAGTGCTTTTGTCTTTGCTTTTTGCCAGGCTCCATTTTTGTAAGAATCCACTTTATGTAATGAAAGAACAATTGACAGAAGGGTTGTTCTTTCTCTGTGCTTCTCTGTCATTGGGGTGAATGTGGCCACCAGACAGGAGACAACACTGAGCACAAACAAATCAGCAGCCTGTCTGGTGGATGACAGCTAAGGCTGGCACTAACAGCCAGTAAACATGTGTAAAACGATACTGCAACAAAAAGCAGCTCTGCTCCCCCCCAAAAAAAATAAGATTGTGGTAATGGAAGGTGCTAGTGCATACTGGAAAAAAAACTACTTGTAACTACTGTATGTGAATGATGTAAGAAGACAGACTCAAACAGATTCAAATTATACCATCAAATTGTGAAGTTTAGAAAAACAATTAGTTGACCTAATATGGAAAGAGTGAAAGGAAGGAAAGTGAACATGGACAGAATGTCAAATGATTATGCTTTGCACAGGTCTTCGAACTTAACTTATTAATATAATGTAGGTTTGGCTCATTGTCATTTGCTTTGTCTTGCAGTTTTTCTTTTTCTACCAAATGGTTAGTGTATGTGTCTATTTTTTCACCAATTAGTCTATTGTCTATTGATGCATCTTGGTTTTTAATTTGATCAGTGAAAAAATAGTGTAATATCTTTTATGGGATTGTTTGCAATATTGCACAATAATCATGTGACACATGGGACTTTAATTCTTCATGGCATGCATAGCTATCTCTGACTTAATGTGGCTTAAGAGGGCAAATAATGTCTCTAAACATAAAAAAAGCACCTAATTAAGAAAAAATCACAGCTTGTTAAAACTCTGGGATTGCAACAGTGGTTGCAATGAAAATCAGCGCATACGCTGTGGTTCCCCAGGACCGAGTTTGGGAACCACTGGGTTAAGGCACCACACTGTGGTGCGTCGATGAGCCTCATGGCCTCAAATTGAATCTAGGCTGTGCCAGTGCTGACTGTGGCTGGTACTTTCAAAGGGCAATATGGAATTGGTGATGCAACTGGGAGGGTTCAGTCAGAGAGGGTTCTGCATGCATCTCTATTGAACAACCCCTGCTGGTTGAACAGGTGTCTAGATTGTGGTCAAAATTGCATATGAAAGGTCTTCCTCTGACTCCGCTCTGTGCAAGCTTAGCTGTACTCTGGTGTGTAAAGAAGCAGCTGGTGGCCCAACATTTTTTGGGAGGAGAACCATGGATGTCTACTCCCTCCTGAATCAGCAGTGGGTTTTGCTCATGTGCGCGGCAGTGGTTGCAGAAGATGGGAGTAAAAAGATGGGAAGAAGTGGGAGTTTGACTGGTCCAGCACTGTAACTCGTTACCTGTTTTTTTTGGTCATCTTTATCAAGGGTCCCAACAATTCTGTATCTGACTGTATTATGGCACATAATATGCAGCACAACGTGTATGTTTTCAAATAGTTCCACGTTTTGCTTGACATATATGGCATAAATTATATTTTCATATTGAGAATAACCCCCTCGCTTTCTGTCTTGTGCTTTCTCACAGCTCCTACAGAAGAATGGAAAGATCTCTGATCTGAATGGGAAAACAGATGACCAAATAGAGGGCTTCGATGGCCGCTCTGGGGAGAAAGTCCTGGCAGAAGGTGATTTGGTTTTAAGTGACACATTCCCCATAACTTTATATCACATAGTGTTTGCAATGACTTATACAATAAATAGAGATATCAGGAAGTTATGTATTTTATTTCAAGATAGTTTTATGTGGTGACCCCTGTTGTGAGAATAGGTATGTCCCTTTTCACTAGGTTTGAAGTTGTATGTTATTTATTTTCAACTGTTTTATTTAATGAGAGAGGTCAAATTTACTTAAATAGGGTACCCCCTAAATAGGGCATGGATTGGCCATATTTGGCATGTGTGAGAAGTGGTTAAAGAGGGAGGGTGGGACCATCATTTCAAATTAAGCAAACTTAATTTTCTTACCAAACTAGTCAAGCGGGAAACTACAGAGTAATTGTTTGCCGCTTTCATGAGTGAAATATGAGATGATGATTGATAGAGATCAAACTGACTGCTTGGAGAATTTCAGCAATGTGCATTAAAAAGGTGTTGTGACAGGTCATGGGACATTTTGTGGTCTTATGTTGACTTTCAAACATAAACTGTTGATAAGATATACTCACTCTATCACTACCAGAGTTAAATGTTCTGTTTTAGAGTCAATTCAACTCTAAATATGGTTTGTGCTGTAATTTCTTATTATATCCTTAGCATTTTTTTAACATAAACATGAACAAGTACAGGCAGCATTGGTGGTGCAGTGGGTAGCACTGTTGTCTCACAGCAAGAAGATCCTTGGTTTGAATCTTGGCCAGGGCCTGTCTGTGTGGAATTTGCATTTTCTCTGTGTAGGTTTCCTCCGGGTACTCCGGTTTCCTCCCACAGTCCAAAGACATGCAAGTTAGGTTAACTGGAGTGTCAAAATTTCCCCTCGGCATGAGTGTGTGAGTGAATGGTGTGTATGCCCTGCGTTGGATTGGTGAACTGTCCAGGGTGCATTCCTGCTTCTCGCCCAGTGCATGTCAACCAGCCTAGCCTCCAGCACCTCTCCTGACCCTGATCAAGAATATGAGTATGAAAAGCGAGCTTAAATAATGGATGGTTGAATAAGTACATATGCTCCATGCAATGACATAACAAATTTTGGAGTTTTTTTTAGCAAACTCTCACCTGGCTGTTCTTTTCTTGAGGCATACCAGTGGTTTGCATATTGCAGTGAACCCTCTGAGGTTGTGCTGGTGTGGTATTTTTATTTCAGTCTTTGACACATCTATGCCTACATCCTGAAGCGTGTTCTTGATCTGTTCAACGTTTGAAAAGGGTTTATCATCATAACTGAAAATATTATTTGGTCATCCACTACATTAGTCTTCCATGGTCTGCCAGGTTGTTTGCTATTGCTGAGCTCACCAGTACATTCCTGCATGTCAACATTGCATACAGTTGATTTATTCAGATTTTTCTACCATTGGCACTTTTTTGCTCCTCATGTTGAGACAATAGATACAGAATCCAAATGCAAATTCCACACCTAGAATAACTCTAGACCTTTTAGTAGCTTTTTGTTAGTTGTTCATGAATTAATAATGCAAAAACACACAGCTGGCCAAGAAACAACTGAGCAGACGATTTTTCAATTTGGTCTCCCTAAATGGGGGGACTATGTACATAAAGGCCTGCGATTCCTACATGATTCAAACAATATGGATACAAATACCCTCAAATTAAAGCTGACAGTCACTTTAACCACATTGCCAATGCTTCCATTTCAAATTTGAGTACAGAGCCAGAACAACAAAAAGTATGCCACTGTCCAAATACTTACAGACTGCACTGTATTTTTCAAAACATATTCTAGTGAAGCTTTAAACATGTTGTTCATTGTGTGTGTGTGTGTGTGTGTGTGTGTCTGTCTGTCTGTCTGTCTATCTGTCTTTCAGTACACATAGTGATTTGTATAAGAGAGAGTGTGTGCTGTGTGCGTACGTGTGTGTGTGCATGAGTCTGTGTGTTGGAGTCTGTGGGTTAGAGATGACAACAGTACTGAATCAGCTCTCAGCTGACACTGTGCTGCCTTGGGACTGGCTCCACATAGTTGCCAGGCTGTACATCACCCTTTTTCTTCTCACATTAATAACTCTCTTGTTGCTGTCCAAATGTGTTTCTTTCTCTATATTGCCATTCATTCTTTTGGGATATGGTCCATTTTTGGGTTTACTATTTTGCTGAAAATCTGAAAACATGAAAGGACATTCTTCCTGAAAAATCTGGGAATGGAATTTAAACGTATATTTTAATGGTGAAATGTGCAGGGAGATCAAACAAGATATTTAAAAAATATATAATATTGGTATGTATAAGCATGTTATTTATATCATTCCAATACCAAATTAAACAGGTTAAGGTGAATATACAGACTCAAGATCAGCATGTGAAAGTTATTTAGTGCAACATTTATCAGTAATTCTGTTTCTACACCTAGTTGTGCTAAAGTCCCCACCTGAAAAAATATAATATAGGGTGGCGGTGTAGTATAATGGCTAAAGAGTTGGTCTTGTAACCTAAAGGTTGCAGGTTCGATTCCCCGGTAGGACACTGCCGTATCCTTGAGCAAGATACTTAACCTGCATTGCTCCAGTATATGTCCAGCTGTATTATCGGATACAATGTAAGTTGCTCTGGATAAGAGTGTCTGCTAAAAAAATGCCTGTAAACCTGAGCTCAGCTAATTGTTACACTGCATAATTTTCTATTTAGCCCGGTTGTTTTCACATTGACAGGCGTGAATCCTCCACCCACATTTGGGTGTGCACCAAACAAACAAACCTTAGGTCTCTGTCCTCTTCCAAGGGAAGCCTGGTGCAGTTTGTTACTGGTGAGAACACAGTTCTGTAAGAAACCCCTCAGATACGCCAAACACCGGAAGTATCTGAGTGTTAAAGGAACGCATGTAGTCTTACCCGGTGCTACTAGAACAGGAATCATTAAATGATATCTTGATTATCTGATGCCAAAATTGTGTTTTAACCTTTCCTCTTTGCTTACAGTTATGCCTAGAAATAGGAGACTGCTTTCAGCCAGTAGTGTGGCTCTATATGGATCGCCATCTATCTTGGTAGATGAGGATGTGCCTTTGGCTTGCGTAGCCTGCATAGATACAATTGTGCATCTTGCTACAACACTTATCTATCGGTGAATGACTACACGGTGCAGATATCCTGAATTATATGTGTGTGATAAGACCTTAAAACTTCTAGGTGAACAGTGATAAGAGTCAAAGAGGATTACCAGGTCAGAATGAATGTGAATTATTGTACAGTGTGTTCAATAATGACAATATACAATAATAAAAAAATGTGTGAGTAGTTGAATGACTATATATATTTATATATATATATATATATATATATATATATATATACATACTTCCTTGGTTCGGATAGTTTGGAGGTAGTGTGAAAACATTAATCAAACCCTGTGCAGACTAAACAACTGCTCTCTAGCCTGCCTCTAAGAAGTTGTCTCAGGCCACTTCCAAGTGAAATCTGGAGCAGTTCAGTTCTGATGAAATTGGTTTTAGTGATTGGTGAAACTAGTGCTGAATAGCTAGCTATCATGGCTGGAAGGGGAGAGGCCTGGGACTCCTTCCAATAGTTTCTTTTTTTTTTTTTTTACCTCCTTGCATCCTTTCTGTGTGTTGTTCCCTAGTTCCTTAGTTCCACTCAATGTAGGATACAATGAAAGGATGAAAAATCAAGGAAACGTGTATTAGACAAATGGAACATGCTTGCTCTGAAGCATCCGTTTGAAGCCTCGTCAATTTCAGATATGGCAGATGGGGAGAAGTGGATCCACAGATCAATAATTTATACATCACGCATTCCAAAATACTTCCATAAAGGATGCATTCGTGTTTCCTTGCTCAAGCATCCTTCGGGAGCCTCCTCGCTCTTTGTTCTTCAAGGAGCATTTAACAGGTTGGAATGCCCTTAAAAACGGCATTCCTTGATCGATTTCCTTTTTCTCTCTCTTGCCTGAGTGAAGCATTCTGATTGTTGTTTCATACATGCTGAGTGTTAACCTCCTCTTCCAGCAATTATATCGCTGTCATCCTGGCTTTCCTCCTCCTTTTTTTCATGAGGAGGAGCCTTTGTGCAATGACATCATCTGTTTGTGTCAGGGTTTTCGGGGAAATGGACCCAAACGCAGAGTGGGAAAAACTAAACGAAACTCCAAAGGGGTGAATAATAACAAAGAATTTAATTAAAAATAAAAAAAAAAACTCAAGAACAAACAAAGGGGCTACGAGGGGCAAAACCACAAACCAAGAATTCCTAAGAACTAAGCAGGGCAGAACACAGGCAGGACAGAATAGGGACAGGTGGAACACACACAAGCAGAACAAAAGCAGGCAGATACATACAATCCAAAACACAAGCAGGAATGCAAGCAGAAACACATTCAGAAACACAAATGAAACGCAAGGAACCAGCACCCGAGTCAGGAAACAAAGAACTTAAATAGACAAGGGTAACAAGACACAGGTGAACTCAAAGAACAATCAAACCAGCAAAGGAGGGGATAACAAGACTCAGGTGGGAACAATGATAGAATGATTAAAACCAATAATACAATTAACACAGGGAGGGAGAACAAACTGAAACACAAAACTGAAGTGCCACCATCTGGCGGCCAAAAGGGAAAAACAGAAACAGAAAATACAGAACCATGACAGTTCGGCTGCCATCAGTACCCGGTAGCCCACCTCTCCTTTATAGCTGTGGTCCTGTTATTAGATGCTTGTGACAAAATTTGATATTAACAAAACCAGATCCAGGTTAATACCATGAGGATGGTGATTAAAGCCCCTTGAAGGAGTACATTTAGATGTGAGGTGAGGTTTCTGAGATTGTAATTACTAGGTGTGCCTGCCTGTAGGTGAGGTTGATACTGTCTAAAACTTTTAAGTTCTCACATATTTTTGGGTGGCAGCAAAGCATGATGGCTGAAAAACTGGCCTTGTAACTCTGAGGTGGGGCACTGCCATTGTACCCTCAAAAACCTGAATTGGTTCAGTAAATATCCAGCTATATAAATTGATTGTATGTAAAAGAATGTAAGTCTGCTTAGTGCCTAATTGTACAGCTCAATGTTTTTTGAAGAAGAATCGGGGTTACTCCGCCAAATATTTTTTATTATTTATTTATCGGTATAAACTTGCTTAGTATGCATTAGTAAATGTATAACAACATGGCATTTTTAGTATTTTGACCAGTTGTCATGTTCTGCAAAAAAAAGTTGTGAATGACAATATTTTTGTTCTGAATTAAAATAAAATGTGGTCAGAAATTCACGAGAGCATCAGAAGTTCGATTTTCAGAGCTGTGTTTTTGATTCAGTGGGAGGCTGTAAGCAGCAGACACATCTCTTTGCTCCTCCCTCATCCCTCCCAGTTGTCACAAGCCCTCTAAGTAAAATGTCAAATGGAGCATTTGGGGATTTTTCTCTCTTCCAGAGCTTGAGAACCTCTTTGAAATGCCTCTCAAGTCATCCCATTGGGTCAGTGTCCTCACTGCTGGGTTTAGAAGCATGCCCTAGAACCCCACAGTCAATTGGAAATCCCCCTTTCTCACACCCCCTCCTTACTTCCACCTCCATGCAACATAGTAACTATGTAATGTATAGTCAAAGCTTTAAAACAGCAACCATACAGGCTGAAGGATAAGTGCACCTATATATTGTAAACTGGTCACATGTGTCAGGAATGAAGATGGAAGCTTGCCAAAGTTGCTTTTTGGTTGTTTTTCTCTCTGGAGCCCACTGCCATTTGAAGATTTATAGTGGAATAATGCAGGCAGTGATCTGTAAAGGCAGCCTGTTTCAACTATGTGAAGCAACCCACTACTCTGCACTCCCCCCACCTCCATGTCAACTTTTAAACAGAGGCAAGGGTCTTGATTGGTCGCCACTCCTCCCAATAGTCCACATTATGGTCGTGAAACACCAAAGCTCCCTGCATACAAAAAACCAAAACATCAGAACCAAAACCATTTCTGAGGGTTGTCAACAAGTGAAACATTTTTTGGTGAATGAATATTCAGAGATTCATAGGAAGGGTAAAATTGCAAAGACAGGGAGAAACTTGCTTTGAGCTCACTTTTTGTGTGACACAGATCTTTTCATATGAGAGTATTTCCTTTTTGTATACATTACAAAGAACTTGGCCAGTGCGTGTTTATTTGGGAATCATCAAAAAGCAAATTCCTGAGAAATGCCGTCAGTTCAAATTAAATTACCTGCATATATATATGTACCAATATACCATTCGAATTGAATTAGCATGTGCACTTTTGTGCTTCCACTTTCATGCAATTAATATCACAGAAATATCTTTAAAATGTCCTGGAAACATCTGGGATGTACATTTATTATTGGTTTAGCTGTATACTCCAGCAGATTAAATTTGAAATAAAACAAGAATATGAGGTGAAATCACAGATTGGCAGCTTTAATTTGAGGGTATTTACATCTGTATCAGATGATCTGTGTAGGAGTTAATGCCCTTTTTATACACAGTCCCTTCATTTTAGGTGAGCAAAAGTAATGGGACAGTTAACCACTTTGCTGCTTAATTGTTTTTTGACCAGCTGTGTGCATTTGCCTCATTATGTTAATGCACAAGGAAGATAACTAAAGGTCTAGTGTTTATTTTAGGTCTGGAATTTAGGTCTTATGGACAGATGAGACTAGTATTATCTATTCCAGTTTCGGAAAGAGGAGTGTGGACAAGTAAGGAACTGCTCATGATCCAAACCCTCCCCCTCATTTGTGGTGGAGGTAGTGTTATGGCTTGGGTATGTACGGCTACCACTGGAAATGGATCACTTTTCTTCATTGATGATATACTGTAACTGTTGATGTGACTGCTGACAGCAGCGGGATGAATTCTGAAGTAGAAACACCTGCTCAGATCCAATCGAATTCCTCAGAACTGATTAGATGGCTTTCCCCTTGCAGCAGGACAATGACCTCAAATAAACTGCTAAAGCAACCAAGGAGTTTTTCAAGGCCAAAAAGTGGAATGTTCTTGGCTGGCCAAGTCAACCACCCATCCTAAATTCAATTGAAGATGCAATTCACTTGCTAAAGACAAAACTGAAGGCAAATTGCCCCAGAAACAAATAGGTGCTGAAGATGACCACAGTACTGGCCTGGCAAAGCATCAGCAGGGAACATGCCGAGCTGTCTGGAGTCTGGAGATATCTATGGGTCACAGATGATTTGTAGCCAAGTGCTAAATGTGATGGCTATATTTCAGATTATGTTCATTTGTCCCATTAGTTAAAATATATAAAAGAGCTGTAATGCCTACACAAATCACCCAATATGGATGTTCCCTCAAATTAAAGCTGAGAGTCTTTATCCTCATATTCATTGTTTTATTTCAAATCCAATGTGCTGGAGTACAGAGCCAAAACAAAAATTTTATCACTGTCCAGTACTACTGTATTTATATGACTCTGTACTCCGCAGTTTTAGACTTGCAATCAAACAATTCACATGTGGTTAAAGTGCAGATTCTCCGCTTTTATTAAAGGGTATTTTTACATTTTGATTTAAAGTATTGGAGTAACTTTCTGTTTAAGATGCTCAGTTATTGTGCAGAAGGCCTGCTATAGGTTGGTAATGTTGGCATTTGACATAAGAGAACAACAGCAGAACCCATCCCCCAACACCAACACAGACTTTAGCCGCGTTTCCACCGCAGGAACTTTCCCCAGGAACTAGGAACCTTTTGAGGAACTCCACCGCAGGAACCAAGGTCTAAATTAAGTCCCTGCTTGGGGGGTAGTACTTTCCAAAAGTACCAGAACTTTTTGGGTGGGGCACAAGTGCTGAATATTTCTGATTGGTCGACTACTCGCAGTATTTTATTTCAACCGCCATTTTTAAAAATCTGCGGCCGCAAACCGATTTATTTTCATAAGAATAACTTGAATTCAAACTTGTATGTTATGCGGCACAGTAGCCTATTTTTGGTTATAGCCTGCCAACGTCTTGGAACAGATGAGAAATTAAGATTGAGGATTATATAAAATGTTAAGCATTCGTGCTGGGACAGCATATTACGTACTAAAACATTCAAACGGTTTAATTCGGTTGCTGAATATTTTCTTCCGGATTTTCTTTGTTAGTTCATTATAATTGACTCAAAACGTTTGACACAGTTAAGTGAGGTATGCGGTAGTTCTGCATAATTTACATTGGGGATACAGTAAAAGCAAACTAGAAATCACCTTCCGCACTTTTTGTCAGGGTAAAATAACAGGTTAATTCTAGTAATCGTCCCTTTTGCTTTTTCAGACTGCCATAATTTCACTGCGATTCTTCAATTCCACAAAAAGACCAGGAAGACTAGACTTTTATGGACTCTATTTATGGTGCATGGTTCGCATCTGGAGGGCACACTTCGCTGCTCCGCTAGCAGTAACTTTCAAGGAAAGTAAACGGTGGCTGTACCACTGCAATATTAATTAAAATTTTCACGCAAGTCCGAGTTTTCATTCTATTTATTCTTGTCATTTTGCGATTAGCCTATATTGGAAATGACGATAAGAGTCGAATTAATCAGTTCAACAGCAAATTGTTTATGATGTGTGCATGTTTTCTGCTGTTGATACCAGTTATATGTAGAATGTGAATGCATTCACATTCTACATATGTCTACATATGCCTCGGATGTCAAGACATGAAAGTGAATGTTCGCATAAAAACATAATGAATGTGTTTGAGAGGATATATAAAACAGTTACAATCTGTAGGCTATATTGGCCTGTTAAATCCTGTTTGTTGCATAACAACGGTCCAAGTCGAACTAACAATGAGAGTTTTGCTTGACAACGGTAAAATAATATGCCCAAACGGCCGCGGAAGAATATTTCAGGTGATTAAGTCGATAAAAATCAATAAATACAATGAATAAAGTAACCATGTATAGTTATTGTTGGTAACCTGTTGTATAAGTGGAATAAACCCCTCCGGCTGTCCCAGTTATTAGAAAATAATGTACTTCGGTGATAGTATGGGGTTACAGAAGAAATCATAGGACAGATGGACGGACGACGACGTCGCTTTTACATACGTCAGTGGACTAATTTGCCTAATCGTCGCGGGTCTTTAGACCGCGATGGAAACGCAGACAACAATGGGCTGAAGGAACCTTTTAGTTCCTTGAAAAGTAGTTCCTGGGACTAAAAGTTTGCGGCTATATAAATACATTTACATGTGGGCTGCAAGGGCTGTGGGGAATCCAGTGAGTGCTGTCTTTAATAACCCCCTACTCCAGGCCTGGCTGCACAAGAACCAAACAATAGGACTGAAGGGGGGTGGGGGGAAAGAAAGTCTTCTCAAACAGCAAACAGCAGCCAGGGAGGGGTATCAACAGCCTGGTCAAATGTACATTCAGTACACTCCTCTCCTCAGACAACCGGGGGCTCTCGAGGAAGCCTGCTTCTGCCTGCCACTGGTGTCTTGCAGCTCCAGGGACCAGGTTCATAACTAGAGATCAAAAGTTTCCCACAGCACTTTAGGCTGTGTGCAGACAGCACTTGGAAAGGGGACTTCAGCTTCACAAAGTCTGGACAAGACTGACACCTTGAAGCTTCAGGGAGGTTGGGGGTTACTTCTTGCAAATGCTGGGGACAAGTACTCTCACAGGTAAGGATTCTGTACTCTAGCACTTTAAGTTTGAAAGGATACAATGACAATGAGGTTGAAGTTCAGACTGTCAGCTTTAATTTGAGGGTATTTTCATCCATATCGGAGGAACCATTTAGAAATGACAGCACCTTTTGTACATGGTCCCCCCATTTTAAGGTACTACAAGTATTTGTTGAATTGGCTTTACAGATGTGTTTCATTAGGCAGGTGTATTCATTTGTGTCGTTAGTGAATGCAGAAGAGAGCTGTTGATGTCTAGTCTTGATTCTAGACTTTGCAATTGCCTTTGGAGATTGTTGTTGGGGTGTGACAACATGAGGAAGACAGCAGTGTCGACGCAAATTAAGCTGGCCGTTATAAGGCTCAGAAATGAAAATCAATCAGGAACACTGCAAAAACCCTGGGCATGCCCAAGTCAACAGTTTGGTTCATCATTAACAAGAAAAAAGCAACTGGTGAACTCAATTATGTCAAAAGTATACTCCGCTCAATTATGACCGGAGAATACTCTCTATGGTGAAGAAAACCCCCCTGAAGAAAACAGCCCAACAGATCAAAAACACTCTCCTGGATGCAGGTGTAGATGTGTCAAAGTCTACCATACGTAGAAGACTGCACCAGCAGGACTACAGAGGGTACACTACAAGATACAAACCAATGATAAGCCTGAAGAACAGAAAGGCGAGATTACAGTTTGCTAAAAAAGCACCTAAAAGAGCCCCAAGAGTTCTGGAACAAAAATTATCTGAGTCCAATTGAACATGCATTTTACATGCTGAAGCAGGGCCGGCCCTAGGATTTTGGTGGCCCTAAGCGGGGGGGGAAGGGGGCGGGGGGGTTTGCTTGGTAAAATCCTTCTTACATTACATTGTTATGAAATGTTCAGTTCCATTTAAAATTTATACTGCTAGTTCTACGATAGGGGATGAATAATGTAATTGCGAAAATAACGTTATTTACCTTAGATAAGCATTGGATTGTGTGGCCCCCCCCCTAGCGTTTGTGGCCCTAAACAACCGCATAGAGCATTTATGCCACGGGCCGGCCCCGAAACAAGCAGGAACTGAAGATGGCTGCAGTACAGGCCTGGCAGACCATCACCAGGGAAGATATCCTGCGTCTGGTGATGGCTATGCATCACAGACTTCAAGCAGTCATTGCAAAGGATATGCGACCAAATATTAAAAATGATTACTTTATTATACATTATGTTAGATGCCCAAAAATGGGGGGACTATGTACAAAAGGTTCTATAATTTCTAAATGGTTCATCTGATATGTATGAAAATATCCTCAAATTAAAACTGACAGTCTGCACTTCAACCTCATTGTCATTGTATCCTTTCAAACTCAAAGTGCTTGAGTACGGAACCAAAATAACAAAAAATGTGTCACTGTCCAATGAATTATGGTGCTCACTGGAGCATAAGATGTGTGCTGGCAATGTTTGATTCCTAGCTGAAACACTGTATCGTTATGCAAGTTACTTAAACTGAAATACTTCAGTAAATATCCAGCAGTATAAATCGATTGTATGTATAATAATTGTCTGTGTTATTTGTGCACTCAGTTGAAAGCTTAGGCATGCAGTTGGGTATGTATTTGGAAGAACGTATGTGCCATTCTGTGATTTACGTAGAATGAACAGGTGTGTAATTTCAGGGAGAAGATTGGAGTTGGTTGTTTTTTTGTTTAAAAAAAATAATTTTAATTTTAATTTAATTTTAATTTCTAACAATGGCCACTAGACGATGAGCAGTGGCAGTCTGGTCAAACAGAGAATTTTGAATGTGTACCTTAAAATGAATTTAGGCATAAATGCATAAACTACTTTTCAATACTACACATGCCACAGGTTAGTCATGTTTCACTGAGGAAATCAAAGGAACAGCAGAGTTGGCCTGGATGGCATTGACTGTAATAGGAAGAAACAAAAATTCCTGTTAGATTTTATAAGGAACTTCTTCCTGTACTTCCATCCCATCTGAGTACTTGAATTTGACATGAAAGGCCTATAATTTTGGGCCACTTCCAAAGAGCACTTCAGCTTCCAACCAAAGCTCACAGCCTGAGAGAAAACGTGCAATTTAAGCACAAGCAATTACATTATGGCAATTTCATATTGCCTTTAGCTTATGGCATGTTCAATTGGTTTCAGATCATGTGAATGACCTGACCAGTCAAGAATGTTTCTGTTTTTGGCTTTTTTGCTTTACCAGTGCTCTTTTTCTTCTTAATGATGTTACTAACAGTTGATTTTGGTAAGTTTAGGTTTGAGCTTTTCTCCGGCTCATAATGATTTCCTTGATTTTCATTGGAACAAGTGTCATCCTCATGTTGAGAAAGGCCCATAACAGACTCCAAAGGCAATCAAAATCATAGAATCATGACTAGATACTGAAAGCTCTGTTATACCTGCACTAAGGAAGCAATTGAACACCCCTGACCAATCGAAAGACTTGTGAAGCCATTTGTCCCAAACATTATGGTGCCCTGAAATGGGGAGACTATGTATAAAAAGTGCTGTAATTTCTACATGGTGAAACCAAAAAATATAAAAAATACCCTAAAATATAAGCTGAGAAAGTGCACTTTCATCACATGTGAATTGTCTGATTACAAGAGCCAAATCAAGAAAAAAAATATGCCTTTGTCCCAAACATTATGGAGCTCACTGTAATTGAGATTAATTAAAGGGAGTCTGTTGTCAGAACTAAGCAAATAATGTTCATGGGAAGAAAGTTTTGCTCCTCTAAGGAGAGGCTAAGTAGTGAATTACAGATTTATACAACCCTGCAGACCTGGGTCAATTACGTATTTGTTTTGGATTCAAATACCTTTCTGTGCTCTATTGATCTTGCCTGGTGTAATTGAACCTTCCAATATGAACAGAAGGCAGGGTTTGCACTTTTTGAGAGTATTTCATAGGTTCCAGTGCACCAGACAAGATCAGTAAAATGTAGAAAAGTATTTGAATCCAAAACAAATACATATTTGACCCAGGTCTGCAACCCTGTACCTCTTCTCACATTTGGACTAGATAGGAGCAGCTTGCTAATTCAGTGGGAAACCTCTTTTGTCAAGATTGGATGACGTCGGTGCTATTGTCCAGGGCAACTTACCAAGTAAAGAACAAATCATACACAATGCTTTCACAAGAACAAGTAACCTTGATTTTATAATTTCTAAAATTCACACAGAACCACAGAACATGTTGTATCTGCAATTATTGTACAACACTGGGCAGTAATTATTTTGATCATTTTCAAATTATGTTTTGCGTACTTGATTTAAATTCCTGCTTGTAGATCAGTGTAGTTGCACTCATCATAACTCTAGTGAATTTTTTTATGATACTTGTTTTCTAATATTATCCTATCCTATCCTATCCTATATCATATTACTCTGATCATTTTACTGTCTTGAAGTGAATTTGGAGGCAGGTGTTACAAACCAATGAATATCACCAACATGGTGTGGGAATTAGGGATGGGTAAACATGGGGTCGAAGGGTCAGATATCAGACAGAACAGAATTTGAACCCAAAACAAATTAATCGGAATTCCTACATTAGATATGCAAGTGACTATGAAGTTCAATAAATTCATTATATATATCCAGGAATTGACACTGTATTTCAAAATGTAAAGTATAATAATCATATAATAGTTTAATAACAATTTGCAGATCAGGTAGGCAGAGTTCTGAGATTGAGCAAATTATATTTAAAATAACACTGGGATTTACATATTGGAAGCTTTGGGTTTATATGTGCATACAGAATGTGGAAAATGTGCCAGGATGTTTTCAGGAAGTTTCAGAATGTAAGGACTTTCTGATAGTTCCCCATTACAGAGAGCATGTAGAGGAAAATGGCCTTGCAGTGCATTAACTTCCCTCAACCTCATCAATAAATAAAGCCTATTTGAGAAATGTCGAAAGATCTGAGAGGAATTCTCGACTGTGTGTGTGCGTGTGTGTTTAGGTGTCGGGCCTTGAATTATTATGTACACTTTTGCTTTGGCAAAGCCTAAATTTTATAGGGCCCCAAGGCCAAATCTGAAAGCAGTACTACCAAAATATAATTGGAAATAAGAGCATCAAGGCCAGAAAGCATATTGCAACAGCACATATCCCACTCAATCAATCATGCAATCAATAGTCACAAGAGAAAGGAGTACATTCGTAAAACTATTTGAACCAATTGTCTTTTATACCATAAGACAGAAATGTGGCAGGTACAAGAACATTTCCTAATTATATGGTAGATGACCAGATTATTATATGTACTTGGACTTTCCTATTTATTTTAAAATTAGCTAGCTAGTGCTTATTCATCATTAAGTTGATCACTGAAGAAACTAGCTAATTAAAAATGTTTGAAAACTCATCTTGAAACAGAATTTGGAAAGCTCACTTGAAAGATTTCTTTCTTGAGCCGCGTTTCCACCGAAATTACCCGGAACTTTCAGTCCCAGGAACTACTTTACCAGGAACTAAAAGGTTCCTTCAGCCAATGGTTGTCTGCGTTTCCACCGGGGTCTAAAGTACCGCGAAGATTAGGTAAATTAGCCCACTGACGTTGTCGTCGGTCCATCTGTCATATGAGTTCTTCTGTAACCCCATACTACCACCGAAGTAGCCTACATTATTTTCTAATAACCGGGACAGCCCGGAGGGGTTTATTCCACTTATATACAACGGGTTACCAACAATGAATATATAGTTACTTTTGTATTTATTGATTTTCATATATCCTCTCAAACACATTCATTAACAGCAGAAAACATGCACACGTTGTAAACAATTAGCTGTTTTATTACTTTCTCGTCGTCAATTCCATATAGGCTAATCGCAAAATGACAAGAATAGAACGAAAACTCGGACTTGCGTGAAAATGTAAATTAGTAGTGGTACAGCCACCGTTTGCTTTCCTTCGAAGTTACTGCTAGCCGAGCAGCGACGTGTGCCCTCCAGATGCGAACCATGCACCATAAATGAGTCCATAGTCTTCCTGGTCTTTTCGTGGAATTGAAAAATGGCAGTAAAATTGAGTAAAATTACGGCAGTCTGAAAAAGCTAAAGGGAAGATTACTAGAATTAACCTGTTATTTTATCCGGATAAAAAGTGCGGAAGGTGATTTCCAGTTTGCTTGTACTGTATCACCAATGTTAATTATGCAGAACTACCGCATACCTCACATAACTGTATCAAACGTTTTGAGTCAATTACAACGGGCTAACAAAGAAAATCCGGAAGAAAATATTCAGCAACCGAATTAATCCGTTTGAATGTTTTGGTAGCCTACGTAATATGCTGTCCCAGCACGAATGCTTAGCATTTTATAAAACGAATACTAAAGCAAGAAAAGAACAGAAGAGCACACGTTATAATTCCAAGACGTTGACAGGTTATAACCAAAAGTAGGCTACTGCGCCGCATAACATACAAGTTTGATTTGAAGTTATTATGAAAATAAATTGGTTTGCGCTGCATATTTTCAAACATGGCGGGTAATGGCGGAAAATAAATACAACACAAACGCTACGAGTACTCGACCAATCAGAAATGTTCAGCGCTGCAAGCTCCACCCAAAAGGTTCCTGTACTTTCGGAAAGTACTACCCCCCGATCAGGAACGTTTTGGGGGGTAAAACAAAGCCCCCAGAACTAAATTTAGACCCTAGTTCCTGCGGTGGAAACGCACTGAGTTCCTCAAAAGGTTCCTAGTTCCGGGGTATAGTTCCTGCGGTGGAAACGCGGCTTTGGATGCTTTCCTGTTACGTTGATGCAGCTATTACACAGCAGGACTGTGCTTGGTGTGAATGTTTGGAGGCACAACATAAAAAAGAGGGGACACAAGCCTGCTACCAAGAGCATAAGGCTAGTTTTTGGATGATGGGAATACTGTGGGAAAACACTGCTGAACAGCACCACTTTGACTTATAGTGAAAAATGGTCTAGAGAATTACTTCCACAAGGCATGGGTAACTTTGAAACTTTTTTGTGTAGACGGCACTGTGCCTGTATAGATTTTAAGGCAAGGTGCAAATAACCATGCAGGTACTTATTTTGTAAGGACATTATGGCCAAAATGCAGGCCATCCAGCACAATATCTGTATGGCTGCTCAATAAGTAAAGATCTGGTGTGTATAAACACCAGTTTAAAACATCTCTTAACCCTTTCGTAATGAACGTGATTTTGTAACATCAATTCTGTCATCTAACGTAGTCTTTCATCTAACATAGTCTGTCATCTGACATTTTTGGGGAATGAGTTATGTTAGCAGGGTTTCCCTTACTAAATATCCCTCTTCCCATAGGCTGGTTATTTTCAGGGGGAGGCCCCAGCTGGAGGGGGCATATTACTGAGTCAAATTCTAAAACATTTTCCAGCAAAAAATCTTGGACCTGATTCCATCCCTGCTTAAATCCTAGAGCACGGGGGCTATCTTTGCATCAGAGCAGTTCACCTGATCTTCTTACTGGCATGGTAGTAAGAGAGCATCTACCATCAATGGAGGAATGCAAGTATCTGTAAATCAACAGGGATAGATCCATCTGCAGCAACAATAGAGGCATATCACTCTTCGCAGTTGCTGGCAAAGTCGCAGTGAAAATCATGCTCCACCAACTCATTTACACTATTGCTGAAAACCTGTCACCAGAATCCTAGTGTGGCTTCAGAAAAAAATAGAAGTGCAGTGGTGGACATGATCTTCACCACATGCTAACTGCAGGAAAAGTGCACCTGTCATGACCTTTGTGGACCTTTCCAAAACCTTTTTTTCACAGTCCATTGTCATCTCCTTTGTTCTCCTGCAGCATAGCTCACCAGGAAAGTTTGCTAATGTCTTGCAACCGTTCCATGATGGGACAGTGTCTAAGGTTACAATTGGTGGGCAGTAATCTGACCCGTTTGGAGTAGGCTCTGGTGTGAAACAGGGCTGTGTACATGCACCAGTTCTCTTCAACATCTTCCTCCTGTGCGTTATAATACTACTGCTCCAGGCATGGAACAAGAGTGGGGTTATCCTGGCTCTCAGGGTGGATGGGAACCTCTTTAACATCAAGAGACTCCAAGCTGGAACAAAGCTCCACTCTGTATGCATACTTCAGCTCCAGAATGCCAATGACTGTGCTGTCTTAGCACACTCACCAGAAGCCCTGCAAGCCACACTTACAGCTGCTGTGGGGGCATATAGCAGAATGGGGCTGTCTGTTAACATCACACAAACAGAGGTCCTCTGGCAGTGGTCATAAAATCCCTCACAAAAGCCACCCATTTTCATCATCCTAGATTCCCCACTTGCCACTGTACCACACTTTAAGTACCTTGGAAGCTTCCTTCCAGATGACAATAGCATTGACCGGGACATCCAGAACCAGATCAAATAGGTCTCCTCATCCTTTGGATGGCTGAGAAAAAGATAGTTCAGCAATAGCAACCTGGATCTCCACACCAAGGTAGCAGTCTACCTGGCAGTATGCATCTCCACACTTCTCTACAGCTGTGAAACATGGACACTCTATAGCCATCACTTGAAACAGCTCAAATCATTTTTAGGTAAGATACCTCCAGTGCATTCGTAAAGTGGCCTGGCAGGACTATGTATCACACTCAAAACTCGTACAGAAGACCAACTGTAGGAGCATAGAGGCAAACATCATTCACTATCAACTCAGATGGCTCAGTCATACCATCCAGGTGCCATCTGACCGCCTGCCATGCAAGATCTTGTATGGACAATTACAACGGGTCTGTTGCTCCGCATGCAGTCAGAAAAAATGGCTTAAAGACTAACTGAAGACTTCCCTAAAGAAGTGTGGAATAACCCATTCCATCCTGGAGACTGAAACTGCAGATCGCTCAATCTCGCACAGACTCTGCCATCAAAGAGTACAGTTAGCTGCGGGAAAATATGGCACAACATCACCTGGCTAACTGAGACAAAGGATGCTTATGTCTGCACCTGCCCTGACGGGTCAAGATTGTTACAGGAAAGATTATCTCAAGCTCTCTTTGAAGGATAGACAGCCTGTACTGTTCTCTCCTTTCCAGCCAAGAATGGGTCCATACTTTTTTTTCTCCTTTATTTTTCTACAGACTAAACACTGCCAACATTACCACCACAGCTTGTTGTGCTTTTGACCCCATACTTGATCTTCCCATTGGCTGACAAAGTTTTTCAAGCTAATCAGAGTGTGATGAGAGAACTGATGGAAATTATACAATCTGGTGAGCTTGATATTAGGATTTATATTTGGTCATATTGCACAGTGTGACATGTAATAATGGTGAAATACAGAATCTTTCATACAGTGTGGAAAGGCCTTAAATCACTGAAAGGTCTGAAAGCGACTTTTGAGATGTATCTGTGTGCATCTGTGTGTGTGTATTTGCACATCCCTTATTACTAATATGCCATTTTCAGATAGACACATTATTAGTTTTTGTCAGAATTGTTTTATTAGTTTTAATATAAAAAGTATATGTTCAATTATTAAAATATATATTTAAGTATGAATTGTTGATTAATCTTTTGTAGTCTTTTATTTTTTATTTCCTCTGTCTGTTCATGGTTGCAACTGCTATGCATGTTTCATAATGTACATAACATATACATATGTTGAATAACATATCTAAATAAAGGCAAATACATGGTATTGGGGTATTTCTATATGTATTTTCAATTTAGAAAATTCTTGATGCATAAAGCACAATGTAGGTATGAGTTAATTGTATAGATGTTCTACTCAAGGTAGTCTGCTCTGTTTTTTTTTTTTTTTTTTTTGCAGAATAGTATTGTAAAAGAATGTTGTGCCTTTATGCGTTCCATAATTGTCAGCTGTCAACTAATTCAAAATTGACAGTTTTTAGTGATATGCCTTATTTCTTTTATGTTTCAGTTGGTCAGGCAGACTCTGTGTTGGTGTCTCAGAAGGATGATATCCTAGAGGTCATGGAGGTGCTCCAAGATGAAGTCACTACTCTGACAGCAGAGAAGGAATTGCCCAAAATGTATAGCCCGTCTCTAACAGACGAGAAAGCCACCAATGAAGAGCCAAACGATGCTAGGGAAGTTGGATTCAAGAAAATCTTCAGATTTGTTGGGTTTAAATTCACACTTAAAAAAGACAAGCCTGAAAAACCTGCCCCTGTGCAACCGACTGTCAACGAAGAGGAGGCAGAAGAAGCAATTGGCCCTGAGATCACTGAAAAAATTCCAGAGGTGCTGGATGGTAGAGAAGGAGCCTCTGAATCTCCCACTGAAGTTGTTGTCTGTAAGGGAGTGGACAAGGAGACAACTGAACAGTCTGTAGAGCAGACAGAGAATATTGAGGAGATAACCCCAGAGGCAGAGCCTCCCATAAGCCCCGTTGTCCAGGAGATCCAGTCACCAATAAAAAGATTCTTCACACAGGGCATTTTCTCCAGTTTAAGAAAAAGATCCAGCTTTAAAAAGCCTGCAGAAGAAGCACCACTTAAAGAGAAAGTTGTAGAAAAAGAATCTAATACGGAAAAGGCAGAATCCCCAAAAGAGGAAAGTAAAACCTCCACAGAAGACGAGGTCCCATCTCGACCTGAGCACGAACACCAGAGTACTGCACCAGAGGAACCTAAGGTTGGGTCGCTCACTGAAATAACACTGGCTGCTGAAGAGAAACAAAATGAGGGTAAAATTGAGGTTAAAGCCCACACCGTTCAAACTGCTTCAGAGGAAGACACAAGTACCCTGCCAGCTGACACTGGTAATGACATTAAGGCTACAGAACAGGAATCAGGGGACACTGTTAGTGAGTGGACATGTCCTGACAAGGTCAAACCAGTGTTAACAACTGAGGCAAACCTTCTGTCATGTCAAGAAAAGGTTAAGAACCATGGAAGTCCATTAAAAAAACTATTCACTGGGACGAACTTGAAGAAACGTTCCAAGAAACTGAAAGGAAAGAGAGAGGCTGAGACAAAGTTAAGCACATCTGGTGAACCTGCTGCTGAACAGCTTCAGTCTTCTACTGACTCAGCTGAGAGCCCTAGGATTGACAGCTCCTTCTCTTCTCCTGAGGAATCAACAGAATATGTCAATGGTGATCCCCTGCAAGCTGAAGCTGAAGCAGACAAAGTCAGCTCAGACGAGGAAAGGAAGAGGGATGGGATCCAGCCATGGGCTTCCTTCAAAAAGCTCATGACACCAAAGAAACAAGCAAAAATGTCTTCAGAGAGTGAAGATGAGGCTGCTGAAAAGCCCAAGACAGCGACTCTGTCCTCAGTGAACAATTCTGTGTTCACCGAACAGCAGGAAGAGCAGAAACCCAGTGAAGAAAAAAAGGTGGAACTCAGCACAGAAGAACCCCCCAGAAAGAAGGAATCATCTATGTCCTGGGAAGCCCTACTCTGTAGGGGGTCTGCTAAAAAGAGAGCCAGGAAAACATCTGACTCTGATGGGGAGAAGGTGGAGGAGGATGAAGATCCTGGGAGAACGGTTGGATCTCCTATTGGAAGTTCCCAAGATGGGGAGCATGAATTGTTAATGTCCTCTCCTGAACAAGCAGGGAGCCCCTCTGAAGGAGATGGAGAGTCCACCTGGGCATCTCTGAAAAGGCTTGTCACCCCACGAAGGAGGGCCAGATCTGAGGATAGAGCTGAAGATTCTGCTGGTTTCTCTGCCGAACAGGTACCCTCAGACAGTGAGATGCTCAAAGAAGAGATGTCATTTTCCCTTAAGAGGCTCATCCCTGGCCGTAGAAAGAAAGGGCTGGATGGAAAACAGGAGCAGGTTTTGTCTGATGAGGGTGGCAAGGACTTTGGATCAGCTGAGGAGGACTCAGACACACCTGCCGTGATTCCTTTGTCAGAATTTTACTTAACAGAGTTTGAGGAGGTGGGTTTCATCCCTAAAGGGGAGGCAGCAGAGAAGCAAATGGACACCATTGATCCTGAGGTAACAAAGCAAGAGTTGCCTATTCCAGAGCCTACAGTCACAGTTCCTCATGAAACCTTGCCCACTGAAGTCAAAGAAACACAGGACACACTCATAGATGGCATGGAGGAACAATCAGCTTCCTGGATTCTAACCACAGCTGAGGTGGAGACTGAGGATAAAACTGAGAGCATAACTACACATCAGCAGTTAAGTGATATACCAGAAGAAGGGGCAATTGAGGATACAGCTGTTACCCCAAAGTCTATGGCTGAAGAGGTTTGTCAGGATGACACAATAGCTGAAGATGTTATTGAGTTGACGTCTGAGGCTGTGACAGCACCAGAGGAGGCATCAGAAGAGTCATTTGCAGAGGAATCAACAGAAATGGTTTCAGCAGTTTCCCGTCTGACAGATTCTCCTGGAACATCTGGAGAGACTACACCAGTGGCAGCACAGTATGAGGTGAAAGAAACAAAAGCTGTTCTGCGAGATGCTGTGGAAAATATCAACTTATCTGTAGACATCATAACTGCAACAAAAGAGGTAGAAAAGGTTTTAGTGACACACGCAATATCAGAGACCACAGCTTTCTGTATAGGCCTGGACTCACAGGAAATCCAACCTGTTGAGGAAGCCCGAGTGAAAATCTATGTGGTGGGCGTCCCTGAAGTCAGTGAGGTGCTATCTGCAGAAATAGTGTCGAAAGCTAAGAGAGATAAGATTGAAGTTGTTGGAATAACCCAGGAGGAAGTCTATGAAGCTCAGGTTGAAGTGGTCAAGACTGAATTCAAAGAAGAGGTGGCAGAAGCGATTCCACAAGTCATGGAGGTGGAGGTTGAGCAAATTAATTCAGTGAAAAATGTGTCCACATATAATGCACTTGATAAAATTTCTGAGGTTATGCAAATGGAAGAAGTAGAATCAGTAAATGAACTACAGGAACTCAGACCAGTTCAAAAATATGTAGTGAATTTGGAGAATGTCTCAGTTGATGATCTAAATGAACAAGTGGTGATAGAAGACAAACCAAAGTTTGAGCCTGAGGAGGAAGAGGAACCCCTCTGCAGTCCGTCTGCACAAGTCATTAAAGCACCCATCATGAAAGGAGAAAAAGAGGAGGAACTAGACAGAGCTGATAAGTCTGAAGGTAATGTGAAATATTACCCAATGCCAGGTGTGATCCACTGCCTAAGAGAGGAATTCAGTGCCTGCATGTCTGAGCCTCCCACTGCTGAAAACGCAGGAGACCAGGAGACTCCAATTAATGCAGAGGCAGCGGCCATCCACTTGGCTGTGGCTGAGGCGGCTATCAGCATTATCAACCCATCCACTGCATCCACTGAATCAGAAATACAGGACATTACAAATGAAGTCACAATAGAAAGAGTTTCTTCCATAAAATTTATGGATAGCCATGAAATCGATGTCCTGTTGGAAGATACGGAATTTCACTCAGCAGAATCCATCATTGAGGCAGAAATCGAAGCTGCATTAACTGATACCATTTTTGGGGAGGACATTTATGAGAGAGTGGAGGAAAAGCAGGAAGTGATGATTGCAGAGCAAGTGACCAAATTGGCAACCACTGAAGAGCAGAGCTCAATTACTGTTCAGGAGACACTTGAAAATGTGTTGGAAAGCTTAATAGAACCAGCAACAGAATTGGAGGCTGCTGAATCACATGAGGAAGAGGGAAAATGCACATCAATTCTGGAAAACTTAATACCAGCAAGCAAATTAATAGAGGAACCACAGATAGCAAAGGAGCCTGAAGCAGTGTCATTGATTGTTAATAAAGCTGAAAAAATACCAGAGGACATAAAATGTTTAACAATGCTATCAGATGCCTCTATTGAGGTAGAAGTGCAGTCACCTACAGGTCAGGAAGCAGAAGATGTGCCCACACAGTCAGAAGTGGTAGAGGCAGAATTAAGTGATGTTCATGTGTTAGAGGAAACGGAGATAGCAGCAGTGACTGAGACATATGTGAGACCCATTCTAGAGGAAAATCCGATTGATGAAAGTATTCCAATGGAAGCAATAGAAAGCCTTGAAAAAACTGCAGGGCATCATGAAGAGGAGCAGAGAAGCAAAAATCAGGGAGTGGATACAGAAACACCGGACATGGAAGTTAAATTTCTGGAGGAACAAATGGAAGAAGATGGTAAAGAAACTATGGGAGCGGTATCTCTGGAAGAGGGGAGACGAGAGATGGGGAAAAATGTAGAGAATCATCTACAGTCAAAAACACAGACAGAGGCAGTGGAACATGACCAGAACCAGGTGGACAGTGAAGGATGTTCACAAAGAGAGACACACATAATTATAGAGCTGCAACAAGATAACCCTCTGTGTCCCCAATATACGCAAGATATGGATGTTTTTCTCAGCTATGAAGAAGAATATGTGATGGTCAAGCAGGAAGATGTGAAAGAGGTATCACTTAATGCTCTTGCACCACATGTTCCCAGCCAGATGAAGGATGTGGAAGACTTCCTGAGCCAGACTAGAGTCGCAGGAGAAACTTCACATCCAGGGGAAATGAATAAAGAATATGCACAGCAGGACTCACCGTATGAATTACAGAGTGTGAACAGTGAAATGTCAAAATATCTCACAGAAACTACTGACGCTACAACAGAACAATGTAGCCAGAAGGACAAATACGTCCAAAGTCAAGTTGTGAAAACAGTTATCCAGATGCAAATGCCACTGACAGGAACACGTAAACAAGAGGTAGAAATCACTGAAGACCAGAGTCGCATTGTTGAGGAAACACAGTTTGAGAATGCAGCCGACAGCATGACTCAAGATGCTGCAGAATCAAATGAGGAAGGTGGTGAGATTTTTACCAGCTGTTTAATTAGTCAGGAACTAGAGGGAGACATTACCCAAAAGCCCATGAAAGACTCTGAACAAACTACAGCGACAACAAACTTAGAGGCAGTGAGTGAAATAGCAAAACCAGAGGATGCACAGAGCCAAGAAGGGTCATCAGAAGAAGTGATAAGAAAAGCCTCTGAAGATGGCACCATTCAAGAGGTGCTCATGAAAAATGAAACAACGAAGAAGAGTCAAACCCAGGCTTCTGGTGATGGGCAAGCAGGAGCTTTTCCTGCTGAGGTAAAAGAACAGGCATCAGCTATACAAAACATCACAGACCACTTAAGGGGAGATGCAGAGGCTATGAACCTGATAGCTCAGATTGAAACAGTAGAGGCAACCGTGGAGGCAATAGAAGAGCTGATCAGCAAAATGGAACCAAATTCTACAGAGCTAACAGCAGCATCTTGAACTGGTAAGGCCCTGATTCAACATTTACTTCAGGTGTTCCCAAACTAGGGTCCCTATTAAAAATGTTTTCATACTGTATGAATGAAATATTTTTAAATTTTAAATAAAACAAATTTTATCTGGCGTACATATTATAAACATATACTATATGACCAAAAGTGACATATGACACCCCTTGGTCTGGGGCTGTTTGGGCTTGGCCCCTTAGTTCAAATGAAAGCACATGTTAATGCTATAGCATACAATCATTCTGGATGATTCTGTGCTTCCCCAGCAGTCTGGGGATGTTTCCTGTTTCTGCAATGACCCCGAGGTTCATATAAAAATGGTTTTGTCAAGAACGGTGTTAAAAAACTGAACTGCTCTCTACAGAGCCCTGGCCTTAACCCCATCCAACACCTTTGAGATCAATTAGAAAGCCAACTGCAAGCCAGGCCTAATCGCCCAATCAGTGCCCGACCTCACCAATGCTCTTCTGGCTGAATGGAAGAAAATCCCTGCAGCAATGCACTAACATCTAGTATAAAGCCTTCCCGGAAGAGTGGAAGTTGTTATAACAGCAAAGGGCGGACCAACTCCATATTAATGCTCATAATTTTGTATGAAATGTTGTTCACATACCATTGGCCATATAGTGTATTTATATTGAACTCTTCTATAGATTTTGCATTATTATTATTATTATTATTTTGAGATGTGGTCCCTCACTCACAGGGTGACCATTACACTGGGTCTTCAGATGAATAATACTGATATAAATAATTTAATAATGAAGGAATGTCTCGTGATTATGTAGAAAAAAGGTAATTGTGGCAAACACGCCTGCCACAGGCCACCGAAGTGGCTTTCCAAGGGGCCCTCCGGCACAGAGACACAGGGAGATGTTCCAACAGTCCACATTTATTGACGAGGGTTTGTTACAGCCAAGTGAGCAGATGTTAAACACTGTCATGACAGAGAAGCTCCCCTATGTGGGTGGGGATGGCAGATTTAACCTGTGCGCACTGATTACCTCACTACGCACAGGTGCAGCCACCCCTGTTCCTGGGCCCAATTAGCCTGGCCAATTATCTAATTCATAACCAATTATCTAACTAGCCAGGTCTAATTAGCTTGACCAAGGGCAGGTGTGGCTGCTTAAACCAGCCATCCCCACACCACAGTAATGAATTGAGTTAATTCATGGTGAGAGGAATACTCTCTCAGAATATATTACTTAATATATACACATAAGTGTCAGCCATATGTATACTTTCTTTTAGGATAACAGAATAACTAGTGGATTAGAACATAATTTTGCCAAAGGAATTCAAGTATGGCATTGGCACAAAGTACACAAATACAAAACAATACATTGGACAGTAGTTGAAAAAGCATTAACTTAACAGTAAAACAGCTACATAAGAAATGCCTGTTACCCCAGTTGCCTTACTATTTTGCTCATATAATTTTGTTTCCAGCGACTCAAATTTCTCAAATTTTAGGCTTATCAAGAATTTAAACAAAATCATTGTTAACTTTTATGTATATATTTTTTTATTTAATTGATCATTTTATTCCAGTTCTTCTCTCCCTGAACTGGAATTACTAATGGCTTGTCCAGTCACTGTTTAGTGGCCTACGTTCGTGCAAGAAGCGCTGCACCTTCATTGTCCACATTCTTTCATTCACCTTGCACTGTTAGCATTTAATCAGTGGCCTGTATTTTTTTCATACATCCTTGCCAGTGAACATCCTTCTTGCTAAGGGTTAAGTTCTGGCCTGAAACATGGAAAACTTTGATTCATTAGAAAGGTCAAAAAAATAAATAAATAAAATAAGGCAGTAGGTGGCCCAAACCTTTTGGACATGGGCCTAGGCCCAATCTAATTGTAAGACATACTATAACTACTTTAAAAGCCAAACGGCTGGAAAGCAAACTCCTTTCCTTTTACAGAAGCCTTTAAACTTTGTCAAACAAGCATGTCAACACCTTTGAGCAAATTAATTGCACCACAGGCAGAAAGACTACTGCAAGCATTTTTATATACACTGAAAAAACAAAAAAGTAAGTATTTTTTAAATTATGTTTAGACTTTAATCTTCTTTCTTTCTTTTTTTTTTTGCTAAATAAGACAAAGGATTGCTAATGAGGTGAGGCACTTTGTCTCATTTCAGGATATGCCTGTGGGGTAAGAGAATTTCATGTGACCAACAAAAAATAACAACCAAATGAATAGGATATTTTCTTCTTGAGAGAAAAAACACCTCTTTAAGAGAGACTTCTTTGCAGTGTGTTAGATCTTCTGTAATTTTATAAACCATTATTTTATAAAGCAACAAGCACAAATTATGAATGCCAATAAATGGATCAAAGACTTGCTAATAGTGAAAGGAAAACACGTCTCAGGTCAGTGTCAGACGAAGAGAATGCCCTGATGAATTTTTAATGAACAGAAAAGCAAACCCTGCACTGCAGTGGGGTGGTGGATTACAGCAAGCTCATGGTGGATAGCTTTTTTCACGATATAGCATCACATTATGTAGTTCCCTCAAATTATCCCAGTTTGGAGACTGTGATAGCCTGCAAGTAAAATGGGTTTGATCTAGGACCATATATAGAAAATATTTGCATCATAATGGCGTAGTTTACTGAAAGCAAAAAGCTTTACAAGTATTTGTATATACAGTACATTTTCAGATGCCCTGAGTGGTGACATACAAGGCCACAATGACAGAATTTATAAATGCGTTTTACATAGTCACGTGAATGCAGAAAAGGCAGTGAATGAGCAGTATTAAGCTGAGAAACATTGCTACCAACAGTGTACAACAATACACAAATGCAAGAGTGATTTAGCATAGTTACAAGTCTTAATAGTGACCCGGATATAGAATACGTTTTTTGCGACCAGCAATGATCTGAAAGTATAATTAGTCTGGGTCAGATTTTATCCAGGGTTTGGAGCAATCAGGCGCCAAGCCCCAGATTAAAGCATATATCCTGATATTTTGCTCTGCCTATTACCTTCAGATATCTACATGATCTGTCTGGAAAATTGATTGACCGGAAGGGCTTGAGAGACTGATTCCAGGAGTGGTGTCCCTAACTGAAGGCCATCTCCGCCCTTCTCCTGGCACCACCTGCCAATCCGACCCACCCCCCACCCAGGATGTATCTAGGAGCTCCCCTAACCACACCCTCAGCTGCTACACGTCTAACACTTCAAAAGCTTTCACCCAACTTGTAGTTGCTGATGTATGTCTGCTCTCTTTATCAACCCCCCTGTTTTGGTGCCTGGGAGCCTTTTACTGTCCCTCAGAGTGAACCATGCTGATGGTTTCACACTGTAAATGATATTTGTATCTATATTAAGGCCATGTTCAACCTCCCTTCATTCCCTTTTTTGTATTTACACTCAAATACAGCCCTAATGAATATATGCAGATAATAAAAAAAAAAAAAAACATTTATTAAAATTATGCTTTTTATGGCAGATTATGACAAAATAGGTGAATGAGATTATGGAAATATGTATTCCGTAGGCATGTCCTTCCACAGAATTTATTTATGCTGTGACGCATTAGGAATATTAAATATTGTGTGTCAGCTTTGTTGTGATATCCTGTTCAGCATCTGCAGCTAACTCCACCTTTAAACAGAAGGTGAATGGCTAATCTAATATTATTTCTTGACAAATTCTAAACAAATTGTTGTTTCTAAAGTTGTGAAACTTAAATGATTAAATCTAGGTATGCCTTGTTATAAAAATTAATACTATGCAATCTCTTTTTGGTTGAAGACATTGCCAATATTTACCCTGGCTACATACGGAAAACTGCAATTGGTCTGAAGGCAGTATATGTGAAGAGGTTGTTTGGGGGTTCAAGATTTACAGATGCACATTTTTGTGGTGCGCTGTTGTGTTGTGCCCTCTGCTGGCCGTATGTGGTAAACGAACTATCTTCTATTGTCCCCACAACACAGCAATGGTTCAGGTCATTATACAGCATGTATGAGATGCATACTTGCAGCTAATGATCATGGAAGAGTATAAAGGGCGTGGCCATAAGAATAAACAGATAATTAAACTGTTGCTTGCTTCCCACAGATCAGACTTGAGACTTGACCCGCTGAAAAGTAAATGGCCTGATAAGCCCATTGTTAATGTAGCAGCAAGCCAGTCTCTGTTTTTGTTGTCTAAGGTCAGAGAATATTCAGTTATCCACAATTGTCTTTTGACTTTTTTATAACTTAAATGTGAACTTGGTAACATTTGTACAAACTGTATACCTGTGTACCTGACATATTATTGTAATATTAACAAATTTAATATAAAATAAAAATAATACTTAAAGCAGTGGCATTGATTTAATTATTTTATATTTTCCAAGCTGTTCATATAATAATGGTCATTTTAATAAAATAAACACAAACTCCTGTAAAAAAACCTTGACTGTGGCCCATTTACAAACCAGTTGTCTCTGAATCTTATGCATAATTGACATTGGTTTGATAGGGTATCATAAGCATAATATAATCTGTGTTCTTTCAGCAATATGGAAGGGAATGACAAAGCATGACCATGAAAGCCATGCCTGGAAAGCCAAAAATACAGCCCATACAGTCAAGTCAAACACACAAGGGATACAATAGGTCTTGAATTTTGATACATTCATGTGCATCATGAGCAGCAGGGGGATCTGTAATGCATGTCAAACCTGTGAAAAATCACAAAGTAAAGGAATCCCATTCAACACAAAAATATTGATTCTAAACCCATCTGTGGAAATAAATATATTGATTTAAATCTAAATACTTGTTTGTGTAAACCTATTTACATGATTATATTTTAAGGAATGCTGTATATATCCAAAAAATAGCTTTATATTAACTCTTACAGAAACCACAACAATCTAAATTGGCATGTGTGCCTACCAAAAATATAAGAGTTGGGAAAAACTTCTGTTAGTTGAACTATATATAGTGCTGTCAGTCTTTTGCTTCCTATCAATGTCACAGAGTAGAAATTGCATTTAAGCTGAATATAAGCTACATATAAGCTGTTATTTTCAGGAAAGAAACATAAGTGATCGCCTATTTACATGGTGGCCCTATAGTCACATCCAAGAATGACAATTTATGAGAAAAAAACATTCAATTCAAATACAGTTCAAGATGCTGTATGTACAGTAATGAAAACCATTATGTTTCATTATAGATCATATTCCCACTGTCATAAAGTTTATTATTATTCTGACTAATGCAAACTAGAATGAGTAGGACATCACTTTATTCACAGGGTCATTGCCTGTATCCTTGACATCAGCAATATTAAAATCCACAGCCACTGCTGTTGATTTGCAGACTGTAGAGCAGGGAAGGACAAGGATGGTCATATCTGTTTCTGGATTTCAGACCAACTTAATTAATTATCCCAAATACTTACATTATCTGACATTTTAGCTACATTCTGTGATATAAACAGCGGGTGATGAATGATCTGGTGTCTGCATGCCTGTATTCTACAACTTTATTGTGGTTTAATCTATGAGTTAACTAATGAACTGATTGAGCCAGGGTAACTGGACACTGGCCATTCAGGAATGGTTTCCCACCCCAGCTGTATAGCTAATATTTTTACCTGTAAAATATTGCTAAAGCTGCCATGTAAAAATAAAATATAATAAAAATAATAAAATAAATTCACTTGAATCACATTTTATTTCTGTGCACTATATATGCCAGAGCAGCCATTGGGCCCTGCAAGTGCAATTGCTAGTTTTGCGTCATGCAGACAGAATATTTGTCACCAGTTTGGTGGCTTCATGATCTGCAGAAAACCTGTTTATGTCAACGTGGGTTGGGCATGTCAATAGAAACATTTGGCGCTGTGCAATTTGGTGGTCAATAATGTGTTTGCATTTTAAAACATCCCAGACCAGGTTTACACGTGAATGCTGCTGCATTGTGCTATTACTCTGACCAATCGCAGCTAGTACATGCTCACTTCAACCAATCACGACTCTTTGTTGATGTAGTTTTTTTTGGAAAAAATATTAAAGGTAATTCAACTGACAAAATAAACATCAATGGAAGTACTTTTCAGGCCTTAGGCTGTCAAAATGTGCGGCTATCATTTCTTCCGTTCTCTGTTGATCCGCCAAGTTTATGGGCAGGCCTGTATAGAAGCCGCTGCCCCGTTTCCCCAATAGCACTGCCATATGTCACCCCCTGGTTTCCTCAGGTCACAGGGTGCAGTAGTTTACAGACACCCGGTTCCCTCCCACATGGCAGGACGGGTGTGACATCGCCACTTGTAGCTGCTGCATTAGTGTTGGCTGGTTGACAGCCTCCTGTTGGAAGGGCTCGGTTGAAATCGAGCGAAAAGCCCTACCAGCTGCGAGGCCCTAAATCCTGGATGGCCAACCCAGGTCCTGGAGAGTCGCAGGGTCTGATGATTTTTGTTTTTACTCCGCACTTAATTGATCAATTAAAGCAGTTGATTACACAGAGCATGCCCAATAACCTGGAGCAGGGGTGCACAACTCTGTGTGCTAGTTTTTGTTCCAACCAATTACCTTAGTTTTCTCACCGTTCTATACAATACGTTGCTTCAACTCCAATGTTTGAGCGCAGTAAAATCTTAAAGATAAACTTGCAGTCTGCAGCTGTAGCTGGTGCTTATTCTACTGCCAGATCAAGATATGATTGAGCTAATAATTAAGAGAAGTTGGCACAAAATTCTGAAAGGGATCGGTCCTTGCCTTGTTATGTACCCCTGACTCATAGAAATCACTGGTACTGAAACCAGTAGCCCTCAAAGACTGGATTCTAATGCCACAGATGTGTGCTGCTGTACTTTTCTTGACAGAACATTGAATATGAAAAAAGTGTAAACTGCTCTAATCTTTATGCTTGATGCTTCTGACAATTAGCCTGTAGGAAGTAGCCAATGGGGAAGTAAGAAACCCCTCAGATACACGATATGGCGCGTCGAGGTCACCCACTGCAAGAAACCCCACCGCAAACCAAACAGCAGATGTATCTGGCGAAGGAACGCGTGTAGTCTTACTCGGTGCTACTAGAACGGGATTCATTCAATGTTATCTTGATTATCTGACTGCAAAATAGTGTTTAAACCTTTCTTCTGTGCTGACAGTTATGCATAGACAGAACAGACTGCTGTCCGCCAGTAGTGTTTCTCTATACGGATTGCTATATGGATACATCTAACTTGTTAGACGCGGACATGTCTTTGGCTTGTATAGCCTGCACAAATACAATTGTGCATCCTGCTACGACACTGGTGTATAGGCGAGTGACTATTGGCTGCAGATATCTTCAGTTCTAGTTGTATGTTAGGACATTAAAACTACTGCAGTGGTAAGAGTCAAAGAGGAATGTCAGGTTAAAATGAATGCAGTTAATTGTTAATTGTGTTCAGTTATAATGACAATATACAATGGTGCAAAATATGAGTGGTGAAATGGCTAGGCGCATAAATGCAGGAGATCATGTTGACAAGTCTCCCCGAACCATTGCACTTCTCTCCGTATATACAAGGAAAAACCCCAAGTCATCAAATAGAGAAACAATCATAACTAAACAGTACAACACGGAATCTTGCTTGCACTCTCTGTAAATATGTCATATCACACTGGGTCAACCTTTGTAGCTGACCAACTTGTTCCCCATGACATCGGCTTTCCAACAATACAAAACATTACACTGTATTATGGAGAGCCTAAGTTTTACTTAATGCTGATCCAATCATGTTTTGCAACTGATCACTGTCTCTTTATCACACTTGCTGACTCCCTTGTCAGCGCAGTAAACAGTGTTTTCTTTTTGAGGGTCTGATAAGAGGCAGACTTCTGTGACCTGCCCCACAGGGTGAATATGCAGTACCCGCACACCCATCATCAAGCAGGATTAAAAATAATACAATAAAAAATTTAATGATGTAGGCTATAACATGTTGTACCAAAACAAACTTGAAAGAAATAAAAGCAGACACCACGCCTGTTTTATTATTTTAGTAATGCAATTTAAGCATGCTCTAGCAACGTTCTGTTGAAGGCAAAAAGCAAGCGATTTCCGTGATGGACCAAAGACATTTTACTTCTAGGTTATTTGTTACTAGTGACAACTGTCCACTGATTTTTTTCTTTTTTTGGATATTTCAAGCACGCGTTACTGTGGCTACAGTTGTGCATATTGTAATTTCCTACTTCTGCATGAGATTTATTGGTTAATTTTATAAATCAATGTTTTGTTTTAAACACTCAGTGATTTCTGTCTCTTTTTTCAGTTTTTTGTGATTGTGAACAACTTTGCTGTCAGTGCTCCAAAGCTGCAGCTAATTTTTTCTGTGAGAAACACCCAGCATTATTCATGACTGCTGTAATTTTATGACACATTGCATGAACCTGCGATAAAAAATGGCACATTTTCCTTACAAAAGTAATTAGAATTCACTTCTTTCAAAGCGGTTCTATAAAAATGTCTCAGAAACTAAGAAATTAAGGAATTAATTCCATGTTATATATTCATTGTCAACCCACACCCTGGTTATTTACATTTCATAAATGCCTGGCTTCCAATGGTCATACTTAGCTTCCAGTTAGTTGAGAGCAAAGAGAGTAGCTTGCAGTCTTGCTGAACACAGCTCAGATTGAGGAGAGCGAGGTTTACTATTCACCTTCTTCAACATGAGACCTGAATCCAATGATAATGTTTCTGCCTCATTCACTGCAAACAGGCAACATTTGGGTGCAGGGAGAAGTATTCACAGGACTGTCCCGAAGCTCCTAAACTTTACCCAGATTTCAACAGAACATGCCCGATCCTGGACGCATTCCTGGAACACTAGAAGTAAACTGCCCCTCCTTTTGCTGCTGCCAGTCATATATTGAGCTCCGCAAAAATATCTTTTTCATTTTATTTCAATTCTGAACTGTGATGAAAATTCTGCAATCAGTAGTCCCCCACCCCCAGGTTATGCTAGATTTTTTTCAGTTGAACTCTTGATTGAGTTTGAGATGGCTGATGTTCATATTTTTGCTGTAAACCAGGGGCGCAGAACTCCACTCCTGGAGGGCCAGTTTGTGTGCTGGTTATTGTTTCAAACAATTACCTAAGTTTTCTCACAGCTCTATAAACTATGCTGGTTCACTCCTGTACTTGGGCACAGCAAAATCTTTAGGATGCACTTGTAGACTGCTGATATAGCTGCATAGTGCTTACAAAAAATGTGAGTTCAAGATATGACTGAGCTAATTAAACAATTAAGAGCAGAAGTTGGTACATAATCCTGAAATGGGCTGGCCCTTGTTGTGCACTCCTGTGTGTAAACCCTTGTGGGTTTTACAATATAAAGGATGTTTGGGCCAACATAAATGTTTGAACATTTTTGCAAATATTCACCCCTGGAGTAAATTCAGTGCAGTTCTCAGTCCTGTTAGCTGTTGTCAATCAGTATTATGTTAAATTACTCTTAATTACTGATTGGTATTTTTAATTTGTAAAATGGGCTCAAATATAGAAATTATAGAAAAAATTTGCTGATGCTCCATTAGTAAAATACTTTACCTAGGCTGAACCAATAGGCAAATTTAAGTTTACTGAAGTTTATTCAACTAACAACTCAACTGAACCAGCCTAAGAGCTCTACTGAAATGGAAACCAGCATGCACAGGGAGTCACCATGACCAAGGAAACCAGCATGCACAGGGGGTCCCCGTGACTGGGTAAACCAGCGTGCACATGGGGTCCCCGTGACCAAGGAAACCAGCATGCACAGGGGGTACCCATGACTGGGTAAACCAGCATGCACAGGGGGTCCCCACCAACTGGGTAAACCAACCTATAACCCAAACTGACATTATAGTTTACCCCTTTTATTCCACACTATAGTTGTTTTTCAAATATGTATACAGTGTTTCCCTGAGAATTATTATTAGTGGGTGGTGGTGTGGATGGAGGGGGGTGGGGTGGTAAGGGGTATGTGATTGGGGGTGGGTGGTGGTGTTTGCACTGGCTATAACATAATTTTTAAAAATTCACTGTGGTAATTAATTACAGAGAACACGGTATAGGTGTAGTCTCACCCGGAATCTACGGTGACACCAGCTCTTCGGTGTGCATTGATCTGGGAAAAGATGGGTGAAATTAAGAAGCAATGGTAAATCTAAGCCCTTACACAGCTGTGCGTATGCACCGGGTACAGGGCGCTGACGAAACCATGGCCACCTCCAAGATCTGGATGTTCGGCTGTAATGGAACCTTGTTTTATTAGCAATACTGCTGCTACAGCAAGCATCTCACTATTGCTACTAACTTTGTCCAGTTTCACTATAGCCCATTGACCTAGATATTTGCCAGAAGAGTATTGAAATCAACAAGGATGTAGCTAATTGTAAACAAGGAAGCGGATTGAAACATTACTATAGCAACTATAATCAACTTTGATGTGAATGTGTCAGTTTCAGAATGTTGTAAACCATGAGTTTTGAAAAGAGTCGCCAGGTGCAGCATCGCTTATCTTTGGTCTGAACTAGCCTTTAAATTGCATGGAATATAAAGCATTCATCAACGAATGAAAAACGAATACTGAATTTAAAACGAAGCATTTAAAATGTAGCGTGTCCAGTGAACACCATAACCAGACGTGCATCCATGGTATCAACAGCAACAACAATCTCAATAACAATCAAACAGCTACAGGTTATTCTCTTGAAAACCTATAATTCTATGCTACAATAAAGTGAATTTAGGCAGTCTGCCCAAATAAAGTCAATGTAGGCCAAGGGAAAAACTGGTGTAGGCTATATTTAATTGGTACTTGAAGCAAATTATAGAAATGTAAGGAAAAATAATACAGCATATCAATGTTAACCATGTCTATATTTCAGTGAACTTCTGAATACTGCACTATTGCCTATCTTAATCTGGGGTAAAAAACGGTGGTGGATGAAGACCTGTATGTGAACTACTCCAGACTGCAGTGTTGGAATACCACATACAATTAGCTGATATGAATATATTTACTCATTTTTTCACTTTTTTTTTTCACTCTTCAAGATTTTGTTCTACAATTTTACCATTTTGTGTAATATGTTTTTATTTCTAATTCATGATATGCTTGCATCTTCTAGTATAAGCTTCCCTAGAAAATGTCTTGTAAAATTACATTAACAGACTATACTGAACCCCAAAACAGGTTTTTAAAAAATGGGACTGAATAATGTTATTGTTAAAAAATTTAAGATATATGAGAGCACACTACTCCACTTAATATGGGACTGCACGTCCGTTCAAACGCTATGGAACAATATTGCAAAACATATTTTCAACATCCACCAACATTTACTGACCTCAAAAATGTAAAAATGCAAATATGTATTTTATTAATCAGTCATCACACAAAATGCATTCTTAAAAACTGGATAACTAAAATACAGGGGCTGGTTAAATAAAGCATTGTCAACAATAAAATCATGGGAAAATAGCTTACAGTCGTAATAATTAGAACAATATTAACAACAACATGGCAAAAAAGTACAATATATGGGTTCGGTCTATACACTGCAATATCAATGACTTGACCTCAATTTGTTTGTACTTGTTTTTGGAAAGAAAAGTGTGCTTGTTTTATTATGACACAAAGGGCAAGGGAAAAACGACACTGGGTGGGTGGGCTGATTTACAGTTAATTTGTATGCATGTGTGTGTGTGCACAAAATTTTCTTTTTTTGGAGGAGGGTGTGTGTGTGTGTGTGTGGGGGGTGGGGGGGGGTGGTATGTTGCCTAGTGAATATTTCACCAGGGCTTTGACCTAAATTAAGAACAGAAATTCTAAAACTATGGGTCAGGACCCACCGATTGTGAGATGGCTTGAGTTTGGATGAGAAATACATGAGGACAAATATACTGCACAGTACACACTTTCCACAGACATTAACAGCAGTCTCATTAAAACACTGCACATCTTATATGCACAGCACTTGCTATTGTATGTGCAATTCAAACAATTAAAACATTTGAATCCTACATTTGAACATATGCTACTTCATAGGAAGGACTGGACACAACTAATGTATTTCCGCATTAAAATTTCAGACTCCAAGTTTATAAACCATTGATTTAGAAAACACAATGAGACTCAGTACCTGCAGACGTCTGGGAATGGCAAATGCGTCAAAAGACTCAATGAACCAGGAAAGTCTTAAGTGCCTTCGATGAATTTTTTTTTTTTTTTTTTCAATTTTTCTGTTTCTGTGGTCGGGATTAGACAGTTTTGGTGATTACATGATAATCTGTACAAACCTACTGCACTGTAATTAGCTTTCCTTTTATATACTGTAACAAAGGGTAAAGTGAAAAAACAGTTCTTCCAAAACGTATTTTTCCACCAACTCTATACAGATGAGAATTTATGGGGCTAGCTTAGCAGCAGTATGCCGTGATTAGCACAGGCATACAGTATATAATTATCCACACGGAATATAATTGTCAGTTACAGAAATGTAACTGCAGTTTGATTCCAAAAACATAACGAGAAAATCATTTTCCCCAGAGGCACAGCAAATGCGAAGTCAGTATCCACTAACTGAAGGAATAAAGCACCTGTGAATTGAAATACTGCTTTATATACACCTAAAAGCAGCTGAGAATTTGTTCATTTTTTTCTTTATCTTCTACATTTCAAGATTCCCGTCTACAAGTGCACCTTGCCTAGGAAATAGATAATTATTGCAAATCGGTAATTCTGCCCTTACACCCTTATATACATACCCTTAACCCTTGTGTTCGATTTGGGTCAAACTAACCCATTATAAACTTTCAGTAAAACAGGAATGACACTTGAGCAACGCATTTCACAACCAGACCAGTGACTATACTGTAAAAATGGTTTTTGTGTTTCTATTTGTTGTTCATTATCAGTATTAGCTTTGTGTCTTTTTGCCTATAGGGTTCTCTGAATACAAGATAAAGATGAAAAATAGTTTGATATCAATATCAATATCAATAATCTACTGCATGAAACCTTGTTCCATTTAAAATTTTCAGAGATAAACATAAGTTATACATGCCTTATCCATGCCTCAGTTTTTGTGTATTTTTTGTAAATCACAATTTCACAAAAACAAATGACACTTTCATTTTAAATGGCATAGCATGTAGGATTTTTACCCTGGAAATATTATAAAATAAACATGCTAACGATGATGCACTGTCTGTCTTTAAGCACTTTTGCTGAATTCATGCACCTTTACCTGTATTTGTTATTTCTAAATGTGTTCAGGAAATCTCTAGGCGTGGCACTCTTTTCTGTGTGGGGAGTGATGGGTGTGGCAAGAGAGCCTGTGGACTGGGACCAAATTACAGCGAAGTGTAGAAGCACAGACACAGTGAAGGAAAAAGACAAGCCATCAGGCCTCGTTCAAGAACTAGAGTTAACCTTAAACTTGTTTTTCCTCTGTGGCCTCAGCTGAAGTTTGCCAAGGAGATGAAAATCAAAGCAGAGTTGGCTTGTTTTATCGTGGACCTGTAAGTAACATTACCGCTAGCTATCCAGCTAGCTACGTTAGGCAGCTGGTTGGGTAGCCTACTCAGGATGAGTGGGCAGGGTTAAAGATGTAGGAGACTTATTTGATTGTAAACACAGGACCACAGCAAGACAAAACAATTCTGCATAGTATGCCTTTAAATGTGATCAATCAGCAGTAAATGGCAACCATGAAAATACATGCTTTGGCATTACTTGTTTCTGTATCGTTTTAAAATCCTAATAATATCCTGGGTCTATTTGACCCAGGCTTAGTTTCACAGGTGCTAATCAGTAAATAGAACACAAGGGTTAAGGGTTTTACTTCATTCTGTTCTTAGGTTTCTGTAAGAACTGTTATCTGAGAAGCCATTAATCTCTCACTTTGCAAACACCTTTTCCCAAATTTGGCAAAGTATAGCATGAACTTTTCAACGAAAAAGTAAGTATTTGCAACCTTTGCTCAGGGCTTCCAAAACTCCTGGGGAAGACTTAATTATAAGCAAATGACAATGAGCCGAATTTGTATTATGAGAAAATAAGAATAATGGAAGTTGGTAAATGAATGTTCTCCATCACTTTAGCTAATTGCTGGATTGGCTCGAACAAAAACCACTATATACAAGTTAACAGGAAAGAGCTTGGAAAGCCCTGCTTTTCCTGGATGTCCAAACACACACAAAGTCAACAGCCTTTGACCAATTTCTAAATGTTTGCTATGGATAACTAAACATTTTTCCTGAACACCTAATCAAATATTCATTTCTCAGCTGCTTTGAAAGGTGGAAATCATGCATTTCTTCTTTAAACTAGGAACTGATACGATATCTAGAGAAGTTCACAAATGTTTTATCTAATCTTATTTCCACAAATATATCTTGGGTTGCAGCAGAAATGTGAAAATGTGAATTCTGGGTCAACACCCTTTAAATGACCTATACAGCCAACAATTTGCCTTGAATCCGCTTAGCTTACTCACAGAACAAAGCTAGGTGCCTTTTCAGGATTCAGGATGGCAAAAGTGTTTTGATCCTTTCACTCAATCAATTTTAGTATAAAATATGGGGCGTTAATCATCTGCAGTTTTGCATTTGAGACCTTTATGAGCCCTTTCAGAAGAAGCATCAACTGTTTCAAGCACAAATATTTAGGCATAAATATTTATGACAATCAAGTGTGACTAGTAGGCTAAGTGCTGATTCATTTCTATGTAACAAACTTACTTTTCTTTATCAAGTAACCAGATACATATGTGACAATGTCTGAAAATACAGTTCAGGGCATTTTTTTCCTGAAAAGCAAAACAACAAAAAAAAAATGTTTGAACCAAATACCCAGGCACTATTCTGGTACTGTACATGCTATTGGTCTCACATGGCACACTGTATATTTACAGCTAAACATTGGTAAACGATGCACAAACTCAGTAAGGAATATTAGCCATAGTCAATTATGTGAATTCACTGTGACTAAACCAGTCAGAAAATTGTTGACTGGTTTATTGTTGATAGGCAGGGAAGAGTACAGCTAAACCATGAGTTAAGCTTTACAAAGAAAACAATGGGAAATGAAGCTGAAGCTAGTGACATGTCTTCACATTAGCTTTGCCCATCATATTCCACCAAAATCTCAGTGGAATGCCATATATAACTTCATTTTACATGACCGTCTGTCTTAATATTAGGTGCAGTATTTGGCAAGATGATTTAATAGTATTGAATATGGTATTAGAATAAAACTTTTGAAAGAATGGTGTGCATCTCAAAGTAAAAGAAAATACCAGTTAAACTCTTGAAAACTTGTATTGATATCTGACAAGGCATAAAATGTTTACAGTTAAGAATTCATGTAAGATTATGATTCTCTTCTGATGTGTAAAAATACGCACTGGACAGGCATCTAAAAATGTTCAAGGATATTCTCATATATTTTGTCATGACTAAACTTTTACCTTAACTACTTACCATAATTTAATTGATTAAAAAAGTGTGAAAAATATCGACGTGTGATGTTTTTAATCAATTAAAAACTTCCTCAGATTTAATGGGTTTAACATTAGAGGAGCCCAATCCATTGTTTTTAGGAGGCCCCCCATTGTGGAGTGTTATCTGGTCATCTGACCCAGAGAGGACTGGTGCATTCTGGCTAAAGCAGGGGTGCTTGAGGATCTCGTCAGGACTGGAGAGGGTGGATTCGCACACGTTGCATTTATAAGGTCTGCTGGAGTCCAGGAACAGTGTCTCCATCTGGTTGCTGTCTTCACTGGCGCAAAGCTCCACACTGTGCCTATCTACAATGGTGTAGGACTCAGCACTCTGGCCCAGGCAGGCATGGCGGGCAGCTTGCTTGGCCCGGCAGAAGCTCTTCCCACAGGCACTACACCTGTAGGGTTTGCCCGTGTGGATGTAGGTGTGCTCGCGCCAGTGGCTCTTCTGGATGAACTTTCGGCCACAGGTGGCACACTCATACCTGCGCCTCCTCGTCCCCCGCTCCAGGTCGGTCCCCTCCAGGTTGTCGATGTCGGCGATGTCTGAAGGGGGTGGGGTGTCCGCCCGGAAACCCTCCACCTCCATCCCGGGCGAGTCGGCAGCCGGCGGCCCCTCGCCGTCGTCGCCAGCACCGCGAGGGGACTCCTCGCCCCGGAGCGGCAGGTCTGGGATGAAGCCAACAGGTGCCGGCGAGGCGGCAGACCCGCTCGGGGACGCCCACACCTCCGGGAGTAGAGCCTGAGCGTGAAGCAGTAGATGCTCAGCCAGGCCAGCCCTCTGGCTAAACCGGCTCCCGCACAGGTGGCAGGAGTAATGCTTGCGGGTGGAGGCCTTCCTCCGCATGATGCTGGGCTTGACACGGAGGATCGCGCTCACCGCTGGGCTCCCGCTGCGCGTTTCTGGACCCTGGGCCTCCACGGTAAACTGATCGGCACTGGCATCACCTTTGAAGACAGGGTGGTCTGGCCCGGATTCACCCAGTGCCCACCTGCCATCTAACAGGCGACCCGAATCAGAGGGAGAGGAGTCCGGATGAGGTGAGAAGGGTTGGCTGGGTTGATCTGAGATCTGTATCCCATATAGAGAGGTAGCCAGAGGCATCCCCACTTCAGAGTGGGAGAGAGCTGCTGGGCTGACCTGGCCCATCCCCTGCAAGAGAGGAAAGGCGTGCAGGAACTTGACCCCCTGTTCCAGTCGCAGAGGGTCAATCAGTTGCGGGGACAGCTTGCCTGTGTACATCAGGTTGAGGAGGTAGCTGAAGATCTCTGGCTGGATGTCTGCTGGCTTCAGTCGGACACAGTCGCTGAACAGTTAACAGACGAATGGGTGTTTACAGAACAAGCAGCAAAAGGGCAAAGGAAAGACTGTGGTTAGGACTTTGTAGTTTCAGTATATGTAGTGGTAACAGCTAAAAGGATAACTAATAGCTAAAATGAAAGCATATTGAATGCAAGCACTGAACATGGACCAAGCAGTCTGTGCTGAAATATTCATGAAAGCAATTTAAAAAACTAAAATAATCTTGAAACATCTTGACATTTTTGAGCCCACCCAAGCCCTTATGTTACCTGCCCTGGTGAACAAACAACATTCGGAAGTAGTTGGAGAAGGCAGCAAGGACAGCCTTGTGAGCTTTGAAAAACACATCCCCGATGGCCACCGTGCAGTCACACAGGAAACCAAACTCCCTCTGAGCGTTGAGCTGTTTCAGGAGGACCACACCGTGGTTGGCCAGCTCCATTCTTCACCCTCCACACACACACACACACACAAAACCGTTTCAAGACAGTTTCCTGTGAAACCCCAGACCGAAATGCAACAGAGAACTGTTCTCAGAAGTCTTTCTCGAGAGAGGCCAACATGGGGAGGCAAAACAAGACCACAGAACAGGATGAAGAAAAATTTACAACAAAAAAAAAAAAAACAGCCTCATTACTTAGACAGATTCTGCATCAAACACATTACAGACTTATATAATGCTCTAAAAAGAGGCTTTTAGCGTTTATTTATTTATTTATTTATGTTCAGCAAAATGCACACCTCCCTCACGTCCTTGTTCTCTGGTGTAAATATGGCTCATTTACGAATGGAAAACAACCATAAATAAAATATAAGGTAAGTGTATCGCTATATTCACATATTTACATACTGAACTAAAACACACTAACTGCCCAATTTTGAACACAACGTGGCCAAAAGTCCCAACAAACGTACACAAAAAAGTAAGTGTGTACGCCCCCTAAAACAGAGAACAATGTGATGATATTGGTACGTTAAATTTAAGAAGTGCTTAACAGTTTTATGCAGCTTAAGTACGTCGGTCCACCGACGCATTTTTCCAAGTGAAAACGGCCCCTCGCTATTAGCCTAAATCTTTTACACTGCTGTCTAGCATTACTCTCGTCTGTCGACGTAGTACTCCGTTTTTCACGCCAAATCTCTCGTAGAAGCAATCGTAGCCTAGATGAAATTCAAATTATAGAACAATGCGTTCTAAAACAGGTCTTGTGCAAGTAAATGCAGCCTTTTGTAAAACAGCCAAGCTGATCCCCCGCAGAGTAAAACCACTCTGTAGCGTGCTTTCTCAACAAAAACATATCTTTACAAAAACAGAAAACACCACTGCAAGTCTTGATTACACGTTTTGCACGACAACAAACATTAGGTATCGCGTTATTTCCATTCACTTATTTGAAAGCATCGCTTGCTGTCAAATATTTGGATCAGCTCTTCCGAAAGCAAAGCATACCCCACGGAGTCTCAGGACTTAATTGCTACACGGGTTGTTGAGGAAGGGGTGGTCACCAAATATATTATTGTAACTTTAAACTGACTTCAATATCATAGCCGTAATTTAAATAATTACAAGCAAACCCCTTGCGCAACAAGAAACGAAGCATGTAGTTTAACTCCATACTGTAACGTACCTTTCTACTTCTCTTCGAATAGTATTTCGATGCGTGTTGTTGTTTGTCATAGGCGAACTTGCCCGTTTGGCTGGCCACTAAAGCGCCGCATTAGCTGCGATGGTCGGTGTTTTCCGGTCGGGTTACGTTTCAATCACATGACTCTCCAAAGCGGTTGAAGGAAACGAGAAACACTGGTGTGTGGGATATTTGGCAAATTTGCCTCGCGGCTATCAGCGCGCTGTAGCGCGGGCCCGCTGACCGCGCGTAAATGAATGAGTATCCCTCCTTGCTAGCATTTTTTGTTGTTCAATGTCAATTTCTAAAAATTGTAGTTCTGCCATATTTTGAGGGTATATTGCTCTTTATATACTATGGTATTGAAATCCCATTGTGCTGAAACTTGCAGTCTACAGTATTAAGGATTTATTAGCTGTCAAAGTTAGGCCTAATCCCCTGTTAACAGTAGGGCTTGTAGCAGTATTAAACTAATTATTCTCAAAATTTGTTTAGCCTCAAAATTTAATTAGAAAATACATGAAGAATAATTATAGTATGCATTTGCAACATTTATTCAGTGGTTCTGTAAGCTATATCTATTATATCTACTACAGCATTTATTGTGGGCCAAGTCATTTAAGAGGACACAATCATGTTCCTTATGTTTACAATATTTAAACTAAATAATGCCCAGCTATGTTTCATGTTCTTGTTTTATGCCTCAATTTCATAATTGCTTTAAACAGCAAGAAAAACTTGCCAGAATCTCTCTGTCCGTGTGTGTGTGTATGCGAGCGCACCTGCATGCGTGCTTATGTGTGTGTAGCCACGCAGTGAATGTTGATTTTTTGTAGTTAGTCTCACTTTCCTTTCATTACAAAAAGGGAATTGGCTAAAGGCCCCGCTCATAATTTTGTGCCCATTGGGGAAGTCACGTTGTGAGATTCATTTCCTGCACCCTGATTGATTCAAGCAAGTTTGAGATTGTGTTCTGCTCTTTCAGCTCAGTGTCTGGTAAGTTCCTCTCCGTCTAATGTAATTACACTTTGAGAAGGAGAGAGAGGAGGACAGAGTTACAAAAGAAGTTTCTCGACTGAACTAGAGAAACTGGCCCAGAAGGGAGGAGAAGAAGGGACTGAAAACAGGCAGTGGACAAAGCAATGTTGATAGTGGGAAGCTATCCCACTGCGGGGAATTGTACAGCTGAACATACTGCCACAGGGACTCATTCCAGACCGCCTGGGACTGGACATGTTGACCGCAGTGAGGAAGGAGACAGGAAGTCGTCAGGTGAAAGAGCATAGATAGTTCAAAGGGGTACGAATTCAACAGATGGGAGGTTTTCTCACATAATCTTGGTATGAAAAATATAATGAGCAGTGAACAAAAACATAAATGCAAGAGAACAAAATATCCCCCTGAATGGGGTTGATTAAAGATTCTTTACTGCATGTATACAAATGGGAGATGGACACCATTTTATTGTTTAGATTACATCTACTGGATTTTATTATGCTGAAGCCTGGAAGATGCCAAGGGCTATCTAAAATAGTTTATAAACCACATAAATGGTAGGCTTTTCAGCATATTGCTGTCTATAGCAAAGTTACAGCTTCTGAAGAATGAAGACCGAAGGAGCATTAAACAATGTCACAATGGTTCATTGAGAAATGTGTCGCCTTTGGTGGTAGTTAAATAATTTAGACAAACATTCAGTTATGTAGGGGAGAGTGGGGAAATAATGGTTTTCGTATTTGGCTCAATTCTGAAAATATTACTAAAGATAGATGAATCAGTTTTAATACAAACAAACTACCCCCCTTAGCTATGATTGCATGCCACAATTAAATATCTGGGACATACCATTCACTAGTAACCTGACCAAAAGTACAGAGAGTGAAATGTTACATTTAACCCCCAGAGTTGGGTAAAATTTAATGTGCCACAGGGTACACACAGCAATAATAGCTTTGCAAGTTGACATAAAGTAAGACAGTGTACAATACAATTCAATGTTGTATGACAGAAGCAGTCTTTAATCTATTTTTGATTACATGTTTTTTGTGGCCTACCTATATCGGTGAAAACATATCACAAGTCTATGTCTTTTTGATCCAAACAGCTGTATCAATCAATGTTATGTCACCACGTAGCCTATTCAATAAAATTCAATAAAAATTTAATTATAAAAAAAACAAAAAACAAATCCAATCAATTGGTTCATCAAGAGTCTACTGACAACAGGCGAACAACCCTGTTACATATCACCTTGTGGGGGGGGGATGGTAATTCTGTGTGTTTAATCTGAAATATGTCATTCAAGCTCGATGTATCTACCTAAAAAGTCTGTGTTACATTTTACCCTGTGTTGAAGGAAACTAGATTTGGCCCTGCTCTCCCCTTACAACCTCCGTACCAAACTGACTAACATGCAGGAGGGCATGTATATGGTACAACACACGCATGCACCCACACACACGCACACACACGCACACACACACACACACAGTGAGCTGCATAATGTTTGGGACAAATACATTATTTTGCTCAATTTTAGATTTGTAATCAAACTTTTCACATGTGGTTAAAGTGCAGATTTCAGCTTTTATTAGAGTATTTCTATACATTGTGGTTCCACCATGCAGAAAATATAGTCCTTTTTGTACATAGTCCCCACATTTCAGGGCACCATGTTTGGGACAAGTGACTTCACAGGTGTTTCTGGTTAGTCAGGTGTGTTCAATTGCTTTCTTAGTGCAAGTATAAGAAAACATCCAGTATCTAGTCTTTTGATTGCCTTTGGAGTCTGTTATTGGTATTTGTCAACATGATGGTGAGAGTTATGCTAATGAAAGTCAAGGAAGCCATTATGAGGCTTCAAAATATATATTTTTTAAAAACAGTCAGAGACATAGGCCAAACCTTAGGCTGACCACAATTAACTGTTTGGAACAACAGTAATAAGAAAGAGAGCGCTGTTGATCTCAGTAATCGCAAAGCACCAGGTAAGCCAAGGAAGACTTCTATAGTTGATGTATAGCACTTTTAATACCACTTTTTGTAACCCAAAATTATTCACATAAATATAATTTATTTTTAAAAGCCCAGTAAAATAGAGAAGCAAATAAAACAGAAGTAAAAGCCGAAACTATGCAATGATGAAAAGGCAACAACCAATGACAGAAAGGTACAGATGTACATTAAATATGGTTAAAGAAGCCTGTATAATACCCATGACACAATAAATATGCATTTCAGAAATAACTTTAATCTGTTTTAGCTGTTTTTAAAGATGTCAAAAGATACTGCAAACCTGATCATTTCTGTTAGATCATTCCATAGCTTTGGGCCATAAAAACAAAGGCTATCTCTCCACTTTTTTAAGCTTTTCTCTTTGGATGTTAAGCATGCCAGCACTGGAGGACCTTAGGGCTTTAGGGACATATTTTGGAAACCATCAACAATGTATATTTGGACGAAACTATTTGATTTAGAAAAAGTAAGGCAACTTTAAAATCAATTTAAAAAATAATGGGTAGTCAGTGTAGGGTAGCCACAACAGGGGGAATATCAGATGTTATATTCCTCCTGGTTAAAACTCTTGCTGCCACCTCAATATGTCACACTTGCAGCCACTTGAATATGCCACAGTCCATCAATCAACTTTTTTTGGAGAGCCACTGATTAACACTGTCAGATTTAAATTAATGCTGAATATATTTACTTTGCTGTAAAATCAGATCAGAGTCTAAAATTACTCCTACAGTATCTCAAATTATTGTTTTTGCTTTTGTTTTACACTGTACATAAATGTTATTGTAACTGAAGTTACACTGTATTGGCCCAATTCTTTTGCATTATTTTTTCTTTCTGAGCTTTTGGACCTATAGATACCTATAGTATTTTTGGCATTACGCTTTAAGAAGTTTTTAGACATTCATGTTAAGGTGTCTGATTGGCTGTTAAACAATGGTTTAAAAGCGCTGTCGTCATGTGGTGCTACACCATATATAACTGTGTCATTGACTATGTAATTGTATTGCATCTTTGGCAGTCGTAGAGTTATAAAGGAGATTAAACAGAGGAAACATACCTTATTTGGCAGAATGAAGTTGTATCTGAATCTAAAGCAGGGCACACGCCACGTGCGTGTGTGCGCGCTCGCGCGTCTGCATGCGTGTAAACAATATTTCAACGACATAAATTGAGTTTAAAAGCATTGAGGCTATAGCCAGTGTTGTTATATCAGAACAATATTCTGAATATTCACATTTTTTATATTAATGTGTTTATTAATTTGTTAACGTATGTATCATTACTTTTAATCGATTCTCTATTGTGCTTTTTAATTTTGCTGTTCGACCAATCTTATTAAAAAGAGCATTGGCCTAATGCATTTGGTTATTTGAAATGGACGCCTATGGGTTTATTTGTTGGTTTCATGTAGGTTAATTATATTTTGAACAGAAAGGATTATAACGTGAAATTTATTTTATTAAGATAGCCTTCAAGCTTTGTGAAGTGTCTTCACAGCCGATAATATATGTCAATCTACGGCCAATGCAATGTAATGTAACGTCTTGCGTGTAAAATCGCTTGTTTCCCTATAGTAATTGAAGTACAACAGCTCGTCATGTAGGCGGCTCTTATAGGTGAATGTTTGCTTGTTGCTTAGAAACCTGCCCTTAACATTGAAAAGTCTTCGCTGAAACGTGCCCTGTGTGAAATTTAGCTGAGTAACTTTAGGTATTAGTGTCGCTGTACGTACAGTATAGGATAGTGATAAAAGATCGGTGTTTAGACGTAACACAATGGATGATAATGATGCTGGTCTATCATCGCAAACTTTAAACGAGACACTTTTTAATGAGGTAATCTATTTCCTTTTGTCTGACAGTCTTGAACACGTGAAATGTGAATGCATAAAACTTCACACGTCATATTCTACTGGACTGTGTCAAAAAGATAATCATCTCTCCAGTTAACTTGGGCTAAGCATTTTTTTCTATCTGAGGAATAATTAATGAAAGGCGCAACCTGGATCCAGTTCCTACTTGCCAAATAAGATTATGTTTTTGTATCCTAATGACTCAATTATCGTTTCATTGACACATGCACGACGGGATTTCAAAGAAGTAATAGCCTATAGCCTAGGTTTATTCCTATTAGGCATTCAACAGGTGCTTGTAATTCCTTTGCCATTATGTAATTTCTCTCCAGAACAGCGTGCTGTTGATCTTCCAACTGCACACTTCTTTAACCTTACTTAAACTGCAAGGAGTGTTTTTCATCATCTATATTTTTACAGCTCCGGGATCAAATTGGGTCTCTACAGAGGCAGTTGCAACAAAAAGAAGATGTTATTAAAGACATGACATATGACAGGTGGGCTAAATAATTTTATTTATTTATTTTTTTTTTTTTACACAATATTACATTAAGCGCAAATCACACAAAACTTCATTTGAATGGGTTGCTTTTGATGCACATGAGTTTAATCCTTTACATCAGTTTTTTTTTCTTTATGAAAAAATTGCCTGTAGACTTAGCATCTCTTTCTGTTGTAGAACGTCAACTATACCAGATTACCAGAAGGTAAGAAATATTTGTGTGAAACAGATGTCTCAATTTTATACTTTTTGGCTGGTAAAAAAGTAACATGTGGGTATGGAAATCCTCCTAAAAATATATAATGTAAGAAATTAAATAGGAAGTATTTAATTATTTGTAATTATATAAGTATATACTGTACTATACAGCTTAAAGTATTGGGACAGTGACACGGTTGTTGTTTTGGCTGCATACTCCAGCACATTTAATTTGAACTAAGACAATGAATGTGAGATTAAATTCCAAACTGTCAGCTTTATTTTGAGAATATTCACACCCTTATTGGGTGATCCATGTAGGAATTGCATTCCTTTTTGTACATAGTCATCACGTTTTAAGGGAGAAAAAGTAATGGTACAAATGAGCATAATCAGAAATGAAGTCATATTTAGTACGTGGTTGCAATGTTTTGGCATCAATGACTGCCTGAAGTCTGCAATCCATAGACATCACCATGCACTGGTTATCTTCCCTGGTGATGTTCTGCCATGCCTGTTGCCAGTTTGGTTGGATTCAGGATGGGTGATTTACTTGGCCAGTCAAGAAGTCCACTTTTTGGCCCTGAAAAACTCCTTGGTTGCTTTAACAGTATGTTTTGGGTCAATGCTGCAAGATGAAATGCCATCCAATGAGTTTTGAAGCATTTGGTTGGGCCTAAGCAGATGTTTCTGTACACTTCAGAATTCATCCTGCTGCTTCCATCAGCAGTCACATCATCAATGAAGTCAACCAGTTCAGTGACAGCCATACATGCCCAAGCCATAACACTACCACCATGTTTCACAGATGAGGGGGGTGATTTGGGTCATGAGCAGATGCTTTCTTTTTGCACACTGTTGGATTCCGTCGAGCGCGGGGGGGTCCTGTTCCATTTTTTCGAGCGGGGGGAGGTGGGGGGGTTGTGTTGGATTCTGTCGCTTTGTAAAATCCTTCTTACATTACATTATTATGAAGTGTTCGGTTGCCATCCCGTTTAAAATTTATATCGCTAGTTCCGCAATTAGGGGATGAACAACGTAATTGTGAAAATAACGTTATTTACCTAAATATTATAAATATTGGATTGTGTGCCCCCCCTCCTGGCCGTGTGGCCCCCCCTAGCGGTTGTGGCCCTAAACAACCACATAGACTGTTTATGCCACGGGCCGGCCCAGTATTCTTCATCATCCATTACAGGTCTACCTGGTCATTTGCCATTGTTGAATGGTGAATGCTTTCTAAAAATGTATCTAACAGTTGATTTTTACACACCCAATGTTTTGGCTATGTCTCTGATAGATTTATTCAGATTTTTCAGCCTCATGGTGGCCTGCTTTACTAGCATTGACACCTATTTGGTCCTCATGTAGAGAGACAACAGGAACACACTGCAAATGCAAATTCAACACCTATAATCAATACTAGACCTTTTGTTAGCTTTCTTGTGCATGAACTAATGATACAACTCATAGTTGTCCGAGAAACAGCTGAGCGGCGATCTGTTTTGGTCTACTTTTGGTCTCCTGAAATGGGGGGGAATTCCCACACCCCCTGAAATGGGAGGGAACAGAATGTATATACCCTCTGATTAAACGTGGCTGTCTCCACTTTAACCTCATATTCATTGATTTATTTCAAAACCAATGTGCTGGAATACAGAGCCAGAATACTGTCCCAATACTTTTGTATTTAACAATAAATAACATATTTGTAATTTGTTATACAATGTGAAAAATAAGTACTGAATGTAAGTGCCAGTAATTTATTATATTTAAAAAATATGTTTCATCTATTTTGGATTTTATATCCAGATTCCTCTGAAAGTTGTCTATTTTGGGAATACATTAGTGAAAATGTCAAGTATAACGATTTATTTTTACTGTTGGAGTAAAAATATTTACTGCATGGAGCCTAGTCATCACTTAGTAACGATGTAATCTTGGTGACAGCAAAAATGTTTCTCTTATAGCACCATTGAGAATATTTATTGAATATTCATTTCTAAATTCAAAGCTGTTCTGTTTGAATGATCCGAATAGCTGCAAACATTATGACCTACACCTCATTGAAACTGCACATGAAATAGGTTAGGCAGTTAACAAAAAATAAGTGCAAATTCAAAAAGGGGCCTTAATGCACACAGCTGATGTCTTGAACCAGCTTATGTAAATTAAGCTCAAAGCACAAGTCAGCATCTTGTTGGTGAAGCCAATCAGAGATGATCTGTTTGTAGGCCAGCTCCGCCCCTCTCTGGGATGATGGAATGGTGCGGGAGCGCCTGGCCCACTACCAGCAGGCTGCAGAGAAGGCACGGAGCGAGCTGGCCGCCCTGCAGGCCAAACATCAGAGCATCCAAGCACAGGTCGCCACCATCCTCTTCCCTCATACTCATTCTATGCATTTTAGCAGCAAGTTTATATCCAGTAAATGGAAGCGAGGTTGGATAGCATCACCCATATTTACTATAACTATAGTCTTTTAGCTTTTTATTTTAATGCTAAAGCGTTTGTTCTGAAGCACTTTTTTGATCGTAATCTTTGTCAACGTTCTTTGACAAACCTGAGTGAAACTGGGTGATTTTAGCCAACGTCTTCTCCATTTAAAAGAAAGAAACATTTTCTATGATTAGTTTCCAAAGAGTTAACACCCCTGCTCAGAAAATGTAAAGAATACTCTTAGGTGCGCCAGCAAGTCTGCTCACTGCTGTGTCTCATTTGCTGGGCAGCTGCAGGACGTCCTCTCCAGGCTGGCATCTCGGGATGCAGCAGTCCAGGAGCTGAGGGAGGAGCTGGAGGGATACAAGGAGTCAGGCGCCAGGCAGGCCTCCCTGGTGGGCACCCTGAGGGAGCGGCTGCAGGACGCAGAACAGGACGCCGGGGGCCTGGCTTCCTCCAAGTCCCGCCTGGATGCTGCCCTGCAGGAACTGGCCAATGAGAACCGGGTGCTGAAGAGGAGGGTCCTTGAGCTAGAGAGCCAGTCACAGTGAGCTTCTCTTTCTCTTCTAACTTCTAACTTTTAAAATCATAATGTTAACTATTGCTCTCAGTTTGAAATTCTAAAATCCATGTTGTATTTTGTAGCTCCATTTCACCATCAGTTCAGGAAAGCGTGAACTAGAGCCTGTTTCCCCTGAAATATATGTTGTCAGCCACCACTTTTTTTTACTCGGTAATCCACCAAATGAGTTGTGTGGTGTGCAGCTGGTGCAAGGGACACATTGCACTGAGAAATGGTGATTTAGCTGAATATCACCGTATACTTCACTGTTAGTTGCATCAAACATACCAGTCTCAGGATCTCCATTACCGCACTACAGGCAAGCCAAAGCGGCCTTTCTTTATAGCGTGACACAACATGCTGTGATTCCTCTGATCAAAAGAGGTAACAGACAATAAACAACTTTGCAAAATAAGTTTTGCAAAGCAGAAGTCATTCTTGAACATTTAAACACTTGTGAACATCATGTGAAATAAGTAATTTTTGTAACTTTTCCCTGTTAAATGTGGGATGTCTCCTTTGGACAACTAGAGAGCACCTTAGTGGCTGGAACAAGACAAAGCGGGAGGCTTCAGACACCAAACGGACATACCAAGCATTTGTGTCCAAACTCGCTACCAGTTTGGCCGTGGATCTTGGAGGAAGAAAAGACCCCCTGGAATATATTTTGTCTCAGGTTACTACAGTCTTAAAATTTAATCTCTTCAGGTAGTTTCATGCTAAACAATTAACACTTTCCTATTCTGTTTCTTCTTGAGTGAGTAAACTTTCAGATGATCCCTGGAGATTATTAGTGATCAGACAATCCCATTTCACCAGGTAGATGCACTGTGTGAGCGGAGTGAGGGACAGAGGGGAAAGATCCACACCCTGGAGGAGAGTATACAGGCCCTGGAGGTGGAGTGCAGGGCCAGCAGGGAGACAGTGATGAGGCTGGTGGCGGAGGTGAGCCGTGAGCGTGGAGTAGCCTCCACTCGGGCCAAGGAGGTGGAGTCTCTGAGACAGGTACGGAGAAGGGTCTAAACATTCCAGCGTTATTAACTATTTTAAACTTTTATGGGATGTACAAAGTTTAAAAGAATACAGTCATACATTCACACATTCACATTAGATTAATGAACCACCCCAAGTTAGACTAAAGACTATAGGATGACACAGAAAGCACTGATGTAGAATAATGCTTGTTTAGCCTGTGTGAGCTGAGTTACCATTGCATTGCATGCTGCCAAAACCATGGCATATGGCCACAGGTACCATGTCTTAAGTTAGACAAATGCCTGTCTTGTGATTGGCATTAGACTTATGTAGTGCAGTGTGCCCTGTACTACAGAAAAATGCACTGTTTTGAAGGTTAGTAATCTGAGGACAGTGCATATTTCCACTGCAGCCGTGCAGATGCAGATCTTTGTGTGCAGTAATACCAATTCCATGCTGGGGTGAAAAGGGGTTAAAATGTTCTGAAATAAATACGCTGATAAATAAACCATTTGAAGAGTGAGCCAGTAAACACATGGCGATGGTAATGGGTGGGAAGCCCTGATGTAAACTACCCATCCAGATGTATTTCAAAACCTTAAAAAATATTCTATATTCAATAAAAACATTTTAATATGGGTTTTCCTCTAAAAAATGTTCAGTAAACTACTGAAATTGGTTCAGTAGCATCTCTACTGCTTTACCCTCGTTGAGAATGCCATGAATCTATGAGTATGCAAATTGGCAACCAGTAGCCATGGGATCTGAATTCAAAGTCAGTTTTTTTCTCAAAACCCATTGGCTTTTGCATTAGGTTCCGGAAGCAGTCATCTGTAAAACTGACCACTGCAAACATGGATTCCCTCTATGCTGTCCAGTACATTTTTGTTTTAGAATGGACTCCTTTGGCAACTTTGTGTCCCTACCTCTGGATTACATCCTAAAACTGCACAGTCTGCCATGTTCAACACACCAACTGTCACAACAATGTCACTAACTAGTCAGCCTCCTGTATGCTAAGGTTTCAGTTTACCACATTGCTCTCATGTAATTTGCATATCTTTGCATAGTGGCTAGTGCGTGCATGTTTCCAACTCAGATTGTAGGGAAGTACAGAGAACCTCTCCATCTACAGTGTACGAATGTGAAAATGGCACTGTGGTGACAAGTTCTGCACAAAAAGAAATGATAAAAAAACAAGTTTTTGAGTGGCATAGGTCTGTAACACCCCTTCCTAAAATTAATAAAATAATCTCTAATGTGCCTAGGAGCTCAACAGTACCTTGCTGGCCAAGAGGAATGAGGAGAAGGAGAACCAGAGTCTTCAGGATAGGCTGCATGCAAGCCAGCGGGCCCTGGCAGCCACAAAACAGGAGCTGGACAGAATGGAGAGGCGCTCCCTCGAGCTGGACGGCCATCTGGCGGGCACCCAAATCAAAGCCCAGAGTTTGCAGGCCCGGGAACAGGCCTTCAGGGAGGAGCTGGCGACGCTGCTGGGAGGCAAGCTTGCCACAGCGCCCCCTACAGAGGAGGACTTGTGGGAGCAGCTGAAGGAGATGTGCAGCAGGGAGAAGAGCAGCAGAGCGGTACGGGGAGCTGTTCTGTTCTCCCTTTTGCCGTCGAATGCAGAATAATTCATGGAAACTTTGTGGAGCTACATGCAAAAAGTTCTTTTTTGTTTTTTTTCATTCCCTTTGTGGAATGTCATTTGCTTCAATGCCTTTTGACAAATGTAAAAATACCCCATAACAGATACATTGATTGATTGAGGGTTTGCCCATAGGACATTATGTACACACAGCGCTTTCAAGTACAAAAATGTTACTGGCAGTCAACTGGCCGCATTGCATGCAGATCTTCAAATAGGTCTCTCTCTTGCATCTATGTGTTCCCCAGGCCTTGCTGGAGATGCAGGCAAAAGCTTCCCAGATGTCGGAGAAGTTGGCTGAGCAGGAGCAGCTCCACCAGGTGGCGCTGCAGAGGTCCCAGCTGGCAGAGCAGCATGGCCGGGAGCTGGGTGCAAGGCTCCGGGGGCTGGAGGTGGAGCTGCTGTCAGGGGAGGTCCTTCAGGATGGGCTTAGGCACAACAGACAGCACGTGAGTCACAGGAACAACCATAGTCAACATTATTAGTAACTAACAAAAACATTTTTTGAGACATAAATCCCTAAGGATTTCTGTATATCCAAGGCAAATTGTGATCATAACTAGCTGTCAATTGTCAGTACAACTAAAAAATATGATTTGTCTTCAGATTAGCCCTTTGGTTTAACAATCTGGCTGGCACAGACCAGATTCAGAAAGCTCATAATCTACTTTGTTGTTACATTGGCAGTAGCAATTAGTGGTGGGTGGAGCAGAATGTGCTTTTGCTGTCTAGTTGACTGGAATTAAAAAAAAAAAATTAGAATGGGGAGAGCAGGCTGCATTGGCTCCTGTTTTGGCTTCTGTCTTGCAGCACGAGCGCTTCCTGGAGCAGCTTTCAGAGAAGATGAAACTGGGCGGGGTCACAGCTGACCTGGGCTTTGACATGAGGCTGGAAGCCATTCTGTCACGTGCAGAGCAGCTGGTCAAACAGGAAGGGGCGGCCTTGGTGGAGACCAGGACTTTGGCCCACAGCCTGCAACGGAAGGTACAGCACATGAAGTCCTTTTGGGCAAAAGCCCAAATACAGACCAACACTGAAACAAATGAGAGGAGGGCCACATGGTAATGGATGTATGGGTTGTTCTGCAGACTTCCCTGTTGTATTATGGTCCTGCAGTAACTGAAGGTGGCTGTGCATGGCTGGCGTACCACTGTAGTTTCAAAACCTGCTGTGACTTACAATCTGTGTTTGCGTGTGTGTGTGTGTGCATGCGTGGATGTGTGCTTGCATGTGTGTGTATTTGCAGCTGTGTGTATGACAGCCTGTGGGTGAGAATGTGTGTACGCACAACAATCTGTGTGTGCATGTCTGCATATCCTCAGACTCGCAGATTGTAGAAATAGGAGGAGGAAGAGGAGGACAGAGTGTGTGTGAGTGTGTGTGGTTCTGGGGACAAGCTTGTTCCCTGTTTTGGTTCTGAGGGCAGCTTTGGCCAGTGGTATTCCTGTCCCCTGCAGATGAAGGCCCAGAAGGAACGGCTGGAGAGCAAGGAGCTGCACACAGACCTGCTGCGCAGGAAGGTGGCCCAGCTGGAGGAGGAGAAGAGAGCTCGATCTGCTCTGGCTGTGGAGCGTGACGATGCCCACCTGGCTGCCAGAAAGCTGCAGAAGAAGACGGAGAGACTACAGAAAGAGCTGGAGTCCCTGCGGCACTCCAACACTGAGCTCAAAGCTCAGCTCGCTGACACCCATGGGCTCAAGGTAAGAAGGGTGTAAGGGACTGCACTGGCCTGCCCCACCACTAGGGGGAGGAGTTACATCCATAGAGGCTTGTGGGATGTCTGCTGAGATAGTAATTAGAGGTAGAAAATAATTTCTGGTTGTGAAATGGTCAATACAAACTGAAGGGCAACCTTTGTTGAGGCACTAACTAGCAATACAGATAGCAATACAATGTAGCAAGCTATTTGTGGCGCAGATTTGGGCCATATAGCACACAATTGCAGGCTGATTCTAGCACTGTCAACACTGATAGTGTGTTATAACTGTTATATACTCAATTTTCTCATCTTATTTAATTTTCTCCTATTTTTCATTTTTATCAATGATGACAAACACACACAGTGGAGCCTTGCTTGTAGTGTTGCCTCCTACCACTTATGTGAAACTTTCAAATGAGAACTGGTTTGATTTTATGCATGGTTATGTTATTTTCTCTATTGTGAAAGACTTTATGTGTGTGTGAAACTTTGTGCAGCAAAATACGTAACAAATTGCTTCCCATATTGATTCAATAAGGAAGACAACATTATATTCTTCAATAAGGAACCGTTTCTTTCTGTCATTATAGTCATCAGAATTATTAACAACATACTCTTCATCAACATCACAACCAGACTATCAACAACATAGTGGCATCGTCACCATCAAATGGAATGAAAAGTAAGAAATGAAGGGTATTACCTCGTTAAATATTTATTGATTCATTTATTATTCAATCACCTTCATCCTCATTACCATCCAAAAGCAAAAATATTACTGCTGATAACATAAGCAGTAAGACCAAGACCATTGATAGTAATAGCAAAATAATGTAGTCAAAATAATGATATTGGAGGAGGAAATCTCTCCACTAAATGAAATGTGCTGCATCAATTCTCTGCACGTAACTACAAGGCAAAGCTTCCTTATGCTGAGTCTGTGACATAACCACATGCTTGTTCCTGGTGGATGCATAGAAAAAAAGAGATGCTAAGTCTCAGGCATCTGGCCTGGACTCACGCTTTCAGCCTTAATCTCACACAGTTAAACTCCCTCAAGAAATCTCGCATCAGACCTATGTGATGTCAACACAGAGCACTATAGGTTGGGTTCCCCCCCAAACCTCCTACGATCTCCCATTCCATTCCAAACCTTCCCTCGTAAGACTCCAAGAGTTGGTAGTAAAAGGAGGCAGAAACTGTTGTTACGGTCGCTGAGATAACCACTTAGTGGAGCAACATGAAATGTCAGGAGACATGTTTGAAAATATGAATAAATTTATTAAAGGAAAAACAAACATAAATATCTTTGGTAATTTGAAGTGTAGTGTGAAAGTCTATGTGTGCCACTAGCATATATTTGTAAGATGATTGAGTGAAGGAATGCATGAATGGATGCATGTTAAAGTGTAAGTGTAGGTCAGTAAGACAAAAAACACCTGCATGGTATAAGGTGGAATAGATAAACTGAGCACTGGGACCGGTCCTCTTATTTCCACACGCACAGGCGTTTCCACCTCAAGTTAGTAACAGCCAACTCCGCCCAGGGACTCCCTGTAAAGGAAAACAAGACACGAAGCCAGCGGACAGAACTGTGTTCTTTATTCTGCAGAAGGGGAGTCAATTCACACACCAGGTCCCACAGAGGGGCAATTTCTCTGAGCATTTATATCATTCATAGCACATTACTTGTGTTTACTTCCAGCATTAGCAAATCATCACTTGTTACATTTTACTAGTCTCTCAAATAAGGTTAATAAGGTTAGATGTATTGCTTCTGGGAAAGAACTTAGGCAGAACTCCCTTTCCAGTCCAGGTCCCCTCCTATGTAAACTGCAATGCCAGTTAATCTAATATAGCATTATATTGTGTCTATATTGCACAATGTGATAAGATGACAATGGTCAAACTGCACAAGCAGCCTTCCAGGTGCTGTAAGGCTATTCTTCGAGTCTTGAGGTGAAATCGCTATGGAAGATGCCATTGTCTTGAAAGGGACAAGTGAGGTTATTCTTCAACCACTGCACACTGAATACCTTACAGATTTACACAGAAGACACCCTGGAACGGATACAACAAGACTCAGAACATGTGATTGTTGCTTTCTAGCCATCTATGCAGAAAGACTTCATGGGGGTGTGATTCAAGCGTGCACACATGTATCAGTCGGAAACCGCACCGCAAAAGGTACTCATTTGAAACACAAGCCAATTCCATCACAAGTAGTCCTGAATATGCACAGTGGAATAGTGTTCCTGAATTAACATTTCACAGTGCAGAGTGACTCTTGGACCCGTCGAGAAATGATGGCACAAAGCTTACCGTCAGTATGCTGAACATTTGCAGTGTACCCTGTGATCCAACACAGAGTTTACCAGCCCAGTGTTTCCCATCTGCAAGAAGCTATTGAAATCAACAGCAAAGGACACCGCAACTGTCAAAGCTCAGCTGGTAAAGAAATGCAAAGACAAAAAGCATGCTTTGAGAATACAGGCATTTAGTCCTTTGTAAGCATCTCTACTGATTCAGATGGGCTGATTGATTTGGTCAGTCAAGAACATTCCAATTTTTGGCCCTGAAAGACTTGATTGCTTTAGCAGTATGTTTGGGGTCTTTGTACTGCTGTTAGGTGCTGTCCAATGAGTTTTGAGGCATTTAGCTGGAACTGAGCAGATAGGTTTCTGTACACTACAGAATTTATCTTGCTACTGTCATCAGCAGTCACATCATCAATAAGAGACACAAGACAGTCCCAGTGATAGCCATACATGCAAAAGCCAGAACACTACCTCCACCATGTTTCAAAGATAAGGGGGGTGTTTGGGATCATGAGCAGTTCCTTTCTTTATCCACACTCTCTCTTTTCATTACTTTGGTATAGGTCAATACTCATTTGTCCATAAGTGTTTGTTCCAGAACTCTACAGTTCACAATGTACTTTTTAGTGAACTCCACCCTTGAGGCTTACCAGTGGTTTGCATTTTGCAGTAAACCCTCTGAGGTTATGTCTTCTTTTTATTTTAGTCTTTGACACATCAATGTCTACTATACATCCTGGAGAGTGTTCTTCATCCTTTAGCCTGTGTGATTACAGATTAAAGTCATGGAGCAAAAGCAAACCATCACGGAACAGAACAAGAGCCTTGGTGAGCTGGAGAAGGGGAAGGAGAGTGCAGAGAAGAAGCTGACCACAGCCAAGGCTGAGTTCCAGACCAAGGTGCTTCGAGCCATAGAGGACCAGCAGCAGGCCCAGATTCTGCTGGAGAGCCACTCCAATGAGCTAAGAACCCTCAGGCAAACCCTAGCCGAGCTCAGCAAGACAGAGAGGCAGGTGAGAGACAACAGCTGTAGATGCCCAAGAAGGTACATTTTAATACAATACATATTCACAAGTATTGTGGCCATTTTGAAAAGTGAAGATGAAAATCAGAAACGAAAGTTTTTCTCAGGACCTTTACTTCTTGTTCTTTTTTCTCCCCTCCTCTATCCTTTTTATTGCTCCAGTTGGCAAACTTTCGCAAGGTAGTGTCCGAAATGCTGGGCCTAGATGCCAGCATGCTGGCCATCCCCGATTATGAGATCATTAAGCGATTGGAATGGCTGCTCCACCCATACCACCACCACTACCATCCCCACCACCATGCCTCAGATGCCCCCAGTGCCTACCCACCCCAGCAACACCACCAGAAGGACCCCACCGCTGAGTCTGCTACCATGGAGAATGATCCAAATACAGCCCTTAAGGCCCTGCCTGCACCCTCAGAAGCTTCCCCCTAGAGCCCAAGGACCAATCTCCCATTGCACACAGATCATAAACACCTTTACCTTAGTGGAATCCAAGCCCATTACAAGGGTGCTGGGACTCAATCACAGGAGGCCTGCTGTGTGTTCAGATATTTACTGATTTCCTAATGTACCGAAGCATTTTCAGCCTTTTTCTAAATGATGGATTGAAGTTGAAAATATAGTTCAGTGATGCTTGGGCAATTAATTTGATTGTATGTAACATATGTCACCCATCATTTTGCCAAGATATGTCAGTCACTGATTATTTTTCACCCTAAATATATTTTAAATTGAACTAGTCAGGAGTTGCTTGTGCTATGTGTAATAAATGCCAAAGTACAGTATCTCATACATTTTTTGTTTAGAGGAAAAACTGGAAAAAATTTGCGAGTATCAATCAAGGTTTGCAATGATTTACATTCAGAAAGGTATGAATATAAGGTGGAATGTTAGCATGACATGAATTAAATCATAAGAAGATTTGATTAGGCAGGGACTGTGCTTATGACAGATGTGACAAGACAAATCTGCTTCCATGGTAGAAGATATACGCTGCAAGATTTGGCAGATGTAGCGATCTCAGTGTGCTTTCACTTTTTACTGTTTTTTTACTATTTTCAGATGTTTAATTATTAGCAGAGATTGTACATTTGTATTTTCATAATCCATTTTACAAGGTACCTTGACACATTTAGATAAATTTGCTTGACTGTGTGTGCATGTGTGCAATTATTTATCTGTAAATCCAAGTTCTTGTACTAACCATCCGTCCATTATCTGTACCCACTTATTCCTGGTCAGGTGCGCGGGAGGTGCTGGAGCCTGTCCCAACTTGCGCAAGAGGCAGGAATGCACCCTGGACGGTTTGCCAGTCCATTACAGGGCACATACTCCATTCACTCACACACACATATCCTGGGGCAATTTAGACTCTCCAATTAGCCTATCTGCATGTCTTTGGAGTGTGAAAGGAAACCAGAGTACTCAGAGGAAACCCATGCGAACACAGCGAGAACATGCAAACTCCACACAGAAAGGCCCTGGCCATGATTTGAACCAAGGACCGTCTGGCACCGCTGTGCCGCCCTAATAGTAACCAGTGTAGTAATATGTGTTTTTGTGATTTAGACACAGGAGGATAGAACACAGCTTTTTGGGACTCTCTTCTCATTGCTGAAGAGAATCTCTCTCTATCTCTGTCTCTCTACACACACATAATTATATATCACACACTGAGTGGCTACTTTATTAGGTACACCTATGTAGTATCGGGTCGACCCCTTTTGTCTCCTGAACAGCCTGAATTCTTTGCGGCATGGATTCAATAAGGTGCTGATAACCTTCCTTAAAGGAATTGTGGTTCATGCTAACTTTAATAGGTACCCCTTTGTAGTATTGGTTAAGACCTGATGAGGGATGAGGTGGAATGGGAGGTTCTCAGCATGAATGTGTGGCTGAAAAAATCAAAAGGAACTGCTGTATACCTCTCATTCCACCTCATCCCAAAGGTTTGAGATGTTGGATTGAGATGTGAGGACTGTGCAGGCCATTGGAGTAAACTGAATCACTTCCAAGTTTGTGAAACCAGCTTGAGATGACATGTGCTTGGTGATGTGATATATTATCCTGCTGGATATTTCTATTTGAAACCAGGTAGACTGTGGCCATAAAGGAATGCACATGGTCAGCAACAATACCAACAATACTGTGTCATGGTTCGGTGGTTCTGTTTTTCCTTTTTGCACCTCCAGATGACGGCACTTCAGTTTTGTATTTCTGTTCGTTCCCTCATTGGCTTCCCCTGTGTTAATTGTATTATTGTTTTCTATTATTCAATCATTGTTTTGGTGCATGTCTCATTTTCACTTCCCTCCCTGGTTTGATTGTGAATTGTGCCCTCCTGTGACTTGTTAGCTTTGTGTCTATTTAAGTTCTTTGCTTCCCTGACTCGGGTGCTGGTTCCTTGTGTTTCTGACTCTGCGGTTCTGTCTGTGAGTTCTGCCCTGCCCAAGTTCTGTTTTCATGGTTTTTTTTTTTTGGTTTTTGAAAATTCTGCTGTTTTTGTTTCTGTAGTATTTTTGAGAGTTGCCCTGCGTGGCCTTTTGGTTTCCTGGTTTTGTTCATTTTAAGTAAAATCTCAGTTTGAATTTACCTTTTGGAGTTTGTTTTTTTACTCTGCGTTTGGGTCCTACCTACCCGTTCCGTGACATACTGTGGCATTCAAATAATGCAGCATGAATGTGTGGCATAAAAAGTTGCAGGAACTTCGTAATGCTATCAAGTCATCATGGACCAATATCAACAAGAAATGTTTCCAGGGCTTTGTTGAATACATGTGTTAATTCAGCCAGTTCTGGAGGCAAATGGGAGTCCTATCTTTACTTGGTAGACCTACCTAATAAAGTGGCCGGGGAGGGTGGATGTGTGTGAGTGTTACTCGGCATAACTTTTATGAATTCATTTCTAGGTGACTAAGTTCAAGGACTTTTCAAGTTCAAGCCCAGTCTCATTGGTAACACAAGCAGTAACACCTGCTTCTACTAATCAAGGTGCTTAGCAAAGTCTAGTGGTTGATTAGTAGAATCAAGTGTGTTACTGCTTGGTTGAAACAAAAGCTGACTCCCACACTAGCCCTTCTGGATAAGAATGGGGACCCCTGGGGACATGAAAGCACCTAATCAAGAAAAATGTACAGCTTGTTAATTCTTGGATTGCAATTGTGGTTGGAATGAAAAACCAGCATACACAGTCATCCTCCAGGAGCAAGTTTGAGAACCACTGGCTTAGATGTTTACTAAATTTTTATATATGGTATAATGTTAAAATGTGAAAAGTTGTATTTTTTGACACATTTGAATATGGACATTATGGATCTTCATTTCACTACTATCAACTGATAGTTAACCACATTTAACATACAACACAGAAAAATAATTTCTTCAACAAAACTCGAGGAAAAAGTAAATACCCAAGCTTCAATAGCAAGTGTTGCCTGCTTTGGCTGAAAAACAACTTAATATAGGCTAATTAACGGTATCAGTCTCTTACTCAACTGGGAGGGTTTTTTTTACCCACGTTTTCTTTCATAACTACTTCAATAGTATGACGTTTGAGGGATTTTATGCATGTTCAGCCCAAATCAAGCATTTAAATAGGATTAAGATCCAGGCTTTGACTTGGTCATTCCATAACCCTCCTTTTATTCTTTTTAAGCTGTTCTGTTTTGTATTTAAGTGTTTTGTATCATTTTCCTGTTGAAAGATCCATTTTTGGTTCAGCTTCAGTTTTTTGATAGGTTATCCATCAAAATGATTAACTTCACAATTCTTGGAAATATCTCTAACCCCTTCCAGACTCATGTCATGACATTGTCATGAACCAGCTCAAAGTTCATACAAAATAAGGGAGACCACACAAGAAATCAGGAATTAAAGTAAACAGGTTTATTTAAGTAATAGTAAACCAAAAAAAAAAACACCAGCAAACAAAACCCTGTTAGCAGGGGAGAGAGAGAGAGAACTGTCATTCAGCCCTCTTATATAGCAATCAGGAGAAATTAATTCAGGTGTGGCTCCTCCTCCTGATACACCTCTGCCACTCTGCAATCAGGAGGAATTGATTCAGGTGTGGCTCATCCTCTTGACACACCTCCTACACAGGAACAGGATAAACAGGCAAAACACACACAAGGAGCCACAAGCAGAGTGGGAGGGGTCATCACAACATGAATAATCTTTCTTGTGAAGATCTCATGATGTTTTACCACAACCCTGTATGGATAATACCAATGGATAATACCAAATCAGAACAGGATTCTGAACTTTATTCAAGGCTCCAAGATTCTCTAATGATTTCTAATCATATGCATCTTGTTTTACATATGCCTTTTCATGGGATGGTAAAGGTTGGCCGTTACTTTTCTGCAGAAGGATATTGCATTTTATATAATACAATAATTTTTTTTTTTACATTCTTTATTTGTCAATATTATTAAAATGAAGACCTTACGGGGTCTAACAAACAAGACCTCATAAGGGGTACACTTCTCACAGAACTGTAAATACTGTCTGAATAAAATGCTTACATGAGGACGAGAATATTCTTTTATACTTGTTCCAGTATTTCAGATTATTGCAGATACCAATATTTTCAGTCCATTTGTCTTTCAAATATACATACTGTCATCTGCTGAGGTGAGTGTTTGTATATTTTAGACACAAGAGTTTTGTTCCTGTTATTTCTGAGAGATAAGGAGGGAAATGTTTGTTTTCCTCTTATTGCACAAATTAGTTGAAAGTACTGGTGCCATTTTTTAAAAAATATTCAAAAATCATAATTCCACACAAAAATACATAAAAACGCAAACATAATATTTTTGAAATAATATTTAAGAATACATTTCATTGTGCAATTCAAACAAAAATGGTCAGTTCTGTGAAAGATCTACATCTGCACTTCTCTTCAGCAGTCCTAAAATTAATTGCATTCTATGAAAGAATCTTTTTTGTTTCGTTTTCCCTCCATTTTATATAACAATGAAGACCCTGCACTGAAGACAAAAACAACTGAATTTAAATCATGTGAACCAGATAATATGAATCCCAGATACTGCGCTTCGTCCTGCCGATGATTGGCTGCTGATTGAAGTAGACTTACATTCACAGAATTGTCAGAGATGAAAAAAAAAATAGCCAGTCCCCTCTCTGCTCATATAGGTGGTGGTCCATGAGTGTAGCACAGTGTGGGGTGCAGATTTTGTACAAGGATTTTGGCAAGGGCATAGCTGTGGTCCTCCTGGGTTGGAGGCACCAAGCAAGCCAGACCGAGGAGGACAAGGAAGAAGAACTGGAGGGGCAGGGCGGTCCACAGCACACGCCGGAGGAAGGCCTGCCAATACCACGCAGAGCAGGAGGGGGCAGAACTGACACCTCTGTGAGTCCTGAGCACAAAAACAAACCATGGGACAGTAAGCTGGGTGAACTAGAGAATGATTGCCTTCTCTCAATCAGGTCTCCGGCCCTGAATATGGTTATATATGGTTACCAGCACATGGAAGACTGTTAAACAGGGATTAACATTGTTTTATAACAGCAATACCTAACAGTTGTATGTAGCTGTATTTTTCAAAATTCTGTGCATTTTGTCTACATACCTTTTAAAATGTTTTTGTTTGAACTGCAATGTGTAACCTTGAGTTTGAGCCTGAAAAGTGTGATCCCTTGTTGGTCGTTAGAGATTATGACTATATGCCTATTGAAAGACTAAGAAAGCTGTTAGCTGTTATATCAATGGTCTTAGAGGTTACTGGGTAGAGCAGGGTACCTGGGTTGTTGAGTACTGACTGTGGGTTCAGGCTGTGTTGAGCTGCCTTTACACTGTGGCTGTGTGCAAAGATGGAGAATGTTCAGTCCAAACAAATTCAGTCCAGACAAAAGCTAACAGCAAGGGAAACACAAAAACAAAGAACAATTGACAGAGCCAGTGCTGATTCTGTCAGCAGGGGGGCTTACTGACCTCCCAGCCACCTCCAATGTCTGGAGCACATTCCAGCTCCCCGATGACCCTGGTCAATTCCTTCAGAAGCCACTCAAGTCGGCCTCTGAAGTGGTGCTCCTTCTCCTCTGCCTCCAGGCAGTCCCCTGATTCTGTTTTGGTTAGCGGCCGGCAGGACGGGTCGCCTGGCAATTTAACCTTCAGTCGTAACTCCATCAACTCTGCATGGATTTGCTGCAGACCACAGAAAACAACCAGAAGCTCAGCTATGCTCAGCTTTTCGAGTGTCTTGGTCAGTAAATTTGCTACAAGAACAGGCTGGGCCTGGTAGTTGCAGGTTCCAGCTTAAGCCATTTTATTACTGGACAATGACAGTCTTGGGACACAGTTGGTATCATCCTGCCAAGCAAATCATGGTGTCACAGAATAAACCCATGCTAGAATATATTTATTGTGTTCTTTTTCATTTTATTCAACTCAATTTTGTTTGCATAGTGCTTTTTAGAGAAAGACACTGTCACAAAGACACTTTTCTACCGAAAAACTGTAAATACAACAATTGGACTTGGTTGAACCTGAGTCTCCAGAAACCATTGAGATAAGAAAACTTCCCAATAGGAAGAATAAGCATTCAACAGTGTCAGGTTTTATTATAATGAATTTATTATCTTTGGAATGTCTGGCCTGTGCTGTGAAGTCGTTTTGGCTACAGGCCATACAGAGATGAAGTTTGTTTCTATTTCATAATTACTCCCATAGAGTTATGTTTCAATATATTGGATCACTCCATTATGGTATTTGGCAGGATATGCTCTGAGGTAGAATTTCTTGATTAGTCCAGTGTACAGGTAAGCCTCCTTAAATAGCTATGGTAGCATTACTACTTCCTATTTGCTTTCTCAGCACATTCAGTATCTTTGGTAAGAGCTCTGTGTTTCTCTGTGCAGATGTATACTCGCAGCTATTCAATAGCCCAGAGCAGCTAGCTATCCAGCCTCTTCCTTCAGTGCTCTGCTGTTACTCCACTTTTTTGGCTTGTGCTACTTTATTTGGAGTTTGTCATTGCTATTTCTATTGCTATTTGGACAACAACACCTTGTGGCTAAGGAGGGTGGATCCTATCAGCCTACCTGATAGGTCTGTGGTTGGTGTTGGCTGCTTCTCCCAGTCTGAAGGACAAACTGGCAGAGGCTGGTGGAGCCTCCTTGGGCCCAGAGAACAGTTTTGAGGGATACAGGCTCTTATTCCATCTGTGGCCACCAAAATACTGAGTCATTCAAGTTACCACCATGGCTGAAAGCATGAGAGAAAGGCCCTGAGATCATAAATAGCTTCCCTTCTCTCCATGAGTGCTGTGAGGAGAGTAGGGCCACAAGAATGGCTAAGTGAGTTCTACTCCAGGATAGTCTAATCCTCAACCTCCATGGTCTGAACCATTTTCTAAAAGAGTTATCATTCAAAATCCTCTCCCCGGTTTGGGAGTTGTAGGTCCCCAAACTGGTCTCTGAGAGACTTATATTTATATGTTCCAGTTTACTCTTTACACAGAAAGTATCTGAGGTTTGTTTGAAGGGGAGGCCTACGAGTTCATAGTTCTGCCGTTTGGGCTCTCCCTGGCTAAAAGCTGATGAACACAGTTCTGGAACCTCTGACTTTGCTAGGAGTTCACGTGTTAAATTACCTGGATGATGGGCAAATTTGTAGTTAGGACATTGCTCAGTCCTGTTTAGTACAGACAGTCTTGCAGTTCTTGCTGTCTTTGCTTGATAGGGGCCTGGGAGTTCCCACAGTGACGGTATACCTCGCTGCTATCGTGGTGTGCCATGGGTGCAGAGAGACCATTAGGCAGTCACCCACTGATCTCCAAGTTCATAAAGGGAGTGAGACATTTGCGTCCCACAAAAACTTCCTCAGCGCCCAGCTAGGGTCTTGATATTATTCTAGCAGAACCTTCTATACCTCCCTTTGAGTCGCTGAATTCAGTGTCACTCAAACACCTTTCTATGAAAGTTGTAATTTCATTGGCTATTACACAAAGAAAGAGAGTGAGCTCCACACTCTTTCTATGAGCCCTGAATGTTTGTGGCTTGACCCAGACAGGTTGAGATATACCCTGCAACTTCTGAGAGATATGTGAACCAACCTTAGCTTTTATCCTCCTACTCCCCCTCCTAGTGTTCTGTGCCCAGTTAGGGCATTGAGCACTTATGCCACTCGGACACAGGTAATCTGAAATACTGACCAGCTTTTTGTTTGTAATGGGGAGGGGGGTTGACGAACAAAGGCTCTCACATTGGATTGTGGAAACCATTGAAACAACATACAGATCAGCCGAGTATCCTTTGTCATCTGCTGTAGTAGCACATTCTAAAATGGGTGTTGCCACCTCAAGGGCCATGTTTAGAGGTGTCCCCCTTTTGTTCCTCTGCCAATTGGGTGTTATCTAGACCTATACTAGGTACTATAGGGTTACCAACTGTGCTGGGGGTTGCACCTACCACTCAGAGAGTGGAGGACGTATCCCAGCAGTGACTGCCTTGAAGTAAGCCTTTTGCTCTTCCTGTGGCTTAGGGTTTTCTCAACTGGCTGATGCCTAGATCACAAATTGATCTGGTATTGTGATACCATAATAGCATGATCCAATACAGTGAAACATAAAGAAGATCACTGCTGTAACCACGGTTATGTGAACTAATTGGATCACTCAAATCCTTCTGGTTGTCTGAGGTGCCTCGAAAAGAGACAAGGAAGTAGTTGTGCTACCACGGTTATTTAAGGAGGTTGGCTGCAGCCATAGCACTACCAGTATCTCTTATCTGTCGGAACTATCTCTCTTGTAGTATTGTATGGAAAGTATACTGTAGTACTAATAAACTGGAAAGTGAGTATAGTAGTGGAATTCAAATGCAGCACCCTTTACATGATTATGGGTAGCACCCCAGTGACTTGAGTCACTAATGATGATTCCAAAATGACTGATCGAAGCAAAGATGAGGATTTTTTTGAGCTCTGCCGAATCTATATCACCTTGAACCTCCTGATGTGTAGCTCAGTGGTCTGGGGATTAGCTCTGACGTCCCACCCCCGAAGTTGGTCCAGCTCTGCCTCTGCCAGGCCAAGTCCCACCCATAATCTCTGTAGGTCATGAGAGTTCAGCTGTTGCCCCTGATTCAGGTCATGTTTCATGCAGAGCTCCTCAATTGACACCTGCTCTGGGGTCAGCTCCCAATGCTCGATCAAGTCTACATGACAACACAGCAATGTACATGTCTGAGCACCCCTACAGCATGGTCAAGTACTCAAGTAATAACACCTGCTGCTTGGCATGGTCACACCCACACACACGTGATCACATTTCCAGCACAGTTGCATATACTGACATGGTCAGAAATGTACTTGATCACACCAGTCTTGTGGATTGGTCTGGTCACATACATAATTGCTTGTATTTCAGATATGATTACATAGACCGATGTGGGCATATTCATGTATTTCTCTGTCACAAAATGATGTTTTACAGAAAAACAGGAAATATGAACATTTGGTAAGAACCCTGAAAAAACAGCATGCAGTTGCAAGAAAAATCTCAAAAAACAATAGGACATTTTAATTATATTTAATTTATTTCATTTGGAATGTTAGATCTGACCTAAACCGTGATCACGTGTCTGATATGGTTACATGAACCAACATCGACATATTTACATTCTTATTACTGTCCATAAAATTTAGATATGAAGATGTCTTTGACATGTTGGCTAAATTAAGAGAACTGCACCATAATACTGACAAAAGCAAAGAAAAACATTTAGTCAGCCTCTGTATCTACAGTATGCTACTTGTGGCTTCCTGCAGAATGTGGAGTAAAGAAGATCTACTCACCCGTGGTTCCTGACTCTGTACTAGTGGGGCAAACAAAATCAGACCAATCTGTTAAGTAGAGGTGACTGGTATGAAGGAACTTTTGCGGCTGCTGAACATACGTGTCCAGTGAGCCAACATAACCTGCAGAAAATAAAGATTAAAAAAGGGTTTCTGTGAGAAAGGTCATAGAATAGTGTTTCTGTGGTGGAATGAACAGTGGTAAATGGACTGCATTTATATAGCGCTTTTATCCAAAGCGCTTTTACAATTGATGCCTCTCATTCACCAGAGCAGTTATGGGTTAGATGTCTTGCTTGGACACTTTGACACGTCCAGGACGGGGTTTGAACCGGCAACCCTCCGACTGCCAGACAATCGGTCTTACGTCCTGAGCTATGTCGCCCCGCCAGTGCTTCTGTAGCAGCATGAACAGTGTTCTGTAGCTGGATGAATAATGTTTCTGTTGCAGGATGAACAGTGTTTATGTATTTGGATGAATAGTGTTTCTATGGCAGGATGATCAGTGTTTTTTTATGGCAGGATGAATAGTATTTCTGTTGCAGGATGAACAGTGTTTATGTATTTGGATGAATAGTGTTTCTATGGCAGGATGATCAGTGTTTTTGCAGCAGGATGAACAGTGTTTCTGTGGAAAGTGTGTAGTGGCCAGTCCCAGGAGAACCCCGTGGGCAGAAGAGTAAGTGGGCTGACCTGAGTGAAAAGCAGAGATGTGTGAAAGGTCATATTCATGGTCCCACTCCAGGGGAATGGAGTCCGCGCTGGCAGGACTTCCTCGTCCCGAATCCTCACCCTGCATGTGCAATACTGCGGAGGAAGCGGGCGAAGCCAGGCGATTGTCACTGACACATCCATTCCAAAGAAACTCGGCCAGCTCTTCTGACTCCTCCGGGTCAGAAAGGCCATGCTCATCCACTGCAAACTGGTGACCAGAGGGGGGTGCTCATGAGCTTCTTACACTGGCCTGAATTCAACATTTGTCCTTAACTTTACCTCAATCAATCAATCAGTCAATCAAATTTTATTTATATAGCGTATTTCACAGCAATTGTCACAATACGCTTCACAGACAACCCTAAACTAGGCCTCCACAGGAGCAAGCCTAAAGCAAGAGAGGCAACAGTACCTCATTGTTAAATATACGTGTTTGTGTCTTTCTTGGCAAACACAGTTTCAGTGTTTGGTAATCAGAAAAATTCACTTGCAGACATTTCACTTGAGGAAATGTCTGCATGTAAAAGGGTGAGAGTGCAAGCATGAGCCAAATAAAAAACATCTGATACAGCATTTGAGAGTGAGTGTGATTTACCGGCAGACCAATGAGCTTCTCCTGGTAACAATCCACACGGTTAAACACTTCCTTGCAGTATCTTTGCAGCTCAGCACACTCTTCCTCAATAACAGTGGCATCAAGGGGCTCACTCCTCTGAATCAGGAGCTTTCCCTGGTGGATGGTATCCTCAATCTTGCCTGCATTCAGAGAGATCTCTTCCTGCAATACCTAACAAAGCAGATGAGGAAAAGGATTTAATGGGGGTGGGAAATACGAGGAGTCTTAATACAGCATTCTATAAACACTGCATAGATAGACGGGACAAATGGCATTCAGAATCAATGGATATTATTATATTAACCACTTTGGCAGCCTCATAAATAGTACATCTATATAGCGGTACATATTAGCAGATGTCTGTTCAGGACAACACATGGGATTGAGTAAGTGATGAGAAACTGACATTTTTGGAAATTTTACAAGTGACGTCTACATATTTTAAGAAGCTATCAACTTTCCTTTATATTCTTATTTATCTTCCCAACGTATCACTTGGTGGTGATCTGTTATCAAGGAAGAAATATAGACAGATGTATATTCAGTGAAGCTATATTTATTTATTGCACAACAGAACCTTGTCAGGCTCATAGTGCCATAAGCTGACAAGTGAGGCTACTGGATAAGTATAATACACATATTCTGCATTGTATGTCCCACCTGGAACAGGGTAAATTTATCCTCTGGGTCACACTCGGAAAAATGTTCAATGTTGGTCAGCTGCAGGTCAATGGTGGTCACCCATATTAGGACTGCATCTCTGGCTGATTCAAACGCCTCCCTCACTCCTATGAACTCCTGCAAGACACAGAAGTTAGGACTTGGGGTTTAGCCCACGCCTTAAGATGAAGAAAAAGTGAACATGAGTGGACGTGAGATCAAACAAAAGCAGGAAATTCAGGCTAACGCCTCCTGGCTACTGAAAGAATGACCCTTTGTCTGGAATGTGGAATTGAAAAAACAGACACTGGCTTGGATGTGGTAGACAGGACATCAGAATTGCAAGCCAAGTGCGAAACAATGTGGAGCCCAAAGCAGAAATATTCTAATTTTAAGAATAAAGAGATTCCAAGTCAATCATGACCCATGGTCACTGAGAAGGGGCAATTGTGGATGAGCCAAGAGTTTACCAGCTGTATACCAGTTGCAATGTAAGATATTTACATTACATGTTTTGCATTTTTGAGATGTTCTTATCCAGAGCAATTTACACATCTTTTTTTACATAGTATCAATTTGTACAGCTGTAAAATGGTGAAGCAATTCATGTTAAGCACCATCCTCAAGAGTACAATGGCAGTGCTGTTCCTAGGAGCTGAACTGTATTCATTAAAGTGTATTTGTCCACTCATTTAATTGAGAATCGCTGTCCTGTAGCACAGTATTGACAGTAACATCTAAAACAGTCTGTGGGTTGCAGGCAGGTGCATTGAAAGCGAACACACACTTCAGATGTAATGTTTCATGGAGGCACAGTTAGAGAGTAACAACTGAAGTAAAAAAAACTGGGGAAAGGGGTGTTCTCATTACACCTTTCTGAAGCATTAACCACAGAAATATTCTGTACCCACTAAAGAAATGCACCCCCCTGGTGAACCTAATAAAAGAACTATCTCTGTCAAGTGCACAGATCTTTATTAAAAGCTAATTTCTGCATGAAAAAAACAAAAAAGTATACACAAATTAAAAGAACACGTCTGTATTAAAAGCCATATACGTGTCTTGATTTAAACTGTAGATGGACATGGAACATGGGTGCTCCTCTGCTGATTGGTACCTTGAGTCTATGCAGACCAGAGGCTACCATATCATTCAAGGCTTCCCAGCGTTGTTTCCCATCATGCACCATGTCCCGGAGCTGGCATGAGTCATCTGTGCGGTCCTCTCGCTCTAGATGCTGGTACTGTCTGATGATTATGTCCAGCTGGGTCACGTTCCCCTGCACCTGCTGTTCCAGGGCCTGTTACATACGCACACACGCACACATACACATAGTCCAACACAGCTTCATATCAACCTCAGTTAGTTCATTTTTCTGAACTGACACACTTTCTCGTATGTTTCACATGGAAAACATATTCATAACAATTGTGAATAATATTATGTAACAATCAGTACTTCTTTAACAGGGCTGAATTTAATCTCCTCACAACTTGGTCACTCATCCTAATAGCAAAATTACAAAAGCTGAGATTACAAAATTGAGATTACATGAGACATGTGGGAGGATCCAACTGCAAGTGGTAACTGACAATGCAATCCACTTGGCCCTGGTAATACCTTAAGCTTCTTAAGCTCCTGTTTGGCTGCAGTGTAGAGCAGCCCAGAGGAACTGGGCAAGGCAGCCATCTTCTCAGAGGCCTGAAGCCAGTCCTCAAAGCAGGAAAAGTCCTCCATGAACCTCTCCCACAAACTCCCAGTTTCCTTGATCCTGCAGGCACACAATCTTCTCATGAAGGTCCTGGCTAAACAGTGTCCCTTCTTTGTTCTTTTCCTCTCTAAAGCTTTTGTATTGGCTGTTTGCATGCTGTACGCTCATTCCGCTCATCACTGACATCACTACCTTGCCCTTGTTGTCTTTTTGCACTGTTAAAGCAGTAACTTTCTGTTTGTACATACATCATTTTTTAAGATTGCATGTTACAGCACCTGAGTTGTATTTTTATTTATTTTGTTTTATTCTATCTTAATTAACTCCTTATACATTTTTCCTCTTCACCATTTTTCCACAGTGGAAAGCAGACAGTTAAAAAACAGGCAGGGTTACAAACAGAGATGGGATCACAGTACAGAAAGTGCTATGGTGGGGAATCAAACCCTTAGCCACACAAGGGGGATTTGAATGTCGGTTGATAATTGGCCTTGCTACAGACTGTCACATGGTCTCCTTATTCAAGTTATTATACTGCACACGTAAATAACTTTTAAAAATTTTCTTGAAAATAATAACTTCTGTACAAGTCATAAATAAAATATGATCATTATGATAATCATGCAATGTCAAGATGGCATTTAAAAAAACAAGATGAAGGAGGGTTAGAGGGCTTACTTTCACTAATATTTTGAAATTTTGATTTCTCCAATCAGGTTTCATTCAATTGAAAATATTCCTGAATGCAAACCAGCCATCTCTTTAATCCCTATTTATGAAATACCCCTCTGGGTGATACAGTGAAAAGCTGCAGGGATTTAACACAGCTGCCAGAGCCTGCTTCTTACTGGTTTATTCTCTGTGCGGATGTCGCTTGAACAGTCCTCCATTGCTGCTCCAGGGTACGAGAGGCCTGCTGGATGGAGTCGAACTGGGTGTCAGTGTCACACACGTCACAGTCCTGCAGCATGGCCTCACAGAGACTCAGCACAGACTCCATGCCTGTGCTGTGCTCCTCGATGTCTCTCTGGATATCCTGTAAAAACGGATGGAAGGAGTCAGAGGTCAAGGTTCACAGACTCCATTGCTGGCACTGTGCCCCTCATTAACCTGCTGGAAATCCTGCTCAGGGGAAGGAGAAAGGTCAGGGGTCAGAGTCCCCATGCTTTTGCTGTGATCCTGCTGGGGATCCTCAGGGAGAGAGGGGTCTGAGTTCAGGGGTCACAGACACCATACCTGCATGGACATCCAGATTCAACAGGCTGGACATATACAAAACTCCTACTGTGTTCTTTTTGTTCTCTCTGCTTTTCCAGGACGTTCTGGTATTAAATTATATATAATTGTGGTTTCAAGCCCATTGGATAGAAACATTATTATTATTATTATTATTATTATTATTATTTTACTCCCACATTTTCACAATTTCTTGTGAGATAGTAAAAGATAGACTTGAACTCAGGCAGTCCAGTCGGGTTACTTGGAGGCTACATGCAATATAAACCCAATTGGCCTCTAGGTGGTGCAATAATTAAAGAACCAAATTTTTCCACCTTTAATATTGTCTCATATCTATTATCTGTCCATCTGATGCTCTCCTATATTATATACTGTACATATACAGTACTTAAAGGCATACTATGCTGGATTTTTACCTTGAAAAAATTATAAAATAACCATGCTGAGGCATATCTCTGATACACTGGAAATTTTTTTACACTTTTGCCACATTCGTGCTCCTTTACCTGTATTTGTTATTCTAAAATGTTACGGGAACGTTTCTGGAATGGCGCTATTTTCAGTGCCGGGGGTTGTTGCGGCTACAGAGCCTGTGGTTTGGGATAGGATTACCATAGAGGTTTTGTTACTAGCTAGTTACCTGCCCAGATAAAGTGAAGCAAATAAACAAGCTGGCAGGGCTCGTTCAAGAACTAGAGTTGCTTTTCCTCCGTGGCACCAGCTAGCTATGTTAGGTGGGCGGGGTTGAGGATAGACAAGGAGACTGCATAATATGAGTTTAAGAAAATAAATTTGATTGTCCGATGGATCTCTAGAATCTCTATCTGCAATAGTCCCAATAGATATGCTGTATAAAAAGAGGGGAGAGGGTAGGGGTCACAGAATCCATGGACTCATTCCAATTGCATATTTTCACTCCTTGCATCTCTTCCTCGTGTCCTTTCCTTGCACTTTAGTTCCACCCAACAGAGGACGCAAGTAAAGGACGCAAGGAAAATACAAGGACAAAAGAATCAAGGTCACATGTATTAGGCAAATGGAGGCCCTTTCTCAGTCAAGCATCACCAGTTTGAAGCCATGTCAATTACAGATGTGACAGACGGGGGAGGTCGATCAATTATACAATGTCACGTGTTCCAAAAAAAAAAATGCTTCCACAAAGGAAGCAATTGCATATCCTCACTGAAGCATTCTCTGCGAGCCTCCTCACTCCTCCAAGAACAATTTAACAGGTTGGAATGTCCTTAAAGATGGTGGACATTGACTGATTTCCAGGTCAGGCGAGGACTGAGGAGATGAGGATGGGTAAAATAAGAAACTGGAATGAAACCCATGTATGTGCTATGCTCCTATTCCTATGCTGTGCTCCTTAATGTCCCTCCATAAATCTTATACAAAATGAAGGGAGAGGTCAGAGGGCAAAGGACACAGGTCAAAAGTCACAAACTCCACAGAGATTCTATATACAGACTAAATAGTCAGGTATTTAGCAAGAGCTATGTTACTATACTACTTTCACCATTTTGAAATTTCAGCATTAAGATGTGCATGTGTATATAAGGCTGGCGTGTATGTTTGTGTTGTATATGTGCATGTGTGTGATTGTGTATGTGTGCACATGCGTCCCACCTGTTGTTGGCTTAGCTTCCTCTGGATCTCCTGGGAGTCGCAGGTATGATAGGTGATGGGGTCAGACAGCTTGGTCTCAATATGGGCCAGCCAGGACTGGAGGCTGCTCATGTTCTTCTCCAGTTGCTCCACAGCAATCAGTGTCTTCTGCAGCCTCTTCACCCTATCAGAAGGAGGTATCGTTAACACCTTCACCCTATCAGAAGGAGGCATTCTTAACACCTTCACCTTATCACAAGGAGGTATCATTGCTACAACACTCAATACTCCATATACCCTGTATTTATTTTATGAATTTGTATCTGTGATAAGAGATACATCATTCAATTCTATGTGTCCACAAACAGGTATTTATAAGTTCCAGATTATGTGGGGTTATCATTGTGGGGGTAAAAAAGTGCACTTCTGCATCAATCACCACCCATGCTCCCTCCCCTTCCATAGAACGGAACACACTAGGGCCCTGTAAACTGTTTCCAGGCTAGGGAATTTTTTTACATGTAGTGATTGTGGAAAAAATCAAGGGGGATGAGGGTAAATGCATTGGGGAATCAAATGTAGGCAGGGTATTTTGAGGACTTTTTTGGCGGCATAATCACTGCTCCCAGACTTCACCTGGCCCCATTGAGATTCAGCAAGTGCTGCCAGTGCTCACGAGTCCCCTCCGCATTGGGCTGGGTCTCGGAGGTCATGCCCTCCCGGCTGACCTGGGCCAAGCATGAGCCAACCCTCTCCAGCTTTCTCCTGTTCTCCAAAACCACCGCCATCTCCTCGTGGAAGTCCTGGTATAAGAAACGCAATGGGTGAGCAAGTCCTCTGCATGCCCTCACCTTCTCTAAAACTGTCTGTGCAGACAAAAAATAATGCTCTGATTTATTTGTAAGTCAAAGTGAGGTAAAAAATAAATTGATTTCATTCAGCCCATAGTCCAATAAGCATCCAAGCTATACATGTAGTTGGTGCAGAACCGAAAATACCATACAGATAAAAGACTGAAATAAAGTCAGCACTTTTACACTTACACTTTCACTGTACATTCGTGATATCTTTTTTCTTGCTCACAAAAGGACAAATAACAAAGATGTGCAGGGCGAAGGGAACATTATTAAGCCTGATGGTATCTTTGGATACACTTTGTAAATAAGTCTATGTATTGTCTGAAAGAGTTTGGTTCTGAAAGAGTTTTTCTGGGTGTGATTGTAGCATGATGGTTAAGAAACTGGCCTCGTAACCGAAACAGGGGTTGCGGGTTTGATTCCCAGGTAGAGCACTGCTGTTGTACCCTTGAGCAAGGTATTTAATCTGCACTGCTTCAGTATATATCCAGCTGCATAAATGAAGCTGCATAAATGAAGCAAAAGCTGTGTAAGTTGCTCTGCATAAGTGTGTCTGCTAAATGCCTGTAATGTAAAGAAGCAGCTCTGTGGCTGACAGGTATGTGAGGTCTTACATGCGATGTGCCTGGATTGCAGCTCCTACCTTGTTCAGTTTTTCAATCATTTCCTCTATGCTGATATCCCCCCACACCTCGCTCTCCATGTGGGTGACAATCACTCAGCTCAGTGTAGCCCAGGGTAAAACAGGGTGGAACAGCCCACTTGTTCAGTTACTCACTAGGAGCTTGCAAACAGAGGGGAGACGGGGAGGGCTGACTAACCACACACAGAGACACACAGAAAAACAGAAAGGGAAAGATAGAGAGATATACACTCTGTGAAGCAGACAGAATCACACACATGCACAGACATACTAAGAAACAGAAACACACAGAGAAACAAAAATCACAATGAGAAATGTGTGGAAGTTTAGCGAAACACAACAACAAAAAAGAAAAGCTGGTGCAGAAATAAAAACTCACGGACACACACAAGGATGCATAAAAAGGCACTACCAACACTAAATTATATGCACAAACATCAAATAAATGTCATCTCACGAGAGGTGTATTCAGACAAAAAGAAAGAATGTTCTAGATATAAGTTTATGGTATGACAGCAGCACTTCTTAAACAAAATAAATAGGTCAGTTACTAAAAGAGTGTCAACCCTGCATGACTCAATAACCCAGTTTTGTCTGAACACAACCTTACTATTTCGGCTGCTATATATTGTATAATTAACACATTTCATTGTTACTAATTACTTACTTAATATTAGTTTGACGACAAATAGAGGATGTTGACTGCTTACCTGCACTAAGAGTTTTCTGCCATAAATTCAAGAGCTGCAGGCTTCCTGTGGTCTACTGGCTTCTGCAGCACACCGGATGCTGCACAAACGGGTTAGTTGACTTGCAGAAGGCCTCACTTTGCATAAAGGTTTCTGTTTACCTCAGCAGCACTTTGAATGCTTTGCTTGTCTTAAAGGAACTGTGCCAATGCTGGTGAATCACAGCACTACTGGAGTGATATATACTAGCTAGTGATGCATAGACAAAGCATCAGATTCCCAGCCTCTGGTGATGTCTATGGGCTGCAGACTGCAGGCTGTCATCGTATGCAAAAGATTTGCAACCGAGTACAAAATATGACCACTTCCTTAAAGATCTGAAATTGCATGTTTTCTTGAATCTCTAAGTGAAAACAAGTTTAAAAAAGAACATTAAATGCACAATTACTATTTATTTTCTGAATTAAATAAAACCATAAATGTGGCATGTGCAAAGGTTTGGGCATCCTTCCTGTTGATCCATGAATACTTTTGCTTTCTTCTTCTTAAAAATGGTCTTAAAACTTGATTGACATGTTCAGCCTTAAATTAACGCAGGTAACAGTTCCAGAGTAATAAATACTCTGACCCTTTTAAATTCCCAGTGTTATGCTTACTCTCAACAACCATGGGCTCTACTAAGCAGCTGACTGAGGACTTGAAAATGACGATATCTGACTCTTACAAAGCAGTGGAGGCTATAAGAAGATAAACTATATGACCAAAAATATCTGGACACCCCTTTGTCTGGGGCTGTTTTTCATGGTTAGGGCTAGGCCCCTTAGTTCCAGTAAAGCCAGATCTTAATGTTACAGCATGCAATCACATTCTAGATGATTCTGTGCTTCCCCAACACAGTTTGGGGAAGGCCCTTTCCTGTATATATATATATATGTAAGCAAGGCTTTTTACCTGGGCACTTCAAATAAACTACCCGAAGTAAGATACTGGAGCGCTCGTAAGGTCTGCACATTTATTGCAGGGGGGTGACTGACGTTTTGACAAGCACCTTCCTCAGAGTCAACAACAGAACAAAAGAAAAGGGGGAGGTATATATATCCTCCCATATAGTGATGTAATTGACAGCCATTAGAAAAACAAAAAAACAATGGCACTCATCATCACAGTTATCAAATAATATATGTAGAGGCATATAGCAACAGATAATAACAGTGTTTCCCCTATGGTAAAATAGGCAAGGTAAGCCTTGCTTACATATATATATATATATATATATACTCACCGGCCACTTCATTAGGTGACAGGAGTGGCACCCGGTGTGGTCTTCTGCTTCAAGGTTTGACGTGGTGTGCGTTCAGAGATGCTCTTCTGCATATCTCAGTTGTAACGAGTGGTTATTTGAGTTACTGTTGCCTTTCTATCAGCTCGAACCAGTCTGGCCATTCTCCTCTGACCTCTGCCATCAACAAGGCATTTTCGCCCAGAGAACTGCCACTCACTGGATATTTTGTACGTGAAAATCCCAGTAGATCAGCAGTTTCTGAAATACTCAAACCAGCCTGTCTGGCACCAACAACCATGCCACGTTCAAAGTCACTTAAATAACCTTTCGTCCCCATTCTGATGCTTGGTTTGAACTTCGGCAGATCGTCTTGACCATGTCTACATGCCTAAATGCGTTGAGTTGCTGCCACTTGATTGGCTGAGTAGATATCTGCGTTACCGGGTACAGTTTGCAGTTGAATAGGTGTACCTAATGAAGTGGCCAGTGAGTGTATATTGTCCTCTACTGTCAAGCACCTGAAAACTACCTTTTCATTTTCAACTTGGCTGAAGCGCGTTGGACTTTACTTTTGGGTTTTTAAGCCAGAGATTAATTTGTAACAAAGTGCTGTGGAGTGATGAACAAAAGATTGTACTCTTGGGCCACAATCAAAAAATACATATTTGAGAAAAACAGGTTTGCATTTGAAGGAAATAACACTTTGCCAAGCGTTAAGCATGGGGGTGGATGTATTATGCTTTGGGGTAGTGTGGTTGCCAGTGACACAGGAAATACTGTGCCGGTGAAAGGAAGAACTGATTCAACTAAATATCAACAAATCCTAGAAGCTAATGTCTGAAGGTCTGTGAATAAATTGATGACAAAAAGAGTTTGTGTATTTCAACAAGCCATTGATCCAAAACACACTTCAAAACAAACCATTAATTACTTAAAGGAATGAGAGATTAAGGTTATGGAATGGCCTTCATAGTCAACAGACTTGAATATTACTGAAAATATGTGGGGCGATCTCAAACACGCAATAATATTTCTGGGTTCTACAAGGAAGTGCAAATTCAACAAACAAAACTAATTGTGGATTAGAATTTACCGAAATATGCGATGTTTAATTGTTCCCTGCAGAGGTTTTTAACTTCTAAAAATATCATATTGTAGCATTTGGCCCACTGAAGCAGCAGATTGGTCTCGGCTGCTCCGGCTGGTGGAGAGAGCACACATACCTGGGTTGTGTTAACTAATCAGCCCAGGAGCTTAAAGGTGTGTTGCTCTCCACAGCTTGGGGGCAAGACTGGGAGCTCACACCAAGAGCACGCTTATGATTTTCATTTCATTTTGGTTTCAGTTTTGTTTATCTGAGCACACAAGACAGATAAAGTGAACAGCCACGGAAAAGTAGGAGGAGCTGGCCTGCTGGAAAGCGGACCACTGAAATAGTTGTCGCTCTGTTTTACTTTCTTTTGTCTTTGCTTTTTAATTTGTTGTTTTAGTTTATTGTTTTCATCTGGAACCCGTGAGGGGCGACGGTGAACATTTTTGTTTATTTGATTTTGTGTTTTGTGTGGGTGAGCGCTCTCTCTGTTTCTCTCTATGCGGCAGCCAACAGTGTTTCCCGAAACTCCCTCCCAGGGGTGACACATATATATTGTGTGTTTATGTGCGTGCGTGTAAAAGTATGTACAAACAACCATGTCACTATATTGCCAATACTTGTGCTCATATCTCAACATAGTAAATGAAAAGCCAATCTGAGCCACCTGGCAATGGACACTATCGCCATCTGGTGGCAGATCTTACTGTGCTGCAGTATAATGCTCTTTCACAACCAGATTTTTGTTTTGTTTTTATTTCTTTAGGCTGTTCGTGTCTCTTTCAATCAGAGGAAGTGATTATTTCTCCTGAGGTGAACTATTTCATTTCCTTGTGAAGATGTTCGAGGTTTTCAGTAAGCACATGGCATTCAAAGTGTTTATGAAACACTGAAATATAACATAGCACACATCCTTAAAAGGATCAGCCACTTCAGTCAACTGAGTACTATTGAATTGGTTTCAAAGCAGCAAAGATTATAAAAGTCTTGTAGCAAATCTTGGAAAGAAATATAGGTCTATCTTTAAATATAAAATATAAGTCTTAGTTTTTAAATTTTTTGTTATGGTCTGTCTTTCTGAGCATTGCCCTGATGAAGGCTTCCATCCAAAAAAAGTTAGATTTTTTAACAATAAAAATATTCTTTATCTTAATTTATCTCTAAGAGTGGCTGGAATTCTTGAATTCAGTTCTTCTTGGTGCTCTGAAAATTCAGATTTTACAGAGCACCAATTCAAGGAAGCTACAGTGAATGCACGGATTTTTTACACACCATATGCCAGGGTGTACTTCTCTCTGGTTCTCTTATCTCTCACAATGTTTACACTGGAAGACCAAAGAACTGTTTCCGCTTGTAGAGAGAGATTAAAAATGTATTCCAATAACTGCAACTTACAGCCAAAATGGACACTGCAATATAACGTTATATGTTTCAGATTTGTTTTTCAGCCTTGCTGAAAAAAAGGATAAGTAGCGTATCACTTTATGAGTGTAGATTCAGTTTCTTTCAGTCTCATTGGAAAATCAACAGTAGCCTCCTGACACTTAGTTGTCTATGCAATCCGTGCGTGAGAAAAAGGAAGACGAAACATGCTTGTCTTCCTCAAAGCATCAGCGGGCCACGGAGCCTGCAGTGGCGGACGGGGGGCGAATCACCATTGTTCTTTATTACGTCAATCAGAGGAAATGATGGAGGAGGAAGCCATAACACTTCCCAGAAATCCTGTCCCACACTGATAAGGCGCACTTGCTAATTTTAAGCAGAAAAGCAGGAAAGGCAACAGTGAGATTTTTTTGCCCAAAAATTAACCCCACCACCCACCGTGGAACGAGTCCCAGTTCTTTCTGCGTTCACTGGTAACCGGAGTCGTCCTGATGTGAAGGATTCCTCTGTTGGTGTCCATGTAATTTCTGTGGGGGTGTTATGGCGGAGGAAAAGACAAGCTTCATTTTGGATATTCTCAAAACGTATGACTTAGGTAAGAGTCTCTGGTGGTGTTTTTGCTTTCATGTTTAATTTGGCAGTGTCTTTTTTCCATTATCATTCTTCAACTTTCTCCAAAAAGTGATTATGCTATACTAGATTAGTTTCAACACAAGTTAAATAAATGGTACTTCTATAAAGCTCCCAATAAATTTTAGGTAAACAAATACTTTCAATGTCTTTCCTAGAGTAAGGTCTTCACAAGTGATATTAGTTGACAAAGTTAAATACATATGGTTGATCACAGAATCACGATGACACAGAAAAACATAATAATTAATCAAAGTAATTGGATGGACTTGAAAAACAAACAGTATGATTTATGGAGTAAATCCAGTAGGTAGTAAGATTTGATTTTGATTCAATGAAACATAACAATATATTTTGGGGGAAAACATTCTACCAAGCAAAAATGCAAGAGTTTGGTCATTTGAGATGTCAGTTGGTCCACTCTGTAACTTTATGCTTGTGATCCTTGTGGTTGTACCTTTTTGCTTGTGTTAAATATGAACATATAGCAGATTGACATTACAGTCACTATATTATGATGTTCATTTTCTATTTGCACTTTTATAAATGAATGTTTAGAAAAAACTTATCATTAAATGAATTTAGACTTTTTTATACCTGGAGAGAACTTCAAATCACTGTAATACTAATGTTCATTAATACTTCCATCGTGTCTGCTCTTGATTTCTGTGAATGATAAGTTTAAAATAATAAACTATAAGAAAGGCATGCAAGGTCTTGATGTAAAAAAGGCCAAGATCCATTTGACATTTCTTGTTAATTATTAATTATTATTATTAATTGCGAGTGTTTTTATTACAAAATAAGTTCATTTTGGTGATTGCTGTATTTCCCAAAATGTTTAAAGAGAATAAAAACCCTTGTGTTTAATTGTGAGATTAAGTAATGGTGAAATGTGGATTAAACCATGGTTATGATCATGATGTTCAAAAAGATATTTTAATTTTTATGTGTGATAAAAGTGTAAACTATGAGACAAGCATCTTGTGATCAACATTTTCATTACAGATTAATTTGCACCTGATATTCTTCTGAGCATCACCTTTCAACAAAATCTCAGTTTTGCCTTTCGTTTTAGGTTATTGCCCTGTTTTTCATCACTTTGTGTATTTCTCATGGCTCTTCCATATATAATTTGACATTCAAAATGAACACGTTTGAGCATGCTGCATAGGTACACTGCAGGATTAACTAATACCCACCATTGGAGTAATATCTATATTCTTATTGGTTGAGAGCAGTGCACAGGTCAAATGAACCCTGTCTAATTTTCCAGACAGCTTGATCCTGGCTTTTTGCTTGTCCATGCTGGTGGGACTCCTGATGGGAGCCCTGATCTACATCTTCCTGACCTGGCTTTCGAGACGAAAGGCCTCAGCCCGAATCACCAGACGGAGCCGCGCCTCCTCCACCAGCAGCCCCCCTCACAACCGCTTTGGACTCTTCCGCCACAGTGGTGCCTTCGGCTTCTATCGCGAGTCGTCACTGGATCCGTCAGAATCCCCAGGTCACAAACCCCTTTTCCGGGCCACCCCCTACCACCCGCCGCTAGCGATCGACCAGGCAGAGGGTGACGACGGTGCCCCCGCTGCGAGCCCCACCGCTACTGCGTCCGCTCCGGCTAGAGTGCCCCCGGTGCGGCTGTCCTCCTTCCGGTCCGACCGTGACCCACCAAGGGGCCCGCGAGCAGTGCAGACGCCCCCGCCCCCCTACGAAAGCGTTCTCCTGGCCTTCGAGGAGGCGTGCGCTGTGCCTCAGGTGAGGATCATGGGGAGCAGAGACTGAGCAGCAACAGAGTAGAGACTTGGCAACTACAGCAGAGCTTTCATCTTGTCCGCTGGGCACGTCTTAGCAGCTTCAATGAGAGGTGGCCCCACAGTGGCGAGACCAGGTTCCTTCTCTGCCTCCTTTTCTTGTGACTTTGGAAACTCCTGCTGGCCCTTTCCGTCCCTACTGGCAACAAGCTATAACTGGACTGGAAACGCAGGTGAAATTAATGTACTTATCTTTTGGGGATGTGTTCACTGTAAAGTTAGCATTCTGGAGAGGAATCCTATGCAGCCTCAGATTATATCAAGCCCAAAATTGGGAATGCATTCAAAGGCCCCGCAAGCAAATTGGTATCAATGTATTTCTTGCAAACACTCAAGATTCTACTTCTGAAGAATCAATGAAAAAAATCCCCCATTTTCTTGCACTTTATACATTTTTATATATTTGCAAGCATGAAAATAACGCACTTTGAAAAGTTTTGGAAAAAAGTGCAACATTGGGAGAAGTAAGACAGTACAGTTAAATGAATAATAGTGTCCTTTCACAAATTTCACTTATAAAAGAAAGGAATGGATGCTAGGATATTAATATTTTCTTCTGATCTCACACCTTACTGTCTCTTAAATACACACAAACACGTATACACACACACACACAAAAACACACTAGAAAAAGGTCTTGGTTAGCTTTAAAGAACTAGCAGCTTGACTGGAAAGAAAATAGATACAATATTTGTATCAACAGCAAGGGAAAGTTTTTCTAGGCCTACATTATAAAAATCATGAAATGGTTCAGGTCATTTCTAGAACATAAAAAGTGCAAAACTGGAATAATATTTAGGAGCTGATATAGAATGACAACTAGCATCATGATGTAGATTTTTTTCCCCCTTTATATGACATCTAATGTATTACACCAAAATGGCAGTTTCTGAAACATCAGCCATTTGAAAAATTCATTAACCTCATCATCGAAACTGGAATATAGTTGCATTTAAAGACATTTGAAGGTTAAAGCAAAATACAAGTTCATATCTAAACGAACCAGCCCTAGCAGTAGCTCATTATTTATTTTTTAAATGATTCATGAGCACGATGTCTGTAATGGCAGCCCACTGACTGTGTGGTTTGTGTTCATTGCCACATAATTGCTCTTCTTAACTTTCTCAAACTCCAGATTCTCACATTAGCAGTCCCGCAGATCCACGCTGTGCTGTTTTTTAAAAATCTTCTTCAGGAAACAGGAAATGTAACATGACAACGATGCAATTGAAAGTGGATTGCTCCATGAATGTTGAATAAAGTAGAGCAGCAAATTGTGGCAGTAAAAAAAGAGAACTGTGTCCAAACAGCATAGCTTGGGGAAATATGTGGTGCAAATGGACCATCAACGGTGTTCAGCAGTTTCAGCTTTATAATTGAATGATGTTTTAGTGCATTTTATTTATGATTGTATGATTGTACTGATTGTTTGCCACTTTGTCTGGGTGGCAGTGTTGCAGAGTGGTTACGGGTCTGTATGTTGGAGGTTACAGGTTCAATTCAGTGTTTGGGCACAGCTTTGTAAGAGTACAGGAAACAATCGTTTTAGTGGCTGGTGAGATGTTCAGTACCTAGTGCAGTAGCCTCCAACCCTGAATGAAGCAGCACAACATTGGATTTGCAATATAGAAAATGATTCGTTTGCATGGAGGTGTAAGTGGGCCACATGATGAAGTCTATTTTACCTCCTCACGTGGCCTCAAGTGCATAAAATTGTACAGAAAATGTAACATAGTTTTAAATCCACTTCTTGTACATGTCCTAAAGTCTTAATAAAGCCAGATTAAAAATTACAATTGCATTTTGCCCTCCTGTCTGCTCTTTGCTTTATCTCAGCTAAATTAAATTGCTGCTTATATTTTACAAGTATTTTCACCTGTCATCTTTAGTGCAGAGTTTGGGACCGTTCAAGACACAGAAAATAACAGTGATCATGATTAAGGCTGGGTGTTTGTCACAGAAAATGGCTGAAGGCTGGAGCAGTCATGGCAAAGTTGTTAAAAATCTTGGTAAAATAGAAGAAATCGTTTTTTAAAATAATAATAATATTAATTTATTAAATTAATTAATAGATCTCATGCGCAGCAGTGGGAAAATAACATGCACAACAGTAGCAACAGTAATGAAATAAAAAATAAATCAAAAGGCAGTTGACGGCTCCTAGGAACACCCTATGAGCAGAATCGCACATTGATAGGCTTGGACATTTCATCACTTAATTCAATTCATCACGAAAAAAAGAGCATGCTTTTTTTGCATTTAATTTAACAGAAGATTAGAAATTGAGCACGCTCAAATCACTAAAATAAAACATTTTCATTTCTTTAAAGTCTGTTTTGCTACAGTAGGTCGTACATTGCAAGGTTTGATCTTTGACCTTTGGTGAGCTTTGATACGGTACAATACTACTTTGATCTGTTGCCACTGATGCTACTGTAACAGGGGAAGGAGCGCTGGGCATCAACACTTTTGAGTATACATTGTCACACTTTGTGTGGATCTATAGCCTACAAATTACACTGTAGGCTAAGTTAAGGTTGACACTTGACATCCAAAACTGCTGAAAAATCATGAAAAGCAAACAAAATGAGGAAATAGAAGAAATGGCAAAAGATGGGGAAAATCGTGGAATTTGTGGTACCTGCCACTTCCATGTCAAACACTCAGCCTTAATAATGTTCATTAGGCTATATGACCCCCCAAAAACACATCAGCTAACCATGGCAGAACACAATTAGTGCTTTAGGGGCTCCGTAAGAACCTTTGTTTCATTTCTCATTTTTTTTGTGAGACATGTAGTTCAAATAGTGCATGCATTTTTGCCAAGGGTGTCCATTTAAATGACAGTAAAAACTGAGTAGGTCCAAAAACCATGGGCAATTGGAAGTGTTGCTCTTACCCCCTCACTCCTACGCTCACTGTAATATTGGTCTTTCTAGGCAGAAATATCCATCAAATATGTTATCAGATAATCTAGTTCAGTTCAATAGATTAAATCAATAAAAATCAGTTAGTATTAAAATTAGTCTGTTCACAGGTAATGTTACACTGGTGTAACACTGAGCTGAATTGCACGACTGATATCTTGTGTACTTTGTCCAGGCACAGAGGGTGTGGTTATCCCACCCATTTTATCCAGATAGGCAAATCAGAGCATGTGCCTTTTTGTCCACACCTGTATTCAATCATGTCTCGTAAAATGAAGAATAGATTAGCTCTACCAATAAGGGATGCCATGGATGTGTTTCCTGAGACAGACAATGAAAGTAACCCCTGAGCAATCTGCAACTGTTTCACTTCTACAGGAAGAAACCAACAGGGAATACATGTAGTTGCTTTGTCGGGAGTACTTTGCACGACTCGAGGAGGGGTTCTTAAACCTCTCAGTATGCCATAAACATGCCATCTGGTTGATGACCTCTACCTCTAAGAAAATAGTTAATGTATGACAGCATGCAGAGATGTGGTGGCTATTTACGACAATAGGAATATCATATACTAACTGTATAAAGCATGTAGGCTATTTTGCAACATTAATAATATGCAGTGAATTACACTTGTCATTATATTAGGCTACCTCTGATGTATAAATCAGACATGGTTTATCTTATTAAGAGGTATAAAATACTGTATGAAATACCATGAAGACTACCCTTTTTCTGTTAGCCCGATCTGAATTCTTTGTGAAACCGGACCACAATTTGGGAACCCCTGTGGTACAGTACCACCTTAGAGAAAGGCAGCATCTTAGGAGATGCCAGGATGGGTTCAAAACCGCGTTTTGGTTGTTAAATTTGATGACGAGCCACAATGGCTGGAAAGATCTCTTAAATGTTGCGCTAATAAATGAATTGAACCGGGAAGCAAACGCGCATCTTAGCCAACTGCTCCTTTAAGCACGTGTAATATTTTGGAAGGGTTAAGGAGCAAGTTAAAGGGGCACACGGACTGCATGAAGAAAACTCCACGGTCATGCAGGCAGGCAATATGCATATTGCCTTAATTTATTTCTGAACTGAAACCATAACCCATCATTTTGCTTTAGTTTTTGTCGGTTAACTAGCCATATATGAGCGATTAGTTCCGGATATTTGAATGGCTTCAATTCCATTGAAAAGCTAACCACCAGTTGCAACCGTCTGTCTGTCAGCTGCTTGAGCTTTTGTAAAAATGTGATGCGCAATTGTACCAATAATTTTGGTAACAAACCGGATATAATACAACCTTCAACGAATGAGAAATTGGTCGTAAACAAATGAGATGACACGACGAATCCGAAAACAAGTTTAGGCATGCCACCGGCAAGGACGTTATTTCAGGTGAAGGCAGAGAAAACCTCAAGTAGCTTTTATTACCATATAAACATGGAACCAAACGGTGTTCGGGGAACAGGTTGGTAAACATCCACACGTAATTAACTTATTTATCAACAGTTTTGTGTAGGTTAATATCTTATATTGAGTCGACTAGGCTAATGAACATCAGCATAAACGTGATAAATTAATCTATTGGGATATTTTGGGGTATCGCATTAGTGTAGTTATAAACAGTTACCCGAGTGGCAGGGTTCAACGGATGGGTGCTATTCTGTACATGGAGTTATAATCTCGTGATTAGGACCTGAAAAGTGCTCCCCCCCACAAGTATGTTTAGACTACGAGTGAATAGGCATGTATCATCAGTTAATATCGCAACTTTTGTGCTGTTTCGTTGATGTCCGTTTCACTGTAGCCTGATATGTTTCTTTTTTGTTGCAATTCTACAGATAGCAATGCGCTAGAGGAAACCCCTACAGTAACCCCGAGGATGTCAAGACAACAGGTCCTCACACTGATATCAGTTGCATCTGTAAATTTCAGTTCAATGATATGTTACTCCATACTGGGACCTTTTTTCCCCTATGAGGTAATTTGAAATATAAAAGTTTAATTTACCTAATTATGAATGTACGTTCTTTTTTAAACTGGCGAAATAGTTAAGCGGCTTATTGGGCTACATGTCAATTATAGAACAATACTACTCTGTTTTGCTTTGGAGCTGTTTCAATGAGGTCGTTGTTGTCGGAACCACGTGTATTGGATAGGGAAGATCCTTGGGACAGCGACTTGATTAAGCGCAGGAGTGTTGAGGCACACGTGAAGTGCATGCGCACGATGTTTGATAAAATGACAGGATTCCTTCTGGTTGAAGGCTTACACTGCGCCTACATATCAATTCCTACATGCTTACTTGGGATGATGATTTAAAATTATTTCACAGGTCAATGATATATATAATGTGCTCGATTCCAAATCGATTCCTAGCATGGGGAAGAATCTATTTTTAAACGGGTCTTGGCGGCACCACTCGTTGCATAGAAAATGCATGCGCGCACATCAATACCCAAGTTTTCCCATCGTAATAAAGTCTTAATGCTTATCCTATTGTGTCAGTAAACACAGTCAATGTCAGATATGATACGAATAATTTTATTCTTAACTGTTGTGAGCCCACAAAACCAATATAAAATGGCTGGGCTGAAGACGTGTGCATTATTTTTATATTGATGCCCGGCTAAAAAGTAGCGCCTGAATAAGATAATCACCGTACTAAATTAGGCCTAATGCCCATCGATGTGACTCGATATATATAATATAATAAAATAATGTGAGAACATGTAAGCCATCAGTTATATCATACTTGCAACAGTGTCAGCTTAATGTCCACAAATGACTGTATAGAGTGGGTAGTCTAGTTATACTGTGTGATAAATTAATAAATGGAGCCAAGTTCCAACATCTACATACATAGCCTTTATGAGGAAAAAAAAGATAGAGTAGGCACATATCAGACAAGTAATCATCAATCCATTACTCGCACCCATCCGTATTTCTTACTGGATAGTTATTCCTTGCTCATGAGGGGTTTTCCGACTTTTCCATCTTGTCATGTTTTGCAGAACACAATTAAATGCAGGATTTATTTTGTTTGTTTATTTATATTATAATTTATTTTTGTGCCTTTTCTTCTTCTAGACATCTTGTCTCACTTACTTAGTAAAACAGATATAATTCTGTACCCATCCATCCCCACCCCCTCAAAAATAAATAAAAAATAAAGTAATAAAGAATAATTGTGCCTGCATTGTTGAGTTTAACAGCATCTCTGAAATGCCATTCAGATTCTTGTAAACATTTAATAAATCATTCGCCCCCTCTCAAGGTCAATATTAAAGCAGGACATCACTAAGGTGATCCTCATTTGAATGTCCTGGCTCTGTGTTTCTGTTTATAACTTTGTCTCTTTGTCTGAATACATTGAAAGTGACAGGAGTGTTTGTTTCTGATCCAGGCAAAGAAGAAAGGGGCCAGTCAAACTGTTATTGGCCTCATTTTTGGGTGCTATGCCTTGTGCAATTTGATGGGATCTTTAATACTGGGTAAATATGTAAGTGCCACCCTGGGATGTTTCCAGACAGTGCAGAATGTTTTTGTGTTGTGCATTTTATCACAATTGTGGTTTCATGTCTTTTCAGATTGTTCAGATTGGTGCAAAATTTATGCTAGTTTCAGGTCTGTTTGTGTCATCAGTGTGCACTATTCTGTTTGGGTAAGTTTGGAGTTGTTTCTCTCAGAGATTTAAGTCCTCACAGTCTGACTGTAAATTTTTGAGCTTTCTGTGTCTCAGATAATGCTGTTTTTTGGTTGCTGACATTTAAACAAACCACAGCAAGCACGCACATTATGAATGTGCAATATTGCCTTTAATCTGTTTCTCAGAGTTAAGGACAGAGTGCATTACAGTAATATTGTTTAATAATCTTAGACTGTTTCCTGCTTTAAGAATTCTTATCACTACTATCATACTGCTATAGGAAAGGTCTGAGTAAGGACACATAACTGTACTGTTCATAGGTATCAAAATCCTGAAAACACAAATAATACTGTCCAAATTGGCATTTGTCATATGCTTAACTCTGAACACATTCATTATATTGAATCAAAATCCAAAATTCTAGTCAAACATTTCTACAGTTCTATTATGATTGGAAAAGTGGTCTTCCCTACTGTATTTCCCCCCCTCAAAAACATGTATCACAATTATTGGCACTCCTAGAAATTTTTATGAACAAAATCTAATAGCATGTTCCCATTTACTTTAAGTGGCTATCCATGTCTTTCTGTTTCAGTTGAGGTATAAATACCAAGTGACACACATTTAAAACTAATTTAGTCATCCATCAACATGGGGAAGGTCAGAGAACACAAATAAATGCTTTTATTCAAAGCGGCGTACAATAAGTGCATACCGAAGGCTGTTGTAACAATTACAAAACTCAGGTCCGATAAGGTACAGTACGCATTATCTAACAGTTATTCATAGCCATGAACACACAAAGTTCAGTTCACACAGTAAGCATAGGCTAGGTCATTAAATTACAGTAAGTCAAACCAGTGGCGATTTTAGCATGGCATTTCTGGTGGAGCAGTTTTGTATGACGTCACTATCACAAAAAATAAAGGTAGCCAATTAGTCTACGGTAGCCCTATTCTATTATATGGGCTACACTGTAAGTGCCAGGGAGCAGAAAGATTTACAAACTGAATAATAAAATAAAGACTTGTTCAAACTTGAACTGAATAAACTTCAAAAATTAAAATAAAATCACACTTAACTTGAAATTGAAAACTTTAGCTAGCTAGAGTGAGAGCACCTATTATCAACCACCCGAGGGGGGGGGGGTGTATCGACCACCCTAACTGCTAGTGTATTTACTTTGTATTTTTTAGAGAGAACTGGACATCGTTACCTATTAAAATGTAAGTCCTGTAAAAATACACATAATAAGCAACACGCTTGGAATTATCTCATCACGACCCATTAAATGCAATGGCGCAGAGGTTGCTTCATAATTTCAAACTGCTTTCCTAACGGCTATTTTGCATCCTGCAACTTGGGTTACAACAGTGAATATGTACGGATTCCTAGACATGCTGATAGCTACCACCCTTTCTCATATTAACCTTAAATACGCAAGATAGGACACTTATACAGTATGCTAGCAAATTTTTGTCGAGTTCCATTCATTTATATGGGGTAGTCGATACACGTCCCCATAGCTAGCGCTGGACCACGTCTGACTTATTTGCCGGCACAGAAAAAAAATTACGAAAGTACTGAAAAAATAACCACTGAAGGATAACAAGGACATTTTTTCCTACATAACTAGGTACAGGTTGTTACCGATATTTTGCCTATTTCATATATAGTTCAAATCTATTTACGTTTTCTGTCAAATATAATAGGTGCTCTCACTCCAACATTAGCGATAGACGTACACTAACCAATTAACGGTTACGTTTATTATTTCTTCGCCACCTCAGGTGGCTCACCTGTTGCTAGGCAGAATTTGTAGGGGCAGAAATGTTTCTGCCCCTCCGCTCAACATAATTTGCAGGAGGTTTTCCTTGCCAACGTAGATCAAGCTCACGTTGTTCCCCTAGCAACGATGGGGCAGAGTGGTCCGCTGCCCCACAGCAGAGAGATAAGACAGGTAGCGCAGTCCGCAGCGCTAGCGCGCATACACACACACACACACACACACACACACACACACAGGAAATTACTCCAAAACAGCACTATAAGGATTGTGAGTCAAGTTTATTACATTTATACACGCCTATTTCACCACTGAATCACTTTTGTGTTAAATATAAAATACATTATGCCACAATGTTCAGGTGTCTCTCTGCGCCCCAGACACTCCTTTTTTTATTGGCAGCGAATTGGTATTGTTTTTATGTTTTTTGATCTAATGTGATTGGACAATTCTCGACGCTATCTTTCATGTTCACGCCCGCCATTAATATAACTACGGATGCGTGACTGTCACTCCTGCTCCTTAGCTAGCTGACTGGTACTTTCAGGAGATGGCAACTTCAAGTAGAACCACGGAAATCAAAGAAAATTTGGTTATTTCCTTACAAAAACGCCCTTTCACAAGGTGTTCACTGGAAGAAAAAAGAGGATAAAGGAGCTTGGACCGGACCGACCCAATTTACAAGTTCGGCAGCAGGCAAGTGATCGAGGACGAGCCTACACCCGGGGCTTCTCCCACTCTTGTTATGACAAATGGAGTTGGCTAGCTGGATGTGGTGTGAGTTATGCCTTTTATTGCGTTCCCTGTTTGCTATTTCGGCACCGAAGCGTTGTGGACAACGATGGGGGTACAAGACCTATAACATCTTTCTGAAAAATGCAAACGGCACGAAAGTAGCCGCAGCCGTCAAGACAATAGTATAAGACTAAATTTTTTTGGCAGGCTTAGCATTGCTGAACAGCTAGATGAAGGCTACAGGATTGGCATTAGAAGGCACAACGAAGAGATGACAAAATCGACACATCCTGTCCAGAATAATAGACTGTGTGAAATTTTGTGGAGCCTTTGAGTTGGTTTTGCGTGGCCACGATGAGAGTGAGAGCTCCGATAATCCCGGGATATTCCATGGGTTGGTGAATTTTGTTGCCTCCTTTAAACTTCAGCATTCACATATTCACATTTTTTCCAGCAGATGACAGCAGAAGGCTCTATAAATGACCTTGGAGTTAGCTAATATTTTCCTACTCTTTTTATGACTTCATAGAATGTGAAGTAATGTGAATGTGAAGTGGGAGTAAAAATTACTTCAGTAATTCCATATTTAGAAATTGAGCTGTTGCCTGTTGGTAACTTCAGGTGATGTAGCCTAGGGGAAATGGGCATATTGTCATCTGTACATATTATTTTATATTATTAAGGAGGACAAAATATGTTCAAGTAGTGCTACTGTTCAGTGTTTAGGCAACATTACAGTGTGTTGTGTTGTTTTTAGATTTATTTATTTTATTTTATTTTATTTTATTTGCTGAGCTATGAAGTGCTGCTTCAGTTTGTTGTTCCCCCCTAAAAGTGCGCCCCCCTAAAAAATTTTATCACCAGCCGCCACTGGTTTTCTCGTCACCTTTTGGTATCGCCCCAGCTCGCTTGGAACCTCAACGGAGGTGATACCAAAAAAAGTAGCAGGCATCAGGTACTATCCACAACTTTTGCCCAATAGAAAACCAAAAAAGACGAGTACAGTCCAGTCGAGTTCAGCCGGTACCATGCAGTGGAAAAGCGACTTTTGATCAATTCACATCTCCAGCAGGTCTATCCTAGTTCAAGTCAACATCCATTTATTTTGAACCTGGTTTCATAGACAGATGAGGCAAAAATAGCATTTTGCCCATAAAAACAAGAGGTGGGTTTGGTGTAAAAGGAGGAGTGGTCATTCAGAAAATAACCTAATCTCCTCTGTGGTGGTTGTCTGATTTTGTGAGGCTGTTTTGCTTCCAAAGGCCCTGGGAACTTTGTTAGGATCCACGGCATCGTGGACTTCATAAAATGGCATTAGATTTTTATAACAAAATCTGTCTACCTCTGCCAAGAGGCTAAAACTGGGTCATGGTTGGATCTTCCAACAGGACAATGATCCTTTGAATTCCTCTGAATCCACAAAAAATGATTAACTGTCCCCAGAATTAAGCTTTTTTAATTGCCGTTCCAGTCCCCTGACCCAAACCCTATTGAAAACTCAGTTATAGGCCTTGGGCCACAGGTTTTCAGAATAAACACAAGTTTGCATTATTTTTTCTCTGAGCAATGATATCACAGTACAATTATATGATTTTCTCGATTGCTGAGTATAGAAAATAAAGTGAATTTTATTCATTGTTTTGTTCATATTAATTGAGGGTGCCAATAATTATAGAGGGCACTCAAATGCTTCAAATATGAAAGAGGAAATAAAAGAAAATATGAAAAAATGAAGTGCATTATTGGATCTATTCAGCACTCCTCATTCACTCATTTTGCACATGAAAAGTTCAAACAAATACAGTCACTTCTTCTGATAACCATCCTAGATGCTTGCTGCCTGTTAAATTGGATGGATTGTGTACATCCTTGCAAATTTTATTCTAAATCCTTTGATTAATTTTTCTACTTTCATTTTGTAGCTTGCTGGACAAAGTTCCTGGGACAACAACATTTGTAGCACTGTGTTTTATAATAAGGTCTATCGATGCTCTTGGCTTTGCAGCTGCTATGACGTCCTCCTTTGCCATTTCAGCAAAAGTATTCCCCAACAATATAGCAACTGTTTTGGTAAGTATAGTTGATCTGTGTGTCAGAGCTAGAATGGTATGTGGATAAGTACCAAATCCACACAAATGGTATGGGCATTAAAATGTAGTTACTTCGTTTTGCAAGACGACAATGTATGGACTTGTTTGCAAGTCACGGCAAGGTCGCTGCTCCATACATCAACCAGGATTCATAATTGTAACACACTTTGCCCTCAGCATTAAGTAACAGAATTGAACACTCTCTTTTCCCATTGTTCAGGCATTTTTTGCAAGCAAATGAACTCACAATGTTATCTTCTGAACAGAAAATGTAACCTTTACTTCATTTAATGCTTCATGAAATGAAAAACATTTTGTTTCGTTTTATATTTTTCTGTGAACATCTTGCTTTATTTTTTCACCTTGAAATTTTTTTGCAAGCTGCCATTATTTCTCAGTGCGGGTGTCTTCGTTGCCCACTATTTTTGATGACTTGCATACATTTTAGCCTGAATGCAGTTTTTCACCTCCTTTAAATAAGCAAACATACTTATTCTGGAAGGAATTCTTATTTTTTACATATCAACCTGTAGATGAGTGGATTTGGCATCGCACAAACACGTGTGTTCTCATTTCAGGGTTGTTTGGAGATTTTCACTGGCCTTGGTCTGATACTGGGTCCTCCTTTCGGGGGGATGTTATATCAGTCGTTTGGATACGAGCTCCCCTTCATAAGTTTGGGCTGCGTCCTTTTTCTGATGGTTCCATTCAACATGTATATGCTACCAGCCTTTGGTGAGTTTCTGCCATGCATTTGTCCAGGAGTCTGAGTATCCTAGACTATGGATATCATTGATCACTGTCCAATGCCAGCATTTGCTCCAGCTCACTTTTTTTGTGTTTGCAGCTCAGCTTTCATCTTTTTGTCCCCACTGAATACCGCTGTTATAGTACTGTTGTATAAATGCTGCATTGTTGATACATCATGATAGATTTATTTGTTTTTGATCTATTCATTCCATTTTGAAAATTCTCCGCTTCAGATGCCGTACCCTCTACGGATTCCTTTTTTAGGCTGTTCACCCTTCCAAAAGTTTTTCTCATCTGTTTTGTGGTCTTCACATTGAGCTCAGGACTAGGCTTTCTGGATGCAACTTTGTCCATTTTTGCCACTGAAAAGGTAGAGTGGCATCATTTTTATCTGAAAATATAACTGCATGTTACTGTGGTTCTTGAAGTAGAAACGTGATGCTTTGTGTGAAGTGGAAATGTATTGTTCCCTTTGTCTTCTGAGTCTATAGTTTAGTATGTCCCCTGGCTACGTGGGACTCCTGCTGCTTGGGGTGTCTCTCCCCTACTGCCTGTCATCACCTTTGCTAGGCGTTGTCAGTGACAAGTTTCCTGTAAGTACAGCAAGGTGTTCGCTGAGAGAAACTTCTATGTTCTTTCTACACTGTTTTGCTGAAAGTCATACTATAATGCACACATTTTGAACTGAAGAATGGTAAACCTATTATTGTGCACTTCAGTCTAAGCTGTGCATAAGGATTATAAATTCTATATTGTCAAACCATGCAGAAGATATGTGAACTGAGTCTTTTGATGTCATGCTTTGTATAAATTGAGCATAATTCAAAATGGGATGTAATAATTTTAAGACAGGGGCTCCTAAACTGAAGTCTGGGATCCTCAGAAAAAATAAAATTGTATTCTTCAATATTTCATATTTTAGAATGTCAGTCAGTCAGTCATGATTCTTTATTATCTTGCATAGGGAAATTCACGTAGCTGCTGTTTCTGTGCCTTAAAAAAACAATAACACAATACAAAGTATAAAAAATCTAAAAATGACACATTAGCTAACACTAATTTAATTCTCATTCTAAAACATTATGGCTGCCAGAATGAACAAGCTCCTTTATATAGCTCACCACCAGATAATATTTTATGTCTGGTTTACCCATCATTGGTGATATTGTAGCCTTGCTTGCCAGGCTATTCTCTATCCTCATGGATACTGACCTGGCCAGAATAATACTGTATTTCTGGATAAGCCCACCCAAATGGCAGGGACGAGCCAATTTGATACCACATCAACAGTTTAATTTGACAAATCACAGTTGGGACCAGTACATTCTGAACTGGTGTGCATTGTAGCCTGTGGGGGGGGTGTTGGATAAAGTTTTCTAAATGTATTTGTTTTCCTGAGGTGGTGTATTTATATGTTAAGTCCGTTAGGAAATGGCTCATGGTTCTGGGTGGCTTGGCTACAGCCTTGGGGTTTTGTTTACTGGGCCCCGCCCCCTTTCTTCACATTCAGAGGTAGGTACGTTTGTATTTCTCTGGTCATAAAACCTAGAATGCCTTCATCGACTGATTAGATATGGGAGACATAGAGATATTAAACCTAGTATTCTTTTAATTTCTTGAGACATTAAACCCACTCATAATTGTCCTGATCCCTCTTATCTTACTAAAAATAGAATATGACATATGCATATACCTTGTAAAAATGGTTATTTGAGATGTATGTTCTCTCTTTAGTCAGCTTTGGCTCTTGATATTTATGCTGACTATCATTGGCTTCTCCCTGGGAATGACTGGAATACCCACCTTCCCAGAGATCCTCAATTGTGCATAGTGAGTATGCGTATGTGAGCACACACACACACACACACACACTCACAGGCACACACTACAGTCACTTCTATTCACACACGATATACACTACACTCACAAGTAAATATATGCATGACAGCCCAGCTAAATAAATACAACACTCTTACACATTTAGATGTACCATAAATGCAGTCAGATGATAATACAGGTATATATAAAAACGAAAACATGTCTCCTGTCTTTATCCCAGTGAAAATGGATTTGAGGAAGGCCTAAGCACGCTAGGATTGGTTTCTGGGTTGTTTGGAGCAGTGTGGTCCATTGGGTAGGTTTTTATCTTCATAATTTGCTGTGCTATGTCTCCAAGGAAGAAGTTAATTATTGATCAAGGTAGATTCTCTAAATATGGCATGGTCAAGTTGTCAGTAGTTAATAAGTAAATGTTTTTTTAATTTGATTTTGGTACTGTAGAAAAATAATTCTCATCCAGAGAACACAAGTAAAAATGACTTGTTTGGGATTTTTTTAAAAACAAAAAAAAAACTGAGCTGCAATGAATTCATTATTATCTGGTGATTTTGTAAGTTTGTAAGACTGGACCATTATCCCAACCAAGCATGTGCCAACAGTGGCCAGTAGCCCTGCAAGGGGATGCAGAATTACTTGTAGTTCGGTAGGGTTCAGTTGGTCGGAATCTGCATCATATCTTTAGTGGTCTCCGCTGGTTGATCAGGTACCTGCAGTCTGCTTGCTAAAGCTGCACGTGAAGCATCTTTCTCTGACTCATGACTGTGCAAGCCTGGCTTGTGGGCTGCGATGTGAAAAGAAGCATATGGCAACATCATGTGCTTTGGAGGAGAGTGCTTCACAAAATGGGGTATAATATACAGTACCTTCAATGGTGTTCAGACATACTTAATTCTGCTCTTAAAGGATGTTCTTTGGCCCGACATTCGGTGGTTTCATGACGCAGACTATGAATTTTGAGTGGGCCGCTACCGTCGAAGGAGTAATTGGCTTTCTCGCTGTGAGTAACGTGACCGATTTCTCTGACACAAAATTACAGTAAATTCTAATTTACTGCTGAATTAGTACTGGCAGACCTGGGAAGTTACAGCTAGGTCTTTTTTGTGGCCTGGGATGTATTGTTGAGGGAAGATGCCAATGTTTTTACCAGTATTGTACTTTGGTACATATGTGCTGTATGTGTTTGGATTTATAAAATAAAAGTAAATTACAAGTGCTTAAATGTAGAGTTGCCAGGAAGTACAGTAGATAGATGAAAAGCAATCAGGGAGTAGACGGCATAATGGCAGATAAGACAGATAACAGACAACATGCCAGGAATGTTATTTTTGTTTACAGTGGCATATTTGAATATAGTTTGGTGACTTAAACATTTTATTGGAACATATTAATTTGTGTTTTTGTCCATCCTTAGTCCATTCTCTTGGGCATATATTTCATAACTGAAAGAGTCCAGACAAACAGGTGAGAGTTTGTGCATTCTACACATCAGGCCAAGCCACACAAAGAGACATCTTGAAAGTGGATGTTTTTTTAAATGTTATATTGCAAATCTTCTGATGTGGCATTCAATTATTATAAATGTAAGAATCTTCTGTATTAAGTGCGATCTTAAAATTTTTAAGAAAATGTGAAAGGTTTTCACCTTACATTTTTATCATTGCAAATACTATGAATGCTTTGATCAGTACTGTTTCTTTTACATGAGATGAAGATTACAAGATTAAGAAGCAAGCAGTGCGTGTATTCAATTATATTAAATTTTGTATCATTCCAAGGCCTTCTCGAGTAATTGATGGTGAAACCCCAGAAGAAAGTGCTCCGCTTTTAGGTCAAAGTCCAACAGACTCTGTCCAGACGCAATACCAGTGAGGAACACCGTCAAGCAAAGAGTTGAACAATTGCTACACTTTTTTGTTCTTATATATTTTATTCATATCATTCGGTTTGTAACAATTACTTTAATAAGTTACATAATTCTTTTGAAAGGCTTTTCACATTTCAAATCAGCAAATTTGAAATGTAAACGCAAAGACAGCCTTATTTTCCTGTCAGATTTAAACACTACCTGTTTGATTGAAACAAATGACTTTAATAAAATAACTTATTTTGTTATCTTTGTTTTGCATCAGCATTCCTCAGTTTTAACATTATGTGACCTAACAGCAATGCCCAGAGTGAAACTCAGATTATTTCATATGTATTTGTGTCCTGTTGAACCAAGGGATCAAGAGTAGGATGATGACAATAATAATACTATGCTGCCCTTTTTATTGACATTTCTAAAGCCTTTGATACAGTTGACCATTCCATCTTAATTGATAGATCAAGGGATGTTGGTTTTGGGTCTGCAGCAGTAAACTGATTTACAAATTACCTTTCTAATAGAATCTAATGTGTATGTGTTGATGGCCATAAATACTCTTTTCTTGAAGTAACTAAAGGAGTCCCCCAAGGCTCCATTCTGGGTCCTGTGTTATTTACTATTTATATTAATAATCTTTCACATGCTTTAATCAACTCAAATTGTAATATTAGCTTATATGCTGATGATAGTTATTTATTGCCATGCCCCCCACCCTTGCCCAAGCCTTTCAAATACTTCAGAATGTTTTTAATTATATTGAGTCAGCTCTTTTTGATCTACAGCTGGTACTTAATGCAGGCAACACTAACTGGCTAGTATTTTCAGTCTCATTCTCAGTCCATAGATGAATTGAAAATCAGCACGCTAGATGATAAAGGCATTGAAAGAGAATCTTGCTATACCTACCCTGGGATCTGGCTTGATGATAAGCTTAGTTTTAAATTGCACATAGATAAATAATTTTTTTTTTTTAACTTATGAAGTTAGGTTTCTACTTTAGGAATAAATCTTGTTTTAGTTATAAAATCAAGAGATAGCTACATTTCTGTTGGTTTTAGACTATGGACATGCACACTGCTTCCTCTACTTTACATGCCTTGGATGCTGTTTACCATAGTGCCTTACGCTTCATTTCAGGTGCTAAATCATTAACCCATGATTGTCTGCTAAATAAATGGTCTGGTTTGACTTCTTTACATCTGCGTAGATTTATCAACTGGTATATATTCATTTATAAAACAATAATTGGTCTATTTCCTTCCTACCTCAGCTGCCTACTAATTACAAAATACACATAGGCCTAATTATCACCTCCACTCCATGATGTGATACTTTTTAAATTTCCTCGTCCTTCTACTGAATTTGGAAAGCAAGGTTTCAGATATTTTGGAGCATATATTTTTTCAATTAGAATATTTTCACCGGCCAGCACTCACGGCTTTCTTTCCCTTTATGCTTTTTGACAGTTGTTTCACACTCACCTGCATCCTTCTTAAATTCATGTTTCTGAGTCTGAATGCATCTGTAGGAAGTGTACCAGAATGGTTTTACTCAGTCATCGGTCTTATGTGTCTATGATTTACCATCTCCATGCTTAAAGGTTTTATTGTTTTATTAATGAGCACCTCATTAGTCACCAATTGTATAATTAGTGACTACATAGTCTGTACTTACTGCCAAATGATTTCTGAACTCAGTGTCTTCAGCAGCGATCTCAAACTGGAGGGCCTCTGCTGATTTTTCATGTGCTCCTGCACTTAAGTGCTTAAGTCACTGATTGGCTAAAGAGTCTGCATTCCTTGGTTCCAAGGCCTAACTTGGCTGCTGAAAAACTAGCAGTGAATGTGGCCCTACATGATATGAGTTTGAGACCTCTGGCCTACAGGGACACCTGAAGGATAACTGCTGAAATTCAGGTTGACAGCCCAGCTGGTCACATGCCCAATTATTTTTCCAGACCCTACTGAACAAACAAGATCACAGGAGAGACACAAGAAAACGGGAGTCTTAGATGGTATGAGTGGAGTAAACCCAGAGAGAACAGGCACAGCCATAACCTCTTGTGCCATGCTTGTTACCATGGTGTTTGACCTCTGCCAAATCAGCATGCTCATCTGTGTTCTACCTAATTGATGGAGGATGATGCCGTGATGGTACACACATAGAATTATTACTGGGCATTCCAAATTTGGAGAAAAGTAGATCGACACAGCAAAATTTTGAAAAACATTTTTACTTAATGTTCAAGCAATTATTTGACCCATATATACAGAAATAAATACGACAAGATCATTGAAATGTTTTGACCAAATACAAATTGCACGGTTATCTGGTGGTAATCATTAAGTAACCTGCAATCTAAAGACTCTGTCTGCTACTTAATTTACTTGAGGATGTTCTGTAGTATGATATGATTATTCTGTGTGGAAATATGTACCATTAAGCAGACAAAAGGTTTTGTTCTTCATGTACATATATAGCCAAAAATGTATCAAATGCCAGAAAAAACTTCAATAGTAATACATCCTCACGTCTTTAGTGTGCATTACGTAACACATTGAGATATAAAATATAAACTCTATATAAAATACATGGCATTATATTCTAAATAGATGTACATAAAATGCAATTAGACCAACTAAAATTTAACACAGCATATATAATCAATTTATATACTGCATACCGTTAGACGTACCAAATACTTATTAAAACGATACATTAAACCTTCAAACTCCCCAAATAAAACAAACAGGCTGGTTTTCAGTGCAGGTTTAAATCAGGTCTAAGTAAAAACAAAATTCTAAAAAGTCTGGCTTTTAAACTGGGCTCTCATTACTTAACAGTCAGCCACATTATAGTGGCTCTTATAATCTCCATCAGGTTTTAGTCACATGGGGAAAACTCCATTCACCTCATGGGTTAGATATGTAGTTCTTCAACCTTGAAGAAAAATGTTTTCTGATGGACCACTGCTAGCATGGTAAGTCTTCATATAGAATATAATTCTTCTTACATTAAATCCTAGTGATGGGAGAGTGAGGCTTCATGAACCCAAAAATGAGTGGAGACACCACATGTTTACAGTAAATCCATGACTTGAACCAATCACAGAGTTTTGCAATGGGGAGAAGTGTCTTTTGATTGCCTCACACAAGCCAGTGTTTGGCAACATGCTAAAACTCCCCTATCCTGAGGTTCATTAAGCTTTGCTCTTCCATCACAAACATATTTGATTCCACCGGTCACAGCCTGGGAACCGTTGATTTTGGTTATTCTTTAGCCGTCTGGCTCAAAGGCACTGTTAGCTTCTCCTCTCTGTGGGAGGGGCCTGTCCCTGGTTTTGGCCTTCTTCTTCCTCACAGAGGATATGCTGGACACACTGGGGTCAGACATGGCAGAGGTCACCAGCGTGGTCAATGTGTTGGTGTCTGGCTTCTTCACCTTTTTCTTCTTTTTTTGAACGCTAAAATACACATGGATCAGTATGAATAGGAACAGGGACTCAGGAATGGAAAATCCTGCACTGCCGTCACTAAAGGACACCACATACATCACACTCTGTTTCCCACAGGTTGAGGATTTATTTGTGGCGGCAGACTCCTTTTTACGAGTTCAGGGAGTGGATGTTTGTACTGTTCATTAAATTGTATTATAACTATTAATCACATTTTGTGTTCAGGAATTTTATTTATTTACTTATATTTTGTGTCACTGCAATTTTATTTATTTATTTTTACTTTGGCTGTGTCTCCAGATGAAAATGAAATCTATATGGCACTTTCCATGTCAAGCTGTACGAGAGATAATGAATAGAATTCTAAAGGAACCCAAACTAAAACAATTTTTTTTCAGTAATGGTCTCAGTTACAGCCAAACTTTTGTTATCAGAATGATTCAGAGGCTAATATAATCACATACAAATTCTAAACAAGTTAAGGGTTTTAAAGTCATTGGTGCCTGATATCCAAAATGGCCTCATTTCTAAACACAATGATTTGCATCAATTTCAAATTAAGTAAATGTTACAACAGCAATGTTAGGGCAACATATCTGTGGTGCAGCTTCTCCTTTCTCCTCTGGGTGAATGCTGATGCTTGCCAAATGCTAGCTACCATTATTCTAAATATTGTTGATAACTTTGTAGTCTTGGTTAGGGCAAAGGACATGTTCTTTTGAAGAAACAATGCATAACAATGGATACATTTTACAGATTTGGAAAACTTAAAGGTATACAATGTAGGATTTTGCGGCCCTTGTAGACTCAAGACTCAACCAAGAGGTGCGGAGGTCAGCTTACGCAGCGAAACGAGAGTCGGCTGTATGTTACTTCAATATTTAAAAGAAAAAATAACAAATACGAAAGTATAGTGTGTTGCTTATAGAAATAAGCAATGAAATACCGAAAAATATTTTTTAGTGGGGGTACATATATGTGGGCAAAATCTAATTCATTGCATGGACAACAGTGCTCAACTGTTTTACACAATCACAGACAAAATTGCTTTCTGAAAACATACGTAGATTGGCTATGTGCACACACTTTACTGGAAGTGTCATGGTGAGTTCAAAGTCTTCGGTAGTTTTCCTAAAATCATATGCTATGCATTGCCTCAGTAATGAAATGACGGCATGGGAACTGTCAGCCCTGGGACTCACGTGGGGACAGGCAGCTCCGCGTCGGTGTCCTGCTCCGAGATGAACTTGAGCTCCCCTGAAATGCTGACAGCAGCTGACACCTGTAACAGAGTCAGAGGACACACAAGTGCAATGGACAGAGAAAGGGTCAGAGGACACACCCGGTGCAAACGGGAGAGACAGTAGAGTCAGAAGAAGACAATACAAAAAACACAATGTTGTCATTAACATAAGGCAAAGCAATGGTAGACAGCTGTGTATGTACCATTATCATCACTGTTTATTATGTGACAGTTCAATTAATTATTATTTCTGAATACAACATTAAAAACATGGTGCCATCAGCATCTCTACCCTGCCTTTCCAGCACCATGCTCTACCTTGGTTGGGGTCGATCTGTCAGCTGACTGGGTCGGCTCTTCTGACTGCATAGACTCTCCCTCTATGGCGTGAGACAGCTCCTCCTCCAGCCCCCCTGAAACACCATGGAGACACCTTAGAGCCCGGCACCATGCCTGCGATCGCTCCATTGGTCAATATAAACAGCGGCCAGACCCCTTACTCTCGTCAGCGACGTAATTGGCTGGGAAATAGCCCTGCTGTCCGTTCGCCATGCGGCCGAACCACCAGTTGTCATTGTCCTTGTACAGGACGTGTATGACGTCACCGCGCCGTACTGTCAGTTCATCTGAACGGTTGGCGCTGTAGTCATATAGGGACACCACCTGGAGGGGGGGCGGAAGGGACACCGATTTATCCCGGCAACAACCACGACCGGTGTGTGTGTGACAGCAACAAATCAGATATTCACTCACTGTTTGCTGGACTGGTACATATGAATCAGCTTCAACTCGAATAGCAGAAGACGCCTGATCAGGGAAGCTCTGAAGAGAAAGTGAATCTCTGTTACGCTGCAAGATCTCTCTCAGTGCAGAATTCTTGGCATAGCATTATCAATGGAGAAAACCAGGTTACATATTTATGTGAAAACTTTTCATCTTTATTTAGGTACAGAATATAAAATAATATAGAAACAGACAAAAACACATAAAACCCACAGTAATTATGAATTATCCATTCCTTACGGGTTATCTATTTCCATCCTTTAATATGCTCAGTTATAGAAATATAACTGGGTAAACAGCTGGGTAAAGCCACGTTCACCAATGTTTCAGCACACACTGACCCTTTCTGGCAGTAACCACTGGTCTGCCACTCCAGGTGGGGTTAGTCTTTCCTATTCCAACACTAAACACTTTGCTTAAAGACAATTTATAAAATAACTTGTGACTTTTACAATTATATAAAGGTCTTAAAAGGTAAGTGTAATGTAATGTAAGTACAAACTGTTGTTTGCTTTTCACAGAGCAGCCATAACTGTCAGTCAATGCGAAAAAAATCCAAGACAATAACACAAACACAGTGACACAAAAACTGCGCTGCAGTGTGTTAGCGCAGATTGGCTGAGATAGGATCGTACCGTCTGAACCCTGAGAGATGGTGCACGGGTGAATCTCTGGCCAACGGGACTAAAACCTGCAACCAGAGTAAAAGATCAGAGTTAGCCTCTTGACAGTAACCCTCCTGCATTCTTGGCAACCTTCCCTACGTACAGACAGCAGTGCGGAACAGACTGAGCCAGTTTCGCACTGATGTGAGCTGGACACCACTATGGCTGCTAACCATAACCCTAAAGTAAGGGTCTCCAATCCTGATCCTGGAGAACCACAGAGTTTCTTGGTTTTTATTTTCATATTAAAATCTGAGAAACTAACACTGGCCCATGAAACAATGTGAGGCAGCCTAATTCTGTGTTCATACAATGAGTTATTCGCTCGACCAGTGGCCAGAAGTCCATTAATTATCCATGAAGCTGAGCAACAGCCAGCAACCTGAGCACCGACCAGAAACCTGAGCAACTGGGCAACTCAGTGACAAAAGTTGCCAGAGAAATGTTGCCAAAGGCGTCGCCCTTCAACAGCCAATCAGTTTCGAGCATCCTGTTTCTGCAACCAATACAACACCATTTTGTGAATAATAGTTCCGCTCAGATTTACTCATGTACGCAATGAAAGAGTAAATAAAAACTTAAAGGACAAGTAGCAGACTATTTATAATACTTATGTATACAACTATAAATATGTGGCTTGTTCTACAAAACTCAGTCACACTGACACCAAAACACATTGAATTTACACCTCTAGAGAGCTGGCTATTGCTATCAATCTATCTCTCTCACTAGCTAAATAACTTCCACCATTGAGAGAGCTAGAGAGATCGCTAGCTTGTTAACTTGCGAGAGAGATTTATAGAGAGATTGCTAGCTATTTAGCTAGCTGTCTAAGGAGAGAAACTCACTAGGCAGCTAGATAGCTACAGAGAAAGAGATATATCGCTAGCTAGCTGGCGAGATAGCTGGAACAAATAATAATGCTCAGTGTCATGACCTAACTACAGAAACTAAATGATGGGCCATATGGCAAATATACACCTTGATACAGTGTGTAATGTTGTTATTTAAAAAAAAAAAAAAACTAGCTATGAGGACACAACTGGAAGCTTTTGCCCCTTTCTCAGCCTAGTACACTTGAGTGAACCATCAACCAAAACACTCGCTGTGTGAACATGGGGTAACTTGTGACCTGTGAGTTAACTGTATAATCAGCCAAGTGATCAGTTTAGTTAGTTAGGAAGTGATCAATTGAGTCACAACAAAAACCAGCAAGATACTATGGCTCTCCAGCGCCCTAAACTTTATAACATCAGAAAACATAATTGGTTGCCAGGAGAGAGGAAGCCGCTTGTCCGATTTAAAAAAGCTTATCCAGCTCAGTCCTTTATTCTTTACACCCAGCTGATTTACAGACAATCAGCCACTCTGCAACCATGCTACTCACGGGACTGGGAGTTCAGGGTTGCCTGGGGGACGAGAGGAGGGGCCAGAGAGCCGGATAAATGGAGCTTGGAGTGAGGAGAGAGCAAAGACGGAACAGGCAGAGAGAGGCTGGTGCCGATCTGAAAGGAGCAGAGGTAAATATTAGGAGGACCTGGGAAGGAGGTGTGGTGTCTCCTTGGTGACACATTTAATTAATTCCATTCATTTCACATGGCATAGCACGGGAGCTATCGTGCAGTGCTTCAGCTTTCATTTAAACAACTCAGGAAACTAATGAGAGCTGGAATAAAGGGATACTTTTCTGTTACACTGTAAGATTGTTCTCTTTTCTCTTTTGCATGAAGAAAAAGTCCCTCTGTGGTAGCCAAAAATAAAACTATGAGAACAAATTAAGTGGGGTATATAAAATAGGTCACCGTGCTCCGGTGACTTACATTGCTGATGAGCACACTGGTTCCAGGAGCCATGAAATTGGCCACTTGGGACAGGTCTCTCCCAATGCCAGAACCCCCACCTGCTAAAGCAAAAACCGCCACACACTAAATCCAACACAGGACGTGCTCATTTTCAACAACAGAAAAAAGGCTTCAACTGGCTTCACTAAAGCTACCGACTAACATCATGGCAGTACCCTTCTTCATAATTTTAATACTTAATTTCAGCATATTTGTTACTTTGCTCTTGGCTGCTAGTTAATGAACTACTCCCTGTAGGGAAAATTCAGGTCATTGAAGGCCAACACTGCAATGAACACTTTTTATGACGTACCACCCATGTGAACTAATTCAGAAAAACAGAAAGCAAAACATTTGAAAATAAAATAAAATAGAAACAAAAAACATTAAAATACCTTGATCATAATGGTAGTCCACTGCTGAAAAGTTTCGAGGAGGATTCTAGAATTTGTAAAAACAGTAAATGTGTTAATCACTGGCTAGGGAGTTTCCTGCCAGAGGTGTAAAATCCAGGTTCAGACAGTAAAAGTCATCCTCAGTATTTTGTTCCAATCACCTGCATTTGCTAATTAGCCCAATTCTTCAGCCAGGAGGTAAAACTAATTAGTTAAATTAGCTGGCTGAGTTCTTGGGTGGATGAAACACATGGCAGGACTTTTACTTTCTGATCCCTGGACTTTCCACCTGCCTCTTGAAAGTAAAATTAAAAGAGTACAAAAACAAAATGAAAGACTTTCCACTGGGAATATATAAACGTGGTTTAAATCACAATTTGCTATTTAAATTTACCATGCTCTGAAAACAATGGATCTATTCAATCATAACAAAGTATAACGTAACATAACGACAACGGTTGCATTCTAGCAACCGCCACTCAAGTTTCCATACTAGCCCACCTGCACGTGAAAACCGTTGTAGTTTCAATATAGCAACTTCCTTTTCTAAAGCACATAATGGCTTTGAAATTCATGGTTGAGATATTAATGGGTGCAGGTACCAACTGCATGTGACACTGCTAACGGCCACAGTCGGCACTGACAAAGTCTGGGCTTGATCCGAGACTGTGTGGCCATCCATCCATGCACTAGAATGGGGCCTTAACCAGAAGAGCCACTCAGCAGCCCCAAAAGGTTAATGTTTTAACAGAAAACAAATGTTTGTAAGGAAGAAGAAAAAAAAAACACTTCCACTAATTTGTGTCAACAATAAAGCCAATGAATCTAGGCCTAAGCAATTTTACTGATTTAATGATTCACTGACTGACCAATGAAAATAGATGGAATACAAACTGCTCAAACTGAAAAATTCTCACAAGAACAGAGTCAAGCTTCTGCTTGACGTGCTGCATCTTCAGCGACATGCGCGCCGTGCTGGCGAATCGATCCATAGCGGCTGCGGTGGGGTCCCTGAAGGCCGCCAGGTTAGACGTGGTCTGGAATGTTCTGGTGTCCGTTGAGCCAATCCTGTTCATCCCTTTCATACTCTCCAGTTCCATCTGGGTAACTGAGTTTAAACAAACAAAAATGCGATTTTGTTCATAAATGTTCAAAAAGCAGCAGCTCTATAGGACCGGTATCATTCCTTCCAACACACCTTTGTGGTCGTACAGATAGACGTGCACGGGCTGGTTCTGTCCAAAAGCGCAGAAAGCCACCATGTTCTCGTGCGGGTGGAAGGCCACGTCCCGCAGGGGTGTGGGGTAGCACAGCTCAGAGTACACGGCCACCTGGTCACCTGCATTCCCAGCAAGCACACGGCACTTCATTCAGCAACACATCCTGAGTTAAATAATCATTTCAACCCTTTGGACACCTGTAAAATCTCTGCACTTCACTGGTAATGCTAAAATAATCCATTTTAACCAATATTCAAAGCAAAATGCTTCTTTCATATTATTAGTTAGTCTCATGTTTTACTGCAAATTCATAGCAATCTTCAGGAGAATATTAAATGTTGAGTGGTCCTCAGTGGCCTGGATGCCTGGCCAGCCTTCCCAATGATACCCAGCCCTATTCACAATGCAGTTATTTGCATCAGAAATGTATGGGTGGCAATATTTTTTTTTAAATGTCAACATTCCAACATTACACATCATTCCAAAAGCAAAAATTTCTACACTGAAAATATCACGTGTGATGTAAAATGGCCACCATTAACAGTCAGTTGACAATAATGATTTTAAATATTTCAAACATAATTACATCAAATTCATTACATTAATTTTGTATTTGCTATAAAATACTGTAGGGTGGAACGCAAGACTCAAACCCTTCATGAACAATGAAGTTGATGAATGGGATAAATCCCTACCCATCTCACTATAAATCTGTTGGTCATTCATATTTCATTCAAGTAGGGTGGGGAAAAATATCCAAGCGATCAGAGAGGAAACCTCATCTCTACTGCTTGCGTGCTAGACGTGTCACAGAAATGAAATATACTGCCATACATTGAAAATACAATGATAAATATATTTCACAGTTATGTGATATTGAAACGATACATGGCAACATCTGAAATCAGTAGTAATTAGTAAATGTGTCCATATATTGTTGTTAAGTGTCGCAAAATCTTTACTGATCTTGATAATGCATTTTATCTAAACGTATTTGCAGTTTATAGTTCCCATTCTGTTAGAGTGGGTCCTGACCGGTCTCAGCGTTCCACACGTAGGCCATGCCGTCCTCGCTCCCGGAGAAGATGAAGCTCCCGCAGGGGCTGAAGGTGCTGTGAATGCGCTCCCGGTAGTTTGTTGCTCCAGTGTACTTCTGCACCGCCAGGCTGAAGGACACACACACGCGCACAAACACACACACACACACACACACACACACACACACACACGGACACAGTGTTAGGCTGCTCAGATTTATCGATCATACAGCAGGTATTACCAGATCCTGCCCTGAAATTGGTGCTGCTGGTTTCATTCTTCCCATGTAATCATAGACTGATTTAGCCCAGTGGGTTCATGGCCAGGCAGTGACATTAATTAATCAATTAACTGTCAGTTAGATAAAAACCCAGCAGTCCTACTGACCTCAGGGGCCAGATTTGAGTATTTAGGATGTACAGGGATTCATACAATTCATACCCCTAAGAAAACATAGGAAATATTTTTAATGAATATAATTGAATGTAAGTGTAAAAGATAACTATATGGTGAAGGTTGTTCTGGTAAATAAACCTGACAACGGAAGGACAACAGAAGGACAAAGGTGATTTCCCACAGAAATTAATTTCCATTTAAATAGATTCCCGCCCCAGAATATTCACATTCTCAGATCCATGACCCTCACGACGCTGTCCTTGGCCTGGATCAGCAGACGACGTCCATTGGGATGCACTTCCAGCGTACTGACAGGAATGCCCTTCAAATCCGCTTCCTCTATTTCCTATGGGAAAGAACAGCATTACTTCTCCAATTCTCAATAAATGCTATAGTGCATTTAGGCCTTCAGCACAAAGGATGCCAGAGTGGGGTAATTTATTCCCAAATGTAGGACTTTTTGAAATCCCTGGGGTTCCTTTCAGAGGAAACATGCACAGGACTCAATTCTTATCTTAGGGGAACATTTCACAAGCATTTGGCAACAATTTTCGATGTGCTCATACAGCAGACAACGTCACTGTCAGTTCAAGACAAGCTAATGGCCAAGTTAAATGATTTGGTCAAGCAGTATGCCATTGGAAAGCCATTGCACACATAATGGTCAGCTGAGAAGTGCATAGAGAGTTGATACCCTTTCAATGCCCCATCGACGGGTTGGGCTCTGGGGGGAATCTCCATCTACCGATGTGTTCCACGCGATTAGCAGCCCCACATTGTCCCCGGAGAACATCCGCAGCCCTGGGGGATGGAGACACAAGAGTGGTGACATCGCACTGACACGCATGTGAGACACACTCACCGTCCCTCTGGAAGAAATTCACCCCGGCGCTCACGCAACACATTGTGCTGCATAATTAGCACGCAGGCAGCCCAGTACAAACCATGCTCATTAACAATGGATGAATGACCCTGTGTGACCTGGTTGCCCTCCACTTCCTGACAATGTATGCTGGCCTTTGTTCCAACTATTCCCAAACTTAATTAATTTAATTATAGGTTCTTTACTAGAGTTTGTACATCCACGCTTTATGCATACACCACATGACCAAAAGTATGTAGACACCTGACATCCAACATCTCATCCAAAACTATGGGCATCAATACACAGTTTGTCCACCCTGTTATAGCAACATCCACTCTTTATACTAGATGTTGGACAATTGCTGCTTGGATTTGCTTCCAATCAGCCAGAAGAGCATTATTGAGGTCGGGCACTGATTGGGCGATTAGGCCTGGCTCGCAGTTGGCTTTCCAATTCATGCCAAAGGTGTTGGATGGGGTTGAGGTCAGGGCTCTGTGCAGGCCAGACAAGTTCTTCCACACCGGGCTCTGTGCAGGCCAGACAAGTTCTTACACACCAATCTCAAAACCATTTCTACATGGACCTCGCTGCATGCGGAGGGGCATTGTCATGCAGAAAAAGGAAGGGGCCTTCCCCAAACTGTTGGGGAAGCACAACATTGTCTAGAATGTGATTGTGTGCTGTAGCATTAAGATTTGCCTTCACTAAAACTAAGGGGCCTAGCCCAAACCATGAAAAACAGCCCTAGACCAAGAGGTGTCCAGATACTTTTGGTCACATAGTGTATTTAATAAAACACAGAACAATAGGACATAGTTTTAAACATAAATTGACACAATTTGTTTCGTGTTGCTTCAGTTAGCATTGCTTATTTGCTAGCTACAGGTAACAGAAAGATTAATACAAAAATCACAGATAGAATTAGACTGCAGTGTAGGTAGAATCCCTCCGGACAAAGACGACATCAGCGTCATAATAACACAAAGCAGACAACATTCCCCAATTGACCTGCATTTAAATGAGACTACATTTGCCTTTGATTTACTATACCACTGCTCCTTGTCATCTCTCAAATGAGTGTTTTTAGGTTCCTTATATTGTAAATAATAATATACAATTATACAATACAGAAGCCCAAGGGACTCTGGTAGTACGTGGACCGATCAGATGAAGTGGCTAAATTCCATACCATCTGCATCGAAGCACAGGCAGTTGATAAAGCTCTTGTGCCCCTCGAACTCCTGCAGCAGCTGGCCATTGACGTCGCGGACTTCAACGTCCCAAACGCGTACCAGGCAGTCGTAGCCTCCAGTCACTACCAGGTTCTGGGCGGAGGGGTGGTACTGAGCGCAGTACACGAAGGAGGGGTGGGGCAGGACCTTCTGGGCGATCCGATCTAGCCTTTCCACGTTCCACATTCTGGGAAAGCAGGAGGCTCATGAGGTACATCACATGGGATGAGGAAGGTCCTTTAAAAGAGCTTGAGGCCTGCTTTACACTGGCCAATTTGTATTTGTTATTCTGTTTTTTGGCCTGAATCCCTGCCATTTTTTTGCTGGAAATTTTAGTTTTTAGTGGAAGGTTTCACACAGAAGCATCATTCTGATCAAAAACGCAACCAAATTCATTTGGATTATGTGCAATATATCTAGACTTCAAAAAGACTTCAAAAAACAAATAAATACCAATGCCCTCTTTTGGACATGCATAATATCAATACCCAATAAATGACCCCAGTGCAACTAAGCATTAATTTCAGCAGCAATATATTTTAAGAACATGATTCGTATTTTCGACTTTTACATGTAGAGTGGACCCCAGTCTATAGCAGGAATAGTCTAATTTGTATTATAAACCTGACCTGACATGAGATAATCCCACCCAACTTGGGGGCGTGCTTCGCAGCAGTAACAGCGTGTGAATCTACAGACAGTGTCTGTGTATGAGGATCCAACAGTAACAGCGTGTGAATCTACAGATAGTGTCTGTTTATGAGGGTTCAGCAGTAACAGCGTGTGAATCTACAGATAGTGTCTGTGTATGAGGGTCCAACAGTAACAGCGTGTGAATCTAGAGATAGTGTCTATGTATGAGGGTCCAGCAGTAACAGCGTGTGAATCTAGAGATAGTACTGTATCTGTGTATGAGGGTCCAACAGTAACAGCGTGTGAATCTAGAGATAGTACTGTATCTGTGTATGAAGGTCCAACAGTAACAGCGTGTGAATCTAGAGATAGTGTCTGTGTATGAGGGTCCAGCAGTAACAGCGTGTGAATCTACAGATAGTGTCTGCGTATGAGGGTCCAGCAGTAACAGTGTGTGAATCTTTACCGGACAGTCCCGTCGGAGGAGGCTGACAGCAGACTGCTGTTGTCCCTGGACCAGCAGAGATCATACACGATGCTGAGGTGGCCGTTGAAAGCAGACAGAACTTTGCCAGATGGGATCTCATACACTGGAAAAAAGGGCAAGGAGTGTTAAACAGCTAATCTAGTGCACACTACATATACATCTGAATCCAGATAGCTGACTAGCAAAGTAAGAGTGTTTAAAAAATAAATTTAAAATACACAAACCATTAACATACAGTAATGCTGCTGATGTTTTAAGAAAAAACAAGCCTTTCATTTCAAATGAAACTCAAGACAATTGAAATGATGATTCCAGAACATTCTGAGCATACATAATTTTCACTCAATCACCAAACTGTCACTGAAAATTATGAGACAGTTACACAGTGAACGCAAATCTGACTGGCTTTTTCATATCTATTTTTATTCTTTTTTGTTTGCCTATTCATGTGTGAGACCAAACTTTGTGGTCAATCACAGGGGCGACAACAGCTTGGCTGAAAGCTAATCTGATTGGGTTAGTGTCTGCTTTCATTTTGTTTTCTTGGTGCTTTTTGTTTGGCCATTCATTTGTAAGTAAACAAATGACAAAATGGTATTCAGCATAGCACTGAGGTGGCCTGATGCTGCTCCAGTCTTGGCCTAGTGTTGTCTCAGTGCTGGCCCAGTGTTGAGATACGCACCGATGATTGGAAAGGCATCCCGGTCGACGCAGGCTGCAGCAAGGGCTCTGCCATCGGGCGAGAAGCGCAGGGTGAAGCAGCCCATCTGGCCCCCGCGGAACGTCAGCATGGACTTGTTGGGAATGCGGCACACCTGTGGGACCAAACCCGAGTGACTGAGGGATTGCGCCTCACTCCTACAGTCTCTATTAGGCAAAACTCTTTTAACAACTTTAATCATAAATGAATGATTTTAGATTTAAAAAATACAAAAAATAAAACAAAAAATAAAAAAATCTAATATCCTGTCTTCACACTGTGCCCAATTATAGCACATGGCTTACTTTAAAAAACTAAAACCAATTTTATTCACATTTTATATTTTTGATGTATAGCAATGCTATAAAAATGCATTTTCTAATCTGCATAAACCTACTGAACAGCACTTTAAGGCAAAACCAAAACACTTTCACATCCCTGAATGTTCCAAATTCAAAGTCAAGCACTTCCTAGGATTTAAATGAATTTTTGTGTTATGATTCGCTGGCTTTTTAGCATTGTATTTAATAATACTATGTCTCCTGCATGACTATGAAGCTGGTAAGCCTATAATAGATATTGGATATCACATTAGATACTGGCTGACCTGTCCGGGCACCCTGCTCCACTTCAGGACGGGGGCTTTGCTGTCGGCCGGCTGGCCGTCGCTCTTCCTGACAAGCTCACTCTGGAGCTCACTGTAGGAGGTGCTGCCCCGCTCCTGCTGCAGGGCCATCATGGACCGCATGCTGGGGTCCACCTATGGGGCGGAGACATCGTTACACCCACCCCCTTCCCAGCCGCTGCAAGAGCTCAGGGACAAGTTACACACTGAACTGACTCTTTAGGTTATTGTTTTGACTTAATTCAAGCCATGACCTGAAAAACTAAAAGAGAGGTGGAAAAAAGGTCACATAAATATCCAAGCTCTAAAATAGAGAGGTTGTCCCTCCTTCACATGGTGTGGTAGGCTTTGTGTCCTTTCACCCAAGGATTTTAGAGTGCTATTGGGGGAAAGGGCAGGGGGAGAAGGAAGGAGGACAAGCTCACATGTTCAGGTGGCTTGAGGCCCTTGACAGTGACGTAGAGCGTGGAGGCGTATCTGTTCCTGGGGAAACGCCTCCACCACTCCACCACCTCCACCGTGTGCGGGACCTTCCTGACGTGGGGTGGCGGACAGTACAGCTGCAGCCTCAGCCTGCTGTCCACATTCAACACCCCGTTCGTGCCCACGAGCTGCCGGACGAGAGTGAAGCCAGAGTTCACGATGTGAAACTGCACCGCGTCAATCCTCAACACATCAGGCATGTATTACTTCATGTACGCAGAACCTCGCAGGTACATGAAGTGTTTTCTTAAACGCTATTCAAGATTTAGCGCAAAATGCTTATTGCGCAATACCTTCAGGAACGCCCATGCGATTTTGCGGAAGCCCCGTTCGTGGTAGTCGACTTCAACATTTGCCCGTGCTTCATCCATACTTATAAAATCAAGGACCTAGAACATGTCGAAAGTATTATTAAATGATAAAGGCGGGAAGGGAGATGAAATTTGAACATCTTTGAGTAAGGAAGTACAGTACAGTGGAAGGGCTTCAAAGAGCCCACCATCTGATTTGCGTATAGAGCATCGGCAGAAATACCGTCTCTCGTCCATTCGGCTCCTCACCTCGAAAAACAGCATCACTCTGGGGCTTTTGCTGTCGTCCTGGAGGAAATAGCCAAATCGCTCATTAAAGATGATCTGCTCCTCCCACTCAGGGATGGTCGATTTATGCTTCCTGAAGTCAAACGGCTGGGTCATGATGGGAAGGACGTGGTCCACAGTCTCCTGCTCGTAAAACGAGGAGACGGGCCGATGGCTGAGGAAACCAACAGCAGGAACAGAGAATTACTCGCATAAAATATTTTTGATAGGACTTTCTATGAGACTTTCAAAGACAGCTATAATCCTTCATGTCTGCCACATGGCACATGGCACACCTTCATAAGCACTACAATACCCATAAAACTTCTGGCAGGCTAAAAACATATAAGGTAAGTCACATTCTTTTCTAACACATTGAACATGGTACCCATAGTTTTCCATATGGCTAATTATCTCGAACATTTCCTATGAAGGCAGGGTTTTTCCTGCATAGAGAATTGCGTGGCGGCCTCCTCCGTCAAATTTCGTGCCGCCTCCAGCTCTCGACAAAACTCTGACGGGTGTCTTCATGAAAAACACGTTTATTCTGTGAAAACAACGATTCTATCGAGAAAACTGGTTCATTCTCGTTTTATACAATACAATTAGCACCGATTTTGGACATTTTTGTCATTACATTATTTAATAAAACTGCATGAAACCATAAGTCAATCAAATTCTTCTCCCTAGCACTGTCTTACTTTTTAAAATGTTGCGGTCTCGCAGTGTAGACATAGCGTTTCTCCAAGACCCTCTGAAACCGGGTTTGAATGCCAGCTAGCTTTATGATAAGTTCGCCGTCACTTGTCACCTAGCCAATATTAAAATTCTGGGTTTTAGGTCAGAATGGTCTCACGGCATGCTTGCTATCCCGGCTAGCTAGCTAGCTAGCTAACTAACTATTGAATTGTTACAAAACAGCGGTTACTACAAATGCAATCGTTTACAGAGATACGCATGAAAATGCGCCCCGGAGCCATGACTTAAATATGGTACGCCTATTCTACTGTCCAAATAAGGGACGATTCTGTATTTTGCTGGATGGTTGGCATTCCTAAATTAACCCAGTAACTAGAATCGCGATTCAACGTTGCCATCAATTGCGAAATTGGACACTGAAAATGGGAGGGGACGTAACAACAATTCAAAATCGAAAGAATAATGTTGCTGTTTTAACTGCTGAATGCTGGATTTTGTAGCGCATTGATTTTAGAACTGTTAAAACGCCTGAGGTGTCCCTTTACTGAGAAATAATACCCACCCTTCGGACCAATCAGAATCGAGTATTCAGCCAAGTCGTTGTATAAAAAGTAATAATTCATGTTACTGACGAGATGTGGTAAATTTGTCTGGTCTGAAATTAGTGCACAACCACAAGAAGGCTCCAGTGAACTGTAAATGAAAACAAAACAACTTGTTATATTTGATTTGATGCTAAACAACTTTGTTGTTTGTTAACTGTGTAAATTAACACACAAGCTTTTATGTTGTATTTAATGTTGAACAGGGCATCTTTATTTATTTTAATAAAATATGCTTTAACGTGATAATTGTCATTTTCTTCAATCATAATTATTAGAACTCCTAAAATATGTTGCTTGTAAAAAGTGTTTGCTTGAGCCAGTTGAAGGCATGGTACACATGCACATGTTTGCACGCATAAGCGTATATTTTGGGGAGACGTAGGGGATGCGTCCCCTTCAATATTTAGAACATAAAATGAATCCCCCTATTTTGTGTATTCCTTTACATAAAGACATTTCCACCATAAATTGGTGCAGAAAAGGCACAAATTGGCGCATAAAAATTCACCAGAATGCAGGAAATTAAATGTTTGACGCTCAAAATTTCCTGGGGGAGGACCCCCACACCCCCCACTTAATGTGCCTCTACACCACCTCCGCCTCATTTTGAGCCAGGGAAAACCCTGTGAAGGGTCTGACGAAACAGTTCATAAAACCTTAAAATATTTTTTCCAACCAACCTAAATTCTCATAGAGCCACTTTGTCACCACCAATATCAAGTGACATAGCCCCGACATCCTGATTTGGTACAGCAAATTTGTGATGTGGGTGGGGACACAGCATACTCAGAGACAGTCACTGTCAGCATGTTTCTGTGAATGTTTATGTAGTGCTTGCAGCAATGTCACATTACAATGTATGTTTAGGGAATGGAATTTGTCTGACTGGAAGAGCCCAGTAAGCAAGCACCCCAAGCAAATATTTCCCAGACCTTGTAAGACACCTACCGGAATTAAACTGGAAATTTGTACCAACTCATGAGCTACTAAACATTGTTGTGTGATGACTGACTTTAGGGAAGTCCAGTGTTTCCCCCTGCATAGAGGTAGTAGCAGCGCAGCGCCACTGCTGAATTGCTGGCGCTGCTGTTGGATATTTTTTTTAAGCTATGCTTACGGACAAATGGGTCTAATGGCTCAGAATAAATTTGTTGAAACAAACGAGTAAAGCTGTGGCCAATATTATCTTGCACAGCATATATTTCCCCGACACGATGATCAGCAGAACATTCATCTTTTGCCATATTGTTCACATTCAGACATGAAACTTGTGTAAATGTTTACTTTTGCTCATTTGTGACTTGTAATATGTAACGTCTTTGGTCATAATTAGTTCTTTCAGGGAGCATTATGAAAGTTTCTTGCAATGTTGTTCGCTACTTCAAATCATCCGTACTGAGTGGCAAACACATATGAGTGCTGGATGACTGACTTCAAGGTTCCAGATGCTGGCACGAACATCGGTGAATCAACATTTTTTTGGCTGATATAGGCAATGGTCACAGCTCAGAAGTAACAATCAAAGCACTTTTATCTGAACAATGCCACCAAAAGTAGCAGAGTGAACACCGTGTCCCCTGTTCACAGGAAGGCAACGGGAAACCCTTACCTGTCCTCCTTCTTCACGTACTGGCCCGTGTTCTCGTCGATGACATGGACCTTGACCATAGGGTGGGACACCATCAGGTCCGTCTTCAGCCGGTCGGTCCTGTGGATGTAGACTCCCAGAACCAGGCTGTCATCGAAGGCAGGCTTCACGGGGCCGTCCGGCTCCTCGTCGCTCTCCGCCCTCACCTCTGAGGCCAGGGACAGACACACAGACAGACTGGTATACCGAATGAGACAAGTTTCACTCTCCCCACTTCCTGTGCTCAGCTGGACAGATGGGTAGACAATGGGAGACAGAATTTATATGATCGCTGGACACAGCAACAGCGGGCTCTGATCTGAATGTCCACAGAGTTAAAACAGTTAAAACAAAAAATTAATTGAAGAAAACAGATAAACAGATAAAACTAATAAAAATAATTAGGTCTATATGTTTATGGTTGTATGATGATCACAACAGCCCAACATTTACAATCTTCAAAAGCATGCCATCTCCCTTCAATAGCTACCTGCTACAGCTTGCATTAAGTTAACAACCTTTGTACTAGTCTAGAGGGTAGCAAATGGAACAACTGCACTATATTTCACCACTGCAGCCAAGTACTAAATTGTCTACTTTATCTCAGATTATGTTAATTTGTCTAGTTACTGTTTTTCCCCTAAAATGGGGGGTGGGCTATGTATAAAAAGGACATCCAACACCAAAGCAAAGCATTTTTATTTAGTTTTTTTTCCCCAAATAGCATTTTCAAAATAACAGGACAAGGGCAGCAGTTTCCTCACAGAGGACATTATTCAAATACTTACGCACTGCAATGTGTGTGACATACACACGCTCTCTCACACACTCACACGCACACGCACGCACACACACACACACACACACACACAGACACACAGTTCCTTCCCTACGCAGCTGCTTGTGCATATTCAGTATGCGCTACATACCTTTTTTTTGTTTCTTCTTCTTTTTCCCATGGTGTTTTGGTGTTTCCTCCCTCTCCTCTGCCCCCTCCGTCTCTGCTGATGGTTTGCTCAGTCCCTCTCTCTCCGTGTCAGGGAAAGCCTTTGATTTCGCATTTGGTTTGCTCTCCTCAGCCTGGACGCCCTGCTTCTCAATGAATGACTCTGGACTGCAAGAAGGGGACAAAACAAAAATAATCAAATCTAGGAAAGGTACCACCACCATTCCTCCTTGAACCAAAGGCAATCTTTTGACCAGGTTTCATCAGTCTGTTACTTATTTCAGTTTGTCTGCCCAAAGAGCACATGGGGTGGGGTTTTTTTTTTGTTTAGAATTGAAATGTTGCTATAAGACAGAGGACCGTGCTTTATAAAGTACTGTGGTAATGAGCAGGAAACCCTCAGCATCAGAGTTCACCATTCCATCTTCCCCTAATGGATAGTGAGGTTTATTAAATCCCATCAAGTCCCACATTCAATGCAATGGAAATGTACACCACAAATAATCAAGAAGAAAATTAAACAAGTGTTAAATTTAAGTTACTTACATGCTCTTGCTTGCAGTATGTAAGGAACTGCCCAATGGCCAATGCTGTGTAACTAAGAATGAGTCAAAAACTGTTCCAAGGTAACTGGCTATAACCAGCTAAACTCTCCCTCCTGTAGCTATACATGCAGCTATACTAAATATAAACATAATGAAAAGAAAAACGTGCTCAATTGTGTTGGTTAAAGACAAAGAACATGGCTGTTCAATCAGTGCCAAAATACATAAAAAATCTATTTCCACATGGTGGCAGTTGTTGATGTGTATTTAAAAAATGCAAGCAAATTCCTGTAAATCTCAGATACAACAGTTAAGCATCAGCTGCACATTTAAATAAGCAATCAAACTTTTAAACATACCCTCTGATCCACAAATATTAAATATCATAATATTAACTGCAGAAGATAACACTGAGATTTATGTTTAATGTCAAATTTATGTAAGTTGTGTCTGTATTACCCAGCTTCCCCCTCTGCCTCGCGTGACCTCAGCTTCTTCCTTTTCTTTTTTCCGACCTCGTTGTTCAGGACTGTCCGCTGCTCAGTATCACTCGTCCTCTCAGCCGTCCTTCTGTGCGACGTCTCCCTGACCGCATTCTCCTCCCGCTCTGCAATTCGCTGCTGGTACTCCTGCAGGAGCTCGTCCTCTGGCTCCAGCTCCGCCGCCTGACCCCTGGCGTCCTCCACCCCTTTTTTCCGCCCCTTCTTGTGCCTCCCCGCCTTCTTCCCGAGGCCTTCCCCCTCTGGGGTGGCTTTGGGCTCGGCTTTTGGCTTGAGCTCTGGCATATTCCCAGCATCCTCCGCTTCGTCCTGGCCTATGCGACGGGGAGCGTGCTCCAGAAGGGGCGGCTCCGGCAGTGCCCTCGTGCTCTTCTTCCGGATTTTGGAGCGCTTGGACCCCTCCGCGGTCGGGTGGCCGTTGTTGGCCTTCTCGGCCAGCTCCCTCTCCCGCTGTCTGTTCTTGGTGTAGCGGGGGCTGCCCTCCTCGGGCCGGTACGTGTTGTTGAAGACCGTCTCGTCATCTTCGGCAGATTTGGAGAGGTCCAAGTTTTTCTTCAAGGTCTCAAGCTGAGAGAGGATGAAAACCAGACAAACTTTGTGATCACGTGTAACAGAAAATCACTAAATGTTTGTGTAAAAAATGTTCAAAATCAATGCGCCTAGCCAATTCAGACACTCTGTTGAACTGGACCCAAACTGGATCCAAAGAACGCAGAGAACATTGGATAGCAGGACTTCACAGGACTTTAGACTAAGAACAATAGTACAATGTACAGGCTGTAAGTGACAAAAATGTTTTTTCGAAAAAGAATTTGCATCACTTTGCATAAGAGCACCTGCTATTTCCCCAATTAGCCTAGCATGCATGTGGACTGTCAGAGCAGTGGTGTCAAACTCGTGCCATGGAGGGCCGTGTGTATGCAGGTTTTCATTCCAGCCTCAGATCTTGATTATATAATTAGTTAAATTATTTGCTGAATTAGGGATGCAGGTTTGTGCACAATGGTGACCCGACGTCTATGGTGACCCGCATTGTCTAAATACAAATTTTCTTATATTCTGTGCTTCAATGCAGTTAAACGCATATGGCTGAATGAGTAATTGGACTCAATTAAGGCAGCATTAATTGGTTGGAATGAAAACCTGCATACACACGGCCCTCCATGGCACGAGTTTGACACCACTGTGTCAGAGGAAACCCACAAGGACACAGGAAAAACAAGCACACAGAAAGGCCCTGACTAGGACTCTAGCCTGAAACTCTCTTGTTGTGAGGCGACAGTGCTATCCACTGCAACACCATGCCACCCCAGATGGAATATATCGCCGTGTACCTGGCATGGTGATCTTTTGGACAAAATGGGAGTCATGTGAAAGTGTTACTTACAACTATGTTCTCTTCCGGTCTGGTGTCCTTCTTCCTTGACTTTTTCTTCTCGGAAGGGGGGTCTGTGTACCTCTTTAAAACCTCATCAAAGAGGGCCTTTGTCTTCACTTTGGCTTCACTCTCCCCTAGAAAAAAAGAAATACAGTTTCTTAAGTTTATGTATAGGCTAAATGTTATCACAAATTGACTTGTATTACTCCTCTCGTTCATGCAAATAACTTTTATATTATTATGATGTTATCTTCAATGCCTGTGATCTGATTCTTCTGCACGTACCTAGTTCTGATGCCTTTTATAGCACATGCAAATGTGCAAATATTTAATTGGCTTGCTGCTACCATGTTTAGGAGCATGGGCATCTTTAACTTCGCAATTCAGGCAGATGTCTTTAGCTCCTCTGAGGAGCAATTATCAGAGTCCATGGACCTACAGTTGATGATTTTTGCTGGACAGTTCACATAGTGTCCAGTATTTTTTGTGGTGGCCACTGGCCTGCATGAAAGACAGTGACTGTGTACAGTTTTGAATGATTTATCTCATAATATCACATTAATTTCAAATAAGCTGTTTGATTGCTAAAGTCAGGATTGTATAATAGTTTGATGACAGCTATCTAATTTGTAGACGTCATGGATGTATGAAATCCCCCAAGGCTGCAAAACTCCTTCACTCACCGGCTGGCATCCTCAAACACTGAAAAGATCATGCTGCAGTAGTATCCATTCAAAGCCAATTTCTGCTGAAATTAAAAAGGGTAATTACTCGAAATTATATAAGTATCATTTAAAATAAACAGAAAATGTAATCACATCATGTCAGTCATGTTCCACTGAGGTATATCCATCATAAACAAAAAGACAACACTGTAATGTATACAGGCAGAAAAGAAGTATTGACAACTAAGTCAAAATTCATTTCAATAGCTTGATAAACAGGGCACATTTTGCAGCTGTGTTCAACTTATCATGAAGTAACTGCCAAATGATTTTCGATGTCATACGCAGCAAATTTAAGAGTAACTATGAAAGTTTTTTTAATCCTTTTTTAAAAATCTGTTCATGTGCGGTGAAAGACAACTTTTTAAATAGTTTAGATTATCCAAGGTGCCCAAACTTCCATTTTCCCAGTACAGAATAGGGGTCTGTCTGCTCTCCAACAGTTCAGAATCTTTAAGGTAGGCACCAGTAAACCGTGAGAGATTAATGTAGTGGTAACCAACCCTGTTCCTGGAAGTCTACTGTCCTGTAGGTTTTCATTCCAACTGTAACAAATCACACCTCATTCAACAGCTAGAGATCTTGTTGAGCTGATAATTAGTACAGTCAGGTGTGCTAAACTAGGGTTGAAATGAAAACCGACATGATGGTAGATCTCCAGGATCAGGGTTGGTTACTACTGGATTAAAAGGTTGCAAGTGCATTTAAAAAACATATTACACACCTTCTGTTGGTATTCCAAGGAAATGTTACTAATTGTATCTGAAACTTCAATTTTAACCAACGTAGCAATGATGGATAATAAACAAATTAATTAATTACGATACTTGTTTTAATGATATGGTATTCATACTGTATATAATCTAATATATCAAGACGCTTATTTTAACATAACGTTAGTACGACACGCGTGTGTTTGCATATTTGTATTTTCATAGGTGGCGTTTGATTGCGTCACTTCCTATTGTTATCTTCATTCTTTAATAAAAACGCACATGCTTAGTCAGCAGTAGGCAATCAAACCGGCTAGAATATTTCCTTCCAATTGCGACATTCAGAATTTCTAGTTATGAGTTATCAAATTAGCTAAGTAAACTAGCGAACGACAAAGTAATTTCATTTTTCAATGCAATCTCATCTTCCAGGCTTGCTGTCTATCAATAGTTACCGAAGTTACTTCGTCGGCTAGGCTAGCTAGATCTATCTTTTACTCAGATTTTTTGTTTGCTAGAGCTGGCTGGCTAGCGGGTTGGCTTGCCTGACATCAACGCGGTAACGAAAAAATCAAGATTAGCTATACACTGAACCATTAGCATAACTTTTTGCATTATTTTTTTCCTGATTGCACCTAGCTATACAAGTTGTAGGTCCAAGAAACCATTAATCTAGTGTAATGTACGTCATTGCCCGTGTGCATCACTAATTAAATAGCCAGTTGAGTTAGTCTAATAAATAAAAAAGGGAACCACTACTTTTCCTGGGACATGATGCTAGCAAGGTTTCTAAGTGACACATACCTGGCTGAACTGCACCCCATCGTATATCGTTACGTATGGACAGTTAAATATCACTACATATAGATACTAGTGATTAAGTCACTAAGAGTAAATTTTCTATGTTAACTGTAGCTGGTTAGCTATCAGAACCGTTACGATGGTTTCTCGAACAACAACATGGCAAACACCAGTCCTTCTTCGTGACGTTTTAGCAAACACTTCAATTCCACCAATAAGAAAGCGGGAAATCCAGAAGGAATAATCCTGTGTTTTCGGGTCTGCCCACTGATCTCGGGATCTGTGTTTGCTGGTTACTGCCTGGCGATCGATGATCTATCTCATCGTATTGTGTGCACCGAACGTTCTAATTTTTTTAGTTCCGTGATTGTGTGATTCATCCTGAACTGACATAGTGACAGCGAAGTAAAATCTGTGAACAAGTAGCCTAAGTGCGTTGTATCGCTATACACAACACTTTAGCTGCTCTTGGCCAGTGCACTATTCACAAACGATGTTAAGGTTTCTTAAACGTTGAAAGAAGTCAGGTAGGCTAACATTATTTGATTGGAATGTTGAATATTGAATATTGACACACTGGTTGAAGTTCCAAATGATATAACCAACAGTTTTGTTTGATTAATATCGCATATTAATTAAACAAAACTGTTGGTTATGTCATTTGGAACTTCAACCAGTGTGTCAATATGACTCAATCCTGAAACATGATTATTGGATTCAGGCGAATAGATACACTCAACTTTGAATGACCATACAGAAACTACAAACTAGTTCTAATCCGTTTACTTCAGCTTACTTTATTGTAAACCACAGCCCTCTGCCCAGGCTAACTACCAGAACATCACCACCACCAGTGTCCATATTCAGTTATTTAGCCTAATGATTAATAATTATGCCTACTAGAATAGAATAGCTTTATTTTCCCAGCGGAAACAGATGACGTAGCCCACATGCAATAAATAAATAAACTATTTGCATATAGTCTAAATTACATTAAGAAATACAATAACATAAATAGCTTTTAGAGATTCTTCAAATACATATTGCAAATGAGAAAATAAGAATTATATTAAGGAAATTCTAATAAAGGGGTGCACAACAAGGCCCCGTTGTTTCAGCATTTTGTGTCAATTTCTGCGCTTAATTATTTAATTGGCTTAATTGTAATTTGATCTGACATTTATATAAGCATTAGCTATAGCCACAGCCTGTAAGTGTATCCTGAATATTTTATTGTCCTACTGTCTACACAAGTGAACCAGTGTAGTTTATAGAGCTATCAGAAAACTAAAGCTAAGGTAGGCCTAGTTGGTTGCCCTGTTGCCTCCCTGATATGGCAGTGTTTTGAAAACCTTGGACCCTCCACTCTTCAGATATGGTGCCACTTATATCAAATAAGAATCAGAAAATGTGGCTGTGCTTGCAAAATGGTCTGAAAATGAAACTGATGAAAGATTGACCATGTCCTCAGTTTATAACCAAATATTATATGAACTTATAAGTATTACGTATTTTGCAAGTCAAAAGCCCTTTGTAACTTGGGTGCAAATTGAAAAATGGAAAGTGGTATAATAAAACTCTAAACAATGATTTATGTACATTAAAAAATATAAATTCAGACTTATCCAAATCTGATTTTTTCTTGCAGCATATGAGGTGGAATCATGTGAAAAGCTACATGATATCAAAATTTGCCAGATAAGTACACATGCACTGACCAATGTCACGGTGAAATTCCTTTTAAGATTAATGAATTGCCAAAAAATCCAGGTAGTGATATGCCTAATATTATATCACCAGATGATCTAGATTTAATTAAAAGTGGAAGATGGTTAAATGACCAAATAATTGATTCATACTTGGACCTCCTGAAAAAAAACTTAAGAGAGAATTATGTATTCATGGTCCCTTCAACGTTTGTCAGCCAGAACTTGAATTGTTCATTTTGTGAAAATATAGAGGTTCTCCCAAACATTTCTAAAAGTCACAGAAACTGGTGGTGCTTTGAAAACATTATAATTCCTTTAAATATTAGATCTACTCATTGGGCTGTGATAATCATTGAAATGCAAAACATAAAAGACAAAGAAAATAATATTACCAATGAAGTGAAAATTCTTGATTCATTAAAAACATATGGAAATTATATGATTACTTTGCTTTTCTCTCTTCAAAAATATTTGGCATTATTTTGCACAGTTGTGAAGTTATCACTAAATTATGAATTCTCCCACAACTGCCCACATTTCCACAAGCAACTAGATGCATGCAGCTGTGGATTGTATGTGTGCTTTTTCACAAAAATGTTTTTGTTTGGTCGGAATATTAACAAAATTTTCAACACAGATATGAGGACATATCTGCACTATGAATTAAGCCAACAAGTTTTGCCTTTGTAAGTCACACAAAAAATGTCACTACAAAAATTCTGTTCACTGATTATTGTTATTGCTTAATGTGAAGCCCAGTTGTACTTTACATCCTGTTACAAGTCCAGGTGTCCAATACTGGCTGTTTACTTCCATGAAATATATCATGACTAATGACTATGTGTGTCATATTCTGAATTCATAAAGAGATTTTAATTCATTCAAGACTGTTTGACTCGTATGCATTCAACAGTACTAGCAGAAGATAGGAATACACTATTTGCTGATAAATTGCATGGTTAAACCCCAGCCACATTTTCTGTGACGCTTATTTGATATAAGTGGCACCATATCTGAAGAGTGGAGGGTCCAAGGTTTTCGAAACACACCCGTATCATTGAGACAATATGTCCAGGGGAGGCAGCAGAGCCTGATATAGAGGGTATGCACATGACGTCACCGCAGGCGAAAGTTCTGCGGTTACACCCACTGAGTGGCAGAAAAACTATGAGTGACAGCGTTAGCATTCAGCTTGAATGCCGCGAAGACACAAAAAAACATCTAAAATGCTAAAGAGCTGTTGTGCGATTGACTGTACAAATAGATTCAATAAGAAATCGGAGCTATCTTTTTACAGACTGCCGAAGGCTAAATGTATCTTTATTTGGTTTTTAAACTATTTACATTTAAAACTCGAATCCTTTTAAAAGGCAAAAAGGAACAAGGCACATTTAAACACAGTCAGTTCACCAAAATCACTCAATCACAACAGAACAACTACACAAGAAATGAAACCAAGTCTACAAAATAAGAAAACAGTCAAAGAAAGAAAAACACGGTTTTTTAATGTTTTCCCTGCACATTTGATCCTGCTTTTAACCAGAAACTCGTTTTAAGTAAAGCTTCACAAAATTGGAAAAAGACTGTAGGCTATATGCCGACCTGGGCCAATCGTTGGCAAATGAGTGTGGGAGGGAAAACGGGAACATAACTCAATCAGCATCTACAGTTACTTGTGGCACGTGGCAACCCACGGTACAGGTAAATTGTTTCATAAGGTCCATGTTGTCTTTGTCTGAGGCTACAGCAGGTGTGGGAAGGCGTTAGTAGAACTGCAAAGTAGAGCAAATCGATGGTGTTTTGTTCTGTGGAAACATTTTTTAAATATCAGAGGACACGTTATTTGTATGAAAAACGCAGACAAGGTTTGAGCAAATTTATTTTTATTAATTTATTGTTTATGATGCATAATAAAGAAGACAGATGAACACGGAATAACCGCGACGTTATACTACGGAATAACATTTTGGTATCCGCGATTTATCTAAGAATATCCCAGAATAGTCGTCTTTTCATTTTTCCCCCTTTTTTGGCGTTGAAAACTAAACAGGAAACGTTACTAAAATTGTTCTGTAAAACTCGTTTTCTTCCGTTCCGGTAGGATTTATGGTTGAGCTTAAAATAACATTAGCTTACTTTACTCCCAGTTTCTTAGTACTCGATAATGTTAAAATTGAGTTAACAGTGATATTAGTCTAAGTTATCGTTTATTATGGGAACAGCACTGTGTGAACGATGCGCTCAGTTGGTAGAAGACTTAAGTGCATATGTGCGAAGACTGTCCAGAGAAATAGTTGAAAAGATCAAAGAGTGTATCCAAGCCATTGCCCAGTGTTGTTGCATGAGGAGAAAGGGAAAAGGTACAATTCCGAGGACGTCTTATAAGCCCTTGGTTCAGGAGCATGAAAGGCTGGCGGCCCAGGAACTGGTGCAGCACTTGGGCTCAGGTAAGTTATGTTGGTAGAATAGGAGCCACACCGATAGACAGCAGCTGTAGGCTATTTGCGCTACTTCGTTGTTCCCGCAGTAGCGTACTCTCTTAAAACACCTTCTGTACACGTCGTGATCTAGTTGTTCGTTTAACAAAGAGTTATTAAAAAAGTATAGTTAAGCAACCCGTTTTTTATTTATCTGTTTCCTGTTCCCTATCGCTGAAGGCATTTGCAGTTTCTAAACTCATGAACATTTTCACAAAAACACTGACAGTGCTTTTAAAGGAATGCACCAGTTGTTGCCAAAAAGTAGGCCTATACAATGCATATGCTAGGGTAGAATATTTGTCATTAATGAACGGTAGGAAGAAGTCTCAACCTAAGCTGTTTTGGGTGGATTAAGGCCACAGATTTGGGTAAATACATTTGCTTGGTATTGATTCTGCAGTTTTGCTGATAAAGTCTGTTTTTGTCAGGTAGTGAATCTGTACTGCTTGGGAATGATTGTCTTCAAGCACTGAACACGTTGGCAGTGTCTGAGAATAATGAGCTACAACAGTCTGCTGCAGTTTACCTCCTACACCTCAGTGAACATTGTAAGTATGATTTTGGAGTGGAGTGCCCTCTAGTTCAAACCACACATTTTTGTTCAGGTTCAAGTCTGGCTGGGTTGTGGTTAGTTACCATTTTTTGGCTGATTTTGAGGTATGGTCTGGGATCATGGCCTTGCTGAAAGATACATTTGCGGCCTTTGTAGCAGAGGGAATCAAGTTTTTGCCCAAAATATCTCAATACTTGTAGGAGTTTATTATTCCATTGGTTAAAAAAAAGAGCCAGATGGCCAGTGTTTGAAAAAACATCCCAGTAACCCAAGGTCCTCCACCATGTTTCACTGTAGGTATGATGTTTTTGTCAATGTAAAGGTCCTACTGCCAAAACCAAACCCATTGCTGGTGTGTGGACAAAAAGCTCAATTTTGGTCTCATCTGGCCATAACACCCAATTTCAGTCAAAGTTCCTCTGGTTTCAAGACAAGCTTCTTACCCATTATACTACACTGCCACCCAGCTGCACTTGAATCCTCTAGGGAATTTTTGCCATTGTTCCTGTAGTTTTAATATTTTTAAATAGTTTTAACAGAGGAAAGTGGTATTTTTAGATTTTTGTTTGTAACCATCAAACAACCACCTGAATTGTGAAGGTAAACAAGCCTTTGTCTTTTTTTTTTGGAGAATTCTTTACCTTTCCCCAGGATGATGAATGACACATGGCCCCCAGGAAGATTGGCTGATTGCTATTGCTAATGAGGATCCTTACAATAAACAATATAGAATAAACATGGATTTTACATGCCGGTTACTGCTGTTTTTGACCCAGTGAAACAAGAATCCTTCAGAGGCCATAGTACAGTTATATGGGATTGAGATGAACTTTTAAAAAGTAGCGTGCTAACATTTGTTTTTGTTGGATTTTATTTTTTAAATCGGCCTAAGTATTGGGAAAAAATTATTGTTAAAATTTTCTCTGAGCAATTAATTAGTAAAAAAAATAAATAATAATTTTCGTTTTTTAGCATACAATATAGCTCAATACCTGTCTTGTTTATTTGTCACAGCTTAATTTGCCAGTTTTTATTAAGGTGTTAATAAAGTTGGAGGACATTACTTTCGGTTACACTCCTTTTTTATACAAGCAGCAGTGTGAAAAACCGGTAAAAGAATTTACCCTGTTGTGATAGTATATGGAGTTGTTATATGTTCTGCTTTGACAAAACGATTGTACGTTCCTGTTATATTTACAAGACCTGTGTTGATGTATGTGAGGATACCTCCCTTTGAGAGGTGTTACCGACTACCTGGAATTAGTGAGCACATTCAAATCAGTTGGTTTGCATTGTTTCCCACACTGGTTAGTCCTGCGCATTTATCTGTTCTGAGGTAATGATATGCTTGGCAGCGGTTAAACGGCCAGTTTTATGAAAATTTCAATGTTCTTTTCAAAAGAACAAGGGGTCAGTTGGGCTTCTGAAACAAAGCTGGTTCCTGCATGTCTTTTGCATAAACTGATGTAGACGGACGACAAACTGAAATAAAATTAAACTGGACGATGGAGATAAACAATTGTAAATTGAAGGTATAGCATAGCACACATAGCATTCCTCACTATTGTGTTTCCTGTTACTGGTTGCAGTGCCAACTGCTTTGCCCTCTGAGTTCTTGGAGCCATACCCAGCCCTGCTGCGCTCATGTGATGTGGAAGTGCAGAGGACAACATCTCTGTCTTTGGTCAACTTGCTGGTGGACCACAATGGTGAGAGTCATTGTACCGAGAAGACCTCTCGACAACCATTATTGCTGTTGTTCGGTTTTTTTATTTTTATTTTTATTTTTTGTATTAGTTGATGGCAATACTGGTCGTGGTCTTATGCATTTTGTAATCGTTTTGTTTGCCAAGTAGAGTGGTTCACAATACCGTGGGTTGTGGGAGGGGTTGAGGTGAGTTGCAATGTGATGCATGAAAGAAAATATACTCAGTTGATATTCACACCATGAATATTCCAGTATATCATCAGAAACTTATGTAAGTATCTTTCATTGCACACAATAACTGTCTAGGTTAATGGAAAACATACACTAAAACTGAAATAATACTTTTTAAATCCACAAAAAGTAAAATGTTGTAGTATCATAATATAGACGGCAGATTTTTTGTGTATTATCTCTTTCTCCCTTCCTGTTCTAGAGGTGGGGTTAGGGTGTTAAAATCAATAAATTGTTCACAAAAATATTATTTTCCATATTTGAACATAATGTATGTCAGCTACATTTTAAATAGGGTAAATGTATTTAGTTATGGGTCATGGGCTCAGCAAGTTCCGGGACCCTGGCTTAGTGTACACATTATCAGGGGATATTTGCAGTGCCAGAAGTTTCACAACTGTTGTATTCCGTCACCCATTGCTGTGGCTGTATTGTTTTGTTTGGAGCATTTAAAGTACTTTGCTTCAGGGTACACCGAGGATTTGAATGGATGTACCTTTCTTGCTGATTCCTGAGCTGTAGCCAATGCTCATTTTAAATTGGGCTCTCAAAACTGGCTGAGTTAAGAGAATAATAAACTCGATTGAGTGGTTGAGAGCAGTTGTGCTTCAGGGCACAAATGTGTTTTTCTTCCAAATCTGGTCGTCATTACCATGTTTTGCTGTACTGTCATCGATTGTGTAGGGCACATCGGTGACATCGTCACATGGCAGTCACTGAGCCGGAGCCCTTTTTCACTTGAAGTTAACAATGTTAATGTTCTGTGTGGTATTACTTTAATGTAAATGCCCGCCATTTGTACTTCATCTTATAGTTCGACCATGTCTATGCATATTCATTGGTATGTAAATCGTGCTTTTGTCTCTTTCAGTTAACAAAGAACTGATAGTAGAGATGGGGACGATGGAGCCAATTCTTGACTTGCTGGAGTCTGGAGATTTGACTGTCCAGTGCAACTCCTGCGCATGTGTGGCTATGCTGGCAACCTCAGGTCTGTACCTCAAGAGTGACATGTTCTTAAGGTGAAGCAAATCCACAATGAGCTCTGTATATTCAGCTTTTTCATACCTTGCTTCTCAGTTGGCCATTTTAACATTCAGTGGGACAATCTAGTACCAAACACTTGGTCTTTAAACACGCTAGCTGTGTGGGTAAATTCAGACATGAGGAAATGCAGTCACTAGAAGTGTGGTGCTTAAGCGGTGTTTGAAGAATGTAGTCACGGTTTAGGAACTGTGATCTGTGTCAATGGAGAGTGCTTCACATAAGTACAAACTACATGCATACTGTTAATGTCTAAGAAATTAATTTAGAAATTTCTGCATGTTTTTTTAACCTTGGATTGTCCCACAGACATATAAGAATCATTTCTACAAGTGAGACCTGGTTCAACTGCAACACCTGTGGGGGTATTTCACAAAGCAGGATTACTGAGTTAGCTGGATAATTGAGTAAAACCCAGAACAGCTCTTTTTGTTTCAGTCCATGTTCCAGATTTGTGAGTGTTGTGGGTTTTACTCTATGCAGTTATCCAGCCAACTCAATAATTCTGCTTCATGAAATACCCCCCTTGTCCGAATACGAATAAATGCTTAAGATATAAATCCATGCCACCTGTACATTCATGAGAAATGTCAAGCGTTACCCACCTGTACCTTGCTGATGAACAGGCTCACTCCTGTGCTGCTCATTCTTTAGGGAACACCATGACAGGGAATGTAGTACAGTATAGCAAAATAACTCTAAACTGGCCTTAACGCTATTGAGAGTGCAGCCGTTAGACAACTGGTGTTTTTTTGCACACATAATGGGAAGCTTTGTGCATGTTTTAGATGCCAACAGGGAAGCCATCATGTCAGGCGATGGGGTGCTGCGGATCCTGGTTCTGGCCAAGTCCTATGACCCCAGAATCCAACGGAATGCTGTCGGAGCCCTTCTGAACCTCACCAGGTCTGGTACGTTTAAAAGAAAATCTTCATGCTGCTGCGACTGTAACAGCATTCATTTTCATAAATAATACACACACAAATGGAGAACGTTTAGTCAAATACTGCTTCTACACTATGTAAGGTGTGAGACTGAGGGACTGCCGTGCATGTGGTGGCCAGGTTGTTGTTACAGTGGTATTGGTGGGCCAACAGAGGACGGTATTCCCTTTGGCCAAGTAGAAACACATTTTCAAGTGAGAACATTATGCTGCAGGTGGCACTGGCCTTGGCATTAGGGATATTATTTTTAAATCAATTAACAAAAATGTGAAATAAGAAAAATAAGTGCACTTAGTGTTGCTATTAAAAATAACAATTGCCTGGTTTGAATGATATTACAATTAAATTTTAGCATTACACATTATTATTATAATATTGTATAGTAAAGCTGATATCCCATTACCTTACATTACAATGGATTCTTCAGTATGTCTGGTATTTGGCACTGTTACATTAAAAATGTTCATTGTGTGTGGATCAAATTTAATGTGCAAACATTGTCATTCTGATGGATAACCAATTTGCCTAACTGAAAAACAAATTTTGAAAGGTTTTGTAAACGCAGGCATCTGGCGAGGTTCAAACTCTGGTCCTCAGGGGGAGAGGCTGCACTACCACTGCACTAAAGATGAATTAATCGTTAGCGAAGCAGTTAGTCATCCGCAAATCGCTACAATAGTCCCCACCAACCCCCAGGGCGTGCTCTCACGCCGGCATGTCACTCACAAGCTGCCACCCCTGTCAGGCACCGCCCTTTCCATTGTCACCCCGCCTCCACTTCTGACACCAGTATAATGGCAGGGATCTGGCAAGGCTTGGACACAGGTATCAATGGGGGAGAAGCAGCCACTCTAGCCTCTGCACTAAAGATGAATTCACCGTTAACAGTAATTGGGTAGCCTCAGGGGCATATCGCTACAATATAAATGTGCTGCCATTTGACCAATCAACTCTTCGGGAAATGCCATCGTCATTCCTGGAGGATCCCATGTAATTAATGAATAATTCATAGCAACGTGCAAAGAAAGTGTCTATTGACTGGTTTCATTACACAGCAGTGGTGATCAAACTTGACAAGAATGTTAGCATGTTGATTAACTTTATTGATCGTATGATGTAGCTATGGCAAGCCAAAAGCCATAAGCCCTCAAAACTGATTTTTAACATTACTAGTTCAATCAAGTTTTCAAAGTGAAAGCATTTAATTCTGAAAATTTCGGTGATACCCTTAATAAACGGCAAAAGTCTCAGCAGAAGATGGATTTAAATAATTAAATTGATATAATTCAGAATCGCCATTCGATGTAGCTGGACCTCTGTCGATGATACGCCAGGACATCCTTTGTTTCGTTTTTGCTCAGCAGCACAATGGCCCGGCTAAATTAAACCCTGTTTGTCTGCTGTATATAATGATGGCATTCATGACATCCATTAATCTGAACCAAATGTTTTACAAGAGTAGATGAGCAAGTATTTTCACATTTGGTTTACTTAGCCTCAAAACCTCATGGAATGGAAGTGGTGTGATAATGTGGAGTTTGGTGTGCTGGACCTTTAAATCAGGCCCTGACTTTGTGGTAAAAAATTGGCACTTGTAAAGAGTATGCGGTTTCCTGGGACAATCCGGTCACCCAATTCTCCCCCAGATGAAGTGGTTACATAAATCCCTCATTCACTTCAGAATTCTCTCACAAAATGGCTGCTGTGCATCACCTGGGATCACCTGAGTGCTATATATTGGTGATGGATGAGGGATAATCCCCCCCACCCACTCTTCAATATTTGGGGGTGTTTTTGTTATTGTCATTATAACAGAAACAATAGTTGGTCATGATAGGAGTCAAACTTTGAGATCTATTAAAGCTTACCACCAAGAGGAGTCACATCAGTATCCATACCGTTTATTACACATGCCTATTATCGTTGGTCTTTCTCACTCTTCTCAGAGAGAGTGGTGGGAGCTTTGTGTCAAGAGGGAGTTCTTCCTGTCCTTGCACTTTTACTGCAGTCAGCAGACGTGGAGGTCCAGGTAAAAAAAAAAAAAAAAAAGAATACATAAATAAAATGAACTGGCCTTTTTTTAAGCGACTAATTTGACATCAAAGCACCCAGACCCTTGACCTCTGTCAACTTTCAGTTCTACAGCTGCTCCGCCCTGAGAAACGTGGCTGCTGTGCAGGAGCATCACTCGAGCATGCTGGGAATTGGGGACCGCTTTCTCTTGAAGTCTCTGCTCTCCCTCCTGTCCTCTCCAGTGGAGAAGGTAGAGTACAGGAAGTGGCTCACATGGAGTACGGCCTGTGTGTATAATCCATCGATACTCAAATCCCATTAATCCAAATTTGACCCTGGTTTTCTTTTCTCACCGGTAATTAGCTGAACAATTAGTGCTACCGATTGGTCAGACTGTCCTCGGACCTGAGTCCCAGGTAAAGGGAGGGTGGAAAACCAGTAGTTCCTGGCCCTCGAGTGTGATATGAGTATTGGGTATATTCAATTGCCTCAGGATGGTAGCCTGATGAGTATGTGAAGTTAAATCCCCGAAAGAGGCTTGCTTCTTTAAAGCCTTCACTGGTGTCATTTCCCCTACAGTTGTCAGTTAATCGGAAACAGAGTGTTAGTCTTGAGAAATTTACATTGAGTTAGTGGTGCTGATTTGATTTGATGGTAAAACGCCTAACACGTTGGTAAAGTCCATAGCAATGTAGAACACAAGGTTTTTTGTTTGTTTTTTTTTTCCTCCAGATTTGCCTTCAAGTTCAATTGTTATTTTTTCAGGATTGATTGGATCAATATCTGAGATATAACAATATAGCCACCATATCAGCAACAGTACCTGGTTTCTGAATATACCAGTGGTTTTATTTTTGTTACTGTTAAAATGTTTAGCACACCATTTTCAGAGTATGCATTGATGTGTATTCCTTTTTTACAAAATAACTTCACATTGTGCTGTCTCTTTTAAAAAATAAAATAAAATAAATAAAAAAAGCAGGAGAAATTTTACTGCACATGCATGAACTCATTCATTCCAAACATCATTCTAAATTTCTAAGACTCAAATTTATTATTATTATTATTATTATGCTTTTAAACAAAATCAATGTGTAAGTTAGGAATATAATTTTTCTATATTTTATATTATGCTTTACCAGATTAGACAGACTTCAGAAGTTTGCCAATATCCATTAAGGTATTTGCCTTCCAATTTCCTCTTACATCCAATGTCTTTTTCCCTCCAGAATTCCTGCCAGGCCTGTCTGTGTCTCAGGAACCTTTCTGAGAATGGTAAAGTTGATTTATTTACTTCTCCGATCTCCTGCATATTGTATTACATTACCATGGATAGCCTACTTTTAGTTCAGTTGATGTTAAGGCCTAGAACATTTATAGATGGAATGTGTTGTATTTGTTGTGTTTTTATTAATAATACCCTTCAGTTCAAACACAGGAGGAACTGATGGCTCTAGGCTGTGTCCCCCCACTGACCACCATGCTGCGCTCTCCTGCTGTGGGGAAATCTGAGTCAGCCATCACCCTGCTCTCAGCACTGTCACAGCACCCCCCAAACAGGGTAAGACCCCACCCCCTCTATCACACCTCAGCCACACAGCGTAAGGCTGCATTCACACCAGCTCTGGCAATGCAGCACCTTGCCGCAGGGTTATGCAGCAGTGTGGGCGTGTCACTACATGGCCCATTTGTGTGATGTCATGTTGTGAACTTTAACCCCCCCCCCCCCCATTTCCTGTCCGCTAACTCAAAAAAAAAAAAAAAACATAAAAAATGGACAATAACCTAAACCGAAGGAAGCTTCTTGCTATTGTTATTTTGAAGCGTAGACTGCTAGCCAAACACAGACGTCGAAGCTGGGTACACAAAATAAACCAAGCGAGGACAACTGGGAGAGTATCATCGTTTGGTCTATGAACTCCATAGTGCTAGGTACAATAAACGAACATGCAAGAACTGCTAAATAGCGAATGTTTTATACAGCTTAATTCCGACGTTCAGAATTGATATTTAGCTAGTAATTATTGTTTCGGTACTCGTCCCATTACTGGTCAAATCACGATGACGATAATAAAATCAAATCTTAGGAAATGAATCGCGTCAGTAATTCATCTGACAGTTGCTCGGTAAACAGCGGACTGCTACATGGTAATTTAAACAACTTACGTGATTGGCCACTGCAGCGTGACGTCGGGTTGCGTTCCGGCAAAAGTTGATTCTGGTTCTACTTTCTTGCCGCAGGCCGCTGCGTTGTTTTTCGGCACCCCATGCGGTCCCCACTGCCGCAGACTAAACGTACTACCCCCATTCAAATGAATGGGAAGACTGCCGTTTTTTCCACATTGCCTGATCTGGTGTGAATCCAGCCTAAGACCCCACCCCTTCACTCACACTTCACCCAAACAGCGTAAGACCCCACCCCCTCTATCCACCTCACCTAAACAGAGTAAGACTCCACCCTCTCAGTCATAGCATAGCTCAGAATAAGACCCCACCCTCTAATCTCAAAGCAGATCACACTCAACCCCAACATGTTAAGGCCCAGGGAGTAGCTTTTTGGGGCGTGAGATGCTAAGGTAGGGCTAGGGTCAGGTCCCCCTCATTGTCACAAGCTTTGATCTCAGATTCTCTGTGCTTCAGGACGGGCTGGTGGAGGAGGGCCTTGTGCAGGCTGTAGATGAGCTGCTCCTCCTTCACAGTTCCAGAACAACCGTCCTCAGCCTTGGGGCTGTTACCGTAGCCAACCTGAGCACCACTCCCACTGGTCAACAGGTAACCCCACCCTAGTCCTGCCCCCATCGGGGCATTTGCTGCCAGCTTTTGTGAATTCACGAGGTGAGGGAACATTTTTTGGGTTCATTTTGGAATGCTCATGGGGTAAATGAACCTGGAACCTTGTAATCTAGGCTGTGATGGACAGCCACTGTGTGTCCAGGCTGTTGACGGCTCTGGACCCTACAAGCGCCACAGAAGGAGCCCGGATTTGCATAGCATCCTGTCTACACCACCTGACCTGTCTGGGTAAGAACCAAAAACTGATGAGAATATATTTTATTATTTTTTTTAAGCTTTTTTCCTTTCTCTTCTTCTCAATTTGCAATGCCCGATCATTATGAATGGGTGTTTGTCACAGAAGTCATGGGTGTCACGGATGCTATCATTTTTTCCTTTTTACAATTTTTTTATGGCAGTTTCATGACTTTGCCTGTTTTATGTCCAGCAGCTTTGGATGGTAACTGTCAACTGTAACTTATTAATTGGTGGTTAATTATAGTAGGTGGTTCATTGGGATAACAGGATGATGAAATAGGCCTGGGGTCCCTCATACTGATTGGATTTCCGCGTATAGTGGAAATATTCTTCTCCCATTTAAGGTGTCTAAGGTTCCTTGTGCTTCTTTCTCCCCGTTTAGAGTTGCTAAAGCCACACATTGCAGAAAAAATGACCGCCGAACATATCTCACATTTGGTGAGGTATGCCAGCCAGGAGGAAATTCCAGAGCTGTCCTTCCATGCTGCCTGCATCATCGGCGAACTGGGAATGAATGGTAATTCTAATGAGAATTGCAGTACAGAGAGAAACACTTTCTTCAGTATGTGGCAGTGTTCAGATTCACTGTGATGCTGAACTAATGTAGTACAATCCCGGACTACAAACTTGTCAATGATCGTGTGATGACATCTGTATGGGAAAAGTAATTAAATGGGTTATTAGAAATATCCATGATCCATGTAAATGTATGGAATTAAAGCATGAATGGAAATGACGCAGTATGGAAGCTGCTGGTAAATTTCCAGGCAATAGTGGCTCTGCTCCCTCTGAGGAATGCGAGTAACAGCTCATGCAGGAAAAGGACCATTTAAAGGTCAGTAGTCTACATACACGGGTTCATATATGAGTTCCCCAGGAATGGAAAAGGACACATTCTAAACTGATGCAACTGATGACCTTGTGCTTCTTTCTTCCATTTAGTCGCTCCCCTGCTGAGGCCCCGCTGTGACGCTGTCCTGGGATATCTGCTGCAGTTCCTCAAGAGCCCGGAAGTGAGGTTCCAGCAGCTCGCCATTGCCACTCTGAGCACTCTGAAGAATGGTCAGTAGTGGTCTTTTAATCAGACAAGTTCTTATTTAAGTTCTAGCCACTGAATGGTACATCCCTATTTAGCTACTTGCATAACTGAAAAAAGGTTGGGAGTGTTCTTTTTTTATTATATTTTTTTGGTAGCGCGTCCCCACTACATCGCTCAGTGGTAAGTCCCTGGTCAGTAGTATGCAGTCGTCTGGTGCCACGGCCACATGGCTCAGCTGGCAGAGTGAAGAGTGGCAACTGGCTGAATGCGCTTCAGACAACCTTTGTGCAGATGTGCTCTCTCCTGGATATGTGGAGGATGCATATAGTTATTCCACATATTCCACATGTTTAAAATTTGTTTCAGTTGTCTGCTGTCCATTTCAGGTTATTTTCATCAGCAGAAGTACTTTTCTAGTTTTGAACTTCATTACCCATCAGACTTCTGTGAAACGATGTCCAGTATTAATCAGTTGTATACATAGTAAACATTTCTATACCCATCCAGCCACTCTGCCTTTATGAGTTGCCTGTGTGATGAACTGCGTGGTGCCCTGTTGCAGATGAGTGTTTTGCGGCTGCTGTGTCTGGGAGCACAGTGCAGGAACAGCTGTGCCGGGTGCGGGCACAGACGGAGAAGACAAGCAAGCTGCTCAGTATGGTCTCACCCACTTCCCCCAGCACAGACCAACCCCCTTCAGCCCAGAGCCTGGACTAACCAGCAGTCGGAAAGGCCTAGCCCCACCCTCTTCTAAGGCCGGAAGCGAGTCGCCATTGGGTGAACTCCACTCCATGGGAAGAGGACTAGCCTACTATTGGACAAGCTTGAATTCTGTCAGCACATAAGCATTACTGTGTTTTACTGTTTGAAAGTTTGTTTGTTTTTTTCGGAAAATTAATTTGGGACTAAACTGATTCATGTGTTTTAGAGAGAAATTGTGCTATTTGTTTGTGTGTAACAAAAATAAACATTTTAATCCATCTTTACAAAGCTCACTGTGCACTGCATCGCAACTGTTCAATTGGGTTTCAGTTAACCAAGCATTATTTTTCAATTGCTTACATGTGAGTCTGGTCATTGCTGAAGTTTTTCCAAAAAGGGTAACAAATGAGCAAATGAAAGGCCCCGTTGCTTAACCCTTTCTCAAAGGAAAGGGTAGGAAATGCCAGATTGAAAGTTTTCAGCATATTCTATATAAATAGGCTGTCTAATTTTCTTTTAGCTCCGATCTAATAGCTGAAGTCACAGCTGAAATGAACAGGTATGTTCAAATGTGATACTTTGAAAAATGAGGTAAGGCTCTATTTTTTTCCCCAAGCAGTTTGTGTACTTTATAAACTATATAGATCAAACTGCTAAATCTTGCAGGTTGTTTCCATGTCTGAATAGTGCAATGAAAAACCAGACTATACATGAGAATAATCACAGCAGTTTTCCATGAAATAACTAGGCAGCGTGATTCATCTTCAAACAGTTCAATGGATTTCGCGTAGTTGTACAAACTTTTGTCTTAAAACAATACACTCCCAGGCACTGTTGAAGCATAGTGTTTATTATATAAAATCATAAAGCAAAAAAACTTATAGGGGAGACCCATCAGGTTTATTTGGACTATACGTGTCACAAAGCTGGAAGATTTTTTAAATTATCAGAGCTGAAAGATATACAAAACAGTTTTACACACAAGCCAGAAATGGAGACATGGAGACTTTACTAAATTGACTGACTTTATCTAAATTATGAAAAAAGTTGGCAAAAGCTTAGCTACCATACTGCCCAAACCTAGTTGCTTAAAAAAAAAATGTCTCCCCATTCAGTTACCTGCAAGACCCCATGCTCACTTAATCCAGCTGTCTGTTCATGAAAAAGGTGCCTAAAGCTTATGCAGACTTTGTTATAATTAAAGTATTTGGAAAAAAAAAAAAACATGTCTGATCTCTACGGGGCAGGCTACTCCTTCACATTGCTCTATATGAGTATTGCTTCATTCAGATATGTCAGCTATATGTGAATTTCAGGTTACTGATTACAGGGTCATTAGTTATTTCTCTGATGAAGTATACAGTGCCTTCTGTAATGTTTGGTACAAAGATACTTTTTTCTTGATTTGACTCTTATTAAATCATGTAATATACTGTATATGTAAGTTAAGTGAGAGGTTTTAGTATGCAGTACTGCTTCTGTTCAGTATTTAGAGTGCTGAAACTTTTAACAAGGGCATTGACGGTTGGAACCACTGGATTCAGAAAATAAGCTTATATTTAATTAACCCTCACTTCCCTGACAACATAGTCACATTTAGCACTGTTGCATATCCTTTGCGTGCAATGACTGCATGAAGTCTGTGACCAATAGGCATCACCAGATGCTAAGTATCTTCTTTGATGATGCTCTGCCAGACCTGTACTGCAGCCACCTTCAGCTCCTGCTTGTTTCGGGAGTTAGTTGCCTTAAGTTTTTGCTGCAGCATTTATAAAGTCCATGTTAAATTGGATTCAGATCAGGTGACTTGGCTTGTCAAGGATTTTCCAGTTTTGGCTTTGAAAAACTCCTTTGTTGCGTTTGCAGTATGTTTGGGATCATTGTCTTGCTCTATGATGAGTGCCATCCAATGAGTTTGGATGGCACCTCATCATAGGTGGGGGGGGGGAGGCGCTATGTATAAAAAGTGTTGTAATTTCTCCATGGTGAAACCAAAATGTAAAATTTACCCTTTAATGAAAGCTGTGAATCTGCCCTTTAACCACTTGTGTAATGTTTAATTATAAACCTAAAATTGTAGAGTGAAATCAAGAAAAAATATATTTTTCTCAAACATTATGGAGAGCATTAAATGAATAGATTGATATTTTTATTGTCAGACATACAGGTTTCATTCAACAATCCCCAATATACACTGCAATTAATTTCTAATTGTACTACATTCTGTAAGGCAAATGGCTGATAATATTTCTGCTTTAACTCTGTATCCATTTTCAATCCTTAACTTTCGAGTAAGTAAATGCACAGACCATACTTTGAGTGTTCAAAAAATGTTCAAATTATCAAGGCTGCACTGCCGCATGTTAAACATTTTGAAATTTGTGACACAACGTTGCCACATTTACAGAACAATAATTACATCTTTTAAGCGCCTTTGGAGGGGAACTGATGTTTTGGCTTTGTTGTGATCAATTTTTGTTCTGCTATGCCTCTGATGGGAGGTTCCCATGTTGGGTTTAAATGTAGGCTAATTAAAACCAGAAGTCAAAAACAAAAAAGCATTTTGCTATAAAGCTGTCAATCACCAATGATGTCTACTGACAGTCACGACCCTTGCTGGCTGCAGGGTGGAGTGATGTCACCCGTGCTGGGCCGTGGCCTCGACAGCAGGCTGCCTCCTGTAGGCCGTCACTGGAATCGCAACCTCCTTTCCGCTCATGTCCAGCTTGGGCAGGTTAGTAAAGTAATGCACAGAAATCCTGTTTTGCACTGGCTGCCAGTCTGCCACTGAGAACCTGGCAGGAAACCAATCACAGGAATTAAGAGTTTTTCTCAAAAATTCCAGCTGGGGCCCAGTGGTGGATTATGATCGGACTGAGGTGAGAAAAAACAATATATTTATTCAATACATATATTCCTGTATTGTCCATAGATATTAAAAAGAATATTTGATTGTCCTATTTGAACGTATGTGGGTTGGTCACAAAAAAAAAGGCCTGGAAAGTTAGGGAAGGAATAGTGCAGAGTGTGGGTGCACAACGTGGACAATACTGTGATATAGGACTAAAATCCAGAAGAAACTGTATATACACTGACAAATCAGGAGTTGAATTGTGAACTCCTGACCTAGACAATACCTACATTACAACCCTGGAGGGACCACAGTATCTTGTTTTTCAAGGTATTTTTAATAATAATAATGTTAAACTTAAAAAAGCACCTTTCACACATGAAAATACAGCTCAAACTGCTGCGCAATGTAGCACTAAAGAAAACCGATAATAAATGGCAATAAAGGCATTGGGTAACCAGTAATTGTTTGGCTAAACAATTCACACGCCTTGCTGTCCTGGCCTTAATGGGCTGCTGGTCGAAAGGGAACCACAAATACCAGAAAACCCTGAAGCCTTCCAGGACTTGACACTCCTTTCTCAAGCAATCTTACTTGTGTACATTAGTAATGAGCGATAGGCTACAGCCTCACCTTTCCCCAGCAGGGGGCAGTGTTGAGGAAAGGCTGTACTTCCCATTGCACATGGGGCCCTGAACCTCATGTGGCTGGGCCCAGGTAACTATCACAGAGGACCTTTTTGAGTCTGTGTCCAATTCTGCAGATGACAGACAGGACACACACCATGTAACATGAATATCATAAGGCCGCAGGAGCACTGGCCTCAGCCACTGTGAAGCTCTTTGTGATTTTTCAAATATATAAATGCATGTATATGCTACAGACATTTGATGAAATGGCACTATGAGTGTTGTTCTGGAGACAATGCAAGTACATTTTGCTAAACTGTGCAAAAGAGATAAAATAATAATCTTGTCATTAAATAACATTTTGATTTGACTTAAAGTTGAGATTTTTCAATAGGTCCAATGGCACAAAAATTTAGTACACAGTACTATTAGTACCTGGCTTCTGCTGAAGACACTCTCCACTATTGGGGATGGGTTTCTATGGAAAGAAAGAGGAGGGAGTGCTTTTATGAAAGAATATATGCTCCTGTAGTACTGTGAGAAACTCTGTTGCTTCGCTTACCTTCTCCACAGAATCGGCTTTGCGAGTTCGCTTCATGATCTCCTCCAGACGCTGTAGACGTGGAGACAATCACAGAAAAGATGCTGATCTCACAAGAATGTGATGAATTGCAAGGTCAGCATCTTAAAAGGAACCCTATTATGGTCTGTTGTGGTTTCCTGTTTCACAGGGGTATAAAATGGTGGTAACATACCAGTACATGTTAAATCTATGTCATCCATCACCAAAGGCAAAGAACAAACAAGCCAAGGGTTGTAAACCTTCACAAGTCGGGATAGTTACAAACAAAGTAAAAGTTAAATATATCGCTTTCTATTTCAATTTAAATAATTAAGAAGTTTAAAACCTCTGGAACAGTGGTGTCAACAGAAGAACACTAACATTGAAGAGAATGTTACACCTAAAATGAAATGTGTCGGTGGATCGTTGATGCGATGGCATTATTTTGTTGCTCTTGCAAAGGCCAATTGAACAATGAATTCCAGCAAGTGCCTAGACATTTTGTCAAAAAATCTGGCTCAGTCTGTCAGGAAGTTCAAACTTGGCCACATCTTTCAGTAATACAATGATCCACAATATACCTCCGAATCAACCAATAAATTCTTAACTGAGTGCAAAATTACAGTTTTGCAATGGCCATCTCAGTCTGCAGACTTGAATCTGATTGAAAAATCGTGGTTTGCATTTAAGAGTCCATAAGCACAGGCCAAATTCTCTATAGAATCTTGAAAGATTATGTATGGAGGAATGGCCAAAGATGACCTAGTATGCTCATCTCATAAAACCCTATACTGCAACAATCTTATGGAGGGTGCACCGCCGAGTACTGAAAACGGGTGGGAATGTTTGTGACACATTTTTTGGGGAATATATATATATATATATATATATATATATATATATATTCCGAAGAATGTTATTTTGGATGATTCCACTGAATCATTATTAATGTAGAATATTTTACATGTTTGAGAATCACAACAGCTCAATGCTTGTATTATTTATTGTATAGTCCTTTCTGTTCAATTATCAAGGGTGTGAATGAATTTTGTAGGGAACATTGTGGTCAGACAACAACCTTCCAGACAGGATATGTGTACAGGGAGTGTCAGTGCTCCGTGTAACTTATGTTCTCTGACAACTGATCAAGGATCATCTTATGACTATTACTTGAAACAATGTATAACTGGAATGTGGGTCAGAGCTTGGAAGCAGAATGTATTTACATCTACCTTTTTCCTCTCAGTTCGTTCTGCCTCCTCTTTCTGGAAGTGTCTCTCTCTCTCTAGCCTCAATTGTTCTGCCTCCTGCCTCTGATTTGCTTCCTCTTCTTCCCTCTGAAAAAATACCACAGGACAAACAAGGACTTCAATATCACATCTGTTCAAAAGCATGTCAGGTATACTTCAAATCCATTGAAAGTTTACTACCAGTTAAAATACTTTTGTTAAAAGATTTTGCACAGTAACTAATCAAAACTCATTGAAATTATTCTATGTTTAAAGTACTGTATGCATGACTGTATAAAAATGTATAAAAATGTTTTTTTGTTTCCAGAAAGACAGATACTATATGTGTCTACAGTACATACATACTATGAATTTACTTAGAACACTTTTTTAATTTTACATATTTTCACGTGTTTAATTTTCAAGAATTCTGTGTTTAGTATTCTCCACACAAAAACACTTCATTTAAAATACATTCAGGAGCGATCTCGTAGTTCCATTAGTATTAGTCATTTAACAAAACATTGAAAACCTGCAGGACAACTTAATATGACCATATGTGAGCCACCTCATGCTGAAAAGCTGTTCTCTTGTTCACACTGACTGCTCAGTACAAATAATAATTCCCTCTCCTTATGTCAACATCATCTGTAATGCAGAGCTGATTTTCTTCCCTTCCAGAAATGTTAATCTGTGCTTTATTGCAAATGACAATGCTAATGTTCCCTGTAGTTCTAAGCCAAATACATTTCATATCTGGTTTTCCTTTGACCCGTTTGGGGATTCCAGTGTGAGGTAACAAAGGAGTCTCACCTGCTTCTGGAGCCTTTCTGCCTCTTCTCTCTCCTTCTGCTTTCTTTCTTCCTCAGCATGCTTCTCCTCCTCTTCTCTCTTCCTCTGCTCTTCTGCCAAATGCTGGGCCTCTTCCTCTTGCCGTGCTCGCTTGACTGCCAACCTTTGTGCTGTCTCCTCCCTTGCATTCCTATAGTGCCGCAGCACCAATCCACCAATCAGATGTCACCATACATTGTGACTCTACCAATCAAATGCCACTCATTCGAATCCATTGCACACCTTGACCTCACCATGAATCATAAATCACAGCCCACAGACTCCACAAATTATACTCCACCACATTATACGCTATCAACTGGACTCCAGACAGGAAACAAATCATGCTTACACCCTACAAATCCACCAATCGTACTCCACAGCACGTGATGACTCAACTTGGTATGGTCCATCGCACACCATTGATCTACCAATCAGACTCCAACAGACCCAAAATTCACCAGTCATACTTCAGCAGACATTACAGCTCTAACAATCATGCTCCACCTCACCCCAGGACCACAACAATAGATTCCACCCCACAGGAAAAATCAACCAGACTGGGTATAACTGACACATGACTTCCACAGTGTCTGATGCCAGTGGAGCAAAAATATGATCTCAGCTATAACACAACAACAACTACAAGACAAAAGACAAAAGATGGCAAGCCCATTGTCAGTGTACCTGAGTTACATTAACCACTATAGTACAGAGGGCCGCATGCTAACCTAGAAACAAAATGTTCAACTTTCATTGTTTGGTTTAGTGCTTTAAGTCCAGGGGTAGAGCAAATGTTGCAATTCAAAAGATATAGCCAGCACTCATGTAATACATACATTACATAGCAAGTAAATATTTACTTTGAACTTCAGTCCGCAGTATAGTCCACAATGTGAAATCTAGATGCTGACAGGAAGCTAAGACAATAAGTTCTTGACATTACCGCTCTGTCTCCTCTCTGTGGCGGCGCTCCTCCTCCTCCTTTTCTCTCTGCTCCCGCGCCTGGCGCCTCCTCTCTGCCAGCAGACGAGCGGCATACTTGGGGTCAGTGATATCGACCCGGGGCCTGCTGGGACAGAGGCTGGCAGGAGGGGGCGCTGTAGAGGGCACGGCTTGGGTAGGACCTGCTGGAGAGGAGATCATTCTTGGATGTTCATTGACCATTATTTTTAATTCAGAAGCAACAGTTTGAGACTATTCAGTTTTGTTACTCCTGTTAAAAATCATCTGAACTGTGGATTGTCATTCATGCAAATTTTATTAGGAAAGTTAGAAACATTCAACGAATCTGACATTTCACGTTCAATACTTTCGGAAAATTCTTAAAACATTATTGACATGTATCCATAATTTTTTTTCATGCCAAAATGATAACTATCAGTTATTTACCAGTCTGTAAATCGCATGCCAGGAATTTTTTCAGTTTTTTGACAAAACTTATTTGGAGCAATATACAGATTTTAAAACAGAAACTTTATTTCACTTCCAAGGAGCATGTAACCAAAACGTTCTCCACTGTACTCCACCTATTATTACCCCAATTGCTCATCACCGCTAACCCCATGTTAGCATGATAAAGGAACATCTACTGAAATCAATGTAGAATCAATATAGCAATATAGTATAATACTGAAGCATATTTAAAGGGTGTTATATTGAGACGTTCAGTAACATTTTCAATGGCTTCTGCAGCTCTCTGAACCTTACCTCCTGAGAGCTGGACTATGGTGGTTGGTTCTATAGAAGTTGCTATGGGTTCTGGAGTTGGCCTGACCACCATGGCCTTCTCCTGCCCCTCGCTGTGACTTGCTGGCGGTATCTTCTCCCTCTGCCCATTCATGACGGAGGAGTAATGGATCGGCTTGGAGGCCGGGATGGATGCTGCCTGGTGGGGTAGGCGGAGCTTTGGGGCAGGGTTGTGCAATTTCCTTTGAGTACAGTGGAGAAAAAGAATATGAAATGTTTTGGTGTATCACAAATATCTTTAAAAAAGGAGTTATGGAAAAGCAGGTGCAGAATGACCATCAATTCAGTTTTTTCTCTGCTGAGACTGAGATTAATGAACATTGACATAATTTGTCATATGGGACATAATGGATTTTACAATGCATTTTCTTTCCCCTTATTATGTAATTTGATATGTGTAACTTGTAAATGTAAAATACATGTAAGCTGAATTATGGTTTAAACTAGAAAAAAGATTTTTTGAGAATTATAGGTCAAACATGAGTGACATGAGTACCATTTCAGTATGGTTCTGTAAAGTGTTCTGATTAAAATGCATATTTTTGTTTCCAGTAAATGCAAAACTTTTCAACAGAAACACAAATAAAACACACACCCAAACCAGCAAGATAATCATGTTGGGACAACAGAACTACATTTCCATAAATTCCACAGGAAACAAAAGTGATGTTTACAGCACGGCCCGTTATCTTTGATCGCCCCCAGTGTGACGTCTAGTTACAGTAAGCAAATTATTTAACCCCGGAAACACGGGCACATGGGACAATGGGCATTGAAACTTAAAAAAAACTTTATAAAACTCATGACAACCCATTATCCACTATCTTTCAGCATACCACTCTTACCACTGTTGCTTAAGGTGTGCAAGTATATGCAGGTGTATGCATACGTGAAACCATGCGGACCAAATTGGAATGCAATTAATCTTTTATCTTCTGTGGTGCTCAGAAAAGAAATTGGTGTGGTGTGGAGAAATTTTGGAGTGGAGAAATTTTAGAATTGAAAAATATTGTCTAAAATAATGTAATTTGGCCAGGGTGAATTTGTAGTTTTGAATGGGCTTATGGGGGAAATTTGCTCTGCTCATACATCCCTTTGTACTTTTCTTCCCCATGTTTGCTAGCGTGTTCGTGCACATGCTCACATACACTCCCACACTCCGATCAACTCCTATGCACACATTCATATTCCCTTCAATATTTGTTGTATTATTACTTACCTTCACTTCCCTTGTAAATAATAAACCCCTTTTATTTACAACTGGTTGTCTGTGTTATTATTACTGGAACATAAATTACTCCATTCTATTCGAAGAATAAAACATCTTCAGAAATCGATTACAGTCCTAATACAAATTATAAAATGGTTGTGTAATTTTGATTGATTTTCAATAAATTTAACAATTTATTGAAATTCCCAAATTATGGCTTAAGTAATTTTATAAGACTGATTACTGCATTCTGGCGCAACATATGATGATATAGAGGTAGCCGATATCTACATTTTGGTGCTCCATATGAGCAGTGGGGGTATATCTCCCACAGTCAGAAAATAATAAAGGAAAATGAAATTTGAAAACACTTCTGTCCAAGAGTTAGAAAAGGTGGAGAGGATAATGCGCAACTTAATTTCCTTATTTATACAAAAATTTTCACATAAAAAACAGAGCACCACAGAAAGGGAGGGACAAGATGACTTCCACTCACGCTAATGACATACATCAGAGCATTTGAACCAAAACTCAGGACTGAACACATTAACTTCCACACGTAGTCTTTTCATATTGTTTTGTGTTTTTATCTGATCTCACCCAAATTACGTAGAAAGAATAATTACAGCACCAATCAAAGTGAGAATCCTTGTGGCTGGCACACTGATGCTACAGTGAGTCCATCTGAATGGCATGCAGTAACCTGTACCTTTCAGTGGGGGGTGCTGTGGCTCTTCTCATGGTGGTCATGGCATTGCTTCTCCTGGTACGTATTTTCTTTTCATTGTCCTGTTGGTCTGTCTTTGTCACCAAATGTACACATATATATTAAAGAATACATTCAGAACAAGACCTTTATGTACCTCAATGGATTAAATGTGAGCTCTGAAGCTAGGAATTTCAATGTTATATATATAACATTCCATGCAAAAGAATGTATTTATATTTTTAAACATTGCTCATATTAAATATATTGAGAAGGAAATATTGGAAAGATATGAGAAAGTGCATAAAATATTCAAGAATTGGTGCATTTTCATGATACAAAATGTACTTGAAAAAGCATATTAATTACAAATGAAATATGTCTTGTAATTACACTGTATTGCATATTCTGTTAAATCACACATTTATAATATTGTATCTATGGTTGTCCCATACATTCCTAATAATATATATATATATATATATATATATATATATATATATCCGTGAATAAGTTATTGAAATGAAATACAAATTACTTTACTTTCCATTTAGAAACGTATAAGAAAATAAAGTTCTGTTAAAAGGTATTTGCCTCGTCCTGATTTCCTCTGTTATTGCATATCATGTCACACTAAATGGTTTTATATCTTTAGACAAAATGTAATATTAGACAAAGGGAAACTGAGTAAACAACTGAGTAAACACAAAACTAAAATTATTATTTCATTTATTTAATGAAAATAAGTTATCAAACACCCATATCACCCATGTGAAAAATAAATTTCCCTCTTAATTACTCAATCAACCAATTAACCAAATTTAATTGAAAATTAGATTCAGCTGAGGTTTGATTGCAGCCAGCCCTGTTGAATCTAAACCTCACTTATCCTGAACCTTACCATCAGAGTGAAGTAGTCACCATGCACAAAGTTTCTACAAGCACACTATGCCACAAACAAAGGCAATTCCAGAAGTGATTTTTTAAAAAGCTGTTGAAATATATCAGCCTGGAAGGGGTTACAAGGCAATTTCTACAGCTCTAGGACTCCACTGAACCACAGTGAGAGCCACTTCCACTATCTGTAAATGGAGAACACTTCCCAGGAGTGGCCGGCCTGCCAAAATGTCTCCAATGGCGCAGCGACGACTTATCCTGGAAGTCACAAGAGATCCCACAAGGGCATCAAAAGAACTTCAGGCATCCCTAGCCTCAGCTAAGTTTAGCATTCATGACTTTACACTAAGAAAGAGACCAGGCAAAAATGGGATTCATGGGAGAGTATCAGAGTACCACTGATAACCACTGCTAACCATGAGAAACGTCAATGCTCATCTCACATTTGCCTGGGTGATCTTCAAGCCTTTTGGGATAATATTCTATGGACAGATGAGTCAAAAGGGAACTTTTTGGACGACACAAGTCCCATTATGTCTGACATCAAGTAAATACAGCATTTCACAGTACCAACATCATGCCAACAGTCAAACATGGTGGTGATATTGGGATGGTGTGGAGATACTTTGCTGCCTTGGGACCCGGATGACTTCCCATTATTGAAGGAACCATGCATTCTGCTCTGTGCCAGAAAATTGTTAAGGATAATGTCATCTGTCGTCTGTCCGTGAGCTGAAGCTGAAGCGTAATTGGGTTATGCAGCAAGACAATGATCCAAAACACAAAAGGATGGTTGAAAAGAAACATAATTAAAGCCTTGGAGCATCTTAGTCAAAGTCCTGACTTGAATCCAACAGAGATGCTGTGGCAGGACCTATGCCTATTGATAGGTTTTTGAGCAGTTCATGCTCAAAAACCTATCAATTTCTGTGAAATAAAGCAGTTCTGAAGAGTTGAGTTGGCTAAAAAGAAGAGTTGGCTAAAGTTCCTCCTCAGCAATGTAGAAGACTGCGTTTGATATTATTGCTGCTAAATATGGTGCAGCCAATTATTACATTTAAGGGGCCAATCACTTTTCACATGGGTGATATGGGTGTTTGATAACTTTTTTCATTAAATAAATGAAAAGATAAAAACAACAAAAATATGTTGTTTGTTTACCCTTTGTCTAATTTTACATTTAGAAACCATTAAAGATCTGAAACCATTCAGTGTGCCAAATATGCAATAATAGAGGAAATCAGGAAGGGTACAAATACTTTTTCCACTGCGCTGTAAATTGGAAATATACATATTTTTAGTATGGGAGGTGGGCTGTACCTTGTGGGTTGTCTTCCTGTGCAGGGCATTGTCCAGCCTGGAGATGGCAACTCTCTGCAGTGACTTTAGAGATGTGGCAGTCACAGAGTGGCATGATTCTGAATGGCAGCAATCAAAGAGGACATAATCATTTCTACTATTTCTTTAAAAAAATTTCCAGAGATATTGAGGCAAGGAGATCCAAATGAGGCAGGAAAAAAGAAAGGAGGAAATTAGAGAAGGAAAGAAGTCGATTAATTACTGGATCCTTTAAATATCTATCAGTCCATCCATCATCTATACCCGCTTATCCTGAGTAGGGTCGTAGGGGGTGCTGGAGCCTACCCAGTGTGCATTGGGTGAGAGGCAGGAATACACCCTGGACAGGCCACACACACCATTCACTTACACAAAGGCTAGTTTCAATTCATATTTTCAACTGAATTAACTTTTTTGAGTGAGAAAAACATGGCAACAGACTCAATATTACCTCAGATCCACAATACACCACTCTTGTGAATGGCCTCACTATGACATATTCTTAAAGACGCAAGACTAGGATTTAAGTTTGACTAAACCACATAGTCTTTTCCAGTGTGTTTACGACTAGAAACCCAAGGTTCGTTAAGCAGCACCCTTCGTTTAGGGAATTCTTCAAAGGCTTCCTTTGTATTTTCCTTTCTTTTCTGCTCTTGTTATATAATAATGTTATTTTTAATGTAACCACACAAAACTCTGCAAAGCACCACAGGAAGACTCATATATTGTCGTGAGCCGTGAGCTTGTAATTGAGTTATGGGATTAATCCCTTACCGCTGGCGGTGCTGTGGCCAAACAGCCTGCCGCTCCATGAGCAGCGGCTTGCCCTATGATTGGTTCCCTGCTGGCTTCTCTCCAGGGTCCGCTGTACCACCGCTTTGTGTCGCTCCTGCAGGCAAACATGGGAATCGAACCACTTGTGTGGAGAAATGCATCTGTATCCTCACTTTATTCTATTCTCCCTCGAGAATAGTGCAAACAAAATAATCTCTGCAAGACCCAAAATTTAGGAAAACTACGCATAAAATAGTTTCACCCAGATAATACTACATTGTGATTCAGCTCAGATGGTCTACATACTGGCCAACCTATATCTCTTATAAAAGAACTTTGGAGGATAAAAGGAATACAGCACAGGACTTGGAAATCAGGTTTGTTTATGGTATAAAGAACCAGACCCTGACATGACCTCAAGATCTTTTGTGAGGGAACCTGCTTACTTTTGTAGAAATGAAAGGTACTTTTGAAATGTGCATCTGTGCTATTTTGTTCATTTTTTACATTCTTTTGTTTTCCATTCTTACCCTCTGTTTGAATTTTTTAAAGCTATGGTTAATTGCTTTTACTCATTCTAGAGTATGCATTTTGTTTAATAGCAATTGTATAAAGGTGCATTGCAAATACATGTTACATTACAAGTTATTATTATTATTATTATTATTGTTGTTGTTGTTGTTTTTGTTATTATTGTTATTATTATCCTTTAGCATTGCTCTCACATCATTTATTACACACAGAGCCACATGTGTTGTCAAATCCATTTCCCAAGGCATTGTACTTTATCCCCAAAAACAGGCTTGGAAACACAAGATCTCTGACAAAGAAGTTATTGAGAAACAGCATCTCATCTGTAAATGAATTAAAACAAAGTGAACACGAGTTGTGAGCTATTGCCTGTGGCTTTAAGCGGTGTCTGAGGTGGGAAAAAATAATGGTACCACTTCAAGCACTGGTTCTACCGCTGACTACAACGGCCTTTCACAGAGAGAGAATATGGATGGGCAGGGGCAGAAAAGATTACCAGGAGCTTTAGAAAGTGCCAGTAGGTAAGAAACAATCACAGTATTCCAAGGACCAAAATGCATACGTGCCACTACTGCGTATCAGTGAGAACCGACCCACTTGAACACTGGCTTTAAGTCTAGCTGATAAGAACTTAAATGATGCAAATTACTATGTAGTAAGTATTATTGCCAATACATTTCTAGAAATGCGACACTATCTTGTGTCTATGGTTCTGTACTGTATTATTATTATAATTATTATAATTATTATTATTATTATTATTATTATTGACCATTTAATCACACAAGTGGAATCAATCAAGTTAGACAGGAAATGCAAAGGATTGTATTGTCAAAAAGCTGCAAGGCAGTGATTAGGGTCAATGTCCTGGGCCATTTTCAGAATTTGAGCAGAACATTGTCCCTATTGCTGAGCTGGGCTTTTGATTTCTGCTTGGTCCAAAAGGAGGGTTTGGCCCTACTAGCTCAATTACAACCCTTCTAGCAGCAACCTGGTCCCACTCAAATACTAATCAAGCCCTCCATAGAGGTAAAAGTGACTGGGTGATATGTCTGCTATCTTCTATATAGCTCTACATGATATAAACTGTAATCACTTAGTAAACAACATCTCCAACATCCCAACAAGCTCATGTTCAAAACTAGCTAGTTGATTTTCACTTCCCACCCAAGTTCAAAAAGCCCAAAACTTTTAGCTTGTGACACAAGCTATGAGTCATATGACACAGTGTTTGATGTGATAAACAATGATGTATGCCTCCTATACAGCAGGGTTGGGTTAAATTACTGTACATAACTGTACATAATTCTATCATCTTACAAAGAACAGTCAGTCTGAGGAATTGCTGGAGGGGACAGAGTTCAGCAGTGCTTGAGGGAACTGTAGCCTTGAGGCCCCTCAGGGTCACACCCATACCGTCTCTTCCTCTAGTTTTTTCCTGCGCTTCTCCTCCACGGCAGCGTGCCTCCTCTCTGTTCTCAGCCTCTGCTCGGTGAGCTTACTCCGTCTCTCTGCCAGCTGCTTCTCACGGTGCTGCCGCGCCCTCTCCTCCCGCTGCAGCCGCACCGCCTCCCGCTCGGCTGCAACCACAATCAGGGAACTCGCCACAAGCCACCGCCAGGGGCCCAAATCAACCACCAGACAGGGGCCGAATTCCAAAGGAAGGGTGTTGAACATCAGTGGCACTTGGTCTGATTCAAGCCATTAAATATTGCCTCCCCATGCCCTTGGTGTGTACAAAAATCTTTCTCTGAGCACAAAAACAATGTCAGTATTAAAAAAAATGTTCCAAAGCAAATTAATTCAAAGAGCAATCTGTTTTTGAAAGTTAAAAAGCCTTTATTAGGTTGACATGGCTGTCAAGAGGTTAAAAGCTCGAAATGAGGCAGAAATGCATAGGCTTTTTGACTTTCAAAAAAGGAGTGCTTTGGTCTAATTTTGTTTTTGACATATTGCAAGAATCCTTCTCCCAATAAGTAACTTTTTTTGTTACCCCTGAAACAAAATAGCACTACAGTGCTTCTCTATGACCAGCATTTTTATTTTTGTACTTTGATACAGTGTTGTTTACTTTCCACCGGGGCAAATAGAATTAGAACTTACCAAGGTGTTCCTCCCATTCTTTCCTTCGCTGTTGTGCAAGTTTCTGTCGTTCATTGACCTTCAGGAAGAGCCGCTCTGAAAAAGTAACAGTCAATGACATGATGATGGGAATGTTTCTCCCAGGTCACTTCAATTGTAATGGCACAATTTGTTGTTACACTACATAGAGTTAGTGCATCCCCTGTGAATACTCTTATAATGTGTCCATAGTTGACCTCACCTCTTCTACGTCTCCATGTGATGCCAGTATGCAGGGGTGCCATAGACAAAGCCTTCAGTCCCACAAACAGGAGCTAAGACAGCAATAACTTATGACCCCAGGTTTCACTGGGAGAAGCCAATCGGCTTCAACAGCTGATTGAGGAGAGAGAGGTTTGCGGTTCACCTGGTTTGTGTCCAGCGCTGCTGTTGCCACTGGGCCATGATACAGAGGAAGCAGGGAGACTGAGTGCTTTATTTTCCTGCTTTTCAGGGGACTCAGTGCCTGTTGGAAGGGGCGGGTTGTTTAAGAGGGACAATCGGGGAAACATTCAAACTTATTCCACTTCGATACTGTCTACAATCATTTAAATGTTGTTTTGGGTTGATCAATACAGAGAATTAGCCCCAGAGAAAGTGTTTAAATGCATGGAGGACCATATCTCATATTTCATATCTCACATGTGCAAGCTAAAGTACCCCAAATCATGCAAATGATCCTTGTTGAAATTTCTGTATTTGCTAATTATGCAAAATGAACAAAAATATGTTTAAGATTGTAATTAAGGCTGAGAGGTCTAGGCCTATTTTCCCCATTTTGGCAGGCCCTCAGAAATGCACTTCAAATAAACACTACAGACCACACAAAAACAATAACCATATACAAAATTTGTGACTAAAATGAAAAATGTAACAATAATTATTGGGGGAAGGACAAAACTAAAATCACATCTCTACAGGTTAAAGTCAAAGGGTAGCATGGCTGCTGATTAGCATATGTCACTCCCATTTTGTATAATTAGGCTTAGCAGGCAATCTGACCCTTAGTACACTGCTTCTGTCTTGTTTTAATTTGTTCATAAATAGCCAAAATCAGTCATAATGTCAACCAGCTCTATTGCATGAGCAATGGGGAAACCGTAAGCAGTGGCTGCATATACAATAAACATGATGGCATCATCCAATGACAAATCTGAAGCTCAGGAGCAAAAGTTTCATAGAAATGAATTGCGACACTGCTATCTCCATCCCTGCGCAGGTTCAGAAAACAATGTCTCAAAATTTGGCCAGGTTATTTCTCAAAGTGTACACTACACTCTAGTGTACTAAAATAATGAGCTATAAAATTATTTGCACTGCTTACATCAAATTTAGGCTATTTATTGAATTCGTATTGATATTTGTGGCAGTTTTGTTTAGCATGCAGTTACCTGGGAGATAGTGAGGGGACAGCTTGCTAGCTATCAAGTTTGCTACTGTTTTTTTTCTATAGAGGGAACTCCTGAGAGCTGCACTCTATGGTAGTGGCTAATAGCATTAATTTTTTAACCCCTCGGCCAAATCAGAATCCTATTTATAAATCTGCATGCTTCAAGTCACTTTGTCAAAATAAAGTATTATTTTATGTAACTGTCATGAGGCTTATCCAACATGCAATAACTGAACCATAAAACAAACATCTTGATATGACAAATATGAAGCTATGTTCATGACAGTGCTGTGGAGGCTTTATCGTGTATAGTTAGTAATAAAGTGTTACGAAAACCCGTACTTTCAAATCACAAACCTTGCTATTATTTTTCTGTAAAAGCACTGAGGATGTGTGAATTAAAATTAGGCAAAACTACATTATGAGGAACTGTTTTCATACTGGAATCAGAGGCTTATTGTTTAAGACTGCTTATCCTTAGCATCAATCATGTGCCTTACGTCTTCCCAGTTCCTGGTAGGACTCCTCCTAAGGGCAGTTTCCTCAGAGTAAATCGATGTTTTGTCTTGATCATTTCAAGAACTATTATTAACTTAAAGTAACAATTGGTTGAGTGGTTTGGGTTTGGCTGTCTATTTACTAATTTTTATGACATAATGAAGGAAGTTAACAAAAAAAATATTTATTGTAATTGTAGGCTTACTGTGAAAATCCCTCTGAGAAAGGTCAACAACAACAGGGACCCCATATTACGTTACAGGCATCCAGAGCGACTTACACAACTTTTACATAGCATAACCTGTCGGTTACAAGCCCAGTTCCTTACCCACTGTGCGTCACTCCATATTTCATTTATAATTTTTTCTATACTATTTTGTTGAAAATCTGTTTCAAAACAATGAGGTCATTCAGTGGCCCTGAACTAAAATCAATCAATATTTATGCTGAACTATTACTTTCTCTTAGGGAACAGTGTGTAAAGTTAAAGGTAGACTTGACCATGCTGACTGTTACCCAAAGGAAAAGCAGATGCTTCCAGATACTTCTGGTTGTGCTGCATGCATTGGGTGCAACGTTTTGGGTAGTAATTTCTTTACCCACCCAAACCTAGAAAATGAAATCAAAAGCTGCATCATGTCAATCCAAAAATGTTATGCTATGCTCATGTCACACAGGCTATGTGAGTCAAACCTCAAGGCAACTGAAAACAAGGCTATCAGAACACATGAGTTCGGTTAAAAGGTTAGATCTCAACTCATCCATTGCTAGATACTTAGCTGAGAATGGACGCATACCGTACATGTGCTTAAATGCATAGGAATTACAAATGTAGTTTTCCTAGGGAGACGACATGGTGATATTCATAAAAATAATAAACACTAGGCTAATAAACTGGAAGCTATCAAACAGAGCAGAGAACTAAGCACAAACAACCTACACAAGGAGTGTTATATTGTGCCTACTGGAAGCTGAGATCCTCAGCTGTGTCCATATCCAGATGAGCTTAGAGGTGGCTCAGTCGAGAGTAGTTTTCGGTCAGTGATGTCCATACCCTGGCCCGAATGAGACCCTGCAAAGTCTCATAGAAACTGTGGAACTGGGAGCTGGAAACCAGAAGGTTGTAGATTCCAGTCCTGAAACTCTTTCACTCCAAAACTTTATTTGGCAGAGACTACATTTCTTCTGTTGTTGACAACCTTTATAGCGCCTAACCACATCTTTTCTGTTTCTTTTTCCCTGGGGCTTCTGCCACTCCAGTGCCTTCTCCTCTTTATGAGAAGAGGGGAGGCATTATGATACATTTCAAACCAAGGAGGGGACCATTTAAACCAGGGGTCCTCAACCATTAGCCCGAAGAAACACAGGGTCTGCTGTTTTTTGTTCTATCATTGAAACATCAATCAATTCAGATCCAAGAGACCAAGAGGCGAGTTAGGTGTGTAATCAACGGAAACCTCAGCACAAACCCAGCAGAAACACAGTCCCTGCCTAAAGGAAGCTACCCATATATGATCAAATGACAATTTGCAATGCTGTTGCATGACTAGGTGATATTTTGTGTTGATTATTAAATGTTTATTAACTTTTTTTATTCAGAAGCAGCTTAGAAAACCAAAAAGAGTGGATCTTTTGAAAAAGCCAAGGACAGACTTGAGGGCAACAAATAGAAAAACATCAACGATGCCATTGTGGACCATAACGTTTTGCACAATAAAGTTATTTTTGAAACCCACTTAAAGAGGTTGAGAGCCACTGTCACAGGATATAGTGGCAGTGCCTTTATCGGTACCTGTTACATCAGATTATTGGAAGTATACACAGAACCACCAGTCAGCCCACTTCCCAGCTCCATCTCCTTGTATGGATACTGTCAAAATTATATATATATATATCATATAGTATTTTAAACCAAACCACACAATCTTACAAGTCAGCTGAGTTTTTTACTAATTCATTATTATTATTATTATTATTAATTATAATAATAATAATAATAATAATAATAATCTCAAATCTCAAAGCGCGACAACTGTAGAGGCTTCAGGAAATGACCCATTTATGCCATCTTACCTTTTTGCCTAGACATGGTATTCTTCTTCTGAAGGCCTTCCTCCCCGATGTTGAAAAGGCATTTGATGGAAGCCTGGGTACCCCCCTTCCTTGACCCTTCCTGTCTCACTGCACTGACTAAGCCTGGCATAATGAACCACTTGACTGCTCGTGCAGACAACTGCCTGATTCTGTTTTCTTTTCAAAGGAATACGATGTTGCTGGGGCTCTCTCGTCTGTCTCTCTCTTATGCTCTTTTTAGTTCTTCCAATGCTTCCTCTTCTTTGTCTACTCTTCTGGCTACACACAAGCCTCAGTTTGCTCACTCGTATTGCTATCCTTGCTGGAGACTGGCACTGGCCCTGCCACTGGTTGTTTCCCCTTGGTGGGCCGAAACCAAGACGTACTGTGCAGGGATGTTTTTTAAGTACTGAGAAGTTCTTCTTGTGGCTTGTGATCTTCCCAAGCGGTTGAGGCAGGCATTTATAAACAAAAGGGTTTTTGTTCACTTTGGAGATGTCCTGCTTGGCGCCCTGATATTTCAGTGGCTTAGGGGCTATGACACACCTCGTAGAATGATCTGACTTGATTTGTCTAAAGTGGTTTCATAGCTGTCTGGTACTCTTTGTGTGTATGTGTGTGTGTGTGTGTGTGTGTGTGTGTGCACGTGTGTGCACAGGTATGTGAGTGCGTCTGTGAGTGAGGGTGAAATTACGGCCTTGACTTAACACAAGTGTTTTAATGAGTGTGTATGCATTTGTTTGTGTGAGACAATACTGATAATCATGAATTGCATTGATATAGCACTTTCCATGAGCTCTAAGTGCTTTCCAGTGAAGGGGGAAACTATTCTCAATCACCACCAATATGTATCAAGTGATGCCACCTTAGTAATGACAAAAACATACTATCAGCCTAAGCATTGTTTTGCCTAATGTCTATGCATCCATCACTGTGTTAAGCCTGGTCTTAAACAACTCAGCAGTATGTGCATCTACCAAGAATCCTGCCAATCTATTCCGCTCATTAACAAATCTTTGTGTGAAAAATCCTTTCAAGCATCAGTTGCAGAATTTTCAGATCTAGTATATTGTTAAACATCACAACAGCTCCAAGCCAGCAGAACAGCTTGTGACTGAGCAAGGTAAAACACAGAATTAGACATTTTTGATCATGGACTTCCATCTGTGAGGAGTACAGAGGGAGTCAGTGCAGTCACATTTACAAAGATAAGTTGTGTAGTAGCTGTATCATTATTTTGAAGAAATCATTGCATTTGGAACTGTCTGCTGCCACTTGAGTGCCAGGCTTTAAAGTAGAAAGGATTCCATCACAGTGACAATTTCCATCACAATTTAGACCAGGGGTCCTCAACATTATCCAGAAGAGATACAGGGTTTGCTGTTTTTTTGTTCTAACATTGAAACATCAGTCAATTCAGATCCAAGAGACCAAGACTGAGGCAAGTTAAGTGTGTAATCAATGAAAACTGTTGCATGACTAAGTGATATGTTGTGTTTATTATTAAATGTTTTATTATTTTACATTTTTATTTTATATTTTATTATTTTATATTATTTATATATTTATAAGCAACTTAGAAAAGCAAAAAGAATGGGTCTTTTGAAAAAGCCAAGGACAGACCTGAGGGCAAGGCTTTAAAATAGAAAGGATTCCATCGCAGTGAAAATTTCCAATAGTCTCAAATTGTCTCAAATTTGATAACTTCAGACTCAACTTCAAAGACTTGGACTTGAAGACCTATGACTTGTGACTAACTTTGGACTTGAAACGAAATGACTTAAAACAATGTGATCAGATGCAGCAGCCTGTAGCAGAAGGCAGAGCGTCATGATTGGCTAAATCACAATAAACTGTTCATTTGAAGAAGAAATAAAAAGAACTATGAGTAATACAAAGGCTCCCAAAGATAATCAGCTTTTTGTACAAAAAGTAGGCCATCATCAAGACAAGAGCAACCCGCAAGATTTACAACAAAAATTCAGATGTAAGTGCCACAACTTCAAACCTTGTTTGGCACTTGAAGTTACAAAAGCAAGGGTAAGAACGTACTGGTTAGCCAGCGGATTTTTGCTAGCCCAACAAACACAGCACTGTGTTTGTCCAAGTTTACTTGAAACAGCAATAAATTCTTTCTGCATGAAGATCTGATTATAATATGCTTTACTAGCTATTACATAGGAAGACATAATTCTGTTGGTTTGAGAATTTAAAACATTAAATTAAACACACATAAGGACTTGTTTAGGACTCAAATTTTTAACTCAGTGGCTTGACATGATCACCGTAATTTGAGACTTCCCTGTTTTTGCTTGGGGCTTAATTATTGGGACTTCAAGCTCAAGATTTGAGGCTTATGCTTGTTACTGCAAAACTACGACTTGATGAGGTTGTTGAGGATGAAATACTAATCTTCAAAAATCCCATTTGATAGAGTAACTCACAATTGAACCTTTTTTGCGCTTTCATGAACCTTTGTCCATCCACATGAATTACTGATCTGTGCATATCGAGGGCGCAACACTATGACGTAGGCATAACTTCACACAAATTCACACCAATCGTTACTTTTATATGTGCCGCGCTGCCATGTGGACCAGTTAAAGGAGATTGTGTATTATTTGCAATGAGAAAAGCAACACGCAGAGACAGTTGGTTGGACGAACGCAGTCACATGAATGGTATTATCGTTTTGCTTTTAACGAAATAGCGGTTTCAAAATGAATGTGTTTTAAATAATTTTGCTGTGTATATCCTGACTTATTTGGTACCACGCACTCAAATGGATACTTTTCGTATGTTCCCAGGTGACTGTGAAAATCACAGAACATTTCTGTGGTGAAAGCCAGTGCTGTACATATCTGTTGTGAAAGCCATGTCGCCTTTATTTATTACGTAGGAAGTTCAAAGGTCAAGGGCGGTTTGCACTGACAGGTTAAACGTGCGAGCGCTTGTATTCTGTAGCTAACGTTAGTTACTGCAAAATAACATTGCAACTGCTAGCAAACGTTAGCTAGTCTAGAGATGTTGACTGTGCAGCGGTGCACAGGAATGCTGTGCAGATTCAACCATATTCCCAGGTAAAATAATATGTGAATAGCCAGTGGTCTGCGAGGGGCTGTTGTAATGTAACTGTTAGATGGCCATCTTGATATGACAAGAACATGGCTAGCTAGCGCCATAGGCTAACTGTTTATTTCTGTGTTGCTTTTTTCTTGGTTTGTTAATTCCCATTCATACTGGCATTGGTGCCAGTTTACGTCCAAATGTTGTTGTCGTCCATTCATTGCTAACTTGGATAACATAGCAAAATGAGTGACAGCATAACGTTACGCCAGTGTGATTTACTAACTTTATAATATTAGAAATACTATTAGCTAACTGCATTTTAAAGTTTTTATTAGGGTGTTAAATTGGCTGCATCGAATCCTGCAATCTTAGCTTTTACCATGATAAGAGATTTGTTAGGACTTTGTGCTTAGCTTTCATTATGTGACATCTCTGGTGATGCATTGCAAACCATGCTGCCAAGCAGTTAGCTAACATGGAAAATCATTGTTATACAAGTTAAGTTGAAAGTTGTTATTTAGGCTAAACTTTGCTACAGTCTAACTGCGTAGCAGTGTTGGAAGGCTGCCCTCATTTCACCCGCCGTTGAGAATGTTGCTAGTCTAGCGCTTTATTTTTTGTATCGTCACTGATTGCATAACTAGGGACTGCGTTCAAATTAAGAAAAGCGCGACATGTTTATACACTAAAAGACTAGGTTGGATTGAACGTCCAGTTGCAAGCGTTTGTGTGAGTTAAGATGTGACACAGTTCTTAAATTCACATTCGTTAAATTCGTGTTCTAGTTAGGTCAACTCTGAAGGGTGTGCGTTTACGACCCATATCCTAGAGTTCAGTGGATCGACCTGACAAAATTTGTAAGGGCTCTGTGCGTAGGTCAAATAGAAATGAGAGAAATAATCAGAACCGCTGTCTAGCACGCCTACACGTTTGAGAATGATGAAGCGATTGCAAATTATGTAGCCCAACAAGTAATGTAACTTGTGGAGCTATGTTCTCGGAGTTAAAATATTATACGAACCCTTTGGAGTTGTGATAGTGTGGTGCTTAAAATTTCAAGCTGATATTTATTTGGACGACATTAAAAGCATAAAAGCTCCAAAGAATGCTCCTATTGATTTTGGCCACGTTTAACGTATGAAAACAAACATGCTTTCAGATTGTTGCAGAACGTTGCTAGCAAACAGTTTTGACAGAAAGGACACTTGTCTGCTGTTTCTAACAGACTACATCAAAAGAGAGGTAGATGAGGGTAAATTTTGCAGAATGGTAATGCTGGACCTCCAGAAAGCATTTGATACAGTGGGTCATGTTATCTTGTCAATGAAGCTCAAGGCTCTGGGCTTCAATGATGGAGCTTTTAAGTGGGTCAGTTCCTATCTAGAAGGTAAACAGCAGATGGTGGGTGTTAATGGAGTATTCTCCGATCCCAAGACTGTGGAATGTGGTGTCCCACAGGGGAGTGTTCTGGGTCCACTCTTCTTCTTTACATCAATGACCTTCAGCTTGATCCTGTGACCTCTTCCTGTATGCTGACGACTCTGCCCTGCTTGTTTCCCACAAAGACAAAAGCGCAGAAAGTCAGTGACTGGTTAAGGGACAATAAGCTGTCCCTCCATAAAGGGAAAACTGAGTCAATCTTGTTTGGGTCCAAGGTTAGACTAAGGAAATCCCCTGGTTTTAGAGTTGTGGTAGGAGACACATTGATTACAGAGAAGGAGTCTGCGAATTATCTTGGTTGTGTTCTTGATAATCATCTATCTGGAGAGAGCAGGGCACTGAAAGTTCTTATAAAGATTAACTATAAGATCAGATTCTTAGCCAGAATCTCCATATTTCTCAATCAAGTGGCTATGGTAACACTAGCAGGTGCTCTTATACAGTGCCACTTCGACTAATGCTTGTTGATCTTGGTTCAACAGTGTCCCAAAAGTTTTTAAAAACAAATTGCAAACATCGCAAAACAAGTTAGTTAGGATCATATTAAGGTTACCAGCATGTACTCACCTCGAACCCTCACACTATGAGAGCCTGAGATGGCTCAAGTTTGAAGACAGAGTGAAGCAGATAAAGTTGTGCCTAGTTCATAGGTTTTTTTTATGGTGAAGTACCAAGATATTTCAGCGACTGTTTTAATAGTGTCAGGGATACCCATTCGTACTCCACTAGAGTGAGCTCCACTGATTTTGTGCTTGTTAGGTTCAGGAGTCGTATAGGAAAGGAGTCATTTTTTTATTCTGCGGCTGTTCTTTGGAACAGTTTGCCTAGAGATCTGTAAACAACAAGAAATGCAAATTTATTGAAGTCCTGTTTGCAAAAATGGATAAGTGGTGACCTTTAAAAAGGACGAGGCTGTGTACATGCCTTACTGTATTACTGATTATTTTGTATTATATGTTGTTTTTGATGATGATGATGATGTTAAGATGATGCTGATAATGATAGTGATGATGATGATAATGATGATGATGATGATATAGCCTATGTCTAAGCAGTGGGCACAATGGCCTTCTATGGCATTTTAGGTGCTGACATTGGATTAAGTTAATCTAATTGGATGTGCAATTTGAGATGTTTGGGATTATGTAATACTGATGCTGATAGGTAGTTTGATTCGGTGTTGATCTACTGATGTTGTTGATGTGTTGGATGTTGTGTTGTAATTTATGCTGCTAAAACACATTTTTTGCATGCTGCCTAACCACACACCCCCTTCCAAAAAAGGACCACAGTGTAAATAATCTATTAGCTTTATTGTGTCTATCCTTGATAGTTTTATTTTAAATAATGTGTATGATAAGCTTGCTTCAGATGCATGTTTTTCTCTTTTTAAAAATTATCGAATAAAATCAATCAATCAACCAATCAATCAATCAATCAAGGAAGCAAAATACGTTTCGGACATTAACCTCACCCTTAATGAAAATATTTCAAAAGGGGCTTCTGTTGGCACAAGTTCAGACCAGTCAGAGGAGAGCTTGCTGTATGGGCAAAGATTAGAATATTTTTTTTCTCCTTCAGTGAAATGTAAATGAAAGTATATCTTATAAAATTTGACTACAGGTGCGCCATCTCCCTGAGCTGTGTGGTGTCCTCGAAGCAGAAGCACACCCTTCCCGATCTAACGTACGACTATGGGGCCCTGGAACCGCACATCAGTGCGGAGATCATGCAGCTGCACCACAGCAAACACCACGCCACATATGTCAATAACCTCAATGTCACAGAGGAGAAATACAAGGAGGCATTAGCCAAGGGTGAGTTTGCCTCACTACAAGAAAGTGCCCATGTGTGTTGAATTTTGTGTGACTTTATTGACTACCCATGGCTCTGGAAGACAACAACAGAACAGATTTTAAAGATCAACTGTTGCTTTAAAGGAGTAACATGGTGTTTGAACGTGTCACTTCCCAGTTGTCTTTAGGCAACAACAAAAGAAATGTGCATAATTTTTTTATTATTCAGTCATTTCAATGTAATTTAAAACGTATTTTTCTAAGCCTAAATTTCCCACTATAAAAGTTCACCCGAACCGTCTGGGCGTGGTAATGAGAACTGTCAGTTAGCTATGATTGACAGACCGTGCCCCGTTACCATAGCTACCCCCATGATACACGCTCTTTTTGGGAGACTTTTCACAAGCTAGCTAGCTTAGTAGTATATCAAGTATCGATAGATAGCTAAGGTAAGGACGTTGACTTATATCCAATTATAATTTTTGCTATCTAGCTAGCCAAGTTAAGATAAAAGTACAACTATAACGTCCTCATAAAAGCAAACTAGCTAACTAACGTTATCGATAACATTGCCTTATGAAAGCAAGCTAGCTAACGTTAGCTAGCTAGCTAGCTAGCTAAATGAATATAACCAGAAATTATCTAATAGTCCTTAAAAGGCACTCTAATTTAAGTGAACCTGACGTTAGTCAAATATTTGCATTGTCTTGCCTGTAAGCCAGCGGCGCAAACTATGGGTCTCGAGTTATCCATGGGTTTACGGGGCCTGGAAAGGGGAGTGGTTACTGTGTTCGTGACGCACCAAGTTGACAACTTTGTCAACCGGTTGAAAATAGGACAATAAATTTAAAACGCATATTTCTTCAAAAATACAGAACGGACATATTTAATACTTTACTCATTGTGTTTCTTCAATGCCTCTTGTGCAAATAGCACATAAAACCGAGAAAGTGTGAAAATCACTATGGTACTCCTTTAAGTCTTTGGTAAATACTGTTCAGCCCATTGTTTTCACCATAATTTTACTATGTGTTCCTCGTTGCACCAACTGTATACTTTTCTAACTGTAGCGTTCGATGGTCATATTTTTTAAAACAAGACTAGGTCTAAACCTAGTATATGACTGGACCTCTCTGGCCGACCAATGGTGTAACTTCATCACTCAGTCACTCAGTCAGTCACAGACATTCGCGTTTGTAGGGCTGGCTCCGCTGTTGCGGTCCAGCCGAAAATAATTTAAATTGTTATTCTTCTCTATGGATTTCAGGTGATGTTACTGCACAGGTTGCTCTGCAGCCTGCTCTGAAGTTTAATGGTGGTGGCCATGTCAACCACACCATATTCTGGACAAACCTGTCCCCTAATGGAGGAGGGGAACCTCAAGGTAATGCAAGGAGTAAAGAATTTTCACTTTGTGACTGTATAGAAGACCTGGATAAAATGCGCGAGCATCTAATTATTTGTATTTGAAAAAGCGGTTTCCTGTATATTTGAATCTTTCTAATAAAATAAAAAAACAAACCGTTACCTGCAGTTAAAGTTCTCAAATGCTAGGCTATTTGGAACCAAATCTTAATTTTCTGTGTTTAGGTGGATCCCACTGATTCTGGCCAGTTTTACGTCAAGTATTTTGTCCAATTTCAAAGATAATACCACTTTTCTTATTCGCACATTAGAGGCAACCCCCTAAAAGTAGCCTATATAACAAATTCCACATTGAGTGAAATAGTATATAATTAAGTATTTTTTCCCCAAAGTAAATTTGTTATCCTCAAATACTTTTTCCCTGCGTATACCTACATATAATGATTACTGAATATGATATTATTTTTATAGTACATACTTCCATATGTCAAGTTAAATTCAGTTTATGAATGTTGTATTGTTGTATTATTCCAAATGAGGTCACTTATAACATTAAAATGCATATTTTCAAATGCATCCAAAATTATTTTTACATCCAGATTTTTAATTGAAAATACTGTTTTTTTTAAATGCATATGTAAAAAAATATATATTTTCATATGTGAAAATAGTTCTGAATTTATGTCCAAATAATTTATGTATTTAAATACCATGTGTTTTTAAATGACAAAGAACTACTTCTTTCCAAGAGTATTTTTGGATAGGATACATCAAATACGTTTTTTACGTATGTTTGCTGTATGACCATATTTGAGATTTGCCCTTTTGCACTAATCTGTCAGTCACTATAATAGTTGCAGGATACTTCTCTCTGAAAGAGCAATGTGGTAAGTGATAATTAATAGTGATAAGTAAGCAAACTGATAAATAATATTAAAATATTAAACAGATTACACCAGTGTTTCAAGTTGTAATTTCTTCTGTAAAACCCTTAATGAGAAATTGGTTCACTTTAATTATTATTTTTTTTTAAATAAATAAATTTACAGTGCATTCGCAGTGAAGTTTTTGGCCTCTTGCTGTCTCGCAGGGGAGCTAATGGAGGCCATAAAAAGAGACTTTGGCTCTTTCGAGAAGCTGAGGGAGAAGATGTCCATGGCGTCGGTTGCCGTGCAGGGCTCCGGCTGGGGTTGGCTGGGCTACGACAAGGAGAGCGGGCGGCTAAGAGTTGCTGCCTGCAGCAACCAGGACCCCCTGCAGGGAACCACAGGTCAGCCACTTCCTACCTGAGGAGCTGTAACTGTACTGTGCACTTGGGACTAGAAGGACATGGGTTCACATCTCTGGTGGAATCAAATCAAATCAAATCAAAATTTATTTATATAGCACATTTCACAAACAATTGTCACAATATGCTTCACAGACAACCCTGGCCAAAAACCCCCTCAGGAGCAAGCCTAAGGCAACAGTGGCAAGGAAAAACTCCCTGTAACAGATAGGACAAAACCAAGGACGAAACCAGGCTCAAGGGGGGAACCCATCCTCCTCTGGTCGGCTCAGGGTGCAGCTTTGTCAGTCAGTCAAAGTTCACGCTGATCAAATTAGGCAGCTAAGTGACAATCCTGAGGTGGCGGCTCAGATGATGCGCAGGACTGGGTGGCGATGGCGGGGAGCAGCAGGCAGCGACGGAAGCGGGCAGGGTGGAGACGGTGACAAAAGAGGCCGGACCGCAGCGGCAAAATTCTCGGGATTTGGGGCAAGAGCCCCGTCGGAAGCATGGCAAAGAAAATTGAAAAGGCCATTACAGGGAGTGTAATAAAGTACCAGGAGTAATCTATAGCTGCATAGCTACTAGGATAGGGATTGAGATCCCATGCTGTCATGAGGGGTAGACAACCATAGCCGCCTATCAAGAGCCAGCCCAAGTAAAGTGGGGTCACATCTGATTGACAGGTGACGGTAAGGAAAGTAATCTATGGCTACAGGCTTCTCCCACCCTGTCTCCAGACTATAACTGATTATAAGGAATGGGTTGGAAATAATCCTAATCCATAGCAGTTTGAGCAAATCTAGGTCTTACCATAAGCAGGCTTGTGTGTACCACCAATTGTAGGACTCTATTTGTTTCGTTAGCCTGATTCAAGTAAAACCTGAACTAGATCATTAATGTCCAGCTGAAGCATTGAACTCGTTAACGTGTTCTGTGAAAACTGGGCATCTAACATGATCATTTCAAAGGCAGGTGAAGCAAGAGTAGGTAAAAACCCAGCCCTTTACCCATACCACTAACTAGCAAGTAATGTTGTAAAGGGTTTATTGGTAAAGAAGGGGTTTGGATTTTTCCTTTGGAACAAATCATAACCTGCATCCATGACAAATATTTGAGCCATATTACATTTTAAATAGATTTTATTTCAACGGGAGTAAGAAAAAATCAGTAATACTGCTATAACCACTCCTGTCTCAATGCTAATTATAATACTTGTGGCCACTAGGGGGACTGATGTTGTTCTTTCTTAATTAATTAATTAATTAATTAATTTATTTATTTTCTCCTTTTTTAGGTCTTATTCCTCTCCTAGGAATTGATGTGTGGGAGCACGCTTACTATCTCCAGTACAAGAACGTCAGGCCGGATTACGTCAAGGCCATCTGGAATGTTGTGAACTGGGAGAATATTACAGAGAGGTTTCAGTCGGCTAAGAAATGAGACCTGTCACACTACGCTAATGAATACTTCTCATTAGGACATACCCTTGCCAGTACACTTTATGCAGTGATTCTGACCAACTTATAAAACACTTATTCAAAAGGCAGGTTGAGAGAATGGGTTGAAAAAATAGTAATGTTCAGATGAGAACGCTGTTTATCCCAGTCAGTCAGTTGAAAATCTAAAAATGTTAAGAATATGGTTTACTTGTGTTTAATAAAAATATATAACAATTTTGAGTTGTTTGTATTGGACTTCTGCTCACACATTTACAGTTTATCGTAGTAGTGTAGTTGCGAGGGAATTGGAATCTGAAGGTTGTGGGTGTGAGAACCAAATTAGGTATCCCTTATACTGCTTGGTACTTTATTTGACTTTATTCCAACTTCAGTGACATAATCACCAGTACTGTTGGATCAGATTTAAGCAACAATATGTTTCTTTTTATTTTTTATTTTTGTTGCTTCTTTGTTTTTTGTTTTTTTTAAATCCCAAATTGGAATGTCTAATTGTATTTATAGGCCTGTCTCATTGCTGCAACATCCTTCTTTGGGTCAGAGGAGCACTGATGAGGATGTGCCTTCCTCTGAGGCATCTGCATCTAGTCACTGCTCTTCACTGTAGTACTTTAGCTCAGCTTTGCGAAGTCATTGCGTGGGAAAATACACTTCACGCCCAGTCCTGCTGAGTGAGCCCACCTTTTTCCGGGATAATGTGCCCGCTAATAATGCACCAGGCTAAGGGGCTGCCTGCAACAGTCACAGTGATGCCAGGTCATGGGACGTATTTACACACTGGAGCACTGTTGTAAAGGTTTAGACACCCAGCAGCACTCGTAATGCATAACCTGATTATAAGCAGGTCTGGTCAGCACTCGCTGTTTAAGTAGCCTCGTGAGCCAGTCCCTTTTTTCACTTTGTTCAACAGAGCCTGGCCGATGCCTTGACGTTCTAGGCATAAACGAAGGAGGCAACCTCCCAACCAATCAGAGTACGGAGCGGCGGCGCTCCAAATGTGGTGACGATTTTGGCCAGGCGTAGTCTGACGTGCACTGGAATAAACATTACCGGAGGCCAACTTTTCCACAGACCCGCATCAGTTCGCCACTATTTGGGGAAAATGGCTAACGTTAATGTCAGAGCACCGACCACACCATCAAAGTTTATCACCGAGATATGCAGAGTCTGTGGTTCGAGGTTCGATAATAAAAGAAACAAACACAGTTTATTTATCGGTGATAAATTTATTTACTTTTTGGTTCAACAATTCCACTTGCTCCTCCATTATTGATTGTAACGGGCAAACAATCAAAACCATTGCTTCTTCTGGCCATTTTTCTGGTATTTATTTGATAGGAGACTGCATACCGTAGGCCACGCTTGAAAAATTAAACTTTTGCCAAATCCTGTAGGCAAGCAAGCGAGTACATCTCTGTTCGATAACAGCGTGTCCAAACACACGTGCTGAAGGTCCTTCAATGAAGTCACGCCATGTATTTGGCAAGTCGGTGATATAACAGTATTTAAATCTTCGAATTTGTCCATAATTCTGTTTTTAGCAGATAATTTGGGTTAGCTCGATAGCTTTGTCCGTTTCGCTGGTGTGTTTCAGTCGAGACTTAGATTGCAGTACACGCGGAACAGAGGGAGTGTCGGGGGGGGAGGACGGAGAACCGGCACACTGAGACAGACAGTTTGATTAACCAATAGGGAAGCAGTTCGTCCTGTTTAAGCCACCATGAAAGCAATCAAGAAGGAGGAAATATTAAAATATGACTTTGGCGTACACATACCTAGCTTTAAAAAAGACACATTGACACCAGTAAGTATTTGTTTGAGAAAAATTCTCTCCTGTCCACAAGCAATGTGTGGCACCAATACCTACTGCCATACTAAACTTATCATAAAGTACGAGTGGCATGCTCGGTTTGCATTAGTTCAGATCCAATTCTGTCTTCATTTTAATGTCCACAACAAAATGCTCCAAATGTTTTGTGCTTTTATTGAAAGTGTTTTAACCTTCTGCATCTTCTGCTGGTATGGCAATGCTACTGCGGCACAGAAAATGACTGTCAGAAAAACTGTAACAATGGCCAGTAAACTGTTAAGGATTACATTACCAAGTATGGAATGCATCTACAGAGGCAGAACGGTGAATAAGGCAAACAACATTGTGGGTGACCAGAGGCACCCCCTTGCCTTGCCTCCTCCACCTTGAATTGTTGCCATCTGGGTGACGATATCGCCCCCCTCTATTTACTAAAAATAGATCCAAGTTTTCAATTGTTCCACAAGCCATTAAGTTTTTGAATGGGAAATGCACTAGCACCTTATCCCCCATGCACTTTGACCACTCCTTCCTGGTCACAAAGGATGTCCAGCTGGTCTGGGCAGGAGTTGCCCCCCGTCCTAACTATTGTTCTTTCTTTTTTTCTTTTTTTACACCTAATTTATTGCAAGGTGCAAAGTATGTGTATGAGTATGTCTATTAGTGATTTTTGTGATGTTATGATGAAATGCCTTGTGATTATGCTGCAAACCAATTTCCCCACAGGGACAAATAAAAGTATCTATCATCTATCATTTAAATCCCGCCAGTTAAATTTCTTTTCCCATTGAATTTTCTGAATTCAGTTCCCTTTGAACAATTTTGAGTAAATTCAACAAACAATTTAAATTCAATATTCTCACCACCACCAGTTCCTTTTATTCTGTCTGTCGATTAGCTAATTCCCCATAATTTGCTTCCCTTTATTCTGAAATGGTTATAAATTCATGCATGGAAAATAACAAATGATTGTGGTTTTATCATTTTTTTAATGTAGATAAAAGGGACATTTTTATAATTTTGAAGTCATTTTTGTGCTGTTGCGGTGAGAAGCATTACAGTCAATTATTTTGGTTTTTGTCATTTACATAAATCTATATGATGTTACTTTTCAGAGTCATTATACCTAATAAACAGGGTTGGGCTCAGTCTCATTAATTCATTTCCAGTTACAACTGCCCAAATTCCAATTGCATTCTTTTAATTCCAATTCATGAGAAATTCAATATGCCATGTTTTTTGCTGAAATCATCCCATCTTTTAAATAGAAATTGACCCGTACCCTGCATCTCACGAAATGCAGCTGATTTTTCCTTTTAAAACAACCACTTGTCCAGTAATGCTGCGAACCCTAACAACAGGCTGTTGAGGCAGATGTATGCCCAAAAAGTGATGTAACAGGGTGAAACGTTGCACCACAGCCAGGTGGCACACCTGTAGGGCCACTGGGGTGGAACAAGATCAAGGTAATTGAACTGCAGTGGAAGAGGTGCCACAGCGTGTGCCCAGATCACGTTTCCCAGTCAATAGCACCTCAGTGTGTGGGGCTTATGGGTGGCGGCGTTGCAGGAAATGACTTAGGCTGTTTCAACTGGTTTATAATTTCCGATAATGTTAAATCCTAAAAGATAAGTGTGGTGAAATATAAAATCTTCAATATAAGAATGAATTTCAGAAGTAAAAATAGGCATGATAGAAAGGTATCAGTTATTGCCACTTACATGTATATACAGTGAGCACCATAATTTTTGTTCCAGAACTCTTGGAGCTCTATTAGGTGCTTTTTAGCAAACTGTAATCTCGCCTTTCTGTTCTTCAGGCTTTTCAGTGGATTGCATCTTGTAGTGTACCCTCTGTAGTCCTGCTGCTGTAGTCTTCTATGTATGGTAGACTTTGACACATCTACACCTGCATCCAGGAGAGTGTTTTTGATCTGTTGGGCTGTTGTCAGGGGGATTTTCTTCACCATAGAGAGTATTCTCCGGTCATCCACTACAGTGGTCTTCCTCGGTCTACCGGGTCTTTTGACATAATTGAGTTCACCAGTTGTTTTTTTCTTGTTAATGATGAACCAAACTGTGGACTTGGGCATGCCCAGGGCTTTTGCAATGTTCCTGATTGATTGATTTTCATTTCTGAGCCTTATGACGACCAGCTTAATTTGCATCGACACTGCTGTCTTCCTCATGTTGTCACACCCCAACAACAATCTCCAAAGGCAATTGCAAAGTCTAGAATCAAGACTAGACATCAACAGCTCTCTTCTGCATTCACTAACGACACAAATGAATACACCTGCCCAACGAAACACATCTGTGAAGCCAATTCAACAAATACTTGTAGTACCTTTAAATGGGGGGACCATGTACTAAAGGTTCTATAATTTCTAAACGGTTCATCCGATATGTATGAAAATACCCTCAAATTAAAGCTGACAGTCTGCACTTAAACCGCACTGTCATTGTATCCTTTCAAACTCAAAGTGCTAGAGTACAGAACCAAAATAACAAAAAATGTGTCACTGTCCAATAAATTATGGTGCTCACTGTAAGTATACATTGTGAGAATACTTGAAATATATAGTTTATATCAATTATGCAGAGTATACTATTTTTCCACATGGTATGCAAATGATTTGTACTCTTTATAAAAAATAAAGATATACATCTTGAGAGACACAGGATAAATTGTGGCTAATGGTGCAGCTTTGCTGTTTTATTTGGTAGGGGGAAAGACACGGTCTGTTTGGTCACTGCTGATCTTTTTGATGAATGAGAAAAAACTGAGCTGACAGATAGAATTGGAAGAAGAGGCCATCGTGCAGGGTTACTGAACAATGTCCACTCAGACAGAAAAGGGAAAGGGAGTGAGATGAACATAACTCATGTAACTGGCATGAGTAAACCTGAAACATCTAGCTAATCCTTACAGAATTTTCTCATTTTTAAATATCATAAATACCAATGGTGAGTTTAAAGGTTCAAAATCCCCCAAGAGTTGTTAAATATACCAAGAAGTCATAAGTAAGCAATAAGCAATGCTTCAGTATAAATGGATGCAATGAAAATGCAATGTAAAAAAAGAAAAGTTTAAGTCGCTCTGGATAAGAGCATCTGCTAAATGCCTGTAATGTAATTTAATGTAATGCTTGCATTCCAAGTTAAGTAGGGCCTATCTGAACATAGCCTAAATGATATAAATCTCATGACCTGCTGTGGCCTGTTCCCTTGCATGCGGAGAACAGTCATCAGTCATTTCAGAGATGCTGTATCATCCTCACTACACTGTTATTGTTTGCAGGCCCACGTCAGGCCGTCACATTGGAGTCCTCCTAGACAGATCAAGTGTCTGCCCTGAATGCCTATGCAGCAAAGACACGCTCTGAGTCGCGTCAAATGTGATAGGGCCGTCTTGGCATTTCTGAACTGCCTGTTCAGTTAAATTGTCCTATTCTCCCTGCCTGCAGACTGTTACAAAACATGTAAATAAATGAATAAATAACAGCAGTTACTGAGCCCAGTTTTTAGCTACTTGCATGGAATGGCAGTTTGGTTGAAAAACCCTACAGATCACAGTGCCTCATCAATTACACATACAGAGTGTAAGCCATACACTGTCATTTAATGCTGGCCATGGTATCGGGTGAAACGAGGTGTTGAATAATGCAAGCATCTCCACCGCTGCTCCATGTGTCACTGCCTTTATGCCAAGGTATCCGTCACATCAGTGGGAAATTGCTAACACTACAGTTATGTGCTTTTTGTGAAAAGAGGTGACGTGGGGACTCAGTCTGGGACCACTGCTTGTGCCAATCATAGCCAATGGCAACCAGGTCTCACGTCTTTGCGTTAAAAGAAGGCTGTCGCCATTTTGCAAAAGTGTGTCCAGTCCCTCTGTTATTTGGTGTAGTGAAAATGGATGTCAAGAAAGGCTTGTTTAAATGGGGACCACTGATTCCAGCCAGTTTTGAACAAAGTATCATGCTTTTTCCAATTACAAAGATTTTCATTTTGATATTCATGCTCTGGAGGCAATCCCCTTAAAAGAATATAACAATTCCTTGTTGAGGCAGATTGGGTTGGAAGTCAAATTTCCCTGAAAACTCTGAAAATTGAGTTTTATAGTCCAATACATTATAGCTGTGCACCAGATGGCAAGCTCTAATTCCAATTTAAGACATACATCAGACAATTAACCTGGGGATTATATTAAATAGTTGCCATTGTGAATGAACAAACCTGTTCTTCAACAGGCAAAAGTGTAACACGGGGTTGCTAATTGTAGGCTACTGGGTTGACTGGTGCTCACCCAAAAACTCTACTATATTGTATCCAATATCTGAGACCCCCAGGGCAATGTATCTCTGGGCTTCTAAATCTGTTTATCCTCATGAACTTTTAATATGTGTGACCTGTGACACTGTTTTTGTACATATAATTTGAAGTATTTATAACTGTACTATATTCTGTAAGGTTGCCAAAATAATTGGATAAAAATGGAGAGGAGAGTGAAGGAGAGTTGGACTTTATGAATGGACAACTCCTGATGGTGGGATACAAGAGGTGTAAAAGGAAAATACTTAAATATTGTCTGTATTACTCACATCCTTGAAGGTTTTTGAGCTTGTGAGGTAGAACAAGGCATCACAAAACCAAAAATGGGTGGAGCTACTATATGCCATCATTGACTGCATTGATTCATTTCATTGTGGTTTTTTGTGGAGAGCAAAATTGTTGATTGGCGCAGTCAAGTTAATGATTACCCACCATTATGCAGTTGCCCCAGTTATGGGGCTCATGAAATATTACTACCATCCCTAAAGGATTGGTATCATAGGCTAATAAGGTTTACATTTATATTCTGACTTGATGAAGGCTGTTTGAGCCACTATGCATGGATGATTTACAATCAACCATATACTAGAAAAAGAAATCATTGAACACAATTTCAAGCAGCCTAGACCTTGTTCCGTTAATTGTGTTTCTCACAAATTGAGCCATTTGGGAAAACAGGTTAGTGATAATAATGGAAAAGGCATGGATAGCTGCATCTACTGTATGAATTTACATTGAGATATTTGCAATCCAAATCATTTGACACAACACACATAACCAGAATTTTTTGATGTTTCTGCTACCAGTTTCCAATAATCAAGGCCTCCTACTGAATACTAGCTAACGATTAACAAACTCTTTTGGAAAACAAACTTTTATGTTTATAAAGAATTTTCTGCCCTTTGGATATGTAATAACTGTGACTCTCGTGTCCCGATCTGATGGACAGTGTGGCAGAAGGAGTATGGGATACGTACCATGCCGATGACATAGACACATCACCACAGGTGCAGGTTTCTGCCTGTCTCTGCCAGGTGCTGAGCTCGAAGGCTAACCGGCGCTATCGCCTACATCGGCTGCGATAAGCTCGCTGGCTCATAGCTGTCATCGTCCCCCTGGGGATGACCTGGTTCTTCCATGTGTATTTAAAGTGGAAGAAGGTAAGAGATTCTACAGTTACAATCCACCTCAGTCCAACTGCGGCTACCCTCTACACCATTTTTGTATCCCACAACAATCTCTTCTTACCAAAAGTGAAGCCTGGGCCCTCTATAACACAAGGCTTCCAACACAAAATCCAAAGTTGCAAAATAGGAATTTAGCTAAGATAAAACAGACCACATTTATAAAGGATTGAAAATGTGTATGTGCGATGCTATATTCATTTTCAGTGCCTACCAGAATGTTTAGAATATAACATAAAGCATAGTATATATACATATTATGCATATAAGCATACATATTTTAAAATCTCATTTTTACACGTAGATTTTGTGTGAATAGTTCACAGTCACTTATCTTGACATTGTGGAAGCGGATGATGGTGCCTTTTGGCAGGAGAGAAACACAATGATTTAAAAGGTAAAGCTATTACACTATGTAAACTAGAAATCAAAGAGTGTTATAAATCTTTGTTTTACCTGGGGGGTTGTTATATGCAATCCAGATAATTCTAACACTCAGTTTTCAAATTGAGAGTTACCTTTAGAGTTTTAATTTAGAATTATTGGCAGATTACAGTAAGTATACTAGAAAACTGTAGTATACCTGTAGGCAGTGGAGAGGAACCTTCAGCTCTGAAAAATGCAAGCTTAATGACAGACAGACTCCATGTTCAGAGACAGACTGATGGAATCCCTATGCACTAGGGCCTGGTGAGTATACCCGGTGTCTCCTGTCTAAGAGATGCACCTTGTTTCCAGTCTGAATGGAAGGGTTGCCATGGTTATACTGAGGCTAAGTACTGTAAGGTCTACTCTCCCCCACCCAATCCATCTTCTCTCCTCAGAATAAGAAAGGTTCATAAAATATTTCATTACATAGCCTTAAGAATAAAGGCTTATTGTTTGCTTCTATTTGTTTAAGTGTTCATAAACTTGAGGCAATTATTATATTGCATAGTGTTTCATTGACGTTTTCTAGAACAGGCAGTTGATAATCCGGCAATGTACTCCGCTAGCTTTTCCAAGGACCAACAGAACTTCACATTAAGCTTTTTAAACAGGATTTATGCTCGAAAGGTGGGCTAATGAATGGTAGGCCCACAGTTTTAATTCCTTTGCTATTCCTGTCTAGTAGTTGCCTAATTAATTGGGATTAATCCATTTGATTATGTAATGGAGTTGTTTGGCAAGGTAATAATGGAGATAGTGGAGTCTAAAGGTTTGAACCAGGTAGGTGTGGGTTGAACAGGGATCACTGAGAAGAAATCTATTTTATTTTTAATAGTATTGTCCTTTTGATAGTATAGTTTAAGCCAATGAGAGATAGTGGTTGTGGTTCATCCAACATTGAAGATCATCATCTATTGTTTTGCGTAGTTGGTTGAAATTGAGTTTCAGATTCAGATTCTTTAATGGCCACACAGCCAAGGCTGGTGGAATTTGTTAGCGGTATAGTATAGTAAAGAAAACAGCAGGGTACTAACATTTAACACCAACATCACAATAATTTATAACACAGTACAACATGGAACATCCCAGACAATTTAACACAGTACAATATGAGACATCATAGACACAGGATATGACAGACAGCACACAAGAGGACAGGTGATTTGCAGAGGGAGTTCAGAGTTCTTATGGCAGTGGGATAGAAACTGTTTTTGAAATGGGTTGCTTGAGAACCACTCCGACAACTTATTATGAAATATGAATACCTAAATAAGTGATGTTACAAGTATGCAGAGGGGTAGCATTCCAGTTTTTCACACAGAATGGAAGGATGGTGGATTTGGACCAGTTAATAGAATAATTGGAAATCTTGGAGACTGTTTCATGAAGCTGGATGGGCTCTTGTAATGAGGAACAAGGGTTTTGTTAGAAGAATAAAACATAATCTACATGAAGACCAAGTTTATGTTGTATGCAGAATGTCTGAATTCTGCTGTCAATGGCTCCATAATTTGGAAAATAGGGAGGGCGTGCCTCCCTGGTACCTCCTTGGTCCCTCCCATAGATCATGAATCTTTGTGATATTGGTTTGTTAGTAGTGATTGTGGCCATAGGTAAAGTGTATAGTACTTTAATTGAGTTTATAAATGAAACCAAATTTTTGTAAATCAGAAAATACATTTTCCAGTTGACCTTGTCAAAAATCTTTTCTGCATCTAAAGAGACTATAACTGCTTCTTATTTTTGAAGAGATTAGTAATGCATTAAATTGAATTGTCTGTGCATATTGTTGTATGTGAGTCTACCTTTAATAAAAACAATCTGATATGGATGAATTATAAACTGAGGTGAGATTTCAATTCTGGCAGCTAAAGCTATGAGCAATGAGCAATCTGTTAACAATTGGTGCTAGGACAGTCCAAAGCACCAATTGTTAACAGATCAAATAGGTCTTGATGCTTTGTTATTAGACATATGCTTAAAGGCATGACAGAATTCATCTGGTGCTATTGATATCTGTAGTGCATTTGCTTGTTCTTCACTTAGCTGCAGTAAATCTATATTATAAAGGGGTTGATATCTTCTAAGGTGGTGTTGTGTTCTGAAAAATATAAGTTAGCATAAAAGACGATGAGCCTCATGCTTGATTGAATCCCGACCATGCCAGTGCTGACTGTGGCTGGTAATATGCATGCTGTGTCACCCAGGGTTAGGGAAGCTTCAGTCGGTAGAGATCCGCTTCTCATTATTCTCCAGTGAACCGTGCTGGTCAATAGACACCTGGAAGGCTGCCTGTTTGGCTACAGATAAAGTGACTTCCTCCATCTCATCTCTGTGCAAGGCCAGGTTGAGGGCTGCACTGTGGTAAGAACTGCAACATGGCATCACATGCTTCAAATGAGTGTGTGTGCTCTCCTCAAGGCTCCAGTTATGAGTGGTGATATAAAATTTGGCATTCCAAATTGGGAGATAAAAAAGATGGGCAAAAAAGTCACACAACATAAAGAGTTGGAAGCAGTTACAGATTTAAGCCCATAACGGCTAATCATCTGCCAAGCAGTAACGCAAATAGAGCAAACAATAGAGCAAACTACAGTGCTGTCTGGGACCATCCTATTTAGACTCTGCTAGCACATTCCAAGACCCAGACATGTTCCTTTGCAGCTTGCTACAGCTTCCCTTACATTGCATTACATTGCATTGACAGAAGACCATTTTATAATCAATAAGAGTACAGCTAACTAACCAACAATCAGTATTGTTATCAAAAGTAAATGCCGATTCACAGCTAACCAAGTTAGGACAACTGTACCTATAACATTACTATTCTAGAAGGAAATTCAAGAAGAAAGTGGATAGCTAAAGAAGGTCAGAGGAGCCATGATACAATCTGAAACATGTCTTGAGTCTGAGTAAGAAGATGGATAGGGCCTCTCTTGTCCTGACCACCGTGGAAAACTCACTCCATCACCTGGGGGCCAGAACAGACAGAAGAAGCACCACCAACAGTACCTGGTCAAAATATCATGCTGATAAATCATTTCACCTCAGAGAATTAAAATTGTTTCCTAAAATTATCATGTGACAGTGAAACATTTTGTTGCATGTAATTTCATATGTAAAGATATTGTAAACAATTGTATGTTATATGCAAACTAGTAGCCCAACTCAGGCAGAGTGAATGAGTCACTTAATTACATCCTTGGTTCCAAAGTGTGCCCTATGATTGATGGAACAGTATGTGTGGTGGGAAGAAAGAAAGAAAGAAGAGATGGGAGAAGAAGTGGATGTCGAGGGTGAGGGGAAAAGGAGTGGGGAGAAAGAAATGGAGAAATAAAATGACAGAGAAAGGAGAAAGAAAATGATGAAAGAGGAGGGAGGAGAATAGAGAGAAATAAGTTACAGGAGGCAAATTGCGAAAACGCATAATTTACACAGGGCAAACAGTATATTCCTGAAGGGGTACCTTTTTTGTTCTCTCCTACCCCAGTGAACAAGATATACCAGCAACATAACGTACGCGAGTGGACTGTGCCATATTAAGACCAACTGAATTCATCCATGTGTATCTTCCTCCTGAAATCTTTTATTTTCTCGCCTTGGCGGTAATGGAAATAGACTAAGCTGGATTTGGAACAGAGCTGGATGGTTTAGTAGACAATGGCAGAGAGAACAATGCAAGGCTCCATATCCACATTGAATTCCCACGTGGAACAGAACACCATTAACAATTGAAGACGAAGGGCTCCAAGCTGCCATCACATGATGTGCCAATTTATTGCCACATCATATTATTAAACACGAGTAGAATATAACCCCGAGGTCCATAACATTATTAAAGGCCAAAGCAGCATAACCCAAATTGTCCACAGATATGCATTATTAAGGGGCTCTAGCACAGGTGCAAACAGGCTAACTGTCTTAAGCATAATTAGACAGCTCCCAGGGGAGACTGCTCATTCTCCAATCCAATGAAACTTTAACTGTCCTCTGCTGTCCAAGAGAAGATGAGGCCATTCACAATTAATTATTCATCCCTGTAGGTCTCCTTCACTTATTTATTTGATGGATTTTATTAAATCTTTATTCTTCTTCAGCATTACAAAGTAGTTACCACTGTTTGCAATGTTTTTGCACAGTTTTTCAAGACCATGTGTTTTGAAGAATTGTCACCAGGGGATTCACACAGGTTGTAGTTTTTTCCCTAAATGGAAAACCTTCTTTGTCAAAGGGATGCTAGAGTTTTTTTTATTATTAAATTGTGGTAACATACATCTGAACAGCTTTACCTGCGTTTTGTGTGTGAATTTAATATCAGCAGAATTAGTTGTGGGAGCTGTACAAAAGGCATTTTCTTAGTGGTTACAGCTTCTATAGTCTTTATCTTCCTGCTCTTCTCTTCCATTCACACTTTATTCATTGCATACATATTATGAAATTTTAGAAATATATTTGTCTGAAAGTCAGCGCCACCATTTGAGGCCAGCCTCTATTTTAAATTTCAGCAAAACAAAAAGAAAAGCCTGCTTACCTTTTGTAATCCAACTATATAAGATGATAGCTGAGAACTGAATTTATAAAACATAAATAAATAAATAAATAAATGATAATTTCTCTAAGCGGTTGAGTATTAGCTGCTTTAGATAGTATTGAATCTGTCCTTACTTGAGCTTTACTGTTTTGCCTGAAAACAGAGGTTGATGAATGAGATGCTCAAGAAAGGAAGTTTGAATCTCTCCAGAATTGTACTGCATGTTTTTAAACAAGCTGAGTGAACTCTGAGATGTCAAGTGGAAATTAATTCACAAAGCAGCACTCAAAGTGCATTCTTCGATGTTTCATTTGATTATTAAACCACTGATATCCTCAGTAATTTGTTTGGATCACAAATTACCCTCATCACTTTTTATCCCAAAAATTGAATATATGCTCTAGATTTGCATTAAGACAAAAAAGTAGTAACACATCTCACACTTGTTCATTTGCATTTTTTAAATATTGCAAAGTCTTACAGTATGGCCATTGCCAGCTCCCAATATCAAATCCTTAAATTTAATGTTTATAGAAGTGGTTTAACAGAACAATGCAAGAAACCACTCTTACTTTGCTGCCTGTATTTTGAATCAATGTGATTTGCTAATACATTTTTATTTAATACAAGCTTTTAAAAAAATACAACCTTCATTTTTATTAATTCACAGAACTATTTATAGTGAAGATGTGCATGGATGGGGCCTTATAAACTAATGAAATTAGATTTTATTTATATAGTACTTCCCACAGAGGGACTGTCAAAAACATACAATACAAGAAAAGCTAAGCAGTCTTTGCCAATTACATAAAATGTGGCATGTAATAGAATATGTTGATAAACCATACTCCAATTTTAATGGCATGTCTTGCTATCTGCTGGTATTTGTAAGTGTTACGTTTGCAGTCTCACTAAAAATGTCAGGTAGGCTAACAAGGGTAAACCTGCTGAGATGAAACTAGATACCTTTTTAGAAACTGGGAAGTGGATGCAGAATACAGTTTCAATTTTAGCCTTATATGCTTGCACATTCAGCTTAGAATCTATATAGCATTTGTGATAAATAATTATATTATTAAGTACAAATTGATGATCAACACATTTTAAATAGTTTCCAAGAAACTTCACATATTTGGAATTGTGATTGCACAACAAATTTCTCCCTGATAATCAACTCTGACTTTGTTCTGAGGCTGCATCCCTTTTACATAAAACGTTAGAGTCAATAAATAGAACATTTTGCTGTGTGCATAGGCCTACTGGACCAGAGTAATTTTCGTACCGTTTTTACGTGTGTAAGTCATTGCTTAAGGGAGACCTGCTGGTATTTTGAAGATTTTGGGTACATTCAACGCTCTTCCGGATAACCCAATTATTCTTTTATTTTTTATTCTAATAATCCATAGGCTTTTGGAACTATACGGCATTCAAATGATTATTTGAACGCGTTGGGCCCTCCATCACTTAAAGCCCCATCACTAAAAGCCGATTCATAATGCCACATACTTAACCCGTAATTGTTTCTTAAAACTCTGAAAATATAAGTTATCTTGCCATTGTACAGATATGAGCTTTTTGATGGCACAATGTTGGCTGTCTTGGTCGGTCCAGTTCTCCATGACGTCGCGGTGTAATATCAGAGGGCTCCAGTCATAGTTACCGCAGTCTCGGATTCTGTCCTGATGCAATATTCATGAACGTATCGCATCTCCCAAACCCAATTCCTGCATTTGACCAAACCAAGTTTTTTCGTGCTACTCAACTTTTGTGGACTATGATGGAAACTCAAAAAATTGGAATTTAGGACGTCTTCTTGGGGAAAAATATATTACTTCTGGTTTCTCCGCGAGACCTGCAGGCCTGCTGGTACGAAGAAAGTGAGGCGTTTTGATGCGGTATGTATAGTTTTCTTTGAGCTAAGTTTTGGTTGTACTTGAAGAACGTTACACTATGGACCGGTGCTGAGGTGCCTCGTTATTTTCTACAATTGGGCACTGTGCGCTTAACTTTGACACAAATGCTTAATTTAATACTCGTATATTTTAATAAAATGAATTGTCTGGGATAAACTAGTTCTGCTTCATAGATGAACGTATTTTAAAATTAAACTTAAAATTAAAATTAAAACAAAATATATTGTGAAAAGTACGTACTTTAGATAAGAGAAGCATGTGGTTTTTTCCACGACACCCGACAGACAAATTCTGCGAAGATAAATTACTGAATTTACAGTAGTTTAGGCTAGTCTAGGTGATATGAGTTATATTAGCACTGCGTTGGCACTGTTTGCAATGTATTTAGCTTGGTATATATTTAAAAATGAGCTCTTCCGTTTTGCAGAAAAAAACAACTCTTTTATGCTGGTTGTTGCTTTCAATTAATAATTGTATTGAATATGCTATGTCAATGTACAGTACAGTAGACATTAAATAGGATCTATAACATGCAAGTTACTATGCTTCATTTTAGTGTTAATGTGCTTGCAGTGAGTGTCACTCACTGCAGGCGCATTAACACTAACCCCCAGGACTCCAGAATATCCGTTGGATATATATATATATATATTCATAAGAAGGTTGTTCCAAGCAAAAAGACTGACTCTTGACCTTAGTCCAGACATGGGTAATTCTGGTCCTGTGGCAGTTAAAATACCTGCAGGTATTTTCCCACCAATTACCCTGACTAAATTAATTCATTGGCTGAATGCACCAACATTGGTTAACTGGTTAACTAGATTAGATCACAAGGGCACAAGAACAGTCTTTGGCTGTCAGTCATGTGTTTATGGAGAAATGTTGGTAAAATGTCAGTTGGTGTAAATATTACAGCTAATTAAGTCATTAGCAACAAAGCCCTCGTTGCCTACCTCTGCCTTTGTCTCAGCCTTCTGCTTCATGCGCAAGTACTATGTAATAAAAGACTATGTAAAAAAAAAAATACAGTACAATAATTAAAGGTCATTTGAGAGTGGTCTGTAAAGCTTATCAGTATAAATTTAAAGAGAGACATTTATTTTATCCTCTGTTTTCACTAATGTTTGAAGGTAGTTATTTTTATCATATCTACCAGATGAAGGGGGACTGCTTATGCTAATTTTCTTTCTGGAAAATGATAGGTTACTTTCTCCACAATTTGATAGAACAATGCATATTAGTGAAGCATATCATACCCACATATTTTGCTTTTATTTTATTTTTAAAAAATACAAAAAACAAGGAATTGTTTGAACCATTTTCTTCTTTTGTTCCACGTAGCACAGAGAATGTGAAGAAAACAGCCGACAAGTCTATTGCTCATTGATGGATTAAGGTCAACCTTTTGAATTATTGAAAAGTTCTTGAAGGACAATCAGTGACTCCATTTGTAAGTGTACTCCAGTCTCTTCTATGGTGGCAGCAATATCAGTGTGCACATGCTTGTTCTTTGAAATATATTTTTTGTATTAGATGCTCCTTTTGTTAAAGATGTTCAATGTTAATCAACTCTGATTGGTTACATTGTACTGTAATAGAATGTATTTGATCCCTCTTGGACTCATTTAAATATGTGCAGAGCCTAAAAATTATCACCACAAATGATTAGTTAAGCCATGAGTGAAGTCCAGCTGAGTCTGGTGCACGCTTCCTGGAGTAGAATTTCACACCCCTGCCTGAACCCAGATGACCTTGACTGCTGTTGTGATGCATTCTATGGTCACCAGAAGTCAGTATACACCCCAAAATAATTAGTCTGGTAATATTTTCAAACATCACAACAAAATTGTAGCACCCACCACAAAGCAGGCTTGGAAAAATGAGTTGTCATATTGATAGGGCTTTAGCTACAATGTGTGAAATATGTGTGGTCCTAATGGAAAATCAAACACATTTTCTTTCTCTTCTACAAGTTATTGATTGTAGGGTATGGCTGTAGATCTGTCATCTGCCAGTCGCAATATAGTTTGCATTCGTTTAATTCTCCACCAATGTGAAGAAATTCAAAGCGCTTAAACAGCGCTGTAGGCTGCGGGGTGGTTTATCCTTATAAGGCTCTGTTCTAGCGCATGGATGGGTCCCGTGGTTTGGGATTGAATCCTGACTGTGCCAGTGATAATTGTAGCCAATAACCCCACATTGCACAGTATAATTTGTGGTAGTCTCTACAGTTGGGAAGGGTTCAGTTGGCCCGGATCTGTGGCTCATCACTCTCTAGCATACCCTGCTGGTCTGCTTGCTAAAGCTATATTTGAAGTGTCTTCTTCTACTTTCTCTTCAACCTTGGATTGTGGGCTGTTTTGTGAAAAAAACAAAACAAAAAAAAAACAGCTGGCAACATTGCAGGCTTTGCAGGAATGTGCATGCTTGTCTACGCCCACCCACATCAGCATTATGAGTACGGATGTAGCCTATAAAATTGGACATTCCAAATTGGGGGAAACTGTGGGAAAACATGAATTGTTTGAGGTTATTTTCCACCAATGAACAGGGAACACAAAGGGAATCCATGCCATCATCATTTCTTTATGACTGTGTACAATTAACTATTATTCACTAGAAAATTGAAAGTGTTAAATCATGTATGGTGCTACATTACATACTATTTGAGCCCATTTTATCAATTTTATTTCATGATGCAAACACTCATTCTGTTGAATTAACACCAGACATTTGCTTTTTATGGAGAGAGATAACTCCTCCAAATAAGTTAAATTCAAGTCGATGTTCAGCCAGTCACAGTTAAGATGCAATAAAGTTTGATTATTGCGCTCAGAAACATCAGATCATCTAATTGTATTTTCTCTGGAGAACTTGCCTTATAGCAAAGTGTTCAGTATAATATCAATTGTGATACAACACATTTTATTCTCGCACTGTGTATTTTATCCCATTGGACTATGAACATAGTCAGCTGAATTAATCCATCCCATTTTTCTGTGATTTCATGTGATTCCTATACTATGTTTAACCCTGGCTTTTATCTACTACGCAGAGCTGGTTAGGGAGTGTTAGCAGCCATGCCGATTGGAAAGAGACAAAGCTCTAAGGACCATCACCATAGAGGAGGTAGGAGTGAAGGCTTGGGTTAAAGAAATGTATGGGTAGAGAACAGGGTTCCATTGTCCATGGTAACTACTGTGCTCAGTGGTATGTGGAACAAAGGTTTTTTCCTCCATGATAAGTCCTCAGTTCCTTAGTGTTATGTTTTTAATTCATGTTTTCAGTGTAAGCTATAAAACAAACATTTTGACATTCCAGCCATTGATAAGAAAATGGTAATGCTTAGTTAACATGGGAATCCTTCTCTAATGGCAGCTGTCTGATTTGGCCAATAAAATGTCTGAATCTCATACAAATCTCTCACTGATGCCAGATATTAGATATTCCCTCTGATTCTTGGATCAATGCATTTCAAATTCCAGAACTATGATATTTCCTGTGAAATATATTTTCTCAGATCTCTTTGGCACCAGATCTCTGATATTCCTTGTAATGTGCCTGATTATCAGATGAGCCGGCCATTCTTGACACAGAGGACGTGGACGGGCCAGATGTACACTTGGGAGGGGGTCCCGATCCTGACACTGTCTCGCTGGCCTCTGTCACGGCAGTCACCACCAATGTGTCCAATAAGAGGTGAGCACCAAAACATCACAGCTCATTCAGGCTGTAATTTATGTGCACAGTTACAAAAATTACTTTATGGTATATTATTATTATTATTATTATTATTATTATTATTATTGTTATGTGGGTTTTTTACTATGAGAAAAATATACAGCATTTTTCTCCCACAACATAATTTTTATGTAGTAGTAATTTAAGGCAACTGTCCTTAAATCTCATTTTAAAGAAATCATACACAAATATACACATATACACACACCAAAACACAAACGGACACAAGCACGCACACATGTGTGCACATGCACACACACACACATACAGGAGAAAGGGTACATTAATCCTTAATTTTTTTAATTCAGCTCTCAGTTTTACATTTTATATATTCTGTTAAGTATTTTACATAAATGCTACATTTCTAATTTAGAATTGGTGGTAGTAATAGTAATTAAGTTTATCTTTTAGTTGTGCTGATAATATTATTCATGTGCATGCTAATTTCAGATCAAAACCTGATATCAAGATGGAACCTAGTGCTGGGAGACCAATGGATTACCAAGTAAGTAGAAAAGCATCCTGTTAAATGTTAAGGTGACACTTTACATTAATCAAGTATTACGTTATTCTGTAATTTAGCATTGTTATTGTTTGCAACTATTATGCCAGGTCTTTATTTCAGCTGAACATTATGCTAGATAAATTGATAATTAGTAGATAAATCTAATCTCATGTGACTCATAGCGCTTACAAATTTTATGTTGTCATTATTTATTCAACAAAAAATTAGACAAAGAAGTCATGTGTGAAAAGTAAGTGAGCCTTATTGCTTCCATATCAGTTAAGAAGGCAATTAGAAACAGATGCTGCTAATCTAGCACTCACAATTAGTTGATCATCAGGAAGTGCTACCACATGTACATAAAACTGTAACTTTTGAATTTTGCCTGAAGCATTCAGGTTTGTGTTAACTGAGAATACTGAGCATACCGAGCACGGACAAAGGATATCTGAAATATATGAAGCCCATCATTCCACAGTGGGACAGATCATTTACAAATGGAGAACATTCACAAAAGTTGCCGATCTGTCCAGGAGTGGGCATTCCAGCAAATTCACCCAAAAATCACACTGTATTTTCTCCAAGAAATCACAAAAAACATACAGAAAGAATGTGACATACAGGCATCTACAGACCATTGTCAACATGGTGAATGTTAGATTTCCTGACTCAACCATCAGTAAAAACTGTATAGGTTGCATGGACGGGTAGATAGGAGAAAACCCATTCTATCCAAAAAAGAACATTGCAGCATTAGGTTTGCAAAATTCCACTTATATGAATCATAAAACTCATGGAACACTGTCCTCTGGATAGACAAGACCAAATTGGAGTTGTTTGGCTGTAATGCATAATGCCATATTTGGCAAAACCGAACACCAGTCACCAAAAGAACCTCATCAAACCATCAAACATTGTGGTGGAGGCATGATGATCTGAGCCTGCTTTGTAGCCACAGGACTTGGATGTCTCACAGTTATTGAATTCATCATGAATTCCTCTCCAGTGTATTGTAGAAGAAAATGTGAGACCAATAGATAAAGCTTGGCCGAGAGTGGATCAGGTCAGGCAACAGGAAAATTATTTGAAGTACACCAGTAAATATACAACTGAATGGCTGTAAAAGTAAAGATTCTGGGTTTTGGAATGGCCAAGTAGATGTCCAGACCTCAATCCTATTGAGATGTCATTGGCATCAATGAGCTTAAGCAATTTTGTAAGGAGAATTGGGCCAGAATTCCTCCAATGCAATGTAAGATACTACAATTAAAAACAATTACTTCAGGTTATGCGGCTAAATGGGGTTCTACAACCTACTGAATCATGGGACACTCTTGTGCATAGGAGGCTTCTGCATTTCAGCAATGACAAAGTGAAATCTGTTTTGAGTTATTGTACATGAGGTTACATTTATTCACAATTAGAGTGCATTATGAAGGTATTTAAATATAATGATTAGGCTTACCTTACCTGAACAAAAAATTATCACTGTAACTGAAACACCAACACAAAATCGAATCCCAAAATGAGCTTTGAATATTCAAGTGACCTTTGACTACAGGATGAGGGGCTTGTTTAAATTTGCAACTATTCTTTTGGGAGACAATGCTGACAGGTGAATTATCATGGGCTCATATAGGTTCTTGACAGCACCTCTGTAACTGAGTCTGAATGTGTGAACCTACCCAGGTTAGTGTTACCATCGTCGAAGCCCGACAGCTGGTGGGATTGAACATGGATCCTGTGGTCTGTGTGGAGATTGGGGAAGAGAAAAAATACACGTCTATGAAGGAGTCAACAACCTGCCCCTACTACAATGAGGTGGGTGGCTACCATTTCACTTTTTCAATTGAAAAAAAAACAAGATGCACCAGCCGACGTAATATGACAGCCGACTAACAATAAACACATTTTGATGTCACAGGAGAGAGAAAAGTTCAGATCAGTTTGTTACAGTGGTTACTAGCCTCCAAGAAAAATTCTTATTTTTCTCTTCAGGCATGCAGGAAGTTGTTACAGCGGCAACCTAATTCATCTTTTTCCCTTTCAGTACTTTGTGTTTGACTTCCACGTGCCTCCAGATGTGATGTTTGACAAGATTTTGAAGCTGTCGGTGAGTAAAGCAATCCCAGTGTGAAGCTTGTGCCCTCCTGGTCCTACCTCATGCCCCTCAGCTAAGCCCACTGTTCTCTGACACTTAGATTTTAATGACCTGCTCTTGCCATAGGTGATCCATTCCAAAAACCTTCTGCGCAGTGGGACGCTGGTTGGGATGTTCAAACTGGATATTGGCACTGTCTATTCTCAGCCTGGTAGGAAAAGCACAGATGCTTTGGTCTGTTTAGTCATTGTACCTTTTGTATTTTAGAGTCTATACAGGGCCCTGTTTTCAGCTCTACACTGCTGGGTGATTATGGACTACAGTCCTGATTAATGGCAATGGAAATGCAGAAATGTGGCTGACATTCAACCACCATTTGCCACACAACTGAATGCAGGTGTTAGTTTTTTCATCACAAACAGTGAGTTCAGATATTGCCAAAAGTGACTCACTAAACTTTTTTTAAAGTCAAAGTTAAGGAAAGAATGTTCTCACTTTTTGCAAGGCTAAATGCATCATGTGCTCATATACATCAGAAGTCATCATAATTGTGTTTGTACTGTATATAGTTAATTAATTTCTGATACCTGTTTGTTCTTTATGATTACTTTTAAAATGCTGTTCATCCTGCTTCTTAACCCTCAAAGAGCATCAGTTCTACCACAAATGGGCCTTCCTTTCTGACCCGGATGATATTACTGCTGGGTGTAAGGGCTACATCAAGTGTGACATCGCTGTGATGGGGAAGGGAGACAACATCAAAACTCCTCACAAGGCCAACGAGACTGATGAAGATGACATTGAAGGGTAAACCATGTCGGAAGACATTAGTTTGAGTCCAGAGGTCAAATCCTGTTCATAGCAATGAGCTAAGTTGAACTTGGAAAAAAGTTAGTTATAAACACTTAATTGTTGTCCTCAAAAAAAGTCCTCAAAACATACTTTAATTGCAGTCATGTCTGGCTTTTTTTCACTGTTGCTGCCTTATTCAATCAATAATTTGCTTGATCTAAATTCATTTAGGGCCATATTTACTAAGAATTTGTGGGGGTTTTGTAGACGTTAATGAGACAAATAGCATTTTTCTATATTTACAAACATCATCAAAATGTAGTTGCAAATGCACACATGATCTTTAGGAACCTGTTCGAGAAGTTTGGGAGACGATGACTATGGAGATGGCTATTGGGTACAGAATTAAACAACGTGAAATATTAAAACTGTGTCCAGAAGTTTTTACGAATGAGACGAGTTAACATTTTCTCGGAACATTTAAAGGTGACAGTACCTGTCCATTACATCCATGTATTTTGACACCTGTCCAAAACTTGACTTTAACCAGAGAAGGAGTGGTACAAGGAGGTGCACATCCGCACCAGAAATGTGGTAGAACGCACATTCGGCATCCTTATGAGCCAATTTCCTTGTCTGGACCGTACTGGTGGAGCACTCTTGTACAGTCCGGAGAAAGTGGTGCTGGTGTGGTCTGCTGCATGATCCACAATATTGGGATATGCACAATGGAATGGCAGAGGAACTGTTTGAAGTGAAGTGAGAGGAGAGCGGGGCTCCTGAACCGATGTGTAGGAGATGGTAGACAGAAGTGTGCAGAAGTGATTAGCTATTTTTTATAATGAGGATTTTTAGAGTTTTTCACCTTCGTTTTTCCAGCTCCTGAATAAGTCCTATTTAAAGGGGTAGTTCACCCAAATTGCATAATTCTGTAATAGTTGTCCATGGGCAGTAGTTTCCATAAACTGGCCCATCTGTTTCTTCTGCTATGCTGCAGCTAATAATGGATTTCAGGGTCCAATTTCAGTATTAGCAGCAACATAGCAGGAGAAGAAGGGCTAGTTTGTGGAAACTACTACCCATAGACAACCATTACAGAATTATGCAATCCCTTTCATTAATGATCTTATTATATGGCATCTTTTCTTTGGTGTGTCACCTGATGTATTGCCAATTGTTTGCGTCCCTGGCGGCTGGCAGTAATTAGCATGTTTAGTAAATATGGCCCTTACTGTCTCAGCTCTGAGAATGATATTGATTAATATCATAAAAAAGAGAGCTGAAAAGGAAACTTTATGGAAAAAGTGTTAATTTATGAAAATTTCCCATTTTCCATTTTCATTGTTAGAAAAATTATAATGTGTTTCCTGGTTTACCGAGTAGAGTTATGATGGTTCCAAAGAGCTGCCTCTGAATGTATCCTTTACAAAGTTGTAATTCTGTATGTGAGCTTGATTTGCAATGTACCTGGTGTCAGTCTGTTTGAAGAAAAAAAAGATTTTCCTAGAAACATAATCTCTTATTATATTTCAGGAACCTCTTGTTGCCAGAAGGAGTTCCAACAGAACGTCAATGGGCACGCTTCTATTTGAAGATTTACCGGGCTGAGGGGCTACCCAAGATGAACACCAGCATCATGGCCAATGTGAAAAAGGCCTTCATAGGAGAGAACAAAGATTTGGTGGACCCCTACGTTCAAGTGCTCTTTGCAGGGCAGAAGGCAGGTTTTCTTAAGCAGGGCTGATATTGTATTGGTTCATTTAATATGAGCTGATTCTGTTGTTGGCAACGGAGAAAATATAACAAAAATGTTCACAAACAGGGGAAGACCTCGATTCAGAAGAGCAGCTATGAGCCCATCTGGAACGAGCAAATCATCTTCACTGAAATGTTCCCACCCCTCTGCAAACGCATGAAAGTCCAAATTCGGGATTCGGACAAGGTGAACGACGTGGCCATTGGGACACACTTCATCGACCTACGGAAAATCGCCAATGATGGAGACAAAGGTGGATCTGGGCTGTGTGAGAGCAGAGTGACTGCATTGGGCTGTGTGCGACAAACAGGTTCCAATTTAATCAGAAATGTTATTTGGTAAAGCAGTAAAGATAACATGCTATTAAGACTGTGCATGGATTTAGCGCTACTCGATAGCTCACTCTGTTAAGGTACCAGTTCAGTGAGTGGATGGGCGCCATGGTCTGGACTCTGGAATTTGCCTACTGTGGCCAGCAGCCTTGTGGGATCACGCTTAATTGACAACTACATTGCCTAGAGAGGGAGGGTTTTATTTTGACCTGCGCGCTAGAAAAGCTTGCACAAGAGGGGGTTTTGCGATCACTTGTGTGTGTGTGTCTGTCTGTCTGTCTGTCACAGGTCCTACAGTTTTGCTGATTTTTCTAATCAAATCAGTCAAGGATAAATAAAAAATGTATATTTTTCATTAATGTCTATTGACATTAATGTTCAGCATAAATGTTACACTATTGGAACGTGCAAGCGTGATACTACACTTTTTGCACAACGGTTAGTATGGCTACACAATAGACTATTGAGTGGATTAGAATAGTATACATGGGCTTCCCAATTTCACAAATCTCAACTAAGACTATATAATTCACTTTAACTCTTTATGTTCTAGTGAATTATATTTCTCTTTGTGCTGACTAAATTTGTAATGGGCTATGTGTGTGACAAATAATTACGTATATTTAATAAAGTATATACCACTAATACTACTGGTGCGGTTACTGCTACTACTACTGTTGTAATAGTGGAGGAATATTAATAATGTTAATAGTGCTATTGTTATTCCTCTTCTTTCATGGCAGGATTCCTCCCGACCCTGGGTCCAGCCTGGGTGAACATGTATGGCTCCACTCGGAACTACACCATCATGGATGAGCACCAGGACCTGAACGAGGGGCTAGGCGAGGGCGTGTCCTTCCGAGCGCGGCTCCTGGTCAGCCTGGCCGTCGAGATCCTGGACACCAGCTCCCCTGACGTCATGAGCTCCACTGAGGTGCAGGTGGAGGGTATACCCAACATCTCAGAGGTCAGCAGCCCTAACCCGGTTCCCAGAATTCTACATTAACTGAAAACTTGCAGGTTTAAATCCAAGGTGGGGCATTGCCATTAACCCAAACTGCTTAATTAAAAATATCCAACTTTTTATATTTATGCATTTTAATAATGACACAAGAAAAAATGACACATTATTAAAAAATATATTTAAAAAATGGCTTTTCAAAGTCCTCATCTGAGCAGCTTCTACTGACATATACACATGCCAAATCTAATTTGATAATGTTCATTTTGTCCTTGTTATAGTTGAAATATCACTACACATTTTGCGGTCATCGCTTGAAATTTATTTCACGTTTTATATAAAAATAAAATAGAGACCTTGTATTGTTTTGGGCATGCCTTTTGAAGACTTAGTTTGTATTCGGTATGTCTACTCAAAACCATAATTTCCTTAATATGTTCATTTGTCCTGAGTATATAACATGTGTCTCTATGTGTGCTGGCCTTGTCTCTCCCTCCCCCACCACCATTGTTGTTGTTGTTGTTTTTTTTAAAAAATAAATAAAAAATATTGATCACAAAAAAAAAATCCTTTCTAACAGGCCCTCCCTAAAGCCTGCATTCATACTTTGTCGCATGACCCTTTCAGCAAGTGTCCTACGACAAAAATGACATATTTACAACTATTATTTACAAAAATTGTTGCACAACACTTCTTCAGTGTTGCTGCACAGTTTTGTTATGCCGTGGACCACGTCATACTTTGTTGCTCAGTGATTTGACAGCCAGATGGAACACAGAAATTCATAGTCATAGATGCTTTTTTTTCACTCCACTCCATTATTTTGTTTTTTACCTATGTTGATAAACATGGAGGGAATAGAGGAAAAACTGTCAGAATAAATAATACTGTATGTGCAAATGGATGGATTTGGTTAAGTCATTGAACCAGTTTGCCAGCATCATAAAATAATTGAAATGCCTGTTTTCATCCAGCATTTAACACATCTGCTTCACTTGGCTAGAATGTATTTGCCTTGTTCATCCGTCATTTGGTTTATCTGACTGGCAGACCACCTTGTTTTTCTGTTCACATCATTTTTTTAACAAGATTTAAAATTTCTTTCTCCTCTGTCTCAATAATTTCACTGGGTGACACCATGTTTTCATAAATGTAAACATCAGCAATATGGCACCTCTCATTACCATAGAGACAACAGGTCCCTCCCCGCGGGCCTCCACTGAAGAATGAATGCGAAACGTACAGCAACACCTTCATTTTTGTTGCATGACACTTGTCAAAAAAGTTGTGCGACGAAATATAAATCAGACTTAAGATCCATTTTGGCATCACTTATAGTAAATATTCCTATGATAATGATTTCTCTGTCTTGTGTTACCCTGCCGTAGTAACGCTCTTTTTGTTTGGTTAAGTCCTACTATAGTATTATTTGTTACATTTGGGTTGTTTTAGAATGCCACTGGAAAGATTGAAGAGTTCTTTCTCTTTGGAGCCTTCCTGGAAGCCACCATGATTGACAGGAAGATTGGAGACAAACCCATCAACTTTGAAGTCACAATAGGTAGAGTTCCCGAGCCTTGAAAATGTCCCCATCATGTCCTGTCTCACAGTCATATCAGCAGCATGTTTCAGCACACAGGGAAAGTTAATTTGTGCATTAACCATTAGACTACCATATTAGGTAACTATGGAAATGAGATTGACGGGGTGACCAAACCAAAGACGGGGAGGAAGAAGAAAGATGGTGGAGGGAGCGATGAGGAGTCAGACCTCATCCAGGGCTCCAGTGATGAAGAGACGGAGGACGACAGGGACCTGGTTTCAGTCGCCACCACCCCACCTATGAAGCCCGTCATCACAGACAGGTTCGGCCCACCAGGATAGTCTGGAACGGTGCTGTGGAGAGGTCTAATTCGCTTACAGCTTTGAGAATACTCAATAGCACTGTATGACATTCCATGGCACCAGGGGTTGTTCCAATGGACAGTGAACCATGGCCTGGATTTCATACTTGACTAAACAATAAATGCAAGTGTAACAATGGTTAATGTAATGACCACTGGTTAGTGCAGTAAGTTATTGCATTAGCTGGCAAAAGTTATTACAGTAACCATTCAAGATTTTTATTACATTAACCAGCTGTTATTGCATTAACTAGCAGTTATTACATCAAAGAGGACACAGTTAATACATTAATCGTTTTTTTATTACATTAACAATTTTATTACGTTAGCCATTGTTACAGCCAATGATAGTTTTTTGTTCATAAGACCTGTTTTGTGAGTTAACTCATATCTTTGCAAAGATTGCGCATTTGACCCAAGTATATGTATGTGTTTTCCCAGGAATTATTTCCATTTGCCTTACTTTGAGACAAAGCCATGCATTTACATCAAGAGCTGGTGGCAGGACCAAAGGAGGCGACTTTACAATGCCAACATCATGGGCAAGATTGCAGACAAATTGGTTTGTCTTTTTCTGAACACTGATTACTTGTGTTTTAAATGCTGCAGCACATCATTGTCCATGTAGACTGAAGAATGGTGGTATCACACACTGAGAAGGAGAGTGAAAAGAATTCTCAAAAGAGTTGAGAAAGAAAAGAAGACTGCTGTAATTCAGGAAAATGCAAACAGATTGGCTCGTTCTCTTGCTAATACTGTAGATCAGAGGTCTAAATACTGAAGAACACTATCACTTTTGCAGGCAGAAATGCAGGTGTGTCTCTTAAAAAAATACATGACTGCAGATGTAGGGTATATTTCCGCCCACAAGTTACATTTAGTTGGATTCTTCTTTCATGAGTTCATCACACTGAGCCAGGTAGCTTCTGTTGGTTGTTTGTCACATGATCACCCCGTTTGTTTATCCTGTGACAGGAAGAGGGGCTGAATGATGTCCAGGAGGTCATTAAGACTGAGAAGGCATATCCAGAACGCAGGCTGAGGGGGGTCCTAGAGGAACTCAGCAATGGGTGCAGGTTCGTAGCAGTTATGAATTGTCCTTATATAGCAGCTCAGTGGCCACCACAATCCTATGCTTTACACATTATCATTTTTAATACACATTATCATTTTAACACTGGTTGTGTGAAAAATTCAATCAATCATTAAAAATTTATTTTTTCACTGCATTACCAAGCACCCGGCAGAGTATGGTTCTTTCACCAGGTGAAAAACCAGACAGCCTGGTGAGAAAACACATAATTAACTGAATCCAAGAAAAGGCTGTTATGAGAAACTCCTGGAAATCAGTCAAATAGAAAACCAATGAATTTTGGCATGAAGATTTTGTTTTGGTACTATTCTTAAGGGCATAGCTTTAGAGATTCACCAGGGATTTAAACTTTCATCTACACTTGCTCACAAGCCTATTTCTCTTACCAATAGCCTTTTTTGTCTATTTATAATGTTTATGCCTTCTTGTTTCCTAACAATCTTAAGTCATAGCATAGAAACTGTGCAATATTAAAATTTTGGCTCTGACCATCATGTAAACACTGATTGCCATTTTTAACTTCACAGTCGTTATGTAACTCTGGCAAACAAGGACCAGAATCAGATGGGAAGAACCAAACTGGACCGAGAGAGACTCAAATTCTGCATGAGAGAACTGGTGAGACACATCAACCACATAATATTGCGTTGTGAATCACTGGTGATTAAAGTCTAATTTTCCTCAGACTTTGGCTTTCTTGTATGGTTATGATGATAATGTTATTGTAATGTAATGTTTCTTTAATTTTTTGATAATTTAATTTTTCCCATTCAAGGAGCAATTTTCAATTTCACAACTATGTTAGATAAATCAAAAATCTTTATTGATTCAATTTAAATGATAAGAACTAAATAATTACAGAAATACCATCCAGTAACAAACATTTAGGAAAGCTAATCAAGGTTTGGCAAAGCTAACTTATGTTAAAGCAAAGCTAACCTTTTATGTACTGTGGCTGTAGCTGCATTGATAGCATCACTGGGATTTGTTATGTATGGAATGACTGTTATGTGTTTGTATTTGAGTTGTATTTGAGGAAGATAATGTGTTGCAGTTTTGCAGGATCGCTCTGAAACTGTTAAAGCTGGGATTCTGGTTTACTGACTGGTACCGTATATTCTTTTGATTTGGTTCTGTTGGTTCTGCTAGGAAAATATGGGTCAGCAGGCAAAGATCATTCGCTCCCAGGTGAAGAAGAACACAATAAAGGAGAAACTGAAGCTGGTTCAGAATTTCTTGCAAAAGCTGCGATTCTTGGCAGATGAGGTACTGCACAAAAATACACTCTTCTTCAGTTTCATTTCAAGCAAAAGCTGATCACCTTGGTCAAATATTAACATTATAATTTTGACCAAATGCTGAAATGAATTCAGTTGCATGCTGAAACAATCATGGTGATCAAATTCTGAAATTATCATTTCTGTCAAATGCTTAAATGTTAAAATCAACATTGCAGTCAAGTTCTGCAATGCTTATTTCAGTGGTTTACTGAAATGCATGTGTTCATTGCGTGTCCTTTAGCCTCAGCACAGCATTCCTGACATCTACATCTGGATGATGAGCAACAACAAGCGCATTGCGTACGCCCGTGTCCCCTCCAAGGACATCCTCTTCTCTCCGGTGGATGAGGAGAGTGGCAAGGACTGTGGAAAGCTCCAAACACTCTTCCTTAAGGTACCATTCAGATTCCCTCCTGCTCTTTTCTATATTTGCATTTGATTTACTAAATGTTTGCAATGTGAATATGAAAAATAAATATTTTATGACACCTCTTGACACTGCACTTCTGCTGGTGTTGATCTTGACTTGAGGTGTTCTGTAAGTTGCTCTGCAAAGTGTCATGGCAAACTTGATGAGGCTTCTTAATCTTTTTCTTCTCATCTTAAATTTTTTTTTGTAAGAGAACAAATATACTTTGGGAAATAATTATTAACCAGGACCCTTTTTATTGGTATGTCTGCAGTTCATGCATAATTCCTTCATTCTTCAGCTCCCTTCAGCACCCATAATTAACCCATAAGCTAAGACCATCTATTACTTGTTCTCTGTGTCCATTCAGCTGCCGGGTAAGAAGGGCTTTGGGTCTGCTGGGTGGACAGTGCAGGCCAAGACGGAGCTGTACCTCTGGCTGGGTGTCAACAAGCAGCGCAAGGACTTTCTGAGCGGCCTTCCCAATGGCTTCGAGGAGAACAGGGCGGCAAAGGGGCCTGGCATGCTGTCATCTCCTCCCATCAGTCTCACCTACACAAGTAATAGAAAATAATAAACAATATTTTAATATTTAATTATAATAATGCTCATAATCATCATCATGATCATCATTGCCATGATTACAATGTTAATAATAATGAATTACATTTGTAATCTCGAAGTGTAAGTGTCTCAAAAACAAAGCATTTTATAGTTAGGGTGGGGAAACTCGCCTCAAGCCTTGTAAATGTGATGCATGGCAGCCATTTTGTGCCGGAAAGCTCACTTCTCACCAGCTGAGGTGGAGAGTGTGAATAAGCAGCCAAATGAAATGCACCCTTGGGCTGCTGGTGGCTTACTCTGAGGTGCTCTTCTAATGGATAGATAGGCCGCATGCTCTGGTATGAAATCCTGACTATGGACGACAGCCATGCACATAAAGCACTAGCAAAACCCAGGGAACAGACGTTTTCATTCAGTCCGGGTGACAGCATCCCATCATGCACCCGCAACCCCTGCTGGTTGGTTAGGCAACTGCAAGCCATTCAAGTCTTCCTTGAACTCTTGTCTGTGCAAGCCTGAATTACAAACGGGGCATCAGAACAATTGGTATGATAAGAATTGGGGGCTAACATTGAATGATTCAGAGGAGAGCTTCTAAGAGCTGTCCCGGATGTTGCAGCAACAAACCCAGGTTAATATAATTGGGCAATCTGAATTGGGAGGAAAAAAGGGAAAAACCATAGAAAATGGCTGCCTTTAGCTTAACTTTATAGGCCAGTCAACGGCTCTGTGGCATTGGCCTTAATGTTGCTCCCATGAAAAAATATTACTGTTGAAAGCCTGGTTGAGTCTGTATGATTTATGATGTTTTCTTCTCTGGTGTGTTGTCACCTGGTTACCTGGTTAAAATAGTTGAATTTATTTAACCATGGACCTCACGGAATATTGGCTTGTTAGCCAAACAATGATTCACCCTAGGACATACTCAAACATACATGCAATACTCATCTTCACTCAACAGCACTGCTGATGTGGTGAGAGATTGTGGGGCCAGTACTGGTTTCAGTGTGCCTTTGTTCAGACCGAGCTCTCTGGTGTGTTCCCCTCAGTGAAGCAGGTGTTCCAGCTGAGGGTACACATGTACCAGGCCCGCAGTCTGTTCGCAGCCGACAGCACGGGCCTCTCCGACCCCTTCGCCCGCGTCTTCTTCTCCACCCACAGCCAGGTCACCGAGGTGAGAGGGACGGTTGCACACTTTCGGGCACTCGTCCGTGCATGTGATGAATGCAGCAGACACACGCGTGCCTTGGTGTTAGAGAAAAGGCTAACCCAATACACCGTATATGTAGACCTCTGTTCTGTGAACCAGGGAGTGATTTATCTCTTAATGCTGAGGGCTAAATCCACAAAGAAAAAAAATTACAAGCGCAGTTTGTGCTTCTTATTGCGAAACAGCCCAAGTTTCATATTCTCTGTTGCATTAGTTCACATTTGAGGCTGTGCATCCTCTCAGTTGTACGAGGTCAATTTTTTTCAACTTAGAAATGATTCTTGGTGCCAAGTTGTCTCCGAATGCACAAATAAAGTTAATTTAAATTTGAGGCACAAATAATGGTGCAACAATAATAAAGACCAAACAAAGAAGCAATGGGCCACAGATGAGATGACCTGCAAATGAACCTCTTCAGTATTTCTTGTAATAGTTTACTCTGTAAATTTTGGGCCACTTTGAATGAATGATTTTCATTGAAGTGGCACTGTTATTGGAGTTTAATTGGAGTCTAAATATTTTCTTCCATAATTAAATAGTCTTCTAAAACTGTAGCAGAAAACACATTGCAGGGGTTAGGTTCAATGTAAAGATGAATAATTTACAGATGATTTGCTCTCTTGCATGCCTAACATGTTAGCTCTATTTCCCATTACAGCTATGAGTTGTAGCTGCCTAGTTTATGAATTACATGGAAATGGACCACACATATTACCATCAGATTTTATGTAATTTAAAAAAAAAAACCACATATTTTGCAAGTGGTAATTTAAAATCTTTGTGAATAGGACATGCCCTATATTGAGCCGCATTTGTATTAAAAAGTAGTTATTTTGGTGCTGATTTATGCAGATTACCCTATTTAAATATGCATGACCTAGACGGCGCACCATTTCACTACTTCCCTGGTAATGCAGTTGTGTGCACTTTCCACCCACTGCGGGTGCTTTGCTAATTATATGTATTTTTTTTCTTAAAGTATTTAAGACATTAAAAAAGGTTACGTAGTGCATTTAAAAATATATTTAAGGCATCCATGAGTGTGCTGCTTTACAATGCGTGCTTAGTCTAATGTAGTACCTATTCTTGACTATGTATTTTCTTCAGCATTTCTTTACAGTACATAACACCTGCAATATCACTTTAGGACTGAATTCAGTCAAAATGAGTTACAATTAAATTTTACTTCAAAATAACTACAACTGCTTCTTTTCTTCAGCTGCACAGTTTCCTAGTTGATTTTGGTGATTGCTGAACTTTTCAACTTCAGACTTGATTGTGCTTCAACTTAATACTGGAATTTAATTGTGAGTCAGGCAAAAATGTTGGTTTGCCAATGTCAGGCTCCATAAAGCACATAAGTATGAACAGCATCATTCTGATCATCGTTCCCTCATGTCTGTGAAGGGGAAAGAGGGAAGATAAATTGGGCTTAAGACATGTCAAAATGGTGCCCTTCTATTTTGTCACCTCAGGTGTTGAATGAGACCCTGTGCCCAACATGGGATCAGCTTTTGGTGTTTGATAATGTGGAGCTCTATGGCGAGGCCAGCGAGCTCCGGGACGACCCGCCCATCATCGTCATAGAGATCTATGACCAGGACACAGTGGTGAGCTCTCTCTGCATGGCTTCTCATTCAAAATGCAATGATATATATGTATATCTAAACAAACTAATTTGATCACATAGAAACATCATTAGAATATAATTAATTATGCATTATTATATAAATTACAGATTTCCAAATTGTATTTATTGATCTGAAATGTAATAAATAAATTCATTTCAGAAATAAAAATACAATTGTCTAAAATTAGTCATTTTAATATTATACCTTATACATCTGTCGAACTGCTGTTTTATCCAGCTTCCAGACCCCCACCTGTTTGTCATTGTGTAAGCTTTAATCTTTCTCATACCTGGAGATTGTTTGTACTGTACTGTAGTCATGATAACATCAGGATGGCATAGGAGCAAAACAAGTCCCCATACAAGACAATATTGAATCTTTCAACTGGTAATACCTCTGTGGGTCGCAAATCGATGGACACCCAACATATCCCTACATCCCTTTGAATTTTACATCCCTATGTTTTACTTATTGTCTCACTGATGTTAAAAGGCTGTGGTGCTGACTGTTTTTTGTGGCGGGATTCCAGGGCAAGGCCGAGTTCATGGGCAGGACGTTCGCCAAGCCTGTCACTAAGATGTCGGACGAGGATTATGGTCCCCCTCGCTTCCCCCCTCAGCTGGAGTATTACCAGGTTTACCGGGGAAACTGCACAGCAGGGGACCTGCTGGCCGCCTTCGAGCTGCTGCAGGTGAGCCAGGAGAACATGAATGTGCTGTTTCATGCTCATTTAGTGCCTATGAAGAGACTGTATAGTGCTTATACAAACTTTATGTAGCTCACATAGAGGATCCTTGATTACTCATCATCATCATCATCATCATCGCTGTCCAAATGTTTATTTTGCTGCTGCAGCTTGGCATAGGTGGAAGGGCAGACCTGCCCCCCATTGATGGCCCCACTGACATGGACCGCGGCCCCATCCTCCCGGTACCCATGGGCATCAGGCCGATACTGAGCAAGTACAGGATTGAGGTGAGAAGCCTCTCTCTTCATCCAAACAAGTTCTGTCACAGATCACTTAGCACTTGCCCTGTGATGACACCTAGGGGTGGAATGTAGTACAAACAAAGAGACAGCCAGTTGTAGAAATGCCAAGGCAAATACAGTCCTGGGTTGTAGATTATATTGCGGTAGTGTATTTAAAAACTTTTAATCGAGTAAACTAAAACCATTATGTACACATCCAAACTTCCAAACTTAATAAATACTGCACCCCTCCACAAACATATTTTACCTAGATGCAACTAATCTGGTGCAAGATATTCACTAGATAAAAGCATTTTTTATCCACTTGTTATACCTGAGCGATTGGTTTTGTAAATCAACTGTTATAACCCGTTGCTTTGGTTACGTTTCCTTCTATTTTAGGATTTCTAAGCCAACAGCTTGAACATTTTTGCATAGTGATTTAGAACTGAAATGAAGCAAATTACCTGGAGTACCATGCCTGTACACAGATATAATGCACGTCTGTCAACCAATCAGAATTTAGTATTTATCGATGCCATGTATAATAACTGTATACCATGTCTATGATGTCTGATGCTTCTTTACAGTTCTGTTTCAATTATCACTCCGCAGCTAAGCAGTCATTCAAGTCAAAATATAAAAAGAAGTTACATGAAACAATCATTGTCAGTCACAAAATGGAAACATTTCATGTCAGCTTTGCTATTCAGAGCTACACCAACCACTGCCTCAGCAGCACCATAATCCAGAAACTGATGCAGGTCTTCAGGCGGGAGTGATTATGCCCGTAAGTGGGCATAAGCGCGAGAGCTCTCTCCGGAGCTATTGGCGACTAAAATTTGGGGTCTAGAGAAGGTCACCAAGTCAAGAAATGTGCCTCCTCATCCTAACAAAATGAGTAGACCTATGCAACATGATCCCACTGATGTTGCAGTTTTTCAGGGGCTGCGCAATAAATGGGAACATTCAAATAAACATTAATAAGGCATAAACTCTTGTTAGCTCACTAATGGTAGCTTGCTAGCTACAGTAGCTAGTTTGGCGCAACAGAAGAGAGGTTATTAACATTGCATAGCAACCACCTGGCACTATGTGCAGGCAGCCAGTAACTGCTTTCTTGAAAATTATTTTTTCAAGAATGTTGAATAATTGAAAAAATAACGAATTTCACTCTACTGTTACCATGCTTTTAGTGGGCACTGTATTAGCTTAGCCTAGACTTGAGTGATCAGTAGCCTAGTGGTCAGTAGTCAGATTACTCACTGTGCTCACCGCTACTCAAATGCAATAGCTTAGTGATTATGGCAAACGTTCGTTGGATTTTGACTCACTGGCTACCTTGAAAAAAAATCTGAAAGATCAAGTCGAACATGAATCAAATTATAATTTGGACATGTCTTTAGGGATCTGGATACACCCCCTACTTCCCCCAGGTCATCCTCATCTGACTCTGGCTGCATGTGAAAATGTGTATCTCGCTGGTGGATAGCTGACTGTAGCTTCTCTCTGCACTTACTTACCAGCCAGTGTTATGTGAGCTGTTGAGTGATAGCAAGCGCATACCCACCAAGGAGTGTTGGCGACTGTTTTTCAAGAAAGCTGCTGTCTGCTCAATAAGTCACTTGGCCTTTTTTAAAATAAAGTTGCTAAAGCGGTCTGTAAAGTTCTTAGTGACACAGTTGTCAAGTTTGCAACAGCACGTACATGTAAGGCATAATAATGTGCTGTTGCCATGCTGCTTTTGGGAAGTCTTCTGGTTGTGGGTGCCTAGGTGGGGTCAGTAAAAACTGGGAACCAATCGCAGCTACTAGACATTACATATTTAAATGAGAAAGGCAAGATGCTTGTGTGGGTGAAGAGCCAGAACAGGTTCCAGAAAATTATTTATTAGAAATAATAATGAGTTTTTTTGACTGAAAAAAAGAAAAATTATCTAAAGGCATTAAAGAAGGGCCAGGAAATTATAGAAAATTGCTCAAATGTAGTAAAAAAAAGGACCCCTTTAAGTGTAGGATTCAGCAAATGCCCCAAACAACATGGCAACAATGAATGAGAAACAATACAGAAAGGCAGTGGTTCCCAAACCTCTCCTCAGGGATGCCCAGCCAGATCCAGATATTTGATGTGTTCCACATTAAGCACACCTGATTTAACAAGTCAAGCCCTTGATTAGTTGCATCAGATGTGCTTGAGATGGAACACATCAAATACCTGGATGCGACTGAGGGTTCCACTGCAGTAACAAGCCCCAGGATTAAACACATCAGAACACAGGACACATAGAACACAACAAAGTACATATTAGTGTATTAGAGTAATGAACGGGGCAAGGTTTATAGCAGTAAATAAACAAACATACAAGAACTGAATGAATAGGGAACTGTGAGTTCTGAAAATGGCTAAAGGTGATGAGAAAGTTCTTGTGTTTCCAGGTATTCACCACTCCATTGCAGGATTTTAAAAGAGAAATACTGAGCCCAGGATTCAGTCATTTAACATTTAACATTTCCTCTTAAAAAATAAAGAACTGAGTTCAGTGATTACTAAATTTATCACGTTAAAATATTAAATAAATCCTATGTTTAAATTTAGACTTACAAATAAGTGCAATTTTTTTCTTCCCCAAAGCTTTGGTAAGTTCAGCACTCACCAAGAGTGACTTGCCAAGATGTGCGTGTTAAATCACATCTGCATTCATTTGGAAGTTTGAGTTAAATTTGCGTTAAGGACAAGTGCTGACTGAATCCTGGCCAAAAAGCTGAGGCAGTGATCTTTCCACTGTCCTGGAACATTTTTAACAGTGAAGCACTGTGATGCAGGTGCTGTTTTGGGGTCTGAGGGACCTGAAGCGGGTCAACCTGGCCCAAGTGGATCGGCCCCGTGTTGACATTGAATGTGCCGGAAAAGGGGTCCAGTCCGCCCTCATCCAGAACTATAAGAAAAACCCTAATTTCAGCACCCTGGTCAAGTGGTTTGAGGTGGTGAGTATCTGCTAAAATTGTGCCATGATGTCAGGATCCCTCATGACATTCCAGGCTTGTTATCAGAGCATACCTCCTAATCACAATGAGTGCACCGCTATTGTTGATTCTACATGTGCAGCGTTTTCTTTCCCTGAGGGAAGTGCTTGTAAAATTAATGACATAACAGAGTAGCTTTATCTGGTATTAGCTTTGCCTGCAGTGCTGATCCATATTTGTGTTTTGATCATATATGATTGAACATAACAATGTATGGCCAAATGCAAGATCTTTTGTCTTAATGTCATTTGAAAAGTTACATTTTCCCCCTGCCGTGCATTAAGTCTACGGGTGGCCCATACACCCCATACACAGTAGGATCCTTTGAAGCTTCACTGCTTATTTTCTCCAAGGACCTCCCTGAAAATGAGCTCCTTCACCCTCCCCTCAACGTCCGGGTGGTGGACTGCAGGGCCTTTGGCCGGTACACTCTGGTTGGGTCCCACGCTGTCACCACCCTTCGCAAGTTCATCTACAGGCCTGCCGACAAGAGCGCCAACAGCTGGGCCAACTCAGGTTCAGCAAGTTATTCTCTTAAGTGTAAAAAACCAGAAACATTTGATGATAAAGATAAATCACCAGAGTTAACACGCCAATCCTATCCTGTTAATGAAGAAGAAAATTTACACAAACACATACATACACACACACACACACACACACACACTCACACACACTGATATATTATATATAATATATATAGCCCACATCTAGAATATACTGTACAGTCCTATGAATTTAGACTGTACTGAACTGGAGTGACAAACAGTCATGCATATGGCTTAAACAAGTGTCATTCACTCTGTCTTCCCACAGAGGAAATAGTCATCAACACGGAACCAGAGCCCCACGTGAAGAAGGTGGAGACGGTCGTAAAGCTGGACTCCGTAAGACTCTTCAGCATTTTGTTCCTTTCTACAAGTACCTATTCATTGTCTGATTAAGGAACGTGTTGTTTTTTGTATTTAACATTAAATTTGATCTTTTCTTGTAAATCTTCTCCTTTAGACTTCAGATGCTGTTGTCAAGCTGGATATGGTAAGTTCTGAGGATGTCAAATCAAATGGCTGATAATTGGTGTGTGCACTGCAAAGGTCTATTTTATGTGTATGACAATAGGTATTGGAAAATTCTTCAGAAAAACACCCCCCACACTTACTATTTTTCATTAACTTTGACATACACCCCAAAGCCGTACAAAACAAATCCAAGTTAGAATTTTTTCAATACAGATGTATTTTTTCAATGCAGTGTTTTCACTATGGTGACTGAAACTTCCCAAACTCTGTTTTTGAAGAAATAAATATGAGACTTGCATTTAATTGCTTGTTGAAGAAACATCAATCCAGGGGTCAATTCTTATAAATGCAGTCCATTTACCATTTACCATTAAAATGGTGGAGATGCTTGTGAGAGTTAATGCTAGTGAGGCTACCCTTTATGGTTTGAGAATTAACATCAATGATATACTGTATATTGTCCTTTATCACAGAATGAGGATGAAAAGGGGAAGAAGAAAAAGAGAAAGAAGGGAGAAGGGGAGGTAGAGGAGGAGGAGCTGGATGAAAGCATGCTGGACTGGTGGTCCAAGTACTTTGCTTCCATTGAAACAATGATGGAGGTAAGTGTTATTGGGGCACCTCCAGCTCAGTCTTGTTTCCAGTGGGATAAGGAAGAGAACGGCGAATGGGGATTTACTTTGTTGACAGATTGCTCAATAATGGTAAATCAGCTATTTTGTCTGTTAAGATACATGTATTGGTATAGAAAGTTGGCAAGTTACCCATGTAATCACACTGTGGTTAAAATTTGCACCATGTCACTGCAAACTGTTCTGTGTAATTTAAACGCAGCTACATTAATTACGGATAAATATTATAGAGAGAGAAAGAATATAATGTTCAAAAGTTCATCTACATGTATGCTGCTGAGTAATTAATATGGGAGAACACTGTGATAGGTACCGTAATGCCAAATTAATTAATGATATGAATAAAGTAGGCTACTTCATTTAGCCTGCTTTTTTCAACGTTCAGCTGTTGTTTTTCATAAATATAGAATACATTAGAATTCCAAGAGTATGACTTTCATTTGTAACAACTGAGGTCTAATTAAAATACACTAATTAATTGTTTCAGTTAAATTGAGCCACCATGTGGCCAATGCTGTAAAGTTCAGATGTAGCGTTTAACTGTGGTTCCTTCACCATAAATTCTCATATCTAAAGATTGTATCTTATTTTAAAAAATAATACATTTATTTATTAAAAAAATATATTTTAGTGTACAGTACGATAGCTTCTGTATTTCAGTAATAGCAACATTTGAATCTAACATAGCCTTAAGTTGTGAACTGATAATATGTCAAAAAACCATTCCTGTAATTGCTGTGAATATACTGCTAGTAAGAAAAAAATATTCTGGGATTAATGCTATTCTTTCAAGCTGGTCTTTATGTTTTTTTAAATCACAACATAATTGTTATAGTCTTGGGTTGTACATTAATTTGTAAAAGAAATGACAATGATTTAGCATTAAAATAAAAAGAAATGAATCATGTCTGTGTCTCCCAGCATCTCAGGGCCCAGGAAGCTCTTCTAGCAGATGCCGAGGACAAAGAAGACATGGACATCGCAGCTGAAGGTGGAGGTAACTCCACAGATATTATTTCACTATCAGTGTGCATCACAGGAAGTTCACTGGCATCATGTGGGTCTTGTGGCTCAAAAGCTCTCTAAATTGTAGTACATTCACAGCCTGTGGAAGCAGGAAACATGGAAAAAATACATGGCCCTGCATGTTGCATCCTTGAAGATTATGGTTCTAGTACGATCTTGAATTGTTCGGTAGTCTCAAGAATCTCTATATTATTTAGCTATCTTGTGAGTTGACAGGAATTGTGCCACATAGCTATTTCTTTTTCATCTTCAACCCTTTTTAGAATATACAGATACCTCTTTGCTGATGGCTCTTTGGTACATCTGCTGGATTTTTTATTATCTGGGTTCATGAGCTGCTCCCAGTATATAAAATCATCACATTCGCTGCCTGCGTCAACCCAACTGAAGGATTGCTCGTCTCTCAGTGGTGTGGCGTAGCAACCAATGAACTGCGTGCAATGCTTTTGTGATACCCCCATACCTGCGTGAACAGGAACCCAGCATCCCCCTCCAGTCTTCCATTCCTCTATCCCTTCATCCATAAGTCATGCATTTTTCAAGACATGAATGTTTGTGCTCACTCAGTGCTTTGAGACTCCCCCTCTCCCATCATGCACAGCATATGCTTGTGCTGCCATGAAAGTTGGCCCAAAATCACATTTAGTGATTCAGTGACTAAATTAATCCAGTTTGTTCCCTAATCTATCTTTTAAATTGAATTAATCTTAAATCCAGTTTGTTCCCTAATCTGTCTTTTTTTTACTTAATTCAATTTCATTTCTCATTCATGCAGAAAGCCCTAATCTAACCTGATCCTACCTAACCAATTGCAGTCAGAACACTTTCATAAAATCATTCCCAAATGGCTGTAAAATAATGCTGACTATAAATAATGTAAATGATATACAAACATTTTACACAGTGTACTAAAAGGGCCTATTAAAATGATTAGTAGTGACTTTTAAATCGGAAAATGAACAGGTAAAAGGCTAATAAGAGAAATATTGCAGGCAGATTTGGCAGATAGTCTGACTGATCAGAATGACTGAGACTGGTTTCTCTTGCATTAGCCAGAATTGGAGGAACAACTTTCATGGAAAATTCATGTCTCGGGCGCTGTGCGCTTCCCATCTCCCCCTTTCATCCCCACCCCCAAACCCCCCTCCACCCTTCGTCCCGCCACCTCTCCATCCCCTGTCCCTCACCCCTCCCCGTGCCTCTACCCTACCCCCCCCCACACAATCAATCCCCATCCCCCTCCTCCCCTCCATCTCTCTCCCCACCACCTCCCCCATATTCAGAGATCAAACCTGATGACTCTCCTATAAAAGGCTCCAAGGGGAAGGAGAAAGGAAAGCTAAAGGCTAAAGGGGCCAAGACCAAGGGGCAGCCCGCGGAGGGGCCGGAGCGAAAGAAGCAGAAAATCCATGAGTTACAGGTGATTAGTCCCCTCTGGCTCATGCATGGAACCGATACATTCACATCTGTTTATTTCTCTTTTTTGAGATTACCTTACTGTATATATGACAGTAAAAGCAGATGAAAGTTTGTCGCTTATGAATGTTTTGCTACAATTTACACACTTTTGGTTGAAGATGACTTCTTTACACAATTTACATGATAGGTGTACAACAAAGAGCTGGAGAATGAGTTTGAGAACTTTGAGGACTGGCTCCACACCTTCAACCTGTACAGAGGAAAGAGCGGAGATGATGACGACCAAAATGTGGCGGACGAGGACAGACTCATCGGCAGATTCAAAGTAACAGAAGAGAGAGGGTCTTTTTGCCAATTTTGGGACTTTTACAGCTAGGGTTATTATGCAAGAGTGCTCACAACTACTGTACATCAGTGATAAAGAAGCACATTAGTCTTTGTTTTTATCTGTTAAAATTTAAACCTATCGAGGTTAACACCTGCTGGTAAATCCACAGTGCCAAATATAATACAACTATCTCTGGATTAATGCAGCAGAACAAGTACATTACAAAGATGCAAAGTTAATGCCTTCATAATAAATGTACATGAATTCACCCTGGTGGTAACCTTCTGTCTGTTGTAGGGCTCATTATGTATGTACAAATTACCACTTGCTGAAGACATCACCAGAGAGCCAGGCTATGACCCTAGCATGGGAATGTTCCAGAGTATTCCACACAATGATCCTATCAACATCCTCGTCCGTGTCTATGTCGTCAGGGTATGTAAATTTAGTAGCCTGGTTCTGTTCAATTGTCTGGTGGGGATATTGCTTGCTGTTACGGATGGGAGCAAGCACGGTGAACATATCATTGTGACCTCCATTTTGGGGTTTCCAGAACCCTTGCTTTCCCATTGATACATGTTACTAACCAAAATATATGTATACTGTATATGTCATCCTTATCAAGCAAAACCATTGTTAATTTTTTATGATTTCGTTTTTTCTCCTTGAGCTCTGTTTGCTATAACTGTTTTATACAGCAAAAACTAATTTTGGTACAAAATCCCATGTGACTGAACCATAATGTTCCATTTGTACATGGAAAATCGAAACAATAAGCCTTATTGCTGAATTAAGTAGCCATTTATGAAAATTCTTTTTTTTTTGGAGATACAGAGTTTTTACAGTGCACCAACAGTGCATATAAAACACAGGGAAGATTTGTGAGTCATCATTTTTTTGTGGTATTTATTAATTTTTTTTTTACATTTTGGAAACATTTATTTTTTAATATATTTATCTATAGACCAGAGAGAAGATACATAAAGAGATATAAAATGAAAGTGTAGCATTTTTCATTGAAAATGTACTTTTGAAATTTTAATTTTAAATTAATTTTAAATTGAAATTGAAATTTAAAAATGCACTACAGTCTGTATGTACAGTATGCGGACAGTGACACATTTTTTTGGGCACATTGGATTTCAAATAAAACAATGAATGCAAGGTTAAAGTGCAGACTGTTAGTCTTAGTTTGAGGGTATTTACATCCATATCAGATAATGTGTGTAGGAATTACAACCCTTATAGCTCCCCCATTATGGGGGACCAAAAGTAACTGGCTGGGCAACTGGCTGCTCAGCTGTTTCTTGACTAGCTGTGTCTATTTGCATCATTAGTTCACATACAAGAAAGCTAACAAAAGGTCTAGAGTTGACTCTTACTGTTGTCTCCCAACATGGGGACCATGTTGAGAGACATTTTGTTGTTTCATTTCAAATCAAATGTCCCGGATACAGAGCGAAATCTACAAAAATTGGATCACTGTCCAAATACTTCTGGAATGCACTGTATCTTCAGAAAATATTATGAAAAATACAGATCCTTACAATAACTGCTGTAGGATATACAATGGATTAGCCTACATGTAACACATTGCAATCCACCTCTAAATATTAGTAATATAGCCATTTTTTAAACCCCCTCCCCAAGCCCTTGAGGATCCCCAACAAGTGGAAATGAGCTCATGTCATCATGTTTTTCATGAATTTGCAGGCTACTGATCTGCACCCTGCAGACATCAATGGAAAGGCTGATCCTTACATTGCTATTAAACTGGGAAAGTCAGAAATCAAAGATAAAGAAAACTACATCTCCAAACAGCTGAACCCTATCTTCGGAAAGTGAGTTGAGGCACGAAATCTGTGTTGGAGACTTTATTATCCCAAGTTGATAATGTTCAACTTTCCAGAAATCTCATTCAAATTTGGTTTGGCTGGAACAAGCGATCCCTCCTGTGTTTCTGTAATTGTTTGATACATATCATTTTATAATATGCCACAGCAGATTTTAAATGGAGTATTCAAAATGATTTAGTTTATTTAATTTATTCTGTAAAAAGAAAAAAATTGGAAGTGACCGCTTTATCGCATGCATATAGTGTCTTTCCGGTCCAAGTCTGCTGTACCTTATAATAGAAGGTGTGAAACAACATTTTCTTTACCACTCAGTTTTGCCAGCCATTTAAAAATAATGTCTTTTTATAATCTCACAAATGTGCAATTATCACTAATCACTGAATATTTCCCCCTCAGGTCTTTTGATGTTGAAGCCACATTCCCCATGGAGTCCCTGCTAACCGTGTCGATCTATGACTGGGATTTAGTGGGGACAGATGACCTCATCGGGGAGACTAAAATCGACCTGGAAAACCGCTTGTACAGCAAGCACAGGGCTACCTGTGGCATCTCATCAAACTACGCCATGTAAGGAACTCTCAGAGATAGGGCAGCAAGGCTTCATCCCAGCAAACAATTGTTGGATCCCAGTGAAGCTTTATGACCCTTAAAATTGGCAGAGCTATTCAGTGTTAGTAGAGGCTGGTTTGGATCAATCATACTGTTTTACTTTTCAGAGAAAATTATTTTTGAATGCTTGAAAGCAAAAAAAGTATGAATGGTTGCTCCACCCACTATGGGGTCATCAAGCCCCATAGCCTCTCACCTTCTCTCAAGTTTCTATAGCAACATTACTGCTTGTCTCTAACTGGCCTATCAAGGGTGTTTCACTTCATACATTGTGTTTAGGACCATACCATTCTTCATGTTAAGTCCTTGGTTGGTGTGTTACCTAAACAAAACTATGCAAGCAAGCGCTAGAGCTTAACTAAAGTAACACTTTCATTAGAATTAAATGTACTGATCTTTGTACTGATCCTGTTTCTCATCACTCTTGGTGCCCAAATCTTTCTTCATCTATTTGTTTTTGCTCCAGAACATTTCTTTCTTTCCCCCTTGCTTGCAATATAAAAATGATAAAAAGCTGAATAGTTTTTGTGTGAACTTGTGGCTGAAGAGGAACGTCTAGCATTTGAGGTTTTTAGGTAGGATGAAGAAACCCAGCAAAATAGTGTAATAATTCACCATACCTTATGCTATGTTTGTTGTTTTGTTTTTATTTGGAAAAAGATTTGGAAAATCATTCTGTTTCCTCAACTGATGAGAGCAATGCATTGTTGAAACTCTGGTTTGGTCATATTTCGGGTTTGGTCACACACGGAATCTGGGTGTTTCTATACTGAATGTTTTGATTGGAGTGCACTTTTCTGTCCCTTCAGACATGGCTACAATGTGTGGAGAGACCCCATGAAGCCCACTCAGATCCTGGGCAAGCTGTGCAAAGATGCGAAGATCGACGGACCGCACTACGGCCCTGGTGGACGGGTGAAGGTGGCGAACCGCGTCTACCTGGGACCCACTGAGATTGAAGACGAGAATGGTGGGAAGGCAATCCATTTTCATTGTTCTTACACTGATGGAGCAAAGCCTTAGGGCGAACTGATTATTATATTTGTCTGTTTCCCTTAATGGTAACTGTAGTAGAACGTCAGACATACAAAACTTGGAATTACAGACTGGTCAGTCAAACGGCATGAACTTGAAAGGAGCATATGGAATTATGCAATTACCTTTTCAGGCTTCTTATTATGATGCATAGATTCACTTTGTTACTATCACTGATGTAAATAGTGAAAATTAAAGGGGAAAGAGGCAAGCTTTCCATTGATAAAACAGCATGTTTTAATGTGTTTTGATGGATGAGTTTATTAATTACCAGTATTTCAAGTTGAGCTGGGTAGTCAGAACCTGCCAGCGAGTCTGCTGACCTCTGTGCCCTTTTCAACGTTTCCTCACTGATACCATGTCTTGTATGAGATCCAGTAGCCACCCCTAGCTTACTAATGAACTTACAGTTTACAGTCCAAGTTAGAGCAATGCAACCATTCTGATCATTAACAAATAAATTACAATTAAAATTTGATTTCACTTTCGAAGTTCCAAACATTTCTAGCAACCCACTTTCCTGATTTCCTGAGGTTCTGCTGTATTTCAGTATTTCATAGGTATGACCTGCACAAATGGATTAAGTGACTGGCCCTTTTTTTCTTAAACATCTTGGCAGGGTTATGCAAACAGGAACACTGGTTATGCTTCATCCATAATAATCATAACTGATACAGACATTCATTATTCATACAGTTTTGATTCACACATAAATGCATTTGCATTTCCATTTCAACTATATCAATTAAACTAGAGTGGCACTGAGAAGATTAATCATCTCTGTCACTCATAAATTTTTTTAAATTTTTATCTCAAGCCTCCTGAGTTACTGAGTCATTAATAACACTGAGGCAGATATGTACTGTGAGGCATCTAGTGTGGAATATAGGTTGTGTTTATGCGGCAGGGCTAAAACCTTGATATGAATATTTTAGAATTTCTGTTCTTTTTGTCAGCCTCACTTTTACAGGCAGGCTTACCCATATCCAATCAGAGACATCGGCTTGAATCATTTTGTCTTACTTATGACCTAATGATGATGGCTTTAAAAGAATAGATTTTCAAAAAATACGGTCTCAGAGTCCTTGCTCAGGTTTGTATTGGAATTTAGATACAGTTTTATTTCATGCAGATTTTACTGTTTGCATCTTGAGAAAAAAAACTGAACTGCATTGTAAATTGTAAATGCAAAAAATCCGTAAATTATGTATTGTCACATAATTTACGGATTTACTGCAAGTGGATTGGAGGAGTACATGAATTTCAGCTGCAATTTTCACTGTAGCATGCCTAGCACATCAGTGACTCTGCAGCCATTCTGCCAATATTGATTCAGATCTGTCTGTTACATTTTTAGCTGTCCTTTTCACAGACCAACAGACATACTGAAAAAAAAACTGCAGTGATGGCCGTTTCCTCCAAGTGGTAGCCCAGCTAAAAGTTAATGGTAGAACATTCTCAGCACTTTAGGAAAGTTCATGTAAACATTCTCAGCGCATACTGTACATTTTACAGTTTGCTAGATGTCCCTGGAATGCTATCTCTAAATCAAAATAAGCATTGCAGGAATGGGCTGAATGATATTCAGTTTTGTTATTAAATGAAAAGAATTTAAACGGTGGATGGTGATTCAAGTTTATTTTAGCAGCAGGACTGTTTGGAATGTTGAACAGATCTGCCAGGTGGATACATTCTTTTGGTACAATCTTAAAATGTTTTTATGTGTTTAATGTATTATTTTTGAAGCGTATACTCCATGTTTTTACATGACTAAATGACAAACCACCAGGGGACACTACCAGTAACTTTGTTATGCCTCATACCTGGATATGTTACTGTGACTGACATAACTTCTTTGGAAAAGTTTTTTTCTCAGATCGTTAAGCCAGCCTTTTTTATTATACATTTATTTCACAACAAAATGAGAATGCAGCCCCACATTGTTGAAACATTTCATGCTAACTGGCTTAGTGGAATGTGTTTGGCTCATGGAAAAACTGTGTCATGAACAGTGCCTGGTGAATGCTTGTGTTTGGAGTAGGTGTAGGATCATAGGGGCCTAAGTGAGTTTAGAAAGGTATGCTGCTGGGCACAGGGAGGTTTTCCCAGGGATGTGAGCCCCAATAACCAGTCCATGAGTGTTGTGTCCTGCAGGTCTGAAGAAGCAGACGGAGGAGCACCTGGCCCTGGCTGCACTGAAGCACTGGGACGACATGCCACGGGTGGGCTGCAAGCTTATACCCGAGCACGTGGAAACCCGCCCCCTCCTGAACCCTGACAAGCCAGGCATTGAGCAGGTAGGCCCCTTCCCTTTCATGCCCTGAAAAACCTGTGTTCGAGCAAGCACATTAGACCCCTCCTCAAGCCTGAAAACCAGGCATCAAGTTGGTAGACCCTGCCTCTCCTCAACCCTCACAAACCTAGCCTCAAGCATGCACCTTAGATCCTTCCTCAACCCTGACAAACCGAGTATTGAGCAAGTAGATTTCCATCCACCCTAAAAAAACAGGCAACTAGCGGGGAGACCTCGCCCCTGATGAAGTCAACAACTCAGACCTGTACAGTGAAGCATGTACAGTGAACCCCTTTCAACTCTGGAGAGTATGGCATCAAGCAGGTAGAATGTACTAGATCACTCATCACACTCCAGCAGACTTGGAGAGATAATTAATTACTGATCCAGTTAAACTGGAAGATGATTCATTGGCAGGTTCTGAGAACCACACTGGGAATATTGCCAGGACACTTTGCAAATTTTGTGAGATCACAAAGACCACAGTGAGTCAAACTTTGGTTTACCATCTCACCAGAAAGATAGACTAACATACTGCAACTCAAGCATTTTGAAGGCTCCACTACAAGGAGAGCCACTTCTGTTTTTGGCAATCAGTTGAGTCAATGTCTTGATAGTCACTGTGGGAACATTCAGCTGTACAGCTGAATAATGGCTCTGCGGCCAGCACAAGATAAAACACACAGATGCATGTACTCATACCATTTTATTTGCACATACAAGTCAATAATAGCCCTAACCATAAATATTGATCCGCAGTGACACTGTCTTCTCAGTCTGGGAGTTTAATTGAATTCAGCTGGATTCAGTCAGTCAGTGTTAGGGTTAGGGTTAGGGTTAGGGTGACAGTGAATTCTGTTTGAAGAACTGCACTGAAGAGCTACATGTCTGGTCAGCTGTTGGAACATGAATTGATTGATGTGCCTTAAATCCTCATATACTCATATTTTTGTTCTACAGGGAAGAATTGAGATGTGGGTGGATATGTTCCCAAAGGATATGCCAGCTCCTGGACCTTCTGTTGATATCTCCCCTAGGAAACCCAAGAAGTAAGAATCATTTTGCAGTGAAGAAATACAGTTGGCTGATTCTGAGAATATTTTAACAGATATTTTGGCTTCAAGGCCTAAAATTACTAAACACAAATCAAGAGCAAACTTCAAGAACCAAATGGAGACCTGGATGTTCAGAATATTACCAAAATACCTTTTATTACAAAATTATTATTTTCAAGCAAGTGCATAATGTGTAGCTGCGATCATCTACATATTGTTTCAGCTATTTAAGCTAAATGGTTTTTGCTTGTTAATTAATTTATGATTTACATAAAGATATGCTAACATGTTCAATTTTGTTTACATTCAATGTTTCTTAATGGTATTAGATTAACTTTAAGGCCAAAGCACTTGTTACAGGTGTAATTTTAAATAGACTGAATCATATTATTTCACAATTGTACACTAATCATGCACTGAACTGATTCACAATTAGATCCAACTGTATCCATATAGTCCATTGGTTGGAATATGCAGCGAAAAGCAGTGCTTGCTTTTTGAGTTCTCTGAGCCTTCTTGACCCTAATGCGTGTTGTCATTTTGCAGATTTGAGCTGAGGGTGATTGTCTGGAATACAGATGAAGTCATTCTGGAAGACGACGACATCTTCACCGGGGAAAAGTCCAGTGACATTTTTGTGCGGGGGTGAATATGACACATATGTGTTTGGTGTGAGAAGTGTCTCTGGGTTATTCGTTCTGTCACAACACCCAGTGCACTTTTATACAGTAAATGCAGTAACAAAGACCAACAGGAGCAGGTATGCAGTTGCAGTAGTTATCCGAATACAATGGACACATTATGCATTAGGGCAGTCATAGTTTCCTGCTTTTAAAGTAGAATGTTAGTTTTGTCAATATATGTGAATAGAAACCTTTGAGAATGGTTTTGAGAAATGGCATCCCAGTGAGACATATGGTGTCCAATGACTCATACAACATAGCACAGAATCTGGGTATGTTTCCTTGGTAATAAATTACTTTAGTAATTTGACTTGAATTTAGACCCAATTTTATACTTGTTTTTTTATTGGACCTGTTTATAGTTGTTTGATAAATCTCATACATCTGACTGATATTAGATGATTATGGCGCGCACAGAATGTGCAAAGCATGTTCTGTCAGGGAACTCAAAAATCACAGCCGACCAATCGGTCGGCCCCATTAACTGCATACTCACGCGTTTCCACAATCATATATTTACATATATTTACAGTCTAGTGTAATAAATAGCTACAATTTGTATAGTTCCATGACATTATTACATTATTTTATTATTACATATTTGAGTTGGGGCTCCTCAGCCATAGGGTGGTTATCTCAGCGGGCACTAAGAAAAAACTGTTTTTGAAACCACTGTAGATGGTGACAGATGCATGAGGATCTTTAACTAAACAAAATGTCCTCCAGTCATGAGGTGAGTGTCTAGTTTTGTTATTCTGACAACTTTTCCCAGCTGGCTGAAGGGACAACAAGAGGACAAGCAGGATACAGATGTTCACTACCACTCACTGACGGGCGAGGGCAACTTCAACTGGCGCTTTGTCTACCCGTTCGACTACCTAATGGCTGAGGAGAAGATCGTTATTTCCAAGAAGGAGTCCATGTTTGCCTGGGACGAGACCGAGTACAAGATCCCCGCCCGCCTCAACCTGCAAGTGTGGGATGCCGACCACTTCTCGGCTGATGACTTCCTGGGTACCACAGCCCTCCTGTGTTTATGTTCTGTCAGAGATCTTGTCAACATGGCTGGCTTTGATCCAGCTAGAGCATTAGGCTGTTCCACAGTACTTTTTTTTCATATTGGTAAACACTGTAGGCAGCATTATTGCTGTTGTGTGAGTGTGTTGTGTCATCAGTGGACTATTAGCGGAAGTCTACTGTAGCACAGTGCAGTTCTTCATCCCACACTAAGTCTGCAAGGGCTCTTGGGGCCAACCTTAGAATTCCAGGTTTACCTGGTTTTTTTTTCACCAAAGAAAACAGGTGAGATTAAATATCTGTGAAATTATTTAATTGATCAATTAAGTGTTACAAATGAACACTGACACCAGTACAACCTGCAGCACTCCAGGACCAGGGTCAACCACCCTTGCTTTAGCCTAGATGTTACTGGTTGTTTTCAGTGAAAGGAGCAGCTGTCCTACCCAGATTCCCTCTGTCCACACGGTGGGTTTGAGATTGTGGTTTCCTGTGTGCAGGTGCGATTGAGCTGGACCTGAACCGGTTCCCCCGTGGAGCAAAGACAGCTAAGCAGTGTTCCATTGACATGGTTGTGAATGAGCAGGAGATGCCAATGGTGTCCATCTTCAAGCAGAAAAGGATCAAAGGCTGGTGGCCATTCGTTGCCAGGGATGAAAACGATGAGTTTGAGCTCACGGTAATTCATGAGCTGACTTTTTTGTTTACATTTCATACTGTTGCCAGCAGGGTGCACTGTTATGCAAATGCAAATGATACATCACACCACAATAGTGTTTATTAAGTGAAATCCATGTTAGTTTATGAGGGGAGAGTATTGCAGCTAGTTAAAGGTTCATGAACCCTGTAGTGAGTGTTTTGCTGGAACCAAATGACATGACAAAACATTATAATTGGTTTAATTAAGTGGCTTGCAGATAAAAAAAAGTGGTGTTCCCCATTTTTGGGAGGCTATTTACTATTTACTACTTCCATCGCTAATTTCACCCACGGTGGTTTACTGCACTGTGTGTCTCATAGTAGGAAATTTAAACAAATATAAACTTGTGCACGTTCATCCTGTTACCTATAGTGTCAATTCAAAGTTCATATTTTAACTCTAGACCTTTTGTTCCTGTCTATAAAAATTGTCAAATATATAATAACCCAGAGATTTTATTCAATTCAATATGTCTGGGTTGGGTCTGCTACTTGGTTGATTATCATTCAAAAGGGAGATCACCCAACCCACTCTTAGTCACCTGACATAACAACCACATACTTTGCTATTCCCCAAAGTAACATTTGGGTTCCTGTTATGGTACATTGTTGCCTCTGACTTTCTTACTACTGTTAATGTGTGAATGTAAAATAAACATTGTGTTAGCCCCGATAATGATACATTCCGCTAATTGTAGAATTGCCTCCTCTTCACAGTATTAGCAGTAGCAGTCTTTAAAAAAAATTATTTTTTAAACTTTGCAATGTATTTTTTCATTTCATTTGCCCAACTTGGGGCTGAACATTCCCAATTTCCACCGCAACCAAGCTCTAACGGAGTGCAATTGGAGGAAGCGCAGCCTGTAACTCTGGTTCATATCCTGATGAATGAATGTTGTCCCAGCTTTTTGGCACACAGGTTCATGCGACGATCGTGTTATTTCAGTAGGTTTTCGGTATATGCGACCTGCTATGATACAGCTGCCTTATATACTGTATGTCTGATGATATGTGACCTCAAGACAGAGGGTCAAGGCTTGAGATCCAGCCCTCATTGAGATTGCAGCATGCACACCCTCACTAAGGAAGATGTGGAGGGAAAGGATCACATAGAGGGGGATCTCATACATTCTCAGGAAACAAGGGTCCCTTAGCTTGTCTCCAAAAATATGCATGTTACTTTTGGTATATTCCTACCATTGCCCTTGAACAAGGCACTGGGCTAAGAACTGGAGTTGGGCCCTAGGTGCTGCACTGTGGCTGCCCACTGCTCCTAAGTTGCAAGGATGCGTTATGTGCAGAGGACAAATTACCCCACAGGGTTTAATAAAGTAGATCTTATTTATTTTACCACAGGGGAACCCTTTTTAGTTCTTCATAGAATCCTCTATGGTAGGTGTGAAAATAGTGATAGCTTGCAGATTTAACTATTTTAAGAATCCTTACACTAGATATGGTTCCTCTATGGAGACACAGAGGTGCCTTTTGGAACCCTTTCTTCTAAGAGCATAGCATGGACACTGTGCAAGCAATCAAAAGACTTCTCTGAAGCAAAACTGCATGACTTTATCTGTGAAATAAGTGCAGTTCAAAGTTAATGGTCAGATGTAACTGACTACAAATGTCTACTCCATTTGCATTAAATAATTCCGTCCTAACAGGTTCTGAGCCTTTATTCTATGACACCCCTATTTCTTCATACCAATGTCCTGGCTGTTCTCACAGGGCAAGGTGGAGGCCGAGCTGCACCTCATGACAGCTGAAGAGGCGGAGAAGAATCCCGTCGGACTTGGACGCAGCGAGCCAGAACCCTTGGAGAAACCAAAGTAAGTGAACCATTCACAACGTCCTCCTTTATTTCAGCTCTTGGGTTGAAAAAAGTACACAAAAAACCAAAGAATACGCAAGCTTACAATCTGGAGTTTTATTCGGAGTTCCATCACATTGTTCCACCAGTGTACACATCCCATATAAGCGCAAATCTGCCTTTGTAAAAAGACTGGGGGTTGTGTGTATTTGTAAACAACAAATGTTGATTGAATGCAAGCTGGTATCTCCCGTTTCTGAGACTTGAAAAGTGTAGTGGCATAGGAAATGTAGCAGTGGGGAATATTCAGTGTTTAATCCAGTGGGACTCAATCCTGGTCTTTGAAAGCCACAGGGTTTGTTGGTATTTGTTCTTTCCTTAAAATTGACTAATTCACACTCTAGAAACTAGGTAAAGACTTTGAGACTTCGTGGCCCAATCCATGTGGGGCCAGCTGCCAATTTGTGTAAAAAATAATCTTCATGTGCTCTGTGGTTTGACTCCAAGCCATGGTACTTTTTGCACCATTTCTATCATTTTTTCAGCCAGTGTCCCCATCAGAATAAAGTTTTAAATTACATAAGGCTGTCTGCTCTCCTTTAAAAAAAACTAGGGGAGGTGAGTTAACTGTGCAGTCAGCTGCTTTAATTGAAGTGCTTAGTAACAACAAAAACTAGCAGACTCTTAGGCTTTCTAGCACCAAGGTAGGGGACCTCTGGATTAAACATTCCTACAGATCGGTGCTAATCATTAACCTCTGCTTAATTATATGTCTTTGCTCCACCACCCCCTCTCTCCCTCCCTTCCCATGTACGATCACAGTCGGCCTGACACCACGTTCCTGTGGTTCCTCAGCCCCCTCAAAGCGATCCGTTACCTCATCTGCGCCCGCTACAAGTGGCTGATCATTAAGATCGTGCTGGCACTGCTGGTTCTGGCCATGTTAGGCCTCTTCCTCTACAGCATGCCGGGCTACATGGTGAAGAAGATGTTGGGGGCCTGAAGAAAAGGCACTTCCCCCATATGAGACCACACCCCTTCCCCAGCCTCTTCCACTAATCTGCACCTAACTCCTCCCCTCGCCACCCACATATTGCATGGGCACTACAAACATCCTTGATTTTTGAACAGTTACTCATTTGTTTGTTGTTTTGGATCCCCAGTTCTGTGGAAATTTATGATATGGTTTTGATCTAATATCTGAATATCCCTTCCATTATGCCCTACACTAAGTGATGCAGACACCTTATTAATGTTAAGGTTTGAAGCTCCACTATGTGATGATTACATGCAGTGGTTTAAATTATGACATGCATGCCACTACATGCCTCACAGATTGCCAGGAGACATCCCATGTACTCCTTAGGCATACTTTGAGCTTCAGTTTGGAAATCAGAGGGTTTCTGAAAGCACAAAGTAATTTGATAAAAATTCAACTGACATCCCCGTAACTATTTTTACTTACACTTCTCTGGTCCTTTCAGTGTTTAAACTGTCTCCTCTACTAAAACAGAGTACACATCAAATTCAATTCTAACAAAACGAATAAAAAGCAGTTTACCTGATCGCTAAAATGAGCGCTAACCACTAACTCCCGCTTCACTTATCTGTCTCTGCGATCCCCCCTCTCTCCCTCCCTTCCCATGTACGATCACAGTCGCCCTGACACCACATTCCTGTGGTTCATCAGCCCCCTCAAAGCGATCCGTTACCTCATCTGCACCCGCTACAAGTGGCTGGTCATTAAGATCGTGCTGGCACTGCTGGTCCTGGCCATGCTAGGGCTCTTCATCTACAACATGCCGGGCTACATGGTGAAGAAGCTCCTGGGAGCCTGAAGAAAAAGCTTTGCCCTCCCCTAAAGGACTTTCAACAACACATTTGCAGCCTTTTACTATTTTCTTTACTTCAACAATTCTAGCACTACTAACATTGTTTTTTTTAGACTCAGTATATTAATTTGCCATTACATCCTTCAGTAACGTAAGAGCAAACATACAATGATGGCAAACGAGGCTAATGTGTAGGCCTATGCGTGTCTGTTTATTCTAGCTAAAATTAGCCATCATTTGCATGCTAGCTAGCTAGCTACTGTATACTATGGTGAGAGTATGATTTTTTGGGGTTTGTTGTTTTGAGTAACCTGAATCCATTTCCATTTAGCTGTAGTTCACAGTATAAAAATTGCTTTGTATTTCAAGACTATCACTTTGCAGTTAAATTAGCAGAGAAAGATGTTAATATTTAAAGGCTTTAAACATGATATTTTTACCTCCACCAACAGTTGATGGGGGTTATGTTTCCACCCCATTCTGTCTGTCTGTTTGTCTGTCTTTTAGCAGGATATCTCCAAAAGTTATGAACATATTTGTTATGAAACTCTGTGGAAAGGTTGGTCATGTGGCAAGAAAAAAATGATTTATTTTTCACACTGATTGGTCAATGGGGGGCATGGCAGTGGGCGTGGCTTTTCACCCAAAGGCATATAATTTTCGAACAGATTCATGTAACACCACAAAACTTTGTTAAAGGTTTGACCGGGGGTAAAGAACAGATTCATTTATCACACCAGCTGGCCAAAGGGGGGCGTGGCGGTGGCCATAGTTTATCACAAAAAGGAACGTAACTTCTGAAAGGGTTCAGGTAACACAATTAAACTTTTGTGTGTCTATCAGTAGGGGCGTACTCGAGGACTCATTTCTGACCACTGAACAAATATAGTGTCGATTGGCCGTGTGGTGTTGCAATAACTGATTAAAATACTTCAGAGTGACTATAATTTAAACAGGCATATCTCAAGCCTGATTCGAGTAAGTTATGAAAATGGGAATCTCCTGATGTGGGGGGCATGGAAGAAATGATTAACTTCAGGTGAATATGTGACATGTGGAACTGGCATATCTTGGCAATCGCAGTGTTGGTGGAGGTATGCGCTCTACTGAGTGCCATCTTTTTGTGTTGTGTGTGTGATAGATAAGTGATCATTTAATACCCATCCTAAAAGTGGCCGCAAACATTATGGGCTTTAGTCTGGTAAGTATCTTCAGTTTGAACACTGGTGGAATTAATGTGCCTTGCACCGATAGGCTACTGCTGTGGTTTTCAAAATTGGTCCTGGGGACCCTCTCTGCATGCTGACTTCTGTGAAAGCCAATATCATGATAAATAAGTTTTAAAATAATTTGGGACTGTTTTGCATTCCTAAACACAGCAGGTTTGGCTCAATTCTATTTGCTCCTGCATTGAACTCTTCATTTTTTACAAATAGTGTAATTTCAGTGGCCAGGTGACCACATTTCAGCAATTAGGACCCAAATGATTTTACCTGTCAGTCTATAATTGGATGAATTCGAAAATGTGACCATTGTTTGAAGGAATCATTTGTCACATTGCACATTACAGAAAATTAAAACATTAGTTGAAATTCCCCATGCCCACAGCTGTAGCTATTTCTGACATTATGTGACCATAAGAGGGTAAATCATCCTTTGGTAGTCAATATCTGATTAAGAACAAGTTACGTCTCATTAATAAGGTTATAATTATGGTATGAGAAAAATCAGCATACACAGTGGATCCCCAATGAAAAATCCTGTATAAATTAATGTGTTTTTGGTAAGATGTGTGGCGTAGTCTGTATGACTAGTGTCTACTGTCAAGCCGTACGTGATTCCCTCCATATGGGCAGGGATTCAGTCCCCTACCATGGCACCTTTTGAGTTCTGGTCCCTTCTCTGTCTGTTACTCTCTCTCTGCTTTCTAAATCTCTGAATACATTTTGCATTTTTTTTTATTATTAGTTAAAGGTTTTTATCTGTTTTGCTTCCCCTTGTCTATACTCTGAGAAATAAAGGTACAGTGGAGGTAAATTTCTGTTCTTTAGGGAACAATTTTGCCAAATATACCTTGGAAATACAACATTGTTCTATTAGGGTACTAATAAGTACCTTTCACTTATTAGCAAATGAATTATGTATTTCTGGCTAGGGGTACAATGTTATGTACCTATAGGGTATCACCCCAGTGACAGGCATGTGTACCTTTATAGGAACTTTTTCATGCCCTTCTTCTGAGAGTATAGATATTCCAGCCATTACATGCTACTCAGCCACTTCATTAATTTGACTGTTTGAATAATGCTTGAAGCCACATGGTTTGACATACAAGTTACGACAGTTGTGTGCCACACATCTTGCCTGACATACTCCCAGGGATATTTTGTGAACTCCAAGGGGTACTGTGTGCTTCTGTTTGGAAACTATGTTTCTGAAAGTGTAGGGTACAATGATAAAAAAAAACTTAAAAAAAACAACTAAAATGGCAGCACTGCCGCTGTTTAACTTATCACATTCAACAGAAACAAAAGGGAATTTATCGTATGCTATGTCAACAAGTAGAAATCAAAATCAGTTCTCAGTGCTAACCACTAACCCCTGCTTTGCTTATCTTTCTCTGCGATCCCCCCTCTCTCCCTCCCTTCCCATGTATGATCACAGTCGCCCTGACACCACATTCCTGTGGTTCATCAGCCCCCTCAAAGCGATTCGTTACCTCATCTGCGCCCGCTACAAGTGGCTGATCATTAAGATCGTGCTGGCACTGCTGGTCCTGGCCATGTTAGGCCTCTTCCTCTACAGCATGCCGGGCTACATGGTGAAGAAGATGTTGGGTGTCTGACAGGGAAGAGTCTGTACATCCCACATGACACCATGACCCCTTAGGTCCACTCCCTGCCCTACAGAATGGTGTAATAAACTCTTCCACTCTCTCTCACCGGAAACAATTCTGCCATTTGCTTCCTCTTCATTTTGAAATGCTGTTTTTCCACATCCTGCACATTTTTTAAACATGCCTCTGCTAGGCTTGTCTGAAATGATAACGTGATTAAAAAAAATGAAAACTGCTTTGGTTATTTAAGAGTGACATTGCATGCACTACTGTAACAGATGTAATATTATGATTTTGGTCTGTAAAATGTAATGAAATTCTTGACAAAAAAAGAGGTTTTTGAGACAGAAGAGAATGTTTTTGTTTTCTAACAATTATTTTAAATGAAAGAAAGAATAGGCACACCATGTAGGACATGGATGTCACCCTATGCAGTGAGACAAATCAGTTTGCACTTTGTGGTTTTTCAGATAGCTTGCCCTTGTTGAAATTCCTACTTATTTAATTCATATTTTACTTGCGTGTATCTGTGTTCAATTCAAAGAATAGATTGCCGTACTTGGTTTTGGTTGTTTATATGTGTGCATGTATATTTCTTTGTCCAACAGGGTAGAGTATTTCTGTGTGTTTTAAATCACAATGAATGAATAAAATTAAATAAATTCATAAAAAATGGCCCTGGATTGTCCCTACAGTTTAAGGGTGTATCTAGATAATTACTTATGGGGTGGCAAGGGGATGGCATGGGGGCAAGTTTTCATGGTTACAAAGGTAATTAAAAAAACAATAATATATTTGTTGATTTTAAAACAAATAGGCTCTAAATTGTGATACTGCCTATAGTAAATGTACAACCTGTTCTGCCATTGCACATTTTGTTTCAGTTTTAATGGTTTGATGTGAGCGTTATATTGCAGAAAAACACTGAGTTTATTATTACATGTTTGTCTTCATGGCAGTTGTTATCTACCTATCATTCAAGTTAGTAGTAACCGCACTGGCTCGATCATTGAACATAATAGGTTATATGTAACATTCTTATACAGCCTATCTAGCGAACAAGTTCCAGATTTGCCTGAGTCTGAGATGGGATTTGAACTCACTCATCCATTTGTTTCATAGGCAAATGCGTAACCAGTCAGCTAAAGGGGAAATCAAGTGCAACGCCCTTATTTCTTTATATTGCGTCACCAGGGAGTGTTGTCCTGAATTGAGGTGGCAAGGCATATTTGTGGGGTGGCAGCCCACCCCAGAAGGTCCACCACTGCTCCAGGAAGAACTACCACTCCACAGATATTGGTTTTGTTTTTGTAACAGCTTGATTTACCTGAATCTGTTAATGCAATGTTGGGGGGTTTTCAATCAGTGGTCTCTGAACATGTCCTCACCTGTATTTAGAAAATTAATTGTGAACATGAAGAAATTGTGAAACATATTCAGTTCATAAATAATTTGGAACAAGTGTTTACCGTATCATCACGGTTTATGTAAGGACCTTTAAATCTGGACTAAACCTGGTCTGGACTAATTTAGCAGGATGTCCAAATTTGCCTTTGGCAGTATATCCCAATTATTAGAACATGTTCACAGCTTCTTCTTTTTTTTGTTTCAAATTATTCCATATGATTCTGACAGTGATTGCTGTGGACAATCTCTGAATTCATAAAATGCTTGTGTCAAATTTCAATAGGAGGTAAAATTATATCTGCATGTAAAAACTATTAACAAACTCCATACCTATTGGTGCTATATTAAAGGTTCTGCAGATTCTCACTAATCAATAAACAACAAGCTTTCCATCCATGATACACAGACCCTCACAGAGAAGAAAATGGGTGATTTTTAGGATTTTAGGATAAAAACAAGTGGGTGGCAAATTTGCTTTGAAATCCAGTTGGAAAAGTGCTGTCTGTTACATTCAGAGACTCATAAGCTACATATCCATTGGCATTCTATCTTTTACACAACTGAACATAACATCCCAGATCTTATGAAGCAGTCTGACCATATCACTATGAGAGCCAACGACAGAGAGAATCAATGTTTTCCAACACTAGTTTATTTAATCAATAAAACTCAAACAGAGTCTTGCACACCAATGTTATGGCCACTGTGTTCCCATTGAGCGTCTGGTGCGCGGATGCAGGTGGGAATGTCCAGTGCAGGTGACTGTGGAGTTTAACTGTAAAAAGCTGCAGAGGAAGGGTGGGGACAGCTTGGACTGCAAAACCTATAGTGGCGTTAACATCCTTCTTGAACTCTTGAAGTCTTCTTGAAGTCTTTAAAAAAAAAAAAAAAAAAACCTGCTTAATGTCAGATTGACTTTTTTCCAGGTTTCCTGCATCCCACAATCTTGCCATTTTCAGATCACAACCTTTGTGGTGATTGAATCAGGCGTACAATCAGATACAAACAGAGACAAAAAAAAAAAAAAAAAACAAGAAATTTAGCAGCAATTCATTCATCCACTGAAGATGTCAACACTTTTCACTCATTAACTTGTGAGATGACTCTGTTCATTCACCTTTAAAGACCACAGCCTGCCTCTGGTTGACATGTAGGGCTCTATTATCTGGAATCAATGTAGCACGGTGCATGGGTGCACTCAGTGGCATGCCATTTACAATTTAAATAGAACATACATACAGAAAGGAACAGAAGAGGAAAACCTGGTTTCCACCTCACGCATGATTAGTAACTGGCCAGCAAATGATGTAGAGCCTACAAAAAACAAGATTGGCTAAAAAAAGTCTCTGTATTTTTGCTTATTGACATGACTATATAACCAAAATAAGTGTTTTTAAAACATTCACATCTCATCCAATCATACTGTTTTTGGTAATAAAAAATATAACTTTCCTAATTGGTTGCTGGTTTAAACATCCATGCATAGTATGCTCTTTTTGAACCAACATTGTATTGTCCTGTAAATACTGCAGATATTAATGATTTATGTTGTTATTTTTCATTGTTACAATTGTACCACACCTCTGTTACAACTGTCCTACACATACTTTGCAGTTGTAATATCGGACAACGTTAACGTTTGTTGTTTAAATTGTACATTGTACAGTTTGTGATCACCTCAAACTAAATGTTGTTTATTTATTGTTAACTTATTGTTGCAGACAAGTGTACACTCTTTTTACTGAAATCTCACAGCTTTTGATCACATTCATTTTAAGTAATTCAGTAAAAATATTTGAAATATCTCCTTGATCATGGTAATGACATTCAATGATTATCAGTCATTTGAAATAAAGTATACAAGCCAAAAAAAATTTTTTTTTCTTTGCATGAATATTATCATTTTATGTCAGAAAAAATACTGGACAAAGCAACGTGTGTTCCAGCTGATTATTAAATTTCCACCAGTAATGCATTGCTCAACTATGTTGGTATGAAATAATACATATAGGAATTTGTAATGATTATTATTCTAACTCAGATGCTTTTTGTTTTATGTTGATATTACGTTTCTTACACATTAGATTTATTATGCCAAACATAGATTGTTGCAAAATACTGCATGAATCGTCAAACTTTTTATGAATGCAGTCTATCCATAATTTGTGCCAGTACTGTAGCTATCATTTTGACTACAGTCAATTAAAATGAAAAGATTATTCAAGTTATGTTTATTTTCATTCTTGTCATTACAGATGGGTGTAATAAAAAGAAGGAAATATAGTACCCCAGGAACCACAATGCAGTATAAGAATTCATAAACAATAATCCATAAAATAATAAAAAGACAATAAATGCAAAAGTATGCATTTTTCCTGCTTCTGGGATTTGTCTCAACATCAAATTGGACAGCATATAATCCACCAAAACCATTGATTGGCAAATCGAAATCCATGACAAAATTATTTTTCCAGTATGATGGCTTGCAACGTGCCATGCACTCGCCAGAAAATAGAGCCCTTAGTCATTTTGAAGGTATTTCACAGTACACTGAGGCATGATAGCTGAAGAATATTAAGCATCTGTACAGAACACCTGTCACGTCTCTGCAGTTCACATTCCTCAAAGCTTTGACTAAGTTTGGACCAAATCCCCACATAAAAATAGTTATTAAAAACAGAAATATGACACTGACATGCTCATTGGAGATATGGAGAAAAGGTGAATGGTGAGCATTCAAAATAATTCATTTGCCTTATGAATAATAATAATAATAATAATAATAATAATAATAATCTCCAGTTTTGTTTCTTTTCCCTTTTTCTTCAGACAGGGTACTATCCCTCCCCAGTGCAAATAAAATTAATAACAAATGAGAAAATAAAGCTTCATGCTCTGTCAGACACAAATAAGTAGTTTTAAATAACTTGAAAGAAAACTGACCGTCATAATTTTCAAGTCAGTCATTTTTTAAACTGACAACCTTGAAACAATACACAAAGTACAAGTAAAGTCATTAAGAAAAATATTTACATATTAAATATGCTGTTTTCTAGCTTTTCCTTTTTGTGTTTTGTTGTATATAATACATTTCCAAGTAATCAAATGGGAGCAGCTGACGTGATACAGAGACGGGTAGTTGGTTTTGTTGCATTGGTTATTCGCTTATCCCTTACCCAGCTAGATTTACATAGGCTACATTTTACAAATTATCCATTTGTACAGCTGGATAGTTACTGAAGCAGTTTTAGGTTAAGTACCTTGCTCAAGGATACAACAGCAGTGAATAACCCAGGATAGAACCTGCTACCCAACCAATATGCCACACTGCCGCCCCTCACTGCCATGTGTGGTATCATTATGAACCCCAGTCAACACATTTTTAACACTTTGAAAATAGAGGTGAGAAAGCAGGTAATACTTTACTTGGACAATACTCCAAAAGGTCTACCTAATGCTACCATACACCTGTCATAACCAGTCATAAAAGCATATTATAGCTTCCGACAAATGTCATGACATTGTTTCATTATCTGCAGGGATCATTTTGAAATTGTTATTTTGATTTTTTTATTGGTAAAATTCATGGTAAACATTATGACAGTGTTACGACATCTCATTAATTGAAAGATACTGTCATGGCTGGTTATGACAGGTTTTATACCATCTTTATGACAGGTTTATGGCATGTAATTCAAGTAAAGTGTTACCAGGAATGGTCCGGATGAGTAAATACCTCCTTTTTTTGGGGAAGGGTGTTGGCAGGTTCCTTAAATCTCTTTTTATCAGAATACTAAAAGGTCAGCCTGCTGCCTTACCCTGACATACAATACATTAACTTTATTTGTTCATTCCTCATTTTCTACGCCATGCTAAAACAAAATTTTTGCGTGTCACAAATTTAGGAAAAAGTCTTGCTAGACTGTCACTGGCTAGACAAGGAGGGGCAGGGGTTAAACGGCTGCTTAATCCAGGAAATGTAAATGTGGTGCATGTAGATGGCCAGGGGAGAGAGAGGGTGAAGGAGGAAGGGAGAGAGAGAGCGTGCAGAGGTCATGACAAGAGAAAGTCTGAGGAAACCGGAGGAGGGATGGCAGAGTAGAGAAAGAAGTGCAGTTCAGTATTCGTCCTGGTCGAAGGGCGGCTGCTCATCAATGTCCTCGTCCTCTGGTGGAGCAAAGCCATCCTGGAACACAAAGGACACAAACCCATTACATGTCTAAGAGATCACACATTTGATCACTGTATAATTACATATATGAACTTGCCAATATTGAGGTGTTTCACATAGAAATTGCACTTACAAGCCACAAACGCGTTTCAAAAACCGCGTTCATGCAACATCAGGCGTTTCGCTATTAGTAATATATTCAAATTAAACCTACCCACTGTCACATGCAACGAAGCTGTGACACAAATCACAGTTGCTCCAAATGTAGTTATTGTGTGTGCTTTCATTGTATTTAAGCGCAGGATCTAGTGCTCTGTAATTGTCATTACATGGGCTACAACTTGTATGTTTATCGAGTGGTGCCCTTTCACACACACAAAAGTGTGCTCCTTCTCAGTCGGTGCACTGATGGGAATTCGAAAACTATCAACTATGCCTTGTGTTGGGGGTCAGGAAGCGGAATGAAATCAGTATTTACAACACACACAGCTGCTGTTGCTTTACAGATGCATCTGGATGCAGAGACTTTGCATATTCCGGCATTGTCCGACATCCCCAAGAAGGCAAGCACAGAGCTGCCAAACCTCATACTCATACAAATTTATAAAACAAGTTTATAAAACTATGCCATAAGTATACTTTTTCTGAACTAAATCCCAGGTAGTGTACTTAAAAGTGCTCTTTCACTTAAATGTAAACTTTGATCATGGTTTTAAAGTACTTAAAAATGTTAAGCTATACGCATTCAGGAGATGCTTTAGGTATACTTAAAACAGGCCAATTTAGTTTTTATAAAGTATTTAAAATATACTTTAAAAATAAACGTGATGCTTTGTACATTTCCATACTACTTTTCTGTAAGGGGACACTTGAAATGAGACAGGTAGGGCCATGCTTCTGTTAGTGATTTATCTAAGATCTCTGTTAAGAAGGTGGCATACACTTAATATTTAATCTATATGGAAATCTATATCGTTTGGTAACTTCATTTTCTCTGTAACAGTTAGTTATCTAAAGGATGGGTGAGATCATAGAAGATTCTTTCTGAAGCATGCCTCCCTCTGCACAAGCAGAGGAAAAGCCATACTTTGAGGGAATGGGCTGTGTGAGAGGTCATCATACTTTTGTTTGCGATTTGAAAGCAATGGATTTTCATGAAATGCCTTTTGAGGAGATATTTACGGTGGGTCTGAAGTGCAAAACACAAAAACAAAAAGAAAATGCAAAAACAGAACTTTCGGCCCTGAGGTGCAGATGCAACATACAAAAACAAAAAGGAGTGGTCCTGAGGTGCAGATGCAACATACGAAAACAAAAATGTGCAGCCCTGAAGTGCAAAACACAAATACAAAAAGAAAATGCAAAAACAAAAAGGATGTTTGTTTTTGTATGTTGCATCTGCACCTCAGGGCTGAAAGTTTTTGTTTTTGCGTTTTCTTTTTGTTTTTGTGTTTTGCACTTCAGAGCCACCGTAGTTATTGCTGTCTGCGAGTGAAAATCCTTGCAAATCGCTTCACATTAAGGAGCCCGATTCACATTAAAGATTTCATGGCATATGGAAAACAGAGGACGGTTCCCCAGAGGTCTATAAAAAATTCTCCAATGTGCCAGTGCTTGCTGTGGCCAGTAGCAAAACAGGAAGCCAGGTTACAGTCATCTGCATCATCTGCAGTGAGCTCGGTGTGGTGGCAGTGGTGACTGGTTACCTCTGTGGCATACAGGATGTCGATAATCTTGCCGATGATGGGATTGTTTTCACTCTCGTGCTCCTGGCAGATGAGCTCGATGTCCCGTAGCTTACTGAAGTAGAAGTCTCTCTCCTTCTCCAGGCCATCCACAGTCAGCTTAAGCTCCATTAGCTTCAGAAAAGCGATCACATTAAAAAAAAAACAGGTACACAAAAAACAGATCATACTTGAATTACACAACTTTTAATCCCCTTTTTATTCTTTTGCAGCTATTTTGATGTGTCAAATATTACTATTTTTATATTAATGCTCTGTTTTAGTGTTTTTTACTGCAGTCATCCCCAGTTTAAAGATTTGTCATGGTCCTGTTTTCCTGTCTGTGTTTCCCCTGTTGGGCCGCCAGATGGCGGCACTTCTGTTTTGTGTCCTGCTCCCCCCCTGTTAATTGTATGATTGTTTCATTGTCTCGTTATCCCATCATTGTTCCCACCTGTCTTATCCCCTCCTTCTGGTTTGATTGTTTTTTGAGTTCACCTGTGTCTTGTTACCCCTGTCTATTTAAGTTCTCTGTTCCCTTGACTCGGGTGCTGGTTCCTTGTGTTTGTTCCCGACTTGTGTTTCCTCAGACCCATTGTACCTCCCTGCGTTTTTTACTTGTTTGTGTTTGTTTCCTGACCATATGTACCTGCCTGTGTTTGTTTCCGATGTTTGTTTGCAAACCACCGATGATACCTGCCTGTTTTGTTTGACCTGCCCTTGTGCTCTGTTTGACCTGCCCTTGTCCTCTACCTGCCTGTGTTCTGCCCTGCCCATGTTTGTGAGTTCCTCTTGTTTTTTGTTTTATTTAGATATTTTTTGAGTTTGTGTTTTTGCCCTTCGTGTCCTTTCTGTTCCCTGTTTGTTTGCCTTATTTAGATTTTTTGAGTTTGTGTTTTTGCCCTTCGTGTCCTTTTCTGTTCCCTGTTTGTTTGCCTTTCTGTAAGTAAAGTCTTTGTTAATTCTCTCCCTTTTGAGTTTCGTGTTTTTTTCCACTCTGCGCCTGGGTCCCAGCACCCGAACCGTTACAAGATTACCTGCTCCCGACATCCATGTGTCTAAATTACAAACCTGAACTACACAGCACATGAAACTCTCTGCAAGCATGACTTGAATTTGCTGGTTTTAAATGTGCTTTTAGACACTTTGCATACTTCCCTAGATGTGCACATTGCATGGCATAGTTAAAATTATAAGATACTATATTAAGTTACCTTTGTCTGTCAAACTAAAATGGGAGCATTGGCTAAAATATAAACTGCAAGCAAATGAAGGACACCTCCAGTGTTATAAAAAATCAGTGAGTGGATCTCCAACATTTCCTTGGTGTTAAGTGTCCCATGTGTCTATAATGTGCCAAACAGGGGATGGGCAGATGTGTATGTGCTATTACTCTTACAAAAACGTTGCATGTGTTCAAAAACCACATGTGAACACCCAACATGTGAAGTGTACACATGTGAACTATGAAAATAATCATACAAAATAAGAGTAGAAAAAGGTAACCTATGTTATTTGAAGTCACATGTTTTGTTTTCACATGTGAAAATAGTATTCCACATTTCAGAAAGTCAGTGACGTGGAAATGTGAAGCTGAAAATGACTCAATGTGGGAATGTAGCCTATAGACATAAAAAAGTGCAATTATATCCCCTGTGCACAAGACAATGTTCGGCATCCTTCTGTATTGAGTCGGATGGAACAAAGAAATATTGCATTTTGCTAAATATTTGGACAGATTTCTTGCCTCTGTCCCAAAACTTCTCCAGTGCTATTGCAGTGCAACTGCCTTGTGCCATGGGAGTTTTACAGGGAGTTTTGTCAATTTAAGTGTGCAGACTTGCTTCAGGTCAAAACCCCTAAAAGCCTCAATGGTTGAAAGAAACGTGGTTTCTTATGGAGGTTGAAATATGTTGTGAGTTTCTCAGAGACTTCTCTGAATGTTTTCTGTGCTGTGCTATGCTGTTCTGCGATTATGCTGTGCATCTGCTGAGCCAATGCTTGGTATTGATGTTTTAGTTGCTTAATGTTATTGTACATTTCATGTATTCTCATTTAAATGAGTCCTTTGCCATGTTGCATGCTTAATGTGAGTTAATCCCCTAAATTCTGGCTGCATAACAACTCCCTGAGCTGTGCCAGCTTGGTGAGATGTTAATCTCGAGGTCCACAGATCTGGAATAGAAGTTGAGGTCTTGGGAATGATACAACACAGAATACTGTCTGCCCCATCTTGCATTCCATGGCTCAGGTGGGTGTTTCATCAATAGATATGAACCTTGCTCTGTTATTGTGTTCTCACCAGTGCCGTAATGTTGGCATTTCAGGTTAAATACACAACATTTGGAATCAGACCTTTGAGGATTTCCTGGCATGTTTCCAACATGCGACTTGCATTATTCGAGAAGAATGCAGTCACGTTGTTGAAATCCTACTCAAAGTCTAAAAGGCATTTCTTTATGCCATCTGCAACTGAACGAGAATTTCCAGTATAGCAGCAAGGTACAATGACTACTTTCTAATGTGATGTAATTGATTTTCCTTGCAAAACAAATACAGATGCAAATCATTGTCTGTGCCATCTGTTTGACCCCGTTGTGACTGCAGACATGCCTTTAGCTGACTTCACCTGCTTTATTTTTTCTTTATGTGTATCAACAGCCCATAGCACATTTACCTAAGCGTTTTGCAGAGGGAATTGACCTGCCATCAATTACATGCTTTTTGAGAGACGTGCTTAATTTGGGGTTATCCAGTTTGTCTAGCGCACTCAAAAATACATTGGTCAAAAATCGTGGATAACATCCATCGGCCACTTAAAGCTGTCTTGCGTCGTACTCACAATGATTCTATCTGGCTTTTAGTCTTCGTACAAAAGCTAATTTTATGTTTTTTGATTTTACATGTGTTTGTGTGTGTACTATAAAACTATTAAATATAAATCTTGCTAAAGTGAAATATCCTTTTATTTTTCAGTGTCAGGATTTTCAGAGTCAGTGGTTTCATACTGTCCATGGTCCAGTTATGATACTTCTACACATAAACAGCAAAATAAGTGTTAACTCAACTCTGATGGTGTACATTTGATCTCGACTCATAAAGACTGTGTTAATGTTGAACTAATACCAAGCACTTTACTTTAGCCTTCCTCAGGATTCTACCTGTTGATTTAGTTCCATGATTTCAGCATCGCTGCCCCCATTTCTGGCCATAGAGGGATTCTTTCTTATGCCCGTGGAGGGGGTGGAGTTGAGGGCCCGCTGCGGGGTGGGCATATTCTTGGGTACTGTTGGTGATGTCCTCTGTGGCACTGACAGTGGGAAGAGAAGAGTGGCTGGTTAGCATGCAGCCTGATATATGTCAATATTTCCAACAGACCACAAAATGCACAACTCATTCATACTGTGAAATTGTGATTGTGGCCACAATTTTCTTTTATCTTTGTTTGACTTTGTTTTTATTTAATCTATTTTAGCTCTTTAAACACAACACCATACACACTAAACAACACATCCAACTATCTATGAAGTTTGGCTCATTTGGCTCTTCTGTGAATGGCAGTGCAGATGTTTTTCAGGTCAATGGTCACATAAGAGTGTGACTTAATGGACCACATAATGAGTGGAGCTACCACATGGTGAAAATCAAACACCACAGCTAGTCCAAGTCACTCATGAAATCTCACATTCTGGTCAGTACAGATTACATAAAAATCCATAGGCCACCGCATGCTCCAGGCCATTTCAGGAAGACGTGGCAGAAGCCTGTATTTTCACCCAGAATGCCATTAGGTGTTTGTGTCTTGTGTTTGTGCAGAAACACACTCACATTGATTGGGGTTTGGTGCCATGTCCTGGCCCTGCCTTGCTTGCAGTGGATCATACTCCTTCCCATCATAATTGGCATCGAATAACTTTTTGAACCACTGAACAAACTCGAAGTTGTCCTGGAATTTTCCCTTCACCAGTTTTTCAACCGGGATTATCTGTTGAGAAAATAAAAAGGGAACAGAGGCCTCCTCTCAGTCCAAATGCAGTGTGCTTTGTCCTTTATACACTGTCCTCAACTTAGGGATGATGAATACCCATGCATATTAGGTTCTAGAGAGTTGAATTTCATGGTGTTTTAGTGTAAGAAATTGACAGAAGAATAATTCACTCTAACACCACATACACTCTTACATTCTGTCTTTAATTGCAGAATTAATTTTTACACACAAATCCAATGTTTACATGGGTTCAAACAAATTTTTGTTTGCAGAAGTTCTGCTACAAAATGAAAACCATGAGACTGGCTCTTTCATTTAATGTGAACTGAATATATGTGTGAGTATGTATGTGTGTGTTATTTTGGCTTATGGGGGCTGCTTAGTGTCTCATCCTGTTAAGGGAAAGCACTGTTTCAGTGCTTGGATTGGCCCACCAGTCTGGTTTTCAATCTGGACCATGCCGACTGTGGAAAGCATTCCTACAGGGAGACACACAATTGGCTCTAGCTCCATCCAAAGATGGCTGGGTAAATCAGTCGGCTGGTATTACAGCATCTCATCACTCAATAGCGACAAATCTGCCTGTTGAGCTGAATATGAAGCACCTTCCTCTGACCCATCTCTGTATGAGTCTCACTTGCAAAATTAGAACAGATAAAAGACTACATGTGCTTTGGAGGAGAACACATGCTAGTCTGCACTCTCTCAAAATGACAGCAGAAGTCATATCAGTGAGCACTGATATATACACTGCCTGGCCAAAAACAAAGTTGTACACTCTAATATTTCGTTGGACCGCCCTCAGCTTTGATTGGCATTGTTTCGACAACCTTATGCAACGTCACAACATTTATTTCCGTCCAGAATTGCATTATCTTGTATTGACGACGGGAGTCAAACCACTCCGTCAAGTCTTCTCCAGCACATCCCAAAGCCTTTCAATGGGGTTAAGGTCAGGACTCTGTGGTGGCCAATTCATGTGTGAAAATGATTCCTCATGCTCCCAGAGCCACTCTTTCACAATCTGAGCCCGATGAATCTTGGCATTGTCCTCCTGGAATATGCACATGCCGTCAGGGAAGAAAAAATCCATTGATGGGATAACTTGGTCATTCAGTACATTCAGGTACTCAGCTGACTTACTTTTATTGCTGCATAACGTAGCTGAGCCTAGACCTGACCAATTGAAGCAACCCCAGATCATAACACTGCCTCCAGAGGCTTGTACAGTGGGCACTGTCCAAAAAATCCAAACGGTGACTTTTTTTTTTTGTCCAGGCAGTGTATATATATGATCAAGCATTCCTAACTGCAGAGAAGAGAGGGGAAAATCAAGTTATTTTTATTTACAAGTCCTACCAGGAACATGAATGGTATTCACCGCACATAGAAACCAACTACATATAAAATATGACAACCACTGAATATCTGCCGTTGCAGTTCACAATGCATAGACTGGCTTTGGATAAGTGATGAACAGACACTCACTTTATCGACGCTCATTTTCTTGAAGGCGGCTTGCAGCACTTTGAAGTTGTGTATGTACTCGTGTTCCAGCCTGGCCTGGAATTTGACTTTCTTCAGAAGGACACAGCCGGGGAAAAGCATGTCCATGAACTGGCAGTATGCTGCTCCTGAATAAGGAGAGACAGGCTTCTGGATAATGCATCTGTGATACGACATTTGCTTATTTCTAACAAGTTTTTACATATTAGTCTGAACTACAAGTATAGGTGTGTGTGTGTGTGTGTGTTGGCTGAAATGTTTGGTAATCCTAACAAGAAGCCTTCTGGTCAAAAAAAAAAAATATTCAAAGCTTTGAAAATGCTTCATGTTTGTGTGCATTTTGTTTGTAATGAAATGTGAAGACACGGAGTGGGGTGCATGGACGGCGGTGATTGGGGATGACCCCCACCTGAACACAGCTGCTCCACCTTGGTGTAGGTGAGCTGCAGGGAGTCGTTGACCCACGCCAGCATGTCATGTCGACTCAGGTTATCAATGGTCACAGAGGTGGAGTACACATTCACTGCCATCTCCCAGCTGAAACATACCAGGGGTGCTCGTAAGTAAAGGATTTTAAGGCTCTAAAAACATGCAGATTCTTGCCAGTTTCCATCCTGGGGAAGCTGAATTGAATTTAAAGTTATCAATGCAGCATTAGAAATGATAAAATCAGCTTAACCTCCTAAGTCTTGGTATGCGATCTCTGTGTTCCAGTTATGGGGCTCCAATTGGCCCTTTGTAGTTAGGTTGGGGGGCATTGGCCCTCTAATACAACTGCTAAATAACGTAATCAATTCCATTAGCTACAGCTTGCATTTATCTGGAATATTACCCCACAACCGATGTATCCTATCTGTGCAGCATATATTCTTGGCCCTGATACACTGCCTAATTAATTATTCCACTCTAATTTGTGCCATACCTCTTTCAGGTTATCAGCACTCAGATGAAATCAGAACTTATTTATGCATGATTATCATGTGTCTGTCACACCACTGATTACCACCTGTGCAGAAAATCATAGACTGTAATCCAGATTTGCTCAAGGTATTGCTGCTTCATGTTTGATGTCTCACTCCTGATGAGGTTGATGAATAAAATCATGTGATGAATATTACATAACTTCACATTCTCAGTGTACTTACTACTCTATATCAACAATGGCAATGAAAATGCCTCTGAACACTAACAATGTGCACCCTTGGCAGTATTTTGCTGTGCTCTACAGTAGGTACTCTAGGCCGATGTGGATGTGTGTTGTGGGAACTGGACTTAAAGTCAAGGCAGCTGCAGTTTCACCTATAAACAGTAAGTATCCTACTGTATTAATTAGACAATGTGGAAAACTGTAGGAGCTCTAACCTAAACAAGGCTGCTACTATGTGTGTCTACTGTTTGGCTACATCATCATTTAGCTCTCCCAAGGCTGAAATTTTCAACATTTTTCATATTAATTGCTTTACATTTTGGCCTTTAGCAGATTCTCTAGACCTGAAGTGATTACATTTTTACATACAGCCCATTTATACAGCCAGTCCATTTATATAGCCAGACATTTCACTGAAGAAGTTCAGGTTAAGTACTATGCAGGGTACAACAGTGAATGACAAGCCCAGTTCTCTAACCATTACTGCTTACTTCGCAAGTTACACGAGGGAGAGCACCATTCAGAAGGAAGAAAATTCATACCCTGAAGAGGACAAACCAAAGATTTTATAGACCAACAAGATGCTCACCTTCATGTTCTTTTCATAGAAAGCACTGTCTCCCTACTATTGAAGCCAAAATATTTCAACTGGAAATTGGCTATTTATGAACTGTAAAATTGCATCAGAGCCTAGCCAAACCTCCCGTAGCTGTAGGATGTATAGAGGATGGACGAAATACAGGAGCTGTCCATCTGTTTAGTCTATAAAATCTTTGATTATACAGCCAGTTGTTAGTAGACCTCAGAATATTGGAACATCTGCAGGTGAGATCAGGCTATTTAGCCAGATCTTGATCTTTATTTAGCTCTATCTAAATAATGAAAATACATTTTGAAAAAAATAGCAATGATGAAATAAAGATGATGCACAGCAGACCAGCAGTCTACACAGATAGAGTGATGGATAAATTGCAGACAACTCAGCCAGTGAATTTCTGACTGAGAGGACGCAAGACACCACTGAGTGAGATAGGGCTACAGAGGGCTGCATAGTGGGTTTGGCTGTTTGTACAACAAACACAAGCTTAAGATGAAGAGCTTTTATAATACAGCTTATATCATGGACAAAATTGCCCATGGACAAGTATGTTGGTGAGTTTTGCATTGTAGAACAGATAAGACAGAGCAACTGCATTGCAGCCAAGAACATCTGCTAAATTTCAGTAAAGTAAATAACTGAATTGCTTCAAAGCACTTTCCTAGCTTTCCTAGCATTTTATCTAAATCTTTACAATTAAGATTGAGTTCACTGTTTGTGATTTGAGCTGTACGACAGTATGTTCTGATGTATTGCTTCATTCTCAAGTGATGTGGGATATCCCCATAACTTATCAAGGCCAATGTATTTATACATCTATTGATTCACTGTTGCACCAGAGATTCATAACCCTGCTTAACACACAATGTATGTATTTCTTTAGAATGAAATGTGAATTCCCTTCAGTATCTCCCATATATTCATTACTTTGTCCAAATCCAAACATCTATCAACCATTCTGCAATGTTTAATGCCAGAAGAATGGGTTTACTTAGCCCCCTCATGTATCACCCCCCTTTTTTAACAAAAGCCTGAAAATGGCAGGCATACCGATTTCACCGTGATGTGCGTTGTCTGTGTATTTCAAAATGCAAAGAAGGTGAGGTCCCCCCAAACTTATTTTCGAACCCCAGGTGTTACAAAATAAGGAACTGTTATTGTTAAACAATTTATAGATATCGGAAAAAACAGAATGAATGCACATAAACCGATTTGGGACTTAAGGAATTAATGGACTTAAATTAGGTTACTTACCAATTTCCAATGACAATCATAAAATGACAACACATATATTTTCATTTTTGTTAGAATTTTATAAAGGTTTATTACTTTTTATAACCTTTAAATAACAAAGACACATGTAAGTTCCCCTCCCCTAGAGTACAGTACCTTTGTAGAGAGTGTCTTGGAATGATCAGTTGAAGTGTTTGATTCCTGTGGATACAGGTGGAACCTAAAAATTAAGAAAATGAAAGAAAGAAAAATCACAACAAACCACTTCTGAAACAAGACAGACTGCATCATTTCATATAACAAATAACGCAAAAGTTTTTGCTTATTTTAAAAATGATTATTATTATTATATTATTATTATTTCCTTGTAGCATAAGAGAATGCAGACCTCAGTAGTGAGTTATTATTTAAACAGAAAGATGCACTTCTCACAATGCAATGGAAATATGATGGAATATTATTTGATTATTCAGTCTTTGGAGCCAGAGACAACATAATATCATTTTACTTAAAATGTATTTCAGAATTCAACAGAAAAAAAAGACTGCTGTAGCTGGCTTGACAATATACAGTATACCAAGAGCACATCAAACATGTACAGAGCAAAACAAAGCAAACCTTTAAAACATATCCCATACCAAAAAGAAATATATTGGCATATATTTCCATATATTCATAATGTATGTGCACTATATGTCAGTATATGTTCATTCCTGTTCAAATATATTTCTTATATTCAGAATATACAGAACATATATTTGAATATATGTTTAAAATATGTCACAGTATATTTTGGTTAGAAATATATGGACAAGAATATATGCATAAATATATGGCACAGTACATTTTGGCTAAGAAATATATGGACAAAAAATGCAAAGGTATACAATTAGCCTACACTCCTAGCTATGAAATGTACACTAAAATGAATGTATGTGGCATGTTTAGGTCAAGTACTTGTGCTTGAATAGCTATTGTCTATTTGATTCTGTGGGTCAAGGAAACCCCAGACATCCTTGTGGAAGTTAGGTCCCCTGCAAATGAGGAATAGTAAAGTTTCATTATTTTATCACAATGGCAGACAATTAAGAATCTTTTCTAATCATAGGTTTCACTACCCATCTGTGTACAGTCATAATCATATCTAATTAAAATTTTCTCATATGGGGTTCCTGGGACAAAATCTCAAACCTTGACATGAAATATTTTTTATGATCGATATACAACATGGTTTAAAAATAAATTCTATACAGATTGTCTTCACATTATAATAGTCAGAAAACATATATGGAAATATATTTAAACAAAATATATTTAATGCGACAATTTTTTATATTTACATATATTGTTAATATATATGTTCAAATATATTTTACATATGGAAATATATTTAAACAAAATATATTTAATGTGCCAATTTTTAATATTTACATATATTGTTAAAATAAATGTTAAAAATATTTTACATATAGAAATATATTTAAACAAAATATATTTAATGTGCCAATTTTTAATATTTACATATATTGTTAAAATATATGTTAAAAATATATTTTACATATGGAAATATATTTAAACAAAATATATTTAATGTGCCAATTTTTAATATTTACATATATTGTTAAAATATATGTTAAAAATATATTTTACATATGGAAATATATTTAAACAAAATATATTTCATGTGCCAATTTTTAATATTTACATATATTGTTAAAATAGATGTTAAAAATATATTTTACATATATTTCTTTTCAGTGTGGGATGGCATATAAAATGTATAAAGTATGTATTCCATGTTAATAAAATGTGTGTGTGTGTGTGTGTATGTGTGCTGCTCTATTAGTCAGAATCAGGATGATGTAAGTTAGAAGCTGTGCTTCTGGAGCATTAGTGAATATATGTGAAGCTACATTTAGCCACTATCTACATGTGCCCCAATTTCAAAACCTATGGTGTCTCTGTATAAGCTGCTTTGGAGCTACCTGAAGTGAATTTTCTCACTATAAACGACAAGCCCACTGATGCTCCGACACCTGTCATTGAGAAGCTTCTGTCACTATCCTTCATAAAATAATATTTTTGTATTTGTTTGTGTTTTATGAAGGATATTTTTGATACTGTGTTCTGTTGGCCAATCAAAACATGGGCTAAAATGGAAATATTTACAAAACTCCAGAAAGTGAACTATCCCTTTAGGTGCTCAATTGAAGTTTCTGATTGGCTAAAGAATCCACACACCTAGTTACCTAGGCCTAAATTGGACTGAAAGGAAACCTAAAAAACCTGCAGACACCACAAGCCTTCAGGATAGGGCTTTGGATCTCTGTCACTTCTCAACACTTCAGTTATGATGTAACACCTTCCCATGTCATAGACATTAAAACTGGAGGATTCATTCATTTGCAATTAAATGATTACAAGCGAGTGACCTTTTACAGAAAATGTGGCATGTTAGTTAACAATAATGATTTGTTCTAAAGTGCTTTTTCCTTCACTTTAAGGACAATTATTAGACATTAAGACAGCATGATATAAGGCCATTCATTCATTTTTACATTAATTCCCAATTACATGTCTACTCAGGGCACATTGGACTCCCATTTGTAAGGGTCTGAGCAATCCAGTTATTAGACTTTAAAACACAATGTAACAATTCAGGTACCCTGTTTATATAATTCAAAGGTGAAAATGCAACAAAACGTGTGGTGTTGTATTAGCTGTACATAATAATTCAAGTCTAGAAAAGTGTCCTTTTGTGAAAACAAATCATACAATTAATAAAAATGTATCAATATTTCAGATGCATTCAGCCAAACCAATATCAAAAACTGTCCTACTATTACTATGTGTAAGAATTGCAGTATTTTTTTTTTAAAAAAAAAGGAAAAGTCCAAACCACCCCTATCATTGTATCTTTTTGCTTTATTCTGACAGGTAGAAGGCAGAGAAGGTAACATAGAGAAGGGATTACAGCTCAAAAGGTGCCATGGCAGGGGATCAAACCCATACGCACAAGGCAGGACCAAGCGGCCAAAACCGGGCTGCATTTCTAAAGCTCACTTCCTTGTCTTGTTGAGAGACATTGCTCACAAGTGCCAGTGCGGCTGGCACCAGCATAGGTGTCAATGCTAACAATACGGTAAAAATACAATGTCAATAATTTTTTTCCCCACAAGAAGTCGTCGCAATAGGTGTTTTTTCTTTGTCTAATGTCTCCACATGTGGCGATAATTTATTGTGCTATTTGGACAAGACAGTAATACTTGGACGAATTAGGGACAGTTTGCGTCACAACCAAGTCACTGTATCTCACATGCTTAGTGGATGAGACTTCATGTCCCTACTGCTCAGTATTACACAGAAACACAAGCACATGATTCCACTTTGTCCGACATGGCGGCGCTCACAAACTACACTTCCTGGGTTTCAAAACTCTTTTCACCGAGACTTAAGGAGAGACAATGGGTGACGTCACAGTGACTTTGTCCATATTTCTCTACAGTCTATGGGCAGGATTCGTATATGCTTTGAGAATTGGCCACCTTATAGACAGCACCACACATCAAGAATTGTAATCTGAAGATGGCATACACTGTTAAATTCTCTGAAAATTATTATAGAGGGAACTAACTGACATGTCTATATGTTTTTTCTCTCTAAATGTTTCTATAGGCAACCTGCATCATTAGGTAAAAAAACTGTGGCCAGAAATACGCCAAAATTAGCCCTTGACCTCAACTTATTAATCCACGCAAGTGTTGTTTTCTTCTTCACAAACATTTTAGCAATTTAATGTTGATTGCTGAACACAACAAATATAGTCAAATGAAAGGTCCATTCTGACGGTCATAATAGCCAAAAGTCAGCATTCATAAATATTTGAAGTATTTTATTTGTAATTTATCAAGTTAAAGTTTTGTACTTTTGCTATTATGGAACTCTATGATCTTTTCAGTTAGGCCTTTTCCCCATTTTTCCATAGCTCATTCAGCCTCTTAACTTAAAGACATGTTGACTACATTCAATCACCACCGTTACATCAGACTCAAAAGTTACTTTGATTTGATCAAAAAGACTTTTCTGCTACAGGTCTCCAGATCTAGTAAATAGCAGGAAAATTAAAGTTTTGTAAAAAAAAAAAAAATAAATAAATAAAATAAATAAATAAAAATAAAAAATAAATAAATGTCTCAAAAAGCAGACAGACAGGCTTGGATTCAATAAAAATCACTCTTTTTCTCTGCCTCAGAACTGAAATGCATATATTATTGCTTCTTCACAATCAATTGGTAAGTTCAACAATTATCAAAACGAACAACTTACTAAACACTAAATCACTATAAAATAAAAAAAATTCAAAGAACCACTTTGAATAGAAATGTTGCTTTTTTAAGTTTCTCGATCAATAAGATTTTTAAAATATTTTTTTTATTTTATTTTACCTTAATTTATCCAGACTGGTTGACTGAAAACTAATTTCTATCAAACTGGGTAGAGACTGGAAGAGACTGAGCAGCCAATCAGATGTAGGGCGAGATTGTGTGGCCAGATGGAGACAGCCAGTTTCATGTGAATTCTGGTAACTTTGGAAATTATAATCAAAATTATAAAGGCTTTACAAAGTTTTAGCCATAAAGGTACATTTAGAATTTGCTAACTTATGCACATTTAGTTAATATGCCTAATTCGACATGGGAATCTTACATGGGATCATACATGTGTACTGCATATAAGTTCCAGGGAGGAATCCAGACATGTATTGTAGTTTCTTTGACAATGGGAATGCAAAAATAACTCAAGACTGTATGTACAGCGCAATACAAGCACCCCTGTCCAGGAAGTCATTGTTTACTGGGTTGGAAGTGACCTCATCACCTCATCGCCTCCTCATTTGTGGCAGATAGGCTTATATTTATATGGGTGTGTGTATGGGGGGGGGGGGGGGTGTGAAAATCCAAGTCATCTGTCTTGCCATGGAGTGGGGAACTAAAGAACGAGTATTGATCTTCTGAGTGCCTACCTACCACTAACTTTTGAATAATTTATGGATGTGATGCTGGGCATCTGTCATGTTCCCTGGTGGAGCTGAGATGCAATGATGGTATGAAAGACCAGAGCGATAACATTCTGTAAGAAAGGAAATAAAGATTCACGGCAGAAGACATGCAGCCTCGGAAAGCAGAAGGGTTTTTTTCAAGTGGTGCATGACACAGTGCTCAAATGAAAATGGATAAATAAAGAGCACTACAACACTTGTCTTCAAAATGGTTTTGTTGTAAGATGTATGATTAAATTAAATGTATGCTTCTCATTTATTTAGAGTATATTCTTTTTAAAAAAGGAGCGTTGCCTACAGGGCTCCTCTACTCTCCACGTTCCTCATGTAAAAAAACAAACAAACAGCAAGAAACCCCACCCTACCCCCAGTGTGGGCCATAATGAATGCCTGTTCACAGAGAATATATTATGAGGAATACAAAAACAAATTCCAGCATGATAGAGCGGAAAAATCACTCAGAAGGAAAAAAAGGCTTCCTCTTATTGGAACTGTAATGCCCAATGACATGGTTTTCAATAAACCCTATACACTCAGTGGCCATTTCATTATGTACACCTGCTCATTATCACAAACAGCCTGCTCCTCCAAAGTGGCTGCAACTCAATATATAAAATACGCAGACTTTGACCGTGATGACTGTTGGTGCTAGACGTGGTGGTTCCAGCATCTCAGAAACAGCTGCCCTCCTAGGATTTTCATGCAGTACAGTCTCTACAGTTTACAGAGATTTGTGTAATGAACGAAAAACATTCAGTGAGTGACAGTTCTGTGGGCAAAAACACCTTGTTACTGAGACAGATAAGAGGAGAATGGGCAGACTCATTCAAGTCAGCAGAAAAGCCATGAATGCTCAAATAACAGCTTTTTACAACAGTGGCGTGCAGAAGGGCATCTCTGAATGCAGAGATGCAGGCTGTAGATCCCTGGATTTGGGTGCCAGAGCAGACCCTGAGCCTGTCTGCTCTGACTGAGAGACGCAATAATGACCCCACAAGCAACTCCATCATATTGGACATCCACGGCTGGTGGGGCCCGTCTGGAGCAACGAGCAGGACCCTGGCCCTCGATGCCTTTATCCTCATCAGAACTGCTAACAAGAAAGGAAATGGAGGGAAAGCACATAGCAGAACCTGAGGCCACCAGTTTGCCAAGGTGTCAATGCCTAGCGTCCCATTGGGGCCCACCAGGGAATACCACAGGGGGCAAGGAGTGGTTTCTTGAGTAGCAAAGAGGTCTACTTGAGCTTTCCCAAAGCGAAACTAAATGGCCTGCACAATGGTGAGGCACAGACACCATTCCCCTGGTCTGGGGCTGCAGTTACTTGCTTCTCTACAGTAAATTGGGAAAAGCTCTCCATAAAGACATTGGTCCTCTGTGGTGACAGAGAAGTTTTCATCAAAACCAAATTCAGCACCAACCTGTGATACATCACTGTTCTCGAGTGGACAACGCAGCTTTTTTCCTGTTTAGGGTCAAGCCCAATTTCAGCAGATGGACCAGTACCTTTCTGTATTGCTACTAGTCTGTTCCTCTGTAGGAGCACAAATTACCCAATCATCAAGGTAATTTGCGATGTGGATGCCCTGACGTCAGAGAGGGATTAGAGCTGTATTCATGCACTTTGTAAATGAGCAAGGGACTAGAGCCAGGCTAAAAGGGAGAACTTTGTACTCGAACGCATTGGCTTCAAAGAAAAAACAGAGGTACTTCCTGTGGGAATGTGAAAATATGCATCGGTTAAGTCTACAGTAGCGAACCAGATACCGCGCCGGATGGATGAGAGGAGATACGAGAGGCGGAGCATCCGGAAAAGACTGGAATTTAAAGAAAACGTTGAACCCTTTTAGACTCAGGATGGGACAAAAGCCCTTGTCCTTCTTTGGTATGAGGAAATAAAAATCTATCTTGGCCACTTCCAAGGTGTAAAAAGTGTTGTGACGGCTGATGAAAGAGCCTGAGAATACATGTATGTACCTTTTATTTATTATGAATGTGACTTTTTTACATTTTGTTTTTCATTACCCTAGCAGATTTAAACCATGCCCCGCATGCATATGCATCGCAATGCTATCCCTTTCTTATATTTGTTTGTTCTTGGAAAATCAATCAAGAGTTGTTAACAAAAAGAAAAAAAGAGCCTGAGAACTGGCTTTGTCCCTCAGCAAGGTGGGAATGACACCCAGAAAACAGGGAGTTTTGGTCTTGAATTGGGAACCCAAGAATATCGGGTTCATTGGTGCCAGTAAGAAATGGCAGGGAAAAGACTTCACAAACTTAGGTTAACTGAAGGCGTGCCTGCCTGTGTAGTTAAATGCCTTGAATTGACTTATTTCAGATGTCTTTTGTAAACTACAGTGGTTTCTTTCATATAAAATGTTACCAAAAGGTCACCCACCAAAGTTGCTGGTTAGAGTGAGTAAGTTACACACCACTACCAAATTCTACCCACATTTGTCGGGTGGCAGATGTTAATGTCAAGCCCTATATATGGGCGTCACGGTGGTACAGTGGGTAGCACTGTCACCTCGCAGCAAGAAGGTTGTGGGTTCGAATCGCTGCTTTCTGTGTGGAGTTTTTATGTTCTCCCCATGCCCACGTGGGTTTTGTCCGAGTACTTCGGTTTCCTCCCACAGTCCAAAGACATGCAGGTAGGCCTCTTGGAGACTCTAAATTGCCCATAAGTATGAGTGAATGGTGTGTGTGCCCTGTGATAGATTTGTGGCCTGTCCAGGGTGGAATCCTGCCTCTTGCCTAATGCATGCTGGGTTAGGCTCCAGCATCCCCGGCGACCCTACCCAGGATAAGCTGCTATAGATAATGGATGCATCTGTTTACGTACGCACCAAAAGTATGACCATGGTAGAGTGACATTTGTTATTTATGCTAAAGGCATTTAGATATGAGACAAAGGTACAGACAATCTGCTCTCATTTCTTGGTACTTACATGCATGCATGCATTACCATTTTGCAGAAACAGCTGTTTTAATGCTGAGTCCCATTTTCAGCTGTGTAAAAGTTAACAGATTAAAATAAAAGTAAATCAAAGCAATAAAGTCTAATATTTAGTTGCACAGCCCTTAATGCAATAACGGCATCAATTTTACAACCCATAGACATCACAAATCATTTGGTATCTTCTTTTGAAATCTTTCCTTTCCATGCCGCCAATGCAGCCACTTTTCTTTATTCTGGGGGGTTTCTGTCTTCAGTCACCTCTTCAGCAAGTGAAATGCATACTTGAATGGATTTAAATCAGGTGACTGACCTGGCCAGTCCAAAATTTTCCATTTTTTCCCAATAATTAATTCTTTGGTTGCATAGGCAGTGCATTTGGAGTCATTGTCTTTTTGTCGGATGAAGCCCTGGCTGAAGAGTTTGACAAATTTCTTTGTAATTAGTCACACAAAATGTGTCTGTACAGTTTCAAACTCATTCTACTGTGGCCATCCTCCATTATATGATCAATAAATATGAGAGGGCCTGTTCCAGAAGTGGCCATACATGCGCGAGCTGTGACGCTACCTCCTCTTTAGATCACGGGCAGTTCCTTCCTTTCTCCACACTCTTGGATTTCCATTAGTTTCGTTAAGGTCTATTTTGGTCTCATCTGTCCATAAAACTTTGTTCCAGAACTGTTCTGGCTCACCTGTATTTTTTTTGGCAAATTCTAATTCGGCCTTTTGATTCTTGCTGCTGATAAGAGGTCTGCATCTTGCAGGGCCAATAATTCTGCTCTCAAAGTATTCTACATTATGTTGGTTTGTGATATTTTCACCCCTGTCCCCTGGAGACTGATGGTGATATCACTGACCATGGATTTAAGTTTTTTCTTCACAACTCTCAGGATTTGTCTGTCATCAACCGTGTTCCTTGGCTGACCTATACAGTGTTCATTTATGATTCCACCAGTGGTTTCTTTCTTTTTCAAGACTTTCCACATGGCTGTACTTGATATTTCTATACTATCCTTCTCAACCCTTAAGTCACCCATATTCAGGCCTGCATAGGTTTATTTGTCTTCATTGCATTTTGTACACTGAAATTTTCAATCAGTCTGGTCACACAATATACAGTTTGAAAGAGTTAAAACTCACGGTTCTATCTCTATAAACTATTTTACAATGCCAATGTTTTACTGACAATAATACCTCATTTTGTAACATGTGGGGAGGCAAAACAGGTTTGGGGGTCCTCCCCTTCTATGCATATTTGAAATGGAGATGATTTGAATCAAGGTTAAAGGTATCCTTATCATGGCAAGGGTCCTATGAACAAAATCCACAGAAGTTTTGAGTCCCAAAAACGTGCTAACTCCAAGAAACATAGATAGAATGGCCACTGTATACTTAGCAATACTCCAGAGGAATTATCATTGTTGTCCATTTTACCCTGACATACAAGACAACAGTACTGTTTGTTAATACTACAGACCATATGTTACTATCTTTGGTTTATAGCCTATATACACTCTGGAACAAGATGAGCCCACCTACAAGGTTCTCTGACCAGCACTGGCCAAGCAGTCTCGCAGCTAGCAACGACGTGACATGGAGAGCATAACTTCTTCTCAGTACATAGCCAGACAATGCCAAGCTATTATAGTGATGACTGAGAAGCATTTCAGCCAATGAAATTACATTTTTAACAGTGTATATTTTTTTAGGCTTGCATAAAAGTCCAGACATTGTTTCTCCTGCATACACAAACCATAACATTTTTCAGTACGCAAAGGCAAAAAAGCTCTGGAGACTTTCTACCTAATAAGGTTGTTGTTTTACAACAAAAAATGATTTTGCAATATCTAAGTCTAAACAGGAGACTCTGCATTTGGAGGCCTTGAAAGAAATCACTCGTCTGAGTGAATGTTTCTGGGGAGGACAGTGAAAACAGCTTTGATTCCACAGCCGAGGGCATGTTCAATGAAGAGCTGGATCGCATTTTATTTCAGCGAGTATCTAAATACATTCTCAAAATATTTTTACTATTATTCAATATGGTTATAAAGAGTAGCCCTGATTTTCAATAATAAATATAGCATGTGAAATTGTGGCATGTGTTTGACATGTTGATGGTGGTGGGATATTTGACTAAAACTTCAATCCATGGACCACAATCAATGGATTATTAAACTAGACAGGTGTGGTTATTTTCTACAATCTTCCAGATCTGCTAGAGGTGGCAAGGGGAAAGCGGGTGGGGGGGCGGGGGCGAGAGTTCAGAAAAAACAATGCAGAATATACATTTTTGGTTGTATTGTCATCAAGTTTGAACCAGAATTTGTCCAGTGTTTTCTGTGACTCCATTGTGTTTCTAAGCTGAACAGGCAGAGCCTCAAACGTCTGTAAAAAAATCTTTTAGGTGAGAAATAAGCTTCCACTTACACTGTGTCTGAGCTTCTGTTACTTTGTTTCAGTAATATTTAGAGTAATTATGCCTGTAGTCAAAAGGTTTCAAGTATTTTAACCACTTCATTATTTGTCATTTCCAGGCGTGTTTTAAAAAGGGGGCATTACAGAAGGGGTTAATGAAATTTCTGTCCTCTCAACATACAGATCAGTTGTTCTCAGCCAGTTAGTGCTTTGGTCTTCGTGATGGTGTATGCCTCTGACTCCAAGTGGAGTCTCCACATAATGAAATTATGAAATCAAAGGCTAAAACCAAGACTAGACACTTACTGCTTTTTTATGTGTGCATAATCCGTGCAAAAGGAAACACCTGAGCAATAGTGACTTACTAAACAGTCATCTATTAACTTACATCTGCAGACCTGAAAATGTGGGGACTCAAGATGAAAGCAGACGTTTCCGTAAAATGGTAAAACATATACGCATGCAAATACCATGAAACAAAAGCGGATTGCCTGTAACTTCGTCACATATTCATCTTTCAAGCTCAAATCCAAAAGTATATAGCAAAAAAATTATTATAATAATTCACTCTACTGTTCCCATATATTTTGAGGACAATGCAGATACATCACACAACAAACTGTATGGTTCTGAAGCCAAGAAGCCTTGTACAGTCTAAAGTTCTTTCAGTTGGGGTACAGCTTCTGGGGAAAACCAGCCTGCTAACATTTTCAGGGGATATGGACTCGACACCAACTTACAATTGACAAATCAACATCTGTCAATTGACACAAATAAAAATGTAATTTTTTTATTCAAGCACAATTTGGCAAATCCAGTGGTGAGGAGAAATGAACATGCTAAACTGTATTTGTGAAGAAAAAAATCACATTTCAAGTGAATTATGAGTCAAGCCATTTGCAATCTCCTGTACAGTAACATCCAAGAGTTTGAAAAGTATCATCAGATGTATGCCATACTGTACAAAAGGGCTCTACTGATTCTATACTGATTTAAAATTCCTTTAAATTGTGTTTTCATTTTGGGTGCTTTTCTCTTTGCCCGCAAGACTCACTCACCTCTGACTGGCTCCGATGCGTCACATGGTTACCTGGCCTAATCAGACGAGACTGCACCTTGTGCACAAAGAGAAAAACAACACACTCTGCCCTGAATGCAACTGAAAGATTACACTGGCAAAATCATTAACAGCTGGTCAGGTTCAAAACAGCTGACTCCTGGCTTGCTACTGTAGCTTTATCTGTTTACTTGGTACAATTGAAAAAGGAAGGTTTTTGTATGACCTCAGGCAATTAGTTGCTTACAGTATATATCCCTGGAGGTCTGGCAGGCATGTATTTGCTTACTGTGGTAAAACCTGTTTAGTGGTCGAGAGGGTAGGTTTGGGGAGATAGAATGAGAAATATAGTAGACCAATGAAAAGAGCAAATCAGACACATGTCAGAGAAAATGAGAGATAACTTCCACAAGATATCAAAACCAAACTTGCACACAGTTTGCAACTATATCTTCAATCAATTATTTAGCAATTATTTTTCAACCATGCAATCACTAAAGGACTACTTGGATTTGTAGCTATGCCAAGGCTGGTTTATTAACAAACAGTCCAAAGCTGTACTTTTTCTCAACAGAATTAACAAAGCTGATCCTTATGAAAATAAGAGATAATCTTATTAATTTCCCTGCTTAGATATGAAAGGATGAGCAGATATGTTTGCAAGTCATTATTTGCTTGGAAAAAAGGTTGATGTTTCACTCTGTGCTAAGGGAATAAACAGCAGGTCTTTATTACGTTTATATTTTTAAAAATAAGTTTTCTGGAGCCATCAAATTATATAATTAATTAAATGCACAATTTTCACATTTTAATCTTGGATACACTACATTACTTATATAAATCTAAACATCAAATCTCAAAAACCGAAAAATATAGCCAATTTACAGAAATGAAATAAAAAACATAAATCTGGCCTACAAATATATCAGCAAGACAGGAGACACATATTTCAAGCCAGCTGAGAAATCAAGATAGCTGACAATCATGAAACCACATAGCCTATATTATTGTCCCATGTTGTAAATGACTAGAATTTAAATATGCTCATAGGTTGTATGTGTACACTAGTCGCTCTGCTACACATATTATGTAGTAAATACACTTAAAATGCTGTACAGGATAAGGAAGAACCGACCGACCCCAGTACAGACTATTTGTCTACATGTAAATGCACTTTCAATTATCTGTTTTACAATAGATTACTTTTTGGTTAATATATCTTGAAAGCCGGACTTTACACAGTAGCTCCACAAGCATACGCGCACCGCCCCCCCCCGCGCGCACGCACACACACACAGGCACATCTACATACAGATTTAAATAAAAACTCAGAACTGTTAAGAACGTTTCATGTATGTAGTTCCCAACATTGTATTGCAGCAGCAGTATTTTATAGTTGTATTTTTATATTTATTTTTTAAATAGGAAGTGTAACTGTATCCCTGGCCCTGATGCAGACTGACTACGCCAGCCGCATATGGTACCGCCGTATATGAGAAGTTGGCCTATGTGATACATTTCTTATGGAATGGGGTAAATCATAGGCTGACATGTTGCGTCATTACAGGAAACCATATTCCTATACCTGTAACTTATAAGTCCGAAGTAGCTATAAAGTACGCCATTTGAAAGCATCGTGAATGATCAACCCTATTGTCCTGTTTCCACACTCGTCGTAAACCATATGAATCCCAAATGCTTGAGTAAATATACAATGAATTAGCTATCAAAAGTCGCACAACTAACGCTTCTGCGAAACTAGTGCCATTTAATTCCATCGGAGGGGGGTCCCGGGATCGTTCGAACAGCAATGTGCTTTGTCATTCAGGTCGGTGATGTGTTGGATGTTTGTCATAAATGCTTTATATTTTACCACACACACAACTTTGTTCAACAAGCCAAAAATCGTTGTTGCTTTCAGTGCTAAACTCTTTCGTCTTTTCAAGGTAGCTCCATCTCCCTGCGCTTATTATGCGCATACGAACACTTAAAAATTATCGTACGCGTAATAATTTATGTTAATGGATTGATTTGCGATACGTAGGCTACACATAGTAAGACTAAATGACTTACACAATTACGCCTGTGACAATCACACTACAGCAGCTTTTATGAAAGGAAATCTGGAAATTTTGCACTGAATGAGACTTTGAATCTATTGCTTTAACTTTGAATACATGGTTGAGAAGCAACTGCTTAATCTGAAATTGCATGCTGTCATTAATGATCGAATCAGACAGACATGCGGTCGGCGGGTTTGGGGATTCATAATGATATTATTCCAATGCAGGCTATAAACCTACTAGCCCTATGTTGGTCGACTAATAGGCCTCTGTACTACAATCAAATCATCAACTGACTTTAAAATGTGCATGTGGCTGGAAAATGAAGACTATTTACACGATTTTATCTCATGCAGATGCATTAAAAATACGTTGTATATGCCGAGGGGTGGGAAGGAAAATCACCTGCGCATAAAATGCAACGTTATAATGACGCCTATGTATCGACCCCCTCTGCAGGCCTTGCTGGAAATATCATACAACGATGACAGTGTTGCGCCGAGAATATTTCCCAAGCTAAATATTTTCAGTTTATACAACTTAACTATTTCTGGGCGGTAATTGCCGAACCGAGGCGTTTACCAACTGGACATGATGATGCTATAAGAGACACGTTTGACATTTCCCTTTATTTATATTACTTACTGCGTTCCAGAGATCCCCCCTTCCACTGTTGTTAGCCAGTTATAGCAGTATTCCTTATGCGTAGCCTGACAGTCGCCGCTGCCGTTGCTAGCTCTTGCGCTGTGTAGCGGTTGGGAAGCAGCTCGGCAAGGTTGCCAGATTTACGACGCACTGACTTATCATTGTCGAATCATCCTCTTGAAGCATTTTCTCATGTGTGTTAAATAAATTATAATATGATATAGGCCTACTTAAATATTTTTGTATCATTCTAAAGTAATTATGATTTATTATTCTAAATTAATGTAGCAGGCCATGTTTGACATAGGCACATTGGTTCCAGTTGTAATTAAGTACTTGAAGTAATTAGTAGCCTGTATTTGAAACATCACCCCTGCATTTTCTCAGCACTGACTGTGGAAAGATAGTGACATAATGACAGGTGTACATCTGGGAAGTTATCTGGTGCCAAAGTTATGCGCTGACTGGAGTGTGATTTTAAGTTCATAAAATGGTGGATGGGATTCATGCTGGAGGTGAGAGAATAAAATTAATTCCACGTAATTGTGTGTATCCCTTGAAATTGGTGAATCTTTGCAACCATCATCACTAAACCAATTTCAGTTTCCTCAGTTTCCTTTTAGGATCTGTGCCACATGACACTGAAAATCTGAGAGGTACTGAAAATTTATTTTTCAATATACTTTTCATGATATCATTATGACTTAATTTACCATTTAAAAGAAGAGAAAAAAAGAATGGTAAAGTATTCCATCAAACCGTGTTTTATTGTTATCTGAATTTAACAAAGACACACATTATGTGCAAGTATTGTCTATTTCAGGTGTAGTTTAAAAGCAGTGCCAGAAAGTTGAACGTTTTTTTTTTTGTATAGAGTGATGTCTGTAATGCAGATGTAGTCCTATTTGTTTTCAGGTAAAAACCTTTCTTTTTACTTGAATCTCTGAAGTAGCAAGTATATTCCCATGAAATCATTCCAATTCCATGTCATTTTCAAGTCTCTGGCAACCCTTTCAAAAATGACGTAATAGAGCTTCCTTCTGGCAACCCCGCTGCTACGCTACAGCGTTCTGTATCACAATGCACATGCGCATTTCATGGGTTTTTTATGAAAATGATTGTCCATTTTGCCCAACGATATAAGCCAGGTATCCAATCGATTGCTTTAATAGATTGGGATGTCAAGTAGTATAAATGCTGATTTTGCCGGATTTCTAAAAACTTTAAAAATGTTGTTGTTTCTTTGCACATCGGACTAAAAGCAAGTGCAGAAGCAACATACGTAGCCTACAACTGCACCACGCCTCCGTTCTCTTTAGACAACGGCAAAATAGGCGAACACGGTATTCCTGGTGCAAAGAACTTGAAAACCATTGTTGCACAAATATGAGGGAATTACTGTCTCAAAAATAAATAAATAAAATGAGCTTCACAAACATTTTTCATAACTTACAAATAAAGTAATTGTTTCACAAACAAATGCAAATGATCCACAAATGAATGTAGCTGATTCACAAATAAATGCTGCTGATGGTTCGCAAAGAAATGTAACTGGTTCACAAATAAAAACAATAACTGGTTTACAAATATGTTTTTGCACTCGCAAACAAATCTCTCCCGGAAAATGACTTGATGTGCATTTATGCATCATCTGGTGAATGTGGAATCACGTGCATTTATCTGTGGAGTTTAGAGACAATCCTCACAGCACAATTTGCAAATAGATCCACAAACAGGTTTTTCCAAGGAGGTTAAATGCATACTATGTAGAATTTTTTTTACCTTGAAAATACTATAAAATAAGGCATAGCTATAATGCACTGACAATCTCTGTTTTCACACACTTTTGTTGAATTTGTTCAACTTTAGCTTATATGTTGTTCTAAAATGTGTTTGAGATGTTTCAGAGCATACCACTCATTTCTGTATGGAGAGGGGTGGGTGTGGCAACAGAGCCTGTGGTTTGGGATCAGATTTCAGTGGAGTGTTTGTAGCTAGCTACAGTATATAGCTGCTGCAATAGCAGAGGCGAAGCCCAGATACAGCGAAGCAAAAAGACAATATGACAGGAGTTTTAACCTTGGAATTGCTTTTTCCTCAGAGGCATCAGCTAAAGCAGGGGTTCTCAACCTTTTGCAGACGCCCCCCTATCGAATGGCCAAGTCCCATACCTCCCCCCCCCCCCAACAAAAATGTAATTATCAGCCCAAAATGTAGGTTATTATTTGTTGATGTTCGTGATATTATGTTTTTTCTTTTAATCAAACAAGCCTACCTATGCTGTTTAATTTGCAGACGAGAACTACATTTTAGCTATGTGTCATAACCCTTGTTATGTGTCTTGTCTAATCTTTAGTATTCAGTGCCTTACATTTGCTGGCTGTGCTCTTTTGTGCTTCTTGTTACTTGTTGTAATCGTGCTTATTTTATTATAGTTTATTAAATAACTCTTCCTTGTTTATCCTGGTTCCTACCTTTTGTTTCTCTGTTCAACTCAGTACCCTACATCTCGTAACAATTTGGCATGCTCTTTTTATTTTGGGGCATATGCTGTGTTTTTCATGGATCAAACAAGCCTAGGCGATTGTACAGGAAAGAAATATTTTGGCCACAATAGCGGCAGCCTATAGCCCAGCAATTAAATCCTCATTAATATGCCTATGAATTAGCCTACCGCTACAGACAATGACACAGAAAAATGCAACAGACCAGTCAAAGTACAGGAAATGCTCAATGTTCAAAATGTAATTAAATGTTAAAGAGGAACAGCCTAGCCTACAACAGCCAATAAAATGCAAAGCAGGTTGCGTGCGCAACATTCGCGGCAAAAACAGGAATGTTCAACAGCCAAGGGATGGGGGGAGCAACTTAACAAGCTAATCACAAAGGAACACAATACAAAACCAGAAAATGTATCGTTATTTATTTATTAATTCATTTAAAATTTAAACGTAACTGAATATTTTTTTAATTACCTAAATCAGCCAATGAAAGGTGGGCAGGTGAGCGCGTGCAATGCGCCTTATAAAAACAAGGACACGTTCAAACGTGTTTCACAACAGAAAGAGCAACAGTAATAGGACGGCTGAAATCGTAATGTGAGCCCTGTGCTTGGTGGTTCCGCGCCAGTTTTTTCATCGCTGGTTGGAGAGAGGTGAGCTTCAGCTGTAATGCGCCTGAGGTGGTCAAATTCAGACGGCTGCGTTAATTGGGCTGCATATAGACCACTTCGCTGAACCCCTGCTCAACGAGATATGATGTTGGGAACTCCAGAACTAGCAGCCTGGTTTTCTCCCAGAGAGTGGGGTAATGGTGCGCATACACCGTCCACATGGTGGCCCAGCCGGAGGTGCGGAAGGTAGCCTGAGCCTCCTCGTCACACTGCAGGTCGAAGATATGCTCTTGAACAGCTGGGTCACAGTCGACAGCTGCGTCACCCAGTCCGGAACATCAAGGGCCTGGAGGTCTCGAAATCTTGCCGCCATCTCCTCCTTCATTTTGAACAGGTGGTTGGTATATCAGAGGCAGTGTTCAGCCACCCAGACACCTAACATAAGTTCACCAACCAAAATTTGCAGAATTGATTTATTATTATTATTATTGTTATTATAAGTAGTAGTATAGTTATTATTTAAAATGTATTTTTCTCTTAAATGCATTTTCTTTAGACCTACTTAGACTGTAGCTATGAGATGGCAATTGACTACCTCAGAAAGCTTTAATTATGGTTTTTCAGTCAATTGACAAAATTATTCATTATCTCACCTTAGTCAATTGAGGGGAATGCACCAATTGTTTCCTGCCGATGTTCTGCCTATACAGCTCCAGCTTGTTGTTGAAGCTGTGGATGACGGCCTTGGCGTGGACAAGGGTGACTGCCTTTCCTTACAGTTTGAGGGCCACCTCATTCAATTTGTCGAATATGTCAGCCAAGTAATGGATGTCACATTTGTATGACCTCACTTGCTCGCTGAGAGTGGGGTCGACTCTGCCAAGGAACTCCACGACAGAGTCATACAGCTCGCAAAAGCGCGCAAGGCAGTTTCATTTTGAGAGCCAGCGGACCTTGGTGTGGAGAAGCAGACGCACAAAAGTTTTGTCATTCTTGCAACATAGTTGCCTAAACAGTCTGTCACTCAGGGCATGGGCTTTAATTTTGTTTATGACCTTGACTGTAGCGCTCAGCGAATCGTGGAGAGGTGGACTGATGTGCTTCGCAACCAGATTGTGTCGGTGCAGCACACAGTGCACCATGAGGATGTGCGGGACCTTCTCCTTCAACAAAGTGGTGAATCCATGGTACCGACCAACCATGGCTGGGGCACCGTCAGTGGCGCAGGCAAGGATGTTGGTGATCGGGATGTTCTTCTCCTTGAGATATGCATCTAAGGCAGGGGTGCTCAATACGTCGATCGCGATCTACCAGTCGATCGCAAAGGTAGTATTGGTAGATCGCATGAGTACCATGGTGGTTGAACGTGACACTTCCCAGTTGTCTTTAGGCAACAACAAAACAAATGTGCATAATTTTTTTATTCTTCAGTCATTTCAATGTACTTTAAAACGTATTTTTCTAAGCCTAAATTTCCCACTATAAAAATTCACCCGAACCGTCTGGACGTGGTAATGAGAACTGTCAGTTAGCTATGATTGACAGACCGTGCCCCGTTACCATAGCTACCCCCATGCTACGCGCTCTCTTTGGGAGACTGAATTTTCACAAGCTAGCTAGCTTAATAGTATATCGAGTATCGATAGATAGCTAAGGTAAGGACGTTGACTTATATCCAATTATAATTTTTGCTATCTAGCTAGCCAAGTTAAGATAAAAGCACAACTATAACGTCCTCATAAAAGCAAACTAGCAAGCTAACGTTATCGATAACATTGCCTTATGAAAGCAAACCTCCTAGCTAGCTAACGTTAACTAGCTAGCTAAATGAATATCTGATATTCTGATAACCAGAAATAATCTAAAGGCACTCTAATTTAAGTGAACCAAACGTTAGTCAAATATTTGCATTGTCTGAACAGCAGGACGGTGTGTCCTGTCAGATTTCTTTACGGAGCGTGGAAATGGGAGTGGTTACTGTATTCGTGACGCAGAAAAATGACAACTTTCTCAACCGGTTGAAAATAGGACGATGAATTTAAAACGCATATTTCTCCAAAAATACAGAACGGACATATTTAATACTTTGCTCATTGTGTTTCTTCAATGCCTGTTGTGCAAATAGCACATAAAACCGAGAAAGTGTGAAAATCACCATATTTTTTCCATCAGACGTCAGCCTATCATCCATCCCGTCACTTGATTGATATAGGGCAGCCAGTTAGATGACATCTGAAATTTTCTGACACTTAGGTCACTGCGCATGCGCAAACAACGGCGCCAAGTGCAGCAAAACTAACAAGCTAGTCAGTCCAAGTACCGTTCCACCATGACTGATGAACATTTGGAAGTGTGCTTGAGGCTGGCTGTCAGCAGCTACTGTCCGGACTATGTATCCCTGGCTGATTCAATTCAGTGCAAGTCATCAGAATAAACTCAGGTAATGACAAAAAAATGTACATAGTTAATTATGTTGTGTTGTGCAATATTGGCTCATGCGGTTATGCAAGGAACATCAACATACATTGTACATATAAAGAATCCTCAATATATTTGTAAATAAATATATGTTTTGCATTTTTGTAGTGGGTAGATCATTTTGACTTGGTCATTTTATAAGTAGCTCGCATGCTGAAAAAGTGTGAGCACCCCTGATCTAAGGTGTCAAAGATCGTCTGGTCTTTTGTGTCCGTCTCTAAATACTTTGCACCTGCACTTCCAGAACACATCTCCTGTCTGTTCTGGCCCCACGATGGTGGAATGACCTCCCTGTGGAGGTCAGAACAGCTGAGACACTGACCCATTTCAAACGACGACTGAAGACTCACCTCTCCCCATCCCTCCCTACCCCCCTGTAAATGACTGTAAGCTTAGGGTTGTAACTAGGCAGCTGTTTCGTAGGTGACTTAGGTGCATTAACTGTCTTAACTACTGCTTGTATTTTTTCCATAGATTGCGTTGTTGCCGTTCTCGTTGTGTTACTGTTAATCAGTTTAACCTTCAGGGTCCAAGTTGAACTATGCGGTTGTTCCCTGCACTTGGACCGGTACTTCTCTCTAGGGGTTGTCATACTTGTTCCTGGTTATGGTTATACACTTTGTTGTACGTCGCTCTGGATAAGAGCGTCTGCCAAATGCCTGTAATGTAATGTAATGTAAGAGGAACTCCTCAGCTATTTCCCTGGAGGCTACATAGCAGACGTAAACCATGAGCAACGCGTTGTTGTCAGAGGTTGTGGTCTCGTCCAGCTTTATGCAGAACAGATTCCGTCTCAGGATGCTGCACAGCTGCTCCTCTGTATCCTGGCCCATTTCATCAATCCTCGTCTCAGTATTGTTGCTCTGCGGAATGGACTTGATTATTTGCGTGGGATCGCGCTCCAAGACAGTGGACATAACCTCTCTTATGGCAGGCAGTACCAGTTTCTCCCCCACAGTGAATGGATATCCACATTTAGCTATAAGCAGAGCGATGTTGTAAGATGCTAAAAGCCCGCTTTCATCCTGGCTAGCTTTTTTGGCAAACAAACTTCTGATCGTGGTACGCTTGGCATGTTTCTCCTTAAGGCCCTCGATATACAGACGCCCCTTACCGGCTTTGTCCGGGTGAATTTTGCAAGGCATGACGTTTCATAGCCTCATTAGAGAAAACTTGTTCGCACACAAAACACATCGGAAGTTGAGGGTTGGTAGGAGATAGCTAGTATGAATCCGAAGTTGAGGTAAACTACAGAGTACTGTCAGCATTTTTTCTTGTTCTGTGCCATTTTGTACAATGATGACAAGTACAATCTTTATTTAATGTATTATGTTAGCCCACAAAGCTACGGTAATAAAGTTTCAGTTTGTGAAGTTGTCAGTGTGCTTCGAGTTACATACCGGTACTGGCTATGGTGACAGACAAATCCGAATTCTGACATTGTGGTGTACTCCAAAATAAACTCAATTGTGCTTTAGTCAAAATAAAAAAAGTGTTTTTTCGTTATTCAGACTAGACCTATAGTACTGTCTTTGCATAGCTATTCCCCGCATTTACGCTAGCTTGTTTCAGCCACAGGGTAGGTGAAAGAATGCAAGTGAAAGGCGTCTAGCCGGCTACTAGCTGGTGAGAAAGGACAATCTGGGTCTTATGACAGTGAACTGGCATTAGGCTATTTAAAAATATTTATAAAGAACCAAAGCCAACAATGATTGAGCGGACAAAAATAATGGGAATGAAAGAATGTTGCAAAAACACAAGCTAAATTGTGACAATGCAACGTCAGTCTGTAGCTATGTTGACGAGGTCAAACAAAAAGAAGTAGCCTATACACACAAGGAAATGGTACTCGCAATAATAAATCAATCAAGGACAGCGAAAATATTTGAAAACAGTGACTGCTGAATTTAACCAGGGCCTGTGACATTAGCCTGCCCTACCGTATGTAACAAGATACCATTAACTAGCTAGTTACGAACACCTCTAAGAACCAATCGCCTGTGAGCTAGCTAGCCAGCTAGGCTAATCCCGCTAGCCACCACACTCGCAGTTGGCTAACAGGGTTGCTACTACTGTTCATGGTTGTATCCGACCAAGACACTTTCCTTCCCTCAGTGACGACTGGAAGGCAGCGGTTGCTGAGTAGTTCTGAATGCGGGTTCAGCTCAGCCAACCACAGATGGTTAGCATTACAAGGCAGTTTTTCTTTTATGTAAGGTTATATTTCTATCAAATGTATCTGTAGCTACGTTACTAAGCTAGCAATGTTGCCAGACGCATGAATTAATTCCCCCTAAAACACTCCTCAAAATCCCCCATATCCAATTGACTCCCATACCCTATGGATTTTTAAATCCCCCTACATTAGGTGTAAATACCCAGTCAGGCAACCCTGCACAGAACTTTCAGCCATGTTGTGTATGCGTAACATCCTCTCTGTGTTCTTACCGGCGAAGCCACAAACTGTGGGCGGAGCGCAGGCATCTATGAAGCCGGAATTCTATTTTTTAATTATGGTCATTGTGATTTCTTTTCTCTCGGACCTTATAGGCTATCTGTTAGTTTGCCCCTGTGTTTGAACATTAATACTGGGCAAACGCCCCCCGTAATGGCCACAACGCCCCCCTCTCATCCATCATGCTTCCAGCGCCCCCTCGCAATCTCAGAACGCCCCCGTTGAGAAACGGTAAGCTAAAGTGTGCCAAGGGGATGGAAAACGATGTGGAGTTAGCTTGTTTTCTGTTGGACCTGTAAGTAATGTTACCTCTAGCTATCCAGCTAACTACATTAGGTAGCTAGATGGCCGAAGCCAGATACTCATTACATTACAGGCATTTAGCAGATGCCTTTATTCAGAGCGATTTACACAGTTCTTACATAGCGTTTACATTGCATCCATTGATATAGCTGGACATATACTGAAGCAACGCAGGTTAAGTACCTTGCTCAAGGTACAACAGCAGTATCCAACCCAGGAATCGAACCTGTGACCTTTCGGTTACAAGATCGGATCCCTACCCATTATAATACTCGGGGTGAGTGGGCGTGGTTGAAAATAGAGGAGGAGACTTCTTTGATTGTAACCACAGGACCACAGCACGGCTAAAAAAATCCAGCATAGTATGCCTTTAATAGATAACATTTTTTTTTTACTGCATACAGTCCAGCCAATCAGATTTTAAGATATCCTTAATGGCCACATTACTCCAACCAATCACAGCACTTAGATGGTGAACATGGCTGCGCTTTAAGATGCGCAACAAATGAGTATCATCCTGATAACAGTGTGCAGTTTGTTAGTTACAACTTCTTATTTTTAAGTTAACTAGTTAGCTTGCTAATTTTCAAACTTATTGAATAAAGTCATATAACTAAAGACCCACGAGGAAATACTGCAAATAACATTTTTCTGGCATAGTTACTCAGCTAGCAGTCGCTAGCTAGCTAAAGTTAGTGTGTGTCATGCCATGGCTCAAAATACCGATCACTGCCTTCAGCACTTTAATGACGCCAGCCCCTTCTATAATTATTCTGTAGTAAACTTGATAATGCTGACAGCGAACTCCTTCACATGTAAACAACAAAAAAGGGGAAATTGTCTTGATTGATATAACCCTTTCAAATGTCCGAGTCACCCTAGCATCAGAGGACAGGGAGAAGGAGAGTGCTGAATGCTGAAGAGACAGAGGGAGTGAGAATATGTGCCTGGGCAGGGTTTGTTATGGGCTGGCCTGGCCACAAGAATCATTTAAAATATTGTGGGGTCATTTCTGAATGCAAAAAAGTATTACAAGACATCCGCAAAGAATTCACAGATTTCAGTTTCCTGGATCCTAATGTCATTTTTGCTTTTCCCCCCCAACATGTTAACACATTCATAGCTGTAATATAAACAATACTGTGGTGTGTTCAAAATGATCACTCTGATATCTCAAAACTGTACTATGGATGGAACCCAATAATTTGACAGGTTTTTTCCCTATTAATTTGGGATTCAGTTCTATGACTATGATTACAGTAACTGCAACGTTTCCGCTGGTAAGGTTTTGCCGTGGCCTGGCGCCATGGCAAAATCCTTGCCGCCATACCATACATTTAAAAAAAAAAATTTAATAATAAAATAAAAAAAATATTTATATATATATATATATATATATATATATATATATATAATATATATATATATATATATATATAGCCTATATATTAAATTCTGAAATTAAAAATGTTAAACTTTCTAAATATTTCTGCCTAAATGCGCTTTCAAAACCATACTGCCGCGTCCACATATTTATTTTCAATAAGAGCCTAGCGCTCCATGCTTGCTCCTTTCTCCCTCCTTTCTGACTTGCAGTGCGTGAAGGTCAAAGCGGCACTTTTTTTTCAGCGAGCGAAAGACAACGAAAAGGTAGGTAGCAACACTTCAAATATTACAAAAATACCATAGTGTTAACCAATGTTTGAACTGGATCAAAATAAGTGCCAGTACCTACTCCTCAAAATACATACTGAACTGTCAGTTGGTACTCTGCTGAAGGCATCGGCACGGCACAGATTGTAAATACTGATTTTGTTACTGACATAAATGTGATTAAAACCACAAGCGGTGTTGGGAGGGATCCAAGCATTGGCACTATTGCGCCCCCTGTGCAGCGATTTTAAAATGATTTTGTCCTCATGATCATATTCCCAGCGTGTTTTTGTGCGTTTGCAGAGAAACTCAAATACTATCAATAAAAATGGTTTAGCTATTTCTCAGCATAATGACGGATTCAAAGACTAAACAAATTCACCCAATATTGTCTTCAAATGGATCCATGCAAAGAAAAGTAATTATTCATCCTCTCAAAAAGATTTACTAACAAATTTTAGTAGCATGCACTCTGGCACTATCTTCCATTGCTTCCCCGTGGCTAAAATTTGGGCGTGTTTTGTTGACATAGTTAAAGCACCGTACATTCACCTGAATGACTAAAGATACATGCCACTCAAAGTTCCGACCCTCCCCTCACTGATAAAAACTAGACCCGACAGTGTTAGTTGCGTCGCCATGGATGTCTCCTAGCTGCTTGCCGTAAAGGCCTTTACTATGTCGTAACACTTAAGATGGCATGTCGTAACACTTAGATGGCCCTGCGCATATGTAGAGCAGCAGCGCTTCCGTGCCGCAAGTAAAAAAGTCAAAATGGCGGGCAAACAATATGGCGGACATAGGAGTTATGGCCTTTCAAGCATGACCCTTTGCTATAGCGCCACCATCTGGCCAACATAGGCGATGTGTAGTGCCTGAGTAGTGAGGGGCCATAGGAACCAACCTACCACATTTGGTTGGTCTAGGACTTATGGCTGCTGAGCCTCAGACACTTTTAGCAGAGAAAGCTTCTGCGCCGTAACTAAAAAGTCAAAATGGGGGCCAAACAATATGGCAGACATAGATGGTCCCAATAGCAAAGTTGTAGAGCACATTCAGATGCATAAGTCGATGAAATTAGTGTTGATGACTTATGGTGTGGGAGTTATGGCCTTTTAAGCATGCCCCTTTGTTATAGCACCACCACCAGGCCGACATAGCTGATTTGTAGTGCCTGAGTAGTGGGGGGCCATAGGAACCCACCTACCAAATTTGGTTGGTCTAGGACTTATGGTTGCTGAGCAGAGAATAATAATAATAATAATAATAATAATAATAATAATAATAATAACAGATATAGGGTTCCAGCAGCATATGTCTGCAGCAGCGCCTATTCTTCACTGATTCCTATGAACAACTCAGGATTATTTAGCTCGTATGCAGCCTGTGTGAGACAGTAGACCGTATATACCTCCCCTTTGCCGGTGTTACTGTCGTCTCCCGAATCACAATGAAGCTCGACGAGAAGCATCCAGGTTAGCCAATGCAGAACCAAGAGAAGAGGCGAGGGGCGGAGGCAAGGCGGGCCACAGAAATAGGGTGTTGTCAATGGCCTTCTCTATCGTGGACAAGTAGCCTTTAATAAGAATTGACGGGAAAGCGTAGTTGTTACGTCGGTAAATAAACAAACTTGTAACTTTTGAAAATACTTGTGCCTTTCCGAGTCGAGTTCCATAAGTATTTGGTGTGAAGAGGGATGCTAACCATTTCAGTTGGCTAGCTAGCAGCTTGCTAGCTAGCTAGTTTGCAGAGTACCGGCTTGAGACTGGGAGCCATTTTGTCCCGTCTGGCAGAAAGGAGTAGGAAATAAATTTATGAGCAACATTTTGAGCTGGCTTGCTAAGTAGTTAGCGCACGTAAGTAAGAGAAACGCTAGAAACTTTGTTAAGCCGGTCGTTCTGCCTCACAGAGTTAGCAGACATAGTCAAATTAGCTAGCTATTTTAAAGAAACTAGCGCCAGCTACTCCGTCTGGCTACGTTACTGGATAGTTCGATTGGTATCATCTGGTATTTTCGGCGATTAGCCATTGTTTGGACAGACCTCGGTGCAATAATTACATAACGTTTAGTTTGTTAAATGCCAAATGGCGAAGAAGACCTACGACCTGTTGTTCAAACTGCTCCTGATCGGGGATTCGGGTGTGGGAAAGACCTGTGTGCTGTTTCGCTTCTCCGACGACGCGTTTAATACCACCTTCATTTCCACTATCGGTAAGATGCTCTCGTGGTTTTGTTTTTAGCCTCCTGGCTACTACTAGCTTTGCTCGTGGTATAGTGTTTTTAATTGATGGCTGATCTAGCATTTAGCGAGTCTTTTATCTCGTTCCCTTGCTAATCTCAAGAAAACTTGTTACACAGAAGGGTAACGTTAGCTACATTTCGCAAGGGATTTAGCTAGTACTGATTAACTTCATTTTCTCGTCACAAAGCATATCTATAAGTTAGCAAGCAAGCTATGTGTATAGCTAATCACACAATGTAACATTTTGTTTGTCAGTTTACTCTTGACCAGCCAAACAGGACGTGTTGCGATAAACAAAATAATGTTAGCTAGCTAGCTAATCTAGGTAAAGTTAGTTCTGCATTCCAAAAGTACTTACAGCATGGAACTTGGGGTGTTGGGGTTATGTTTTGAGAAAATTGATTGTGTTGCGAAGTTGCTAGTAAATGTTAGCTAACGTTAGCGGTGTTGGGCCTTCTTTAACAGCAAATGGTTGGAGGCAAATCTGAGTCCTGATGAATTTCGTAACCAGACTAGTTGTGTTGTTGCACGTCAATTTTTGTTACCAAACTTCTCGCACAAAATTCACATTTTTTAAAGACAAGCGATAATTCTCATCTCCATAGCAAAATTTACTGCCTGTGCATCTAGTTTTAACTAAAAATAACGACGGGGGCTATTTCATATTAGTTAACTTAATGGTTGGTGAACTTAAATAATGAACAAAACTGACAGTACGCGCCAAGGTGAATAGCCTACTAACGTTATTTAAGAATAGTACAGCACTTGCACGACACCCACATATAATTAACCCACACTTCACCGTAGGTAGTAATGTAGCTACTCACCCCAGTGAAAATGGTTGGGTTTCCATAAGTGATGTCGACATGTGCAACAAGAAAATAGATAAGGGTAGTGGGTGAAAAGGATACCGAATGCAGATCTATGATTTGAGTTTGTTACTGTATCAGATAGGTATACATTTACACGTTTCCGTATGACGCTATGTTTTGCTTGTGGCCGTCCATCAGTTAACACAAAGGAAAGGAAGCTGGATTTGGTGGTAATTTAGATTTGTCACTGTTTATGGGAGTTTCGTCCATGCTCACTTTAACGCACTGGCACTGGAAGAACGAGCTAGCTACATTCCAAAGGTGTCTGGTCTCTAGGGGATCAGTGTTCTGGGGAATCTTTAAGGAAGGATTTATGGCAGGGATTATTTGCTCCCTGGTCACAATTTTAAATTGGTAGACCGTTTAAGTCTTTTCTCCCCCCCACTCCTGAAATCCTATGGTCATGTACACTCTGCAAATTTACAGTCTACATACAGGACACTAACGGTGAGGCTGTCAGAGTGAGGGTGGGAGAAAAGTTTTACCTTAAAAAAAAAAAAAGATCTGGATCCTAGGGTATTTGCTGTTCAAATAAAAAAACGCCATAACATGGCACACTAAAGAATTTTGGGGGCATACTTGATTCTGATGACTGTTTTACTGATGAACTTTGTCATTTTGCTGGTTGTGTTGACCGCCAGAGTTGTGATGTTTTTAAATATTCCCAGAACCCATGCCCTGGAACTCTCTTAAAGTTACTATTACCTTGCCACTATTTTCATGGCACCTGGTCAAAGTTGTTGGGGGAAAAAACATGTAGCCTACTTTGAGAATATCTTCTGTCCTGGACATTTTTAATTCTTAAAAGTAGAAGGATATTATAGCAGAATGTGTTAAAATGAATGGAACAATTAGATACAGTTCTGTTTAACTTCTAAAGCTTTTTCTTTCCTGAGACACATTCACTAAGATATTTTACAGAATATCAAGAAATAGGAAAACCGAGAGACAGCTTGAACCTCAAAACAACAGCAAATGCGATTAAAAAAAAAAAAAAAATAAAAATTGGCTAAATGGTAACAGGAAGCTAATGGGAAATCTGTCAGAACATATAACAAACATATAACATGTTTGTGCTGTTTGTAGTCTAATGTGTTAAGCTATCTGGTAAGAGACAACCCATGCAAAGAGGCGTATATTAGGCTACTATGCAGGTCAGAAGAGCAAGGCACGGTTGTGTAATGGAATAGGCCTGAACCAGCAGAGGGTCAGTGGTCTGTGAACTCGGTGTGGTGGAAGTAGGCAGAAGCCCAAGGGAAGAGAGCAGAAATGGAGATTGGTCTTGACTCTGATAATTACCATCTTATGTTTTGCACATGTAGAGGCCTGAGTGTAAATTGGAAACACCCCCAGGGTGGCAATGTATCTAAGAGATTTGAAGAAAGGGGCGTACACAGCCATGAGGGTGATCCTGAACTGAACTGACTCTCTGAAACAACACAATATAACAGCAAACCAAACAAGACCAGGTCAAAACCTAGTAGCCTATATGGCTGGACCAGCCGGCCAGTGGTGTGACTTCATAACTTGGCCGACCAGTGGTGTAACTTCATCACTCACCCAGTCACTCAGTCAGTCATAGACATTTGCGTTTGTAGGGCTTGCCTTGCTGTTGTGGTCCAGCCAAAAAAGTGTTCGCATGCAGTGACAGGGCCGGAGCACCACAGGTACAGCTCAGCTGACCTTTATGGTCCTGATCCACATTTCCCTGCACATCTTTCACTGTAAGATTGACTAAAAAGGTGAGTTCTGAGCCTGCACATCCAAACTGTGTTTGAAGTTCAAACTTAAGGGAAATTATTCCATAAAACATGAGCTCTGTAGGAGAAGACTCTGCCCCTAGTGTAAATTTAGCTATTCTTGGAACTTGCAAATAGTGCATGGAGTAGTTGAATGCAGAATAAAGGATGTAAGACATTCATTTAAAAGTCTCACAAGTTCAGAGAAGAACCTTGTCATCAATTTTAAATTTAACACCAATCAATGATGGTTCAGATTTCTTAGTTTTTTTAAAAGTACCGTAGCAGCTGCATTCTGTACCAGCTGGGGACTTCAAGATTGAATTGGTGCAGCCAGATAGTAAAGCAATACAGTTGTCCAGCAATGTTATATAAGCATGAACCCATTTTCTTGGCATCATGCAGGGACAAAATCATCCTCAATTTGGATATACTCATGAGGTGAAAAAAGGCCTCTTATGATAGTATGTCTGCTTGAAAGGAGTGAGTAGAGTTCATAGTTACGCCAGGGTTTTTAATGACCACATTAGCTGAGAGTGAAGCCATGTAAATTCAACGAAAAATGTAAGTGACACAAGCATGTTTGCGTAAAGATAATATTATTAAATTCTAGGCCATTTTTTATTTACTCGGTGCATCCAGTGGCTAAATATATTGGCCACATGGTGTGGGTCAGTTCACTCATCCGAAACATATAATGAGCTCGTCTTACTTGAACTTTAGTGGGTAAGAATGAAAGTTATGCTGTTACTTTGGCTGTTTAGTTTGAATATGTTACCAAAATGCAGCTCCTCCTGCCAGCTGAACTTTGAAACAGACAGACCGTTTCACTTGCATCATTATGTGATTTGCCAGCAATCCCTCTGCAGTTTCTCTTCATTTAAGCCTCGAGTCACTGGCTGTCCTGCTTTATCCTTAAGCACTCATCTGCTGAGTGGGCCATTTCTTGCTGTTGCATTTTCTGTGCACTTAACAAGTGCCACCTCAACACTGGGGTCTTGCCAGTTTGTTTTGTGTCTTGTTTTTGAATGATTTTGTACCTTCTAAAGACGTTTTGAGCCTGCTGGGTTTTTCCTGCATTGGAATGTCTTAGGTGGGCCACCTAAGTATTTTTTCAAGTGCCAATAGGATAAATTATGCAATAAAATAAATAAAAAAATCACCCATTTATTGGTATAGTTTGGTCTTGAATGATATTGCATTTTATGTTTTTAAAGTTTTGACTGCTTATGAGTTTATGTGCAACCTTAGACACACTCTGTTGACAAAGAGTGCCGACGACTACACATGCCACTCAGATGTCCGCTATTGATGTGATTTGGAACAGAAACCACCTGCCTTCATAAATTTTGGCAGTTTTGTGTCTTTAAGGGGCAATTGTCGCTTTATTTACGAGTCATCTGCTGGCTTTTAACGTGCATGTATACGTCATTGTGTGAGGTAACTGGACATAATTCCATGAAAATATCCCAAATATGTGTTAATGGTTTATGCAAATATGCGATTTATTTTAACTGCAGTTGAATAGGAAATGGTTTGGGATTTGCAATTTTGTGCAAATACCCAAGTTATGTGATAATCCGTGATGCAATTAAGTGGATTCTACTCCGTTGTCATTAACCTACACTGTTTTTGCCAGATGTACAGATTGAACTGAGAAATAAAATTCTGGAAAAACTTATGTTGTTACAAGGTGCATGTAACACCAGTGACAAAAATGATGATCAAAGCATTCTTTGAGTGAATGTAAAAAATATTGAAATACTTTGTGTGGATTCATTAAGTCACAAGGTTAATATTGTACCCTAAGTTTTGAGTGGCAAAAAAGAAATGCATTTCAAGACATATTGCAATTTCAAATACCACTATTCCTGTAGAATGACCCCTTAATCCTTCAGTATGAGCTATACTGTGATATGGTGAACCATCTCATTAATCTGGACAAAAGTGATCTGGATTTTATAGTCCTGCCTTGAGAAATCTGGATTGACTTTTTCTTGAATATAATTTGTTATAAGTGAAGGGCACGTTGGTTTGAAGACACCAGTACAAATTCTCATCAGGAGAGAAAAGAAGCTGCTGTTCTAAAGGGTGAAGATGATGAACCAAAGCTTATAGCCTATACCCTAACAGAGTGCATTGACCCACCCACCTAATGGCTTGTTTGAGGCGTGAGTAGGTAAAAATTTTCTCTCTCTTTCAGGAATTGATTTCAAGATCAAAACGGTTGAATTACAAGGAAAGAAGATTAAACTGCAGATATGGTGAGTGAACATCATTTTGAAGTTGAATTAAACACAATTTACAGTCAGCAGGATGGTTCTCATCTTTTTGTGTATCAGCAACCTCCTTGTGGAGATGCCTGCAGTCTTTGTGTTTACTGCCAATGAAATTTACTCTTCCAGCCAATGGCTGTTCAGCTGGTAGACTACAGAGTAAAACCATGTGGTGGATGGCAACACAAACCCCGAAGGAGAGTGCTTGTCTGTCTGCCTTCTCCCAGAGGGAAGATGGTGGTTGTGATGAGACTGGCCAACGAATAAGATTGTACGTTGAAAATTGAGAAGACTTGATGATTGGTTTAAAAATGAAAACTTGGAAGGTCTTCTCAGGTTTAACCATAAATCATTGTGATCTAGCATACTTTGCTAAACAACACCCTTCAACACTTAAACCATAGTTGTAGCTACTGTCGTAAATAAAGATAACAGAAGTGCAATCTGGTGTTTTAGTTTTTTTTTACTGTACTGATTACTGCAGTTGATAATAAGTGGTCACCACTGGTGCGTTTCTCCAACCAAACACTTATTTTGAACGTATAAATAGAGTAGGCTAATATTTGCAGTACAAATAACCCATTAATATTTTTGCAAAGGCAGTGGAATTTCCCGTCAACTTTGAAATTTTCCACTGAATTTTTCCATGGGAGTTTTGTCTTGGCCACTTTGGGGATTTATATTTTTCTTTCTTAATTGTGTACATGCCAGCACACTGTTCTCATTTTGGATCAGATCTACCCCTAAAATCACGAATATAGTGTGATTTAGAATTTTTTTCTTTTGGATGAATGATTAGCAGTGATGGACGAAGTACACAAATCCTGTACTTGAGTGAAAGTACAGATACCCTTGCTAAATATTACTTCACTAAAAGTAGAAGTCTTCAATTTAAATTTCTACTTGAGTCAAAGTACAAAACTACCTGCTTTTAAAAATACTTAGCCTAAATGCAAAAAGTAAAAGTAGTATTATTTAGTATGGTTATGTTTGTCAGGGGTTTCTGACATGACAATTTTAAAATACAGCAGGCAAACTAAATTGTTTACCTCCTAACATACTGTATGTAAGAGTGAAAACTATGGTATAAATACAAATTCACAGTTTAATAAAAATGGAACAAAGGCACCATCGATTCCAATATTTCACTATCAAATATCAAAATACATTGAGGTTTCCTGGCGACTTAGCCACCAGAAAGGATATAGCACAGGCAACAGGTCATAGCTTATTGCGGAAGTGAATGCTATAAAAACGCTATTCCAAATGAAAAATTACTAATGAAAACGATGTCAGCTAGGTATATCAACAAACATATGTCTTATGCATACCCAGAAGTCCTCAATAATAATAGTATTTCCCAAGAAATTACGAAAAATCATTGACAACGTTTCGTCAGGTGCAGCGTCTTTGAACACAGAGTGAATGCGATGATGAGGACTTTCGGTTGACCTATAAAACGCTATTCCAAAAGCAAAATCAGACATGTTATACATGGTTAGAAAGCTTATACTCTCACCTACTGAATAAATGAATTCTCAATAAAGCCAGACTGTACTAAAAAGGGCAACAACGCAGTAAATAACACACGTGCAGAATCTTCTGGTCCGGTCTTACTCCAGAAAACGGCTTGTAACACCACACGTTGCTTTCGGTGTTGTCATCCTTTGTAGTACAATCTGGCTTGATCTACAGTTAATCGATCTAATAGGTGACAGAATAAGCTTTCTAACGACGTACAATATGTCTAATTTTACTTTTGTAATACCGTTTTATATTCCAGTGTATTCTAAAGTTTTGTCTCATTATAGCTGCATTACGAATTCAGTCTGTGGTAGCACTGAAAGCAACGCTTTATCACCCCAACTCGTAGGTAAAAGACACTGCACCTGGTGAAATTTTATCGATGAATTTAGTTGTTTCTTGGAAAATACTATTATTCTTCAGAAATTCTGAGTGTGGCCGAGGCATATGTTTGCTGATAGACCGAGCCGATATACTGTTTTAAGATGTACTTGGACTGTTAAGCTGTCTCTCTGTTCCAAATCGCCTGTCTATACTCGCCTTCCCGCCTAGCTAAACGTCTTTGGTTCAAAGTGTCATGAGCTGATCGAAACGCGCGCTGCGCCCTGATTGGTAGGCATCAGTATGAATGTGATGTCATATTATTATTCTATAGGATCTTTTAGACAATCCATTGCTGCCATCTTGACCAGGACTCCCTGGCAGAAGAGATATTGTATCTCAATGGGACCTTTCTGGTTAAATAAAGGATAATAAATAATAAATAAATAGATTTTCTCCACAGCAAAGTAACGAGTAACAGACAGATATTGCACAAAAGTAGTGGAGTAAAAAGTAGGATATTTTGTTTGAAATGTAGTGGAGTGAAAGTAAAAAGTCTCCCAAAATGGAAACACTTGAGTAAAGTACAGATACTTGAAAAAGGTACTTAAGTACAGTAATGAAGTACATGTACTTCGTTACTGTCCACCACTGGTGATTAAGTGCCCTGTAGCAGCAATAGAGCATCAGTGTACAGTTGATGCTTTTATCACATGTATGCTGGGAAAGCTTCAGCTATCTTGTAACTGCTATTTAACATTGGGATCTTGAGTTCTCTCGTGGACAAGTTAAACTAATAAAGTCTATCGAGTTAAGCTGTTCTATGCCCTTTTTTATGGCATTTTTATGCCTCCGCGACGGCACAGCCGTGGCCGGAGGCATTATGTTTTCGGGTGGTCCGTCTGTCCGTCCATCCCGATTCTCGTAAATGCAGTATCTCGGGAATGCCTTGAAGGAATTTCTTCAAATTTGGCACAAACGTCCACTTGGACTCAAGGATGAACTGATTAGATTTTGGTGGTCAAAGGTCAAGGTCACTGTGACTTCACAAAACACGTTTCTGCCTTGAGGGAATTTCTTCACATTTGGCACACACATCCACTTGGACTCAAGGATGAACAAATTATATTTTGGTGGTCAAAGGTCTGTGACCTCCCAAAACACGTTTTTGGCCATAACTCAAGAATTAATACGCTAATTATGACAAAGTTTCACATAAATGTCTAATAGGATAAAATGATGAAGTGATGACATTTTATATCCAAACGGTCAAACAGAGCACTGGCTACTGGTTGACGGAGGCATACAACCATGAGGCGATATTTCTAGTTTAAAAAATAATATGGGAATATGGGAGCATTTTAGAAGAATGGCTAGTTAGTGTGCAGTTTCATGTTCTTAATTTCTAATCAGTGCAAGTTCGCTAGTGAGCGTACAAGGTGTATTGAAGCTAACATTACTATATTTGTGTACATAGTGAACAGAACAGGAGGGTTAGTATGGACTCCACCGCAAAAGAAAAGGAAATGTCTGTGGAACAAAAGACGTTGGGAACCGTTGGGCTGATGGATTGCACGTGGCACTCTAATTACAGCATTGGGCAGATGCACTGCCCACGTATTTATGCTCAATTCTGCTAAGACACGAGAACGACAGACATGTGAATGACAGTTTTAAATGTTTTTTTTTTTCAATTTTATAAGATTTTCAGATTTATAATATACAAACAATTAATTAAAAACAAAATATTAATAAATACAGGTGAGGTGGGGCCCGTGGAGCGCTATCCACATGCTCAATGTGAGCCGCGACGTCAGCGGTTCGAATCCGACCACCGACCTTTGTCGCACGTCTCTCCCTCTCACTCCTCCTAATTCTTCCTGTCTCTCTACACTGTTCTATCAAATAAAGCTGAAAAAGCTTTAAAAAAAACAGATGAGGGGTAAGGGGGTAAATCTAATGGTAAATGGGGGTAAGTCGAATGGTAAATGGCAAATGTCCGTTTCTGTTGCTGAAGACCCATGGCTATTACTTGTTCCGACTCGTACCCGAGAGAGGAGTGCTGTGGATTCGAACCCGTTCAGGTCTTGGGTCTTACCTTGGGTTTTCCGGTCCGCGTGGACCCGTGAAGACCTTCAGTTCTTTTTTCAGAATAAATATTTTGGTTTAAATTTAATTTCCTGACTCATGTTTAGGAAAATTAGGGATTGGTTCATAGAGCCCAGCAGTGAAATGTGATGAAAATACCTTAAATGTTTTACAGGTTTTGTGGTCTACTTCAAATCACAAAAGCGACAATCTGTTAACTTTGTATATGGTACAATTCAGGATATGCTGATATATATTCCATATACTTTAGGACTAATCAGTGATAATGGATGTGTAAGCAAAGAGTAGAGACAGAAATGTCTGTATTTTCAGATTCTTCAGGAAAAAATGATTAATCCACCATTTTAATGATAAATATTGATAAACAGGCTGTCAAGAAGATCGGCAAGCTGTTTTTTTTAACGTAATAGTGGTCTTTGCTTTACATTTGCATTATTTTAGAACGCATTAAGGACTAAATAGCATTGCTCATGTCTTGCCCCTGTATGTGTGTGTGTGTGAAAGTGTGCGTGCGTTTTCAGTATATGCACACACACACACACATCTATAGTTTTGTTTTTTGGTGGAAAAACTTAACTATAATCACTATAACAGGAAATTTAGTTTGTTTTTGTTCTTCAACTTCAGTCTAAAAGCTTCTCAGGGTCCCTTTTGTTTGTTTTTTATTTAAACTTTATTTCACCAGGCAGGTCAATTAGGGACATATTGTTATTTACAGTGATGGTCTGGAAAATTGACTCCCTTGACTCCAGTGAGAAAATAGCTTTCTATCAGCAGATAAATGTAAAATAAATGAATGACTCTTTCCCCAGGGACACAGCAGGCCAAGAGCGGTTTCACACCATCACAACCTCCTACTACAGAGGCGCCATGGGAATCATGCTGGTGTACGACATCACAAACGCAAAGAGCTTCGAGAACATCAGCAAGTGGCTGCGGAACATAGATGAGGTGAGCACCGAACGGTCTCTTGCACCAAGAAGGCACTATTCCTCATTCTGTTTTTGTCCCTCTTGTTTTGAATGTTTCTCTGTTGGTTTACATTCCCAGTAACAACCAACCGGCTGTCCACGGCAGGCTTAAAAATTAGTCTTGTCGGCTCATTCTGTCAAGACTGTGTTCTGGTGTGTGGATGGGTCCCATAGTGTGGTATCAAATTCTGACCATCCCAGTACTGTCTGTGGATGGCTGCCATGCAGGTGAGCATAGTTAGCCATAGCTTCACCAGGGAACGGTGAGATTTTAGTTCATGAGACTTCCTCCTCCTGCGCTAGCAACCTTCTCTGTTCGGTTGGGACCCACAATGTCTGCGTAAACCCAGACTTCTCTGGCCTGATGTCTGCACAGACTTAAATGCTGGACTGCAGTGACTTCACATTTTTCTCAGGGAGGGAAATATGTTCTTGTTTGCTCTTTACTGGATTTGGCTTGTTGAACCTGAACTGAAACCACTTAGGCATTACAGATTAGTAGAAATTATTGGTAAAATAAAATAAAAAACTATGAATTAGTCATGTTACATTGGCTCTCTTGGCTATGAAACTATGAAATTTAGCAGATAAATTAAACTTTATCTGGTATACACATCTCCTACAAATTCTGTAGGGTTTCTATCGGGGTTGGGTATCAAAAAACGGTGGCAACAGACACTGACCGAAATATGTCGATCCTAGCGAGTATCAAAAAATGTTTGGGGAAACGGTGCCAGATTTCAGTACTATATGGTACTTTCCAACACAAATGCTATTTTTACAGCTAGCCAATACTGCTGCCATTGTTGTATCCAGGCAACAGGCCTGACAAATCAACATGAATCTCCTTGGGTAAGAAATGTGATGCTGTGCCTTGAAGTTAAAGTACCCCTCCGGATGTATTGTAAAACCTTAAGAATATTCTATGTTGAATACTGATTAGTTTAATATGGTTTTTCCACCAGAAATGTTCAATAAACTACTGAAAATGGCTTGGTAGCATCTCTACACCTTTACCTTCATTGGGAATGCCAGAATCTATGAATATGCAAATGAACTCCTACTTTCTGCTGTGGTCTCAGGATATGTAGGCGGCACGACATCCAAATTCATAATATATCGCCTTCTGCATGAGCTTCTGGAAGTATTCATCTGTGTGAAATGGTTCGTTCGTCTACTCAAATCAACTGTGTTTCGGGGTTATTATCCACGTGTCGATCCTAAAACAACACACCAACTGTTACAACAGTGTCACTAGCTAGTCATCTTTCTGTGCACTAAGGTTTCAGTTTACCACGTCATTCTCCAGTAATTTGCAAGTGAGAGCTCTGGTGAAAGCGCCTGTACAAAAATCTATATGCTGAAAGTCATGCTTTCAATAGGAGTTCAAATACACATTTTTATGCCTCCGTGACGGCACAGCCATGGCCGGAGGCATTATGTTTTCGGGCTGTCCGTCCGTCCGTCCCGATTCTCTTAAACACGATATCTCAGGAACGCCTTGAGGGAATTTCTTCAAATTTGGCAGAAATGTCCACTTGGACTCAAGGATGAACTGATTAGATTTTGGTGGTCAAAGGTCAAGGTCACTCTGACCTCACGTCCGTCCCATTCTCTCGTGATTCTCTCGTGTGTATCTCTGGAACACCTTGAGGGAATTTTTTTAGATTTGGCCCAAACGTCCACTTGAACTCAAGGATGAACTGATTAGATTTTGGTGGTCAAAGGTCAAGGTCACTGTGCCCTCACAAAACATGTTCTTGCCTTGGTTGGCGGAGGCATACAACCGCGAGGCGGTATTTCTAGTTAAACCATAAAAAAACACATTTATTGGTTGAGGGGGTCTTTAGAATTCTAAATATGCAGCTCTCCAATTTCTATTTTCATGTTTTTATTCATTTATTTATTTATTTGCGGGATGAGAACTGGATAAAATGTCTATAGATAACAGTGGGTGGACACAGGAACAGAACCTCTGCGGGAGCATGTGGGAAAGGTCAGAAATGTTGCGAATGCTGGTGGGAATGGGATTCAAAAAACAGTTCCGTAGCTATGGTCCAGTGTTCCTTTTCTGATTTATTTTTGTATTTTGTTCAGTACTTATGGGTCAATGCACATGCTTAACTTGGGCCTGACGCACCGTTTCTCTTTTAGCATGCTAACGAAGATGTGGAGAGAATGCTGCTAGGCAACAAGTGCGACATCGAAGACAAGCGGGTCGTACCAAAGACAAAGGGAGAACAGGTGAGGTGGTCTGGTCTAATTTCCCCTGCACTTTTCCCCTTCCCAATGAGTTGTGTTGTCCTAGGCCAGTGGTTCACAACCTCGGTCCTGGAGAGCCCATGTGTATCCTGGTGTTTTTCCAACCACTGTTGCAATCCCAGAATTTAAAGAAGCTGTTAATTTTTCTTAATTTGGTGCTTTTCTTGTTTAGAGGAATTATTTACCCTCTTAATCCACATCATGTCATAAACGGCTATTCATGCCATGTAGAATAAATGTCCCATGTTCACATTGTGCTTATTGGGCTAAACTGAAAACAAATTATTTAAATGATAAAATTTAGGACTGAGATGAATCAGTAGGCTGGACACATGGTATGTTAGAATTCAAAGAACAAGTGATGACCCAAACCTGCATAATTTTGTGTAAGGAAACGATTATTAAAGAACTTAAATACGTGTGTTCAGCAACCTAATTAGGAGCCAATTGATTCTCCTCAGCTTTTGATTTGATCTGTTAAAACAATTTTGTTGCCTCTTTGTGCAATTATTTGCGAATATAGCCGGAAGTGAACATTTTAATTCTTCACGGCATGCATAGCTATCTCCTGCATGATGTGACTTAAGAGGGCAAATACTCACTCTAAATATGTAAAGCACCCAATTAAGACTGATTAACAGCTTGTCAAAATTTTGGGATTGCTACTGCGTTTGGAACAAAAATCAGCATGCACAGGGGGTCGCCATATGTTGAGAATGAGCTATGTAGCCTATGTGAGCTTAGATTCTTTTTTTGTACTTTTGGTTAATTTTTGGGTATTTAGAATGCCACTTCCTAGTAATTCCCACATCCTGGTCAGTTGTTCTTGGTTGCAAGCTAACATTATACTGGTCAGCAACTAGACTACGATCAAAGTTTCCCATAGTTTCACTAAACCTCAGTCATTAAAGAAACCTGCAAAGTAGCGTTTGTCAGGGGATCCAGATTTCCCCCAAAGCATTCCTGGAGTCATAGCTTGTTGCTGTTAGCCGCTTCTGCTGATTGGAAGAACATTACCAATGTCCGTTCATTTCTTCCAGATTGCAAAAGAACACGGCATCAGGTTTTTTGAAACGAGCGCGAAAGCGAACATCAACATCGAAAAGGCCTTCCTCACGCTAGCAGAAGACATACTTAGAAAGGTGAGCATTCATAATGGTATTGGGCATGTCCTTTGTTCCAGGCACTCTGAGATTAACCAGTCAGTGATGTAGGCAACGGTAACCGTGCGTGCCAAGTTTTTGTAGAAACGGAGGGGCTCGTTGAGGAAGGTATTCAGAAACGTGGTATAAGTGATGAGAATGAGGATGCGAGCTACATATTTCAAAGCACATTTCTTTAATTATTTTCTACTTAAGATTCTATAGTCTGTAGTAGAATATTAAATTAAAGTAACAGCCCCTAGATCTAATGCATCCTTGTCTTTATGTTGTCTCCGTAAGTGCAGCAACTCCTTAGGGAGTTGTCAGACTCGTACTTGCTCTCATTAATATTTTGATGGTAATTAGTAAGATATGTTAATGGGAGCAGTAGCTTTGGCCTTGGACAGGTTTGGCAGTGTTCATCTAGTAAGTGTCATGTAGTAAGATCATTACATCATTGTGCTTTTAGTTTTTTTAGTTTAGTTTCTTGAATATAGCCCTCCATTAATTTATTTAAATAAGTTTTCCAGTAAGAGGTGGGTCTACTGTTGATTAAAAAATAGACGTATGTGTCATGAGAATTTTTAAAAGGATTGTGTGTGTTTATATTTTCATGCTTTTATTCCTCATTGTGATTTTGTGGCAGTCGCCGGTGAAAGAGCCCAACAGTGAAAATGTAGATATCAGCAGTGGGAGCGGCATCACCGGGTGGAAGAGCAAGTGTTGCTGAACAACTCATCCCCCACTCTTCCTCTCTACACGCCCCTTTCCTCCTCCCTCTCTTTTCCATCCAAGTTTGGGAGTAAGCCTTGTCATCTGTTTTCCCTCATCCCTCACGCGCCATCTCTATCCTCTAACCACCGCTCTTCTGTTCTTCCACTCGCATCCGCTAGACGACAATGCGTTTTTTTTGGTTTTTTTATTTCAAAATATGTGTATACCTGTAGGCATAAAGAAATCATGTTATATTTTTTGTCATTTATTTTACAACAGAACTTTCACAGCACAGGGTTTCAACCGACCACCACTTTTTCACCGTTTTAATTTGTTAAAGTTGTTCAGTAAAAAAAAAAAAAAAGGGCCCAGGGTGAGTTCAGCGACCAAATCGCTGCCGTTTTTTGCACCGGTGCCCATGGGAGATGTAGTCCATTGCAGGCAGCTTTACAGCAAGCCCTGGACTGCACCTGTCAGCCCCTTTGTAGTCCTCTAAGCAGTGTTTCGCTTACTGGACTCACCCCAGATACACCTCAAGACTTGTACTATTGTGGGAAAAATAATTGCAAGAATAAAATCATGCAAATTTAGGATTTTGTATAGTGCAGTTGTAGAATGTCTGTTCTGTACAACTACTTTGTCATTTGCAGTTTGTATACAAACGTTACAAAATGAGTGTTGTATAGGTTTAGTGTTAAGTTTTCAGTGTCGGATTACATTTGTCCTGTGCCTTATGTGGATTAAGAGGAACATAACTTAGGGACAGGGGTGCCACTAAGGCCTGAGGTCCTTAACTCTGGTACTGGAAAGCTATGTCGGCTGCGTCTTTTCATGTAAAATCAAACAATGGTTGAGACTTACGAAAGCAAGAAAGATGACAACTCTGTAGTTATCAGCTACGTTCTGAGTACCTGTGAAAACCAGCACGCTCTGTGCATCTCCAGAGCTACAGTTAGGGGCCCCTTTCTTAGGTGTGGTGCATTGACCGATATTAACTTGACAGATTAATATAAAGTTCTTATACACTTAAAATGTATGAATAATCTAAAAAGGTTGGGCAGAAAAGTTTTAATTTCTCAAATTAGAGGAGGATGTTTTTTCACTGTGTTTTATTTTACAGTTACTGGGTATTTTTTTCCTTTAGTTATTTTCCTGCATGCTAATTTCTTTGGATTGGAAAACTTAATTTTGCCAAGTTGGTCCTCAAAAGAAATGGCACTAAACTTGCACAGTACTGGGAAGGGGGGGAATAGATAACTAGCTCTTTGGAAATTCAAACAATTTGCAGATCCATTAAAATAAGCTTGTTTAATATGTGGTGTTACTCCTTTATTTATCCATTTCTTTTTGTGTTCAGTTTAAATTTATCCAGTATTCGAAATGAACAGATGTGTTGTGTCTAAGATATAAGGCTCAGCATGCACTCATGATCAATTTTACCAAGCCACTCAGGGGGTCACTCCTAGTGAATGTACCAATGTAATTACTTTAGTTGGTTCAAGTATATGTGATGGCTTGTTTCAGAAGTAGTTTTCATTCTTCACAGCATCACTTGCATTACACATTCCCAAGGTGAATGGTGGATGATGGGTATGTTTTTACTTGGGAAATGCAGTTTCACGGCAGAAATGGAACTGATCACATGTAGGGCTGTGGCTACTGCATTGAAATGGCAGAAGTTAAGCCCATTTAGGGTTGCGTTTGGGTCGGTTGAGAACTGCTCTATGTATAATGTACTCTTTGTGACTGACACGCATTCTCGAGATGGGGCTGGAAAGATGGAACCTCAATGTTTGTATTTTCAAATGTGTCCAGTAGATGGTGTCAGTGTTACAGCTGATGTATTAAATCCTAGCCAAATATTATTTTTCTTGTCCACTGTCAGCCAGTTGTGAGGAGATTACTGTTCAAGCATCTGCAGACCTACTGGTAAAATTGTGCCTTGCTAGGATTTCTCCAGCACACAATGCAAATAACATGAGTTGACAGTTTTGATAATATAAATATCAGTGTTTTTGGCTTGGATTTGAACTGAGTATTGAACTGATTTTGCATATGCAGATGAAAACAATTGAGAGGTGGAATAGGCTGTAAAATGACTTTTCACTCCGTTGTACAGAAGCATCTGAACGGCTTCCAAATGCGTTGAAAGTGAACCATTGCCATGTTGTGCCTTCAGTGGGCTGGTGATAAATGAAATGCACTCTTCCTCTACTGAAAGGCCATTCGCATTGTCATATGGTATAATCTGACACCGCTACTGGGAAGTCCAGTGTTACATCTCGTAGCGAACTGCCTCCTGTCCGATCAGTATGTGAGCCAGCTACAGAAGTGCTGTAATATGTAATGGTATTATGATAATTAATGGAGTAGTTTGAGTTAGTTTGAGTTAGGTGCATACAGTTGAGGCCAAAAGTTTGCATACACCTAAGCTAAAGATATTCAAACTCTGTTTTTCGAGACTCCGCACATTTCATGTTACCATACATTTCTTTTGGCAAATCAGTTAGGGCATCTACTTTGTTCACATCAGAGGCAATTTTAAAACCATCGATTAGAGACAGATTTATTTCAACTTTAATTCACTATATCAGAATTCCAGTCGGTCAAATGTTTACATACACAAAGTTGATTGTCTTTTTAAACAGTCTGGAAGATTTTAGAAATTGATGTAATGACTTTTTAGAAGCTTCTGATTGGCCAGTTGTCATAATTAGGAGTTAATTGGCATCCGCGGCTGTATTTAAGGGCCTGTCTTTAGAGCCACTGCCTTTTTGCCCTTGATACCATGGGAAAATCCAAGCAACTCAGCCATGACCTCCGAAAAAAGAATAGTGGACCTCCACAAATTTGGTTCCTCCTTAGGAGCAATTTCCAAACAACTGAATGTACCACTAGCATCTGAAGTTTGCAGGTGATCACCAGGACGAAGACCTAGCCTTTTGGAGGATTGTTCTCTGGTCAGATTTTGATATAGTACATAAAAGCTGACATAAATCTCTCTTAGCTGTTATTTTGAAATTACTGTTCCTCATACAGAAATAAAGTAGATACCCTAATTTACTTAACACAGGAAATGTATGGTAACATGAAATGTGTGGAGTTGTGAAAAATTGAGTTTGAATGTCTTTAGCCTAGGAGTATTCAACCTTTGGCTTCAACTTTATGTAGGTGACAGGAAAAGCATGATCTCACCTGTAGGAGTAATCGTTCCCTTAGCGCATGGAAAATGTTCACAACGTCCTCAGTGCTACAACTGTGGTGACAATGAAATAATACATTTCACTCCACTGTGCTGGGGAAGGTAGGTTAGCTGAGGTGCCTTTGTTAAGCCTTTGTGTGACCGCTGCCTTTCTCTTGGGCTTACCTGCCCAATATAAGGCAGGTGCAGTTTAAAGTTCTGTTATGCAGATCCAAAGAATTTCGGTCAATTTTGGCCAGCGATTACCGCTCTGGTAGGTCCACACCTGGCTGGAAATTTTCAGTTTTCACACTTTGATCTGCTCATGGTGCCCAGCTGGCACAGAATGTTCTCAAAGTGCATTGTGAGGACATTTTGTGTTTGCTGGGAGGAAGGTGTCTCTGCTTTCAAGAAATATAACCTTTGGAATGTCCTCCGTCTTCCTCTGGCTAGCTGCATTGTTCTGTTTTAAATCTAATGGTAATACAAATAGAGCAGAGCTCCAAGGTGTAGTGTGCATCAGAGAGTGAAAAAAATGTGACACTGAATTTGTTTTGGAGTCTGTGCTCTCTAATGTGAGCTGCTTCTGCTAAAGACAACATGGTCACAAAGGAAAGGTGGTATGCAGTCAACTACACAGCCTTCATGGAGAGCCACTTAGACCAAAACAGAGGCCCTGCACCTGCAATGGTCATTGATCCTTGAAGCATGATTGTGCCATAATCCTGGGGTGGGTTTGTGTGTATGCAGGTATTCGTGTCAGACAATTAACCCCTAGTTCAGTTAGCAGTTGAATTTGGAAATAAATCATTACTGGTTCACTTGGAGATAAATGTTTTATATAGGGGCAAAAAGTCTTCAGATGTCATTTGTTAGCTTTAAAATGAATCACATTAAATATCAGCCTGTGCAAATGGGCTAATTAAATAATGAAGAGTAGGGGTTGGTATGAATATGGCCCTAAATTATTATAAATTAGTGCAGCTGCAGAATTTATATTCATTGGCCTCACACATTTCTTCCAAGGAAATAATTTTCCTTTTTCATACATTTCGTTGCTTTGTTGAAATCCTCAACCACTGTCTATTTAAATTCAGTTAAATTAAAGTACTGCACAATTGAAGCTGCATAGGAGAAGATGAAGAATAATATTTTAATCTGTACAGGTCGAGAATGAAATTAAGTGCAGCTATACATTTCTGTCAACAAAAATTCTGTCATTTCCCTTTGGTTTTACATGCAATCTATATACAATGATATGTCTTGGACATGCCTGAACAAATGGAGAATATTGTATAAAACGACACTCACCACAATTGTACATTCACTGAAACAAGACGTTTCAAAACTAATTTTGTATAAAAGGCATTCAGGCAAGGAAAATGAAGCACACAAAGAATAGCGCTTATAAAATAAAACACCAACCAATGCCTACCTACAACATTGTTTGAACTTAGCAATAGCCTGACCTTTTTGTGTGTAATTTTTCCTTGGTGTACATGTGCATTGTCTTCAAATGATCCCATAATTATGAATTTCCTGGCTATTCCCACATTAACAACGATCAGACCATCCCTTTGTCAACAATATCATATTATTCTATATATGGAGATCCAATATATTTACGCTCTTGATTTGTCTTTTCTGTGACAAGGGAGGGCTGTACTGATTTTCATGATTCAGTTACACACACCAGTGTTATAACATAACTGATTTATTAAATGAACTATTAATGAAAAATATACAGTTTTGTCATTTGAATTGGTAAATGTACTCATGACATTGCAAAATAACATTTCTTTGATGCTTTGGTCTCCATTAGATATGTCTGGATATTGAATGTATTATAAAGCATAGTTGATAATATATTTGGTGTGCATTTATATATATATATATATATATATATACACACACATCATTTATTTAATTTTAGTACAGTGTATCTTGTATATTTTCTTTACATGGGTCGTTGCTACAACATCTTCAGTCAGTTCAGGAGGACCTTACACAATTATGCATGTTCTGAAACCTGTAGCAGCTGTTGCAGCCAGGAAACGGAAACCCTGCTGACTGAACTCAACCCTTCCTGGGTGACGCTGTGGCCAAGTATTCATCTCCTTTTGTGACTCCCAGCTACTGTCAGCACTGGAACTGTAAGAATTTGATTCAGACTGCACAGGTGATCCGATGGGTGGCTCTACTTGAAAGTCATCCCCCCCACCGCCACCTCTGCCACATTACACTTATTTTTTCCTTGACTATTTCTAGTTGTAATGGCAAGATTGTGTACCAACAAATTAAAGAAACACTGAAGTATTTTAATGGGTTTGTAGAGATTGTGAAATTATAGCTCTTCTTCATATAGTAAAAGAGGACCCGTGTTCATTGTTGGAGCCATCAGTGGACTTTCGAGCCGAGATGTAAAATTCTGAGGTGACTGATGACGACCGCCTGCCGTAAATGTACTTCTTCCCCAGGCACCACAGATCTACCAGAATCTTCCGGAAGTGGTTTCGGAAATTCACCCCAATGAAGGCGTACAGCACTGGGTTGAGACAGCAGTGGAGGTACGCCAGGGTCTCTGTGACCCTCAGCGCCAGCTCGGCGGCCTTCTCCATCCCGCACCTCTTCTTCTTGAAGAGGCCCACGGTGCGACACAGGAGGGTGACGTTGTACGGCAGATGGCAGACGATGAAGACCCCAACCACGGCGATGACCACACGCACAGCCTTGTGCCTGTGGAAGTTCTGGGCCTGCAGCAGGGTGGCGACGATGCTGGAGTAGCAGAGGACCATGACCAGCAGGGGGAGGAAGAACCCCACTGCCACCTGCGTGCTGGGCACCAGCACCTTCACCAGCCTTGCGGTCTCGTTCTGGTCGAACCTAAAGTAGCACACCGCCGTATTCGCATCGCCCCTGCCGCTGTAGGCCTCATACCTGTCGTTGTATAAGAAGGTGGGGACGGAGAGGGCGACCGCCAGCACCCAGACGGCTGCGCTGATGAGACGGCTGCAGAACAGCGCCTGCGAGCGGAACCTGAAGGACCGCCTAGCCTGAACGATGGCGATGTAGCGGTCGCTGCTGATGCAGGCCAGCAGGAGCATGCAGCTGTACAGGTTTATGCTGTACACGCCCCGCAGCAGTTTGCATACCCAGGCTCCCATGCTCCAGCTGTTTCTCTCGTTGTATATTATGAGCGGGAGGGCCACGACGAGCAGCAGGTCAGCCAGAGCCACGTTCAGGAGGTACACGTCCGTCATGGACTTGGCTTTCTTGTAGAAGGCGAAGGTGATGATCACCAGGATGTTTCCCAGAAAGCCCAAGATGCAGATGATGGAATGCACATAGGCCTGCACCATCAGTTCTGTCTCATGGTTGCCATTCAGATCACACGGCATTTCATCGTAGTCATATGATTCCTCACCGTCGCCATAATAGTCAATGTTGTAGTCACTGCCATTCATTTTTCCAGTGTTCTGTGAAAAAAAATAATGCAATTATTAAGACAATTATTTGGAATTAAAGATGCTCAATTAACCACGTGTCCATACTCTGTTAAATATTATATAAATTATTCCCAGGCCCTTATCACATTCATATGCTCATATATTTTTAAGACAAATTATTGTAAAGGCATACTTAATACCCATAGTGATAATGAACCATAAAAAAACTATGTCATTACTGTAACATGCTGCCTAGATAACACCATTTCTGAATAAAGGAACAGCACATAAAAACTGAGATTTGGATAGAACATCATTGAAGATTCAAACCATTTTTGGCTTAGTTAGGCTGGCTCACAGAAACCTAGATTCCATCAACATTTAAAATACAAGTATTCAAATTAGAATGATGAGCTAATTTTGCTGACCACAGAAGTTGGCAATGCAAGTCTTGATTGTGGTATATCTGATCCATGGTTAAGACGTGTCATGTGTGCATGCTGTCTAGTAGATTTAACTTACCTACCGATGATTACAGGTGTCTGGTGGTCCCTTGATGAACACTGAGAGAGTTTTGGATTTACTAAAACACAAGAAAGTACACACACAGTTACCTACACAAACATGACAATTAAATTCAGGAGCATCTGACCTCTTTATTTAAACACTTCCTATTTGCACAGCAAAAAATGTGTATTTATCCCAAGCACTCTTTAGGATAATTGTTGGTCACTGTGTTTGTACTGGTATTTTTTCATTTTTGCTTTATGTATACTTACTTTAATTTTTTAAATTCACCCAATGTTATTCTTACACTTCATTCAGTGGCTTGTGTTGCTGCTGTGGCTTCTACTTAATTTAAATGGGCATAAATAAATATATGTAGCTTCTTTACATTTTAGCCCTTTCTTCTCTGCTGCTGACTACTAGTTATAGTGATTCCTGTGTATGAAAGACGTAAGCTGACAAAGCAGATGTGTATGAGAAAACAGAAATGAGCTCTTGAAGTTGTAGAGCAAGCCTGTTTACTTGTGGCGAAGAGTCAATATTCAAAAGGCGCTAATAAAGGTGTCATCACCTGCACTGAGATAAATATTTTTTTCTTTTGAAAAGTTTGACTCATATTGTCCTTGTTGTACTGCCTCAATTTTAAAATAACTGACTGGCTTGAATTCATGAACTCAGTAACAATAAAATTGTCTACCACGCCGTCTCCAACTCTTCCTCTCCTCTCTCTCAGGTGAATGCAATTCCATTCTTCACTGGGGTTAAACATCAGCAGTCATATTGCCAAAGCATTTGGTAATATGTTATAAAGTGGTTTGAAACTTATACTTAAAATACTCCTTTGAGACCAACAAAACCAGAATGTGACACGCTGACCACGTTCTATATCACAGTTAATAAAGACAGTGGTGGCCCAGAAATGTTTAAATGGGCCTCAAAATCACTAAATCTACCAGTAATTGCTGTATTAGATCAACCAGTCAATTCCCAATATCCCCAGTGCAGTAATTATTCAACTTTACCATTAACAGAGCCCTTACAAAAGAAACTTGGTGATTTATTTAGTAAAGCTGTAATCACCTTGCCAGGCAACAACCCCAGTGGCTAAATTAAGCTCTCCGGGCCCAATGCTGTCTCTCATCATGGGGCACTCTTTAACTGTGAGTCATCATTCACACTGCATCGCTGCTGGGAAACCGGTTTCATAACACCCCATTTAAATTGGCTGTTTGCACCAGAAACCATTTGTGTGATGAAGATGGCCTATGAACGGCAGTCTGTGGCTTGCCTTACTTTCCAAAATGCAGGTTACACATCGATGAAGCTTGAAAAGCAGGAAGAACACCCCCAAACCACATCAGTCATTTCCTTGTGGTGCAGATCACTTCACATACAGATCATCTCTGATCTTTTCATCCTCATATAACCCCTTATATGTTTGAAACATGTTTGTTTATTGTATTAAAAGGTTTACTTTTCTGAATATTTTCAATTGGTGCAATAGGTGTGTAACACAGTTTGAGTTGCCAATTCAAACCTGAGATACACAAATTCAGCTTGAGCCCATGATTGCGCACCTCGGCAGTTCTTGGCAAGCCCTTTAAACTTGAGTCCATAGCTAAGTGCTTAACTAAGGGCTGCACGTGTTCTTTCAATCAATTACAGTACTAATGAATTACCGAAAGAAATACTATATACACTAAAATTCTTGCTAAAGTGAGGCTTGCATTTTTAGCCTCCACCATTTCTTCCGCTTGTACATTCGAACCAGTATCAGTTGTTGCTGCTGCTCCTACAAAAAAGTTCATTTTGCTAGAGCGTTATCGTGTCTCATGCATACATCAGAGGGTATTCAGTGTAGCTTCCAGGGAAGTTATCCTCTTCCAGAAGCTCTTATAGAATTGAGACGGCTGCTTGCAAGCCATCAGTATGTACTGTAACTATGCAGAGGGTACCTCTCGTCCGGTACTTGCCGAAGTCGCTATTTATTGCTGGCTACCATCCTTTGTATGTTCAATAGAGCAATTCCAGCCAAAATGAATAGGCTTTCAGAATTAGCTGGTTTTAGGCAGCCTGTGATAAGCTGACAGATTGCATTCAGAGCGGAGTCTATCTTCTTGGCATCCGTAGATCTCTCCCATGCAGGACAGGCATATTTGATGGTGGAATATGCCATAATGCTATGGCGCTGGAACGCAACGTCTTTGGGCTTGCACCCCATCTTGTGGTGGTGACCTGGCTTAGGATGTTATTTTATGTGGTCAATATGACTCTCGAAGGTTAGACATTGATTGAGAGAACTGCCACGATATACTTCGTGCTCACACTGAGTCAATGCAGTCCCATACCAGGTTACTTTTATCTGGCTGCACAATTTCTGAGGTAAAATGCATTTACTTGATGGATCTGATTGAAGGTGATTTCTTCATAGTAGGATGTTAATCCCGCTAAGGCCTCATAAAGTGTTTCTTCAAAAGTCACCGCTTTGGGCAGTGAGACAGAGATCGTCGGCATATATGAAGCAAAGGGTGACATCATCTATAGCAGTGGTAACCAACCCTGTTCCTGGAGATCTACTGCCCTGTAGGTTTTCACTCCAACCCTAACAAAGCTAATTAGTAGAAGCAAGTGAGCCAAATGAGGGTTGGAGTGAAAACCTACCAGATAGTAGATCTCCAGGAGCAGGGTTTGTTACCACTAATCTATAGGTTGTTTGTGTTTGTGTATATTCCATTGAACTCAAAATATTGCATTAAGTTCAACAGGAAAGTTAATCAGGAGAAACAATGCTTGTAGTATCTACTGCATATCTGGTAGGAGCACGGGGGTTTGAGGCTCATTTGATACCTTGGACCCTTAATGACTTAAAGGCATTTAGCCAACAAATGTGTTCCACACTGTATCAGCATAATTTATAGCTGAATCTAGTCTAGTTAAAGCTTAATTTTTTGACATTTTGGGTTCTTCTATATCTACACTCTTTTGCCCAGGAGTGTAGATATACACATACATATAGTAGTGGTGAGAGCACGCTACCCAGAGAGAGACTATTTTTATGCCTCAGCCATCTGCTGTGCTTGCCACTTAACTCAACAAAGAATCTGAGATTTTGAAGCATGCTCTCCAACAAGTCAATTAAGTGGATCTTTCAGTAATAACAGTGTTAAAACAAGGCATGAGTGTCGGGTCATCTTCTGCACCACAACACAAGGCAGATCTTACTGCACATTTGTATGCTGCACATCTGTGCCCAGATTAAACAGAAACAACAGCAAATAGGCCTGATAGTTATATTACAACTAATAAAAATGCATATAGGAGATGACATAAGTTCAAATGAGTGAAGGTGGCCACACAAGCAAATTAAAATAAAAACATTACATGCTTTAATTTAGCAGATCTATGCTCCTTTGCAGAGAAAAATTGCAGCCGCGTTCAAATGCGTCAACTGAGGGCAACAGTAGCCTACTGCAGGGAAGAATAATTCAACACACTGATAAACAGGTCATGATAGGGATAGTTTTACTACAACGAGCAATGCTTTTTGTTCCTGTTTGTGTCTTCACTTCTCTAATACGGTTATATACAATCACAAAAACAGCCATTCAGATACTTTGGCTGACTTCCAAGCTTTGAACAATAATGTGATTTTAGAATTTTGAAAGGACTTCCCTGGTTTCATCTCAATTGTAATACATGGTTACTGGACAGTGATACTCAATCAAACAATGTGACTATAGCCCATGATTACAGCCCTTGCTTTGAAAACACACTTTACCTGTTAATGACAGGAATGATGTTAATGACTTAAGATCAAACATATGACAGCTGTACATAAATCATAAATTGAATTGGTAATGAGCAACAGTTTCATTGTTCTCTCTGAACAAAAATTATACTTAGCTAATGCACATCTTCATTTAAAATGTGTTAAATTAATATGTTATAATATCTCGATTTTTCTTTTGTTTTAATGTGGAAATTTCATTCACGCTCTCCAGTCATAGCTACACCTGAACATAATGACATGAAATGGCATGGATATGGACCAAATGATGCTAAGACATTCACTGCACTGACCTACATAGTAAAGTAACTGCTCTTTGTTCCATGGTACACGTTTGCTGAATCTCTGTCATGGAATGTTTAATTATTGTAATCTTATATGGTTCACGTTTTGGATCTCAAAGGCAGTTGCAAATGACAACACAGAACACAGGAACAAAGCAGGGGCCTTTTCTATGTGGTTTTCTTTGATCTGATGATGCAAGGAAAAAATGAATGCAACATAACCACACCAGGGCAATGGCAGGAAGCCACCTTTCTGTTGTCTATGATCAGGGTTTTGACAGCAGTATTAGGAAGAAATTATGGCATAAACTTTCTGTGTCAAAAACCATAACTATTGACTAAATATGCTTAAAAGACTTGTGCTTTACTTGTACTAGTATTTAAACATTTGTTAACACTGGCGATTATCACAGCCCTACAAAACAGTGTTTCCATGATCTTTAAAAAATAAATAAATAAATAAAATAAATTTTCTTAAAAAGAGGTTTCTAAATAAACCTGGTTTACCAATAAATGGTTTTTGCTCCTTTATATTTGCTACTTCATATTTATCAATATTGTGTCAGGGCTATCTGATCCTTCCTCTCTGCAGTCTGACCTGGATATTGACTGACATTGGTTCATACACTGTGTAGGTAACAACCACAATAAAAAAACTTTTATTTTGGAATTGTTTGTTGTGCCCACTTCACCACTGACCCCCCACCAGCTGTGCAAGGCACACTGCAGCTGAAGTGCAGGTCCTTTGATGCACTTCCCTCTCAGCCAGTGATCATTTTCCACACTATAGACCACACAATACTACAGCTGACTAGCGCATATTGGAGGACAGTTGTGTTTCTCACTGTAGCTGATAGCCTTTGGGTGCCCACCACATTGTTCCCACTCAGCAAATTGTCTTTAAAAAGATGTTGAAAAGACTCATTTTCCAATCGTTTAATATATGTTTGGTTTTGGGTGAAAGTGCAAGATGAATAGACAACCTTTTTAGGTTGTTGTCTCAGCTTGCAAATCACTTAATTTTGACACAATTTCAATGTCAAATAATAATTCTAATTATAATATTTTGCGGCTCACTACACTACTCTAATTTAATTAGAAATGATTATTTAAAATCAATAGAATTTTTGGAAAAGAATGTATATATAAAAAGTATATAAACCTGTGTCTCGCCCAATGCATGCTGGGATAGGCTTCAGCACTCCCCGCGACCCTGCCCAGGATAAATGGGTATAGATAGTGGACGGATGGATATATCTGTGTGTGTGTGAATGCCTGCGTGTCAGCTGAGCTGAATATCCAAACTTCCCTTTAAACTGATTATCGATTTTAACCTGTTTTCAGTCATCCTCATTGAGAAACTGTTAAAGTCCTGGCTAAAATCCCATATCTGGCTCGTGCAAAACTTGCCACCTAATCATCCCCTGATTTAATTGGCTAAAAAATGTTCTCTCCCTCCAGTGGAGCTGCTCAGTGGCCAACAATAGAGGATTTGCGGTTGTACTGGTCAGATCTAAGGTGTGAATGTGTATAAGTGTGAAGCAGGGTGTTCCTGCAAAAGAGCATCCGTGCTCAGTGAACCTACCCTGGGTAAAAAAAGGTTAAATAAAAAATAAAACAAGTGTGTCAACTATCTGAAAAATCACACATCTTCTTTCTTCATATCATACTAGGGAGATTAAATCATTCATAAATACCAAGTACACTTAAAGAAAAAGACTCAACTATCAAGCTAGATTTCAGGACAACCAGCAATAAAGGCCATCTGACAAAACCTGCTCTTCAAGATTTAAATGACAAAATTTGTGCATTGCAGATGAATATTCTCTGAGTGAGAATGCAGAGAATGAAGAGTATACATCCACAATTTAAAATGATGTTGATTAAAATGTGCACTATTTTGCCTTGAAAATATAAATAATTTTATTACTCACCTAATAGCCTAATTGAGAACTGGCTCGATATCTGATGGTATTGAGTACTTTTGATTTAATCATTACATTGTCAATCAAGGATAATGACTGAGAACAGGTTGAGACTAACAATCAGTTTAAGGAGAGGTTTTCTGCAAAGTTTGATGCTGAAACTTGGATTATGTCATGGGTTGTTGAAAATGCATTGGAATGGGTAAAATATCTGTGGAGCAGTCCAAAAAAACATACAGAGTACAAGGCAGCGATAATGACATTAAATTCAAGTAAATATATACACGCCATTTGATATCAGCACCTGTACTCACAAGTCGTCAGGTAACAACAGTCTTCCGAACAGGCAGTTTGGCAGGTAGCAACAGTGTAAATAAAGATGTTTGGTCCAGAGTTCTAAGCATAAGCTCTTCCAGTCCCACTGAGCCCTAATAAGCAGGAAATGCTGAGGTTTGCTATATGGTGAAAACAGCTCTATTTAGCGCTGAGCAGGTGTGGTGTGGTCTGCTCAGTCTTCTGATACGCACACAGCTAGGCACACTGAGCTTTGACATTCAGGGCTGCTCTATTTTCTCTCTCTCTCTCTCTCTCTCTCTCTCTCTCTGCGGTACAGTGCAACTCCTGCTGTCACATGTTTATCTGATCACATTTTCCATATCTTTTTGATTTTTTGTCTACTTTCCATATGCATTAGATTACCAAGTTACACTACCACCATGTTTGACTTTTGGTATGATGTTGCAACTGTGAAATTCTGTCCTTGCTTTATACGCCAGACATAATGGGACCAATAATAATCCAAGATATTCTACTTCAAGTTTATCTGTCCATACAATATTATTCCAAAATGCTGGAGGATCATTCAGGTGCTTTTTTGCAAATGTGAGATGAGCACTGATGCTTCTCTTGGTTAACACCTTGCTGAACACCTTGCTGCTCTCCCATGAATCCTATTTTTGCACAATTACTTTCTTATTGTGGAGTCATGAACACTGATCTTAGCTGAGGATGGATGTTCTTTTGTGACTTCCTGGGATGAGATCTTGCTGTACCCTAGTAGATATTTTGGCAGGCCGGCCACTCCTGGGAAGATTCATCACTTAGAAATGACTTTGTAACCCTTTCCAGATATATTTCAACTACTTTATCTTCTGAAATGTCCTTTGATTGTGGCACAGTGTGCTTGTATAAACATTTTGGTGACTACTTCACTGTGATGGTAAGGTTCAACATGAGTGAAGTTTGGATTCAACTGGCTGCAATTAAGCCTAACTGTGTTCAATCAGCTGAATAAAACTATCAATTAAAGTTGGTCAATTGGTTGATTGACTTATTAAAGGGGCAATTACTTTTACAATTTTCCCATGGAAATATGGGTGTTTTATAACTGTTTATAACTGAATCCATTCAGTGTGACACATATGCAGTAAAGGAGGAAATTTGGAAGGGGACAAATACTTTTTCACGGCACTGTATATCATTATTAAAAACTATTTTTTAATCCATTAATTTAACATTTTGTCTAACATTACGAATGCTTCACACTATATACTGGCCTTTCATTTCTGAAAAATCTACCATGTACGTACATTTTTTTTTGTTTTTCTGGGTCATCTTGTAAAATGAGACCAATTTGCTCCATCATCAGTTTTCAGAACCTTTTGAATATGCCCTACTTTTTGCATACCTTTCTCTGTCACGCATCTGCTAAGTGTCTCTGTATCTTTGCGAGAGGGGGGGGGGGCGGGTTGGGGAAGGGTTGTCCCTTTTGTCCAATGGAACTGTGCATCTGTACACATTGCTAAGCTGTACATCATGAAGCATTAAGAAGTAGCTCCAATTTAATGCCAAAGATTTAGGAATTCTACAGACCACTAACATTCAACAGGCTTGCTTTACCTTGGAAAGAAGCAAAACTACTGTATATTCACATCATCTTCTTGAAATGATTTACCTGTCTGCAGATTTTCATCTCAAGATAATTTTTAAACACATATGATGTCCATTGATATTACATGCGTGGTACAGTGTCAACTTGTACTAGTTGCCATTCTTGTGTTCACAAAGCTGTTGAAAAGACAGACCGATGAAATGTATTTGTTTTTCTGGGGTATCGAGTCACCACAAGAACACAGTGTTTTTTATTTTCACTCTGCCATTTCCTTATACGCTCATATTGGGTCTCTGAGATTTGCATATACTGGCTGACAAGGTGACATTGCTGTAGAGTGTAACTTCTTTGTGTGAGACACTTGGACCAATGTGCTTGCTATTACCTTTATTATATTAATGACATTTATTCATTTAGTTATTATCCAGAGCACAGTACATCGATGTATAGACATGAAGGCATTCAAAGGTAAACATTATTGTAAAAAGCAACATTGAAATTAATTTGTCGCACATAAATGTAATACAGTAAGTGCATAGAGAAACAACCATTCCCTTTGATGCATACTGGAAATTCATACAAGTGCATGACCAAGGAAAATACTGTCGCAGTTGACTTAATGTTCTTGACAACATCTCTTCATGAGTGTTGATGAACTGTAGCATTGCAAGAGAAACTCCTGCAGTTAGGAAACAGAATAAATGTAGGAGCTGACCATCTGTTTAGTCTATAAAATCTGTGGTATGACCTTTAGCCAAATGCTTTGACTGTCTTTGGGTTATTGGAAGTTCCTTGTGTGTATTTATACTCAGCTCTTATTTACTGAAAGAGAGTTCTCCCATGAAACTGGGCGTTCAGTCTGTTCTACCTTCAACAGAGCTTGTACACACCTGCAGCTAATATTCCAATGTATGAATGCCGCCTTTTCACACTTAGCTCTCATTTAGAAGGATATCACAATATCTTAACTTTAAGTAAATTTAATTTTAATTTCAATACTGATACTGAGTACAAAATAAAGAGAATCCAATAGCAGTTCTTTCTGCAGTCTTCCTACAGTATTTTTGTTGAGAAAGTTATTGTAGGATTAAAGTCACATCCAAACAAACATAAAATCCGCGTTTCCACCCAAAGTACCCGGAACTTGTAATCCCAGGAATTACTTTTCATGGAACTAAAAGGTTCCTTCAGCCCATTATTGTCTGCGTTTCCACCGCAAATTTGAATCACCTGAAATTGAAATATTCTTCCTCGGCCGTTTGGGCATATTTTACCGTTGTCAAGCAAAACTCTCGTTGGTAGTTCGACTTGGACCATTGTTATGCAACAAATAGGATATAACAGGCCAATAGTCAGATTGTAACTGTTTTATATATCCTCTCAAACACATTCATTATGTTTTTATGCGAACATTCACTTTCATGTCTTGACATCCAAGGAGACAGAATGCATTCACATTCCACAAATAACTGGTAACAACAACAGAAAACATGCACACGTCGTAAACAATTTGCTGTTGAATTGATTACTTCGACTCTCATCGTCAATTCCATATAGGCTAATCGCAAAATGACAAGAAAAAATAGAATGAAAACACGGATTTGCGTGAAAATTTTAATTAATATTGCAGTGGTACAGCCACTGCTAACGGAGCAGCGAAATGTGCCCTCCAGATGCGAACCATGCACCATAAATTAGTCCATAGTCTTCCTGGTCTTTTTGTGCAATTGAGGAATTGCAGAGTAAAATTATGGCAGTCTAAAGCCGCGTTTCCACCGCAGGAACTATACCCCGGAACTAGGAACCTTTTGAGGAACTCAGTGCGTTTCCACCGCAGGAACTAGGGTCTAAATTTAGTTCTGGGGGCTTTGTTTTACCCCCCAAAACGTTCCTGCTCGGGGGGTAGTACTTTCCGAAAGTACAGGAACCTTTTGGGTGGAGCTTGCAGCGCTGAACATTTCTGATTGGTTGAGTACTCGTAGCATTTGTGTTGTATTTATTTTCCGCCATTACCCGCCGTGTTTGAAAATATGCAGCGGCAAACCAATTTATTTTCATAATAACTTCAAATCAAACTTGTATGTTATGCGGCGCAGTAGCCTACTTTTGGTTATAGCCTGTCAACGTCTTGGAATTATAACGTGTGCTCTTCTGTTCTTTTCTTGCTTTAGTATTCGTTTTATACAATGCTAAGCATTCGTGCTGGGACAGCATATTACGTAGGCTACCAAAACATTCAAACGGATTAATTCGGTTGCTGAATATTTTCTTCCGGATTTTCTTTGTTAGCCCATTGTAATTGACTCAAAACGTTTGATACAGTTATGTGAGGTATGCGGTAGTTCTGCATAATTAACATTGGTGATACAGTACAAGCAAACTGGAAATCACCTTCCGCACTTTTTATCCGGGTAAAATAACAGGTTAATTCTAGTAATCTTCCCTTTAGCTTTTTCAGACTGCCGTAATTTTACTCAATTTTACTGCCATTTTTCAATTCCACGAAAAGACCAGGAAGACTATGGACTAATTTATGGTGCATGGTTCGCATCTGGACGGCACACTTTGCTGCTCGGCTAGCAGTAACTTCGAAGGAAAGCAAACGGTGGCTGTACCACTACTAATTTACATTTTCACGCAAGTCCGAGTTTTCGTTCTATTCTTGTCATTTTGCGATTAGCCTATATGGAATTGACGAGAAAGTAATAAAACAGCAAATTGTTTACAACGTGTGCATGTTTTCTGCTGTTAATGAATGTGTTTGAGAGGATATATGAAAATCAATAAATACAAAAGTAACCATATATAGTCATTGTTGGTAACCCGTTGTATATAAGTGGAATAAACCCCTCCGGGCTGTCCCGGTTATTAGAAAATAATGTAGGCTACGTCGGTGGTAGTATGGGGTTACAGAAGAAATCATATGACAGATGGACCGACGACAACGTCAGTGGGCTAATTTGCCTAATCTTCGCGGTACTTTAGACCCCGGTGGAAACGCAGACAACCATTGGCTGAAGGAACCTTTTAGTTCCTGGTAAAGTAGTTCCTGGGACTGAAAGTTCCGGGTAATTTTGGTGGAAACGCGGCTTAAAAAAGCAAAAGGGACGATTACTGGAATTAACACCCTGACAAAGAGTGCGGAAGGTGATTTCCTGTTTGCTTTTATTGTATCACCGATGTAAATTACGCAGAACTACCGCATACCTCACGTAACTGTATCAAACGTTTTGAGTCAATTATAACGGGCTAACAAAGAAAATTCGGAAGAAAATATTCAGCAACCGAATTAAACCATTTGAATGTTTTGGTATGTAATATGCTGTCCCAGCACGAATACTTAACATTTTATAAAACGAATACTAAAGCAAGAAAAGAACAGAAGAGCACGTTATAATCCTCAATCTTAATTTCTCATCTGTTCCAAGACGTTGGCTGGCTATAACCAAAAGTAGGCTACTGCGCCGCATAACATACAAGTTTGAATTCAAGTTATTATTATGAAAATAAATCGGTTTGCGGCTGTAGACTTTTAAAAATGGCGGTTGAAATAAAATACTGTCAACCAATCAGTCGACCAGTCAGAAATATTCAGCGCCTTTAGACCCTGGTCCCTGCGGTGGAAACGCACTAAATACCTCAAAAGGTTCCTAGTTTCTGGGGAAAGTTCCTGTGGTGGAAAAGTGGCTAAAGACTCATTCTTAGTGAAACCTTCCCACACAGATGGCAATCTCCCCCATCACAGTGACCTAAAATGTGTTTGTTGTCGAGTATCTGATAAACTCCTACGGTCCTCTTTGAAGGCTTCACGTATGAAACTTGTTTCCACCAAGACCAAATGTGCAGATAAGAAACAAGACCTATAAACATAGAGGGGAGACCATGTGTTACAGTTGGTAACCGCATACTGATACATGGTTTCTTAACCCCAGAACACAGCATATGGTGGGTTTGAGTGTCACGTCCTTCAGGGGTCCCCTTGTGACTCTCTCAACAGCTTTAATGATGAGGTTCATTCTCATAATGAATAATATCACTGAGATAGTGTGTCCTGAGTATGCCGTTTCCAGGGATTGCTGTGCTGGTGCAGAAGATGATTGTAGAAGTGAACCTCAACTTGATACCACCATAATATCTGCAGATCATCTGTTGGGTATGCACCAGGATGTGGTATAGCTTGAGGGCTGTGAAGATCAGGGCAATGCGTAATAGAGCCATACTCATTGGCTAAGCCCAGCTGCACAACTGTCACATTGCCAACAATGATCTTTGCCTCCCTATTAAGATGGCTGATGGTGCTTTGGTGATTGATGAATCCTGGGAATCATGGTATGCCTTTTCGGATAGAGGAGTCGGTGTACCCATTTTCCATCATGTATGCAATCCAACGCCAAGCCAGGGTGGCAAAAAAGATTTCCTCCCTCTATGCTGAATAAGGAAATGGTATGGAACAACTGCTTCATCTTGACAGTCCTTCTTCTTGGTTACAAAAATCTCTTCTACCCTCTGCCAGTTCTCTGGAATTTGGCCTTTCCTTCAGACTGTTCTCATCAGCTTCCATGGTCTACATAGGTGCTCAGGACACATCTTGTAGACCTTGTATAGTAGTTCACCTGAGCCAGAGGCTGCTGATATGGCTCTTGCCTTCTTAACCACTTCAAAAACCTCCTTCATTGTTGGTGGCTGCATTTGTAATTGCCTATTTTGGTGGGCCCACAGGAGAGATCCTTGTGTATGATTCCAGCTCTGTGTTTCTACCTGGGTCTGAATGCATTGCTTTTAGGTTGTCTTCTGTCTTTGCCTTGGTTGCCTGGAGGTCCCCCCCATCCTTCACCTTCCAGTGTTGTTGCAATGACTGGGAACAGGTTAGAGATGAATTTGGCTCTCTGTTTTTCCATCTTTTTCTCACCCTTTCTGTATTCTGGAGTGACTTCAGCCTCACTCTTAGGGTATCCCTAAGTTCTGAAGGTGACAACTACTGGGTATGAAATTCAATGTACAAGTATTTTACAAGTCTCAATATGTCTTTGAATTGTGTACATTAAGCACATGATCGTTTGAGCTTTGTTTGTTTTGACAATGTTACAGTGCACATGAAAATTATTCTGATTTTTTAATAAAGATTGGTAAAAACACTATAAACAATTAACAATGCAAGAATTAAGCCATATCTTAATTGTCAAATATGTCAAACATTCTGCTTTTCTAATTATTCAGCAGAATTAACCAATATGTACACACCACTGTTTCAGTAGTTTGTACTTTATACTGACACAGGGTGTGAATATATTGGTTGATTCTATTGGTTGATTCAAACTCAAAAATATTTAAAAAGGCTGATCTGATGGCTGAAACATCAAGTTTTGCAACTAAGAAACAACATATGATTGTACTGGTGTACTGTGATCGCCAACTACTGGGCATCATTGCACTTCCTTCATCGGCATAAATGCTTTAGTGAATTAGTCATTAATTTGACATTAGTTTCACAGCTGTTGCACCATAAGCAGAATGAGCTGTACCTACCCCTTAGTGTATCTATTTTGTTTTGACATTTACGTGTACGCCACCTATTCCATGTAAACAGTTGTAGCCCTCTGCTGCTGGCAAATGTTGCCAAACAGAATGACGTCATCAAAATTTTGTGGATGAAAGAGAGGATTATGTGATGTGAAACTGCCCGACACAAGTCAAACCCCTCGTACGCTCCACGCATTATTTACAGGGAAAAATAAATCTCACTAATCTCAGAATATGGAAAGTATTCTCAATGACCTGTGGTTGTGTTAACTGAAATAAAATGTTTATCATATTTATTTCTGATTTATGGGTCCAACATACATGATAACAATCTATTGATAAATCCAGTATAACTTGAGAGTCTATAGACTTGCAAATAAGAGTTTTCTTAAGGATATTTGAAAAGAACCCAGGCATGGAGGCTTAAGAAGGTTCTCTGAGCAGGTGTGATAAACTAAGCTTTTTAAAAATTGTATTAAAGACATTTAACAAGCTCATTTTCTCCAAGACCACATTTTTGCTTTCACCATTCATACTGCAGCAGTTCCAACAACAATGTTTTGTATTTCCATTTATAGCTACAGTATTTTCAGTGCAATCTGTTTAAGAATCAGTTATAGTGACTATTTGTAGTTGTCTATGTAGTATTCTGCATGAGAGAAATCTCGGTTCTCAGATCTCTTAGTGGTATTTCCATGCAGTACTATACAATTCAAAACAATGCAGGTCTATAATCGCTTTATAAGTTAACTTCCCCCTCTGCATACAATTTGTTCTGTCCTTGTCTTCCTCATTCATTTACTTATTGTGACACTATAACATCCAACTGCTTCTGATTTAGATAAAAAGGGGCTTCAAAAAAACAACAGCAGGAAGCCATTTGAAACCATTGTTCAACAACACAGTTAGCTAGTTACAACAACATTGTTCAGTTAACAGTTTAATTGTTGCTATTATTATTATTATTATTATTATTAATAACATGCCGAATGAACCCACAACATCATCGAAATGTGGTTGAGGACCTTCTTAAATTTCTCTGAAGTTCCATTCTAATCCAAATGCTCTATCTTCTTTGATCTCAGTGTAGCAGCTGATGCTATTCATCACTCTGTCCAAACTGATAGATTTAAAGTTGGGTCTCTAGAACTGTACTGCTTGTTCTCTTCTTACTTGTCTTACAGAACATTCTCAGTCTCAGTTGGTGATTATGTGTCCTTATCAGCAATAGAAATTATTACAAGTGGTGTTCCTCAAGGATCCATCCAAGGATCCTCAAGGATCCATCCAAGAGGTCATTACAAAAGAATAGCTAAGAGACAGATGTATTTCAGCTTTTATGTACTATATTTATGGATTTTAAGTTGGTCAAACGTTTACATACACTTTGTTAATATTTGGTGCTATTGCCTTTTAATTGCTTAACTTGAATCAAATGCTTGGGTAGCCTTCCACAAGCTTCTCACAATACTCACCGGAATTTTTGACCATTTCTCCTGACAGAACTGGTGTAACTCAGTCAGGTTTGTGGGCCTCTTTCCTCAGACATGCCTTTTCAGTTCAGTCCACAAATTTTCTATGGGATTCAGGTCAGGGCGTTGTGATGGCCACTCCAATACTTTCACTTTGTTGTCTTTAAGCCATTTTGTTACAACTTTGGAGGTATGCTTAGGATCATTGTCCTGCTGGAAGACTTTGTTGCAACCAAGTTTTAATTTTCTAGCTGATATCTTAAGGTGTTGCTTCAGTATTTCTTGATAATCCTCCTTCCGTATGATACCATCTATTTTCTGAAGTGCACCAGTCCCTTTTCCAGCAAAACACCCCCACGACATGATGCTGCCACCCCTATGCTTCACAGTTAGGATGGTGTTCTTCAGATTAAAAGCTCAATTTTTGTTTCATCTGACCAGAGAACACCAAAAGGCTAGATCTTTGTCTTGGTGATGTTCAGCAGAACATCACTGCGGGCTGCAGAGAGGAAGTGGAGGAAATCCCGATCCTCTGATGACCTGACTGCATGTCATACCTTGCTGGTGACTTTCACATCTGCCCTCACATCAGCTAAAGCCTCATTTTTCCAATCTAAGATCAGTACATGTGTCTCTAACCCACACAAACTATTCTCCACCTTCTCTTCCCTCCTCATTCCTCCTCCACCCCCATCTCCCTCTTCCCTTTTCGCAGATGACTTTCTGGCCGCCTTTGAAGGAAAGGTGGCTACAATCTGGAACTCCTTTGCCCCAACCCCCCGGGACAAACCCACAGCTACACTGACCTCCTTTGAGATGCTGGAGGACTCTGATGTACTGCAACTCATAACTTCTCATCGTGCAACCACCTGTCCACTTGACCCCATCCCATCTACAGTCCTCCAATCCATTTCCAGCAAGATCCTTCCCCATCTGTCCTCCATTGTTAATTCCTCTCTTACCTCTTGTCATGTCCCCGCTGATTTTAAGATGGCTCGCGTTACCCCACTCCTCAAGAAACCCACCTCAGACCCCTCTGATGTAATGAATTATCGACCCGTATCGCTTCTACCCTTTCTGTCCAAAACCCTTGAGCGAGCAGTACTTAAACAACTAACCTCTTTTCTCCATCAGAAGAAACACAACCTGCACAACCTGCTAGACCCTCACCAGTCTGGCTTCCGATCTGGGCAGAGACACTCCTGGTTGCGCTTCTGGTTGTGACGGAGGCACTCGCCACTGCAAGAGCCTCACACCTCTCCTCTGTCCTGATCCTTCTTGACCTGTCTGCAGCATTCGACACCTTCAACCACAAAATACTCCTCTCCACCTTGGCTGAGATGGGCATTGCTGGGACTGCCCTGTCTTGGTTCGCTTCCTATCTTGCAGATAGGTCCTACCAGGTCACCTGGATGGGGTCTGCCTCTGCTTCTCATCCCCTTGTTACGGGAGTACCGCAGGGATCTGTACTGGGTCCTCTGCTGTTCTCCATATACACCAAATCTCTTGGTTCAGTTATTAATTCACATGACTTCTCCTATCATTGTTATGCAGATGACACGCAACGCTTCCTTTCTTTCCCGCCCTCAGCCTCACAGGTCGATGATAAGATATCTTCCTGCCTGGCTGACATCTCCACCTGGATGGCTAGCCACCACCTGAAGCTCAACCTCAACAAAACTGAGCTGCTCTTCTTCCCATACAAGACCTCCTTACTACGTGAGCTCTCAATCATGGTTGATGGCACCACAGTGACTGCCTCTCACTCTGCTAAGAGCCTGGGGGTGGTCCTGGATGACCAACTGGACCTCAAGGAGCACATCAAGGCAACATCACCCTGCAGATTCCTTCTGTACAACATCAGAAGGGTTCGACCATACCTGACCACGCACTCTACCCAGCTGCTCGTCCAGGCTACGGTGACCTCCCGCCTTAATTACTGCAACTCTCTCCTTGCAAGCCTGCCAGCTTGTGCCATACAGCCACTACAGATGATTCAAAATGCCGCCCACGTCACTCCTCTGCTGCGATCACTCCACTGGCTACCGGTCGCTGTCAGGATCTGGTTCAAAGCCCTGACCCTCACCTACACTGCAGTCAACAGGACAGCCTCTATCTACTTGCAGGACATGATTCAATCCTATATGCCTGCTCGACCACTCCACTCTGTCATTACATCCATTTCTGGAATCTTCCAGACTGTATAAAGAGATATTCAACTTGGTGTATGTAAACTTTTGACCCACTGGAATTCTGATATAGTGAATCTGAAATAAATCTGTCTCTAATCGATTGTTTTAAAATGACCTCTTATGTGAACAAAATAGATGCCCTAGTTGACTTGCCAAAAGAAATGTATGGTAACATGAAATATGCAGGGTTGTGAAAAACTGAGTTTAAATGTATTTAGCCTAGGTGTTTGTGAACTTTTGGCCTCAACTAATATAGGATAGTAGGATTATCTGACTGGTGGACTCATGGTTATTAGCTAGCTAAAGCTAGCCCATATGAGCTGAGAGAAGTGAATTGTGTATGCTCTCGCCTTAATTTGTTATGTCAGGAGGTAGCCTGACAGCTGTGCCGGATTCACTGGGGGATTGATTATTGGAGTCTGGGTGCACATGCAGATCGGGGCGTAAGCCGATTCGCCGGTCGCGGGAGTTGGGGGTGTGGCGCAGCTGTTTTGTGTTTGTCCTAACAACCTTGCAGGGATAAGGAGGCAGGTGAGAGGGAGAACACGAGAGACGTCGGGGTGGATGTTTGGATCCTCAGATGAGGATTTTTCCTTCCTTCTTTTGTTATTGTTATTTCTGTTTCTCTTTGTTTGTTTGAGCTGTCTCCCATCCTGGTGGTGGGCTGGCGGTCCCGGATGCTGCAATGGTGCCACGAGGAGCGAGCTGCGCCCAGACCAAGTGGAAAACGTGGTGGGATCCGGGGAGGAGCGGACCAGGACCGGAGACACCAGGACCGGAGCCGGCGCCGACTCGCTCTCCAGCTGCAGGGCGCAGCAGGGACTCTGCGTGGTAACCAGTAGAATTTCAAGAACGTGCAGCGGACGGCAGAGTGGTCCGGGGCGCCACCCAGCAGCCCAGAGACTGACGTGGACAGTGGGAGACAGTAGACCTTTGGGGGTTTTATTTTTTTCTTTATTTTTTTTTTGGATGTAGAGTGGCCCAGCATTGAGGCGTGGGCCAACTACATCCTTTCTTTGATTTTGATTGTTTGTGGTGTGTGTGTGTGTGGGAGTGAGAGGTGTGAGTATGTGTGAGACCCCGCCTGTGTTAGTGGCTCCCCCCGTGAGACGGCAGGGTGAGGTCTCCCCCCTCCGGAAGCGGGGCTGAGGCGCAGGGGGGCCAGAGTGGGTACACTTTTTTTTTTTTTTTTTTTTTGCTGAGTGAGCATGTGAGGGGAACCCCAGCTGCTTAAGTGTGTGGCGTGTGAGGGGTGTCGCTCTTACCTGCGTCAGGGCTCTGTGGAAGGGAAGGGGAGGGCCAGAGTGGGGGAGTGCTAGAGGAAGCCGGGGGGAAGAAGGAAGGGCGGGGTTGGTGCGAGATTGTGGCGTGCTCTGTTTTTTGAATTAACTGTTAAATAAGTTTCCCTTTTACCTGCCTTGTCCTGATCTCCTGGTGGTGGGTGGGTTCCTGGAAAAAAAACATTGTTAGGTGGCGGGAGGCAGCGCGGGGCTGCTCCTGACTCCCGACAGTTACTTTGTAAAATGTCGGACCCACAGCAAATTCTTAGGCAATTGTGCTAGCCAGCCAACTGCCAAACATAACTGAATTTAGTTAGCTAATAATGGGAACTATCTAAAGTTACCAAGTGCTGACCAGCCACCTGGTTGCTGTTAGGTTTGCCACCAAGGTGACCTTATCACTCCAGCACTAACCCAGGTGAAAATGCACCACTGCACCATTTTTTCCCCCTTCCGTTCCTTTGGCCACATGCTTTTTAGATAGAGCCCGCGAAGAAAAGAAAGTCAGGTCCAGAAACATCCTAAACACTTTTTAGGATAACAAATACAGGCAGACAAGCATGGACTGGGTAGAAGTAACCAGAGACACAGATTGCTAGTGCATCATAGTAATGGTCAAACATGGTTGTTTTATTATATTTTCAAGGTGAAACCACCTTTATCCAAAAAAAAAGCTACAGCAAAAATGTACAGAATTAACCTCTTCATCACAGGAAACATTATTTATGTTATTTATTTTTGAGTTACTGTGTCTTTGTGTAAAAGAACGGCATGCACACAAAGTGGTTTCATGTAAATAATAAAACGAGAAGTGATAAGCCATCCAGGAAAAGGGGTCCAAGGAAAGGGAATCTGAGCGTTTAGGGATTCCCCCTTCAGTTTTCTTTCCTTTCTGAAACTTCCATTTATAATATTCAACAACTGTTGGTTTCCAGTTAAACCTACTTGTGAAACTCATCTGGACATTACTGGAGGTTACGATGCTTTGTTATACATTAAACTGAAAGATCATTCATTCGCGCTTTAATTTTTAAATTTATTTTTGTTGGGAGACGAAAGCCTCTGTAACATATGTGTGCTTGTTCCTCACCATTGTTTTTCCCATCATAACTGTCTTTTCAATGGGAATGATTCAAGCATGTTCAGATGAAGCACATAAATCATGCGTGAAAAAATGCCCAGACACAATAAAGATAAAGCAGCACCTGTGTGTAAATAATTGTACACACACAAACAAAAAGACACACACACACACATTAAGAAATTATTTTAAGATGAATACCTTCATAATACCATGATATTGATTTTTGTTTTCCCAACTGAAAATATTCAGATCTTGATTGCTGTATTAACTTTTAAACTGCAGAAAAATTGATGATTATCATAATTTCTGAACCGATAGGATCCTTGTGGCAGGGTTCTATCTGGGAGAGGAAACTGGGGCAATCAGACCACTGTTGTGTTACTAATCAGTCCAAGTGAAACTAACATCCATTATACCACACTGTAGACAAGATCTTGGCGAAGATATACATGTAAAAATCTTGTTGTTCAAACTAGTTTTCCTGGTGACAGCCGCTAGGAAACACGTATAACGCTAGTAGGTTACCTTGCTGTGGCATACTATTCTAGGGGATTCACAATCCAAAATGTGGAGCATGTCTCCTTTGCACCGTAATAACAAAAAACACCCATTCGTAAAACAAAAATGCTATATACCACACATGATCTTGGTGAAGACTTACATAAATCTTGATGTTCAAACTAGTTTTTCTGGGGAAACCCCTCAGGACACTGGCAGCAAAGTAATGAATAATTATCTGTTTTTAACAGTCAATTCTAGCTATTATGTATTATTTGTAATTATATTTGTCCTGTATCATCAACAAAGTAGAAATTGTGCCACTTTATTCTGTGATACTTGTAATTTATTGTTTAATGTTGTTGCACTGAACCAAAGTGTAATAGTATTCTAAGTGTGAGAACACCAAAGCTTTTTTGCCTTGCTGAATTTGATTTACATTTTTAACATCTATTTTATTGCAAGACTTCTTTCCCATTTTTGCTAAAGTTGTATTTGCATACTGTTATTAGTAGCATATAATTTGTAATTACTAGTGCTCACGAGGCACCAAGGTGGATTTTACTAAACACCTGAAAATGGCCTTTTATGCAACATCTGTTTAATGACTTCTTAGAAGAAAATTTTCTAATTTGCCTGGTAGCTGATTTACAATGATGGGAAATCCTCAAGGACAGGGAATTATCTCTAAACTCGTGGGCTGTGTCCGAATCAGACTCCTAACTACCGTGTTCTCAAAATGTGTGCTGTCTAAGCATACTGTGGTCTAAGCATACTGTTTAGTGTGTATGTTTAGTAGATCTATGTGATGTGCAGTATACAAATGAATGAATAATAATAATAATAATAATAAATATCCTCCACACCATTTTCCAACTGTACCGTGGAAGTGTTTTAATGTTCCACCCTTGTGTGGCAATGCTCATGAAGGAAAATGTCAGTGAAGCTCATTTTAAAAATGAAGCTGCATGCCATATTTATGGGACCAAAATGGTTGTTTACTCCTGAATAGTATGTTCCCAAATATGCTCAGCATAACCCCAGAAATAAGTACGTCATCCCGGGAATTTAAGTGCAACATATTTACAGGACATTTTGTCTACTTGGTAGCTGTCTCATCCAGTGTGTTCAGCCTGCCTACTCAATGGTGGGCAAGTGTGCTGATCTCTCAAAATCATGGTGAATCTGCATGACATGCTCAAACGATTTTATATGAAAGATTATGCTTTGAGCTTTGTTGCTTAATCACTGAAACAGCATGTAATTATTTTGAACCAGCCAAAGCTTCTAAATATTTGGAATTTTAGACTTATTTGGCTCCCTCTAGCGGTTTTGCCTGATGAAAGTAATTAAATGAATCCTTGTCATCAGAGCTTAGAGGTCCAGGAAACAGGATTGAAATTGTGGTTATATTCCCCAGAAGTGAGAATTTATTGTCTTCCTAATATTTCTTTCAAGCTTTTAACCAAATTATAACCATTAAATTGTAATAAACACTATTATATTGTTGGGCAGAGTTGGCCTGTATCCTGCGCTCATTAGCATTCATATTTGTGAGACATGTTTTATGTAAACCATTCTACATTGCTAGCTAAGTTAGAGCTGGTTATAGCAGTAACCTTACACTACCAGACAAAATGAATGAAAACAACATAAACTAGGCTTTGCCATCATATACTGTAGTTAAACCTGAAGATCATTCAATGTGTAATAACGTTGAAAACTAAGCTTCTGTACACTAACTATAGTAGTCTAAAACTACAAACATTACACCTAAATAAAGAAAGTCTTTGATTCCAGATCAAAGCTATTTAATTAACGCTAGCAAATGGTAGGCCTACTTATCGATCCACCACGTTCTGCAACAAGTTCCAAATGAAAATGGGCACTGCAAATACTAACATTACAAGTTATTGTAATAGTGCAGTGCCTGTGGGCTCCAGAAATAAAATCCATTTCTTGTAAGTCTCTTCATGTTTGTTAAAAGAAAAAAGCATATTGCTTTCTCCTCATTCAGAGAAAGGGCAATGATTGCGCATTTTCAACTTAGCTTATCTTACCCACACATACGTGGTAAGAGCATCATTTACAAATTACAAATAGAAAAGATTTCACTGGTTTAATTTACTTGTGCTCTATTAACATTTATCATTTGCATTTTTTTTTAAATCAGGTGGTAACTGTGCACTGACTCTTGAAAAGTAGTATGTCCTTTTCTGATCCTAGAGAGAACTTCAATAAGAGAAAAGACAGAATCAGGAACTTAAACAATTAAATCAATTAAACCCCTGTCCTTAATGCGAAATCTCCACATTGCGAAATTAACACCATATGGGGGTTTACTTTTTGAACAGTTTTATCATCACAAATTCATTCAATGAGCAACATTATTGTGACTCTACAATGAGCCTTGATTGCAATGTGCAAAAACCATTTTTGAACATTTAGAAGCAACCGTATGCCATTGCTGACACATTGTGTTCTGCTGTTAAACAATTCTTTGATAGGTGTGTTTTATTGTTTGTCAACTTTCTGCCGAAGCTATCCAGTAGTGTGTTTCCTCAAGGTTAGTTAATTTCCCCTTACAGCCACAACTAATTTTAGAGAAGGAACTTCCATGTAGATTCTGGCCATATTGCAGGGGAGACAAAATGGCCCTTGGAAGAAAAAAAAAATCAAACCAAATGAAATAAAGTTCAGTCAAGTAATATCTAACTTAAGTGATATACGCAAAAATAAGCATACCAAGTAGCTACAACCATCAGGATTGGAAAATGACTTCTTGAGAACAGACAGAACATATTTAGAACATATTTTTCTGTATGAGTAATTTTTGGCTTGACTGTACATACACAGAAAATATTCTGCTCACACAACACCAACAAGCAATTTTAGGATAATTTTAAACATGTTTAAACATACACATTTGGTATTGCACCCATATCAGCCCTTTCTGGATAAGATTTGACACCTCTGTTCTAGATTGATATCAGACATACTTTTCTTTTTCTGTGCTGCTATTATTTACCACCAGGTGTCACTGTTGATGAAGAGGATGTTTAAAAAATGCACCAAGTTTGGTAAGCTTTCCCAAATCTTTTAGGAAGTCTCTCTTTTGTTTTCATTGAAAGACTAGAACAGTGTTAGAGATTGGCTGTCTGAAATGGCTTACTCGCCTACTATTGAGTATACAAGACACCTGTATACTCAATAGTAGGCCAGTAAGCTCTATTGATTCTCTAGAGGTTAATGTTGATCTATGCATCTGCTGAGGTATTTTAACTTCTAAAATAGCTTGTGAAAAGTATTTCTGTCATATTAAGCTTATCTTTTCAGACACCTCTGTTGTAGCTGGGCATATGTTTTAGGCCAGCACTATGACAACTAATTAACGAATCATGGTCTTGAAGATCTTGATAAGTAGGATCAGGTGTCTAGGTGCTGGGCTAAAACAAAAATCTGCACCCACATCTGCAATTTTTGTATAAGATAGGATACCCCTGAGCTAGAACACAGCTTATCTTACAGATAAATGGGTTGAAACAGGGGTGCTCTTTGTATTTTTAGTAGCCCCTCCCCCATAAGAAATGTCTGCATTAATAAGACACAATGTTTAGGGTTAGATGCGGAGCTCTGCTTCGATCAGGCTTGTTTATTGTTTTGTCAGAACACGAATCAAAGAATAGAACCTGTTTCCTTGCCAACATCACAGGAAATGAGCACTGTGAAGCTAATCATATTTAATGACATTTTCACCAGTCAAAATCAAAGCAAGCACCCAAGACACGTGCGCTACAGGTTTCTGAGAGCAGAGCAACAGCCTCACGGCAATAACACAGATTTTCATCACCATGGACTATCAAATGTGTGTAGGATGCAAAGCTCAGTCCAGCGTTTGATGCCGTTGGCAACATGATGTTTCGCTGCGCTTGCTGCTTTTAAAAAGGCACTGTTTTTTTGTTCTGCCCTACACCCACTAAAATGGGAGAACAGGATGTTTTTGAAGGACACGGTTTCAGAAATCCAGCAACATTGCGAAGCCTTGAGCCGCCGCCAGTCTTGGCAGCAGCAGACGCAGGGATGTTTTCAAAACAATTTTTTTTTCACAGCATCTGTAATTTTAATCCTTTCATTCTTCAGGCCAGTGATGGGATGAATGTGAGCAGTTTAGTTTCATCATCGTCCCCACTTGTAAGGGGGGGGGGGGCTTGCTGGCAGGGTCATGAGGACCGGACATGAATACCAGAATCATAACAATAGGTCTCACTAATTTTCCCATTTTTGGCATACAATACGTACCTTTGAACACTATAGGTCAGACAGTTTCACTGTACATATTAGCAGGCCTTTTTGTTCTTACACATAATCAGACAAACCTGGAAATGATAAGAGGCACATAAACCCTCTCTTTAGCACACAGTAGATATATATGCGCCACCTCAGGCAGAGAGCTTTGAAGTTTACACCTTACAAGCAGATGCCAATGAAGGACCCTTTCTGACCGCGCCGGTTCTGACCCTGGTCACGGTAAAGCTGACTCAGTGGGGCCCTGACCTGGGGCTCTGGGACACGGGGCCCCTCAAATCCCAGCGACAAAAATGACGGCCTCCCGCCCCTCTGCGGACAGCCGGACCGAGATCCGGTTACCTTCAGCGACCCCCTCGCCGCTCCCCGCTCCAGCCCTCCGGCTCCACGGCTCATATAAGCACAGGAAACCCCACACGACCCAGACAGGCGATAAAGGCCCGAGCGCTCTGCTCCTTCTGCAGGGAGGAATGCGGCGGAAACGGCACGCTGGGGAAGGCAGCAGCGCGTCATCCGTGCCCTAGTTTCCCCGAACGCGCTCGACAAAAACACAAAATGGAGAGCGGAGAGGCTCCAAAAATGAGAATCGTCGATAGTCGCCAAAGAGTTGTCATTTTTCCGCCAACTCTGGCCTGGATTTATAAGAAGAGTCAAGAAGACAGAGCGCAGAGGTGGTGACCCCCCTCCATCCCAGCCTCCTCCCGCATCAGGAAGCACTATAGGTACGTGATTGACCGGTTGACCTGGCAGCACGAGGCCTGTTGCTGGAACATCTGTTCTCTAATGATTTGGGCTGTGGAGTCTCCAGAGCACTGCTCAAATCAACTAATCACCAGAATGGCTTTGCCGTTCGACAGCTTCTGTTCATGGGCGTGCATGTGTGTGCGTGTGTCTGTGTGTGTGTCCTCATCTTTCCCAAGAAATATGATGCAGAATCAATGTGTTTCAGCCCCCCCCCCCCCATTTCCTGTTGAAGAATACAGCGGTCATGGCACACAATCACATTTGTGGATGCGAATGTATCACATTTCGGGAGTGAGAGGCGGAAATTGGCAAGATCCTGCCCAACAGCCAGGGCTCAGGAAGAAAGGGACACCATCTTTGATGCACGCTGGTAGATAGCCCAGATGATGATGTCACACCTCTTGAGATCTCAGAGCTGATGGTCTTCCCATGACCGAATAACGGCGGCTCAAACGGAGAGTGCACGCTCTGAACAGAAAATGCCTCACAATACATGTTCTCAGCCAAAACCAGCCATTCCTGCTGGAATCATGGCCATTCGCTTTCAGCCAAGAATTTTTATAAGACTGGGGAGGATGGGGTGGAGTGGGTGTGATTATTCTTCAACAGTCAAATACTTCAAATATTATTCACCCGTTCTACTTTATTTCATTAACATCAGGCACATTAATAACAGCCAAAAACTAACATAATATATGACTTGATATTGTTATTAATAAATTCATATACATGATTCAATATGTTATATTAAATTATGTTCATATTATTAGTAATTATAAGAGTGATTTAAGAAGCACACTATATTTGTTTTTAAAGTTCTCTCAAAACTTGGTTAAGATGCAAGTTATGTCCTCTACATGTTTTAATATCTTAAATGACTTTTATTACTAGGTCAATAAAAATCCTACTAGGCAGTGGATAAAATCATATAATCCATTTAGTAGTATTTTTCAGCATGGTCGAACCAAAATTTGCCTTTAGCCACAAAACCTCTCGCAAGTTACTCTACTCATCCAAATGAGAGCCACCGCCCCCACCCACTGGTGGGTGACAGAAGTTAATGAACGTTCACCTCAGGGGTAGTCTGGATGAACGCATGTACTTTCTGTGGCAAAAGGGAGGAGCTTCCCAGCGGCAGCTTCCCTATTGGTTAATCGAACTGTCTGTCTCAGTGTGCCGGTTTTCCCTCCCCCCCGACACTCCCACTGTTCCGTGTGTGCTGCAAGTCCCAACTGAAACACAACAGCGAAACGGACAAAGCTATCGAGCTAACCCAAATTATCTGCTAAAAACAGAATTATGGACAAATTTAAATTTAATTGTTATATCACAGACTTGCCGAATACATGGCGTGACTTCGTTGAAGGACCTTCAGCGTGTATGTTTGGATTCCCTGTTATCGAACAGAGATGTACTCGCTTGCAGAGGTGGGTAACCCGGCTTCAAAGAGTAAAAAGACTGACCATGCATTTGCTCCAGCACCATGCACTAAACCAGCTGATTCTAATTAGCATAACTCTTCAGCATGATGGGAGAACTAATTATTGTGATCAGCTGGTTTAGTGCATGGTGCTGGAGCAAATGCATGGTCAGTCTTTTTACTCTTTGAAGCCGGGTTACCCACCTCTGCTCGCTTGCTTGCCTACAGGATTTGGCAAAAGTTTAATTTTTCAATCGTGGCCTACGGTATGCAGTCTGCTATCAAATAAATACTCAGAAAAATGGCCAGAGGAAGCAATGGTTTTGATTGTTTGCCCATTACAATCAATACAATCATTTTCCCCAAATAGTGGCAAACTGATGCGGATCTGTGGAAAAATTTGCCTCCGGTAATGTTTTCCGGTGCACGTTTCAGACCACGCTTGGCCAAAACACTCTGATTGGTAGGATAAATACAACTATCCCGGGAAGGTTGCCTCCTTCGTTTATGCCTAGAACGTCAAGGCATTGGCCAGGCTCTGTTGAACGAAGTGAAAAAAGAGCCTGGCTCGCGAGGCTACCTCAGGGTTTACATGGTTGCTATGCCTTTATTTTATTAATGAGGTAATCCACCGATAAGCAACAATGCATCAGCAGCAGCAAGTGAACAGTAAAGTAGCCCTATCATTTTGCTGTAATTTCAGCAAAGCCATAATTTCAGAGAGATGCCAAAGCCTGAACTGCCATCACAATGAATGATTACTCCCTCCAAACATATCTAATGAAAGAATAGAAAAATATTTTGTCCTTTTTCAACCTGTGCTCTTCTAATCATGGAAAGGGGTCAAGAGGACAAGATAAAAAATGCCATAAAGCAGGGCAGAAATTCAGAACGTGAACCGAAAGTCAAAAGATAAAAAGGCATTGTAGTGAACTGGGAAAACCTTTCAAAAGAAATGGCTTTCACAGGAACTGTAACAGATCATGCCCAATTAATCATTCTCCAGGCGATTTGCTCTTGGGAAGACGAATCAGAGTAACCCATGGCTAGTAAAAAAATAAAAAAAATAAAAATAATCACAGTCTTTTTTTAAAGATTAAAACAGGCAATGGCGCAGACTTAAACTACAACAAAATAATTACCACTGTTTCTTTGAGCCAATCGTCCTCCAGTGTCTGACATTTGTGTTGTTTATTGATCATAATATTTATACAGCCGTTGGCAAAAGAAAGCAATTAATTTGAATGAAAAGTCAAAAATGAGATGGCATGCTCAACATGAGTAAATTAAAACAGGATTTCTTAATATTATTAACCTGTGTGGCACAAAATTATTTTGATCAGAACGCCAAAACATTATTTGCAGCTTATTTCATCCTGCTTCTGTCATGAATGGCATAATAAAATTATGAACAACATACATTTATTGTGTTATTATTCTGAGTTGTCAAATTGTGGCAAAAATAGTTGGATTTCAAAAAAAGATGACGGGTAGCCTATATGAAAATGATACTAGGCTAGTTGTTTGTATAAATATGGTCAGTGGAACAAGCAAACCAAATAGATATTTTAGGAATTTAGACATCTTGCCTGGATGGACATTTTCAGTCCCAAAAAGAAGAAATGCCAAGAAAAAAGAGAATATTTATATTTATAATATTTATATAATATAGGCCTACACTGTGAAATAAAAAAAAAAGTCAGTTGCTAAACATTTTATAATTAGCTTTTACATGCTAATTGCAGGCTGCAGCACCACAGCTAACAAGTCAATAGGAACATTGCTTACAGCTGGCTAGATCTTTGGACACTTGCTGTGGCATTAACACAGCAGAAAAAATAACTAGCATTTAAATGTCTCAGTCCATCGCTAAATTAATTACAGCAGGTGCTATTGTATATATTTATTGTACCTGCTGTAATGAAACTTTGGCTGCAAACACCGAAGTCACGTGTTCAGTGAAACACTGCATGTTGCGCCAAAAAGGCAGCTGGACTAGTTATCAGACTAGCCAGCCTATGGATCATACTTTACTGGTTCCACGACACAGGAGGTGCTACTGAGCCGATATTCGTGGAATTACACGCTATTATGTGCAGGCGGGTGTAGTGCAAGAGCTGCAGCTGCCAGCCTTCTGTCAGTGGTGTGGGTGCGGTGCTGTGGCTATCCGTTACCTTAACCTTTTTCACGCTGGGGCCATCCTGTGACTGTTTTTAACAAAAGTTAGAAATTTTTGATTTTGAAGAATGGCTGCCTCCCCTGTTGTCTTTCCTTTCTTTAATTTGCATTTAGGTGTCCCAGTTGGTCAATCCATAGCTCAGATAGGCAAGCAAGTTAAGGCGTTAAGGATAATTAAATCCAAGCGGTCACTTGCTACCTGCCATTAATGCTTTCATTGATTGGCTACTTCATATCACTCACCACAAACCAAAACACATTTTTAATCAATTGCAAATTACTATTGTTTACTGTACTGTCATCGGCTTATATTTATGATTTCTTGTTGTTGCCATTTTGTATTTATCTTTTGCTATTTTGTTGGGGCCCTTTTTGTCGTGGGGCCCTGGGCATGTGCCCAGCTGGCCCGTGTGCCAATCCATCCTTGGCCACAGCAGCTTTGACTCCACTCCATGCCACGCTATAGTCAACACGGGCTCGCTCTGACCTTCGGCTGCCGAGCACGCTGGATCTGTTGTCTCTCATCTTTCAAGAGGGCCCTCGTAAAGGCGATAAGAGCCCTTTATGAGCACGAGGGTGGGTATAGAGTAGGCTAGAGGTTAAACCAGAGATCCGTTCAGATCCCATTTTCAAGGGCAAGTGAGATACCATCTTCCAAATGGCTTGGTGCTTCCTTTAAGCGGTTTACAGAGCTGGCTGTTCACCACAACCTTTAGAAAGAAATGGCTCCCACCTACTTTATGACAAGCCCTGAGATTCATATCAGCTTAATTATAACCCACTGCACATGACATAGGGCAGATCTCTTAGTATCCAAAATTCCACATCCATCACCACTAATGCAATATTGCATGAATCAGTTCTTGTTCTCATCCTGAAGCAATTGTCTTTCGTACATGGGCCAGGAAAATGGTGTTCCAAGAACTGTTCCTATGTCATTTAAAACAGCTACCATGAACCACACATTTCACGTTTGAAAAACTGATCTGATTGCCAGTTGGAGTAGTACATATGTCAGACATGTAATTCACCATTTGGCCATTCTCAGCCATAGGAAGCTTCAAAGTTCTCAGCCAGCATAGCCTAGAGAAAAGACAGAGCAGGAACTGGGGGGTTACTATCTGAGGGTGAATCTGTGTGTCTGTGTGTGTGTGTGTGTTAGAGAGGGTGTACATGCCCCTGCCCCCTCCTCTTTTTCACCAGTTAAATATGCTGCTTTCTTTTAGTTTTTAGTTTGGGCAACTTGGAAGGAGGTAGTTTAGTAACAGTTGGAAGTGGGCATCTGAGTCCTGCATCTGAGTCCTGCATCTGCCATTCTACATTTCACCTCTGGTTCTTTTGGACTATTCCGCTGTCTTTTGGTTTTTGCACCTTGGATTACTTTGGAACAAAAGTTGTGTCTTCTCTCATTCATTATCTGTATGACTGTCCATGTCTGTAACCTTTGTTAATTGTTTTAAGGTGCTTGAACCTTCTTTAGATTAGATGTGAATATTTGTTGTCACTTATAAACTTCTTAATTTTCACATGGTTTTGAGTTGTACGTTTTGATAAAGATTGATACAAACAGTTTGCTCTGTCTATCAATTAATTTGGCAATTTGATTGATAATTTATATCTTTGATAATAATTACCAAATTAAATCAAATAAAAATATTTTTTATTTTGGGTAAGTGATGCATTTTCACTATTGATGCACCTGTGTTCGGGATTCAGAGTGCCGGACATCAACGAGAGTGTTAACGGTTAGAACTGCTGGGTTCTGAAAATTAAACATATTTCAATTAATCCTCATCCTTGTTGACACATAGCTGTCCTTAATTTCAACCACGGAGGGAGGGTTTCAGTCAGCAGGGCATTCATTGTCTCACCATGGGTTTGTGGCTCGTCAGTTGATTGAGCAGCTATGGGTGGTCTGTTCCAAATTTGCTTATCAAAATGGCAGTGTTGATTAGCTGGTGGACTACAGAGAGAAAAGATGCCTGCCTTCCCCCTAACCTGGCTACACTGACCACGTTTCGGAGCATGCTTGTTTGTATGTTTCCCAACCGACAGGATGTTGCAGTGATGTTACAGTACTATAAATGCAACTAGGCTTTCCAAATTTGGGAGAAAAGGAAAAAGAAAAACATGGTACAAAATTTTGTTAAAAAATACCCTGAAAACATGTGCTTGCGCCTAGGTTTTTTTTCGGACATGAGCACAGTGTGAACTGAGGTTCTGTTTTAAGCTGTGCCAATTTTCTTTATAGCAAAATCTCTTAGTCAATGACTAAATCCCTCCTGACAACCACAGAAAACAATAACAAGAACATAAACAATCACAAACAATGTCTAAAGGAAGTGACTTGACTGCACATGAGAGGTAAGCATTTGAAAAACTGCCCCCTTCCTCAAGCTGTGCCTCAGTTTCCTGGGGAGAGGGAAGAACATGTGCAGACAGGGACCTTCTGCTTCTGGTACAGCCTCCGCTCCCAACTGCACGTGCGTCTGCAACAAAGACTCAACCTTATGAAAAGTACAGCAGTTCAAACCATCATATATTGCCCTGTCAAGTGCTGCACACCTTCACATGCACTGGCTGTATCTTATTTTCTAAAGGTTTTTTGGAGAAACTCTGGTGTTGATATTGACCTGCAAAGCAGCCTGTTTTCCATTCACCACCAGAGGTCCCTCATCTGCACTCAAGTTGAAAAAAATGACCAGAATACTCTCTTCTCTCTTTAATATTTACTGAAATGTTTTTTTCTGTGGGGGAAAAATCCACCCCTGGGGGCACACTTTTAAAAGCGTTCTGCTGAGAGAAGCAATTTCTCACTGTAGCGCTCTCTTCCCTGGAGTGGTTCTGAGGTACAGTGAACCATGTCATTTGCGAGCAGGGTGTTCGCAGAAGTCAGCCAGGACACAGGAAGGGGGTCAGCTTTTGAACGCCTGGACAATTTGTGAATGCATGAATAATTTTCACAGTTACTCAAAGCAAACTTTGGGGGGGGGGGGTCATTCCATCATGCAAATTCCGTTTCTCCTGAAACCCTTAGTTTGGAACATTTAAGGGACAGCTCACAAGATCCAGCTACTTTTTGTGCTTTGGCCCACCTGCTTCTAATTTGTCAGTCAGGCCCAATTACTGCTGACCCCCACTTTATCCAGCCGTGGTTCCCCGGTGGATCCATGGCACTTCCTAGCCATTAGTCCAACGAGGCCGCAAACGCAGCTTTGCCGCCTTGACCGAAAGCCTCTGGGATGTAGCAGGTGCAAGGCATACCCAAGAGGGCCTGCTGCAGACTGATCCAATCCAAAGGGTTCACCAGACAGAAAACAGCTGCAGTGGCTTAGGCAACAGAGGGACCCATCAAGAACCACACTGCACCTGGGAGCCGAGTCAAGGCGTCCATTCACAGCAAAGTGGAGTGCCGGGCCATGGGAATAAGAGAATATTGCCAGGTTTTGTTCCCTGCCAGTTAGCAAGGATATCCAGCCCTGTGATCTTTGACTCCATTGGCTGCTGGATGTTACTACCCTGTGCCAGTTGGAAAGCAGTGAATAGAAAAAATCGAACAGGCCCCTGAATTTATGTGTGTGTTCAAGCGACTTGATCCTGGAAACATTTAGCAGGCATCCTGTATCATTATGTTCTCCATTCCCATTTTTCTATGATTTACAATTCAGTTATTTGGTAGATGCTTTTAGCCAAAGTGGCTTACAAGTGACTTAGCTTGGCTGTAATCTTTGCTTGATGAAGCTACACTCCAGACTTGGGTCAAATACATATTTGTTTTGGATTCAAATAATTTTCTACACTTTACTGATCTTGTCTGGTATATTGGAACCAATGAAATGCTCTCAAAAAGTGCAAACCCCACCTTTTGTCCTATTGGCAGGCTCAATTACACCAGACAAGATCAGTAGTGTAGAAAATTATTTGAATTCAAAACAAATATTTGACCCAGATCTGCTACACTCCATCCACTCAACACAGAGGCTATCCACACTCTGTTCTGCACAGGGGATCATGTCACTGGCCATCATTTTCCCATCTGTAACTCCTAAAATAGATTACACAGGACATACATTCTGAAAAATTATAGCATCTGAAAAGCTCTGCCGGGCACAACGTACTCCGAAACATATGCCATCCTCTTTTCCTTCAGGATTTGATGTATATAAGGCTATACTCTACCAATATAGATGACTATTTGCTATATACACACCCTGTGAGGGCAACTGGCCTCATGGAGGGTTTGACATATTAAAATCAGAATAAAACCATGTACATGTGTATGTATTTGAATTTACTATTTTTGGTTCATGCTGTGCCAGTGCCACGAGCACCAAATTATTTATCAACAAAAACAGGAAGAGGCAAATAACAGTCCCTGTCTCATTACAAGTGCCAATGGAAAAAATGACAATTTCCCAGTCTATTTTCCACGGAAATGGAAGACTGTTCCAAAAAGGCTTTGTGTGGGTCCTAGACTCATTCCACAACAGAGAAGCCTGTAAGCAGAGGCAGCATTGGCTAATAGAGGAAAGAGAACAGACAGTTCTGACAGCAAAGGCCCTACAGGTCTTTTCCTTTTTCCTATGCTACAACATTGCAACTAACATCAAGGATCCATTAGAATAATAGAACAGAGCACCCATCTTCTTAATTGCTCCCCTTTCTCAGTGCCAGGACCTGTGAACAAAGGCTAAGAGGCCTCATGTGGTGGGGTTTTAAGGCCCTCTCCGGTCTGCTAGCCCCGTGCAGAGAGCCAAGCCCAGAGGAGTGTGGGGGGCCAGCGGGGGTGGATGTACAATTGGGAATGTCCCACGCACAACAGGCCCACCAGATGGGCAGGAACTCCACAGCACATGGCCTAATTGTGAGACTTGGCAGAGGTCCCAGACAAATCCCAAAGAAAAACATCTCAAGCAAAGGGACCGTTTTCCCTTCTTGAGCCGACGTGACATTAATACAATCTTCCCCCTTTGTCTTGGGGTTAGGGGGTAGTGCCCCACAATCTTGCCCATAACAGCTCACTTTGCAGAATGCTAAAAATTTGTGTGAGACAGTGTATTCTTTAGTCAGTCACAATAACCATCTCATCAGCACTAAAGAAACAAGTTCTTCAATGTCAGAGCTTTCAGAGGTGAATGGACACTTAACAGATGTTTCAATGGAAATATGGCCCCAACAGGCAAACAACCACTGTCAGGCTTACAGAAACAAGTTTCTTTCCTGTCTAACTTTATCTTAACCCTGTATCGTTTACTCAAATATTTTTAATTCCAAAGTCATCATAGTTCTCCTAGACAAAAAGACAGAACAGTCAACCATACATTATACATTCAAATGTATAACAGCAGATGAACACAACTGATTTGAGGCAACATCTGCTTGTGCCTGTAAAGCACAATTGAAGATGGTGCTGCCATCTTCACACCAGTTTGCAAGTTGGGTTTACACACAGATCAGTCAGAGGAAGAACTGCATGTGTAGCTCAACAGATAACCGCTGAATGAAACCCACCCACCCTTATTTTGGGATATTATGGCTCATTGTGCATCACCCTGTGAGGGTGCCAGCCACAACTGGCACTGGTATAATCTGGATTCGATACCAGACCATGGGGCCCATTGATGGACCACAACAATGGCTTGACAGAATGAACCACCTGGCAGCCCCAGGAACGGTGCCTTGACATGGTTTGTGGTTATGTTTGAGTGTGTCATTGTGGGGTTCAACAGATTAAATACCTCACACAAGTATCTTCAAAGTTCACTTCACCAGGCCATCATAGGTCTCAATATCTTGGTGAACTTTTAATTCTCACAAAAATATGGACTACCTTTGAGCAAAGGTGTTATAATGCACGTTAACTTAATCACCATGTCACTATTTCTTGTGGGGCTTTACCCAGCCAAAGAAAAAGTTATCACAATGCTACTACAAGTCACTACAAGGCAGCAACATTGGGAAAAAGTTTTGTGGTTGCTGGGTTGCGATCAACCAAGCGTAACAGACTCCGCCCCTTCTGGCATCATGTATGAAAACCCTGCATTTAATGGAAGGCTTGGCTGTTTGGCCTATTAAGACCATTTTGTGACAGTGAGAACTTCTTAAGATACTTGGCAGTGAGGAGATTATTTCAGTCTCTGACTGCACCCTGCTGGGGTGGACCATTCTTCAGAGAAGATTAGCTCTTTCTCCTTAATGACTTTGCACTCGCTCCCTCACAACCTAAATGATGGTAGTATCTGATGGATCACCCAAACAAATTGCTTCCATTCAGCTGACCCAGATTTCTTTTTATCACAGGATATGTTCTGTTTAGGCAATCAGGATCAATGACCTAAGGACATTGCCTTGGCTTTTAAATTCAGTTAGATTCACAGCTAACATACTGTAGGATTGGGTTATGATCTGAAGATACACTACATTATCAAACGTTTTTGTGGACACCCATTCTAATTAGTGGTTTCGGTTATTTCAGCCACACCCATTGCTATCAGGTGCATAACATTAAGCACACAGCCATGCAATCTCAATGGGTTGTACTGAAGAGCTCAGTGACTTTCAACGTGGCACTGTCATAGAATCCCAGCTTTCCAGCAAGTCAGTTTGTCAAATTTCTGCACTGCTAGAGCTGCTTCAGTCAACTGTAAGTGCTGTTGTTGTGAAGTGGAAATGTATAGGAGCAACAACGGTGAAGTGTGTTGCCCGTAAAAATAACCTGTCCTCAGCTGCAACACTTACTACAGAGTTTCACACTACCTCTGGAAACAACATCAGCACAAGAACTGGTCGTCAAGAGCTTCATGAAATGGGTTTCCAGGGCCAACTGTACACAAGCCTAAAATCATCATGTGCAATGGCAAGCGTCGGCTGAAGTGGTGTAAAGCAGACTGCCACTGGACTCAGTGGAGCAGTGGAAACGTGTTCTCTGGAGTGATGAATCGCGCTTCAGTATCTGGCAGCAAATAAATCTTGGTTTGATGGAATGCATAATGCCAAATGTACTGGCCCAAATATTGCCAACTGTAACTTTTGGTGGAGGAGGAATAATGGCATGGGGCTGTTTTTCATGGTTTGGGCTAAGCCCCTTAGTTCCAGAGAAGGGAAATCTTGATGCTACCGCATACAATGACAATCTAGAGAATTATGCGTTTCCAACTTTGGGGCAACAGATTGGGGTTTGCAACAAATGGTTTGCTGAGTTTGGTGGTGAAGAACTTGACTGGCCTGCAGAGCCCTGACCTCTACCACATCAAACAACTTTGGGACTAATTGGTATGCCGACTGTGAGCCAGGCCTTACGCCCAACATCAGTGCCAAACCTCAATGCTCTTGTGGCTGAATGGAAGTGAATCCCTGCAGCTATGTTCCAAAATATACTGGAAAGCCTTCCCAGAAGAGTGGAGGCTGTTATAGCAGCAGAAAGGGGCTCCACCTTCATATTAATGCACATGGTTTTGGAAGGAGATGTTCAATAAGTACATATTAGTGTCTAGATACTTTTGGAAATGTAGTGTAAATCTGAAGAAAAACACATTTCCAACATACAAAAATGCCAAGTTACTCACACATACACTCACACTGTCTATAACTCATTAATTCAAAATAGTAAAATCTAGGCCTGCCATTAAAAGCATTGATATAAAAATTAGGCCAAGTTACAAGATACAGTGTGGGCTCTTAGCTCACACAAATTAAACAAACTGTTTCCCAAAGGAATGCTACCCACTGTTTCCTTAAAAAAAATGTCACTCGTCCAAAGGTTCCATTGGCAAACGCACTACCCAGCTAGTGGCAGCTACTCCACTCCACAAGTTTTTTTATTTTTTTTAAATGTGTGTACTTCTATATATGTCCATTGTGTGCATGTATCCATTTTTATTGGCTGGTGTAGCTAAATGTCCAATGGGGAAATGTATTCTTTGTGGGCCAGGAAGATGATGTAATCAGCAAATTAGGAATTTTTATTGGGGTTTTATTGTTCAGATGTGTGAAGTTGTTTGTGAATTCTGTCTGTTGACATGAGGTCAGAAGGTACAGAAATTAAGGTTTTTAAGAGCTGAGAGTCTGTGGTCATCTGCAGCAATCCCTAAAAAGTGCCAAACTTTCGGTGGTGTATAGGTATGTGCCAAGGCATACCTTGACAGGATGGCATACGTGCCATCCCAATCTAATGCAGTAGTAACCAACCTTGTTCCTAGAGATCTACCATCCTGAAGGTTTTCATTCCAACCCTAAAAAAGCACACCTCATTCAACAGCTAGACATCTTGTTAAGCTGCTAATCAGTAGTCAGGTATGCAAAATTAGTGTTGGAATTAAAACCTACAGCATGGTAGATCTCCAGGAACAGGGTTGGTCACCACTAATCTAATGGAACAAATACTGTATGTTATGCATGAAGCCATGTCTATTACTACAAAGGCTGGGTTTCTATGTCTATGCAAACAATCCTTTTCAACCTTTGTTCACAAAAATAAAGTTTCCGCAGGTAAATATCTAATGAATTTACTTATCCGCATGCTGATTGGGACATTTTGAATTGCATGCTTGCATACAGCGTATTTGTATATTTTATAGTATTAACTGCGAAGTACTGGCACATCCAAGTATGTGGGGGTGCAGAACAGAATATATTGCTTGGATATGGCCTGCCAGGAACTTTATTATAGTATTCTTTAAAAACCAATCAATAGTTTGGTAAACAAATAGTTTGGTAAATTATTTTGATAAAACTAATATTCTATACAAACATTTGTCAATCATTGCCTTCTTCTGTGGAATCTGAATAAGTTGTAATACATAGCAATGGCTTCTGGGAACAACAAGTGAAGGCAAAGAGCTTGTCAATGCATACTGCAATTCTGTCATCTCAAATATGTGAGAATGCATCCAAGAATTTTTCATGCATTCTCATGCACTTGAATTTTAGGCCAGTACTTGGTTCATATGCAAACTTCCATACTTCTATTAATTCTAGATAGGATGCAAACATGTGTTACAGCCTCTTCTCGAATTACCATGGTGGGACTGCAACTGATGATTTAATTCAAACAATGATACTACATATTGAATATGGCCTTTGGGGCCATATATAGGATTGTTTGTTTGTTTGTTTGCTGAACAGGTTACCCTACAGGGTTGGAGTCCTGATCTATGTGGCCACTCCTGGCACTACGATCTTTACTTCACTCTAGTGTGTTTTTTCTGCACCTCTGCAACTTGAACTGATGCACTTGTTGTACGTCGCTCTGGATAAGAGCGTGTGCTAAATGCCTGTAATGTAATGTAATGTAATGCAAGACTCAATGACGTATGAACTTTTACTGATTTTCTCTATTGGCATTGTTTTTGTGGATTGTTTTAAATAGTTTGTTATTCACGTTCATATAAATGTGCTTAGTATATGTCATGCAGTCTCCTAAGAGACCTTTATTTTAAGCATGATTAAAAGATGAATCTATCAGGTTGTTCTGTTCCCTTCTCTTCAAGGAATTGCTGAGGGAATGGGTTGCCATGACACAGCATGTCAGACATTATAATTGAGCTATTTTTTTCAACAATAACGAAATGGAGATATATTGCGTAGTTTGTGCAGCTACGTGCTGCAACAAATGACTGCCTCGCAGCCCCCAGCGGGAGCCGAGCATGTTTTTCTCATAGCAACACTGGAAACAAGGCAGGCATTCCTGCAAATGGTGAGCAAAGAATTTGCTCCGTGGAGAACTTGTCATCTAAATTAAATTCTGGGGATGATTAACAGCATAACTACCGGTGAATGCCGCGCAGCTGTAATACCCGCTACCTCGTTTCACACCGGCTGCCAGGTCTGGAACAACGCTCGGCACACTTACACAGCCCAGCACCCTCCTTTACCAATACCAGTAGGACCAATAGATTCAAGAACTCACTTGCCCCTGCTGCTGTTGGCCTTTTGAATAACCTTATGTAATTCTATGTTTTTTTGTGTGAATTGTTTGTGTGTTGATTGTCGATGATGATTGTATTTACTGCTGGCTGTGCAACAAATTACTCCTCGGGGATAATAAAGATTACCTTACCTTAACCTCCTTCACAATGTAAACACACAGTTTTAGTGGTATAACAGCACAGTAAAAAACACATTTCTGACCCAGGGTTGGACAGTCTGGCTAAAAACTTATGAGAGCTGTAGAGCTTCAAACATCTCTTTAGGATCATATCACAGCAAGAATGAAAAACTCCTGCCTTCTTACCTTACCCATTTGTACGTTGCTGGAAATGATGTTGGTCTGGCCTTCACCACCATGTCCACTGCTGGGAATGTGCAGCAAACAAGGAGCCGGCTCAAAAAACAAAATCACCAATATGGGTTAGTCAGCTGATATTCAGCCAATTTAGAATTTTCTCGCTTCCTTGACTGTGGTCTGGTCTCCATTTGTTCTCCAAGTATTTGCCCCCTTCCTGATTTACTCTGTTATTGCATATTTATCACACTGAATGGTTTCAAATCTTTTGACAAAATTTAATATTGAAAAAAAAGGAAACTGAGTAACACCAAAACAATTTTTTTCATTCATTAAAAAACATGATCAAACACCCATGCCACGTGCAAAAGTAATTGCTGTCTTAATTACACAACCAAATAACCAAATTTAATTGATTAGATTCAGCTGATTGAACACAGCCAGGCTTGATTGCAGCAAGCCTTGTTGAATCTAAACCTCACTCGAATTCAACCTTACCAGAGTGAAGTAGTCACCACAAATCTTCGACACACACTCTATGCCATAATCAAAGGAAATTCCAAAGGAGATGAGTTTAAATATATCAGGCTGGAAAGGGTTACAAAGCCATTTATAAGGCTCTGGGACTCCATTGAACCACAGTGAGAGCCCTTATCTTCAAATGGAGAACATCTGGAACAGTGGTGAATCTTCCCTGGAGCAACTGGCATGAAAGATTTCTCCTAGGGTGCAGTGATAACTCACCCATGAAGGCACAAAAAATCCCAGAGCATCCAAAGAAGTGCAGGCCTCTCTAGCCTCAGGCAAGGTCAGTGTTCATGACTCCACAATAAGAAAGAGAATGGGCAAAAAATTGATTAATGGGAGAGTAGCAAGGTGGAAACCACTACTAACCAAGAGATACATCAGTACCCTTCTCACATTTGTAAAAAGGCACCTGGATGATCCCCAAGTCTTTTGGGATGATGTTCTGTGGACAGGCAAATTTTAAGTTGAACCTTTTTGGATGAAAAGGGTTCCATTAGGTCTGGTGTAAAGCAATTACAGCATTTCACTGAAAGGACATCATACCAGCAGTCAAATATGGTGGTGGTAGTGTGATAGTGTTGGGATACTTTGCTGCCTCGAGACCTGGACAACTTGCCATTATTGAAGGAACCATGAATTCTGTATCAGACAATTCTCTAGGACAAGGGGAATGTCTGGCCATCTGTACGTGAGATGAAGCTGAAGCGTAATTTGTTATGCAGCAAGACAATGATCCAAAACAAAAAAGCAAGTCCACATCTGAGTGGCTGAAAAGAAATAAAATTAAAGTTTTGAAGTGGCCTAGTCAAAGTCCTGACTTGAACCTAATAGATATGATGTGGCAGGACCTGAGACCTAACAATTTGTCTGAATTAAAGCAGTTCTGCAAAAAAGAGTGGGCTAAAATTCCTCCACAGCGATGAGATGGACTGATATCAAATTATGGGAAGCATTTGCTGGCAGTTATTGCTGCTAAATGGTGCAACTAATTATTAAGTTTAAGGGGGCAATGACTTTTTCACATGGGTGATACTGTATAGGTGTTCAGTAACTTTTTTCAATAAATTACAATTAAAAAATATGTTTTGTGTTTACTCAGGTTCCCTGTATAATATAACATTTTGTCTAAAGATCTTAAACCATTCAGTGTCACAAATATTTTATACAGATTTTCTTTTATACTTTCTGCATTTACTTACCTAGCACAGATATCCGGGGCACATTTGATATATTTTTATTTCATTTACAGTACGTCACTCAGTATTTACTAATTTGTTATTTAAGCAAAACAAACTTGGACAGACAAAAAGACTTGGTTGATTCAGCTATTCTTCATTTCATCGTGACATACAGCATTGGTGTTAAATATCTGCATAAACAACTAAATGAGAGAAAGGTTAAGCAACGCTGTGAATTTCTCCATCCAAATGGTAATATTTCAGGCACCTAGGACATCTGGTGAATGTGTTCTGTCTGTGTACACAAATTGTGGGGGAAATCCAGACAAAGCCAACAATGACAGAGATGCAACTTGTTTCCTGATTCCGCTCGGCATGTTTGTTTATCTGTTTCAAGCAGGATACTGCAATGCTGATTGAATGTAGATTACAGCACCTGTGTAAAAATATCAGACGTCAAGTGTAAAACTGGCAAAAGACCACGGCAAAGACTTAAGATAAAGCCCACATGCTTTTAATGCGAGACAAGGCAATTTGAAGAAAAGTAAAGTTTTAATTTCAGATTGCTTAAATAATTTTCACCATCAGTGTGCCATGTAAATTGGCTGCAGTCATAGCTCCAGATTCATCCCATCAGCACTTTGTGTGAAATCCAGACATGAACCAAAGACTGCCTTGATGATGATCACCATTCAATTACTATTACTTACTATTCTACAAATGAACCAAAATATGTATCTCATGTCGTCATTGACGTGTGCATGTCTGTCCGCAGATGTATGGAATCCCATGTTTGTAGGAAACTACATTAGGTCACTTTTTTCCCACTACAACTAATTTACTTTCATGTTAGGAAGAAATAGATTTAATAATCTGGCTCATCTGTTAGAAAGTAGGTCGTCATCCAAGTCTAAACATTGCCAATCAATAATCCAATTTAAAGCTACTAATCCACAGTTTAACACCCAATTTCAAAGTTATCCCAAATGTCCCATCTCAACCGAACAATTATCCAGTTGCCAATTCATTAAGTCACGCATCAGACTTTCAATCCAGGGCATTTTTCTTCTTCTCTGACCTCAATTTCCTCCAGAACATTCCATTTGAGGGGAAGTAAGTATTTCTCTCCCTGTCCAAATGAACATACTTCTGTATTTGGAGACAGTTAGTGGGCTGGTGGGAGTGAATATGTATCATTCCACAGACAATTCAAAACAAACTGGGAAGGCTGAAAGCAGCCTGGCACGCAACCTCAAGTGACAACCACCAGTGGTGCAATTCCATATCTGATGCACTGCGTTGAGCCGCCAAATGAGGTCATTCAGATTCATGGTGAATGATGTGGAAAAGGCGCTCACCCAGCATGCACCGGACCTCATATGTCCTGCAGTTCAGTACAATGCTAGCAGCAGAAGCAGGGAACAACAGCAAGACCACAGGTACAATACTGCTGAACAAATCAAAACACTCCCAAAAAGTAGACAGTTTTGCAGACTTTAGGTAAACCATTAACACAACAAAAAATTACTTCTATGGTGGATTAGAAAGACTAAATTTCTTAACCTCTCTGTGTCTCCCTATACTCGGATCAAAAAAACCAACAACTTATATAGCATGCTAACAAATGGCAATGTGCATGTTCACAAAGACAATACCTACAACCGGTTGGCACAGCTTAGAATCTGCTAGGTACCACTTTTTACTTTCTGGAGCGTTCATCACACAAGAAAAGCACAGACGGATGCAAACCTAAACTGGAGGACCATTAGCTCACAGACCCTTCCTATTAACAGGCTTTGCAATGACTTTCAGCCATTCATTATCAGTTCTAGCCAAGCAAAACAAGATGACATTTGCCATTCATTTATCTGGACGTTAAACATGTCTGCTGAAATCTCTCACATGGAAGTAAACACCGATGTGAAAACCATACATTAGCCTTTTTTTTATGACAAGCGTTCAAAATTTCAATGAGTATAAAAGTAATGTAAGGCAGGTGGTATACTAGATCCACCCACTTTCTCATTGATAAAACAAAATATTATATTTATATATTGTTATAATCACCACTTTATTACAACTCCTAATATTACATGAAATTCCCGTTATCCATTTTTGTATCAGGGGTGACAAATCCAAACGTCCGAAAGGTAATTTTTTGGCATCCTCTTCTTTTCTAACAGCAAAATAAAAATAAAAAAATCCTCAAAACATGGTATAAATCTTACAAGAACATACATTATACACAGAGGTCGAAGCTGTTGTATTCGATACTATGTTTACAATGTACCCGATTACTGGATTAATCAACCCAATAATCACCATGCACCATGCAATAATCACCATGCAGCATGAAGCACAAAGACACTGAAGGGTAGGTTTGTAGGGCACCATTTGCACAATACCCTTCTATACCCAGGCTCACAGCCCAGTGGAAACAACTTTCAAGGGCAACGCATTCACGCATGCACAAAGAACAAAAGGCACAGTAGTTTTTTCATATTTTATTTAAAATGTGGCCTATTTAATTTGGTTGAGAGGCATACATTACAGTGCAAACATTTCTTTGGCAAACGTAACGGTTCGTACAATACAAAAGGTCAGCGAGGTTTCTGCTGCTGAACGCTTGCTCTGAAACAGTGTAGGTAGAGCGTGGTCAGGCCGGCAGAGCAGTGCGTTTCCCTTGACGGTGGGGCAAAGGGTTTCGGGGCTTGAGACGAGGGGTTTAGATCACAAAGGGGGGTGTGTACAAATATTCAGAGAAGACATACGACCGAAAGAAAGGATTGCCTCCTCCTCCATCTCCCTCTCCCACCAGTACATGGTTTATTGAGAGGAACGAGGAGCGCAGAAAAAGAAGCCGTGCGATTGAAAATTAGACAAATCTGGTCCGTGCTCGCTTCGACATACAGCATGCACTCTGGTGAAAGGTGAGCGAGCACGAGTCTGTCTAATCCAGGAAGGCTGCCCAATTAGGAAAGGGGAAAAGTATGTCAGTCCAATCGAGAAAGGCAAACAAAGTATCTGTCCAATCGGGAAACTACTTTATTCAGAAACTGCTAAATGAGTCAACACAACAGAGCTCGAAAAATTACAAGGAAGGTGGAATACCACTAATGCTGGAGGAAATGAAATAAAATGGGGAGGATGGGTCAGGTTGTCTTTATGCATCAAAGGCCAAATCAATGCGCCTTAATCACCTAATGCTCTTTATTGTATTCTTTGAAGTTGTTTTCTTTTTTTTTTTCTTGGAACCTGAACTGCTCCCCTAACACCTGCAATGCTTGTCTAATATATACTGCATGTTACACATTCTGACCTCTGGCCTTGTTTGAGTGATGCCAAATGCAGTGAGAAAAGAAGTTACAGTAACTCTTAACCACTAATGAGTGCAGCCAGCAGTCACAGTACAGCTGAATGTCATTTAAAAAAAAAAAGAAAAAAAGAAACATCAACAACAACAATTAACAGCAGTCAAACACTTCAAATGGAAACTGCAGCTCTACGGACTCATTCACACAGCACAGTGCATTCCCACAGTGACTCCGAGCAGACGAGCGAAGCTTCGCCGCGGGCGGGAGCGCGTTCTCCACACGCAGCAGACGCCCTCCTCGTCCGGATCACCGTGTTCAGTGTTGGGGCAAAATAATTCAGTATGAACAGGTAGTTCCGTGAAAAAGAATCTGCGAATATTGCTACGATGCCTCAAAATAAGCAATGTGCTGCATCTTCAGCAACGCATGACTTCTTTTGGCGAACCATTTGCCTTTTCTCTATGCCAGCGGGCTTTCTGGAAACAAAAATATTTGTGTAAAAAAAGAAAAATTAAAAAGGGGAAAACAAAACAAACAAAAAAAAAAAGCAAATGAGCAAAGAGAAGCGATGGACGTCACCCATCATATGGCTTTCATTAGCTTGTAATTGAGGGTTGAGGGGATTGAACTTTGCAGTTGCATAGGATAACGTCACCGGCACTTGAATGTTGCCGCAGGCTCAACAATGAGAGACAAATACCTCACCCTGAAGTAAAGTGTGATGAATATGGATTCGTTCAGGAGAAAAAAAAAAGGCAGTACATGCAGGCCTTGAATCCTGTGCTTTCAAAACTTTGACTTTAAAAACATAATTTCTACTGGGACTGTACTTTTCTCTCACAAACATGGCTTGGCGAGATGACTTTGGTGATGCAAGCTGAACTGAAAACACGGGCAAACATTTGATTGGGAGTCAATGTATCATGACAGAATCCACATTTCATGAGAAAAGGTTACAATGTTTTAAGTGTTTCAAGGAGGGGGGGGTTAGCTGTGTCTTTCTAGGGCACTGTCCAGACTAGGGAGATGGACGTCCTGAGGATGTGACTCACTCACAGGGTCGTGAGAACTCTGAGAACTGCAGCTGAGTCACTGTGGGTTTGACACTATAACCCAAAAGCTCTGGAGGCAAAGACAAGCTCAGTAGCAATGGGAGAGCAAGGCTTCACCAACCTGAATGGGTGAAGCTATACATCATTGACTCTGCGATCTGAGCCAATCGTGGCGTTTCGTTAAAGAGACCCAAATCTCAATCGACTGAAACACATTAGTTAGCTGTTGCCAGGAGTCCTGTGAGGTGACACGTGATTGGTTGCACCTCAGCCCATTCAGCGAGGTATCCTTCTGACACCAACAGCCAATTGGGCGGCTGCAATCCGCTTAGGCAAGTAGCACAGTTCCCTGCAGTTTACAAGGTGGTGGCTGGCTGTGCCCTCTCAAACTGAGGCGGGAAGAAAAAAAAAACGAAAAAAAAAACAAACAGTTCTGTCAGGAAACCGATGGCACGCGTTGGCTGCACCCATCCCGCGGCTTGTGAGCCCTCGCTCTCCCATCTGTGATGTCCTGAGGCAGTCTTGTTGCTGAGGTATGGCCAAAAATCCTTCAATGCAGATGCGAAAAAAGTCCCGTCCCAGATCAAGAGAGGAGCTGTGACTCAACTCCCTCAGACCTCTGGAATGGCTGTCGGGTTACTGCTGAAAACTCAAACTTTGGCACGCGAGTGGAAAAAAAAAGCTTTGAGCCAAAGGGGGAGAGACTGAACCATTACATCAGTAAATAACCGCATTCCTGTGTTCTTTTTTAAATGCAAATAAAAATGGAGGGAAGACAGGTGGGGGGTGGGGTGTGGGGTTCGCCTCTCCAAACTCGGTGGGTCGTCGAGTCAGGTCACGCAAAATGGGAGGTGCCACCCCCGCCCCCCCCCAAAAAACTTTTAAAACTGCTTAAGTGACACATAAAAATGAGCAAGAAAATAAAAATAAAACCAAAAGAAAAAACAAATCACAATACCAGGTGTTAGTTAACCAACAGTTGCCATTGGAGAATACACATTAGGTAATCAGTAGACTTTTTTTTTTTGCATTACAAAAGTGATTTTTTAAAGTCTTCACATTATCTTCATATGTAAGCAGGTAATACAAAGGGGAAATATATATTTATAATATGATATAAAGCACCATGAAAGTTTAGTAAAAGCTGAAGTAACTCTATTCATTTTATTTATAAAATGTCTTCAGAGTAATTAAAAAAATTCTCTCAAATGTGATTTAAGATTAAAAGGCACATATTGAATGTATATATGAAGCTTTGCATATCGTAAAAAAACAAAACAAAATAGAAACAATACTTTTAAGGTTGTATTTAGTAACTAAATTGTTAATGGGAGGGAAAGTAGCACCAGTTTTTTTTTTTCGTCATCTCTAACCTGAGAAAGCCTTGTAACACAACATGGCCGAAGGTGGTCTTATCTACTTCCCTTTCACACTCGCTGTAGTGGGATTCCTTCTTCTTCGGACCAAGCGTTTGGGGTGCTGCGCAGCAAAAATGATGCGTGCTGGAGGACACTTCGTGGCTTCCACACACACACACATTTGTGCCTCGATGGAGGGGGGGCCGAGGGGGTCCTACGCACACCTGTTTGGAAGCTGACATCTCACGCGTTCCTGTTTTAGCTGACTGGAAACCCAGGTAGTCTTAGGCCGGTAGCCTTAGGGCCAGGCGAATCAAGATGAAACCAAACCGAAAAAAGGAATAAAAAAAACCAAATAAAAACATGGAAGACTTAAAAAAAAAAAAAAAATGGGGAAGTGTTTCGCTGGAGACCAGAGTGCCAGCGGGGTCTTTGTGGAATACTGAGCGCGGGAGGTGGGCGGGGTTTCGTTACGCTCCGCGGTGGACGCGTGCCGGCTGGGTCAGGCACATGGGACAGCACGCTCCTTTTAGCTTCACGGGCTTGGGGCACGTCGCCGGGGGACAGGTCTCCACGAAACACGTCACCTGGGCGTCCTGGGCGATGGGGAAACAAGGGCGGGGAGGCGGGTAGAGGAGGCTTGTTACTAAGGTCAAGATTTCTAGAACATTCTGAGCCCACAGCAATCACTTCGCATAAATTTGACGAGGAACGGAACTCCATAAAGGGGAGCGCACAACACACTTACGAATGCGAGTACGTTTCCGCTGATCCGACCCATTGAGACGTAGCCTTACAGACGTTCAAACGTGGAATTAAAATGGAATGTTTCTCTATACGTGGAGTCAAACTACCGCAGCATTCGTAACAGTGCTGTGTCTACTTTAACAGGTATGAACGTCTGTGGTAAATGTGTAAAGATGGCACAAGAACGCAAGCTGCTGAATCGGCGTGCTAGAAGAAGGCTTTATTTGTCACGTGCATATACATGTACATGCAGTGAAGTGCGTCCTCTGCATTTAACCCATCCTAATTACTTGGGGGCAGTGGGCAGCCACAGTGCCGCGCCCGGGGACCAACTACAGCTCCGAGGCCAGTGCCTTGGTCAAGGGCAACGGCAGGAGTACACTTAGGGGCAATTTTAGACTCTCCAATTAACCTAACCTGCATGTCTTTGGACTGTGGGAGGAAACCGGAGTGCCCGGAGGAAACCCACGCGGACACGGGGAGAACATGCAAACTCCGCGCAGAAAGGTCCAGGTGGGGCTCGAACCCAAGACCTTCTTGCTGTGACATTACAGGCATTTAGCAGACGCTCTTATCCAGAGCGACTTACACAACTTTTACATAGCATTTTACATTGTATCCATTTATACAGCTGGATATATACTGAAGCAATTCCAGTTAAGTACCTTGCTCAAGGGTACAACGGCAGTGTCCTTACCCGGGAATCGAACCTGCGACCTTTCGGTTACAAGCCCAGTTCCTTACCCACTGTGCTACACTCCGCTGTGAGGTAGCAGTGCTGCCCTCTGCGCCACCGTAGCGCCCCGGCTAAAGGGCCCGGCCCGGTGGCGGGTGGCGGATGGCGGCGGCGGCGGTACGTACCCGGCACTCGCACGTGGTGCAGGCGTTCTTCTTCCACCTCTCTGTGCTGGAGCGTTCCCGCCCCTCCTCGTCTGTGCAGTCTGTTTTGCTCAGACGGGCTTCAAGTCTTTTAATCTGTTGGAAGGTTGGAGGGAAAGGGGGGGGGGGGGGGGGGGGAGAGATCAAAGGAGGCAGTGAGACACTCGACAGATTAGACCCCCTGGAAGACCCGTCTTGACACCTGAACCAATTAGGATTTCACACAAACGCCAAAGGAACAAAATCATGCATTGTGTGGGCACGCCCTCCCGAAAAAAGCCGTTCCCCTGCCCCCCTGAGCATAACGCGAGTCATTTGGCCGAGGCAGACTTCATTAAACCTGCTCATGCGACATCCTGTAAGCTTTCAAAGCGCAAAAAAAACTGAGAGATGATGGAAAAAGTATTCTTGGAAATTAGGAGTTGATGAAATCCTTAGCCCCTCGCTGAGAATTGGCCCACGGCAGTGCTCAACTCCGTAAACCTTCAAAATTTGTACCGTGCGATCTGATAAGACTGGATATCCTGTCTGATCTGCGCTCACGTTAAAAACCTGTGTCAACAGACAGGCCAGGGATCCTGCCTCGAAAAGCTTTCGCTCTGCAGTATGTGGGCATGTCCTGACCTGCAGTCAACAACAGAGGCTGAGGAGACTCACTTTGCTACAAACTACGACCTCACTTCCTGTCTTGTCCTCCACTCCGCCCCCACCACCCCAAGGGAGTACCACAGAACTGCTTGGGGGTTTGGGGGGGGGTGGGGGGGTGGGGCGGTTGAGGGAGACAACAATGCTAAGCACAACAGATGGGGTAAATGCTTACTGTGAACTTGAAATAGAGTACATTATTACGTGTGTGTGTGTGTACGTGCGCGAAGAGAGAGAGAGAGACAGAGAGAAAGACAGAGTGCGCAGGGCTGGGTAACTGTTTGTGTGCAGGAGCGTTGTGCCCCGAGGCCGTCGTTTCCACGTCCTCTTTGTGCAGGTGTGAGACTGAGCACCTGACCACACTCACCCTTGGCCGACTTAGTGACCCTGTCCTAATCTTTGCATTTCCCTGCCTTGTAGTGTAGACATCCAGGCAGAAATGAGACTATATAAAATCAGGAGCTAAAGCATGCTGCCAAAGTGGATTATGTGCATTTTATTTACAGGCTAATGCTGGAAACACTGGGTACATTTGGTTTAGAGGCCATGCAGTGTAAATACAAGTATGTGGGGTGGGAGACTATTCTATAATAAACTATTATAAGCTAAATGGTTTAAAAAATAATAAAAAACTCACTTCAGAACTGACCAATTGCAGTTAGCCTTCACTGCTTCCCCCGAGATGAGCATGTGAATCACATTATATGTCTGAAACATTAGGCTTGTTAATAAAAGCATGAGTCACAAGGGGTCCTGGTATATCATTAACATGCCAGACTTTGCTTTGTTAGGCACACTGCACAGATCAGAAGACCTGTAACTGGCTGTTTTTAAATACCTTTTATTCCTCCGTTTTGTGTTCTCTCAAAATTTCGACTGCCTCATCTCTAAACTCTATTATCGTCCCTTCCTTTGACGCGATGGAGGGACAGTGCCTCCCTGCCCACGCACTCCTAAAGTGTGTGCAGCCAGTCTGTTCTGTGACGGGCGGACAGCACTCGGGCATTGCTGCTCTTGGATTGGACGAGGCAGTAGGTAGGCAGCTCACCTGCTTTCGTAAGCTTGAGATAGTCTTCTGCATGTCTACTACAAAGTCTTGGAAGTCATTCAGCGCGGGTTCAGTGCTTGGTTTTGTGGCGAGAGTGACGTTTGCAAGCCTTTCGCTGGGTTCTTCTGCAGTGCTGTTAAAGAAAAGGGCACAAGTCAGGCAATGCAGCGATTCTGGTTTTTGATATTTTTCTCACCACTCCCAAAGCCCCCCCCACCCCGGAACCCCAACCCCCACATGCTTTAGGTTTCACAGGGTTTCAAAACCCAATCCTGGACAGCTGCAGCGTCTGCTGGTTTTCCGTGCGTTTCGACCGCAGCGATTCATTCAGGTCACTGAATCGTTAAAGAATCCACACGCCTTGTTCTTAAGCCCTTAAAGGGGAATTCCACCGTAGTATGGGAGGATTTGCTGTCCATCTGATTAAAATGAGCTCTCAACCAGCTCTCTGCCTGTAGTGAGTGCAGAGATAGCCCCAATCTAACAGCACATGCTCCAGGTACCTGCTCTGCCAAAGACTACACTTACAGCCCATGGGCGAATGTGAGACAGTGCCACTCACCGGATGCCACTCCTACTAAATACAAACGGATTGCACTGCATTGGTTTACCTAGGATTTGAATAACTGATTTATGCTGATGACTCATAGCAAGCTATTTTAGACACGGTCAGACACGGAATATTTCGTTGTCATAACACATCCAGCAAGAATAGACATTTTTGCAGAATACCGGTGGTGAGAGAGAATGGGGGAGAGAGGATGAAGGCATTAAGCCAGGCAAGGAGGAACTGAACGATAGACATCACTGACATTCCCTCATACGAGAGGTGATACAGATATTTTCCACATCTGCACGTTTCAATAAATTATCTGACATAAATATATAAATATAAAAGCTTGGCTCTTCACTCATTGCTGCTTTTTGTTGCTTTTCTAAACCATGCATCAGCAGCAACAATACCTGCTTGACTTGTCAATTTTGAGAAATAAAGACAATTGAGAAATCAATTTGCAGTAGCCTATTACCAGTTCTACTGCCAGTTAAAAACAAAATGTTTTCAGTGTAGGGTTTTAGTCAATACACATGTAGTAAACTGTCAACAAGGTTTGGGTCAGTTACCTCAATTTGCACGGTCATTCTACCGCAAACATGGACTTGAATGTTTGCCTAGTCTCTGCATTGTTCCTTTTAAAACACATACTTCTTGAAGCTAAGTAGCTCAATGTTTATAGTAGGTACGGGTAGTTATGTACAAACAGAAATTAACATTAACTCACTGCACTTCAAATAATATTACTGCAAGTAATAGATAGATTGTACTGGCAGCAATATGTTGACAGTAGCCTACATGTTGCTATATAATGTGTGTATGGTAGATGGCATAGTGGTAGTAATGTGATGCTGAAACATAACAATGGTGTTCTATTATATGTTGGCGTTACCTAGCATGGCATACTGCAGCAGCAGCAAAACACAACTAGCAATGAGCTAGTTAGCCACCAGAATAAAACATGGTGAAGCTTGATAGCTAGCAATATAACTAACAATAGTACACATTTGTACTATCTCGTCAAAAAAGGTCAGAGTCCACTACACGAGCTAGCTCAGAAACTGCTGTTTTAACTGAAAAATATGGTTTACAGTTGAAACAGCAGCTACCCTTAATCTCTTTTTGACATGAGCTCGGTCAACGAGTTTGGTCTGCTCTCCTGTAGCTTTTCACTCCAACCCAAACAAAGCACACCTCATTCAACAGCTACAGTTCTTGTTGAGCTACTAATTAGAAGAATAAGGTGTGCCAAATTAGTGTTGAAATGAAAACCTACAGGACTGTAGATCTCCAGGGACAGGATTGGCCAGCCCTAATTTAGGGCATATAGGTTAAAGTACTGTAATTAAGGTACACACGCAGGGTGGCTGAAACTGCGGCGCATTACCTGCGTTTTTCCCGCCTCTTGGCGCGACTGGCCGGGTTTTCCTCAGCGTAGCTGTGCTCTGCCGACCTCCGTCCTCTGAAGTGGAAGGACAGGGCATTGAACTGGCCCTTCGTCCGGCAGTCTGCGGAGACCAGAGACAGGAGCGGGTCAAGACAGAACGGTGCCCAATTTCATCAGCTTGCCCTGCCGCGCGGTTTCCCTGAAGCTACAAAACCAGACAGCGGAACAGACAGAAAGAAATTCACAGAGGAAGAACCACCCCCCCACCGCCCACCCCCCCAAAGGAAAGGATTCCTGTTCTGTGTCAAACTGGCTGTGGCGGACTGAAAATCAGCACACGTCTGAGAGGCAGCTAATGTCTTATCGTGTCTGTCAAATTACTAATAGATTACACAAATAAATGAAGAAAGGGCCAGAGGTAATGGAAGCCCACCTCCATCCCTCACACTAATGCTGTGGCGTATCAGCTCCCAAAGACTGGCCAAAGTCCTGCTGCCGAGCTTCGCACTTAACCAAACCGTGCAGATGGCAACCTGTCTGTCCTGCCCCCGTTGCTGTGGCAATGCAGAAGGAAGAACACCTTGCTGGGAAGAGGGGAGCGGTCAGGCATCTGGGTCAAGAGTCCAGCCCTCGCAATCAGGCAGATGAAAGGCCAGCCCACAGGGCCCTGTCATTAGCCGACAGTTTGGACGGGGCCACAAGGAGGGCGGGACCTCAGGACAGTGCTGCCACACACTGCGAAGGCCCTAATTAAAGCTGGGAGGTGGGGGTGTTCTTTGGGGTGTAGTGCCATTTAACGCAATTAAAACCAATGGCAAAAAAAATCTACAGAAGTCTCGGCCTTCAGAACGCGGGTCTTGGTTTGCCAGTGATTTACGAACAAGCCAGGCGAAAATGTTTCTTGTAAAAACACTGTAAAAATTTAAAAAAAATGTACTCCTCTCATTTTTCCACCTCAGAGAAATGAAAAGAAAATAAGCTTAACTGTGATATCAAGCTCCTCTGTTCCGCTCCCCAGAGATTAATACGGCAAATTAGAATCTGTCCTCAAATCGTTGGCCTTTGGGGGAAATGAGGCATTAAGACATTGTCCGTCTTCCTGTCCTTTCAGCGATCTGTGCGCAGACAGGATATTCAGTGTTTATTAGCTTTGGTTTTCTCATGTTCGTCTCTGAAAGACAGCATGAACCCGGGGTCTGAATATTAAAGGATTGGGGGGGGGGGGGTAGATAACGTACAGCCGAATGAGCCAATAAGCTCTGTTTATTAAACGTGCGGTTGAGCCCTGTATTTCACGGCAGGAGCGTTCCATCTGGGTCCTGAGCACCTGGGCATTCCCCAGCCTAGTCAAAGCAGCCGTGACTTCCCCATGAGGAATTTAGACCTCGCCTCAACGGCAGCGCGAACAGGCGCGGGTATTCATTTTTATAACTGTGCCCCCCCCCGCCTGCCCCGCTTACTGCGGGAACGCCAGGATCATTACAAAAGTGGCTCAATACACACAAATCCAAATCCATTTTTAATAAGCTCCAATTGAGAAGGCAGCTTACTTTCTGTTCGCTGTATGTGAGCTTTCATCAAGCGCAGTGCTGTGCCCCTCAGTACTAAAAATGATTTAAGGGTGAGGTTTGAAAAGTGGCCGCTGGAGAGCTTTAACTTGCACACACAAAAACGTTTTTCTTTTTTTCTCCAATGGCATGTATTCCATGGTATCTGAGCACTATGAACTAAGAAGTACAGATTTATACATGGTTCACCACAAGCTGTACTTTGTGTACACAAGCAGGAACAGATTTCATGTTTCTTCTTACATGAAAAATAATGAATGAATAGAAAAAACACCATTTAGCACTTAAATCTAAATAAATCCCCCTTTCTAATAATTTACAACAGAAAATGAAGGGACACAAGGCTTATGGTGGGTAACTGCAGTGTTAGCAAACTTAGCATTAGTAGCTTTAAAGCTATTTGGCAGTCAAGATTATATTGAACTGGAATCCCTGCCACTGTAGGCACATCCAGCTTGTTCAGCAAAACCCTTCATCCTCCAGTACATCCAAGACCGGAGGTGCCACTGGAGGGTGGTAGGAGGCCACAAATGCTTTTCACATGCTTCTCTCATTCGATTTGTTTTCTTATGTCGTGCTTTCTCAAAGAGGAACATATTTCACAAAGTGCATTCCCAGTTCGTTCATGGCTGCCTTCAAACTGACTCCACAAGCTGTTCTATACCCAAACTCCCACTGTATTGATTCCCAATGCGTGGTTATTGTTACATATGGTAGTAACAATTAAAAAAAGTTCAATCGCCAACTTTCATTTATGACTTGAGAATGCAGAAATGATACTGCTGTGGTATCAGTTGAAAAGTGATGGCCAAAAATTAAATTAATTGCAAGTATTTCTTGAAAAAATGTTAATCAAATACATATAGCAATAACCGTTCAAAAACAGTAATACCAATATTTTCATATGACAAGAGAACAGTTCTAGGGAGGGGAAAACTCATTCTGACATCTTTTTTTATGGCACGTTTCTCGTCAGTGCCTAACCCAATCTCATGAACAGCTCGGCAACAGACAGAATGTGTTTTATTTGGGGAGTAAATGGGAAATTGTCTGTAATCACCCAAACTCACAGAGGGTTTGTGTTCTCACCCTGGCAACCCAGAGGAAGCTGGGACTGGCCTTGAATGCCTAGCAGGGTTAAAAATCAAAAACCCCTAGGCACGCCATCCAATTAAAGGCAGGCGCACAATGCGTCATCTTCAGTACGAACGCTCGCCCTTCCCTTACCCTTTAGTGTTGCGCCCTGGAATGAAAACAAGCACGAAACCGTGCAGACCCACGGCGCACCTGTACAAAGTGTCATGAGTAAAACTTGGCGAACTATATAGCTAGCTAGCTATGGCATGTCCTCGCCTCTGTAACGTTATTTGTTGTCCTCCGTGTGTCCATACATCTGTATCGGTGGTACGCGCTAAGTAGGTTAACTAAAGTAGGCGAAACGCTAACGTGTTAGGGTTAGCTAAAGTAACGTTAGGCGATAAAGCTGTGCTAAAAAATCTCGTGCCGTTCAAAGTGATTTTGGGAGATGCACCTGCACATGCGTCCTACTAAACGAAGCACCACCTGTGCATGCGCCCCACAGGTCGTCCGTGAGTGAGTGAGGGAGTGAATGAGTGAGTGACCACAATTTGCCATGCATAGCCCACGGGGGCAGTTCCTGCACGCTGTGGGAAAAAAGCCGTTCCTTATGGTGTCGGTGGTGTACAATACGCTTGTAACGGGGGAGGGGAACTCACAGCGATACATCTGTTTAACATGCTTCCGCGCGTGCGGGGAAACAGCGCTTTCCTATCTGGGCTAACGGAAAGAGTTTGGCCGCGTGCAAAGCCGCAGGAACATCAGGTTAGTCGCGGGAGGGGGGGGCAGGGTGGCACTGACAACGGGCTCAGGTTCTCGTGGAATGTAAACCACGGGGTCTCTGGCGAGACCCCCTGTCCGCCCCTCACCCGTGTAATCCCCTCTTATTTGGGGTCGCAGAAACAATTCCGCCTGACCTCTAAAAAAAGACATCTATGAACACCCACTCCCAAATGAGCTCATGGATATACAGTTACGACAGAAATCTTGCCAAATCGACTGAGATTAAGGGGAGGGCGAGCACAAAGAGAAAGGTGAGGGCGTGCACAAACAGGAGAAAGCTCAAAGTTTCATATTACAACTGTGTGACCTGGCTGGATTACTGATGACATGATGAAACGCATTGTAAGTCTGCTATATGACTGTATCCAGCCCATGCAGTAAGGAAACCCTTCTTTTCTTCCTTGTGCTGGACAACATTCCTCTCTATAAAATCTGCAGATTTTGACCCACAACTGTTCATATGTTAAGCTGTGCAGTCCCATGTTAACGGTAATCTATTGGATTTCATCAATTTAGTGATGTGAGAGGAATGGAACTGCAATATTTTTGCAGTAACAATGATCCAACTAATCATATCTTGCCACAAAATACTACTATTCTACTAATTTGCGGTGGAATTTAAGACTACGATACTGTTCAGTGAAAATAAACTATTAAATAAGATAAAAGATAAAAAATAAAGCTGACTGAGTGAGCTGACTGCAAACATTTGTTTCCAGCTTGGATGCACTTCTTCTGTCCATTGTAGGAAAATGAATGTCACATAATGAAGCTTTACAGCTTTTTGCCACCATGAGGATCTAATTCCCCATCACTCACACAAACAATGAATTAATTCATGTTGGGAAATACAGGGGTTGGACAAAATAATGGAAACACAACATGAAAAGCGACTCTGAAGAAACGCAATCACAACTACAAAGGCAGCTACACAGGTGAGCCCCATTAAACTGAATGTCAACTAAGATTATGTGTCAGTTATAAAAAAAAGGTCTGACAATCAGCACTTTGATATGCGAGTTCCCAAAGCAACATGAGGCTTCACAAAGTTGCTATTTGAGGCAGGCCCGCCATTTGGAACCTGCTTGTGTTCAAGGTTAACGTACAAAGACGAATAACCTGGAGCACGAAACCTGGACCCCACGGATGAATGGAAAAAAGTAACAAGTCTGGTAAGTTGTCCTTTGCTCTTTCTCCTACACTTGGACACGTTTACATTTAGAAAAAGCCAAAGGAAGCCTTCAACTCGCAATGTCTGTTTCCAGCTGTTCCACATGGTGGCGGATCTGTAATGGTACGGGCAGCTATCCGTCTTGGGCCAATGGGATTGTACTGCATGGTCACAGCCAATGGCCAAGCACTATGTCGTTTTCTAAAACAGGAGCACCCTATGGTGCAGACACTGTTCCCTTGTGATTGAGCCGTTATAGGAAGTTCTTGAGTGTGGAGCGCAATGGAGAGTTTCACCTCTTTCATCCCTCAAACACCTGGAGGCTTTCCTTCTTAAATGGTACTGTATCCCACTACGCAGTTCAGAACTCGCATGACAGCATTCCAAGAAGGATTGAAGCTGTTCTGAAGAGTTCCTTAAGAGTTACTTGATATTCGTATTATTAGGCATTTCATAATTTGTTCAACCCGTGTACTGTAGTTATTTTACTTTTTCTGTTTACTATTTTTTTATCATAAATTTGGCGCCCTCCCTAATTTGGAATGTCCAATTGCCTGCACCCGCAGTCGCATACATGTGCGAATTCCATTACATTACATCACAGGCATTTAGCAGACACTCTTATCCAGAGCGACTTACATTGTACCCAATTATACAGCTGGACATATATTGGAGCAATGCAGGTTAAGTACCATGCTCAAGGTGTCCTACCGGGGAATCAAACCTGCGACCTTTAGGTTACAAGACCAACTCCTTAGCCATTATACTAAACTGCCGCCCACTGAATCCATGCTGATTCAGGAGTGAAGACATCCAGCGTTCTCTTCCGAAAAACACGGTGCTTCTTTTCAGACTACAGACTACAGCTGAGTACGCACAGAGTCCATGGGCACCTGAATGACCAGTAAGGGTAGCTAGACAGTGCTGAACATGGACTCCTAACCGACTGTAGCCTCCCAAACTGCATGGGCGACATGAAATCGCCAATTTTGCGTCGCCCGCAGTTGGCACTGGAATGGGGTGGAACTGACCCGAGACCGCGGGGCTCCTCCGGGTGCTACAGCCTGGTGCCTCAACCGTTTTCACATATCTTTGTGTTACACTTGATTGATTTCAAATTTCACAGAAAGTGAAAAAGTGAAAACTGAAAAAGTTCATTGTTAGCATTGTGAACACAGAGATTTGTGAAAAGACGTAGTTGCGTGTTCGGGGGGGGGGCGGCGAGGGGGGAGGGAGCATTCTCACCCTCGCAGCAGTCCTGCCACATGCGCAGGTCCATCTTGGGAACGTCGTCGCAGCTGCCGTAGCCGTGGGGGTACTCGGCCACGAGGAAAACGTCGGACTGCACGCGCGTGATGTTGTCCCCGTTGTCGCAGAGCACTCTGGTCAGCGACGTCTGCTTCAGCTGCGTCAGCTGCGCCGGGCTGAACACCCCGGGGTTCTCGTACCAGAACCTGTTGCGTCGCGGAAAAGGGGGTGGGCGGGGGGGACAGTCAGCGTATTTATTTAAGGGTGGGAAGACCGCATATAGCGTCCTGAGTTGGGTGTTCTACATGAAGGCCTAGAACAGAGGTTCCTCATCCCTGGACCTGGAGAACCACAGGATCTGCTGGGCTTTGTTTTCACCTCAAAATCAGCAGCCAGTTTAGAGCCCAGCAGCTTCGTTCATTTAACTGCAGAATAAAAACCAGCAAACCCTGTGGCTCCGGAGGAACCGGGCAGGAGATGATGTATTTAAATGTCACGGGACAGAACGAACGCTGATAAAGCTTATAAGAGCCTTCTAGGGCTCTGAAACGACTCAAAGCCTTGCTTAGGTAATGCCATTACATCTACTGAATGGAATCTCTCGCTTTGGGTTGGGATGGATGGTGAGGTAGCTCTCTACTTGCTACATGACCTCTGCATTTCAGCAGGAGGGAGAGAGGGGGGTCTTTCTGGTGTGTATGTCTGGGCCGCGTCTCCATGCTTGTTCGCATGCGTCTGTGCGTGTGTGTGTGTGTACATGTGCATGCACTTGCATTTACGCGTAAAAGTGCAAGAAACTGTGCGTTGGTGCAAGAAATGTGTGGACAAGTACATGTATGAGTATACATAGGTGAGCATGCATTTATGTGTATGTACATGTGTACTTTGTGAGTGTATGTGTGTGTGTGTGTGTGTGTGTGTGTGTGTGCATGAGTGTGTTTGTGTGGGGTGATGTGTGTATGTGTGCGGTAAGTGCTTGCTTCCTATGTCGGCGGGGTAGGGTAGGGGTGGGGCTACATGGTCATACCTGTCACCGTCCCGCAGCCGTTTGAACTGGGTGGCCAGCAGGCACATGAGCGTGGGCCCCAGCCTGCTGCCGGGCACCACGTCCTCAGCCATCAGCGCCGGGAACAGGTCGATGTTCAGGGGCGTGCCGTACAGCCTGCAACCGCAACGCTGGTCAGTGAACACGGCACTGAACACTCAGCCGCCCTCGCTCAGTCTCTCAGCCGTCTCAGTCTCTTGCTCAGTCTCTCGCCTTCTATACAGCCTGCCGTCCTCACACACCTGCTCACACACTTCTGTGTACCCCTTCTCACAATTTAACACACACGCGCACGCGCTCCACCGCGCCCTTTCACAGGCATACACACACAGCTTCATGCAGGCACACATAGGCTACCTCATAGGCACAGTGATACACACACGTACTGTATGCACGCCCAGCCAAACAGACTCAATAAGTCTCAATGATCAACGCAATAGCCATTCATTACATTATTAGTAACCATTAGCTATCACCCTTCCTACATTTGAATAACAGTGGACTGTTGCAGTTAAGAAGGTTGCTCATTGTTAATGTCAATTAGTAATCACCTTGAGTAGCTTTCTACCTCCCTGATAAGCAGAACATAGTACAATGCTTGAGCTCATTTGGCACTAAGCCGTTGTGACTAGACAAATATATTTTTTACACAATTCACTTGCACAGCAGACATCTTAAAAAGAGCGTCTTACACAACTTACATCTTAAGGCACTACCCACTTTTGCAGCTGGGTACTCGTTAATTCAGGTTTAATACTTGCTCAAGGTTTAATATTTGCACTTGGAACAGTGGGAGTACCCCAAACTGTAGTCCGACCCCATGACCCGAGGTACGATCACAGTTCCCGGACCGCTACGGCACCCTTACGCCGGGACGGGGCTCACCTCCGCAGCTTGTCCCTGACGCCGGCGTCCCGGATCTCGTTCCTCAGGTCCTCGAAGGTGTGGGCGGACGTGAGGTTGCAGAAGACGCGGTAGTCGTTGTAGGGCGGGATGCCGTGGTCGCGCCCCCTCTGGATGTTCATGGCGGCCAGGTCGAGCGCCACGGCGTGCGCCATGGAGAAGAGGCGCTCGGTCAGCTCGGTGTTGAGCAGCTGCGAGGTGACGCGCATCTTCCCGGCCACGCCGAACAGGCCGCGGAGCAGCGGGTCGATGCCGCCCTCGTTGACGATGCGGAAGGGCGAGAAGAAGGCCTTGTGCAGCGAGATGTGGCCCTGCGGGATGGGCTGGAAGCTCTCGTCCAGCCGGTACAGGACGGGGTTGATGAGCGTGTGGCCGAAGCGGAAGGCGGCCGTGGCGAAGGCGTTGACGATGCCGGCGTTGACGTTGGGGTCGTAGCCCCGGTACTCGCCCAGCAGCTTGGCGCCCGCCTCGCCCAGGATCTTGGGCAGCCAGTGGCTGTAGGTGATGTGCTGCATCTGGGCGCCCACGATCTTGCGGGCCTCGTGGTAGATGGTGTCGCCGTCCCAGTGCGGGTTGAGCCGCAGGAGCTCGGTGGCCACGCGGTTGTGCTCGCGGAACCAGAGCGTGTGCATGGCGGTCAGGCCCAGCTGCTCGTTGGCGCGGTGGTCGCCGGCCAGGAAGCAGGGGATGGGGCTCTCGTTCTCGTCGCGCATGCACTCGGTGGGCGGGCCCGTGGCGAAGGGGAGGAGGGGCTTGCCCGAGCGCTGGACGATGCCCTGCCTGAGCAGCCCCCGCTGGCTGGCCAGGTCGCGGATCTCCTCCGACTCGTGGGACGAGCTGCCGTAGACGTTGGAGGCGTCGATGTAGGAGGTGAGCTGGTTGATCTGCTCGCGCGGGTAGACCGAGTTCATGAGCAGCGAGGTCATGCCGCTCCCGCACACGGGGCTGGAGCGGACGAAGAACATGCAGCGCGCCCCGCCGCTCCGGGCCTGCCGCGGGTCGCCCGGCGGGAACACGATGGGGAAGCACGGCGGGTCGTTGGTGCAGACGGCGCTGCAGAGCTGCCCGTCCGAGAAGCGCGACTGGCTGAGCGCCGCCACCGTGGCGTCCAGGTCGTGGTCCAGGAACTGGCCCCACTGCATCAGCATGTGCGTGTAGCGGTCGTCCGGGGTGATGGTCTCCGTGCCGATCATCGACGTGGAGACCAGGCGGGGGAGGGGCAGCTGGACGCCGTTGTGCTGGCGCTCGGTGGCGCCGCGAGGCAGGTTGAAGCCGTTGTCGTAGACGGACTTGACCAGGCGCTCGAAGGCGGTCAGCGAGGCGCCCCACATGGGGTGCTGCAGGTTGTTGCAGGTGCCGTCGTGGCTGCGGTACTTCTGGTGGAAGCAGATGTCGGAGCAGTTGTTGAAGCGCCGGTGCGCCGTGCAGCCCGACAGGTTGGCGATCATGTCCAGGAAGCGGGGGGACACCAGGTCGTTGTAGCGGAAAGCTGGGTTGAGGGGGTGTGAAGGGAGACAGTGTTTCAGAACGAGACGCTTCAGCCAAAAGGAAATTGAGAATTCCTGAATTCATCTAGGAATTCATCTTGCATCTTCCTATTCCTTGCCCCACAGCACTTATAGAATTACTTTAGGACTGTCTGCATGCTTTCTGGTTTTGTATTGGATGTTAGCTGCACAACTGATGAGTTTTATGTGTTATTAAGCATTTGATTTGTATTATATTTTGCATTATTACTGTTCTTGGTTGGCATACAGGAACTTCTAATTTAATCATTTTGCACACATCTTTTGTTTGTCTGGCGAAGTGGCTCACAGATCTCAGTTGGATGCACTTATGTCCTCTTGTGTTGCAAGTTGTTCTAGATAAGACCTTCTGCTAAATGAAAGCAATGCTATTCAATGTAAATGTAGAACTGAGTCCATCTGAGTTGCTTTCCCTTACTCAAGACCTTTATTGCTTCTCGTGTGAAAACCATTCAGGCCAGCTGCATAATCCGATTTTCATGGTGTGTATCACTATAAAACCATCACTGAATTCAAATGTCACAAAAACTAAGCTAAACTGTTATAAATGGTTTCCCTGCTAATATAACTGAAATATTATCATACAGTATGAACCGATGCATGTTTCTAAAGAAGTGGCCCTTGGTGCTGTGACTGTCTCATGGTCCGGAATGTAGCCCTGTCAAGGTCAGTTCTGACAGTGGCCTGCAGGGGGACCCGCATTTTGGTATAACCTCTTCATTGTCATCACGCAAGAGTGGCTACTCCAGTCGGCTGAGCCCTTGTGCTATAGCTGCACAGCTCATCTCAGCTGGTGGATGACAAAAACTGAAGAGGCAGAGGCTCGAACAGTCCTCAGCTATTTAGGCAGGCTAAGTACAGTACAACACGCGAGCCAAGCAAATCTAAACCCGCCCTGAATTTAGCGAGGTCCAACAAGACGAGCAGCCTATAACTTCAGAATTACGAGCAGAGGAGAGAAACCCTCCTCGCGTGTCACAACAAAACGTGAGCCTTGGAAACATGGGAGCGCGAGGCAGGATACGCGGGCCCGTTCTAAAACTTCCTGTCAGCAGTCAGCTGGCTGATGAATTGCTTCTGTCATTCAGTCATTGGATCTAGCCAAACACAACACTGGGGCGTGAATTGGTATAAGTGGGGGTGGGGGGAGGGGGGTGGTTTTGGGGGGGGGGGGGGTGCTCAGAGGGAGGAAAAGGAAAAAAAACCCAAGGGATGGAAAGATAATCCGAACGGGCCACGTCGTTTTGCTGACGGGCCAAAAAAAAAGGCTCTCTGCTTTCTGTCAGGGCCCACCGCAACAATAAACGGCCCGGCTGTTGTCATAACCAGCGAAAACACGGCTCCCGCTCAACAGAGGCCCAGACCGCCAGCCAGCCAGCCAGCCAGCCAGCCAGCCAGTCCAGTCAGCCAGCCAGCCAGCCAGCCAGTCAGCCAGCCAGCCAGCCAGCCAGCCAGCCAGTCCGGTCAGCTCCCTGCAAAACAATGCGCCCTGTTCGCTAAACCCTTCCTCCTGCCGCCGCCCTGCTGGGTTTCACGGTGGCTGAAATTTGCCCCCCGTCGCTTCAATATGTTTATGTGCGAATGGGGGTGGGGGGGAAGGAAATAAATAAAACAGGAGAGAAAACAATGCCATTACTGTGTGTTTTAAACTGCATGTACTGGGCTGTTAACGGACTACTGTGCCAGTTAATTTCTATGGCACTTAAACTGTGGTTTGGGTTCCTGGCTCGTTTTCCAACATAATACAGAAACTCATTCAGTCCTGTACATTCAACCAACGTGCCGCAGTGCCACTGGCCATTATAACGTCTTTAAGCATGATGGTTTATTAGCTGAGAATGGGTCCTTGTGCATTTCTAATTTCAGACTCCCAATGGGAAATCGTCTTGGATGTCAAACATCCAATTGAATTAAAAGTTTGGAGCCATGTGCGTAGCATGTGCCTTCAATCTCTCAATTGCAATTTGGTTCAGATAGAACTTAACTTAATCATGATGGTGTTAACCGACAACCTAGACCACAATGAGTTATTTGATTGGCTGTGCCTCCTGTCTGTTGTGTTCCAGATGGTGGAAAAGCATGCAAGTACTAACTGCATGCAGCACTATGTTTGTTACCATGTGGGTAGCCGCACCATCATGTCTCCTTAGAGCTTAGATGGCTGTGCTTATGTTGCCTTGCAAGCACCAAGGAAGGGACTGAACCAAAATGTCTGCTGATGTTTTCTTTCTTGATTTCTGCACAATTATATTTTCACTATGCTAGCAATGTGAAACAAATATACAGTATACTTTAAAATAGAACAGCTTTATCTCTGGAAGGCGTATTGCCCTATTTCCTAATTTCAGACTACTGAAGTAAAAGACAATATGGAAACACATACAAGTCTAATTTTTATCATTTTGTCATTAAATATTTTTTTTCTTTCCATAATTCTGCATGAAATCAGTGATATGCGTAAGTTAAGGACAAACATTCACAGAACCCCAGGCCTAGCGTGTTACTGTCAGTGCGTCCCCTGTCGCTCACCTGTCCCGTTGGTGTCCACAGTCAGGCCTTGGTTGACGTGCCTCTGGATGAGGAGGAGGGTCTGCTCGAAGATCTCGCCAGCGCGGGCCTGCTCCACGGTGTACGGGTCCCTGGGGTAGCGGAATAGGGCCAGCAGCTCTCCGGGGGTGCGGGGTTGACTGGACATGGGGGTAGCATGAGAGGGGTGGGGGGGAGGGGGGTAAGAGAAGAGGGAGATCAACAGTGAGACACGTAGTAGGAGGAGGTAGGAAGGGGTGTAGTAGTGTGAGAAAGTAAGCGAGAAATAGAGGTATGGAGTGAGTGAGAGAGAAGATAACAGATGCAGAGGAAAAGAGTAATAGGGAAGAAGAGGATGGAGAGAGGGACAGGGAAAGAGACAGCGCCAACGGAGGGGAATAAGGGCAGGAGGTAAGATAGGAGACGTTATGCCTGCTCATCTAATGCAAATATCTCCCTCAGACAAGGACTCAGAAAACCTGCTCTGTTCTGGTTCCAGACCGTATTTTGTAAAGAACTCATTTTCTCCTTAAACACCATCCACTCAGTCCTCCACACGCACTGCCTTTCTTCACGTGCGTGTGCTACTTCTGCAGGCCAGAGAGAGAGACAGACAGCCAGCAAACCCGTTTGCCAACACACAGTGCCTTTCCTTCCTTTAAGATAAAGGCCCTGCCAAAACAACACAGATTTCAACTCCCTCCGTACAGCCTTCCCAAGCCTAGAGCCAGCTTAAGGCCGGACTATTTTGGAACAATAGGAACCATTCCTTGACTTAACTGGCCCACAAAGAAACAGAATCCCTGGCAACCTCCACGCAGACAGTCGAGCTATCTCTGACACTAGCAGCGGGAGACCGCAACTTCACAAATATGTGCGGAGCCAGCATGTTCGTGGCGAAACATGGTTTTCAACCAATCGTGGAGTTTTTCTGTAGAAGGAAAAGTCCTTTGGTTGGACAGCACACAATAGCAACACCAATGACGTAATGCATATTCCCATCAAACATTCAACAGGCTTAACCACTGAGATAACACAACCGACTGCCCAATCAACATGAAGGTAACAGAGGGCTAATATCTCAGGTAGCTTGCAGACCATGAAACCTTAAGAGTGATAGCCATACACATGGCCCACAAGATAAACTAAAGTATACATTTCCTGTTTGGTCCCGCTTACAACAAAACAAATTCCATATCCAAACTCAGGGCTCTTGTGCACTTGTTTTTGCATTACCCTAAATGGCCAGAAGGTCATTGTGGAAAAACAGCATGGTGACAGCTGTGTAATTTATCAGGTAGCTTTGACGCAGCTTTTTAAGTATGTGAAGCACAGTGGTGGTGCTGGTGCTGGTGCTGCCAAAGTCAACAGCGTTTGGGCACTCTGACAGGCTGGAACACTGGTGGCATGGGTCCAGTGGAGTGTTTTCAGGCCCACCACAAAGGGACCAAAATGGCTGTCAAATAAACTCAGAAAAACACTGGCCACTGTAGGTGACAACATCTCCTTCACAGCCTGCATAACTTTGCAATCACTTCTGACCATCTGTGCAGCGTTCCACCCAAGATTCTGTAAGTTTGATATTATTACACCCAACTTCATCCATCCATCCATCCATCCATCCATCCATCCATCCATCAATTTTCAAAACCACTTGCACCTGGTCAGGGTGGGGGGGGGTTGGAGCCTATCACTGGCATCAGGAATTAGTTGAAAGGCAGGAATGGTCACCAATCCACTGCAGGGCACGCTCACCATTCACTCCCACATTTAGGCCTCAAGGCCAATTTAGACTCTCCAATTAGCCTAACCTGCATGTTTTCAGACTGTGGGACAAAATCGAAGTATCTGGAGGAAACTCACGCGGACATAGGGAGAACACGCAAACTCCAGAGAAAGTCCATCAGCTAGGATTCAAATTAGGTACCTTCTTGCCGTGAGGTGACAGCGCTACTAGTTGCATTATTACACCCAACTAAAAAACCAAAACAAGCTTGCCAATGACACATTTTCACATAAGAGTTCTAGGGTTCTATCAGCTGATCAGTTTTAACATAAACTTAATATTGTTCTAAGTCCCCTGTCACAGGGTTGTATTCTACTGCATCTGTGTTAGTGTTCCTAGAGTTTACCATGTTGCATAGCAAAAAGTATTTCTGCATCAATAGTAAGATTTTGACAAAATGATATCTCGTCAGCTTTGAAGCCCTCTTCACACACCCCGCCTGGGACGGCTTCTTATCCGTCCCTCCGAGGCAAGGCTTTCATTTCCACCCCTACTCCTCCCTGTCTCAACCTCCCGTCATGTTTACATGGTTGCCCTGGTTACGGCAACAACCCATTTTGACAGGTTGGGTGATTGAGCCAGTGCTGTGCTGGCTGGAGCCACAGAGGTCAAGGAAGCCCTTGAGGACACGTGCTCAGAGAAAACCCGAGGAGGTCAGCTGGGGTGAACCTTGGCTTCCAGACAATCAGCGGCGACTTCCAGACAAATCAGATTAGAGGCAAATTCATTAGAGCAGGATGAATCTTTTGGTAGGGGGAAGGGGGGGGGGTGGTCAAGTGAAAGGAATTCTCCCTGGGATGCAAGAATGAACCGACTGTCTAGTACGCTGTGTTTGATGTAAGTGTCCTGAGTGGATTTCAGAGACGGATGAATTATTGTACGTCCAGAACTTCCTCCTGGACATGGCTAGCACTGCATCACACCCAGACGGGACCCAGGCAACACTGATTTCAATTCCAGAGAATGGACAGAGGCACAGAGAGAGACAGAAATACCTGCAACTCTTAATAATCTGTCATACTGCAAAGCCTCGGTTAGATTACTCCAGAAATGTCCTGAATTGGGAAACCACAGGGAACAGATAGCGATCTCCTGTGTCTGCCATCACACAGAGGCACATGTAAATGTTGACACCCTAAGCCCAAAATCCTTAAACTTATTATCATATAAATTAAGAGCTCGGAATAAGAAAACATTTTTAAAAAATCAATTAATCTAGCATGGAAAAGAGTTTTGTAACAAGAGAAGACCCCGCAGATCTCGCCTACTGACTTAAAAATGATGAGATAATTTTAAAAAATTACCATAGAAGCAAAAAAATATATCTTTTCAAAATAAAAGTCAAAGTGTAATCCACAAGTGAGGCCTCCAAATCCTGGTCCCTGACAGGCTGACCGCTGCTTGTCACCATGCTACCCAAGCGCAGCTGGTAAAAGCCAAATCGACACTAGCCCTTCTGCCTCTTCAACAACGCAAGCCCTCATTGGAGATTCCTCTGAGCTGACGCGGCACGGCGGCGTTCAGCGGCGGGGGAGGCCTACCCGTCGAACAGGTGCCGGCGGGTGGAGTCGATGGCGCTATCGACGCTGCGGATGGCCTCTTCGAGGGACGTGGCCACAAACACGTCCCCGGTCCTGCTCACCTGAGGGACTTAAAGAGACGCTCTGGTTACCATCCGTCACGGTGCGGTCGTCAACCATATTTAAATAGCTTCTTTTTTTTTTAAAACAGAAATTGAATCTTTTTTTCCATCTTGAAAGAGTTTCTGTGTTAATGTTAACATGCACTGTGTTGATTAAAGATAAATTGCAGTTCATATCCTCCATTTCAGCACCTCACTCACCCTCACCCATTGCATAGGAGGCATACTCATATATTCATACCAACTGCCACAACTATTAACTTATGACATCATTACTATAGCAGACGTCTTCACTCTGGGTGACTCACATTCCTCATGGTGCCACTTTATATTCCTTAAGCAGTTGTAAGTACACTGCGCAAGAGTACAACAGCAGAACCCAAAAAAGGATGTGCAAGCTTCACAGCATTCACCAAAGCATTTACATGGCCACTAATCTCTCCTCATGTCTATATATCAGAAGGGGAAGTACTAAACTGCAGAGGTGCAGTAGCAAAATATTTCCTCTGACAAACCACGCTGTAAGCTCCGATATAAGGGACTGCCAAGACCGAACGAATTCTGTTGCAGTTTTGTTCGGAATTTTCCAGAAGCAGATATTTGTCTCTGCTGCACTGCTCCGATCCTACTGGGCGCAACGCTCGCTTCTGCAGACAAACTCCTCGCCGCTCGTACCGCTGCAATCTGACCCGGAGGCTCCCTGCCAGCGGCGCTCATTTGCGGCTGGTAACGGGCTGGAAACCGGCCACTAAGGGGCCAGTGCTGGCGGTGAATGGCCTGTCAAACACAGCCCCCCCCCCCCTCCCCGGCCTCCATGCTATGCTCACTTCAGGTCTCCACCAAGCCCGCCTCCACCAGGGACCGTGTCCAAGTTCCCCAGCTTGCCACTGAAAACAGGCGGCTCTGGACAATGGAAGTATATTAAAGAGCGAGGCCTGTCCAAAAATAACCCATTGTGACACGACGGGGTCCCCGTTTACCTCCCTCCCCCCACCCTTTCTCTGTGGAACGGGTAGAGCGTGCAACGCTGTAGGGCACGGTGCTGAGTGGCGCAGCTGCCTCTGCATGAGACCTGGAACGCTGCCCGGACTGGCGTGGGAAGTTGGGCGCCGTGCCAACCCGTGACAAACGCGGCTTTACCGAAATCGAAGGCTCTCATGACCTCTCACGCCACAGACACAGCGACTTGAATCTGGCTAAAGCTACAGCGCACAGTGCGACTGCAGGTAAACCCTCTGCGACCAGGTTTTAAAAGGTTCTGCGACCGTTCACAAGTATCTGTGTACAGCCTGAGGACAAAGTGAGCTACTGCTCCACAGCTGAATTACACACAGTTATGTGTTTGTGTTACATGTAATCTCAGAACCGGAAATGGAAGAAAGATAAATTTAAGCAATGAATGAAATTAGATTTGCAATAAAACTCCTTTCCAATTCAATTCCAATTTCCAATGGTTATAACAAAATATTTAAACAGACGTTTTTCTTTTAAAAAAACAACAACCACTTTTTCAATTATTCAGACAGTTGTCAAACTGTTATTTATAAACTGTTTTTAAAAGGGCTGACCAGCAGATGCTGGTAGAGCCCTCATTTAGGAGTCAAACCCATGATGCATTTCAAACCCATTTTGTGAACCTCTAAACCACCTATTCACGAGAACTGAAATTTTCAACCGTTTTGAGGCATACTGTACAGAATGTAAACTGATTCCAATGATTTCTCAATGATACTGCAACCTTGGATTTACAGTTTCAAACTGCTAGCCAGAATATTTAGTAGTTAAAAGCATTGTATAACATGGTGGGGATTGCATATCCCGGTCTGACTGGTCCTTGATTGTTGTTTTCTGAACTTTTCACCCTGGGAATATAAACAGCTGGGCCTGTGGCAACCAAACTATATCGAAGGGCCTTGAGCTCAGGAGGAAACATTTCCTTAGCCCTTTATTTTCTCATAGGAACACCCTAGCTGCCCGGTAAGTATAGTGATAAGAGAAGAGGAAAGGCATGACTCAAAGGGAAAGTCATAATAACAGTTCAATCACTTCTTGCACACAAACTGAAATGTAAGGACAAAAGGAGAGGATTATCAAGACGTTACTGAGCGTTCCTACTCAACAGGATGACAGAGCCCCTTGCTGTGTCCAAGGGTTCGAGTGGGGGCCCGGTGGCCGCTGCTTACCCTGGACGGTCAGGACCATGCTGGCCGAGGAGTAGCCGATGCTGTTGCGGGCGACGCACTCGTAGCGCCCGCCGTCCGCCAGCCCGGTGTCCCTCACCTCCAGGAAGCCCTCCGGGCTGATGTGGAACTTCCCGCTCTCAGTCACCTGAACACCATCCTGGGGCAGGGCCAAAGACGGAGGCGGAGCGGGGCGGGGAGGAGTCAAACAAGGAAGGATAAGAGAATGATGACGGCACAATCCAATCCAGCGCCCAATCAGAGCTCTGGATCTGCTTTCCACCCCCCCCCTCCCCCCTCCCCATTTTATTTTCCTTGACATGACCCATTTGAAGATTGTTCAAACTCACATCCCTGCCAAATTCACGTTGGCTTTCACTGAATATAAATTCCACTATATCCAGGATTCAGTCAAACTCAGTTTACTCTTAATTACGACTGAAAACTGAGAAATGTAAAAAAATAAAAGAAATGGTTTCCCAGTCTCCACTGATTTATTGCAGTCAGGTTATATTGACCCAAGTTAAACCGGGTAAAGCTAAAGCCAAACGAATCTGTGAGATCAACAACTTCCTGGAAAAAAAGACACGAAAGAAAATGAAAATGTTCCAAATTCAAACAGTTAACCCTCCCCCTCACACACGTGCGTGCACATCTCCCGCGGAAACCAGCTGCAGACAAGTCACTAGTCTGAGTAACGAGCACGGTCCCCATCTGGAGGGGGCGGGCAGGAGGTTGCCGCGGCGACTGAGTGACAGGTGTCTAACCTTATTCCACGTGATGACAGGCTCGGGTTCTCCCTGAGCGCTGCACGGAATCTGCGTGTCCGTGCCAGACTCCACCGTCATGTCCCTTGGAGCATTTGTGAAAACAGGCGTTACTGATGATTTAAAAACATGTGTTAATGATTACATTAAGGCTCGCAGTGAATCATTTTCAGTGACTTTTTTTTTTTTTTGTCTTTTTTGTCATCCAAATGCCTCAAGCTTGTTTCAGAAACAGATTTGCACGACCCGAGGTTCTGTTCTGCGATCTTAATATGTCGGCTCCGTTGAAACAGCTGACCAATAACAAGAAGAAACACAAACATTGAGTTTTTTCTTCATCTCAGGTAGCATTTAGCGAGTGAACTTTCCTTGCATTCACCGATTTGTACCAGAACTTCACAGCAGGATCTCAGGTGTTTGAGTAAATTCTTAAAAATTGCCCCAACCACACTGTTCCCCCCCCCAGCCCCTCTCCAAATCCCACTGCAACACCTCTGGCCGAAAGGCAAATGACATTCAACCCCCAGCCCCCGCCCCCCACCCCCCCACCGAGCCATTAAACCAGGTCTGGCTGCAGTGTACTCATTATTGCATGACAGATCAAAACAGATTTGAAATAACCCCAGCTGATATCAAAAACATTGTTACTCCTAAACCCTTTTGTCGTTATTGTAGCTGCAGATTTTCGTGGTCACTTTTTCACAAATGTTTCATGAAATCCGGTGAATGCATTAAATCAGGGGAAGGCAGCTGCGGTGGAGGTTTATGAGTCAAACAAAAATCGCCTGAGGATTTTCTGCTCTGAAGGCAGCTATTACTCAGCCTGTGTTTTAGCATTGTGCTAATGGTTAATGACCATTACTACATGGAAAACATCATGTCATCAGGGAATTACAGAGTGACAAGCTCTGACAAGAAAGTGGGACCTGTAATTTAACTGGAGAAATAAAGAGGGAGACCAGGACACCTTTCTGCAATTTGCGCTCTTTATACACACTAGCCATAATTTACAGCTTCCATGTGTGTAATGAAAAATTAGCTGAAGGGCTCAAGGTGGTTGTAGTGGCCCCCTGCTCACCATTTCAGTGTGCCCCTCCTTTTCAGGAAATGTTTAAGTGTCATAAAAATACATGAACAGAGAGTTGATTCAAATCCACACGTAGCAATGTAATACATGTAAAACAGAAGTCTAATTATGGGAAGATGGACTCCCATTACACAAGAATTTTGTTAAAACCCCCCAAAATGTTACTGAACCACACACTCACAAATATATAAAGAGCTAATACCCTTTATACGAGTCATCAGGCCTACCTTTATAATGGGCTATTATGTTCAATCATGATATTGGCAAAATAGGATTGGTGACGGTAAAAAAGTACATTGCCATTGTGCTGCTGTATATAATGAACAGCCAATGGTGTGCTTGGATAGTCAATGGCTAGAATTAAATGGGGGTATTATTGACTCAAAAATAAATAAATAAATAAATAAAACTGATCTACAAATAATGTAGCGGATCCATAAAAGACATTGTAACTGATCCATGGATAAATGTAGATGATCCACAAATAAATGCAGTCGATCCACTGCATTTATTTGTGAATAAGTTACATTTATTTATTTATTATTGAAACAATAATACCCCAAATAGAACTACAGCATGGTGTGAACAGGAAGTGGGATGGAGGAAACAGGAAACGGTACCTCTCTGCTGGATTGCGAGCTGAACAGCAGTCCTGACGGTGCCCACAGGGCTAACAGCCTGGCACTCATACTGGCCCTGGTCGTGGGGCGCCACGAGGGCAATGCGTAGGGTGCCTGTGGAGAGGACCACGTGGCGACGGTCCGCGGGAAGAGGACTCCCTGTAGCAGAGGAGAGATGGCCGTCAGTATGCCCACCGACCCGTTCTGCTCATTCTTGGTCAGTGAGACCACTACGGAGACGGTTACAGACATCCACACCACATTACCTTCACCCCAAAATTTCAAGATCCCTGCAACTCCACCTTTTGTAGTGTTCAGGAAACCAGGTGAAACAAAATACAACATGGGATTAAGATGCAGGAATTAACACTAACCTTGCTTTCTAATGTCAGATTAGAAAGCAAGGTATTCCTGTCCTGAATTCCTGAATGCCGGAAGTCATTCAATTCCAACAGAAAGAGGGCGATAAGATGTGATTCTGCCGGTGTCACTGGCAGTGGTGCGAATTGCGCACTATTAGTTCACGTAAAAAACAATTTAACTTCCACTGCATATCGCTGTGTACATCCAGTGCGGAAACCAATCCCATGAAAGGAGGAAGGTCTTCTAGAACCAGACCTGCCATTCAAAATGGTGGTGAAATTAATCCTCACAGTCCCAAAATTTACAAGATACAGAGACCTCAAAGAAAAAAAATGTGGCATATATGAAGATCAGTAACATTGTGGGCTTCCCTGATGAATCTGCTTTTTACCATGATGTTCTTTTCATACATTTCATAGCCATACAGAAGCCACCATCGTTCATAGTTTGTCTCAATTTCTTCAGCTACTGATTCTTCCATAACTATTTTACTTAACAAGTTGTGTTCCAGCTTGCATAGCTAGCTAGCTTGTGACTAACACCAGAAGGAAACACCCACCTTACAAACTTCACTGCTGTCATTTTCAATACCAGTGCTACGTACCTGCAACACTACGTGGCAAAACGCTTTCAGTGTGAATCCAGCATAAGTGGAGAAGCGCTCACAAACCAGGCAGGAAAATGCATCTCACACCATTACAGAAGTGTCAGAACCATTCACTTTTGGAACAAGCCCTTGGCCTGTAGGCTTCTTTAGGCGTGCTCCACACATGCATTTGTTGAGAACATAATGAATGATGATTCATATGACCATATCACATTTCTCCACTGCTCAGTAGTCCACTGCCTGCACTCTTTGCAACACATTTATATTTTACATTTCTTATCCAGAGTGACTCAGAGCTACATACATTCTATTCAGACAGCTGGACATTTACTGAAATAATTCCGGTTAAAGTACCATGCTCAACAACTGCAATGCCCAACCTTGGAATCAAACCTACAACTGGTATAATGAGTGGCTTGTGCACTACAACCTGATTACAGTAGGGCTGTCAAAAAATATTCTAAGTTCGAAAACTATTCGAAAATCTTTTTTTTTTTTTTAAGTTCGAACCTAAATTTGAACATTCGAATTATAGTTTTGGATCCATGAATATACAGGCTTTAATTTCATGCGGCGAATCATGTTCATGCACGCAAAGTTAATTTCCTGTGCTAACGTTACTTCCTCTGTCAACCAAAAAACATTCTTCCCTGGACCCAGAGCAAGTGGATCGTCTGGTTTTCCTTGCCAATAACCTCCGGTGATACTTTCAGCTCCATGGACACCTAACGTTACTGGTCAGCTAGCCTCGCGAGCCAGTCTCTTTTTTTCCACTTCGTTCAACAGGTCTGGTCAGCTAACAATAGGCTAAATAATGTACCCATGGCAGGCTATGTTTCCTTTCTGTTCTGAAAAATTTGATAAAATTGGATGATGAAAGAAGTTAAACAAACTAAACAGAGTAAGTCATTTATTTTGTTTTAGGCTACAGGTATTAGCCGTTTGAATAGTTTTTGTGTTAATAAATAAACAGGGATTTCCTATAAACAATCATTTCCCTATTATTGTGATTAATAAATGCCGAGTTGTGGCAAATTACATCCAAGAGAAAGTGCTTTATTCATTTGCGCGTTAGGCCATAGAAACTGCAGGGGGCTCATTTATAAAATGAACTTGCGGGCATACGCGAAGTGAAGACCTGACGTAGAGCCACAACCGTTTCCACGGTCAAATCAAGTCATGTTGAAATTTTATAAATCACTACTTTGACGTGATTTTCTACATACGCGCCACAAAGTTGATCTAAAATACGTTTTATAAATGAGGCCCCAGATGTAGTAACCTAGTATGAAGGTTCAACGATGTCCTCTATTCTACAGCCCGCTTGTGGAAAATAACGCGCAGGCCAGTTTAGAGGGAGCGTCACGTGCATATTGCGCCCGACAATAAGCGGCTCATTTTTGTGAATTATAGGCAAATGATATTCGAATATATTCGAACTCTAACTAATTACAAAAGCTAATATTCAAACTCAATTTCATGGCACTTTTGACAGCCTTAGTGTCCTGCTGTAGAGTAATCAACAGACCGTTCTTGATTAACGTGCCTGCTGAAGCCCTTGATTGAAATTTGCAGTCACCAGTCTCATTTAGTATGCTTGTAAGATCACCTGTTAAATTAGACTAATGCACAGACATCACAGGCAAGGAGTATGTGCTTCTGACCACATCTGTTGATGGCCTTTGTTGATGACATCTTTCCCTCCATAATGACATAATCTTTGATACTGTTTCTCATGAAACATCAGTAAGTTGAGCTGACTCCATAACTGAACCTCCTGCCAAAAGTGCCCCTCTGAGGTTTCGTCTTTTAGCCATGCTAGCCATAATTATAGGTCACCAGGCCTACCCAGCATTTTTGTACATGACCCAGAGTATGCTGGGATGTTAACTGTGTAACTAACAGAGGAACCATACCAAAAAAAAAAGTAACTACTAATAATATAATTATAAAACCATCACCAATAAAAATAACTATGGAACTAATGAACAATAACTAATACACTATTATTGCTGCATTAGTCAAGTGTATTGCAGCATTAGTCAGTAGTTCATGGTTGATTTTGAGGTACGTTTTGGATCATTATTCAGAATATGGTGCAAATGTAAAAAGGTTGCAAATGTACTCAATCAACCATACTATACATGTAGATTAGGTTTTGGATTCAATACAGACATAAATTTAATTACTTTATATAAATCTGGATGATCTCAGCATGCAGTGCATGTAGAAGACCTGATAACTTCTTTATCTGAATATGGCCCTAACCAGAATTCCGAATAATGATCCTTATTCTGGTTAGGGGCACATTCAGATATGCACATTACATGTGTCATGAAAGCAATAACCCAATCTTAGTAATGTATAGATGGGTATCTGCACATACCTTTTGTGTCCTTCATTCAATGCTAAGGGATGGTGTCCTAGTAATTCTTCTATGAGCATGAAGTGTTTAAAATTTGTCAGGTGTGAACCACTGGTAATATTTTGTTTCTACACCTTAAAGTTAGGAATGTTCATGTTAATGCATTAACTTGCGCCATTTATTTTTAACGATTAACATACATTTTCTTATTTGGGCTTAATCGAATGAGTTAATGTTGATAGCCCTACTTAAAATATATTACTTTCAGGGTCTTCCGCCTGCGTGTAATTTCTGTGGTTCGACAAGCCTCTTCAGCCTTACAAAAATCACAATTTTCAAGGTTTTCAGTTGTACACGTTTTACACAATGTTTAATTATTTTAAACATTGTGAGGGTTTTGCGTTTGCCACAACATTTTTACAGTAAACTAGTTGGCTGACATTAAGACCCAAGACAGCTTGCGAATCTGCACGTGTAGACTGACTGTTTAAACGTTTTTAAGGTGTTTACATGACTTTCATTTTGTGGATTATTAACAACACATACAATGCATCTTATTCAGATTCTGTATAGTTGAAATAAGGGCTTAAGTTGTTTCTGTTTTTTTGGAATAAGGAGTTTACATGGGCTGTAACAGGAATACTTGAGTTTTCAGAAATAGATTGGAATAATGATGTGCATGTCATCGTAGTCAATGTCTTCACTAACTCTGAGACATTAGCTTCTAGGATGTGTTGATATTTGTGGTTCTTTCTGTTACCTGGTTAAAGGCAGCAGCTGTGACTGAGTGATTGTGTAACACTTAAACAAAACAAAGTAACCTGGGTAAAGAAAAAGATTCACATTAACAACATGGTCATATTCCTGCGTTTTTGGACTAACTGACGGCAAAGCGTGAGCGTGGTGTCACCATTGACATTATCCACAGGACGTTTGAGATCAACAAATACTGTGTCACCATTATCGATGTCCCTGGTCACAAAGACTTTGAGTACATGATCAGTGGCACATCATGACTGTGCTGTGCTGATAGTGGCTGCTGGAATAGGTGAGTCTGCGACCGGCATTTCCAATAAAGGAAAGACCCATGAGCATGGACTCCTGGTAGTAAAAAACAAGATAGATTCCACACCCACCTCCATTTTCCTCCCTACAGCAAGAAGAATTTTAAAACCAACATCACACCTACATCACAAAGACTGGCTATAACCCAGCAACTGCTGCCTTTGTGCCCATCTCTAGTAAGTATGGAGATAACAAGCCGGAGGCCAGCAGCAATACGACCAGGTTCTAGGAATGGAAGTGCGATTGCAAGAAGGGAAGTCCCAGCCGCACCGCCTGGCTTGAGGCCCAGGAATCCATCCTGACCCTTGCCCCTTCCCAACAAGTCCCTGTGTCTGCCCCTGCAGGACGTCTACAAAATAGGCATTGGAGGTATTGGAACTGGACCATGTAGAGACAGTTTTATTGAAGCCAGGTATGGTAGTGACCTTTGTTCCTGCCAACATGACTAATGAGGTGAAGTCAGTGAAAATGCACCCTGGCTGAAGCGCTGCCCTATGGAAATGTTGGCTTCAACATGAAGAACATCTCTGTCAAGGAAATTTGCCGTGTCAACGTAGATGGAGATGGTAAGAGCAAACCTCAGAGAGAGCTGGGAGCTGTACCTCGCAGGTCATCATCCTGAACCATCCTGGACAGACCTGACAGCATTACAGCCCTATGTTGGATTGCTACACTGCCTGAAAGTTCCTTGAGCTCAAGGAGAAGATAGACTGTCGTTCTGGAAAGAAGCTGAAGTCTGGAGACGCTGCCACTGCCAACATGGTCCCTCAAAAGCCCATGTGTGTGGACAGTAGAGATGGAGAGAGATGCCCCTATTTGTATTTGTAAGTGTGAGCGGCGTAAACCGAAAGTGGATGGGGTTTAACACAGAAGCTGTATTAAATGCCAAAAATGTCAGATTTTTACAATTATAATCACTGGCACTGCTATTGTTGAGATATTAAAGCATTAGTCATGATTTTACAATGACATCGAAGAACGATAGCCTCGCTCTGGCCTATATAGTGTTAAAGGAAACTCTCTCTCGCTGTCCCTCCGCTGTTGTGTTTCTAATTGAGAAACTTGGTGCTGACTTCTGAGTGAATCGCATCAAAGAGATGGGAAAATAGATCCAAATCTGAATAATATTTGAAATATTCTGGTGGATACATTCGGGGAGAACGGATTATACGAGTGTTGCCGAATATGGTATTTGTATTCGGCACAATCCCTAGTGGAGAGCTTCTCTGAATACCTCCCTGTTGGTTGCTTTGCTGTCTGTGACATGGGACAGACCGTTACGGTTTGTGCCATCAAGGCTGAGGAAATGAAGGCTGCTACCACTGGCAACGTGACAGGCTGTGCAGAAGGAATTCCAGAAGTGCAAAGAAGATCGCAGGAAAGGTTTTCTTCTGACAATTCTTCAATGCAGATCATTTCTGTGTAAGCAACATTGCACATTGGACCGATGTACTACTACTCTGGTGTCAGCTAAACCCTTCAGCAGGTCCTTTGTAGTGATATATGAGTTTTGTTCTGAATACCACACCAGTTCTATCAGATTTTTCTCAGTCCTCCAGATCTTGCCTAGACTTCAACAGTTCCCCATAATTCTTATAGCCATCACTTGCTTTGTAAGAGTCAATTATCTTTATTTTCAAGTACTCAGTCAGCTGCTTGGAGGAGCCCATTGTTGGTGAGAGGTTAGAAGGGTCAGAGTACTTATAAAACTATGAAATTGTCCGCACCAAGCTTAATTTAAGGCTTAACAATCAATCAGTTTGAACACCCCAAAAAGATCAAGATTATAGATAAATGTATAGTCCCTAATTTCCGGCCACATTTTTTCACACTGTTAACTTCAGAAAATAAATAGTAACTGTGCATTAAAATGTACAGAAACTGCATGTTCCAGCCTACAGAGGTTTTGCTATCATTTGCATACCATTGTATATGAATGTTCCTATTTAACCATTCTGTTCATTTAATTTCACAGCAAAAAACAAAACAAAAGAAAAACATGCATGAACATAAAATTAATTGAAAGTATACAACACTGATTGTTTCTAAAATAACAGCCAAATAAAGCAGGGTATTTTAACACAACTGGCCCCAACTCCACACACTACTGGGACAAGTTTGGCACAGAAATGAAAGGTTCCTCACCCCCTCGAGTCCAGGCAATGACCGGCTGGGGATACCCGGTAGCTTCACAGGGAAAGTCCACTGTGTGACCCTCCAGAACCGACTGGTCCTGAGGAGTGACCGTGAACTGAGGAACCGCTGAGGAAGGGAAATGGCAGAGCTTAGTTTTTGTTGTTGTAATGTAGCAATGTCTTCTGTATAGACAAGTGCATAAATCACAGTATCAGAAGGAATGCTGGCTATGCAGTTACTGTCTCGTTAATGATTTTGTTTATCTATTTCGACATAATATTTTTTAAGCTTTATATATTTTTCTTCAGAAAATTTAACTAGACAGGATAGATTATAATCTAGTTAACAATGCCGAAGTTTGTTATGATAAAACAAACACCAACTTTTATGACAGTGTGCAAGTTTGTTCAGACAAGACAAACACGTATTGGCATAGCAGTACTGAGGTTTGTTAAAACAAGACAAACCCTAATCTATGTTATAACCCCACCTTGAACGATGATGTATGCGGTGGCGTGGATGGTGTCCACATTGTTGCTGGCGAAGCAGGTGTACTGGCCCCCATCAGCCTGGTGGACGTTTTGGATGTAGAGCCCCCCCGATGGAGTGATGTTGATGCGGGCGTCGGTGGGCAGAGGGGTCCGGTCGCCCTTGGTCCAGGAGACCCGGGGGTGGGGCTGACCTGTGGCGCTGCACTCCAAAGTGACACTCTCCCCAACCAGTACCTCTGTGTTCTGGGGCTGGATCACGAAACTGGGCCGTGCTGAGGAGGTACAAATGCCCCAATGAGAGAAAGGGAGGAATGGAGGGAGGAATGAATGAAGGGAGGGAGGGATGGAGGGAGGAAGTGTTGTGACACAGGGAGCTGCTTCTGTTTAAGCACTTAATTAATTTGAGATAAACCTCCACCTAAAAGCCTTTTTCAGGGTATATTACACTGTGGGACCAGTGACTGTTAAAGCTAGCCTTAAAAAGTAACTAACAACAATCAACAGCTGTGAAAAATCAGGAATGAATAAAGGAACATTCCATACTTTCACAGATCACGGGGGGACACTCATAAACATGTCACCTTGCGACAATTCATTTCAGACTAGAGAGCAAAAGCTCCAGACATACATACACCACCAACAGTAAATTAGAACTACATTTGCAATACAATGGAATGAAAAGTAAAGCCCTGATTTTCGTTAAGAACTGGAAACATTGTGGCTTTTAAATTTAAGATTCAGCAAGACGTGTTGTCCAGTTTGTTGGATGTGTTTTGTAGATGACAATGTTGACAGTTAAGCGGATTCCAGAATTTGCACGGTTAAGGACACTAGGAGTGTTGCCATACTTTTTCTGTACTATTGCCCTTATGGCACTCTGGATGAAAGCACATGCTAAATTAATGCAATATACTGCAATGGGAAGTGGGCCCAACAGTCTGAAATCCTATCTTCTTGGCTTTCTGGTTTCCGTTTGGTTTCTGAGCTGTGATTCCGATTGTGGTGCTTTGAGTCCTAACCCGAATTGAACCTTAATCGCTTGTTACCTGGGACACTTGCACAGAAGGGAATTCTTTGCACATTTTCAGGAAAATGGAAAGAAAATCACATAAGCATGGGAAGAGAGAACATCTGTTACATCTTACAAAAGAGGCTGGCTCACAGGCAATCTGGCATTTAGACATAAATCAAAGGTTAGAATTGACTGAGGAGCATGGCCAAGTCACTGTGAGATAAGCACAGAAGCAAAGAGATGTGCATTTTAATGAATTTGATATTCAAATATTATGTATATAGTGCAACCTAATAACAATACAACATTTTCTGGTAAGCACTGTCCAAAAATACTGCAAATATTCGCTTACCCTATCAAGAAGAAAAGTGAGAAATATCCATTGGCTGCAATAAGTGCAGCTATAGCCAACAGCTGCCACTTCAAGTAGAGTTCTAAATAGAGTTTATTTAACCTAAAATTAATGTTTTAAGCAGGAATAAAACAGATTGCGGCAATCACAATCTGGTTTCCCCCAAAAATCTGGAAGTACATTTAAAAACTGTGAAATACGTAGGAAATTAATTGTGGTATTAGGTCAACTGAGGACTTCCGGGGGCGTGGCTTTGGCTGCTGACCCTGTGCTTCACTGTCTGTGATACTATGGTGAAGCCAAAGCCACAAAAGTGGACAATAAAGTATATATATATATATATATATATATATATATATATATATATATAATTGTGGTGTTAGGTCAGTTAAAGAGAATTAAAAGAGCAGAATTTTCACCAGAATTTTTCAAGTGATTTTGTGAGCACTTGTCACGAACATATTGTTCTCCTCGCAATGTCTGCGTCGGCCCCCCTGCACCCCTCCGGGTAACCTCAGTTCCCCTGGTTGTTGGAGGAAGATTTAATAGCTATCAAGAATTTATGCATTCCACCTGCAGTATCACTGGAACGCTAGTACACGGAAACACAGCTGCTTGCTCTGTTTTCACAAGTTATATGTTTGGAGCTTGGAGAAGTCCCAGAACAGTGAACTGGAATGTATGGAAAACAACTAATTGAAAACACAAACTGTCATTTTACAGTTTACACATATCTAAAGTTATCACCTGTTTTCCCATGTTCTGCAGAAGGTGCATAGCTTATCACCTAATAATGTTTCTTCAAAGCCCAATGTGTCTGAAAAACCATGATGTCTGAATAAAAATTTTTTAAATTCTTTGTGCGCCACAGGATTAAACTCCTTGGACATAGCTCAGGAGGTAAGACCGATTGTTTGGCAGTCGGAGGGTTGCCGGTTCAAACCCCGCCCTGGGCATGTCGAAGTGTCCTTGAGCAAGACACCTAACCCCTAAGCCCTAACTGCTCTGGTGAATGAGAGGCATCAATTGTAAAGCACTTTGGATAAAAGCGCTATATAAATGCAGTCCATTTACCATTTACATACTACTGTAAATGTCCGCGTGAAATATGACGGAGCGATGTTGAACATGTTCGTTCACACTCACACGGCGCCCCAAAGTATCGCAGGGTGACCTCGCTGGTCTTCACCTCCCCGGCCACGTTCTTGGCCATGCACTGGTACACGCCCTGGTCCGTCTCGCGCGTGTCCTGGATCATCAGCGTTCCGTCTTCAAGTAAGTTCAGGCGAGAGTCATCGCGCATGTTCAGAGCATTGCTAGGGGTGGAGGGGGAGTCACATTAAGAACACACAGAAAACATTACACAAGGAAACTGGGCTTAACAGGAAGGGGGTGAGGTGGGCTGGAAGCACTGGAACTCAACATCATGAACTTCAGGCTTTAAGGGTAATCTTGCTGAATGCTTGGTATTGCACAACCAGCCAAACACTTTCCTCGTGCAATTCTCTCCACTTTCAAAAGTTTATTTTGGAAAAAAAAAGGGTAAAGGCTGATTTCAACTGTACAGACCTATTTTTAGCAGACTTATATGCAAGTGCTAAAATAAGTAAATAAATAAATTAATGAATGAATTAATGAATGAATGAAAAGCAAGGAAGCTAAATCAAAGCTTTACGTGTAAACCTGAGACACTTCAAATCCAATTAAAAACAAAATGGAAGCACTGCAGCAGATCTCAGATCTGGGCTGGAATGGGGCTGCTCCACTGAACCCCAAAACTCCCAGCCTAAGACGAGAGTCTTACTTGTTCCTCAGCCAGATGATCTGGGGTTTGGGGTTGCCCTCGGCCCTGCACGTGAAGTAAACGGTGTTCCCTGAGGTGACGTCCACGTCCTGGGGCTCGGAGGTGATCCTGGGGACCTCTGCGGTGCGGGACAGGAGAGGAGGGAGAGGGGTGTGCGGAGAGGGGGGGAGAAGATGTTTACCAGAGGGGAACAGCGGCGCGGGCGGCCGGTGGCCCGGCTCCAGCGGACGGCGGGGTTATGCGTTTTTGGTGCCAGGGCCGGCGCCAGGGCCAGCTGGAACCGCCCAGGCCCGGTGGAGCCGGGGGGGGGGCTGGCTGCCTGACAGGGAACAGAGGCGTCTCGGCTCCTCACCAAGTCACAGAAAATGCTTTTAAATAATTTTACTGCTGTTAAATTTGCTTTAGTTTGTCCTGAGGTTTGGCCAAATGATGTCATTCTGCATGTTCTGATGAAGTCAGATCTGTGCTGTTTTGATCAGAACAATTATGTCCCCCCGTAATCACCATTTAGAAACAAGTACAGGGTGCTGCTGTCTGAACAGCAAAACCAATGATTATTTACCACAGGTCATAATCCAGGGACAATGAAGTACATGGCATTCCATTCCTTAAAATGCAAGGAGGGTTTTCAAAAGACAAGATTTCCACAGAGAATTAGTCGACCGTTCTCCAAGGCAACTAATTCAGGTTCGTCTCGGTTGACGCAAGGGGTAAATGTTCCGGTCATTCGTTTGCATAAATCACAGGCTGGAAAAATAGCGAATCCTTTCAAATGCGTCGGTGCACGGGGGAGCTCGGGCGGCTAGCACTGTGGGATGATTTCTGCTAGCCCCTGCGCAGGACAGACGCCCCCCCGTGTGCCCCCTCCCACATATGGCGAGCACATTTGAGGACGCTTGAGTCATTTTAGGATTGTCCATAAACCTCCTCTCTCTCCCGCATTCTATGCTTGCACAGATCGCACAGGCCATAACTTTTGTTCCTTTGTGCCAACCTTGACCGCAAAGCTGAAAAGAATTCTAAACAGATCAGACAATGCAACTTTGAGCAACTCAACAAACAGCCCCACGACCTCCTTTACTCTCCTTCTCCACATTAAATCTCCACAGAAAATAATAATTGGGATGTCCTTGTTTGACACACACACACACACACGCACACACACACACGCACACAAACACGCACGCACACGCACACGCACACACACACGCGTGCGCACGCACACGCATACATGCACACACACACACACGTGCGTACACGTGGGGGCACACAGAAATTCAGCTTGCTGGTATTAAATGTAGCACCTTATCGAGCTTGTTTTGACAGCTGTGGACCAGTACGTACTTCTTTCATTTTACAGGGAGAGACTGTAAAGGTTACACAATGTTTAAATTAGACATTCCTTTAGTGTGCCTCCTAGGAGACGTTAGAAGACTCATTATTGAAACCACGCAAACAGCCCATCAAATTAGCAAAGAGGTTTGTGGTTTGTTTCAAGTAGTAACGACTGAATGCAGCGGTTTTCACTTTAAGCCTTTTGCTCAATAAAGTTTTTCCACTGATGCATAAGTTCATAGGGATAATTACAAGATGTAAACTTGAGGGAGTAACGTGAATCCATAATCACGTTCCATAAAGATCCCTGAAAAGTCAGTGGAGTTATACTTCTGCCAATAGGGTCGCCTTGAAATGCCTCCCTGAGGACTTAATCACGGTTTCTAGGTATCTGTAGCTGTTGAAGCAGAGACTACAGGCCAGGTCATAAAGCTGAAGAGCTCAGGGCCTCCTCTACAGGGCTCCACCTGGGAGGCAGCCCTTGATCTTGACTCCCTCCCCCCCTCTTCAACACGAAAGGCTACGGGGTCAGGCTCCTAGGTCCGGATCTTTACCGTAAGGCTCTCCACGTGCACTGCTTTGGCAAATACCGACCGGAACAAATGCCTGAGTGAAATGTAAACTATAATGGCTACATAATACCCAGAGCAAAGGGGGTGTCCACCAAGCGTGTAAATAATTATAAAGTCTCCAGTAGTGCGTCTGTAGGTGTGTGCGCATGCACGTGTGTGAGAGGGCTGCCCTACTTTCCTTATATGTTTGCATTTCATTTCTAAATAAGAGACTTCCACTGTACTGCACTATTTTCCGTTAGTTCATATTGGCAGGCTTTTGAGGAGACAGGTAATCTTTCCTGGAACCAGATATCCACTGGTCCAAATAGGTCTTTTTGATTCCCCAACAAAAATGTCCGTCGTGAAGCATATCGGCCTTTGCAAATGGCACCATGCGATGTAGAGCCCGGTTGATCGGTTGACTGAGTGAGTGCGAGAGAGCCCCTAGAGGGCAGCGCGCTCACCGCAGTTGAGCTCCTGGGCGGTCAGCGTGGCCACGGACCGGCCCTGCAGGCGGGCGGGGTACTCGCAGGTGGCGGCCGCCTGGGCGTTCCCGGACTCGGCGTACTGCTTCAGCAGGTCGGCCAGCCACAGCAGCTCGCAGTCGCAGTTCAGCGTGTTGGAGTCCAGGCGGCTGCGGGTGCAGATAGGGCGGACAGGGTGAGGGTGAGGGTGAGGGACGCCGCGCGCGGCCTGCGGCTCCCGCAGTTCTGACGCTACCGTGCGTTTATTGCCGCATGCCGTTATGAATTTGGGACTTCCGAATGGAGTCGCAAGTCGGGTGCAAAGCAAATTTCTGTAAACAACGAATAAATCCAAGTTAAAAGTTAAACTCCTGCTCTTCTGTTGGTCTGTATGGTCCGTTACACCTTCACAAAAAGACACTGCGAAGTACGCATTCTTTATGTTGGTAATATTAATGCAAATTTACTGTATTCAATTAGCGTATTTTCTGTAGAGAACATGCATGCTTGATGAGCTGATGTAATTCTGTGTGCCCCACAATACAAGATGCACGTATCCTGTCTGTAATAAATAAATAAAGAACAATGAGAGCAGGATGCTATGTAGAAATGGTTAACAAACAGGATACATGGATTACATTACAGGCATTTAGCAGACACTCTTATCCAGAGCGACTTACACAACTTTTATATAACATTTACATTGCATCCAGTTATACAGCTGGATATATACTGAAGCAATGTAGGTTAAGTACCCCTGCTCAAGGGTACAACGGCAGTGTCCTACGAATCTGTGACCTTTTGGTTACAAGACCAGTTCCTTACCCATTATACAACACTGATCTAACGGATGTTACGTTACATTACAGGAGGCAGATGGTCTTATCCAGAGCAGCAAACAGCAGTGGATTATGCCCCAAAACCACATGTATTAGTACTCAGCATGCTGGAGCTGATTTGGGCATGTAGGGGGTCCACAAGGCCATCCCATATTCTCTTTCACCCGATCTAGAGGACTACCCTCCTAGACCAGGACAACCCGGACCAAACCAAAGAGTGAAGCAATAGCAAAAGGATCTGCTGTATCCATTTAAAAGCATTCATTTATGTTACGTTATTACGTTATGCTACCATAACATTACTTTAGCAGACAACTTAGAAGGAAACAAAGGAAATACAAAGGTTTCATGAAGAGACCTTTGTATTTCCTTTGAGACATTTTGCCAATCTAGGCCTTTAATTGTACAGGTTTAAAACACAATCTATAATGTTAGAGAGAACATTTAGCAGGGGGACCAACCCATTCTTGCACCATTTCTCATTCAACTGAAAATATACTTAACTTAACGTGTAAACAAATTTCCCTCGCTCCGCAAACCAACAGATTAAGTATGATATGAGTATATATGAGTTACTCATAACACTGTGCGTCCCACTCTTTCTGCCTCTACAGGAGAACCACGCTGGCCTGGGATCAGAGGAAAGCTGGGAAGTCGCCTCTTGCCTCCGGCGGGATGCTACGGAGTTAGAATATTATAAAAAAGGGCCAAATATTGACTTTTCATTTACTGGTCGTATATACTAAATGGGAGCCTCGGCCTGAGGCCTGTGTGCGGGCCGCCTCAAGCGGCGTTTGCCATCCATTTTGCGTTTATGGTTGAAGAGTGTCAGGCATACTGATGTACATCTCCGCTAGTATTTAATATTCCCCACCGCGCGCTTTGGAATCCTCACTCTCTGGCCAGACCTCTTGGATAACAGCACAGCTGTCGTTGGTTTACACAAAACAGGGAGGAAGCCGGGGGGAGTGAGGGAGTGTGTGTGAGCGAGAGAGAGAGAGAGAGAGAGAGAGAGACCAAGACACCAAGTAATGCAGAACAAAATACATAAAAGTTATAAATTCTGTGGACCAGCCCAGGAATCTGAATTTTTAATATCTTCCGTTTTGGGATCGCAGGCCTGTCTCATTACTGAAACACCCTCCATAAAGACAGCAATAAACAAGCCTTCTCTACTTACAGGCGTTTCATAGACTGCAGATGGGAGAAGGTACCAAGCACAAGATGCGTTATTCTGTTGTTGTGCAAAAACCTGTGGGGGGAAAGGAAAATTTACTTCTGATAATATATTGGCCCATTTCACAACCCAAAACCACAGCACAGGAAAACATATAGTCTCATGCATTTCATAATGATTCTTACACTCATGACGAAAGCACACTGGGTTTCAATGGTTCCAAGGGCAAAACCTGACTCATTTTTTAGATATCTGTATGTAAACAAACTGATATATTTAGGCATGCACAAGTACAATAGGTTACTGACCTATGGAAACAAGTATGTGGCTATTTGCTGCTGAATACACAAACTGACATTCAATGTGGATATCGCTTACAGCGAAGAGAGAAAATCTCTTTTATGCCTGCTCACCAAGTTAATCCGATTTGACATGTGGGTATGTTTTTTTGGAAGACGTTTCTTGAATAGTTTTTTTTATTTAAATCTGGCATTAAGTAACACGATGAGTTCTCAGGCGTGACAGGCTGCATCCGTACGTCACGCGAGGCGTTCCCCTGGAATCTCCTGAATCTCAAAGAATGACGACGCCGTCTGGTTTGGGGTTTTGCGGTTCATGCGGCGAGTGCGGATGAACTCTGAGGGAAAAGGGAGTACGTGCCGGAATGCTAGGGAGGCAAGATTTCCGGAAATCGGAAAGCCGGAAACGAGCGGCGTCGGGGCCGCGCGCGCCTTTGGCTTTTGCTGCGGCGGTAGCCATGGAGACCATTCCCGGCACCTGTGGGAGCGGAATGCCTCCTCCGGGAACCTGCTGTACCTGGAAACCCGGCCTGGCCTGCTCGTAATTCTCCTTGGACACCGGGGCCGTGCACACCTGCGCAGGTGACTGCCCAAAGGGCAGGGGGGGCGTGAGGGGTTGAGGGGCGGCCCGTAAAAGACGCGAGATGGGAAATCGTTCGTGCTGCACGCTGGAAGGTGTGGCGCGAGACGGGAGGGGGCGAAGGTTGCAGCTGCGGCGTACGGAACCCGCCGCCATCGGTAACACGTCTTCGAAACCCCGCATTTCCCCCCAGCCCAATCTATTTTAACAGACTGTAACCACCACCGACAGAAACCTACTTTCAAATCAAAACAACTGGAAAGATCCGGAAACCCAGGAAACTGTTTCTCTTGGACAAACTGCAGATCGGCTGGACCGCAAACGACCGCTGATTTTTTTGCACTCTGCGTTTGAAAGACTCACTCCTCACGTTGTTACAGATTGTTTTCCCCAATGTAAAATAAGCTTCATTTGGATTCCGGTAAATGGTAACGGTGAGTAAAAGTAGTGACAGTTTTTTAATGTTCTGAGAGACCTCAGACAACCTGGAATAAGCAGCGTTCAGTGACCTGCTGAGGTACTCACAGTCTTTCCAGCCTCGGGAGGTGAGTGAAAGACTCTGGCTCTAAGCTCTCAATATTGTTGAAATGGAGGTACCTGCAAGAACAAGAAATATTGATATTTGCAAAAACACCATTGACACATTGACTATTTACCTCTGAAATCACTTGATCTCAGAACAGTTTTTCTCAACACAAACTGGCTGTAACATGAGGCAAGACAGCTAGGCTCCATGACCAAAGACTGAAAACACCAAAACATGTTCACAGTAGAATGTGTCATGTTGAGCGTTTGGCCATTTCCACATTTCATCGACAGAGTCAGATAAAATGTTCCAATTGCAGACTTAAGGGCAGTGGTATTGATAAAAATGCATTTGCACAGGACAGCGGTGCTGTCCTGCGGTCTGATCTTCTGTCCCCACATGGGAATGCCTTTTACAGACCGGCCCCATGGTGGGGGCAAAGCCAACTGCGGACCTGTGTGGAAGCAAATGTGATAAATACAATGAAGCTGTGGAAAGATGGGGAAAAATAGAAGACAGAGCGGTACAGGACAGAACAGAGAGTCAATAAAATGAACTAGCTTAAATATTTGTCGAGCTTAGCTACAGCAGCAGGTTCTTTTGCCTAAATATTTGTAAGCACAGCAGCAGCACCAGGAACGTCTGCGTCCTTTCTCTCTGCTGAAGGGAACAAACTTTTGGGCAGCTATCTGAATGGTTTGGCTGTTTTGTGTTCCACAGAAAGAGAAAAAACACTAATGTGCTGATGCAGGAACGCATCTTCTTATCTTTATTCTAAGTGCCTCTTCAGTCTGAAGGGGATCTGTAGCTAAAATCAGAACCCAATCTCTCTGGCGATTTCTACTCGACAAGACCTTTGCATAAGCTGCCAGACAGAGCCTTGGACGAGCGTAACTGAGACTAGGTGCATCTTATGTGAAAGAGAGAATGTGCCATTTTCTACAGTAACACAGAAATATGACATTCGTAACCATATAGTACCTACAAACTTATGAATCCCAAGTGTATCTTCTAGGTTCAGTTGGGCATAGAGAGGGAAGCTGAGGCTATACAAATACAGAATTGAAAAATAAATGTTTTTGTCTAATGTGTCAGAGGACGGCATACTTCTGAGAATTTACTCGGATGTTATGTCAATAATTTGCTTAAATCTTTCCTGGAACATGAGCATTTCTTGAACAATGGTTCATTGGAAGGACAAAAAAAAATTAAAAAAGGATATTGCCTACACCTTTTCCACAGGTAAATGACAGGCCAAAATAACATCAAGCTCATTATAATTCAATTAAAATGGGTGTGTGTGTGGGGGTGAACAATGTGGCACTAATTTTGCAGATAGTGAAGATCATAGCTAGTTTCCTTGGTGAAATTTCAATAATTAAATCTGTGGGAGGGGTGACGGCCTATATGTTAAAGAGCTGGTGTGTTAAGTATGCATACTGTATTTCTGCCTGACACACAATTTGGATATTTATGGCTGAACCTCAATAAAATCACACACGGCCATTATAGGAGGAAAAACTTGTACTCGGAACGTGTCACACTAATGAAGCGTTGTTTCTGTGAGGGTATCTAAATTCAAAACAGCTGGATAGCAGCAGCCTTCTTTTTTATGAATAGTCACTTGTTCAGGACGTAATGTGGGTTATTGATAAACTGAAGCCATTTTGCCAGGGTTAACCACCTTTTACTTACTGTGTTACTGTGGCAGGAAATCACCTTTGCCCACTATTTGTTTAGACAACCACATGCTAGCGTAGCTCTGAGGAAGTAGGAGAGGTGTGATGTCATTTCAGCCATGTGTCATAAAAAACACACCCTTTCTACATCCTGGAATACTGCAGGCTGATACTTAATTACATAAAGCCTACATTTGTTTATTTGTTTGACTGTTTGCTTGTACAATCATACAGACAAGAGCACAGACAAGCACGAGTCCTCCGAAGCAACTCCGATCACTGCTTCTCATCACACCGCGGTGCACAAGCCAGGCTCATACAGACTGGCTCTGAACAAAGGCAGTTCATGCGCAGCTTAACAGGCAGACCTGTGAGCGCCCGACTGACCTGCTAGAGCCACTTCTCCATTGGCCTGTGAGGCTGCTTGCCATATTTGGCACAGGCACAGTTTGCAATGGATACCTGCCCACTGGACCCATGTGAGCACTAAAACTGTGTTTTAAAAGGGCCACTCAGCAGCTTTATTTACTTATTTATTTATTCATCATTATTAGAATTATTATTATTATTGTTGTTGTCATTATTGTTATTATTACTATTATTATATTACACATGCACACACACATCACTCCTGTTAAACACATTCTTGATTTCAAACAGTATAGTTTACATCCATGCAAATTTCTTCAATGCAACCTTTGAATTAACAATAATATCAAGTCTTGACACATTATAACGTCACATTTCTTGGCATTATTCCAGGTTTTATAAAAGCCAAAAATACAAAAGATTCTAATTTTGTTAAACATTTTATAGTATTTTGATTAATCAGCAAGAAAGCAGCTTCTTTGCAAAACTACATTAAGTCCTGGCATGCAATTAATACCCTGCTGTGACTTTGTTCTGTATGGGAGTCTGATACACTGACTGACACAAAAAATGGGTTTAGAAACAGATAAATCTCTTTGGAGACAAAAGAATAATAGGTGACCAAGTATGTGCAATTTGTGTAAAGAAAAAAGAAAATGTTTTTGTTTAAAGTGTTCTACCTCATTTAAGTAGAAAGCTACAGTAAATATACTGACCTACAATTACAAACTATAAAAGTCAAAATAAAGTGTGTCTGCTGTTTGACCTCAATAAAAAATACACCCAAGCAATGGAAGATACCTGCAGTCTTCACAAAGCAAACACTACTGAATCTTCCCTAGTCATGTGGAGAACACCTATCGCAGAACAACAACTCCATCACATACAAGTCTAGATCGTTTCAGTAGCTTGCCAAAGTAATTAGTTTGGGTCTTATAGGAGGGGACATTTCTAATTAACCATGTTTCTTTGCTTAGCTTTAATGCAACGTTTTAACAACCAAACTCACATCTGAAATTTCAACAAGAGGCAAGCGGACGAAACTGCGGGACGCAAACGAGAAGCCATAAAAGAGGTGAGGTGAGGAGGGGAGGATAGTAGGGGGTAGACTAAGCACATTTACATGAACAAAGGACTGAGGCCACTACTGTCGTGTGATAGTTCCATGCTGTAGCCGCTGCCCCCCGCCCAGCTTCTCGATGACGAGGCAGCGCTCTCGAAGCCATGGCAACGGGGCATCGGGACATGCTGGGCATGCGGGGGGATGTGGGGGGCGGGGGGCAGTGCTAGCACATGGGAGCGAGGTGCAGGGAGGGGCAGGGGATGCACTCACGACATGCACAGTGGCAAGGTGACACAAGGCGCTCAGGGTTCGAGTGGGAAGGGACAGGTATTAGCACTTGGGAGGTGGGGTGGTGGGAAGGAGGAGGAGTAGGTCACTTACAGTTGTTCTAGAGACACAAGTCCCTTAAATGCTTGTCTGTCAATTGACTGGATTTCATTCTTGTACAAATAGCTGAAAGAAGAAATAATCAGTAATATTAGTAAACACACAGGGTATGAATTCGGGAGGGAGAGCTAAATTAACTGCTCTGCTAACACATTCTGCTAACAAACAATTTACTTCTTATGGCCAGGACATGTGACCTGCGACACAAACATTTATAGTTCTAATTATGTGGCCATTGTTTAGGATGCTCTTCAGCTCCGTTTGGACAGCTATTTAAATCAGCCGCCTGGAAGTTAGAGATTTTTAGTAGCAAATACAATAACAGTTTCACAGAAATCACGTTTATGAGCACATTTTGAACATAATTTTTAGACACTTACTGCAAGGGTTTAGACTCACAAAAGCAGTGTTCCAAACCAAATGTTAGCCAAACAAGGCATCACAGCTCAATCATATTTAATTACAAGCTTGTTAATCTTACAGGTCCATAAAAAATACTTAACAGTTTAAAAAGCTCACACTTAGCATTCAACATATATGTTAAATATAAACATTAAAGAGTACGGACAAAAATAAGAGCATACAAAATTTTAAATATTTACTAAAGCCCAGTTTATCAATAATGGTTTTCAGGAAAACTCTCTGTTTTTACTTTTGTCCTGTAAGAGCAAAGAGCATCAAAGCTGGGAAATTAATCCTCACCTGTGCGTGAGGAGAACATTGTACTAATGATACGTAAGGCCTTGTTTCTGCAATAATTTTCTTTACACCCTCCCAAAAGATTCGGCTGAATTGCTCACCAGCAACCATGGCAAGCTCCTTAAGCATCATTCACTGACATGTTATAGAGAGTGATGCCCATACTGCAAACTTATGAGATCTGCTTGGATGAACAGCTGCCCAGAGTTATCGAGTGGTCAGGCATTAAGAAAAGGCTCGGAAGTGCTCGGTTCAGTGTAAAAAGTGTAAAGCGTCAACATGACTGGCCATATGTGCTCCAACCAAAAGTATGATCCATTTGTGGAGCAGTTACCAGAATTCCTGTTTCTCATGAGGGAGGGAATGCTTTTGTGCAAACCCGAAGAGGCTTCTTGTGGACCCATCTGTCCATATTGCACTTCAAGGCTTTCATTCCCCATAATTGGTTCTGGAGAGCCAAAGGTCTGTGGTTTGTGTTGTTGCTCAGCACTTAATTAGTCAATTAAGGCAGTTGATTACATAGTTAAATCACTCCGACTCATTTCAGTGGGTCAGAATTTGTTGCTGATTGCAAAGTGAAAACTAAATCAAGCAGATTCCATGGATCTCCAGGACGAAAGTTGACAAACTGCTTCAGGCATTTAATTTACAGAATTTCCTGTCAAATACCAATTGGATTTGATTCAACTGAATATTGGTTTTCCATACAAAAAATATTCCTCCTTCGGACATAACATCCCCTGATGTAATGCAAATCTGGTTTATGGAGTTCCTATGGATTTGGTTTGAATCTTTCACTGCCCAAAGACACAACAGAACAAATACTGGTGACAACATTAAGTGGGCTTCTGGGTTAAATTGATATTGATCCAGGCTGACTAGTCAAGTGACTAGATAAGAGGATGTATAATAATATGCAACGTAAGTGCCTTGCTATGTAACAACAGTAACAAGCAATTAGCTATTAACAACCCTGGTTCATTGTAGTCAGATTTTGAGTATACACTGCAATCTAGGAGATCGGTCATGGTGGAAGCAGTTATGTCAGGGGTCACATGACAGCCGTAAAAAGACACTGATCGCAGCTCAGTGCAGGGGAAGCCAGGGAGTGAGGCAAGGCACGGCCCAACCGGCAATGACAGGGCAGCAGGTAATGATCACAGGGGTGGGTTTTAGTCCCTTACTTGAGGTTAGCTCCAAGCTAAGAGCACCTTGCCTTATAATTCAGCTATTCAAATGAGCCAGCCATTTTCTAATTATAGCATCTCCGGGGGCGGAAGCAGTGGAGATTAAGGGGAAGGGTCTAAAACAGCACCCTGAAAGGCCAGTCTAAATGCAAACACAGACAACTTCCTTTTCTACCAACAGGAACGCTCCTATCAATTGACAGGCAAGTGCAGGAACCTTTATTTGCCTGCGATATTTGAATTGTTCAAGAAAAGGCGGCACCAAAAATCGTTGAAAGGATACTATTAAAAGGGACATGCTCAATATAGCTGGAAGACAAACTGACCTGGGCTGCTGTGTAAATGTGTACCTGTGACATCATTTGCACTTCAAGGCTTCAGCTGCCAAGAATGTGGGAGGGAGGACCTACTTTGTTTAAAGGACTCCTGTGGGCAAATGTCAAGCCATTACATTTTCTGACCGCAATCCTGAAGAGTTCATCTTCATTATTATGCTGCTTGTTTAGTGAAGTTACATTTTTTTCTCCCTTTTAAAATTCCTCTATTCGTTAGTGAGTGATGAGACATGGGTGTTCAACTAACTGAAATCCTGGGATGACACTACAGCCAATGAGGTACTGCCCATCTGGCCACAGGATGCTCTGGCATGACCCAAATTCCACAACAGACTATGGGTCCCCACCCACGCACTAGAAGAGACCCTTAACACAACTTAAGTAAGCCACAAGGCAGATTTTTACATTTAAGCAATAAAATCCCAATTAAACACAAGCGTAAACTAAATGCTGGATGTTGACATAGGAATTATATTATTTTTGACAGTTCTCCATTTTTCCCAAACCTTGATACAGCAGTGAGATTCTTGATAATTTATGACATTTGGAAAAAGACAAATCTACTGATGTTAGCTAACAGGCATATGAAAGTATCAGAGATCCATGTTCACCACTCAGACACGTAGCTGAACGATGCTTATACAGCTCACAGAATTTAAAATAAATTGTATCAAAATACAGGATATATTGTGTCCTCCAAAATGATTCATGCCCTCAATAAAGATGACTAAAGTATTACCATCCTGATAGGGGGAAACCAGGTTGTTGGCCAAAATGCCATGGTCTTATGCTGGAGTTCATAATTCCACTAACTTTGACAAGAGCCTAAGGATGAACAGATACAAAACAGCCCCATAACATCAACGATTCTCCACTATATTTCACTGTAGGCGCAAAGTACTTCTCAAAATTAACATTCCTCTTCTGACACAAAGTCCATGGTTTGTGTGCATGGCCAAAAAGCTCAATTCTGCTCTTACCTGACCTAAACATCCAGCCTCAATCAAAGCACTTGGGGCAACATAGCTCAGGAGATAAGACCGATTAGCTGGCAGTCAGAGGATTGCCGGTTCAAACCCCGCCCTGGGCGTGTCGAAGTGTCCTTGAGCAAGACACCTAACCCCTAACCCCTAACTACTCTGGCGAATGATAGGCATCAATTGTAAAGCGCTTTGGATAAAAGCGCTATATAAATGCAGTCCATTTACCATTTACCACTTTCTGTCCCCAAGAAGCAACAAGTTTATGTAGATATTTTACCGTGTCCCTTGAATATTTCTGCCTCCAAAACAATCTGCCTCACTGTGCGTAGGGCCGACATGCACTTGTGTCCTCTTCCAAAGCATGTTTAAATCTGTTCCAATGATTTTAAACATCATAATTATTGACCTAATAGTGGAGATTTATCTTCAGTACTTTATAACAATATCCAGACATGCATGGATCAACAACCCTTTGTCTTTCTTCTGGGAGTTATTTGCCTTTTCTCATAGTGATGGATGAAACAGGAACAAACAGTTCCCCAAGACCAAGATGAACTTAAAGTAGCATGCCAAGGCAGATTTATTCTTGTTGGATAAAAATATTAAACAAAATCATTTTTTTCTCATCTTTATCAAGGAAATGACTTTGGAGGGCATTGTATATTCTTGCACACTATTGTTCATTCACCTGCTGTCTATACCAGCTTATACAGTACTAGACAAATGCCCTTGACTAATACCTTTCTGTGCATGCTCAAAAGAAGTCTGTACCCTGCATATTCACTTCCTGGTAGCTTGGTAAAACTTTGGCAGACGTTTCTAGAGAACGGCAAATATCCAGCCAATGCATCTTTAAAGCACATGTTATAAACTGGTGTGCACTGCAATAAGCAAAATCAGCAGAGTGAAGTTTTATGAATGTATGAATACAGTTCCTTGGACCCCTGCAGTGAAATGAGAGGGTGGTGGGCTGATGTGAATCAGTCATCTTGTTCTGCAGACCTGAAAGAGGAAGGCGAGGCCGAGGGTGACAAAGTCTTTAAGTTGAAAGGAAGAAGGCAGAAAGCAGCCGTTTCAGACACACCGATCGCACGTAAATGTAAACACAGACAGAGCTCCAACCACCTCAGAGGTCTCAGAAAGGGGTTGTGACTAACAAAAGGAAGGACGAGCCAATATGAGCAAGGGGAAAAAAGCTGTTACAGCCATTTCCATTACCCCTGGTGCAAGAAGATGTGTTTTTATACGGAAGAATTCAGAAATTAAGAGTGCCCGATTTACCTCAAAAGCACCACTGAGTTTCCTACTGCACACAACAAAAAACAGTAGCTGTAATTTAGGCTAAACAGTTTCTCTGTGAATGTTCAAGGAATGTTAATTTTTCACACATAAGAACAAAACCTCCCAATTTTCCTCACTGTTTAGTTTGTTACATTCCTATAGTGGGAGCGGGTCTGGCCTGTACATTGTTTTACCAGGGCGTCTTTCTTTCAATATTCCGTCAAGAAGCTTAGTTCAACCAAAGCAATCAGAGGGTCAAACATGAACCCAAAATGGCTTTGTCTATCATACATCATACATTTTGCCCTGCATTGACATATTTGTTTTCCTTCAACTTGACAGTAATGAACAGCGATGACCACTAGTATTATACAATAATACCTATTCTGTTAACATATTTTATTTTAGGAGCTAATTATTGTCCCCCCCCCCAAAAAAAAAAAAAAACATAAATAAAAGAATGTCACTTTGTCCTTAAGCTGAAATGGATTGTTATGACCATACATTGCACTGACAATTCTGTATTAACAGAAATCAGCTGTGACATCCAGTCTGCATTGACAAAAGTGAAAAGTTGCCCACAGAGTGTATTTGGGACAAATATTCTTTGTTTATGAGATTGTTGCTAGGAAACATAATCAGGCAATTTTGCAGTACTGAGGAAAAGTTAATTGTGGAAAAATATAAAAAGGCTGCCTCACATTGTAGCATTCACAGGAGGGCACAAAATAATGAGGTGCTAGTTGAATTCATCTAAACACAGAAGTGGCACAGACGTCAGTGCATGTGTTTACTTGTATTTGAAGCCACCCGACGAGTATCCCTTTATCCACCTCTGAATTCCTGCTTTTTGCTGAGGCCCTCTCTGTGAACCAGGGGAGCGCGAGCGACATACACGGAGTTGAAAAGTTGTTTCGCAACGCTGCTTCACTTGCTTTCCGAAAAACTGCTTTTAATCAGGGCGACGTGGCTGACAACCCCAAAGATTAATTGCTAGCAGACAGGAGCTAGGTTGCATCTTGTTTGTGGAATTAATCTGCTTTGACGAAAATACCCTTCCTCCTCCTCGCTGGCTTCAACAGCAGACAGGAGAGTGGCCGCTTTAATCAAGGAGAAAAACAATGCTCGTTTTTTGTACACTCACAGATATTTCAGGTTTTCTAGATCTTCAAAGGCACTTCTTGGGATTCTTCTTATTTGATTATTATTCAGGAGCCTTGAAATAAAAAAAGAAGGTTAATGAGGCCTGTTGCTCATGTGAAAAGAAACATTGCAGATCTAAACAGCACAGTATTTATTTACTTGGTGAAATCATACCAGTGAGTCTGCTGGTATGCATTGTCATACAGGGTACAACGTGGTACGAAAGCCAATATAAAAACCTTGTATACAAACACACTGTCGTGCAGCGGTCTACAGCGCCGCAGAACTTAGCCCAGAGGAGCTCTCAATTTAATTCCTGAACTCTGACGCAAACTGCTCTGCGCTGTTAATGGCTATGAAAACAACTGGATAATCTGGAAAACATAAAAAAACATCACTTATGTGTTTTTCTTTTTTCTTTTCAAAAATGCTCCAAGGACTGTTGCATGCAAGTATCCCTGATTAGACTCAAAAACCATATTTGCAGAAACTGTGTGAATTACAGATGAATAGCCCTAAATAAAATGAGAAGAACCTAAAATGAGGTCTCACCGGTAATCCGAATCGGTCTCCAGTGTTTAGCCACAATTAATAACACCCAAATCGACTTCAATTTGAGATGAAAACACATAGAAAGCCATAGAAAGGACACCAGATGGGAATCTAGCAACCATGTGTTTTAGTTTGCCCTCTTTGCTATTGAGCAGTACTGAACCAGGTGTCCCTCGTAAGAGCTTCTATATTCTATATAGATCCTAAGGGATTTTCCAGCTAAATAACAGGGCTGCACAATGTATTATTTTTTATTGCCATTGTGATATGAATTTCCACAATACATGCAGCCCTTTTCAGTGTGTTCTGGATAAGAGCGACTGCAAAATGTAATGTAATGTAAAATAATTATATATTTATAATATAATAATATAAATAATAAAATGCAACTGCTGGTGCCCACAACAGTTTGATGGGACGCCACCACATTGACGCACTCTGCTGAGCACTGGGCGTGGTATTCAGAAACTGATAGATTGATCTGATCTAACTGATCCTGCAGATTAAATTCTAGCTGACATCACTCTCCAGATGGAGGCAGGGCAGCCGAAGGGGCTTTCTCACAAGTGAGATCCTCATACAGCAAAACTGAACGTCTGGGGATGAGGTCTTCTGGTCCTGGGCTTGGGCCTGCTGGCTTCCGTTTTCACCTCCAATTTGGCAGCCAATTCAGACCCAGCGAGCCAGGAGGGCGGCAGAGGGGTGCCAAATTTAATTATGAACATGGTAGATGGGCTCAGGCGCAGTGTATCCTAATTCTACTCCTAATCGTAATACTGAACACTCGTTATCGGTGCAGTTATGTGCCCTACAGTCCTGACTGTGCCAGCATCAAAATGTAGCCTAGTGTTTTCAAAATAAATAAATAAATGAATGAGCTGGATATTACAACTGTAAGTTACAGATATGCCAGTGAAATACTGTTGTGCTGTAGGGTGGACTATGATTTAACCCTTTCTGAGCGAAAGCCTACTTACAGGTCAGTAATGTGATAGATGGTACTGTGTGACCTACATGTGTGAACCTATGACAGAGCGGAACATAAATCCTTCGCTCCATCAACAGGAGTCCGAATGGCTTTCTGCAAAACCAAACGTGCGCCCTGAAATTGAACGCCACATTCCAAGTTCCTAGAGGCAACTTGTGCAAATTCGTAAACTGAAATGACACTGCTCTAGTTTGTGAACTGAAAACCAAAAAAAAAGTCTAAGCTGATGATGATACTTACAGTGTGTTGAGATTTTTTAGTCTTCTGAAGGAGCCAGGTAGGAGATCCTTTATTTTGTTGAACCGCAGATCTCTGGGAATGAAAAAAACATACATGAATAAATCAAACATAATCTGCACACAATCAACAACATGAGAACTGCTTAGGATGCAGATGCTATCGTGGAGACTAACGGTGGGGGCATCGTCAGTACCACCGCAAACATGCGTCACCCCACAGACACGAGGCCTGTCACCGGTGGATTCCTGACAACAGTCGCGCTGCACAGCTGCAGGCCGAGTCTAATCACAGGTATGACAAAGGGCAGCTCTGTTTTGTTGCTGAAGGCACAATAACTCAGGCATTGACCAGCCACCGCAACATTCAAGTTCCAGTCTTCAAAGATTCCCAGTGCCTGAGTCACATAAGCGGTTTACAGCCCAACTGCAGCAATGGCAAAAAAGTTACAGTCAAAACAATGATAGCATTATCTTTGAGGACACGCAAGATACAAGCGTAAACCACAGGCTCCGCTGCATGAGCTCTGATCATCAAATGTCCTATCATCTTGAATGCTGACTAACGCTTAAACACAAGTTAGCGGTCCGGTCCATGTAAACATCAGATGACTGAGCAACAGGCTCGTGCATTTGACTACAGGCCAGTGCAGTTCTGCTAAGAAATGGATGGTAGAAAGTGGGCCTAGGTGTGGTTGAAGTGCCATCTCTCAGAATGTCTTTTGGGTTGGACAATTACAACAACCTTGTGAAATCATGGAATACAGCAAAAGCTTGGTTTCCAGTCCCCTTATCATGAAGAAACAGTTCACATTTTATTCACTAAACTCTTAAATTCTCTAATGTTACTCTATTAAATTAAACATGTTCTGCTTTGAACCACAGAAACAATATCTCTAAGGACCATCCATGAAAACTACATTCTCTTCCATTTTTTTCCACGAAGATTTTGAAGTACGCTTGAATGAATTAGGCTAATTTACAGACAAGCCACATTTGTTGCTCATTCCATGTTTATGGGTACCCAGGGAAGCAATCCGCCAAAAAGTACATAGCATGTGGGCCTTATTATATTACAGAATACTTTGTGATGTCATTTCCTTTCTTGTGGAGGCAGTAGGGACAGCTGTGCGTGTTCCTGCTTCGCGTTTCCCTTGATTTTCGGGAAGCAGCTGTTCACCATTTTCTTCTGTCTCACAGAATGAATATCTTGAAATTGTAAACACAGTTTCAAATGACAGTCTCAGCACACCAAGCGAACTGTGGCAACATTGAGCAACAGCTTGCCCCTCGCCTGAAAAGCATGATTAAGGGCTCTGAGTGATGGAACAGTTCATGCTACGGCCCAAATTAGATTTGGACAAGAACTGAGGAGGGGAGTCCCACAGGGAAACATATAATGGCACCTATTGTGTTTGTCAATGCAGGAGTGTTTCCAGGCCTCAAACATTACCACCACCACCAATACAATAGCAACAGCAAGCAACACCACCACCACTACAACAGCAACGCCACTACCACCACCGCTACAACAGCAACACCACTACCACCACCACAACTACAACAGCAACACCACTACCACCACCACAACTACAACAGCAACACCACAACCACCACCACCACTACAACAGCAACACCACTACCACCACCACAACTACAACAGCAACACCACTACCACCACCACCACAACAGCAACACCACAACCACCACCACAACTACAACAGCAACACCACAACCACCACCACCACCACCACAACAGCAACACCACTGCCACCACCACCACTACAACATCACTACCACCACCACTACAACAGCAACACCACCACCACCACCACAACTGCAACACCACTACCACCACCACCCCCATCACTACTAGAACAAAAGCAAGAACACCACACTACCACCATCACTACAACCGCCACTGCCACCACCACTACAACCGCAACAGCACTAACACGACCACAACAGAAACAAAGCAAACACGCAGCAAACACATGCACACGGCACAACACAGCACCCACCACCACACAACAGCAACAGCAATCAACGTGACCAGCATTGGACAGCACTGCCACCACCACTACAAAAGCACCAACACCACCACAACAGTGTGACTGCAACAGCAACAGCACTGGCAGCAACATCAAAAGTTTGAGCTTGTCCTGGTCTCAAAAGCTTCCAAATGGCCGCATTATAGGAGTGTCTTCCAGCTGTATCCCAACAACAGGGAAATGCTACAGTCAAAACACGAGTAATTAACATTAATCAGTCTCTACTGCAGGGGCTGGGGTCAGTAGACTTCCAGGTCCTTCCAGGTATTTCCCACCTCATCAGGGAAGTGCCTCGTGCTTAATATGGCTAATACAGCAGTTACGGCTTCTTAGGAGGCAAGAGGACTACCACACAAAATTATTTTTAGCATATCATTGATGTTGTATGGGCCTATTGTAGGGATGCCAGATTCCCAGTTTGGACCGGAATGTCCATCTTTCAAAGTATTTGTACAGGTCCAGTGTTTTGTCCAGTCTGATTAATTCATTGAAATTTGATCAATAGTTCATAATTAATTTCTTCCATCTCTCTTTTTACTCCCCCCCCCCATTCCGCAAACAGTTCCAACAGCAGTTCCCCCTCAACCCACCAAGTCCTCGATCTGTTTTAACAAATTCTAAATCTGGCAACCCAAGCATATTGGCACATTTTGCACAAATCCCAGGTCTGGCACATTGCAAATGTATGAGACACATTCCACAGACCACTGAACAGGATTTGAAAGTTGTGATGTTTGTAAGGCCAGGACTAATTAGACAAGTTAAACATATTTATAATACTGTGGTTGCACTTGCATTTTAAAAACTGAGAATATTTTCTCAGTATAAAAAATCTTTGCGCCATTATTTATGGTCTTCTGCACAGTGAAAAATTCCTGCAAAGCAAACAAAAATACATTGCATCCAAAACCTCAAACAAAGTCCTGCATAGGCCTACAGCAAGCCTGACACATATCACTGGAATTCATTGAAAACTGAGGTGACACTGTTGTGATGGAGTAAAAGGAAAGGATGCTGACATGCTTTTTAATCAAAAAAACAGATTGACCACAACAACCTCCTCCATGTTCACTCCTCACCAGGGTGCAATTAAATCAAAGGCAGATCTTTTTCAGAGCACGTTATTCTCCTGAGCTTAGCTCATCCCTTGCAGGGAGATTCCCAAAAGCCCATGAGAATGCAGCGAGAGGGGAAAAGTTGTTCCTGCCTCTATTTTCTTTCTGGGGACACCAAGCCAAGACTTGTTTTGGTTACATTCTGTTCAGCGGGCTGCTAGTGAAACTGAATGGCGCTCTGAGGTTCCTTCCCTCCCCGCTGCCGGCGTTCCCACGTGGCAGACGGCCGGGAGACGGAGGGCCTGCCTCCCGCAAAAGTCGGGGCTTCCGGCGAGGCCGTGAAACTGGAACCCCAATGGCGCTGCAGAGGCATGCTGGGACACAGGCTGGCCACCTCTGGGCATTTCCACTGAAGTTCAGGGGCCCGCGCGCGCTGGTTCAGGCAAAGCCTAAGGTGCGAGTGCGGGTGCGGGTGCGGGTGGAGGGGTGGGGGGAGGGGTATGGGGGGTGCGGCTTTCTACATTCTGTGGAGATGGGGGCACCTCTGCCTGGAATTTCGTCTGGGATCGCGGCACCGAGATAAATCCATACGGCGCAAACTGGCTTCTGTTGCCGGGGCTGAGCCCTCTGCGGTTAACTGGCCCCTTGACTCCCGGGAGGGAGCTCTGTGGCCACCGTGCTGTGGAGCTACGGAATTTACCTCAAGAACGGCTTCAGCTCTCAGCTGCTTAACTGCAAAATGAGCAAAAAGACGGTGGCGTAATCACAAAAAGCACATTTCAATGAAAGGGAAAAGTCACTCAAAAGCATGACACAGCAACATCAATGATTGCTGAAACACCACCAGGCCCACTATTGCAGTGAATTCTCAAAGCAAAGCTCGGATTTTCAGTACATTTTAATCATAGAGGAAAGGCAAAGTAAGTTGATGGGAGTGACTTCAGCGTTTAGATTCAATTTCAGCTTCATATTGGATTCTCAACAGTTCCCAGGCCAGGCAGTGGGCTGCACGGCCTTGCGGGACTGGCCAATGTCACCTCCCACACCCAAACATGAGTGGGTCCACAGGGCTTTGCATTGGCCTCATGCCGGTCTCATTCTTCGACCCGGCTTAAAAAGTGTCACAGAACAGACGACTAAGGAATTGCCCAAAGTTCCTCTGGGGACATTCAACTCTGCTGAAAAGGATTAAAATGAACTGGAATTCTGTTCTGAGGTCATTTTCTTCTTGGCATTCGATTTGCGAAAGAATAAAGCATTTTGAAATGAGTACCATTTGTAATAACAACAATGTTCAGAGTAGTGGTGGGGGCGCAGGACTGGGAGAAGAACTAGTTCAGGTCTAGAATGTCTGGAGGGAACTCCTTTAGGTTGTATTACTCAAAAACCTCAGGTAATAGGCTACATAAAAGTAAAAGCTAAGCCTTTCACCACATTACACCCACCATTGACTCCTCTGAATGAATGCCGCCATTGTTCTGACCTCAGCTCTCTTATTCAGTCACGCATACCCTATATGTGTGCGTGCGCCATGTGTGTGTGCACAGATGTAGTGTGTCACAGTGAACTGGTTTCCCAACTGCACAGATCACCTCGCACTCTAACACATGGCCCAGTGAGATCAATCCCATGATGCAATGAGCCAACTTCAGCCCAGACTAAAGAACGCTGAAGTAATGTCACAGTGTTACTGCGCACTGTGGCAATGCAGCAACAGGGGCATGATTCGTCTGCCAGCCACACAGTTCGCAAATGCAAAACGACATATCTGAGAGCTCCAGCAGAGAGCATCACACACGAGATGCGGCTGAACTGCATGCATAAACTAGGGACATTCTGACCACAGGGTTCCCCCAACTACAACATCATGTAATCCCTGACGGATCTATTTATAACAGCAGCAAAGGCATCTGTAGATAGCTCCATGGTGAGAGTGATGTGACCAATGAACTGCTCACGGTGTAATACAGGAACAAACAAGGAATTCATCCTATAAACACCGCAGGACTGTGTTTAGAATTCCAGAGCTAAGATCTTTTCATCAGAGGAGGTCGTTAGGGCAGTATGGAGGCAGCTTGTGCCCGTTCAGTGATTCTGAAGATTTCAGCATTCATTGATTCAGTCCATTAACTCATGTCCTGTGCTTTTATTCTCCTCATTCAAAAGTGTTTTCAACAATTCAGTCAAAACAAACACGTTTCTTTTTTTTTGTTCACATTTTCCTCTCCAATATGCTAACCGTCCATTATCGGAGCCATACAGAGTGCCAAACTGTGGAAAGCAGTAATAAAAACATCTTAAGCAATCTTTAACAAGTCATTCACTGTAGGAACCTGATATGTCTCAATACACGCAAATAGACTAAAAAAACTTCCACTTCAAGAAAAGATCTATGCGCTTCTAAACTTTTCTTGAAGTACAAGTTTTTTCAGTCAATCGTGCGTCTTGGAATGGTATGTGTGCCCTGCGATAAATTGGCAACCTGTCCAGGGTGTATTCCTGCCTCTCGCCCAATGCATGTGGTGGTATAGGCTCCAGCACCTCCGTGACCAGGATAAGCAGGTGTAGACAATGGATATCCATTGGATGGATGTCTTGGCTCTGAGTTTATGCAAAACTTTCATGCAACCATTTTTAATCAGTGTTTATATGTTGATATAAAGTACACACATACGCATAGCCACTTCAAGGGATAGGAAATGACCATGATACAAAATGCATTAAACTGGAACTTTTGAATTCTGTGATTATTTACAGCACCAGACAAAGCAAGACCTGCACATTGTCTTCTAGAGAGAGACTTGAGGACCATCCAATAACAAACTGGATAGTGACAGAGTTTAACTCTAGCTTTAATTGATGTCTTAAATACTATTTGCTTAGTGAGCCCATATGCTTTTTATAGAGAAATGCATCTGGAAAAATACAGCCGAAATTGTTACCCTTCCTGGGTTCTTATACTTTCAGCACTAGTCCTGAAAAGCAAAAAAAAATGCCCCTAAGGATAAAGTGAGTCAGCTGCAATTCAACACTAACAAGCGCAGACACATGCTTGTATAATGTGTTGATACAGATAGGTCTATCTGTTAAATTTGCCTGTCTGTGGGTACGTGTGGTTTAGACTAGTCTGTGCGTACGTGTGGTTTAGACTACATAACGAATCGCTAAGAAACTGACAAATCACGAGGCCTGAAAGAGAGACATTAGCAACAGAACAATTATTTCTGTCTGAGACAGAAATAGAAAGAGACCAAACCTTGTATCTGAAAAATGCTTAAGTTATTGGAGTATAAAAGTGCTGGGGGTACAAGCTACGAGCCAGCCAGCTTCACACAGACAGACTACCCCAAGCTAAATCAGCGTATTTGGTCTGATAAAGTCTCATAGCACCATTTTTGTTTTCAGTTATCTTGTAGCGTGAACCCCAGCACTCTACAGGAGTTGTTAGACTATTAAAGCAAACACGTTTGAAATAATGTTTTCTTTGCTGTCTGATCGCACTCACTGATCCTTTAACGCGACTGAAATGCTTTCATGCACAGTACCATTCTCTGAGCTCACGTCACTTGCAAATTGATTTATCTACGTCTAATTTATCTCTCTGGTAAGTTGTACTGGAAAACCGACATACCATCAATAATATGAAATGTATATTATCACTGTATCGCCCAGCCCTATTTCAAATGCTGAAATGAATCAAAAGCATGTTTAATTCTTTCAGAACAAAGGCATGTGACAGCACATGGGAGAATTGGCCTTTTGCCTTGGCCTACAGCTTTGGATAGACACACTTTTTCAGCAGCTAGCCTATTGCTACTGTGTTCAGTAAAAATGTATGTGCCATTATAGTAAACCCATGATTAGACTTAACAATGCCCTTTACAAATAGCCAGCAACTAGCTGGGCTTACAATTTCACTTGGGCCATTAAAACAACAAATATGTACACACAGCATCTTAAAGCAGTATCTCCAGCTCACATGACATTTTCTAAAATACTCCAAACTGCAGAACAGTCACAGAAGTCACAAAGACATTAATTAAATGATTTTCTTTTTCCCTGAAAAAATATCAGCCTTCAGCACTCTGTACATGCTAGGTTGGCCACGTTTATTCCGTGCAACTATGTATGAAGAAATTAGTATACAGCCCTTCAATTTCTTCCAGCTACCAGCAATGCTAGATTAAATAGACTGAATCTGTCACAGACTTTCTTTGTAACAGTTTCAGTTGTGACGTTCATTCCATGACAACCAGTCAACACTGCCCTCATAAATAAAGCCTGCCCACATGAGCAAACTCCTGCTCCTTTTCCCACTGTCTCTTAGGCCAAGCAATGTGCAGGTGAATGGTTAAAGTGCAGCGATTCAGATAACAGCAAGGCTCACTGTATCACACAACTCTGCCTTAAGCACACCAGCAGCCGTTTTGGCTATAGGTGGGAGCTAACCAGCATAAAGGAAAGAGCCTCTCTCAGACTTAAACCACAGTGGTCCAATCTCCAGGTCTTAGGCTAGCCCGGTTGGCACCCCGGCCTGGTTCTGCTTGATAAGGCATCAGCTCCAGCAGTGAAGCAGTAAGTGCTATACACAAGGGCAGTAGGACTGTAAACCACAATGCATGGCTCCTTCCTTAGCCCTGTGAGGTTTTTCACCATCTTAGTTATATAGGCTACATACTCTATAACTGTCTGTGTCATTGTTTAGCTTGCGAAAGTAGTATTGTGTTGAACTGTTTAGAAATCTGTCTTTTTGTCTACAAACCTTAAATTTATGTAAAATTATGTTAGTTTGCAAGATCATTTAAAAAGTGTAGGTCGTTTTCATATTGAACAGAACCCATGATAAATGCATGTCATTTACAGTATGCACTGAGGTCAAAACCCAGCTGGGAACTCCAGTTTATAAGTAGCAATGTGAGTTTAGCAAACTGGTACTTCCTCATTGGTATAAAAGGCCCAATGAAGGAACTCACTTCCAGGCATAGACAAGGGCACACAGGATCTCAAAAGAGGCAAAAATATCAGGATGTTTGCCAACTAAAGATGATCTCACAAAGTGTTAATACCCTCCAGTTTTCCAGGCATGTCCGGTGTGTGAGTCGAAGCGCTGCTGTGACGACGTGACAAGCCTAATTGCTGCAAAGGGAAACATCAAAGCTCTGGGGGGAGGGGGCAAATCGGAATGTTCCATACATCGCTGCCCTCTTCTGCAACCCACATCAGTGCATGTTACTGTCCACAGTGTGCTGCTGCTTTTCATCCAATACAAAAAAAAAAGTCTGTGGAATTCATGCTCCTGTTATCTAGAGTGTCATTTCAAGTTTCAGCACGAAAAGCCCTGCATGGCAGCAGGCTCCCTGGCCGTGGGGCAGCATGCTTAAATGTCATAGCCTTGAGGGGCAAAATTAAGGGGCACCAATTTAGGGGGAAAGATTTGCCTGATCATTTAGGCTTGTTATAGCTACAGTACCTTTTTGTTGACAAAGTCTAAATTCACTGCCATGGGGTTCTCTAATCACAGCCTATAATAGGCTGCATTTTGCTCTTAATTTCAGTGTTTTGATGCTCTTGGAAGCAGCCAACATGCCACTGGATGGAGGGGGGGGGACGCTCTGATAACATCTTGGTGCCTTGGTTTCTGCGCAGCAGGAGGCCTCAGGGTTAACCCGCAAAGACAATCGCTCCTAAATCAGGCGGATGACAGTGAACACTCTGTGGTGTTGGATAATAGTGTGCAATTTACCTGCACGGAGTCAGAAAGCTAAAAATGAAGAAATTGAACAGCTCTGATTCATCAGGTTACTGGTTTTACAGCATGACAACACAATGTGCGCCTGAAAATCTGATTTTTGTAAATGTATAAAGATATAAAAATGTAAAAGCCAATTTTCAATGACAATTTTTGTAAAGTAATCTTCAATCTTGAAAATATGTATGATCCCTCGTTATCACAGCCTACCCCAATAAATTCAATATATTTTCAGTGGAATGCAAATGGGCCAGTAAAATTGGACTGAAAGAATTTAGCTAATTTGGCACTGTTATACACACAAACAACTTGCACAGTTAATCTGTTTAACAATTTAGAAAAGGAATGTTCTGGAAAACCCATCACCAACAAGGGAGTAAAAATATAAGTTCTTACACACGGTATAGCTTAAACATTTTTGTTACACGTGGAATGACAACCTGTAGTGAAGATCTGAAAAGAAATTTTCAACATAAGTTTCTGTTCTTCACAAAAGCTAATTTCTACAAATACAGGTCCAAAATCAAAAATGCAGGTAGCACTAGCCATATCAGTATAACCCATACTTATCTGATTGAAAAACAGACAATAAAAACACAGTGAAAATGTATACAGCTTGATTGGTAATTTGGTTCAATTCAGGGGCCTTCCTGACTAGCCAATCAGGGACAACAATTCCTAACAGGAAATGCCATTACACAATGCCCACAGTGATAAGAATGCATGCTATGGCAACGCTGCCACTGTGTACCGTCACTAGGTGTAAGTGAAAAATGCAATTTTCATTTGCACTGGCTGCTTTTCACTTGGAAGCACCAGAGTTGGTTCTGGAGAGTCTGATGTGGAAAAAATATGTTTAATGCAAATGGGCTCATTTAATGGTTCAAATTTAACTGAGAACACTGCCTTCCTGAATTGTTCTCACAATGCAGAACAGCATGCAGTCTAACTGCCCAATGATTTTTAATACCTTTTGCACTGTTATGATTTCTCTTTCTTCTCTCATTATATGGGGAATTTTCTTTTGACTGGATCACACTGATTTTACTCGTTCTGACAGTAGCTGTGTTTCCAGCCACAGTCAGAATGATCAAAATTAGAGTGATCCAGTCAAAAGAAAATTCCCCATATAATGAGAGAAGAAAGAGAAATCAGCCATAACGATCAGGAGTCACAATGTTCATTCTTTAGAGTGAGTCTTCCTGGTGTCACAGTGCACAGAGAAATATCATAGATTCCAAAGCCTCACAGCAAATGGCTCCCAAATCATATATAAAATCTGAAGATCAATGTTCAATGAACAGCTAAATACTTTGTTACTAGTTATGGCGAACACAAAAATGAAAGTAAAAGTATGATTTATTTATTTTAATAAAGCCTCCACTGCACATGTAGCCTATTAAAAAGTAATGCTATTGTTGCATACCTAGAGTACCCATAAATGAGAAGACATTTTGTGTTTAAACAATTTCAAATTACAAATCTTCACTTGTCTATAGTATATCTTATTTTATTTGTCTACATCAAAATAGAAGAATAATAGAATAATTCAATAGTTTAGTATAACGTGGTTGCAGTCCCACACTGAATAATAACAGACTCATTAAGACACGGCACCAGGTGCATTGCCCTATCTGAAAGATTATTTATGTTGACACATGCCTGAGGAAGATATCCAAAGAACTCAGAATTTTTGTGTCTTTCTGTGTCACAATCAACGAGAACACGGATATAGGTCACAACCTTCCTGGAGGCAGAATAGCACCAACCAACACCAAGACGGAGAGATAAATCTGCAGCTCATTTATATCAGTCTGCAGGAATCCTGCAGGAGTCCTCAATAGGATATGGATCTCTCCCCCCCCCCCCCCCCAAAGTAAAATGGGAATCCTTCAGCTTTGAAGAAAGAGAGAAACCCAAAACCATATGGAACAGAGTATGAAGACAAGAGCCATCAAAACACAGACAGTACTAATGCAAGTGTGCTTTGGAAAAAAAGTTGGGAGGCACTCCAGAATAATCTTCAAAAGGCTTTTGTTTCCGCACCAATGAATCTTACATCACTAGAGCCAGACACCACAAATAGGCCTTGCCTTTTTCAAGAGCTATAAAATAGCTAGAATCACATCTACACAGAGACCAATTAACTCTTAACAGACTATGAGTGAGAACATGTAAAACTGCAGAAAAAGCATCAGTGAGAATGGACATAATTATCTGTTTTTTCTACTTGTTTTGTCCCTGTTTTTTTAAATTTAATTAGATACCCATTAGTTCAACTGAACTACACTTCCTGGGTTCATATGCAAATACATTACAGATTCATCCCAATCTAAGTAACACATAGTAATTACATGAAGAAGGCAACTTGCAAAATGTAACGTCCCTGTGAGGACATTGGTCAACCAAAGTAACTTATGTCGCAAAATTAGGCCCACGTGTTTTTTAAGGACCTTCCAAGTACAGTTTTCACATTTAAAAGGGCCTTATACGTAAAATCACATTTTGACAAGCTTCAACAAGACTGTCATTACATTAACAAGACATTTATATGATTGAAAGCATAACATTTAACAGTGAGATTTTGTAAATTGGAGAGCAACACCGATGTCACACAACACAGGAAATGCATTTCTATAGGAAAAAGGTTCTTAAAATACATATAATAAATCAAAAGCAAGCACATTCAAGCCCTGTTTGCACAATTCATCAAAACCAAACACTATAACGTTATCAGTAACCTGATTCATGGGAACTACGAAGAACTGAAGATACAGTTTGTGATGCCAGCAGATCTTGTAAACCATCTCACACATAATATTTATTTATTTTTTTTGGGCTTTTCAGCTTTATTGGACAGAACAGTGTAGAGAGACAGGAAGAACAGGGGAAGAGAGAGGGAGAGGCGTGTGACAAAGGTAGCGCAGTCGGGATTCAAACCGCCGACGTCGCAGCTCGTAATGCGCATGTGGACAGTGCTCTACAGGTTACGTCACGAGACACCCCTACACATAATATTTTAAAGATAATATGTGGATTTAAATAAGATAAAACAGAGAACCCTGCATATTGCAGTATAAGTTTGCAACTGAGAGTTTCTTTAAACAATGCAATGAAGACCACAGATGCTCTACACTGACCAGCTCTATATTCAAACAATAGAGCCTGAATTAAGCATCCTACCTAGTTGAAACAAGACTGTGTAAACGACAACTCATCCATAGCACATTGCTGTCATTAACACAATACTTGAGCCTCCAGGATCACAGTTCTTGCCTAATCCTTGAGTGAATCCACAAAATGCAACACAAACATAACCGCTCTTGCCACAGCAGAATAGACAGTTCACAAAGGGGGAAAGCATGTGAAAGGTCTGGTCTGGTGTTTATTACAAAATCCATGTGATAATTATGACTTCTTTTGAATCATATAGCCTAGTATCTTTGCAATATAGGTGGGCATATTTAAAGACTGATTTACAGGTGAAATTAGCATCCTATATATAAACAACACATAATTTGTCTGCGGTTATCAATTTATTGTTTTTAAGTAATCCAACTCAATTTAAGGTTTGTCTAAAAACTTTAAGCAAACAGCAGAATAAGTTGTGATTCCACATGATTATTTAAAAGTAGTCCATCAGCAAGTTTCAATAACAGCATTTTCAGATGATCAACATCACAGGTTATCTTTAACTTATCCACTGTGGTAACATTACGTGTTACGTTCATGCATCAGTCTCAGAACCAGACACGGTGAGGGGTGTGGCACAGTCCACAGGACAACTTATGAGCCATATTTGCATGCCTGTGTGGGAAGGGGTTCAATCCCTGCCATGACACCTTCTGATCTGTGATCCCTCCTCCATCTGTAGCCCTGTCTGCTGTCTCCCTGGCTGAATAATGAAAAAAATAAAAAATAAAATACACAAGTAGGGCAGACGGTTTGCCAAATTCAATTTTGTAAATCAATGACCCCTTTGACGGGGCATTTTTAGATTCTCAAATGGTAAACAGGAAGGAACGAGGAAGTCGCTCGCTTGCTCGTCAAGTTATTTTCTCCATTTAAAACAATGCAGCCTGTCAACGAAGTCAAACTGACACATGAGCCTGACCATTCTGTAATTCTGTCTGCCAACAACATCAAACTGTCAACAAACATTTGTCAGTCTGATGACATAGGCAGAGGGAATTAGCCTACAAAATGTTCAAGCTCATATAGAGGACAGAAGGCAGTCACAGTAAATCCAGTCTCAATGCAAAAAAAAAAAAATAATAATAAAAATGATTGCATTTGTTTATCATATATTTTATAAACTTAATTTCTATCAATTGGTCAGTGCAATGTTCCAAAAGTCCAATGTTGCACCTGTGCAAATTGGCAGGCTCCAGACAGCTCCTCATGTACCACTGAACACTAAACAAAGCCCTGATCTGTAGTTATATTTTTACTGTACAAAAGAAATGACATCATAAGAAGGACATCCTCCATCCAGTCACACCACACAGTCATTTCCCTCCAATCTTACAAATAACAGAATAGAATAATTATGCACTTTTAAATGGTGGATATTACAATTAAAAAAAATGTATATCCAAGTATACACATCTAAATACAAGCTACAAAAAACAGTGAGTTTCGTCGGAAGCAAAGGTGCTTCAGATAGAGCTTGATATTTAGCCTACATGAAGAGGTGGTTGCCAAATCAGCTTTTGGTAACCCAAATGGACAAGACAAGGTACTACTGTGTCAATTTGAGCATGTATTTTTTTTAAATGAAACCTTGGAAGTCCATCTGGGCTGATATTCTCTGTGAGAAACCCTGTTCTATTACCTCTACAAACAGTTGCATCAATTTTTTTGGTTTGAGTTATTATATAGCAAGTGAGCTAGTAACTACTGAAAAAAAATTGTTTTTAATCTTGTGATGCTATTTCAGCCAATACAACACATGCACATTCTTATATGTAAAAATAGTATTTCTTTCCAGTGTCCAGCAGCTGGCTACTATGAACACATATTATTGGTGAAGCACATCTGAACTGCCCTTGCTTAGCAGGTATAGACCAATGTGTGGAGCTGACAATTGCAGGACTGAAGCATTTCTCGATGACGTGGCTGGCAGGAAAAATTAAGAAGAATAATCTGATTAAAAATAAATAAAGACAATGTAGCAGAAAGAAAGAAATAAAGGAAGAAACAAAAGATAACCAAGATTTTGTACTTTATTGTGTGGCTATGTGAAGTTGTGTCGGAGTACTTTGGGTTTACATGGGGTTAAAGCGCAAGAAAGTAAGAGCAGTGGCTGTCGTCATTGCAGTTACCTACAATGTGGTGCTGTCTGGGTATGGGGTACATTCCGCCAACTGGTAACTTGGGGGATAGTACCCAAATATCTTATATGACTCATCACCACAAAGTGTCGCTATAGAAAATACTTCAGAGAAACACTCTCTACCATATGGATTAGTCTAGCTGAGGTTTTATTTACATTTCAGCTTCAAAAACAACCTTGGAAGTGGGATGCTGTATTCCTGCAGCCTGACCAGAACGGATGACCATTGTGATGCAGTGCCGCTGGGCAGTTCTGCACAGCTGACTTAATGATCCACTGTCAGCTGCAGTCACCTTATCACAGGTTTTTGACTTAGGCTACTTGTATTTAGGCAGGATGGACAACCTATGTGACATGGCTGCTACATAGCAGTAGGATGCCAACGCAAAAGGTTGTGATTATACACCTTGCTGAGGGGACGGGAGTTTTAAATTAAAATAAATGATGCGGAAATGGTGGGGGGTTCATAGGTGCCCTAACCAGTTAATGCTATGTAATGCTGTCTAAAAAGTTGTGCAAGTCACTCTGGATAAGAGCGTCTGCTAAAACGCTCATAATAATGCAATGTAATTTAATGCAAAGCTCTAGGTCTTGAGGCAGTGGATTGAATCCTAGCCATGCCAGGCCAATTGGAGTCCTCTGGAGTGAAGCACGCTTTGCTATATGCTCAGAAAGGGAGGGCTACAGTGGGAAGGGTTCTCCACCTCATTGCACAAAAACCAGGGCATGAATTGTAAAAAAATTGCCTATTAGCAGGTACTCATATCAGCAAAATGTAGAAGCGCCAGTACGGTCCGTTTTGGTACTACCCATTTTTGAGCTAAGCTTTGAAAAATAGAAGAAAAAAAAAACATGCGGAATCATGAGCGCAATCTCACGAACGCAAAAACATTATGTGTCTTTTTGTACTACCATAAGGCGTTAGAGGTTAGGACTAATAGCTACGACTAGGGATGACAAATTATTTCACAGATCGCATAATGTACCAAATCGATTTCTAGCATGGGGAAGAATCTAGCCTATAGGCTATTTAGAACACACCTTGACCAGGCTGCACCTGTCGTTGTATGGAAAACAAATGCATTTATAGGCTAACAACACACATCAATACCCAAGTTTTCCCTTCATAATAAAGTATTAATGCTTAACTTATTGTGTCAATAAATAAAGTCAGTGTGCAATATTAAACAAAAACAAATTCTCAACCCACAAGTGTTGCGTGCCCGCAAAACCAACATACCACAGCTGGCCTGAACATAGGCTACTCAATTCTGATCGCATATTGCATATTTTGAAACAAGTGTTTGCATTACAATTCACTGAGGTAGTAATTTCACCTCAGGAAATTTCCCTCAGTCCAGGGCATTCAAACTGCAAAATACTCAGCCTCTCGGACATATACTGCTTTTTGTTGGTATGTTGACATACTATACTTTTTGTTGGTATGTTGTTGTATACAACAACATACCAACAAAAAGTAGGCCTATAGCCTAATTGTAATAAAAACATGCATTTCCAAAATATAGGCTACTGCACGCATTTCAAGCAAAAGCCATCTAATCACTCATTTGTGTGAAGAAATTCAAAAGAGGGAAAGAAAAAAAAAAAGTGAGGAAGTCACAGATTATGCTGATAGCAAATGAAAAGACGACGTCATGCTTGCTCCAGACCGTGAATGAGGCTTCATCAAACCAGAACTGCACCGGGCACCCGTATAGCGATAGGCCAAAAAGACACTGGCAAACTGCCACTGCCATCTCCATCAGCCATGCCACTGTGATGCGTGCTATGCTAACATGCACCACGCACAGCAGGTAGCTGGATCAACAGGCACCATCATTTAAATAGGCAATTTAGAAACCAGTGAATTGACCAATAAAGATGGAAGGGAAGGCTCATCGATGAAGACAGCCACAGACTAATAAGATCACCAAAATCAATAAATTAGATTACAATTAAGTGTGGACATGTAACATAAAAAATAAATATAAATTTTACATTGTTAAAGCATTTGAAATCAATACCAAATTAAAGAGGAGCAACGGGATTTTGACTCCAAATTAAACTATGCAATAGGCAAATATCCTCTTACATTCATCTCAAGACACATGCTGGGTAAAACAGGGACATTAACAAGACTAGTCTAATCCCTTGCTTATATTCTTCAAGAGAAATATTTGTAAACTTCTGAAGGAGTGAACTCGCTTGAAAATGTTTGAAGAAGTGAACCAAGCATTCATAAAGATGCTACATGGCTTAGCCTGAGCACTTGTAAAACTTATTTTACAGATCCATAGTGAAGTGAAATACTCCACAATAGTAAAAGTCAGAAAATATGATTGCAGCAATGAGTAGACACAGTCATATAGCTGCGCGTAATTTACGTGTGTGCGCACAGCACTAATAAACAACTTTTTACACACCACTTAGAGTCTGAGCACTGTCCACCAGACAAAAGGCCCAGTGTTGGTGCACTTTTCCGGGACAATCCCGTCATGCAACACAGGAGCAACGTTGGGGCAACCTTGGAACGCGGCAGAAAACTCTCCCCTCTGCCATCGGAACAGGAAGAGGCCAGGGGTGTTCCTTTCAACAACTATCTCTGCCCGAATCTCCCTGTGCAAATTAGCAAAGCTTTAGGGATTTCTGGCTTTGCATTCCACAATACCACAGAGAATGAATGCCTGACAAAGCCTGACTGCAGCAAATTCCACACAATGGCACCTCTCTTTCTCCCCCTCCCCAGAGCAGAGACTTGCCTTTTCTCTCTCTATCTTTTTTTTTTTTTTTTCATTGGGCTGCCCACTTTGGAAACCCAAAAACGAAAAAAGGAGAGAAATAAATGAAAATGATTGGGGGGGGGGAGGCAGCAGCCAGCCCCGTCCCAGGTAATTAAAGTGACCCCGTCTGCCCTGCCCCCCTGCTCGTGGGCCCTGTGACCTCGGCCACAAATCAATCTCTCATTAGCAAATGGCTCCCCGCCTCCCCCCCAGCTGCTCCCCAGTTTAAACGTCTGGCCTGGGGGCTGCCAGTCCCCCGCTCGTTAGCGAGTCATTTGGGCATCGGAATGACGGCCGTGCACCCCAATCTGTGCCCCGAACAGGGATGAGGTCTATATTGTTGGCAGTTCTGTTTGTGGTCCCCGACCGTGACACCGCGTTGGGGGCCACCTTTATTTTAGCAGCAAACAAATGACGCAAACAAAGCCAACAAACAGAGCGGCAGTCGTAGAGCAATCGGCGCGACTCAAATCTGCTGCATCGGGCAGCAGGCGGGCACATTTCTGTTTTCGGATGCCAAGGAGGGCCAAAGACCACGGAACTGCAGAGCGCTGGGAGCTCTCGGATGGAGCGTGTTCATTCTCTCATCTCCGATTCCGCTTCTGACTGAAAAGGCACTGTTCTTATTGCCCGGAACTCTACAGCCAGCTCTTGTGTCCTTTGTCCCTAGTGATGAAACGTCGCTGTTGCAGGAGCTGGTCCCATTAACACTGGTAATATGCTGTCGTTAAAATTATCGCTTGCATTAGGCTACTTTGTGCGGCTTAGTGAGGAATCCTGCGGTCAACATATCAGCTTCTTCCAGTCACAGCCAGTCATTCTTCATGAAGGCAAATTCATCAGAGGATATCTGGAAACTAACTGCAAAACCCACTGCTTGGAAAATTCATGATATCCAAGCAAAACCAGATTAAAAGATAAATCAAGGTTGGATATAATAAATTATTTTTGTTTTTTTTACATTAAGGGCAAATTCACACTTTCTCGATGGGTTACCACCACACACATATAAATTAAATTCTAAACTTTAAAAAGGAAGTCACATCATGCTATGCACCCCCAGAACAAAGTAGGGAAACTACCTCAAGCTTTAGTTCCCCCCCCCCGCCACCATATCCTTGGAAACAGGGGTATGTTTTTGACTAATGTTTTGCAAGCACAGCAAATTATTTAAAAAAATAATCCCCCCAAACTATACAGTTCACATGAGCATCTCTATGTGTTGCCATAGCACTTTCAATGTGTTTAGAATCAGACTTGATCTTTGCTACTAGCAGAGACCTACAGCATGTAGAATGTAATAAAATATGGTCTGTGCTTCAATTTGGGCAGACCGAGAGGCACAAGGCAAGGCATTATACATACTTATACACACTGCACAAAGCATACAAGGGGTCATCGGCTGTTTTTTCAGGCTCCTCAACAATATGGTCTACACATGACCTCCATAAATCAGTATTTAAGAAAGTTCTGGAAATGACCACATTATAGCTACAAATTATGTGCTGTAGTCTTTAATCTCATCCAACCCAAACAATTCTCAGTCTCAGAGAGTAAAGCAGAGAGGTCAGTTTTGCCTGCAGCTGGATTCTAAGAAAAGTTAAGACAGTGTATCCTTAAAAACACCGATACCAAGGAGCAGATGACGACTCACGTAGGAGATTCACGTCTGTATCAAAATTAAACTAAGAGTGAACGTAATCGCTTCTCCAGCTACGGAAATCCCAAAGCGGGAGCGTCAGTGAGGGAAATAATTTACCGTTATGGATAAAGCAGAGCCCTCGGAGAAAACAGCTGAAAGAATAATGAAGAAAACAAAAGTGGAGCAAAAAAAAAAAAAAAAGACTTCCATGTCGCTGTGTAAGAAATGAAAATATTAAATTTCAGAACAGACGTCCTTCTCAGACTCCACTGGTGGGAACAGAGATTCTCTCCATCCAGATGGGAAACTGAAGCTGAGGCAAAGACTGCTATGCTGTGGCCACCAACTAACTGAAGGCTTCCTCTTTCCAAGAAGAAAAGAGCAGAAATGGCACTGGCAATTCGGTTTAGATCGGGCCGAGTGGACCTTGACCCTGGAGAGCCCCGGTTTCTCCCAGCTCTTCATTCCAGCTGCAAGCTCACTGATCGGATCGCTTTTAAAAAAGGAGAGCAGGACAGTCCATCCTCATTTTGCATTTTCTGCTTTATACACACCGGACTGAACCCCCACCCGTGCGAAAAATCGCACTTGCCCGAGAATCGGCTGCCCGACGGACAGCTCCACGTCTCGTCACTATTCTAGCCCTTGAAAAAAAAAAAAAGGCTTGAAATCCTGGTGATTGCAGCTCACCTGGAAAGAAGCCGAGTTGACCTCGTTTGAATTACAATACCAACCGAAAATCAAAAAAACGCAGTGTTAACCGATGCCTGGGTCGACATCACAGCTGGCCTCCAAGAGTTGGCCAGGATTAAACCCGCACCTGCGATTCACAAGAGACAAGCTGCAAAGGCACGACTATATTTACTACAGAGTGCTCGCTCTAAGATAGACCCTTGGTTTCCACTGGTCTGTCACAGCTGTTCGTGTGAGCATCTAAAATGACCGAATATGGCCGCACGCATTTCAGCTTACTGAGTTACTGTTTCCTAAGGCTAATGTTTATCCCAGATTTCCTGTTTTTTTTTTCCCTTGTTGGCAATACGCAAACTCATTCACAAGACGCAATGTCCTTCATCAGCTCTGCAAGCACGCATTCTCCTCCAAAGGAGGACTGCACCAGCTGAGCTGTGTATCTGGAGGAGTATAGCCTACTTCTTGCAACAGACAAAAGGAGACTCCAGTAGATTCACTGACTAGAATAATAACTCTTGCAAAACAAAACCGCAATACCCCCAGTCACACTGTCCCACAGGGCTGCTAACCACTGTCAGCACTGGTACTGTAGGTTCATGAATCAAGACCATGGGACACATACTGCACACTGCATACTCAGTCCATTTCAAAAGAGATCTCAACAAAAATATTTGGTAAACTTGATATTCAGCCCAGGAGTTAAAAGGACTGTTCTTTTACAGTAAATATCATCATCAGATCATGCTACCTAGCATGTAGGTGTGCACCAATTGATCGACTGCGGAATCGGTTGGTTTTTGCTCCATAACACGCAATCGGTGACCGGAAGATTCATTTTTATTTTGGCCGATCTGTACTCCGGTTTTAAGATGTAACAAATGTGAGCAGAGTCCATGCGCAAGCTGCATTAGAAAGCTTCTGCAATATCTTTCCCAAAATGATAGCTGTCTGAAAACTAAACAAAGCACGTGAAGCCGACATTAAAGATTTTTCTTTTTTCAACCTGGGTCTTATTTTCATAATATTTTTTTATCAATCCATCGATTCAGATAGTATTTTACGTAACTGCTTCATTGTCAAGTTTTGGCTTTTTAGACATTTTTTTCTCTACGACAGCAGCTTCACCACAACACACAGATTTTATTTTGTTCTTTGTCAGTGCGTTCTGGTGGCCATCAAACTGAAGAGGAATAATTAGCTAGTGCAACATGTTCAGGATCTGGATTTTCAACATTATCTATTAAAAAGGTAATCCACGTTAAAGGTAAAACATGTTGACTCTTGCAACTTTTGAGGAGTTTACTGTGAAATCGACTCTTCTGCAGCGACTGCGGCAGATGTCATTCTGTCCATTGTTGCATTGAAACGTATCCTAAGATAAAGGTGCAGATCATGGCGTGAAGCCGTCAAAACGCACTTTTCTGTTGAGAAAATTTTCAGTCATATTGAATCAGAGCTCAGTCAGTGTGGCTGCAACAACAATATAACAATAATGCTGTTAATAATAATAATAATAATAATAATAATAATAATAATGAACGTATCTGAATGTATTAGTAACTTAAAGAGCAAATAAACAATATTATGTTTTCTTTGTTACCTGTTACTTTTAAAATATTATTTATTAAACTTTGAAAATTGACTATCTGAATCCGAAATGTCTGATTTGGCTTTTTAATAACCGGACAACCGGAATCGGCCATAAAAATTCATGATCGGTGCACCCCTAATAATTTGGCTAACAAAGCTCCAGAACAGCCGGCTGTCATCATCTTTTTGTCATTGTGTTTGCAAAAAAATATTGCTGGCCTGGGTTAATATGCTGTAAGATCTCCTAACATAACATAACATAATGACGAGAACAGGCCATTCAGCCCAACAGTGCTAACATTCTAGCCTGAGGCATAGCTTATCAATGGTTAAGAAGGGTGAAATGGAACACGACTAGAGGTGCATAGAGAGAGGGAGACAGAGAGAAAGAAAGGCGAACAGACAGAGGGAGGGAGAAAAAGAGAAAGGGGGCAGGACATTTGACTAAATGTCTTCCAGGGAACATGTACCGCCTTGGAACATCTGATTTCACTCCGGTGATGAGGAATTTCCACGTCAGAGTCGAGACGGCAGCCAGGGCAGAACAAAGAATGCAGGGCGACTCAGACCCGGGGGTTAGCGAGCGTGAAGGCTGACTCCAAGAACTGAGCGCTTAAGGCTGACTCCAAGAACTGAGCGCTTAACCAGCCCACAGGCAGACATTTACAGTCACTCCCGCCACCAGCAGGCTTCAGTCAGAATCAATACGGCCTCAAGCACAGAGGCCGAGAAAAGCAAAGTTTTAATTTATTGCAGGCTTTAGCAGGTTAAGTGCAGGGGGGAGTAGCACAGAGAAAGACAAAGGAAGCTGCTATGTCGTACAGTTCACAGAGGTGGTCCGCAAAAACTTTCAGGTTAACTGCTATTATAGGAAGGCCACCCCTGGAAGCATTTTTCACTTTACCTGCAAAGCGTTCTCTGCGGAATCACGAGCAGCTCCTGTTCACCTGCACAATGAGCAGGAGTCAGAAATATGACTGCTGCAGTAAATCACCATGCTTTCTGCTGCGAGACCCTTACTTTTCTCCCCGATCAGGCTGCATTAGCGTTGAGAAGCAGGAATGTGCGGAAAATTTACACAGGAATAATTACAGGCCAAGACGTATGACGACTGAGTGAATTCGTGTTCCAACATGACGTTTTGGGGGTGGGGGGGCCAGCAAAGCGACAGGTGGTTGCCTTAAACCGTGAAAGCATTAAAAGCTCACTGACTGAAAGCATACTTTGCTGTTTGTCCATAGCCCTCTACTGTGATTGATTGAGAACCATCCAGCACTAAAAAAATTAAAAATACAAAAAGGCAAAACTCAAAACAATAAAAAAAAAAATGCTTTTGGTACAGGGCTGTTGCATTAATGGTGCTTTGGCCTCATTCGCACGGCTGCTTTGTGGACGGCGTGGCCGTCGTATGTCACTAGTCCCCAAAACTCTTAATTTTGAACACACTGCACACATCATCGGGGCTGAGTCGTTCCTTTGTGTCCCCCAGCTGGGTCTGAATGGAGTTCTTTATTTGCATAGATGCTTACAAGAACACATGTTGCAGTCACACGGGTTTATTAGGAACAGTGGGCACATGGATGGCCAGATTCTGGGTATGCTTTCCCGCTTAAGAATCAATTCCATGCCAAACCACTTGGGATTCCAATTCCAGGTCCCAGGTGTTGGCCACAGTCATTGGGGTGACCTCCCAACATGCTCCTGGAGTTTTTGAGTGCCTCTAGCCTCACAGGTGTAGTTGAAGAAAACTCTTCCTTTCTGGGAGCAAAAATATCATAGTCCTGAACACCAGTTTGACCTTTTACAGGCTGTCTAGGCAAAGGGACCATTTGCCTCCCCTCATTTTCTCTTTATTGAGCTGCATATTGCACAGAAAACTATGCTATGGATGTTCACAAAATTCCACAAAGCCTTAGTACCAAGCTGCATATGTCAACATTACCTGGATTTTCAAGTTCAGTCTGTACCCCCTTAAGGCCTTTGCATACAAGTCAACTACAGACAATGAGACACTGTTGCTCAATCATTCAAACCATTACTACTACTACTAATAATAATAACAACACCAACAACAACAATAAGGTACATTTTCCAACTCTATCATGGCTCGTCATTTGCTGGGAGAACTCTTGAAAGAAGTGTGCTGGCTATAGGATCTTTGCTCAGTCAAAAGAGAAGCCCTCAGGCATCAAATTTTATCAACCGAGAAAAATAAAAACGTTCTGTCGCAAGAGCTTAACTCCAGACTAAGCAAAATTGGCACCTGAGGCTCGGGAATAAAAGTTAAAAGGAACATCTCCCTAAACACGGTGTAGCAAAATTAAGGCTGCTAAATTGTGGCAGTTTGGGGAAACGACTAAAAGTCAGAGTAAATATAACATTTATTCACTACAATAGTTGAGAGGAGCACCCTTCCCGCAAATATCAGCCTCTTCGCAAGCGAATGAATCTTGAAAGCTTTGTATAGGCTAATTACAAAGACGAGATATTTGGAAGGGATGCTGCCTGGAGTTGAGGTGGTTCGTAACAATTCCAGTTCCCACGCGGGAGGAAAGGTCAAGCGAAGCAGTGAATTTGGCACACAAAGCTCACACACACGTTAATTAGCGTTTTTCCTGAAGGCTAATGACTTGCACCCTCTGAAGCGTTTAACAACCAAAGCGGGCGTCGAGTCGACAAAATTGCAGGTGACAATGCTACTCAGAACCCGCTATAAGTTCCAAATTGCATTACATTCAATTGCATTGTGCGAATTCCCATACTGAAATCTGTGCGGCGACACGGATGGTTTTGTGGTTCCTTTCAATCTAACTTCAGTAGGCTAGATGGCTCAGATTCGCCAAGTTCGCTACGCTTCTGGGAAACAAAGGCATGGCAACGAGTAGGAAAAAATCTCTTCAGAGAAGTAGTGATCAGCATGAACTATACCCATGACGTTTGTGCAAAAATAACGATCTGCAGCACATAATGCATAGAATGTATTCCCATTAGATTAAATGCATCCACAATAGAAACTATCTAGATTATTAGCCTGCTTACTACACTCGTTGCCATGTCGTTAGCCGAGTATAGCTACCCCCTAAATTATGCTGTCAGTTGTAACATTTCTCGCAAGCACAACTTTGTCACAAGGTTTAAAATAGAAATTACCAATATTTTGAACAATCAGGAAACACGATTGCAGTCGTTCAAACTCCCCATTGCATTCATTTCGTTGTCCACCCCTACAACACACCCGTAGCTAACTTTTCAAGGACAGTAGGCTACTTACAGGATGGTCGTTTGAGGAGAAACGGCAGGTACAGTCTCCAGCATTAAATGCATACATCTGACGGTGGTACGAAAGCACAAACAGCGGCTCGGGCACGAAAGCACGGGCTGTGGGCCACTGGCGATCAGAACAACTCCAAATGTTAGTAATAAAGAGGAAAGGGTTCGGCCGGTCCACAGCGCCATTGCAAGCTAGTCAACCGTGCTGAGAACACACCGCCAGCAACTCCTAGCGCCCACCAACTAGCTAGCATCTGATGTTCTAAAACTTGGAATTCAGGAGCACAGAACCCACTCCCTCATTGTACCAAGAACTAGGGCAGTGTTACAGACTCTGATTGAAAGAGGCGTGGGCCAATCAAAACACTTCTTTTCATTTTCAAAAGAATGCCGGTTATGTTCTGGTGAGGTTTTGACATGGTTCATCTACCTATAATTAACCACAGAGTTGCAATTAGTTTGAGTGACTCCTGTTAACCTCTTCGATTTAGGATACTGATCCATTGGTATAGCTGAGAAACTAAATTTACGTATTAACATTGAAAAATAGTAAAAATATCCACACTAGTTTTTGTCTAGTCAGTTTTTGTTCAGTGTAATTAACAGTGTCACAGAAAACAGTGATGTGGCGACATAGTTACTGAGAGGCACTGCACTGTAAAGTTTTTTATTTTTTTATTTTTATTTTTAACATTAACTGATGTCCATAATCATATATGAATCAGAATGGTTAAAATGTTTCCCAAAATAGTGCTATCAAGCCTGCTATGACGGACATTTTATAAATTACTTACCATAATGTAGTCATATTCCTATTTAGCCATTCACAATATTTGCTGAATAATTGAACAATCTTCAATCCATGGCCTAAATTATACAAAAGCTATATCCCAAGCCTCACAGGTGGCTGGGCTGTGGTCAAATGGTACACACCTGTGCACAATAAGGCTCCCAAAAGTGCCTGTGTTCCAGAACAACATTTATCTACAGGAGTGTTCATCTAGTTCATTATATTTCACAAGTTGTTTTATGGAAATCGCCTGGAGTTCAAGGAATCAAGTAACCATATTATATAAAGTATTATGAAAACGCTTCAGTACATATACAGATTCAGTGAACACGCACACACACACACACATGCCCACACACACACACACACACACACACACACACACACACACACAAATGACGTAAATGAGTAAAATATATTTATATAAATGGTACTGCATGTGAGACATTTCAATGTTCCAGTATTAATTACTTAACATGTATCTCATCTCAGACATGCTGAACTAATCTTTGCAAATTATTCATATGGGTGAACAATTGTTTCAGTGATGTCAACACAGCAAGATGTTTCCTATATACAAAACCTTCTAGAAATATGGCAACCAGACGAAGATTCTGGCGGTCAAAATGTTGTTCTGATTCACTTTATTAAATACTTTTGGGAGTATTACGACATTGTGCGAGTATGCATCGTTTCACTAAAGTTCAGACTATGGTCTAAGGTGTACCACAGTTCAGAGAGCACCTACAATTTGGCATTTTCTCCTATGTTTGTCATTTATGCATATCATACAGCTGGCCTTCATGAAACCACTGAACCATTGTTGTATCTTCCTGTCATTCGAGACTGATGAGGTAAGAGTCACAAATAACCCCTGCTGGGACTGAAAAAAGAATAAGATATTTAAGAGGCCAAAATTAATCCCTGCAGTCTACATAACAGTGCCATGAGCACATTGGTAGTTTGCACTAAATTGACATGCCTCCAGCGCTTTACTTACTGGTAAACAGCATATAAATGGAAAAAAACCTCTCATGCTTCCAAGTTGTAGTACAGTTCCTAGAATGGTAGGTAAACCATCCAAATTATAGGATACACCCCATACCTATAACCACTATGTTGTTTTTCATGTTGCAAAAATAATATCAGTTAATCTTTCTTATAGACAGAGTTTTTGTCTCAGACTGTCAAATAATAAACTCTTATGAGCAGTTAAAACATATATGCCACTGTTTCAAGATGTAACTGAGTAATTACTGTGATATTTGAAGTGCTTCGCTCTTTCAAGCCTGGGGTGTGTGACTGCACACACGTATACCTGTTTTCCATTTCACAGCTACTGCCAACCAAAACCATGACTGAATGTGCCTCTGATGTAAATGTCATGGCAAAGGAACCCCTGGCAAATAAATGACCTCTCTTTTCATGCCCCCATCGCCCCCTACATTGCTTTAACTGTAGTCCCAATTCACGTTTTCTTGCAACAAAGTAACATGACCTCTTTCACACTTAACCGTGGATGTATTTAGAAATTTCCCAAGTGATACAAAACTACAACCCTAATAAGGGATTTGTGATGCTGAATTTACTCATATATTCTGTGAAGTATTAATTGTGTGGAAATGAATTTTACATATTTTACCTGCTTTCCAACAGTGAGGGATGAGACAAAAAGTACAAATAGCAACATTAATTACTTTTAAATATATTATTTATATTTTTAAAAATAAATTTCCCAATGCTCTTCCTTTCTGAGAGTGTACATATTCAACTATTATCTCTGCAACATCCCATCTCTCATGTAATGTTGTCAGTCTTTTATTTAGAAATCTACACTGCCCTCTGCTGGACTGTTTTTGTGTCTGTGTGCATCTTGTATATGGATGTGCTGGCAGGTTCTAGGTGGCAAAAAGGCTGATTATGGATATTCATTATGTGTTTCAGGAAGCGAGCCGTGGTACAGGGACAAGCACTCACCTGAAGCCAGGTTCAAGGAAAATATGTTTTTCTTTTTTTAAATCATGTTCATTCTGGACATAGCATGGAGTTGTAAGTAGCCATTGAAGAACTCCCGTATAACTTTATACCTTTGTGATGTAATGTATTGATTTCCACAGTACCCAAGGCAACAGGGTGATACCCTCCCAAGTATGAGCCATAAGTAGTGTGCATTCTATGCTAAAACTCTATATGGCCCTGACCACCATCTTACCTTCCATAAAGGTGGCTTTCTACTTCGGTCTCCACAAGGCAAACAGCACCAGGCTAGGAAGTGGTCATACCCCTGTGTACTTATGTATCAGCATGACATTAAATATCAATAAAATGAGGGCTCCACACAAAGCAGTGTCACAATGGCAGAGTCAGACTTACATAGGAATTAACAGGGTTAATTCCTATGTAAGTACACCTCATTGCACAGTGAATAAATGGAATATCTGATTACCCACATTCAACAGGAACATTTATAGCAAGTTTAGGCTTGGGTTAAAGTTTGAGCCAGAAATGAAACCAGATAAATACTCAATACTTAGTATGTTACATAACATGTTTTATGGCCCAAAACACAGTGTTTGAGTTCAGGTCCCAGGATGTGAGGAGATCTCAACGGAACAGCCTCATACACAAATCATGTGGGAGAAGGCCAAAAGGTCACCATTTTTTAACAGCTAATGAAGTCACCCATGGCCTTTGGGAACTACATATCTTAAAAGGGCACCAGGGCAGGTCTCTGGGGAGGAACCAAACCTTCTCCCCACTTTACTGATATAATTTTACATTGAAATATTTTTTGACTTTGAAATACATTTAGGATTTTCTATGAAAAAATGCACAAAGGTTTATGAAAATCAACCTAAGACAAAGTTTTTAGTTTGGTGCATATACCAATCAATTTAATCAATGACCTTTACACGGTCAAGTATTAAATAGGTATTATTTGCATCCCTTTTCTTGCTTTTCTGTATTATCCTACCTACTGTTAAAATGGTGCTATTAAAAGTGCTAGGAAATTAACTGAGAGACCAACAGCACAGCTATCTGGCAACACAATTTTTCTTTATTCAGAGTAAGATGTGTCAACATCCAGCATGACAAAAATTGTACAAAGTTCACAATTTAAAAATGAAATATCACAGCAACTTGTGATCTCACACATTTATAGCAAAATTAAAATGTCAACAAATCCATGCCGTGTAGTACAAAAATAAATCAAACTTCAGTTCCACAGAGAGCACAATAGTTTATACAAAATCCTGTCTTCATTAATGATTACTTAAATCAACTTCAAAAATGAGTAAGTTAGAATAAATAAACTCTGATGAATTCACAATAATTTATATGAAAATTCAGCATTCTAATATGTGACACCTTTTTGCGTTCCCTATGTAAATAGTCACAGATTACTTTTTTGATTTGATATTATGTACCAACAGCAGATCAGCAGCAGGTTTGTGCTTAAAATCCCCTTCCATTGTACTGATAACGATAATTAATTCAAAAACCGATACTAGCTATTACTCTACTGAAAGCGTTACTATATTGGCAAAAAGCTGCAGACACGATGCTGTGTAAAACGGCATATGCAGTCATGGAGAATGTAGCCCTAAAAACGGACATAAAGTACAATATATGTGATCAGGTGAACAACAAGCACCTTTGCGTTAGCTTTCAAAAGGCAGTTTTGAACATGGTAGCTACAACTAAGCACAACAGAAAATTGGGGGAGAGGTGGGGGTGGGGGAGGGGTGGGCTTAACAGATATTAGACCACAATACCCGACCCCCACCTCCCTCCCTCGAAGTTAAACTACAGAGTTCATTCCCCAGCGATTGAGTCTGTTAGGAAAACTGGAGTCATCTTGTTTTTTAATCATCATGTTCCCCCATTTTTAATTAGTTCTTTTTATCATTTTGTACAGTGATTAGTTATAAATAAAGTGCTGCTGGGATTCTTCTTGTTCAAATAATATACCAAAAAGAAAAGATCAAATAAACATATTCATTCATAATGGATATTATTACTGATAGTATTATTATTAATATCGTTTTTTGATTTTAAATTCCCTGTAGTTTCCATCAATGATACTGTTTTAATTGCCCACAGTGGCTCCCAACAGTTATTGGTTCCAATTGTGTGCCAAAGGGACACCTGGACATTGCACACTTCCACATGTTAGGATACTGTATATCTATAGGACAAGTGCAAATAGTCTACTGGCACATATGTGGGGACAATGACCCTGTTCGTCCCGCTCTCATAAACTATATATATATTTTTTCTTTACAAAACCATTTTCCTTATGTTAGGCTTCCAGGTACTGCTTTAGTTTCTGTAAAAACATCAAAACATGGAAACAAAGGTGTTCTTGTGCAAAAAATGTACGTAAAGAAAGTCAACTGATAAAGCCTCTCTCATATTCTAAACTGAATGTCCATGTTTCATTTTTTTTACTTTTTTGTATTAAAAGATTTATATAAAAATTAATATTTTACATATAGTAAAAAGATTCGTTGTTCACTATGTTTATAAATAAGAAATTGCATATACCCAAACTGTTTATGTAGATTGCATCCCATATCTATAAATATGCGATTTATTCATTATATATTGCTAAAACATTGTCCAATTCTAGCTACTGAAGATTTAAGATTGAAAAGAACTAACGCTAAAGCTAGAATGACGCCTAGATTTTCTATTGCCGTTGAACATCACCGTCTCGTTGATTGAATGACAATGGGTTATTTAACAACACAGAATGCTTAAATTTTTTTAGTCATAAAATAGTCCTTTCTAGATATTGGGATTTCCACCATTAGGTTTCCGTGTCATGATGTTTACATTAAAACTGTAACATTCATACATCTATTCGGTTTCTTTAAATTCTTAAGTCCATCATCTTTTTTAAATGCCCCCACCTACCACTGCCAACATTTTTTTTTAACAAAAGACAAGGATTTTCTCAAGCATCATTCAAAAATAAAGAATTTTACAACCAAGTCTTGCTATTTAACAATCTGCACAGAAAGAAAAAAAAAATCAAAGCATTTTTTAAAATTCCATAAAATCATCCAACGAGGAGAAAAGATAATTCAAAAGTGGTCTTCCTATTTTTCTTTTTTGATTGTTTTTTTTTTTTTTGCTGTCCAGTTCAGCTCTTGAATCTAAAATGGTTTGTCAATAAGCATTAAAAAGAACTTATATGTTCTCTATTGTCCAGCTCACTTTTGAGAAATATACACTAAAAATGTCCATACATTAGCAGCTATAAACAGTACATCGCACTATGTCAGCTCATATGAAAACGTACAAAATGTGAATGTTTTCAAAAACTATTCTGCTGTCAACTATTTCCAAAGCAAGACAAAAAAAGAAAAATCATTATGAAGGTTTTCGATAAGCATAACACTTTTTTTTAAAGAAGGGAAATTAATATTTAACACTGTCTGATAAAGTACAGCAGCAAACCATGAGGCCTCTCTTATTTTACGTTTTCTCTCTCCTTTTTTAAATTGTGTTCGCTGTCCTTTGCGGACCAGTTCTGTTGTGATGTCAGCGGGCTACACTTGGATCCCTTGTACCGCTTGTTTTATGTTTTCCAATAGGGCCTTGTTCTCCGGACTCTGGTACTGATCCTGGTTTGTATACATGTCTGTCAATGTGGTCACGTAAGCGTCAAAGTTTTGCTCGTTTATCGGCTCCTGTGGAACATCGGAAAACACAAAGGTCATAATTAGGTGAAGCTCCTTAGTGGACGATAATCAGATTAGACATATGACTGTAACATTTTGGCTATCATCCTTTAAGCTGCTAACAGTAGCCTTTAACATTAGACACACACACACACATACACACACAGGGCTACAGAAAAGTCACTTATAACAGCAAGCAAATAAGGTGTCACATATCATTGAAGGTTATATCTACTCCAGAAAGGCTTATATAAATATATTTATTTTAAAAAAGAAAAATAGCCTGCATGTGAGACTTTATTTTTAATCTTTAAAGGGAAAGCACTACAGGAGTTGTAGTTTTAGAGAAGGGTGAACCACAGAATAAGGTGTCATGCAATGAGATTCACACTGAGGGGGAGAATGACTGCACACACTACTATGGAAACAAAACTGGGTCATGCTAAGTTATGCACCTTAACACCTTGGCACTACTTACAGGCCATTCCTGGATGGTTTTGGGGAAGGTAACTTGTTCATTTCAAAAAATATTTTTTGACTGATAAAAGTCAATTATTGCAGGCTCTTTTTGTGATAAGAATTGTAAATCCCTGATTAGCCTCCAAACTACACATACAGTAAAAACCTTCATTATATACATAACTTTCACTATCATAATTTCAGTACATTGGGGTTTAGCCTTGTACATTTGTTCAGTTAAAAAAAATAGTTCCAAAATAAGCTAAATTTCCCCTCATGAAACCACATTAAACCAGGGGAAATAGCAAAGATAAAATGAAAAAAGAACAATATCAGGCAGTCTTCATTTACTCTACATATAAACATTTCTCCTCAACGACTAACGCACTTTAAATAAGCGTGCGTCTACATAATACAACTGAGTCTAAGTTGTACCCAGGCAAAGCTGAAAAATTTTATCCTAGCAAATGCATTTTCTCTTTTAAAACAAGCTTTTTCCATTCGAATAGATGTTGATAATGTGAGTGTAAAAGGGTTCATTCGGGGTGTGGGAAAGATGGGGAGAGAAACAGAAAAACAGGGAGGAAAAGATAAATCCGTGCAAACAAACACAGGAGGAAGTGGATGAGGGAGTCCAGTGGTGATGCAGTTCTGTGTTTGTCTGTGGACGTCGGTCTACACGTGCTTACTGTGCGAGAGAAAGCCACACTGTTGCTGTGACGTGAATGGTGGATAGGATAACTTGTTTCCTTTAAAAGAAGCCTGGTGTCACGAGTGTATAACCTGTTACGGTACATCACTTTAAAGAGTACGCCATGCTTGTACCTCAGGGCTCTAATTGGTTACTCAGTCATGATCAATTTTAGCTACAGTGGCACTTAAATGAAGCTTCTGCTGAGCTTTCAGTTCTGAAATGTCTTGGTACTGTATGTGTCTGACAATTATCTTGACAAATGCTGTTCGTTAGCCCTCACTCAAACAGATACATCGAGCAGGTTTAGCTGAAATGTGTGTGTGTGTGTGTAACTGTATGCTAAAACAGAAACTGAACAGTTTTGGGCATAGAGTACATGTGTGTACCAGACACATTAGAATGCATAAATAAAGAGAGAGATTCAAAGGGAAAAAGAAGGCGTATAAAGAAAAAAAAAGAGACAATCAGACTATGAAAATTATTCTCTTACTCTCTGATGCAACTGCAAACAGCTGTTATTTCTAATGGGCACCTCTTTGTGTGGCAGCGGTTTCTAAGGGGGAAAGGCGCAAAACAGAGTGCTATTAGCCTGCTGTGCAGAAGGGTTGCTTTATCCACATCTCAGAGGGTTGGGGTGGGTGGGGCAGAGTTGGGTTATCGGGGTGATATTTTAAGCAACAACCTCTAGGGGGCACTGTTGCACGCAGAGTACCAAGAGCATCTGAACAAAAAAACCAAACGAGATCTGTGAAGAGATACAGAAACAAAGAAACACACAAAAGGCAAATGAAGGAGACTCGACTCAGCACTGAAATCTGTCTGAGAGGGCGTGGTGCGGGGGAGCCCATGCCTGAATCCAGCTCATTGGTATGTCGGCTCTATCTCGCCCTGAAAAGTGAGTCGGTCCTTTTTTCTCCTGGCGTGAGCTGAGCAAGCCAACAAACAGGTCAACATAGATAAAAATGAAGCGCTTTTGGATGGCGTAGTTGGGAAACGGCATACTTTTTTTTCAGACATCATTCCTCAACCCGATTAGACTACATTTTAAAAAATGGCACTGCTTGTTTTACTGGGTTTTTTTTTTCCACAGTAAACGAAAGTTGGGACTGCACTGTTTTGGTGCTTTCTCAGTTTTGATGGCATTTCGATATATAGCACCGAGCCAAATCAGTTACCGATGGCATAATGAGAGAGAGACCCAATTTGGAGAAGTTAGGTTGTTCCCCATTTATGGTAGTGTACAAACTGATTACCTCCATTAGCAAACTCCTTGCGCAGGCAAGAAACCTCAGTCCGCGGGTAAGACCCCGGCCAATTATGGAATACAAATTACTGCACTACACACTGCTAAATTATGTATTAATGGAGAAAGGACTGCAGAAAGTTGAGCATTAAGGTAATTTATGTCTTCAGTACATCCAGAGATGTTTAGCAGTTGCACTGCAATCCCACCCATAGTATCCCTGTTCACACTGACTTGGTGTTGCTGTGGTTACTGTCCATTCTGTGGGGGAGACTCGCATCCTTATCTATTTGCTCGGAACCTGCCATGCTAATATTTTTTCCACTGTTTTCTTTGTTTCTGAATTTGAGGAAATATAAGGAAAAAAATAAAATGAATGCTTATGGAAAAAAGCTGTTTTGTCTCTCATGCCTTCAAGGGTAATAGTTACATACAGAATAGCAATTACAAAACATAACACAACATTGCATGTGCTATGAAAATCCGTGAAAAATTCGCAACAGACAAATTGGTCTTAAATTAGTTGGTTTTGGATTTTCCTGAGGATGCACATACCACACAATCTTCAATTGAGTTCAATTCATTTTGAACCTTTGGAAATGCTACACACAGGGATTTGCTGTGATGAAAAGAATTTAGTGATTAAATATTTGCAACGCTGGCTGTTGTTCCTGACACTTCAGCTCCCCACAGAGCTGCAGCAATGTGCTCCCTGTCATGGAGGAGGCACAAATGCTTTCTTGTATATTTAAGCCCACGGCCCAAGATGGACTCCTGACTGCCAGTACAGGCTTCTGCAGTGATTCCCCTGGATTGGCAGATCTTGGCTCATATTGTAGCATGGCCCAGGCAGGTACACAGTAAAATGCTCAGTGTTAATTCAACTGTAACAGTGTTAAATCAGCTATTAACAAATAACATCTTGTTCCACATTCCAGAATGGGACCCAATGTAACCTGTTAAGAGTTGAATTAACACTATTAGAGCTGAATTAACACCGGAAGATTTATAGTGTAGGGTTTCAGCGGGCAGGGCGTTCTCCTAGCTAACCGTGGCTCCCCCTGCAGTCTACTGGTGCCAGCTGTGTGTGAGGGCTGAGGTCAGTCCTCTACCACACCGGCTGTGTGACCCAGCTGGTGGATTGCAGACTAAAATGAACTGGAAAATCAGTACACGTGTTTCACAGGATTTTCAAACCAATGTACACTTTTACATAATTCCAAAAAGAAGAATTTTACAGAGATGGTCAAATTTAATGTGTTAGACATGCATGAAAAATTTTTTTGTGTACTTTTCACACCTATCATAGAGGGTTCCATTAAAAACTAAAAAAGTTTTCCCTCTGGAGACAAGCCAAAGAATTCTGTAGGCCACTGACCCACTTTCAAAACAATAGTCCCTATATCCTTAAACACCTACCCACCTTCAAAATGAAAGTACATAAAATTGGCACAAGGGTGTTGAATCATGCATGCTAATATGGACCCATTCCATATCGCCACGTTCCTGTACTTTCTACCAATTACTTTTTGTGGCTATCTTTCTTTGTGATTTTTCCCTAAATGAAGAGTTGCATATTTAAGCAAGGAATACTGTTTTCAAATAAGTACACATCATTTCTAAATGAATGTCCACGACTGCTTAAGTTGAAATGTTCTGTAGGTTGTGAACAAAAAATATGGCCGTAACTTAAATTTGTTACTGAAAGTTAAGCCACTGATTGCAATATGTGAGCTAGTTCAGTGGATCTCTTCAAGGCAAGGCCTGTTTAAGCACTACAAAAAAGGGACCTAGGCCACTTCCCCCTGCTTTCTGCTGGATGTGACAACAGCCTCATATTTCACTCTCATCTCTTCAACACAGCAAGATCTCTGCATGTAGAAATCAACCCACACTTCCTAAAAATGAATCTCATCGGTATACATCTCCCTCCCCCCTCAGGTATACTGTCAATGTAAAGTGGCTACTTTAGGTTACACCCACTTCCAATTAACATTTTAATTACTTTAATTAATAGAGAGAGATTTGCACACTCATCACATTGACTGTTACTTATTCAGCATGCAACAATCAAGAGCAGGGCCTGGAGCCTCATGTCAACGAAAAGCCATGTGCTATGTTCTGTTACGTTCCATAACTTGCCCAGTTTGCGTTCCTTGATGGCCCTTACCATATGTGGGAGCTGGATATTAGCTAAACTGTTTATCAGTGACTGGCTGAGGTTGGCCAGCTCATGCAGGAGAGATTCATTTTGCTGTTCAATCACCTTGTTTTCTTCCTCTATTGACTTCAGATTAGTCTCCATTGTGGTAATCTACAAAGGGCATAAACACAAGAAAATGAACTCATTCAAGACCATGATACAGGCTACATACACCACAGGGCACCAACATTCCACACACTTACAAAAGTATAAAATGTTAACATGCAACACTGTAAGACAGTTGTTTGACCTCTGGTACTCCCACTATATGAAATAATTACACTATTCTTCCAGAGAAATGATTGTCCGTAATTAAAAAAAAATTGTATAGGTATATGGTGTTGTTAGCAACAGGAAAACAGGGAAAATGAAACGCTCATAGACCAGGAGACAAAGTCTGCTTATTATACTAGACTGCATAGGCTACATTCGGATCAGTTCGATGTCGCATCCTCTCCCCTGTATCTGTCTTAACTCCCGGGATCTGCAAAGCTCGTTTAATCCTCCGATTTGGACGTGCGCCGCTGCTCCGAATCGCAATCAGTCTGACGCGGAACGATTCCCGCCCTGGAACGTTCTTAAGAGGAGCGTTTCTTTTCCTCCTTCTCCTGCCTCTAAAACCGTGAACGGGGAGTTATTTCTGTTTCGCATTCTCTTTCATGCCTTTTAAAAAAATGTATTTATTTAGCCGTAACACGTCCCCGCCGCCTCTCCGTGCTGAAACCGCGCCGATGAGCCTTTTTTTTTTTTAATCGCGGGGCTTTTGAAACGTCGCGTCGGTTTCTCTCTAACGGCTCTACTGCTGAGGTTTGACGCTGCGCTCCCGTTTCCAGTGCGAGAGACGAAGTGCTACGCTCCGCAGCGAGGCCCCCCACAGGGGAAGCTGCATTATAATTAGGGCTGTCCCACTTTTTAAGAGACCACCTTTTCCAAGACGCAAAGGGTGCTGGGACGCTTCCCGCCGCCGTTTCCTGTCGCTATTGGAGCTTGTCACTTGCAAAGAGTAAGCCGATTTTGTAGTTCTATTTTACCCGTCATGCTTCCTGGGCACTCTTCCTCAGACAGGTTTATCCCCTGAGAGAATAACTCTCTCATTTAACTTTATGTATTTTTCATCCTCACATATGTACATAGAGAGTGAGATTTGTAGTCATTCTCATATGAGTGGGAGAGTTCAGGACTGTGCTGTATAGGGTAGTTAAGCTAAATGTACTGTGCAAATGTACTGTGCAGCTGAACATGACATCAGTTATTGGAAACAACACAGTGCAAAGTAGAACAAACCTGACCCCAGGATGTCAGCCAAACTTGCTTCTAAGAAGTACTTTGGGGGAAATAATATCCCAGAAGTAATGAATGTGCTTGGATTCCAACAATATTGTTATGAGAAACGCAAAGGTGTATGCTATTTCACACACGTACACATACAAAAGTAACAAAGAGTGTAGGGCATTAATAACATTATGCCCAAAGCGCTTGAACTCTTGAACCTCGTACCTGTGTTCTAAGTTTTATCATATCTGCCTCCACTTGTGAATTAGATTCATTTAAATCTTTGATTTCTTCATCCAGCTGTTTGATTTCTTCATCATTCTCTATCCCTAGAAGATGAGAGAAACATGCATTGTGACATTCCAGAAAGATATGAGAGTGTGGGGGATCGGTTTATATAAGGCATTTGCAGCAATAACACGTGATGGTGACTCCCTCTTGAGTGCCCACACCACTTCATCATTACGAGGAGGAATCTCACAAGCACACGAGGCACACATACAAACAAGATGCACACACATGCACTCTCATGAGTCTGCCCACACACAAACACACACATACAAACAAGATGCACACACATGCACTCTCATGAGTCTGCCCACACACAAACACATACAGTACACACACACGCACACACATACAAACAAGATGCACACACATGCACTCTCATGAGTCTGCCCACACTCAAACACATACAGTACACACACACGCACACACATACAAACAAGATGCACACACATGCACTCTCATGAGTCTGCCCACACACAAACACATACAGTACACACACACGCACACACATACAAACAAGATGCACACACATGCACTCATGAGTCTGCCCACACACAAACACATTTTCACATGTACATCAGATATCTGCATGCACACTCAAATACAGTAGATGGCCACGCACACACACATACAAGCATGATTATTGTACTGTACATACATACATACAGTACAGGCCAAATGTATTAGGCTGCCAGTGTTTTTTTTTTTTTTTTTTTTAAAGCCTTAGGTAGAGAATTCAGTTAATATCTGCACATTTATTCAATAACAATAACAATATGTTTTTGTTATTTCTACCTACAATAACACAGAAAGAGTTTTACTTAAAAATAATTTCAGATATGAGTATGGCTGTCCTCAAAATAGCCTCCTTTGGCTTTAATTACAATTAAACAAATTATTGGAAGTCTATCCAATCATTTTGCAAATGGGGGGTAGGAGGGTGGTGAAGGCATTGTTAAATTGACTGAAACCTTATCTAACATAACATTTTTTTAAAACCATGGGTAGCCTAACACCATTAGCATGTAATGTCAGTAAATAGGCACTAAAGTTGCAAGAAATATGGCAAAGACGAAGGTGTTAGTCTTACAGTAGACGTGTGGGGCCAAGTAAACACATTGTGTCAAGGTTATTCCGAGGCAGAAATGAGAAAGAAGCTTAAGATTTCCAGGTGCAGTGTTCAGTACACACTCAGTCCAGCTGATGGGCAGTAATGTTAACTGGAGAAGACCAGGAAGATCAAGAGGCAGTAGACAAATATCTTGTGGTGTCTAGCAAAAGAAATCATTGTAAAATTGCACCATGACTACTGGAAGAACTCAATGCAGCTAGAGAGAAACCAGTTCCCCAGACTACAGTGAAACGGCAACTATGATCTGCTGGTCTAAAAGTATGTGCATCTGCCTTTTCCCAGTCTTTTTGGTCTAGTGTTGATGGTGCTTGGCCCACTGGAGTCTTTTTCTTATTGTTAACAGCACATAGCAAGGGCTTTTTTGCAGATACACATCCTTGAAAAATCCATATCAGACAACCTCTAATATATACACACAAGCTCCTACATGCACACAACTCACAGGACTCAATGAACCTGGTTCCTTTTTATACAAGGAGAAATCAATGTGTTACATAAAAATGTCACCTCTGTATGTGTGCATGTTTCAATTTTGGTTGATGATTCATCTGATTAATGAGTTTCACTGTATGTGATTAACATAATACTTGTTTACATGCTACTTTATTGTTTACGGACTGCCAGTATACTACATATACTGGCAGTATTTAAATAAGTGGGGGAAAGTGTAGCCGTGCATTGGGTTAATGAAACACAGTAAGTGCTAATTATGATTTGGGGGTTCCTGATTGTGAGCTTCTGATTGCCAGGCAATCATAACCTCTTTGTTTTTTTTATTTTTTGCCTTTTCTGCAGGCTGGCTCTGCACATGGCAGACATTTTCTATAAATTCCTCATTTTGATTGGTTCCCATTGTGAAGGGGTTTTGAAGGGAGGCGCAGTGATTACCATTGCTGGCCCGTTGTTTTATCGTTAGCATTTCCACTCCTGACATTCTGGCTTTCTTCATGGCGGATGTGGCCCGGGGACACCCCGATAAACTGCCAAAGAAACCGCATTTTTATATTCAGTTCACATGTATGACGCAAACACACAAAGTACATTGTACACAGGCATACATACAGAATTGTGGGTTGGAAACAAGACCTTCCGGTAAGGGTGCGACTGTATTTTTCTCTACACACAGGGACCCCTTCCATGTAAGTGGCACAGGGCAAATGCACATTATGCACTCTCCCCTTGGAAGGAGGAGAGTGCATTGTGTGTCTCCTATGTATTGCTGGAAAGGGGAGGAGGTCAGAACTCACCTCCTGTGGGTCAGGAAGCTCCCACTGACGTGACCCGACCCATCGCAGCCTGGCGTTGGACAGGACATGCCATCCGTCTTCCCCGATTTCCAGGTGAACTGGGAGCCGTTCATGTAGCCGTCCTTCTGCCGTTTGGCCGCCAGGGGGCAGCCCGATGCGCTTCGGTGGGATGCGTATTTCCCCGTCACATGACCCTGCCCATCGCAGCCCGGTACTGGACACCTGCAAACAAAAGATTGGGTGACCCCCACCCAGGAATCAGGTTATTGACCTTTGGACTTGTACTTGTATAACCATGAGAATATACTGTAAATGGTTCACCTGCGTCCTCACCAGAAACTGCTTTATCGTTGTACATCTGTCAAGCAACACACATGGGTACAAACAATGCACAACAGTGATTGGTCAGATATGTATTTGTTGTTGTATGTGCTCTAAACTGGAAATTGGAAACCCCATTTCCATCTAAACAGATTCTATTACTGTACAAAAATCAAACATGACATTATACCTGAATAAAATGATCTGGAAGTTGTTTTACTTTAATATCATTCATTTAATTTGCATTAAATACAAAATGAAAACAATCCAAAATTAAAGAACTATACTAAAACGAAACAGGAAATTATATCACGTTAAGCAATCCAGTCAGAAGGGATTAGTTGCCGCAAGATGAACCTTGTCTAAACTAGAATACTGCAGTGATTGTATCTCACCTGCTGACACTGTCCATGAAGAGATTTTAAGCTTTTCAAGGCGTGTGAAATAGACACATGACTCAAGCCTAGGACTCACTGGAGTGTTCAAGCCTTTAAGAGTACACAGTTCCTTGAGTAGATATATGTGTGTAGCTTGTGCGTAGCATACTTTGTCTCGGCTGTTACTATAATTTCAACAGTTACGATGATGATGATGATGATGATGATAATTACTCTGATAAAGATTATCAATATACTTATCACTTTACAACTATTCAAAGAATAGCACTGCTTGTGTTATGTCACTTCAGAATTTTGAAGGCAGCCTAGTTTGTCTGCTATTATTATTATTGCTGTACTGATAATGGGGTGACATTGATGATGACGAAGATGATGGTAATTATGATAAAGATCCCCATCATACTGATTACCTTACAGCTTTTCATTAGTGGAATACATGCTATGCTTTCTGCCTTCGCTATGCTGCTTAAAATTGTACAATTAAAACACTGCAGAGTAAACATCCTTGGAGATAAACAGAAAATGTATGTGCCAGGAGATGGGCAGAAACAGTGGCATCAAAAATAGGGCGGATTTCCACCCACAGTGTGCCTGCACAAAGCGTAAGTATTTCTGGCAGTAAAATATCTATTATTCTTCAGAGCCTAGGGTAAATATTGGATCAGAACAAAATCCTTTTCTGTTCATAATTAAATGGAAATAGTTGCCATCTTCAGTATTATTCATTTATCTTTTCACATGTCAATGAAAAAAACAAAACGTGGAATAAAAAATGCACATGAAAAAAATCATTAATTAAATCTAGGTTAAACTGAAGAATGTGCAACCGGTTTATACCCCTGCAGGTCATTCTGAAGATCCAGGGGCTGAATTAAATGAATGCATACATATGGGACTTAAAATGAAGAACAGAGGGAGGCCTTTCAAATAAGGTATTGAAATTTATTTTCAGGCAAATCACAAATCACTTATGAATGAAAAAACACACTGTAGTGCCTGTACTAAACTACAGCTTCCAACATACAGAAATGGTAGAATAAATAACATTGGTGGTAGAATCACTGCATTGCATGTTTTCATGATCTGTTCAAATCAATACGGCTAAGCAACGCTACAACCGTGTGCAGTTAGTGGTGAAAGGTAGGAAACTTGAAATTGTCATTGGATAACAGAACAGAAGCTGTTATATAGCAAAGCTTCTGGTAGATAAATCTTGTTTTAACAGGAACACTGCTGAATTCCACCGCAGGAGATAAGTAACAGAAATACTCAGACTTCAGGTTGTTTTGATATATGCACATTTCTCGGGTGGGAACTCTCTCATTGTCAAGTTCAACAACAGCCTTTCTTGTTTGAAAGGAAGATCCCTTTTTTTATACAAAGCTTCTACAATTTGTACAGTGTGGTCTACAGATTGGTGAGGTTTAAAAACTGTGCTCACCCCAAAAATGTAAACTTGGCATTTGTTTATGTTGTACCACAGATAGTGTATGTTTCTTCCATCCCCTGTATTTCCATGCCTAAAAGGTCTAGTTGTTAACAGGTCTACACTTTAACCTCATATTCACTATCACATATTAAACCCAATGTGCTGGCATACAGAGCCAAAACAACAGAAACTGTGCTGTCCAAGTACTTACTGTACAGAATGCGCTGTATATACTACATATATACTGTATCATGGAGGTGAACCATAAGACACTGACCCTGTCTATGATCAGGTGTTCAAATTAGATTTTCATTCTGTGTGTGCAAAACAGAGATGCTACAACTGAGCACCTTGAGCAGCAATGTTCAAATTAAGTTCAAACCTCGCACTTGGCCATGCCCTTAGAAAGAGAGGAAAAAATACATAGAAGTCTGTCAGCACACGACATCATTCAATGGAACTGACAAACTGACGATAAGGCACAATAGTCAGTGCAAAGGACTATCAGTTGCAAGCAGTTCGTGTTTTGACGTGACTGATAAATGATTCTGTTGTTCTAAGGGCAGCAATGATAACCTGTAACAATGCGCTTAGACAGGAAATAACTGCATAATACGTGATACAATATTACCTTTATTTTATAATTACTTCAGTAAAATCTTTCTTTATAACTTTTTCAGCCACAAGTGCTGTAAAGAAAATATGTATGTTATATTTTTAAGGAATTTACAATGCTGGACTCGTGGAGAGGATGATTTTTAAAAAATGCTTCTCCAGGCTGTAAGGGCAGAGACAACTGAGGTCTTAACAAGCAAATACACTTTCAAAATGCTTTTTTCAAACTTCTCGGACAGTTCACAAAGGGGCACTGCTGCTCCAAGGGGCAACTGACAAGGGACTGTCTGCTCCTACTAGCTACGTAAAGTAGCAAAAGCTATTCTGTCTGTGAGTCACTGTAGACGTCTAGCCAGCCAATTCCACAGCAGTTTAGTGAAATGGTAAAGGCCGTAGAAAAAACCCTATCCTGTTGAAGCAGAGAGTGCATCACTGGGCCATTTTAGATCCCTGATCTCAGATTTGATCAATTTTAATTGTTTTAATTGATGCTTGTTATTATCTCTTTTATGCTCTTATTTCTTTTATTTCCTATACCTCTTGTAATCTCGGCGCATTGAGAAAGAGGGTTCCTACCCTCAATTGTCACCGAAAATCTTAAATAAAGTTTGAAAAAAAGTTTTTTCAGCAAAAAAGGAGCTCTTTTTGCACTTGAGAGCAAATATAACATATGAGTATATAGAAGAAAGGCCAATAACAGAGACAGCACATTCAGTGGTCTGCCACCAAGAACGTATCTAAGATTCTGGGCTGGACTTGTGTAGATGGTAGTGGTGGTGTATGCAATAATTTGGGCCATTTGTCTCCACCATGTGACCTGCAGGGATTTAAACTTGTATTTCAATGACTATCCTCAAGGGGTCCCCATAGGCTCTCCAATGGCAAAGTTAAGGGACTACTCAAACTATTGAGTTTCTAACTGAGACACTTTTAAACAATGAGCTGATCTAATATGGGGAGAGTCAGGAAACGAAAGTGAACATGGATGTAAGTTTAAATGCTACAGAAAGCATGTCTTTGAGCCAATGGTCCTCACTCCTGGTCCTGGAGAGTCTCAGGGTCTGCCTGCTTTCACTGTTACTCAGAACTTGAGTAGCACAGCAATTGATCAGTTTTAGCAGCTGATTACACAGATACTGTAACTCAAGTCATCTGGTTTCTTGTGTCTGAATTTGTCACTGATCTTAAGTAAAAAAACAAAAACCAGCAGACTCTGTGGCTCTCCAGGGCTAGAACTGAGTACCACTGCAGAAAAAGACAAATGCATCCATGTGCAGCAGGGATGTTCAATCTTATCCAAAAAGGGCCGGTGTGTCTCCTGGTTTTTGTTTTAGCATAGCACTAAGACGCCCGATTCTACTTAAATTCTTGATTGAAGACCATGATTAGTTAATTAGTTGAACTTAAAATCATTTTGAATCTTCTCACTGATTAAAAGCTGGATGTAGCTGTTATTGCTACATTATATTCTGTCGGGTTTACAATGTGTAGACATGTAGCTAGTTAGCTATTATTACTGGCTGGGCAGCCAGGACTGTGATGATGATGAGCGACACCCTGTAAGCTAGCTAGCTAGTCATAAATGCTAGATGCAGTAAAATAAAAACATACAGTCTGTAAAGTAGCTTCACCTGTAACGCTGATGTGAGCCAGCTAATGTTACAGTACACAGCATCACCGCTGTAGCGTCACTAGCAATGATAATCTGATACCAGTTCAGCATGCCCCAACCAATTAATGTGTCCAACGTGTTACAACATCTTGTGCTGATCCCAATTAATTTTTCTCCTAGTTCATTCGCAGACTTTTGGATACCTTATAAGTTAAACATTTTAAAGCTGTTCCTAATTAATTGGATGTTTCCCCTTATCCGTCTCTACTGTGCTGTTCATCTTTCTAGTTTTACACTGTGCTGTATCCAACCCACGCTTGGGACTCCCTTATACTGTGTCACTTCCTGTTTTAAAACACAATCACGTTTTTTTAGTTGTTTACAATATTAACATTGTGAAATTGAGTCCAGTTGTAATTATGTGCCACTTTTTCCTAAAATGCTACATCATTACTAAATCATTTTCCCACATATTATGTCATACGTTATGCTAATCCAGCAATTTATCTTCAAGTGTTCAGAAAGCATGTGTACTCCCCAATGACCTAAAATCCAAAAACTTAGAGTCCATAAATTTGAATTTAATTTACTATAAGCCTTCTGCTGGATGCTTATCTAACTGGCATGTCAAGAGCTGTTGCAAGCTTGTCCCAAGCAAATGCGTAGAATATACTTTTACACAGATAATAAATTCACATGTGGTATTGATTAAATACCTCTGCTTTATCACTCAAACATCATAATGCCAAACCTGACTGCTTCCTAGAGAAAAAAAAAAGTGAAGAGAAGTGTTGAGCAAACAAATGGCAAACAAACAGGAGGTTTTTATATTGAGTTGGAGAGTTGGGGTTGGGTAGGGATGGAGCCCAGTGCTAATTTTCAGAGAGGAGTTGATAGTGCGGGCCTGGCTCTGGAGGCCTGAGTGTGGATTTTATTCCCAGCACAAGTGAGAGATTGATGAAAATGTGGAAGAATTGCCTCAGTGTATTGGGCGACACATCCAAAATTAAATTAAACTCTTTCCACCGTCTCTGAGTTACGCTTCGGCCAAATTTTTCTGCAGCCCAATTAAGGTACTGCCAGTGCAACAAACCCCACCCCGCAACCCAGGGGCCTCCATACTCCTATGGCCCAAATTGTACCTCCAAATTATGACTGGAGAGGGTGTGAGGCTTCCACCGGAAACTCATTGATATGCTCTGCCAAATTGGGGACAGTGTCGCTTACGTTCTTTGTCTGTGATCCACCCTTTTTCAATGTAGACCTGAAAACAGGCTGGTCAAAAAAATGCTGAAAACAGCAGATAAAACAAAAATTGATCCTCTGGGAAGTGGCCCCATGGGGCACCGTACCTGATAGGCTCCTGTTCCTCCTTATCCTCTTTGCTGTGCGTTATCTTAATGCCGCTCTTCCTCGCTCTGGGACACCCTGATAGGCTGCGGAGGCAAATATCCCATAAGCCACTGCACACATTACCCGGCCTGTGTGTGCATGTATGTAAGTGAGAGAAGGCTGGATATCCTGCAAAGGGGAAATCTGGCAAATTGTTTTGGCCTTTTTCAATAACAGTGCACAAAGAATGATACCATTGTAAATGTACGCCTTTAAGAAGGGAAAGAAAATTCCATTTCTGGCACATCATCTTTAACGTAAGAGCTAATTAACATTAGCAGTGTAATTCATCACCTAATACAATAACGAGGTGTGGTGTTCTGCAAATGACTAACAATAGTAGCAAACATGACACCAACCCTGACACACAATTAGCACGGAATCAGTGAACTATTTATTAACAGTTTATTTTTATCTTATCGTCACAATTTCATGCCACTTCACAGATGCGGAATAAATTTGCATCTAAATTGTCAACGTTAATATGGTATATTAATATATTAATATCCATCCTATATATTGCAGAATTACACATTTTTTCTGACAGATTTTCACTAGTTATCAGGTAACTCACAGTCAGGTAACTCAGCCAAATGTGCCACTGAAGAAGCTTGGCAAAATTGGCTTGGCAACTGTAACTGACTTTTTCCTCGAAACACGAATGCTTACCTTCTGTGTGAGGCATAGTTCCCAGTAATATGTCCCGAACCGTCGCACCCGGGGGTCGGGCACCTGGGACAGAAAAACCACTGAGTTGGCATGACGTAATGCTTTTTTATTTCGGTTTTAGCCCAATTTCTTCAGGAGAGTACACAGAGGCACGTACTCGTTTCCAAACCACGTGAAGTCAAGATGCTGCTTCTTTTCACTCTGTAGCCTGCATGTGCAGCTTGTGCAGGCAGATATTTGTCAGTCGGTGTGTGCATATGCTTTATTGTGAATGAGCTATAACCTGGCCTGGTCAGCTTTGTGCATCAGTCTGTTTCTTTGAAATCAAGTTTTATTTATTTAAAAAAAAGAAATTGGCAGCCAACTTGCGGCTGAACATGTCCTATTCCCAGTCTGATTTGGAATGTCCAGTTAGCTATTTGCAACCTCTGCCATGTTTTTGCTTGTTCATCTGCAAATTCATTGGTTCTCCTCCAAAATACGTTGTGTCACCAGTCTGCTTCATTTTACACTGCAGCCTGCAGTCAAAGGAAGACCGGCCATACAGTCGAGGCCGAAAGTTTACATACACCTAGGCTAAAGATATTCAAACTCAGTTTTTCACAATTCCGCACATTTCATGTTACCATTAATTTCTTTTGGCAAGTCAGTTAGGGCATTGACTTTGATCACATCAGGTTTTATTTCAGCTTTATTTTAATTAACTATATCAGAATTCCAGTGGGTCAAAAGTTTACATATAGCAAGTTGACTCTCTGGAAGATTCCAGAAATTGATGTAATGACATTTTAGAAGCTTCTGATTGGCCAGTTGTCATAATTAGGAGTTAATTGGCACCTGTGGCTATATTTAAGGGCCTACTTTTAGAGCCACTTTTTGCCCTTGATACCATGGGAAAATCCAAGCAACTCAGCCAAGACCTCAGAAAAAAAATTGTGAACCTCCACAAGTCTGGTTCCCCCTTCGGAGCAATTTCCAAACAACTGAAGGTACCACGAGCATCTGTACAAACAATTGTATGCAAATATAAAAATCTTGGGACCTCACAGACACTGCATTGTTCAGGAAGGAGGCACAAATTAACTCCCAGGGCTGAATGAACTTTGATCTGAAAGGTTCAATTGAACCCCAAGACAACAACAAAGGAACTGGTGAAGGAGTTGGAGGCATCAGGTACCAAAGTGTCTGCATCCACCAATAAGAGAATCCTACATTGCCGTGGCCTGAAAGGCTGTCGCCCAAGGAAGAAGCCCCTACTTCAAGACCGGCATAAAAAAGCCAGAATGAAGGATGAAGACCTAGTCTTTTGGAGGAGTGTTCTCTGGTCAGATTAAACAAAAATTGAAAAGTTTGGCCATAATGATCAGCGCTATGTCTGGAGAAAAATGGGTGAGGCTTTTAATCCAAAGAACACCATCCCAACTGTGAAGCATGGGGGTGGCAGCATCATGGTTGCGGGGGTGTTTTGCTGGAAAAGGGACTGGTGCACTTCAAAAAATAGATGGCATCATGAGGAAGGAGGATTATCTAAAAATACTGGAGCAACACCTGAAGACATCAGCTAGAAAGTAAAAACTTGGTCGCAACTGGATCTTCCAGCAGGACAATGATCCTAAGCATACCGCCAAAGTTGTAACAAAATGGCTTAAAGACAAAAAAGTATTGGAATGGCCATCACAAAGCCCTGACCTGAATCCCATAGAAAATTTGTGGACTGAACTGAAAAAGCATGTCTGAGCAAGGAGGCCCACAAACCTGACTGAGTTACACCAGTTCTGTCAGGACGAATGGGCAAAAATTCCAGCAAAGTATTGTGAGAAGCTTGTGGAAGGCTACGCAATTAAAAGGCAATGCACCAAATACTAAAAAAGTGTATGTAAACTTTTGACCCACTGAAAATCTGATATAGTACATAAAAGCTTAAATAAATCTGTCTCTTAGCTATCATTTTGAAATGGCTTCTTATGGAAATAAAGTATATACCCTAATTGACTTAACACAGGAGATGTATGGTAACATGAAATGTGTGGAGTTGTGAAAAATTGAGTTTGAATGTCGTTAGCCTAGGCGTCTGTAAACTTTTGGCCTCTACTGTATAGCTTTGGCACACAGTCCGGGGGCGCCCAATCAACCAACAAGGGTCACTAGAGAGCAGCCCTAACCAAATGAACCCTCCTAGACCCTGGGCAATGCAGTCACCAATTGTGCCTCATCTGGTGCTACTGGTCACAGGCAGCAATGGCATGTCTGGATTCAATTTGATCTGAAACCTAGGGGCTCATCCATGCACCACAATGTGGGGGCTTAACGAATGAGCCACCCAGCAGCCCATCAGCTTTCTGTTTCACCCCCTTTTTAACAATCTGACATTGCCAATCACATCTGTAGGCCCAATCCATGCCTGCAAAGTCATTTGTCAATTTTAGTTCAGACTAGCGGGTGCATTCTCTAAAGTGCCATAGAGCTAACTAGCTAAGCAAACAGAAGAATACTAACTGGGAGACGTGGCCAGGAAGATACTATGCTGACTTAAACCCTCCCTTCCCAGGTGACGCAACAGCGAATTGCACATCATCCCATGGGATTCTCATCCACAGCAGCCACAGCTCATGTTGGATGACTAGATTCTGGACTGAGAGGTCAGTCACTGTACCAAGTACTTTTTCACTAAGCATCTGCAATCTTAGCTTGGAGTATTTATAGGTATTTTTTCACTCCAATAAAATCTGATATTTACAGAGCTCTTCAACACTACTTACAAAGATTATACCAGTGTATTTCCTATTATCCTGTTATTAACTATGAATAATTACTGTCTATGCAAAATGAGAAAAAATATGGAGAAAATTGATCTGTTCTTTACGCTATGAACTTCATATTTGATTTAAACAGGAATATACCAAAAATCTGCAATATGCATAAGCTATAATAATACATTATTATTCAATATTCTTATGACTAACACCAGTACTCTTCTATTAATGTTATTATTATTATCATCATCACCATTGTTTTTCCATTGTCTTTAAAGATTTCATATATTTATTAACTTGTTCATTCACAAGACCTTAAAATTTGACCTGAGCAAGCCTTTGGTTATACAGTATCTGGCTCCATGCCCTTTAGCCAGCATAGTGAGGGAATAAACAGAACATATTCATCTCAGGCCTTACTTGAGTTCCTGCGTGTTGGTGGCCATCATGCTTCGAATGCTTTTGTCGGCTAAAGGGCAGCCAGAGAGACTGGAATATACAGCAGGACACGATCGTTAGAGGAGAGCAATCAAACAGGATGACCCACTGAAACACCACACACCGACACACACACACACACACACACACACGGAGAAGAAGACTGTAAATGCAAGAAAGCCGTGGTGCAAGTGCAGGGGGTACTGGGGTCAATCTAAAAGAGCAGTTAACCCTCTGAATAATCACGTTCAAAGATACTACACAGTTCAATGGGGAGGAGGATGTCATTTACACATACGACTTTCCCCTTTGTTTTACAACTTAGTGAACTTCCTGCACTGGCCTGCTAAAAAAAGGGCTGGCCTATAGTTAATACACAGAAGGATACATTTAAAAAAACGAGAGGTTAGCCCATCAACATTTTCCACAGCTTATTACTGCATGCTTCCAATTAATCAAAAAGCGATGCCCTGCAGTACTCAAAGGGTTAACATGGAGACTGTTCGCTACTGTTTGACAGCATTGTTGAGGTAAGCTGAAAACAATAAATTTAATAGACTGAATCCACCATGAGAAAAATGAAGTCACACCTTCTATGTGAGGCGTAATTACCAGTCACGTGACCACTTCCATCACACCCTGGTGTTGGACATCTGTCACCGAAAAAAGTAGATAAAATAAAACCAAACAAAATAGAAGAAAAACAAACAAAAAATACAGCCAAAAGAGTGAATAGGTTTTTAAAACTTTTGTGTTTTGTTTCCCTTGTGTTTTGTTCAATGTTTTCATTGTTTCCAGTTTAGCTTCACTGTCTGCAAAAGGTTTTTTCTTTTTTTTTTCTTTTTTAACACAACCTTGGGAGAAGCTGCAACATGGACAGATAAAAATGAGAATGATGTTTTCTTACGATAATCGCCGAAAGAAAAAGACAAAGCCAGAATACATTCGCTAACAACTCCAGGTCAAATGAAAGACTGCCAGAAAGTTATGCTGCATACGTAGCATGCCAGTGATGCCAGGGAGAGAAATCATTGGATCCTCTGAAGCAGAAAGACAGTGAGGGAAGGAAAAGAAAGGAAAGAAACAAACATATGGACAAAGGGGTGGGGTCAGGGTTGAAGAGGTGGGCCGGGGGTGGGTTGGAAGGGAGCAGACAGCACCTCCTCTTAATCTTACGTTATCAGATCCTTTTTGCTCTCCTTGCACTGGACATATTTTGGCTTCGGACTGGGGACGGTGACATCACTGGGATACTGTCTGTCGTCCAGAATGTCCTGGAAGGGATCCAAGTCGTCGGGCTGTGATGGGGGAGAGAGGGGTGAGAGGCAGGGAACTAGATGTCCTTATTCCACCTGCTCCAGTTGAAAATACACCTCAGACAGATGAACAGTGTACAGCATCACTGACCTCCATCACTGTGGTAGTCTTGACCTGGGCCTAAATTAAGGTTGGCATGTCTGCTAGCTCTGATTTAAAACAGTGACTTTCACTCTGGATGGAACTCAGTCAATGTGGTTTGAGGTCCGAACAATGAAGAGATATTGGCCACTACAGAAATGTCCTTCAGGGCAAGAGTTGAGAAATCCTTTGGGGTACCAACCTGAAGCAAGTCAGACATTTTCAAATGTAATGATGTATGAACTTCTGAATGCCCTCATGTTTTGGAGAGGCAGTCTGCAGCTTCCACATGTTATCAGTGATCCTCTTATCCCCATACCTGTAGCCATGACCCGCATCTGAGCGCTTACCTCTCAACCTCAAAACTAACTGAAGTCCTTAATCACAAACCAAGCCGTAAATTTTCTTAATTACAAAAATGTGTAGGCTACCCACAGTTGTAACTGAATGACATAGTAGGTACTGTGGGTTTAGAGTAGAGCTTGACTGTCTACCTTCATTAAATTCAGAGGCAGCACACTGTGTCTGTTACACAACTGACTGTAGTGGGTAAAGACCCATTTTGTAACTCAGAAGTTGCCAGTTCAAATCGTTCTCTTGCTAGGCAGCATAGAGTTGGTTCTAAACCGGTTTGAGAAGTACTACCATTAGACAGACATTGGAAATAAATTGATAAACAAAACACTTTTGCACATCCAATGAATGAATCAAATACTAGTGGTGCTTCGTCAGGGTGAGATGAAGTTGTTGCTTTGACTGAAAGTATCTTTACAACTTATCTCCGAGACACAAAAGCCTTCCCTATAAAACCGTCTATTCTGTGGGACATGCTAGATTTGTCATCAAAATTCGTTTCCATTTTACTCTTCCCATTGTAATAGAGGGCTTCTCTTTTCCTCGATCGTCGCTGTTCTGTAATATAAGCGCTCCCATCAATCAGTCTCCGTGGGAAGAATTGAGCCATCGTTAGCGCAAGTCAAATTATTATCCAGATCTTCAGAGAGCGATTTATCAGCCCTGGTAGCGCGTGAGAGCCGCACGCGCCCGGATTGCCTCAGAAGTCTCCCAGCCTAAAACACAATGCCTGCCGAAACGCACTCAATCTTTATGCTAATGGCAAAACCCTCAATTGACTGTCAAACGGCGCCTATCAATCATTGCTTTCTGAAAAGTTGTTTGAAAGGGAGTGAAATTAATCTGCCGACTGCACCGTATCAAGGATATTTGGGTCTCTTTTAGGCGGAATGTGTTTGTACCAGACATCAATGGAAAAGCTTATGCGTGGTGCAAACTGGATGATATAGTCACACATTCTGTGATCACTATCGTGCGCTAATGCATTTGATGTGTGGATTATTTTTCACAATTACTCGGATCTGACACTACGGAGCACCTGAAATTTCATTAGGCAAATTAGACCTCACTTCTATAAGGTGGAGGTGCTGTCAAGAGTTCGGCCGTTTTTACTAAATGGCAGCCAAACAACGGTAGTTTTAGCAGGCATGGAATCGTGGCATTATTGTATTAGCCCCCCACCTTTCACCATGCCCATGAATCACCAGTCTCCAGACTAAATTAGCCTACTGCTCGAGTGCCGCAAGATGATTTTAATCTGCATTTGCAGTACAAGCATTGTGCACTAGATGGCGCTCCAGTTAAATTAAAGGGCCTACTTCAGATCAACCAGCAGAGGACCCATTGCGGGCTGTGGCCTCAGTTCACTTGAAATTCTCATTTTAACCATGTACAGTTATGCCGAAAAACAGACCTGCCTGAAATACATTCGATATTCTTTTATCATGCAGGAGCATGAAGAACAATGTGGTAATGCTCAGCTAGCCAGTCCATTAGTGACCAGTTATTTGTGAGCTGAAAAATCCATCTCATTACAAGGCAATGCAAATCGATTGGATGTTCTCACAGTATGGTGTTTTGCATAATTCATAATGGAAAACAACAACAAACAGACACCAACAAAAAATAAGAATGCGCCGAGTAGATTATCACATAAAGAATATTCCGGATTATTCCTCCGTACGGAAATTTGATACAAATTAAAATGGCAAAGAAAGGCACACAAGGACGCATCTAACAACACAATATGCTACTTTTAAGTGTACCTCGGAGACTGACTTTGAAAATGACTTTGAATCGAATACAATTTTTAAATATGAAAAAATACATATTTGGAAAAAGCATACCAGTATTACAGCTGGAAGGCAGGTGACTCTTTCGAGAGCCTTTTACAGAAGATAGCTTCGAAGCATGAGGAACAGGTTTATGTGGCTCTCTTCACGATCGCCATCAGTGCTGCCCAGGGCCCAAGTTAAAAAGGGCTGGGTTTCTTTGGGGGGGGGGGGCTGTGCGGACGGCAGGCGGTGCGGTGCGGGTACCTCTTTGGGGTCGTCCTCGTCGATGCGCTTGATTTTGGTGTAGTCGACGGGCAGGTCCCAGCAGTCGGCCTCGCTCATCTGGTAGCAGCGGCTGTTGAGGAGGGCCTGGCGTTGGGGAGACATGGGCTCCAGGGGCGTGAGCACGGCGCAGCTGCTCTCCCGCCCGCCCCGCTGCTTCATGCTCAGGTCCAGAGTGCCGTTCTCGTCCACTTCCAGGTCGGGGTTCTGAGAGAAAGAGAGAGCGGGAGAGCCGCTGAGTCCCCCTCTCTGCTCTTAGCTCCTCTCTCTCCTGTTCTTTCCCGCTGTCTCTTTTGCTTTCCAGCTGTGCTTTCTCTAGTCTCTGCTCTCTCTCTTTATTCCCCGCTGTGCTCCACTGCAATCTCTATATGCACAATTCACTGTCTCTGTCCGTTTTCTCCACTCCAGTCTACACGCTTCTTTCTCCGCTTTCTTTTCCCCCCTCCCTCCATTCAGCAGTCTACATTCACTCTCTCATTCTCTCTATTCCACTCTCCACTCAATCTCTATTCTGGAAGGTCATTCTGGAATCATCCTCAGCAGTTCAAGGACCTTGCCCAGGCCTTGGACTACAGTGGTTCCATAGGTGGCTCCATCCTCTCCTTTTACTCAGCCAGTTAAAAGCCTGCTTCCTAAGGCCGACAGCCAATCAACAACTCGCCTTCTGAAGTCACAACCATTCAACAGCCTGCTCACTGAAGGGGTCCAAGACCTTGCAAAACGTCTGTTCTCATACCAGGATGTCATGCCAGATCGAGGCTTCTTGCCCTCTCCTTTCTATGGCAGACCCGTCTGTCATAGCTGTAGGTATTGTTTTCACAAAGGAAAGGCTGGCTTTGATATTGTAAAAATAAGCATTAACGAACAGCATTTAGACAAATCGCCTCTGTCCCCCCAGACGTGATTAGCTCTGGCTGGTCTTGCCCAGATGACAAAGGGGACGGATGTCAGGAGAGCGAATCTGCACGGACAGTGTGGCTTTCTCACGCAGCACTAGAGGTGGCCTGTCACTGCGGTATCCCAGGGCCAAACCCACCGCCGAAGAAGCCTTGTCTCTCACATCAGGAGGGTTCGATTAGACAGCCAGACCTGTGGCCTAGGCGACGCAACGACGACACAGGGGGACGCCCTTATTGGCGGGGACTGTCTGTGCTGATTTAGACTGCCGCTGATCAACTGGCCACATTTGGTGTAGTGCCCTCTTCCGAGACGGGGGCCACGTACTCAGCGAGCAGAGACGGTTGGAACTGTCCCCACGGGTTTCCTGTGCAAAACGATTAAATTAGAAGTGAAAGAAGAGCCCCCCCTGCCATCCTGTCGCCACCTCCACCCTTCTGGGGCGCTCTCTGGGGGAACATCACCTACCTCGGCACTGCATTACCTCCGCTGTCCTCCTCCCCTCTAAAAATAACCCCCTCTCTCTCTCCCGCCCATCCCTCCCACCCGTCCCTTCATCTCCAAGCTGAGACTCCCTGCACAGCTCAGCCAACAGGCAAATTGAGGGAGTGAGAAAAAGAGTGATGAGAAAGAGAGAAAGGCTGAAACGGAAAGCGAGAGACACATTGTCTTCTCAGTTGTTATGTTTATGATGATGTTTAATATCCTTCGGTGATCATTGATAGTGGCTCAGTTTATTGCTATTGCTTTGGCAAGACCGTGTTCTTGTGGCTATGCCAAAGGAGCATTTTTAAATCCGCATTTGAATTTGGAAGAACAAGAGGGACAGAGGAGTGCTAGACAGTTAAAAAGAGAGATCAAAGACAGAAACAGAAAGAGAAAAACGAAGACTAACGAAGAGGTGGGCACACAAATACAAAAGATAGACAAAAAGAGAGTGACTGAGACAGACAGACAGAAGGTGATGCTGAAAGAACAGCATAGAGAGAGACAGAGAGAGAGAGGGTAAACCGGGAGAATGAGTTAACTGAATTCAATTAAACCTAAGGGAGGGATGCGGGATAGAACTCTCCGGAAGGCCCGATGCTTCCTACTCCCTACTCTCGCAGTGAGTAACAACAGTGGTGGGGGGGGGGGGGGGCTCTACTGGGGACGAAGCCCCTGTCTCTCCAGGGGACATTTCCACCTCTGCTCTACTGGGGACGAAGCCCCTGTCTCTCCAGGGGACATTTCCACCCTCTGCTCTACTGGGGACGAAGCCCCTGTCTCTCCAGGGGACATTTCCACCCTCTGCTCTACTGGGGACGAAGCCCCTGTCTCTCCAGGGGACATTTCCACCCTCTGCTCCATTCTGCTCAGGGGAAGAAAGGAAATTATGCCTCTCATGCACAAACACACACACACATACACACACACACACATCACTGCCAACATCAGAGCCAGGCGGTCATTTTTATGCATTTACAGGATCAGCTTATTTCAGGCTGATAATACGCGGATATGCTGCTTTATCTCTCATAAATGACATATTTGGCTCACCGCGTGCTGCCACTGTTCCTCCCCCCATCCCGCCGCCTCTCCTATCTGATCCTGAAAAATGGCTCCTCAGAGGTCCGCAGTTAAAATACAGTTAAAAGCAATCCTTTTTAAAGACTGCCTGTCTGAGGCCCCTATCATCGGGACTTTATCATTATTTGCATTACCCAGCATGACGACAATCGCGGAAACAGAGCCCTTTATCAGCGCGCGGCACGACTGCAGCTGAGATACGTTTCCGAGCGATTCCGTGTTTCGGGCGGCTAAGCTAACCGGCGCTTAGCCGCAGGTTTGCCAGGGTCATTCTGCGTTTGGCTCCGTTTGACGAGCCCCTCTCTCACGACCGCCCCCCTCCCTCCCAGTACCTCTCGCCCCCTCTCCCAAATCCTAAAAAAGTTCCGATAACAGGGTTCTGATAACATGGCTGGCTGTACGTAACAGCGATACTGCTGCCATCTAAGCCCCTCCCACTTCACCACCCATAATCCACTCCCTGGCCAATCAAAAGATCCCACCCCACCCTGGCACACGCTACCCAGCTCAGAGCTGGGACAACATACAATCCACAGGGTCCTTCAAACTGCATCTCAACTACAAAGCGTGAGAGAGGGAACAAAACAAATAGAGAGAAGTGAAGAGTGATGGTATTTTTTTGGCGGGTGTAGTCAACATCACCTGTGTATTTATTACTATACCACTTGAGCAACAAAAGCTTGCAATACAAACATAGCACATATGAACTGGAACTGAAGAAAGGAAAACAGAGTGTGGGAAGGTGTGGAAGACAGAGGGAGAGGGAAGGAAGGCGTACCCGCGGACAGTGGTCCTGTGGCTTGCCGCCCATGTTTTGGGGCATCTCGCGGCAGCGGGTGGACAGGTTGAGGATGGCGGTAGCGGCCATGTGGGCCGCCTCCATGTCGTGCGTGTAGTCGAAGCTGCTCTTGCTGCAGGTGCTGCTGGCGCTGCTGCCCCCTCCTCCACAGCTCAGGCTGCTGCTGCTGCTGCTGGGGGCGTAACTGCTGCTGCTGCTGGCCGAGCTGGAGCTCTTACAGTAGCGCTTAGCTGCAGGGACAAGGACAGGGGCACACGCACACATGCGTGCATGCGGATGTGCGCACATTCATGCGCGCACACATATGTGGAGATGTGCGCACACATGCATGCATGCACGCACACACACACACACACACACATACCCATACACACACACACACACACACAGACACACACACACAAAATGTATAATTACAGGAGAAGAAGATTTCACACAAAATCTCAGCTGTAAGATGGAGTGAGATGAACAGAACGGTTCAGTACAGAACATAACACCGACAGAGAGACAGAAGGCAGATTAACTGAGAAAGTTAAATCAACAGACACAAAATAAATACACAGCAATAAAAATGACACACAGATAAATGCATAGACAGACAGACAGACAGACACACACACATACGTACATATGTGTGTATATATACACAAACGCTGTAGATAGATAGATAGATAGATAGATAGCCGAAGAGACAGATGAACAAAGAAGCTGCGCCGAGACTGAAATTAGGGTGAAAGAGAAGCGCGCTATGGCGGCGAGACGGCAAGCCGCAGCCGCCGTGACGAGCTTCAGAGTGTCAGCGTCTGCAATCCACAGCACAAGCTCGCAGCGCTCTGCCTATTAAAAAGCACCTCCGCGCGGTGCAGAGCGGGGGTGGGTTACCGCCGCAGAGCGCGGCAAGTAACCGCCGGCAGGGGAAGGGCAACATCTGAGTCATCGGCTCACAACTACAGGGCCGTGAAAAAGTGTTTGCCCCCTTCCCAATTTCCTCTATTATTGCATATTTGTCACACTGAATGGTTTCAGATTTTTAGACACATCAATATTAGGGAAATGGAAATTGAGTAAATGCAAAACTCATTTTTAAATGATCATTTAATTTATTTAGTAAAAAAAAAAAGTAATAAAACACGCATATCACCCATGTAAAAAACATAACTGCCCCTTTAGTTACTCAATCAACCAACTGAGTAAATTTGAAATTTAATTGATAGTTAGATTCAGCTTATTGAACACAGACAGGCTTGACTGCAGACAGCCCTACTGAATCTAAACACAAAGTTTCTATAAGCACACTATGCCACAATCAAAAAAAATTCCAAAATAGATTTTTTTTTTTAAGTTGTTGAAATATATCTGCCTGGAAAGGGTTACAAAACCATTTCTACAGCTCTGGGAAAACAAACTATAGTTAGAGTCATTATCTCCAAATGGAGAACACTTAGAACAGTGGTGAATCTTCCCAGGAGTGGCCAGCCTGCCACAATTTCTCCAAGGGCTCAGCTACAACTCATCAAGGAAGGCACAAAAAGATACCAGAAAAAGATCCAAAGAACAGGCCTCTCTAGCCTCAGTTAATGTCAGTGTTCATGACTCCACAATAAGAAAGAGACAAAAATGAAATTCATGGAAGAATAGCATGGCAGAAACAACTGCTAGCCAAGAGGAACATCAATGCTCGTCTGACATTTGCAAAAAAGCACCTGGATGACCCCAAGCTTTTTTCGATAATGTTCCGTGGACAGATTAGTTAAAAAAGGGGCCTTTTTGGATGACACAGGTCCCATTATGTTTGGTGTAAAGCAAGTACATCATTTCACAGTAAGAACATCAATCCAACAGTCAAACATGGTGGTAGTGTGATGGTGTGGGAATGGTTTGCTGTCTTGGGACCTGGAAAACTTGCTAATATTGAAGAAGCGAAAAAAAAAAAAAATTCTGCTCTGTACCGAAAAATTATAAAAGAGAATGTCCGGTTATCTGTATATGAGTTGAAGCTGAAGCGTAATTGGGTTATGCAGCAAGACAATGATCCAAAACGCAAAAGCAAGTCCACATATGAATGGCTGAAAAGAAGCTAAATTAAAGTTTTGGAGTGGCCTAGTCAAAGCCCTGACTTGAACCCAATAGAGATGCTGTGACAGGACCTGAAACGAGCAGTTCATGCTCGAAAACCGACTAATTTGTCTGAATTAAAGCAGTTCTGCAAAGAACAGTGGGCCAAAATTTCTCCACAGCAATGTGGAAGACTGATTTCAAATTATAGTGTTTGGTTGCATTTATTGGTGCAACCAGTTATTAAGTTTAAGGGGGCAATTACATTCACATGGATGATATGGGTGTTAGGTAACTTTTGAATTAAATAATAAAACATAAAAAAAGTGTTTTCTGTGTACGTAGGTTCCCTAATATTACATTTTTTCTAAAGATCTGAAACCATTCAGTGTGCAATATATGCAATACTAGAGGAAATGAGGAAAAGGGAAAATACTTTTTCACGGCCCTGTATAAACCTACCTTTTCACATAGTCTCCAGTGGATTATCAGACTGCTAGGAAGGAGGAAGCCTCAGACTCAAAGAACTGACTCTCAGACGGGCGTATAATGTTCTTGCTCCTTTCAGAATGAAACAATAACTTAAGGCAATCCTTACATTCTGTTTTCTAGAGGATTCCTTATCTGGCATTGTTCTTTCAATAAATGGTAGCCTGTATTTCAAGTGCATGCTACTCTGAACACTGAGAGCGCTACGACTGTTAGTTGAGATCCTTTGTATTCTGAGACAGTTCTCCGCAGTAGGCAAACCTGCACATATCTTATAGGCCCCATAACCCTGTGAAGCAGCTCCCTTAACCGAAGTACACAGAGCAGGAGCAAGTAACTGGATCGCAATGGGATGAGCTATAAACTGTGCTGCCAAATGGAGGATGCAGTTACTATCATTTTGTTATTAGGAGCTTGCTCTGCATATTTAATGGTTTCTCCACCGTAAAATATGTTAAAATATGTTAAACCTGAGAGAGAGAAAGAGAGAGAGAGAGAGAAGAGAGTGAGTGAGGGGGCAGTATACTAAGGGGGAGTAAAGGGGGGGTGTGGGCATCAGTACCATCATATCCCTTGGGTGAGACATCCCTGCCCTGGACCTTGGGTGCGATGGCCCGTTTCCCATAGACGTGGTGGTTGTCGTAGTTGTTATAGTCAAAGGTGGTCTTGGAGTACTTCTCTAGCTCCTTGGCCAGGTTGGAGCGTGGGGTGCTGGTGGAGATGTTGTTCTTGTAGCCATACTGTGGGATCTCCAGCTGCTTCACAAAGCACATGGGCCTGGGAAAGAAACGCTTTATTCAACAACCAGGGGGCGTGTGTCAAGTTGTTGAACGTCTGGTGTTGAAAGGATAGTTCACTTCTCAAAGTTTTCGATATTTCAGTTTTAGTGTGTGTTTTCGATTGGCACAGACAGTTTTTCGTGTGTGATGAAGGATCTTTTTGATGACCTGTTGGCTTTACAGTGGAGGATATCAGGGAGTTCATGGACTAAAGCGAGGAAATATACTTCAAGTAATTGGGTAGAGAAACTTCATGTTTCCAGAGGCTATGAGCAGATACAGTTTATAGGGTTTATTCACAGTTATAAACATAAAAATCCGTTTTTACATTGTGCTGGTACTTCTGTCCTTCTCAGTCCTCAAGCAATGCAAGCTCTTCACTCTCAAGAACTGGTGTAGTAATGCTGATATAGGGAGCTGCACTACAATTACCTCGAGTGCAGTTTGGATGTCCATAGGAAAGATTTTCACCTGAAAATAAGATTAAGCCTGATTTCTTGAAGAAAAATCAGGTAACATACTCATACATAGCTGCTGGAGGCAAAACGACATAGTACAAGCCACTCTAGAGTTACTTGAAGCGCATTTCCTTGCTTTAGACAACAAAGTCCTGAATGCCCTGATACCCACCATTGTAAAGGTGGCAGGTCACCAGACAATTTTGCAAATCATTACACACAAAAACTGCGCCAAACAAAAACATGCCACATTTTTTTGTCTTGTACTGTAATATTGTGAATAATACTTTTTTTTTTAAATATAGGTTTAGGTAGAGGCTATGAATAACCCCTCAGGGTTTTTCTGCATTTCCCTGCATTATATAAAGCTTTCTGTTTTCTTTTTTTAATTCTGCAAATAAATAAACAAAACTGAAATAATATCCAAAACTCCAAAAAGTGAACTATCCCTTTAAATTAAAGGGGAATTACACTTTAAAACACATATGGGCTTATTTTATTCCTAATTTTCTTCTAATGAATGTGTCGACCTTCATTTTTCGATTAGGTATTTCATTGTGTTAATATTTTACGATGTTTTGTTGCTTAACTTTACAAATTCAGGAAGTAGACCTAGGCAGCATATCATTGTGGGACTTACGGACTTACGGAAACCGTACTACTATGTGGACTTGCGCTAAAAAGAAGAAAAAAAACAGGTCCTTGTTTCTAACGTTGGACATTTAAAACAAAATAACTAATCGAAAAAAATGAAAGTCGACACATTCATTAGAAGGACAATATAAGCAAAATAAGCCCATGTGTGTTTGAAAGTGCAATTCCCCTTTAACAGCACATCAGATGGACAATGCATTCTGAAGTTGTGTTACTTGTTTATAGTCATATCAACATTCCATTGTTACAAAGTGGCCACTTCACTTCTTCCTCTGTGACATTAAGTTGTTAAAACATTTTTTAATTCAACATTTTTCTTCATTCTCCTCACAAGTTCATCCCTTTCTCTCACAAGCTTCCTATAATACAGCTGACTGCTTCTGAAACATTCTGCAATCAGAATGTTGCATGAGGAGGCCAAATAACTGGTAAAATTTTGTAATAGTCAATGACATCTTTCTCGTTCAAGATAAGAAAAGACTCTGAAAATATGTTTTTCCATTTTTTTCCCATAATTATGACAAACTTGTAACCTGCTTAAAATAACGTGCTGCAGTGCTAGGGACATTGAAACTCTGTCATCTGTGTTAAAAAAGTGGCAAAACCTGGAAGGACACTGAGCCAACTGTGAAAGTCATTGAGCAACTGACATGCAAAACAGAAACAAGCATCACAGGTCTGCTTAACAAAAGTGCTCTCATGACCACTTATTTCTCTCTCTCCATGTCTGTGTGTGTTTCTGTGATTTCTGAAACCGGAAACAATCAGGTGCTGGGTCTGCCATAGCCTATTCAAATAACACATTTCATTTATAAATCGCTTTTCTTACACAGTGCTCAAAGCACTTTCCAAATAAGAACTCAACTTCAAACTAGGACAGAGTAAAGATGAACCAAAAGTCTAATAATAGCTGAAATAATGAAATAAATAAAATGGAAAATAAAATAGGGGTTTCCCTCCCTTGGAGTACAAAAATCGCATAGTCATGACACTGGCTCTCCCAATGAAGCCATGGTAGGGACAGTACCCCTGTAACTTAAGGCCCATTTCTACTAATGAATGTTACAATAGCAATAACGATAGCATTATTGCTAGAAAAGGCAATGACTATCGCTACGGGATTATACAAATCTTTCCAATTTAACTGAAAAAGGTTCTATAGGAGTGAACTAGAACAAGCATAATGAACACTGCTCAGGTTGCCCCATATAAGACATCCATATGAAGATAACGATGGCAATACAAATTATATGAATTAATGAAAGAGCCTACCCTAAAATATTAACTGTACAAACTATGATAATGTCCTGACCATATCATCCTCAGAGAACGCATCTCCAATGAAAACAGCTGACCAATCACTGCTGTTCACTGTCTGTAGTCACAAGAAGCCTGTTGTTTGACAGTTGCACAGTGACAGAATATTCTTGTGTGGATACATGTCAATCCATGGTGAGAACAGTTTGTTAGGGTGTACTTTAGCTTATATAAAGTGGCTACCTGCTGGTGGGCTAACATACAGAATCACTAATAGAGTAGAGTGGACAGACGCTAGGTCACAGCAGGGGCAGCGGTACCTCAGTACACGGTCCGAAGCCTGGTTGGACTTGCTCCCGTCGCAGTTCTGATGCTTCTCCTGGGCCTTGGCCAGTTTCTCCGCCGCGGCGATGGGGCACCCCGAGAGGCTGCAATGGCATTACGTGAAATTCAGTGCCCCTGCGTACGGGGCAGCAGTCAACTTGACACGCTGCAGGTACAGCACGCTCCTGAGCCCTCCGAGCGAGTACTCTGGGCGCAGGACCGAGACGCCCCTGGAACTCACAAGTTGTGGTTTAAGAGCACAGAAGTGGCACAAGAGCTGAGTGGTATCAAAACAGGGATGGCGAAATGTCATTCGGGCATTCATTGAGTAAGATCAAAATTTTGTTCTTCCTTGATAAAGTTATTTTAGAAATATTTTCCTTTTGCATGTTTGTTGTATTGGACTGTTCATACAGGTTTGTGTGGAGATGTGCTTGTGTGGCTTGCAGGGAGAGAAAGGTGGTATGATTCAGAGGGGCCTGTGTGATCGGCTCTGAGGTGCAATCAGTTGTTCTCTCTCTCTCTCTCTCTCTGTCTCTCTTTCTGTTCAATTTCAATTCAATTTCAAATAATGCTTTATTGGCATGACAGAATATGACAATATTGTCAAGGCATAACACTGAAACTAAATTACATCTGTAAAATGAATACATAATAATATAAAAACAATAATGAATAAATAAAAATAAATAAAGAAATAAATAAAAACTAATATAAATAAAGAACAGAAATAAGCAGGCAAGTCAAATTAATTATTATTAATAATAATAACAATAATAATAATAATAATAATAATGATTATAAAAATGTATAATGATAAATGTAAATCTGTGTCACTGCAGTCAGTTTTGCATGTTCAATTTCTATCCTGCAGTATGTACAGGAGCTTTTCCATGTCTTTTTTGAAATTCGGGGGGTTGACTCACACTTTTTAATAAAATGCTTACTTTACTTGATGTATTGAACAGTTCATTAGAAAGTGTAACTCTGTCTCCGTTACCCCACGAACACCCTGGGAGCACAGCTTGTTCTCTCTGCGCAGTCAGTATGCCTGTGACGACCAGCCTCTATGGCCAGACTGTGCTCTCTGAGTCTGCACATTGTCAATGTTTACCTCAGTTATCAGTCACCCTGGTCAAATATTCTTCCAGGGTGTACTGTCATTTGAGGGCCAAATAGCATCCAACCTTATATTAAATCTGAGTGGTTTCATTCCTATAGGTGATGAAATTTTTCTTTTTCTTCAGCGATTTAAAAAAAAAAATTTAAACTAATTTGGTTTGGTCTAATTTTAGCTTCACATGGAGAGGTTCAGCTGGATGGAAACCATCTATCTACCCTTATCGCTCTCCCCCACTCTGTTTCTTTTTCGCTTCCTTTTGCTATGACTGACAGACTTTCAGTTGGGTTTCCATGACGATGGAATAAAGAGACACAATTATTCTATATGTTTTCTCTACAGAGCCCCCAAACAGCTGTGATGTGCAGTCGGTCCCTCCAGAGATGCTCCATATACTACCGCCTGCAGCGGTGTGCGTGTGTGTGTATGTATGTGTGTGTGTTAGTGTGTGTATGTGTGTGTGTGGTGGCAGTGTGCTACAACGGCTATGGACTCCTCCTGAAAGTGTGTGAGAGCTGCAGGATCTGCTCTGTACACACCCTCACACTGAGGTGTCAGGGAGGTGCTAATGGCTGCTGCTAGGCCCAGAGTCACACAGCATCTGCTGCATATGACAGCCTTCCCCTAATCACAACTTCCACCACCCTCCTTCACAAAGCTAAAAACAGCATTTTGCACTTTCTAGCTCTTCCTGTTTTTCAAATCTGTTTGACCATAGTGTTCTGATCTGAATGGTTGTTATCCTTTGAATCTAGAGACTTCTGAATACACTGAGTAGGAATGTAGTTATCGGTGTATTAAAAGGTGCCATATTAACCCAATCCCAAATCATAAAGCCGCGCCACACATTTTTAGTTGAGCAACATTTTAAAGCATTTCTTGGTGAAATGCAAAAGGTTGTATAAATTAATAAAACAGATGACACCTCCTTACCCACCTTTTCCTTTCCAAATATTTCTATTACAACATCAAATATTTGAAATTTTATAGGCAACCAAGGTGCAAACCCCCTCCCCTCGAAATACACAGCAGCTCTTGTAAAATAAATGATGAGAGGCAGTGGCCTAACTTTACAGCGGCCTTCGCAGTGAATAAATCATAACCCAAATGGGAAAACGTGGAGGACGTGGGGGCTGGCTTCAGAAAGGACCGCCTAACCAGGAACAAAAGAAAAAGGAGAATGAAACAAAATGGCCGAAACAGAATGCTTGACGTAAAGAAAGGAAACAAGCCCAGTCCCAAACATTAAGGGACGCGTCGTGGGCCTAACGGGCGAGTGGGTGAGTGGCTGGGAATGGGCAGAGGTGCGCACTCACCTCCGGTGGGAGTTCCTGTTGCTATTGACATGGCCTCGTCCCGTGCAGCCAGGTGTAGGGCACTTAAGAACATTTTCATACATTGCAAGAACTTCACGGACAGAGAGCGAAAGACAGGGAAAGTTAGGAGTCCCGAGCCGGTTACCGCTTAGCATTGATTAGTTAAAGACAGCTCTATCATCATAATTAACTCTTTCAGCAGGACGTGACATCAGAGGCAGGATGATGAGAGAGCCAGGACATGCAGGCTGACAGTCAACGACAGCAAGGCACCTCAACCACTCAACAGACACACCATAAATTAGCAGGCCATGCTAGAGACAAGTAAGGTGTTATTTCAATGTCTGTATTGAAGGTTAATTAAAGGGATCCTACAGTGCTTTTAATAAAAAAAAGCGCAAGGACCTTCATGGACAATTTTCAAAGTTTAGAATCAGCCCCTAATTTGTAATCATAATTGTAGGCCTGTCTTATCACTGTCAATTTCTCACACACCTCAAGAGCGTGTACACTAGCAGGTATGTCTTCTAAAACCTGCTAGCTGAGCTATGTAATTATTGTATCGGAGGACAGCACAAATGGCGTGGCTGGTATTTTCAGATTACAGAATCAAGGCAGGGGGACACCATACTGGCCAAAACCTATGCTCCCAGGGAGATGGTATAACTACAACCCCCCCCCTTTAATAAAAAAGAAAAAAAAAAAGACCAAAAAAAAACCTAAAGCACCTTCAAAGTTTTTCAGGCCATGTAATTTGGAATTGCCATGATTTGAACACAAATATTGTCTGTTTACCCATATTGCCATACCACAAAATTTTCCCCCTTTTTTGGGACTCCAATTAGATTAATTATCTATGAGAGTGTGGGCCAGGAGAGACCTGCTTGTCAAGGACGTGGAAAGCAAAGAGTTGATGCAGCTTCATCATTATCGCCTGCTTAAACTCTGCCCGGGTTCGGACTTACTCTCAGAGCAAAACGCATTTAATTGGATGAAGCCTGTCAGGAAAACAACTGTATTACTGGTAACTGGGCAACCATCACACATCAAAAACACTGCAGGGGAAGGCCACCAATTTGGGTGGTGTCTTGACAATGGGAGACACGTGATGGATTTTAAGGATGTGGACACTCAGTGAAATCCTTTAAATCCTACAGGCATGGTAATTACTGCTAAAGATTAAATTCATTTTCATTTTCACCTAAGTCTCCTTACAAGGGTAAACATTTTGACAGGAAAACAAATATGGTATACAATATGGTTTTGAATCCAAAAGATATTTATAGCTTCAAAAAAAAAAAAAAAAAAAAAAAAAAAAATATATATATATATATATATATATATATAAATCTACATATATTGCTTTTTTTTTAGATGTTTCCATACATATCAAAATCAAAATTAAATGAAGACATCATGTTAATAATGTGTCTGCTTAGTGAGACAAATGCACTAAAGAAAGACCTGCTTTGCATTTCATTAGGGCTGTTTCTGTGTGACGAATATGGTTTGCCCCATGCAGTGCTGAGAAGTCCTTTCTGGGGAAGTTTATTGACCACAAATCGACGGGGAGAAGCTTGATCGGTGGCTGCTCTGTGGCAGATAATGCATTTTTAAGCACAAGCCTGTCGATATTTCTCAACACCCTTTACAGGTCACCTTCGCATGCCATTAAAACAGAGCAGAATCAGAAGTGTGTGTGCGTGTCTGCTTATGTGTATACCTGCTCTTGTGCGTGAAGTGTTAACTGTGAATCCTGAATGCACGTAGTATAAAAAGGGACAGGTGTGCTTTGTTAGGCTGTGTGAACATACACACACAGGGCCTGATTTACTAAGACCTTCAGCATATTGCCAGCAGCCATACCATCATGCACATCTGCCAAATGGCTGAAGCTAAGCAAGTGTGGGCTTGGTTAGTACTTGGATAGGTGACCCCCTGAGAAAACTAAGTTGCAGCGGGAAATATTGTAGGTGGGCCAACAAGGCGACTGTTTTCCCTCTGGTTGAATAAACCCCAATGCTCCAGTTCAGTGATGGGGACACTGTGCTGTAGGATATGCTGTCTTTCGGATTAGATATTAAACCGACGTCCTGACTCACTGTGGTCATTAACAATCCCATGACATTCATCACAAAGAGTAGTGGGTTCCCTTGTGAAATTTCCAACATGGCTCTCTCAACCTGCCTCCTAATCATCCCCTGGTTTAATTGGCTAAAATTGTTCTCACCCTCTCCACCTCAGCTGATGTGTGGTAAGCGTTCTGGTGCAAAACGCCTGCCATCACTCAGGTGGGTGCTACACATTGGTGGTGGCTGAGTTGAGTTTCCCCTCATCACTGTAAAGTGTTTTGAGAATCTGGAAATGTGCTATATAAATGCAAAGTTTCAATCATTCATAAATAATACCTTTTAGCACACGCATAACTAATAACACAACCAACGACTGGGGCAAAACAAATAAATGACCAATCATTGATCATGTTATTGGTTTTGTGTGTGCTACAAGGTCTTAGTAAATCAGGCCCATAGTGCAGAAGTGAGCAGTCTCGTTATGAACCATACCTACGTATGGTACAATCATGTTGGATTAGACATTTTACTCTAGTTCCCACTCATTTATCTAGAATTTCTGCTCAGTTCTCCAAATAACTCCCAGTCACCTTTGTGTGTTTATCCAACTGTACAATGTCCAGTAGCGATGGGAGAGTGAGGCATTTTGGAATTGACCCAGTCATAATGATTTTCTGTTGAAAACATTCTTCTGATTGGATTCAAAGTCAGTGATTGACAGCATATAGTATGACCAGCCATCGTGGGGTTGAGGAATCCCCGCTATCTCATTGCCAGGAATGTGTCCCTGTATTGCTCATATCTGCTGTTTCTCATAAACCTAGGGTGAATCTCTGCAAAAATACCAATATTTTTAGCATCACTAACATTCATCTTATAGTTTAATAATGGCAAAAGAGAGAAACCTTGGGAAAAGAAATGGTCGTACTAAGGTTCAAAGAAACCAGTGAACACTTGAATAACCACTACAGAAGGCCATGTCAACCTCTGGAGCTTCATAAGACTGTGATTAGTTCCCTTGGTTGAGTCTTTTGCTCAGTGAGCTAATCGCATCCTCTTGTGCAGCTCAAAACCTAAAGCAGACCTATTAATGCTGCACTGTATATGTCCAGCCATGCCTCTTTCCTGGATTACACTTTTCCAGAGATGAAGTGCAGGGGCATGTGGTTTATAACCAGTTTTAATCATTAGAAATGCAGCATTTGAGGGATCACATGCACCACATGGCTTGGGGCTATGCAAATTCTTCTGAAGCAGATCTTCAGAGAAAATTCTGTGATCACACCAGGTGCTTTGATTGCGGGCGTAGGAGGAAATGAATCTTCACTTGGGGCCTTTTTTCTGGTACTTTAAAGGGGGCAACATGAGAGTAGACCTGACCAAGGCATCCGAACGGGGCCGAAAGTTTGCCACAGTCCCCGGTGCGCGCACAGCGGGAGAGAGGCTTGCTCCCAGAAATTGTTTTGGGGCGTTAACATTTACCGCCACCGCTGCACTTAATTTGCTCCGCAAAAACTGAGGAATTAGTGTTTGTTTCCGTCGATTTCATCTGACAGGAAAGGAATCTGTATATCGTGTAGCCGAGGGAGGATTCATTGCTCAGCGCTGATGGGGAGACTGCTAAAAGAACCAGCACATTGAATATCAATGTGAAAATGAGAATACACGATCTGTCAAAACACGGCCAATATTAAGGTTGAAAGGTCGAAATGTGCTGTGTGAGTAAACGTGTCCTCTGGCTGATGGAGAAGGCTGGGGAAATGTGATTTTTTGCAATGCAGAGGCTGTGATGACTTAAGCCCCGCAGTGGGTGGAGCTCCGTGTGTTGTCACTAAGTCACACGAACCGAATTAAAAGGCTCAGCTCCGCTTAGCAGAACACAACGGTTCATTCAGATAAGTGAGTCACTGACAAGACACATAACAGCACCACCCATATTGAAGGCTGTCGGTAGCAGCTAAAAGGTAGCAGCCCATGCACTTGACAACACAAAAGGACGGCAGGCACGGATGTAAGCAAGTGGTTTATGATTTACACAAAAACAGCCAGAAAGACAAGCCTCATGCGCAGAGACAAAAGAGCAACAGCGGAAGAAACCACGGACAAAAATCCACGCTTCAGAATAGCGGAGCGCAGGCCGAAACACCAACGTTCAGAAAAAATAAAAATAAAATGTGAGCATGCACAGGAATGTCACATCTTCCAAGAACAAAAAAAACAAACAAACAAAAAAAGAAGACTTTTTGCTTACTTTCTGGTGGCACCCTGTCTTTGTGGGGACACCCCGACAGGCTCCGGTGGTGGGGGTACAACCCCGTCACATGTCCGGTCCCGTCGCACCCTGGCGTTGGACACCGGCTCTCCTTTTTCTCCATCCGTGAGGAGGAATCTGTAGGCGCACAGAGCAGAGCATGCTGGGAGACTGCCAGGCAGAGGAAAAAAAAAAAAAAAAAATCAGAAACAGAAACACCCTCTGGTGGTCACTAAAGCTTATCACCATGGCAACCTTATCAGCAGGAACAGAGTGCGCTGAGATGAGAGTTCACTGCAGCCCTGTGGGACCTTGGGGGTTGGGTTTGGGGGGTGGGGGGGCGGTGAGCAGGTTCGACTGGGTAAGGTGAGAAAGAAGTGTGAGGTGAGGTGAGGCGTCACCATGGAAACTGAGCACCGGGCTCCCTCACAGAAGCGCTGGGGCTTTCGTACCTTTTGTTCCCGAAACCCCCGCTCCTTCCAACCCCCACATTTTCACCGAGGCCACATCAGGACAGATGAGAGGAGTCTGAGACGGTGCCGCCCTGACAGGAGTTCTGTCTGTGCGACTTTACCGCGTGGCCGTCAAAGCCGGTTTATGTATGAATCGCTGTAGTGACCCAACTACCTGCTGCGAAAATGTGAAAGCTTCCGTTTCACACTCACTTGGTGGGAACAACACTATATCTGCCGTTGCGGACCACAGGTCGTCGATACTAACCAGATGGCCTGCTTCGTATTTTTAGCACTTGGTAGTTCAGCCTCCGCATACTTATTTGCTTGCTCGTGATGCGAATATTCATGAAGGTGGCACAGTCAAAGACAGGTCATGCAGAAGAGCACCAGAATTTCCTTTCACCAAGATTCTGGAATCTACGTGAAGAAGAGTCATAGAGCATGGATGGGACAGGGGAGTTTGCCATCTGGTTTGATGACAGAGCATGCGTCCAAGCCTTTTTTCTGTGATGAGTGTTTGCTTACTACTGACTGAAGGCCCTCTGGTGGCCGTCTCCTTTTCTGCACTTTTCCCCCGAAGTAGCTGAATTTCAGTGAGGAAAAAAGCAATTTCATATTTGGCAAAAAAAAAGGCACGGCAGCTATGAGATAACAGAAAAATAACACAGCCAGCGCAAGGGGCTTATCGAAAGCTTTCCAAACGCATTCAAGCGTCACTATCTCCATCTCTTCCACGCCTGGTTTTTGCCCCACGGACAAATTTCATGAGCATATTAGGAGTCTAATCCCAACAGCACCATAAGCGGGGGGGAGGGGGTGTTCAGTTTTTAGAAAGCAGGCGTTTTCTGACCGTTCCTGACAGAAAGACCCGGAGGTGAACCTGGGGGTTGGCTCCTATTACCAGCACCTCAAAGGGCTTGTGTTATTGCTCAGTGGTAGAGAGAGGTTATTGTCTTTCCCTGAGTCCCTGACCTCCACCAGCGTCACAGGCGTTCTGGTTTCCTCACAGCATGTGTGGCTATTGTGAATCTAGCTGTCTCTGTATAGTACAGAGCACATGACTGTTTGAAAGACCCATTTTTAGCAGTCATGGCAGTTGAAACCCCGCTGTTTAAGGTTAAGTAGGCACTGTGCAAATTTTTCTAAGAATATACAAAAGATTTCAGCTACAATGGAAAAGTGTGTTCTCAGGAAGCTTGTGGAATAATTAATTCCCTGCAGAATGATGATATGACTCATTCCTCACCTTTGCGGTAAATGTTCTGTGATGCCACCACACACACACACACACACACACGCACACCTATTCACAAATACACACGCATACACACACACACATACACACACAGGCACACGTTCACAAAGACACACACATGCACATGCACACGCACACACAGGCATACAGGCTCACATTTACAAACACACACACGCACACGCACACACTTTCACACGCAGGCATACAGGCTCACATTTACAAACACACACGCGCACACACGCACACACACAAGGTGGTTGACGTTTGACTTTGGAGGTGATCCTGCAGTCACAACACTAATGCCACCTAATTGCAATTCACCCTCTTTCTCTTCCCTATTGATCGGGCTGCGGCTGAGACCCCCTCAGTGAGACGGAAGGCAGCTCCACCCCCAAAACTGTGGTTCCAGACCATTCTCCAGACGGCAAGGCAGACTGCTACTCATCAGCCTCTGCCAAAGAAAGACCACTGATTAAAATTTAAAATGGGGTGTAACCTGCTACTTCTGCCATTTAGCTCGGAATCAAAATACCAGCAGGCTGTGGGGGGAGGGGGGCAGTCAAGTAAACGCACAAACTAGAAGGGTGGAGCACACCACAGGTCAGAAAGAACTACAGGGAATTATGGGATTGGGGTGCAGATGTAAGGTCTGATATGTCTCACATTTCATACCATTATTTTACACCACTACTCACCAATCTATTTTCAGGAAATGCATACTGTGGGCCATTTAAACTCTGAATATTGCTGTCTTACCACCTGCACTTGCACCCTGCTGATAAACGTGTGCACTCCTCCAATGCGCTCACCCGTGATATGGAGCTAAAATAGCAGAGGTTCAGGAGAGGGACACACCTCAAACACTCCCCTTCCACTTGTTCCCTATTAGAAACCTTCCTGCCCACCACACCTGTTCTTGTTCGTTCTTGTTTACATGCCCCACCCTCCCACCTCTCTTGCTTTGTATCTCTCCGTTTTTCTCCCTCTCTCTTTCTACTACAGGGCCAGTGGTGGTTCACCGAGCCCGGGAGGTATGGTGAATCCTCCGCCAAATTCTTCCCCGCACTGCAGACTCATCACCTATAGTACTATTTTTTGCTTTCATTCACAAACACCTGCTCAGTAAACATACTGCTTGCATTCATTTGATGGTGTGGTCCTTAGCTTGTGAACCACTATTTTGTACACAATAAGACATACAGTATAGAACAGGATCACTAGTGCCAGTTGGTTGGAATAGAGGCAAATCTCTCCCTGATAACAACTGGTAACTTGTAGCTGCTGATAAGCAGCCAGTAAGGCTCTTAAACTTTAGCTACTTACCTCCCGCCTGCCCTGCCTATGCTTAACACGTTCGTTTAAATAAGAATCACCTGTTAGCAGACTTGTTGGGTTAACGTTAAATAATTTAGGGGCCTTTCCTGCATCAAACTGCAGCATTCGGTCACAGAGCAACCCGTAATTCTGAACCCCAGGGACTCGCGCTCCGGTTTTTAAGAAACCACGAACGCTCAAAATGTCACTTTTGAAAAGGCAGGAGCTAATGTTCCCCCTTGCTGTTTACAAAAATACCGGCAGGTATGGACAAAAAAAAAAAAAAAAAAGAAATGAGAAAAGGAAAGAAGAGAGAAGAGAAAGCCGTGTGCTCCGCCCCTCCCTCACGTGAGCGCACGCTTGGTTTAGCCGTTTGAATTTCAAACCGGCGCGCTTTCTCCGCTTTCTCTCCGGCAGAGGGAAACCGGCCAAGCGGAATGCATATTAGAAGGCAATAGATATCGATTGTGGCTCCGGACAGATCGCGCTTTGCATAGCAAATGGCTTCCATTACCTTACCATCTCGGGATAATTAATGTGCAGTCAGTGGCCCCGTCGTCCGTTATCGGTCATTCTGATACTGCTCAATTTCCATCTCGCCATCTCCGCTTCTTTAGGCGAGAGGGGCCTTCTTCAATAACTGTCACGCCATTATAATTTTATAAATCATGAAGCCGCCGGTTTCTGTGCCACGCACCGTCCCCCCCCTCGCCCCCTCCCCCCCCCCACCCCCCATGCTAAATCGTCCCTCCGCCTGGAGCGTCGCCCCGCTACCGCGGAACGAGATGCTATCGCTGCGCCGCGGTCATTAAGAGAGCAGGGACGCGTCGCAGGCGTTCAGATGAGTTTAAATGGGATCCCTTGGTCTGCGCCGCTCTTGTTCAGGTGAGGACGCTGCTCGTATGTGCTCAACCTTCTTCTTTTTTGGCGCCGTGTTGCATTTCCTGGAGGGAGCGCTAAGTGCTTAAAACTGACCCACCGTCTGCCCCGGGGAGTCACGCACTGGGAAGCGCTACGGAGCCGCCTCGTAATTACAGTTATGGTCACACGGTTTCTGTGGTTACCGACACCTGTCCTGTCCTTTGGACAAACACAGGAGTCAGCACAGCTGGGACACCGGTTTGATCGCTAAACCTCCTGCGTGTGTGTGTGTGTGTGTGTGTGTGTGTTTGCACGTTGGCGTGAGACATTGGTGTGTGTTTGCACATTGGTGTGAGACTGTGCCTGTATGTTCCCCTGTGTGTACCTGTGCAGGTGTGTATGTGTGTTTGTTCATGTGTATGTATCTGTGAATATGTGTGAGCCTGTGGGTGCACATATCTGTGTTTGTTAAAGCAAGTACGTGTGTGTGTGTGTGTGTGTGATACTAGACTGAATTAGCGATTGTTCCAATATTTAATCTCAAAATCTCTGCTTCATTACCAAGGCCAGCATCCCAATGCACAATAATGAAGAAAATAATGAAGAAAAATTCACTGTTGTATTCTGTCTTATCAATATTCATGATGGAGATCCTAAGAAAAACCCTGCATAAAATAATGGATAATTCATTAATAATATGCACTTTCATGCCTGCAGTGAGAGCAGTTCTTTTTTCTTCCTTTTCAGCAGGTCACTATTCACACAGAAATAACAGCACCTATACACCAGACTTCAGGGAGGTGGGGTATAGTCAATTATGAAAACGTACGATTCTAATGTCAACACATATAAAACACTCATCCCTAGTGCGTATTTGTACACGGTGTGCTTTTGTATCTGTGTGCATTTGTACATGAATGTGGGTGTTTTGTGTTTGTGTGTGTGTGTGTGTGTGTGTCTGTGTGTGTGTGTGTGTGTGTGCTTGTATTTGAACATGGGTGAGTGTTTGTGCATGGGTGTGTGTGTGTGTGTGTATCTGTGTGTATGCCTCTATATGTGTGCCTGTACGGAGGAGGAGGTGCAGCAAATGGAGCCACTCTGCATTAAAAACACTGCCCTGCTCCTCTACAGTGATCAGTTCTTCCCTGCACAGCTCACAAAGCCCCCTTGGATCAGCATCCCCCCAAACACCAAACAAGCAGACCCCGGTCTCCATATCCTCTCCGAGACCTGATTACACCCTCACAGCGAACCGACGCTGCAGGCTGCCGACTTGCTCAGAACCCCTTTATTCACAGCCGGTGAATGCGCTCGGGTCTGGCACAGCACCATTGGACGCCGCCGTTAGCGCCCCTGCTCTGACTGCCCTCGCTTCCGTCGCCTTTAGCAACAGTCCGCTGCACTGCTCAACCGAAAATACCCCGTCAACTGCAGTACTACAGCACCGGAAAACAGTCGTAACAAACAAACACAGAAAAAACACAATGTTATTTGAAAATGATAACCTCTTCCCCTCCGTGTAACAGTCTTCAAATCTGAATTTGATTTATTGATTTGCTCGTATTTGGATCGGCCAGATGCAGATACGCCATGAGGGGCTAAGTGCTAAAGAGCTAAGTGGCACACAAGCGCAATGTTCTGTTCCAGTAGCTTAGCGGCATCCCTTTTCCGTGGCTTTAAAAACAGGCAGGCTGGAACGTGGCTTGGATCCCAGGGATGGGATTTTCCGTTCTAACAGGCCACGCATTGCCATTACTTACGCCTGACGGGCTTCTGGTGTCGCTACGCTGGCCTATTTTAACGCTCTAAGCGCATGCTGATGTGCTGGTTTCGAAAACTGCCAGAATGGAGGCTTGTCACGGGCTGGGGTCACTGCAAGGTCCTCGATTCTACTAGTTCAAAACCAGTACTGACTGAGGGCACCTTTTCCCCGGTGCACATTTCCAAATAAACCTTGGTGTTTTTATAGACAGCACCACTACGTTCCTCCCAATACTCCTGAATATTTGCACACTAGCAACAAAACAACTCCCTGCTTATAATATACAATACTCAACATTATCTCATTTTCATTGTTAAATAGACTAAAAACAGCATATCTTACTGACTATATATCTTACACTCTCTCAATCTCAATTTTATCTTGCTCACACAAACATGTCAAACATGGAAAAGCACACATTAGCCTAGCCTGAATTCAATAAAAAAAAATTTTCCTTAACTTTCAGTAAAAAGTTACCTTTTTAATTAAATTAATTGTGAATTTAATTCTGATGATCGCTGAACTTGCACAACAAGACAAGAAACACAAACAGCTGCATTAAATCGAGGAGGCGGGAGAAAGGTGACAGATACGACTGAATCCGGGCCTCCGTGCATCGGGGCGGGCGGCGCGCGGTTGGATTCGGGCGCTTACCTTTTGGGTAGTACGGCTTCTTCATGCCGTCGTGCAGCCGGGACTTGCGCTCCTCGGCGCAGGTTTGCCGGGCGCCGTGGACGTCGTGCAGGCGGTGGCCCTCCCGCCTGGAGGCCGCCTCGCTCGCCATCTTGTCGCGCATGGCCTTGGCGCGCTCCGACTCCAGGGCGATGGCCTTCTCCAGCAGGGACAGGTTGCCCTTGGTCATGTCGAACACCTCCTCGGAGCGGTCGGAGGCCACGGAGGTGGTGTCCTCGTCGCGGTAGCCGCCGCCCTCGTGCGCGCAGCTGGAGAAGGCCTTGGAGTGCGGGCTGAGCTGCTCCTCCAGCTTCATCAGGTTGACCATGTCGGAGTAGTTGCGCTCCAGCGCGCCCTGCTGGCAGTCGCCGTAGACGGCCGGCCGCAGGTCCGGCGGCTCGGGGGCGCTCTGGACGTGCGGGGGGGTCTGGGCCAGCGGCGGCGGGGGCGGGCCGCGGTCGGCCGGCTGCGTCTCGCTCAGCTTGCGCGCCAGGTCGAAGCACTGGTTCCGCAGGCACTCCAGGCTGCTCAGGCACACCTCCTCGTCGCTCTCCTCCACCTGCCCGTTGCTGGTGGGCTTGCCCTGCCCCCCGGCCCCGCCTGCCCCCCGGCCCCCGCCGCCGACCCCGGACCCGCCGTTACAGTCCTCGCTGTCCCCGCCCTCCCCCGCGCCCCCGTCCAGGTAGCCCCGCCCGTTCAGGTTGTCCGAGAGCACAGCGCCGTGGCCTTGCGCCAGCAGCTTCAGCGAGTCCACGGTCTCCCGCACCACGTCGCTCTCCACGTCCAGGCTCAGCTCTCCCTTCCTCCCGCCCTTCTCCTCGTCCTCGTCCTCGTCCTCCTCGTCCTCGTCCTCGGCGCTGTGGGACGAGTTGCTGTTCATTTCCGACTCGGTCATGGCGCGGTAGGCCGCGTCCTCGGCTATCTTGCCCAGGTTCAGCAGCGACTTGGCCACCAGCTCGTCGTAGTTGTCGTACTCGTCATTGTTGTTGTCGTCCTTCTCTGCTCCCTGGCTGGACTTCGCGTAGCTGCCGTTTGTCTGTTTGTCCTCTGTCAAAGAGGAGGGTGGGGGACAAAAGCGAAAGGCTTAATTCAATTGCCGTGATTTTATTTCGACCAGCAAATTGGATTTCCGTCAACGTCGGACATGCTTGGTCTATCTTTATTAGATTTCTTAGGAAATCTTTGCATTGTCCTATCCAATAATAACAACGCTTGCTGTCTTTACCAACTGTTTGTCGACCAAAAATGTGTATGTACACTTAAAGCACAAGGCTGTTCGCAGGCTCCCCTCTTGTGCCCTGTTCCAGAGATGAATTTTACGGCTTTTAAAGAAAGAAGCTGTTCGGCAATAAAACAGCCAGACTTCCCCAGTGAGAACTGCCAAACTTTCAGCTTGTATAAGTAGCTTATGAATGCTCAGGTACAAAAAACAGAAAAATACACATGCAGTTCTCAGATCATAACAAGCTCCTTCTGAACCACATATGAATGCATTGAGCCTCATGCCGTGGCAGTCATTCAAAATGGTTGAATGAGTTTCCCTCAGGTAGGCGATGCCCGACCCTGAATCCTTTCCAACATCATCTGAGGCTGACAGTCCCTCAACCAACCCCTATTTATCAGCCATTTATACAATGAGTTCTTCGGACATTTTTTATTATGTTATATATCCCTTACAGGAACTCGTATGGTGGCCAGATCAGCTACATAAAATTCCCTGAATATCAGAAGCACCTTCTCTTATCATATGCTTCTGACAGCCATTTTTTCTTTGTTGGCTATTGCTGCCATGTTCCAAATGTTAAACCGGCAGCAATGAAAGCCATTAGCATTCCAGTACAGTTTGACAATTTTACAAAGTTCATTTGAAATTAGCTCAAATCTGCCATTTAGGAAATGACAGGTTAGGTAATTGGCTGCCTCAGTGCTTCTGTATTAACTATTTTGGGTGTCTTTCAACCTCAGTGTGTCTCTACTGGGCATCACACATCTCTCGACTGCAAACTAGCTGAACTTTGTTTCGCTGAACTGCAACCCCTATCTCATAACCACAGTGTTTGTCTTTCAACCGCCCTGTCTACTTCAGTTTATATTCTGCACATCTATTGAACAGATTAAATGATTAAAGCAGCGCTCACCTCCAAACATCTAAAATTCTTTCAACATTTAACCGATTAAGTGATTAACGGAATGCTCACCTACAAACACTGAAAATTCTCTCAACATTTTAAAAATTTGAATGTAGTGAAGAACGAAAGGATTTTATTTTGAGGTGCTCCCTTTTCTTCCAGAAACATTATGTAAAGCCTCCAGTTTCTCCTTTGTGGTTTGGTTTGAATTATGAATGCAAATGACTAGACATCCATGGGGATTTAGCAAGTTCCAAGCTACAGTAATGTTCTCAAATATATCATCTCTGATGAAGCTATATTAGCTACCCTGAGAATAGAGAAACAGATCAGCAACAACAATGACAATGAACCCAAAATGAACAAAACCAGCATGCCTCTCCACTGAGCTGTACATACATAGCACATTATTTCTGTAATTTCACTAATACAAAAAATACATATTAAAAAAAACAAATCTCACCTGAAATAACTGTGACAGCGAGTAACGTCAACTCTTCTTTATTTTGGTCACATCAGCTGAATCTTTAATACTATGTTTATCATTAGGTGGAGACAGGCAGGGCTGCTAAAGGTTACTGAACCCCTAATGCCTGTGCTTTCATGCCTCTAGCTCTGGCTGGTTTCCAAACGCCCGTCTCCCACATCTCCACGCTCGAGCTGTCCGGAGCGTGATCGTTTGCGCTAGTGGGAAACGCGCAGCTCGCATAGCCTGCCTGGCAAACGGTCTTAACACCAGGAGCTTCAGAACAATCCGAGTGTCTTTGATTTCAGGAAAGACAAATATAAAAAAGACCTGCCTGGTCAGCCAAACGGCAACGTTTGATTGAGTAGCGCTAATTAGCGACAGTTGAAAGACGTTGCCCTTTCCCAAATCTCAAAGGCTTGATCTGTCAGGATTATTTTCAAAAGCAATACATAAAAAGAGTATTACAACAACAATAGCATTATTATTATTATTATTATTATTATTATTATTCATCCATCCATTATCTATACCCACTTATCCTGGGCAGAGTATTATTATTATTATTATTGAGAATTGTAATAATAATAATAATAATAATAATAATAATAAAAATTATGGATAACTATGATAACATTTCTTATATTATTATTTGAAATAGCAGCACCCGTTTTCCTGACGACACAAAAGCCAGAGTTAATTCTATGCGCAGAATGAGCAGCGGGAGAGGGGAAATGAAGAGGCTTTGGAACGGGAGAGGGAACAGTCACGAATGACCAAGTCCATATTTTGACAGAGGAGGCCCGTTACAGTCACCAGTCGGGAGGGTTTAATTTCGCCGGCTTGAAACATGCCTGGAAGAAGCAATTTGAAGAGCAATCAAGGGACACAAAGGGGATGGGGAGGCGAAACAGATTGAAAGTGCAACGGAGAGATTATGGCCCTGCTGTGACTGGATTAGCGCGGCTGTAATGTGGTTTACCGTTCAGAGACAGAGAGGAAGCCGTTAACCATTCTCCTCTGGTGAGGCTGCTATGGCTTGGCATGTGTGAGACAGATAGGCAGACTCTCTTGGGGGGGGGAGTGCAGGAAGAAAAAGCCTCAAAATTCCGAAAGGTGCAATTCTGTCCTCCAGCCCCAAGATGGTAGTACAATCCACCAGTGAGCTTCAGCAGAGGGAAATCTGATTTGGCAGGAAAACATATCTTCAATTTTAAACTCTGGGGGAGGGGTATTATTTTCTACAAGGTAGAACGGGGTCTAAGGAAGATTAATTTTTCAGAACACATTCCAATGAAAGATGAAATGCAATACTGACTTTATATTACAAGCAACCAACAAGCAAAATAAAGGCCAATTATATGTTCTTGCAATTATAATCTTGCATTATGATGTTGTAATGCTGAAATTCAGTTAAGTAAATAAATAAAAAACTGGTTAGCAACTAAGCAGGATGGGAAAAGTGCTGTGTCAGAAGACGAAGAAGCAACAATTCACACATCTGACAAAAAGAGAAGAGGCTGAAGGCAGCAACACCTGGTGAGAATGCAACAGAAAATAAAGATGAACAAAACCAACTCTGATAGAGCACCTTCCTAATTCTAATGCCTGTGGCTCTCCAGGACCGGGGATGAGGACCCTCACCTAGACAAAAGCCGTGAGAATAAAATCCTTTATCTGGTCATTCTCTGGTCTTTGTTTAGGACAGATGGAACACACACCGATGCCTTGTGTTGTCCAATGAGTTCATATACACGCATTCCTGATGAAGACATAGCAGTGCCTGGTATACTGCCGTAGCTTTATTGTGAGTGGTAAATACCTAATTTCTCTGCACATTGAACTGCAGTTCCTTTAGCAAAATTTCTCCCAAAAGCGAAGCTTAATGTTTGCTCTCTCAGCAGAAAATGTTTTTAAGCCGCCATCTTAACAGGATTCTAACAGATGGCTCTGGGCTGTTGTGTGCCCGACACTGAGGCAGCACTGAAGGTCAAAGCGAACAATCCATATGCACCTCAAATTACCGTGACCGTCTTTAACAGAAAGCTGGCCGCCTGGCTGCTATTTCAGGGGATTTCAGTTTTATCCCAGATTCAAAAAATTTGGCCTCGGAAGGCTTTCCTTTCTGCTCCTGTCCTCAAAAAGAACCAGCATTGAAACGCAAAAATTAATAAAGATGCACAGGCAAAAAGACTGCATCAAAGAAAAGAGAGAAATGCAGCGATACAATTTTTTTTTAAAGCAGAGCAGAGCTCTTTTTTTATAATTTCTTATATATTAAATATGTTTGTTAATTGTTTTTTTTGCCAATAAAAACCTGATGAACATTCCATGCAAAGAGCATGATACATGTAGAGTGTGACACTCAAAATCAGTGGTTTCCCTGTGTTTCACGTGAGTGACCTCAATGACAACTAAAGCTCTCAATTCAAAAATAAACCTCATTCCATCCCTCCTCTCATCAGTGCTGAATTCATTTCCACTCCTTATTCACACTTCAAAAGGCCTTGGAGAGCTTCTCTCTCTATGTCAGGTTTGAGATACGCAGCATTTATTCAGAAATAGAAATAAAAACCTGTCCTTTGCGGGGAAATGTTTCGGTGGAGTTTCAGTTTGAAAGAAACAAGACCAGGTCAAAACCTAGTATGTGGCTGGACCGAACTGACTGACCAATGGTGTAACTTCATCACTCACTCAGCCACATACATTCGCGTTTATAGGGCTGGCCCCGCTGTTGCGGTCCAGCCAATAAACAGTAAATGCTGTTCTGGGCTCAAAGAGGGGAGATATCCTCACCATTCTCCTGGTTCTGCTCCTCGTAGTCCTCCTCCTCTTCTTCCTCCTCTTCTTCTTCTTCCTCCTCTTCCTCCTCTTCTTCCTCCTCTTCCTCGTCACCGTCACCCTCCTCTTCCTCTTCTTCCTCCTCCTCTTCCTCTACCACCTCCTCCTCTGCCTCTTGCCCCTCCCCCCTCTCCACATCTCCCTCCTCCTCTGGCTCTACCTGCTCTTCATTGTCCTCCGAATATTCCTCCTCGTCTTCCTCCTCATCCTCCTCTTCTTCCTCCTCCTTCTCGTATATCTCCTCTGTGCCGTCCGTCTCGTAGCACTCGTCCATGGAAGAGTTGTCCGAACGAGTCAGTAAAGGCTTCCTCTTGGCAACAGGCTCCAGTGGCTGCTTGTCTTGGGTTTTCCTTTTTTTGGCCAATGGGCAGCCATAGACACTGAGAGATAAACAGAAGGGTAAGTAAGGGTTAATGTAAAAATAGCATTTTTACAGCACTTTTCAAAGTACTTTCCAGTGAAGAGGAAGAACAGCTCAACGACCACCATTGTGTAGCACCACCTGGGTCATGCGTGTCAGCCATTTTGCACCCGAAAGCTCACTGCGTCCAGCAGATCAGGTGGACAGGGAAAAAATTATGAAGCCAATTAAACATGGGCATGATTAGGAGATAAGGTTGATGGTGCCAGGTAGGGAATTTGTCCAGGATGCCATGGGAACCCCTACTCTGTCCGACAAGTGCCATGGGATCTTTAATGAGGAGTCAGGACCTCTGTTAAATATTTTACTCGAATGACATCACCTGTGAGCCATGCCTCAGAAACCATGGAGCATGCGAGGCACAGTCCTAGTACAGAGAGCGAAACTTTCTCTCGTGTTGTGTAACATCGGGAATAATTAAATAATCAACCAGACACGCTGCTTCACTTGCTAGCATCGGCCGAAAAGTGAAATCAAAGTTTATTTAACCAACCTTTAATTACTCCCATAATCATCAGCTATTGTAAAATTGTGTTTTAATTGCTGGATAGCTGCATGTACAATTATGTGTAGTTTAATGTGTATTTGTGCTAATTTATTGGAACACAACGCGCCTATTTTCAGTGGTGAAGTCGGCTTGCTCTTTTAGACCTGGAGTGGAAAAAAATTGAATGAAGGGAAATAGTAAGGAAATGAAACAATCACTGTCTTTTCACCGGCACCTCAACAGTAAATAAACAAGTGAAAAAGTGACTCAGATTCGCTCCTGATGAAGCCCATCCTAAACGAAGGAAAGCCTGCGTCTGAATCATCACCATATAAAAACACCCAAATATTTCATTCCTGGCTTGACTGTGTTTCCTTTTTTTATAAAATGCTGACCTAATTACACACAGAACAAAAGGCTGAGTTTGTGAAAAGGAGGATAGAGCCAAAGCCAAAGCATTTCCATTCATTTCATTCTTATATAAATATGAATGCCTTTTGTCATTTGCCAACCAAATGACAAAAGGCCCTGCTGTGGGCTCACACACACACACACACACACACACACACACACAGCGACTATATATTAATTTTCCAAATTGTTCCAGGCATTGATGGTCGATGAAAAAGACGCGAAGCCCGGAGTGGGTAATGATCGGGGGACTTCTGAGGTTCCGTAGAACCAAAACACAATTAATCGCGGCGCGTTGGAGAAGCGGACGGCTAATCTCCCCATCAGAGCGAGGCGCACGTTCTGAGCTGATAATCTTTGCGTCGGCCAAGCCTATCGATCACGGGGTACTGCGAGGCTGGTGCCAGGCCCCGAGAGGGTCTGCTCCGCTCCGCTCTGCTCTGCCGTGAAAACAGAGTCTGCAGGAATATGCAGATTGAAATCCTATTAGCGAAATGCTGTGGGAGATGATGTTTGGGGAACCCGTCAGGCCCGCTTTTGGGCGCCTGTCAGAGCGCTCGCACGCTTAGTTAGGAGTCACCCAGCCGTGAAACGTTCCAGGCTCCTGTTCCTACACACGAAGAATGCTTATCCCGTTTAGCTCAACGACGGACTGGCCCTGATACGCGGTGAAAATGTTCAGCGTTAATTCAACTCTAGCAGTGTTAGTTCTACTCTAACAGATTGACACTGGAAATTTTACTGTGTACCAGCAAATATGCTGCATTCGATTTTAAGAACACTGGAGAAATATGTGTGTGGTTAAGGCGAATTGGATTGGTGTGCCTTCTCGGTCATTCTGAGCCAATTCAGGGCCACGACAAAGCATCATTTTTTCAAAAGGGGAGGGGGGGGGGGTTGGTGTCTGAAAACAGGCAACAGCAACCGCTAAATGTTTTTACTGAAAACGCACACTATTTGTTCAGAATAAAAATGGGCAGTACAGCACTTACAAAGTCAGCCAGGCAGCTGTTGCCGTTTGGCTGCAAGGAGCTGCGTTGCGCCCAGGGCAGATGACACCTGCTGAGCTGATGCGTTTCAAATGTTTTTTATTGATTTAAAAGTGAACGCGTCATGTTTGACATCGTGCCTGTATGTAGCAGGATGTCATCCAGCATCTTAGTCACATCCCAATACTTCCACGCTAAGATTGCGAAGACTAAAGTAAAATGGATTGGTGTGTATGGTTGCATGTATACATGCATGTATTTACTTGTGCGTACCTGTGTATAGTACCCGAATAACAAAAAATGGTTAAACTTATGCAAAGACTTTTCTATTATTCATGTTTAATTGGTATGTGTCTGTTTTAATACACAGATTTTCTTGAATAATTACAGTAGTAGTTACAGTGGCCATATAATTTATTGCTAAAAATAAACTCAATAATGTCTAATTAAAATGGAATTCTGAAATAATAAGCCAAGCATCCTTGACATATAATCCTTCAGAATGAATTTGAAAAACAGCAGATCTGGTGCTACTACCAACTGTAGAAGGCACTGAGTACTACTGCTAATGAATAGATTCCCTGTCCTCTTATGGTTGTGTAGCAGCAGTTTACGTGTGTGCGTGTGTGTGTGTGTGTGTGTGTGTGTGTGTGTGTGTGTGTGTGTGTGTGTGTGTGTGTGTGTGTGTTCATGCATGCCTACATGTGCTCTAACAATCCCTAACCCTGGCTCTAACCCTAAAGGGGAGGGGGTGGGGTGGTTGGGATTGAGGGAAAAGCGCTCGCATCCACCCCTCGGCACACCAGCACCCCAGACCCAAATTATCCAGCCTCCATCAGTCAAGCACCGCCCAACGAGGCGACCTCTGTCCCCCAGGGAAGGGGATTGCTTAATAGCCTGACCTCTGCACCTCGCCATGATTTCATTAGTATAAGCCCCCCATAACGGACAGGGCCTTGGCAGCTTTGACGCTATGGCTATTAGCGCACACGTTTTTGGGTGTTAGCAGCAAGGTGGCGGTGGGGGCCACCCACTCCCTCTGAGGTAGTCACTCCCTGTGATCAATAGCGCCTATGACACCAAGCGCATCAGAAAGCGCATTAAAGCGCCACTCATCCAGCTCTGTTCCTGCGCCCTTCCCAATAAATCAAGGGGTCAGCCCCTGGCAGGAGGCGGGACTGATGGGCAAAGTGGGATGACTGGATTGTGGGTGGGGGGTGTGTCCACTTCCTGTCTGTCTGAGTGGATGGAATTCAACACATCTTACAGGAAAACAGACTTCCTGAATTCTTACTGTCGACACATTAAAGAGGCACTTATAGTGTCAGTGTGTAATTATGAAAAATATTACTAATTATACAATTTAAACTATGCAAGTACTAAGGAGCACTGCATACATGTGCGAGACTGCATGCCTACTGCTACTGTTACCTTGGTTTCCTGTGTACCCTAAAGCACTGCTTGCTATTTTCTACCTATAACCTTGTACTTGCAGCTCTTATGATTTATAATTTATATAGTATTTCATGGCATGTTGGCCCATGTAACTCACTTTGGATAAGTGAGTGTCTGCCAAATAAATAATTGATAATGATATTAATCTGAATATCCAGTCAAAGAAAATGTTCTTTTTGAAGGAAGGATGGCCATGTGCCTCATGAGCAAGGTGGTCATAAACTGTCATGATGTATATTCTACTGTTATACAGTGAGCTCCATAATGTTTGGGACAAAGAAAGATTTTTCCTGAATTGGCTCTGTACTCCACAATTTATGATTTGCAATCAAACAATTCACGTGTGGGTAAATTGCATATTCTCAGCTTTTATTGAAGCATATTTTCAAACATTTTGGTTTCAGACTCATAATGTTTGGTACAAATGGCATCACTGGTGTTTCTGATTGGTAGGGTGCAAGCAATTGCTTGCTTAGTGCAGGTATAAGAGAGCTTTCAAGCATCTAGTTCTGTTTCTAAACCTTTTATTGGAGTGTGTGGGCATTTGCCATTATGAGGACCACAGTTGTCCCAATGAAATTCAAAGAAGCCATTGTGAGGCTGAAAAATAAGAAAAGAATAGTCAGAAACACAGTCCAAACCTTAGGCTTACCAAAATCAGTTGTTTCAAACATCATTAAAAAGAAAGAGAGCACCAGTGAGCTCAGAAACAACAGGCCTGGTAGGACAAGGAACACCTCTGTAGGTGATGACTGAAGAATTCTCACCATAATGAAGAATGTGTGGATGTGTCAGTTACTACTGTCTGCACTTGCAAGCAGAACTACAGAGGCTACACTGCAAGATGCCAACCTCTAGTCCGCCACAAAACAGGATAGCCAGGTTACAGTTTGCTAACATATACCTAAAAGATGATACCAAGATTCACTTGTATCAGAGTAATGGCAAGAGCAAACTGTGGAGGCCAAAAAGAACTGTCCAGATCACTCCCCTCATCTGTGAAACATGGTGGAGGGGGGTGTTATGGTTTGGGCATATTCGGCTGCCACAGATACTGGCTCACTTGCTTTCATTGATGATGTGATGATGTAACTTCTGATAGCAGGAGCAGAATTATGAAGTGTATAGAAGAATCTTATCTGCTCAAGTTCAAGCAAATGCTTCTAAATTCATTGGACAGTGCTTCATCCTACAGCAAGACAATGATTCCAAACACACTACTGAAGCATCAAAGGCATTTGTCAAAGCTAAAAACAGGGAAATCCTTGATTGACCATTGAATCAAAAGGAACATGTGATTCATACGCTTATGTGAACATGTAAAGCACCTAGCCCCCAAAAGAAGCAGGCGCTGAAGATGGCTGCAGTACAGGCCTGGCAGTGCATCACCAGATAACATACTCAGCACCTGGTGATGTCTATGTGTCACAGACTTCAAGCAACCATTGCATTCAAAAGATATGCAACAAAGTACTAAACAGGATTATTTTCATTTACATAATATTAATTTGTCCCAAATATTATGATGTCCTGAAATGGGGGAGCTATGTGCTATAACTTCCACAGGTTGAAGCTAAAATGTATACAAATACCCTTAAGTAAAAGCTGAGAATGTGCACTTTACCCAATTGTTTCATTACAAATCTAAAATTTTGGAGTACAGAGTAAAAATGTATGTCTTTGTCCCAAACATTATGGTGCTCACTGTATGTGCATCAATGCACAGAACCACTGCAAGAATGCATTTCTCAAAGCATTTTTGTGCATTTCAGTTTGAGCTACAAGTAAGTACAGGTAGTTCATATTTCACACATCACTAATTACTCATCACCCAACAATAATGCAGCGAGCATAGTAATGTGGAGCAAAAAACGAATGAATCTAGCACTGCTAGCAGACACCGCTCACAGCACGGCTGCTGGCCTCCCAAGTAGCCCCTGCTAGACTGGAAATCTGGATGCATATCAATGAGAAGGCCTGCTTGCAACAGCAGTGAACCCCGCACAACCCGTCAGGGAGTGGCAGAAAAAAAAACTCTTCGCCAGCTTCTTTTCATCAACCCAACTGATCAGGCATTTCTGGAGCCTGCGATGTGACAGAGCAGGGCATGAGGGAACAGGATGTCATATAGGAAACTGCTCACATCAAATGTAGCAGGTGCGGTGTTTGGTTATTATCACCAACGTTTCTGAAGCCAAACAACAAAATCAAGTGTGCTACATTGTACTGGTCCGTCGCATCATTTACTATAATTCAATGTAAATGATTATTTAGTCTGTGTTAATCATATAGTCTGCAGTGGGGGGAAGGTGTTCATATTGTTGCATCTGTGTTATTTCAGATGGAAAATGGGTTATAATTCTTCGCATTTTGTAAAACTGCATGTTCAGTCTACCTTGAAAGGGGCACTGGTCCCTAGTACCCAAAGTCAACCGATAATATGCAGCTCCAATTCCCAAGCCCCCCCTCCTAGTCACCCCACTGACCTTGGACACTCCTACGCATCCGGCTTGCTGGGCACGGCAATTAAAATTCCACAGGTAATTAACTTGCATTTAAATGAGGAAATACTGCGGGCATTGTGTGCCAATGAAACCGCGCTATTATTAGACTTCTTACAGGAGAGAGGAAATTAGAGGTCTGCGCGAGGCATTCGTCGTTCTAGACTCCGCAATCAAATAAAAACGCGCTCCTATCAAAAAAAAAATATCCATTTCATTTTATAAGAAGGTGCTAATGACAAGGGACTGCAATGAAATGTGTTCAATTAAGAGGAAGCACATGGTCAAAGGAAGAGCTTTTATATGCCAATGCCATATAACAGATTTTAGTCACCGCATAATAATATTCTGCGCCTCCATAATCCTTGACAATAAGGCGTACATACAGGAATGTGACAGTCTCATAGAGCGGTTTTATTAGTTTCAATATTAAGGCATGTTCACCGCGGGGATCGCACTTTCAGCCCGTCATTAGCATCATGTGGTATTTGTCTCCTCGCGCGCTCACCCGCTCGGTGGCACGGGGGATGTGGCAGCCGCTCTTCCGCAGAGCTGTCACGGGAGCAACACCCCTCGCTGTGCCCTATCCAGCAGCATCTGCAGGCACGCGTGGCAGACCGCCGTCTCCATGGTGATATCCTCCAGAAAGCGAGTGGGATTCGCCTTTCCTTGCAGACAGGCGGGGAACCAGTTGGAGAGAGCAGGATGATTTTTGAAACCTGACAGACTTCCCCCAAAGATCCAAACAAAAGAAATGGCTTTTCTGCAGGAGACTCCGGCGGCTACCGCAATTTAGGCGATTTTTCTGTCACGGTGGAAAAAGGGAAATTAGCGAAACAAGACCACTGTTTACGCTTTTGATTCTCTCTATGTGTGTTGCTTACTAAGCGGTAAATAATAAATCACTTGCAAAAACTTCCGTATGTGAAAATAATAATCCACTATTAATTCATACAAAAACGTCAAACTAAAATATAGCCTATGTCTGCTACACATATGTATTTCAGAAAGGGGATCACAGTGACACAATAAATAGCTTCACATTCCATTACAGCATTACCAAAAAAAAAAAAAAGACAGCAAGCTCATCAACGCTGGTAATCTGGTAGACTAGTTTATTCAAGCTGTGACGGTTCTACTGGTTGATGAACTTGGTTATTCGAGACCGGTTCCAGTTCACTGATCTATGGTATTTTTTTTTTAGCCGGGTTCACTGGTTGTCAGCACCTAATATAAGACAGTGCTGGCTTTTAATTGTGTTCGTTATGAGAGACAATAACGCAGCGAGCACAGTAATGTGGAGCAAAAAACGAATGTGGAGAAAAAAACGAATGAATCTAGTATTGCTAGCAGACACCGCTCACAGCACGGCTGCTGGCCTCCCAAGTAGCCCCCGCTAGACTGGAAATCTGGATGCATATCAATGAGAAGGCCTGCTTGCAACAGCAGTGAACCCCGCACAACCCGTCAGGGAGTGGCAGAAAAAAAAACTCTTCGCCAGCTTCTTTTCATCACCCAACTTATCAGGCGTTTCTGGAGCCTGCGATGTGACAGAGCAGGGCACGAGGGAACAGGATGTCATAGAGGAGACTGCTCGCGCAGTATCAGATGTAGCAGGTGCGGTGTGAGGTGAGCAGCATTTTTGTCAGTACTGGCTTAAAAGTGGGAAAACGCAAACACTAGAGTAATGAAGCAAAGGGCAGAGGTCATTTACTGGTATTTATCATTTTACCAAGTGTCTTTTTTAATGGAAATTAACATAAATTAGCATTTGGTTGCTGATAATTAAAAAAAATGTGTCCTCTTGTCATTTATCAGGAAATTCTGTGTCTTAATTCCATCCATACTTAATACTCCATTAAGATGAATTTTCACTATGGCAACTAAGATTAATTACACAGATAGTTGGATTCAAACCCATAACCCTACAGACAAAAGGGCATTGCCAGTAAGCAATTTTGCCATCAGAGTGTGATAGTCAACCTATCCATGAGGTACTGTAGCCTGTGACACGTCCGCAAGGCTATTGTACATACACACATAATCGCATCCCATTGTGCTGGCTCTAATTTGTAAATCATTAAGCATTGGTTGTAGAATTTGGCCTAACAATAGAGCGGGTTGGCACCAGCCACTTCTGGTGTATTTCTACCATATAGGAAGGAATTATATAAACATTGACGGTAACAGTTACGCATCTCAACAGGATTTGTAAGACAATTCACAAAACAGAAGAGAGGAAATCCAGAGAGATTAACGGCGAACGGTGTGAGCCAACTAAAAAAGTAATATGACTCGCCACACAACTCTAACAGGTTCAGATAGAACTTTAAAAAAATCGATATCAGCCAGTATTCCTGTGATTCTGTTCTGTTGAAACACAGCTGTCCTTCTGTTACCCCTGGTCATTTCCCTTGGTCTTGCTACACCTTATAATGTTCAACCCAATGTCTCATTAGAATGTATATGCACTTTCACTGTTCACAAAAATAGAATTAGATGAAATCACAGGCTCTCCATAGAAGGTTATTTGGGGAGATACAAACACAGCATGATGAGACATGGGGAACTCCTACACAACCACATCAAATTTAAAAAATCTTCACAAGCTCCCTAACAGTAAAACAAGACTATAATAACAATTATTATTATTATTATTATTATTATTAATAATAATAATAATAATAATAATAATAATAATAGTTTCATTTTAAAATTATTATATTCATCCAAAATCACTGCTTTCAAAACACTTTTTCAAAGGCAAAAATAAATCATATCCGGAGAGGCCTGAACTGAAACCTCAATATTGAGTATAAAGGGATCATATTTGATGGCAATTATTTGTCTGAAAATACTTACATGATAAACTGTATTTTAAACCAATGCATCGTTTTGCTAGAACATTTTTTGATCTGCACTTCGCAATCTTTTAAATTCCTCATCAAATACTGTATGTATATTTTATCTATTAAACATTCCTGTATGCATGTTTGTGTGCGTGTGTGTGTGTGTGTGTGAACATTTCTACTCTGTGGTAACAAACATGCTGGATGTGTTATTCATGACGCCACCACATAATCTTTACACATACTAGCTTGTAGTGCAATATAGAACTCAAATTGCTTTCTAATGTATGAAACTGCTAATCATCCAATTGTTCTCCCTATCACATGTAAATGTTCTGCCACATGATGACACATTGGTAATAAAAAGAATGTAAATATGTTAGAGATGTTATGACTCTGAATGGATGTCTATACTTGTAGACTTGATCTTCATAACAAAATAGCATGACTCACTGGTAGCAGCTATTAGCTGTACCAATAACAAAGTCTTATCACTTATTATGACAGCATTCTGTGTCTAAATGTGTGATGTTAGAAATGGAATCAATGCTAATTCCAGCAAATGTTAAAAAATCTCGCGCAAGATATCAACAGCAACCAATCCCATCCCCCCCATCCTCGCCCCCCACACCCTTGTTGTGTTTCTGAGTTGATTTGGATTATGTAAATTTTTCCCTGTGTTTAAACCTATACACATACAAAACATTTCCATTAGAGTGCACTGAAAATTTGCAAAAAAAAAAAAGAAGTTCTTAACATTGATGTGATTGTGTTCAGCAGCTGCAGTGGGTGCAGGGCATGCTGTAGGGAAGGGGGCTAAAGGGGGGGTCACGAAGTGCCAAGCCTGAGGTTCGCTCTCGGCGGCTCTGTGTGCCACGCCCGGTGCTCACGACCACATCTTTCATTCCCTTTGAAGTCTTCCCTTCAGCAGCGAAAGGGGGGGGGGTACAGGCAGGCATAAACACCACCTGTTTAGCAGACATTACAAGGTTTGGAGGTAGTCAGCCCTCCCCACCACAAAAAATGCGGCAGCCTGAGGATGCAGCGAGGAATGGCGGGGGGGGGGAGAGAGGGGGGTTCCGCATCAGTGATTTTTAAATTCGTTTGAAACGGGGTATCGTTTATTTATTTATTTTATTACAGCAGTAAATGGCAATCCCGTGGGGTTAGCCGGAAAGTTTCCGCGATTCTGAGCCGCCGCTGCGCTGTGTGACTGAGCGGCTGTTTACCCCGGGCCGAGGGAACTCTCGGTCATTTCTAAGGTGCGCTGAGAAGATACTAGCGTTGGCCCTTTACCCCCGCGAAAATCATCTACCTCCCTCATTTCACCTCCCACACGCAGCTGAATACATTTATTTATTTAACAAAAAAGTGTTTGCAATTAAATATGGAAATTTCAGATATGCCACAGAGGGGGGTTGATGACATGGTTGCGATGGAAGCGGTGGAGGTCGTGCGGGGGGTCAAATTTTGATTGATGCAGCCTTATCTGGATTTCCAAAGGGAGCCACGGAGGGGGTTGGGGCTGTTTTTGAGCCTTTCCCTTTCAGGTGCGATGCTCTCCTCTATTGCCCTAGCAGTACCTGGCTCCGTTCCAGCGCTTTTAGCGAGCGCTATCTGTCAAGCCATGAATAATACAGCCCCCAAGGCTGTCGGCGGAATCCAAATGAGGCGCGCATCAGGAAGAAAGCACTCGACTTTAGCTCCAGAACACGCTCCCGCAAAGACAGGCAATTATTCACCCCCGGCTGCAGCCATGGCAATCAAACACCGTACAAGCCGCCGTGCAAAAAAAAAAAAAAAAAAAGGGGGGGGGGGGGGAGGGATGATTCAAGGGAAAACCAATACAAACACAGCCAAATACGCCATAAAACGTCAATAATTTTTTGCTTTCGACAAAATAAGTGGGAGGCTATTTCTGTCTTCACGTTAATTACCGCTGTTCTGTGATGCAGTCAAGAGAGACAGTGGAGGAGGGAATAAAGATTGAAAAGTAAGTAAATAAATGCTTAATAGGGGCTACATTTAGACTGACATTATCAGACCCGATCCTAAGTCTACGAGGAGCACGTCAAGTAATCATATCATACACCTGCCTGCTGATCAGTGCAACACATTAAGAGAAAGCAGGACCTGCTGATTGGCTCATTTCCCCAGACAGATGAGGGAAGGGAACATAAACTAACATGATCATTTTGTGTGTGACTGCAGCTAACATTACACATGCCTGAATATGCAACAGAACCTCAGAGACAGATATGGACAGACCGGTCAGATGAATGGGTATGATATCGTAACTAGCATGCGCAATTATGTATTTTCTATACTGAGCTCTTTATCATTGATGCAAAAGCAAGCACTAAAATGAAATGAGATGCACTTTATGCTGATAAAATCCCCAAGTATTAAAAATAGACAAACGCCTATCACAAATGTATTTGTTTATTGAAAAGGCTACAGTAATGCAAATAACAATTATAATCATGAAAAGATTCAAATCTTTCAATTTGGCTAGTTTCACGTAACATTCAAATACTCTCTATTGTCTAATGATCCTATGTGACTGAGCAAGTGTGGGGTATATATAGTGTATGTGTGCGTGCATGTGTGGTAGTGTGTGCTGAAATGTGATCATATGGAAGTGTGTACATGTTTGTGTATGGCTGATGACATCATCAAAGCTCTGGAGTTCTAATTGGCTTAATGCGGATATTAAGGAAGCTCATATACAAATCCATGTCCATCAGGGCCAACACAATGAATTGTACAGTAAAGCACTCATTTTGCCAAGTTTGTATTTCCATAAGGACGTCGGTATAATCACTGTAATTCCATTGCCAGCCATGCATGGACAACATATCACCATAGCATGTAATGCCAGGTAATTACTGACACTTGCTAATGATTCATTGCACGTTATTAACAAATGATAAGACAGCTTTTTTTTTTGTTTGTATTTTTATTTATTTTTTTACCTCTTGACACATGAATAATTCAGCTTTCACAGATTTCCTGATGATTTATTCATCGGGTGTCTTGTGCAACCTAGAAGCTGAAATGTCACCCAGACATCTCTGTCAGAGAGCAGACTGGGTGCTTGGGCGCACCGGCCCCTCCCACAGTGTAGGGTTCCTCGTCTGTGTCAGGAGACGGCAGACGGCCTGTTTCCCCTCCCTGCCGTTTCTTGTTGCTGGTGGCCCTCTGGGCGCTAAGGGTAAGGCGAAGAACCACATCTTGTAATGTTACACATACAGGGCTGCTTACACCGCTAACTACGGGGAGAGAAAAGGACCCGGAGTCACATTACGCGCAGTGCCCGTTTGTCTAGTCTTCCTTTGAACATGGCCTTTTCTAATTGGGCTTTACGGTGCTGACCTTTCGGAAGCTGACTGGGGGGGGGGGGGGGGGGGGAGGTAGCCCGTTTATTCAAGTTAACGATGCCGCCGGGCGCTGAGGCGAGGCGCGGGATGGCGGAGCCTCCGCCGCCCTCCCGCCCACAGGGTGCAGCGAGCGGGAAGACGCTCGAGAGTGCAGACCCAAAAGAAACCCCTGCTGCCCCCCCCCCCACCCCCCACAACCCCCAGGGACGCCTCCTGTCGCTCCCTCGTGTCAGCGGTTATTATCGAGAGACTCGTTTAGTGAGCTCCTGACTCCTAAATCTCAATTTTTTTCAATGATCCTTTAAGCACGGCAGGTTAGATGGAGCGTCGAAAAAGGGGTGGTGGTTGGGGGTGGGGGGGGAGCGGTCGCGGTCGCGAGCGAGGGGGACGTACGGCGTCCGGGAGCCTTCTGTCTTTAGCTGAAGGGCCCCCCGCCGCTCTCGTTCCTCTAGTGCTCTTCCCCTGCTCCGTCTGGCCCGCCTCTTGACGTCCGCGGCTCGGAGCCACTCCGCGCCTCGTAACTCCAGAAGCGCGGTGTCTGTTTTTTTCCGACGGCCGCAGGCACTCAGAGCGGAACGGCGGCGAAGAGATGGGGTGTCATTAAGACTGAGCAGGTGGAGGGCCTGGTGGAGGAGCCCCACTCCAGTGAAGAGAGAGGCCGGCCAGGTAAGAGGCCGCGGACGAACACCTCGTATTATCCCTCCTCTCCCTCGACCCGCCGCAGCAACGCGCATCCCCCCCCGGCCCACTCTCATTCCTGCCGTCTCATTTCAATTCGCTGGGGATTCGTCCTCTCCTTTCTTCTTTTGAGGCAAAGGTCCACCGAAGCTGCAATTTGTCTGCGGTGGCTCTCTAATTCCGACAACAGTTTAAAGGGGCGTTCTGACCCAACGACGCAGCGGACAAATTTGTCAATCATTCCCCCCACTGAAAAAAAACTTAAATAGAGCTGAGAGAAAGTAATTATTGAACCTGCCCCGAGAAGGTTGGATTTTATGCTTCGGCAGCTCAACAGAGCAGAAACAGAAATCGAGCAGATTTTTATAAACAATAACAAATTGCCTCAAAGAGAAAGCTTATCGCATATATAGTGAAACTTTAAATGGAACAGAAAAGATGGTCGAACAAAAACACAAGATTCCTGAAGTGTACGTCAATGCCGCACTTTCTCACCACATCCCAAAGGGATGAATGGACAAAAACATTAACACTGAAATAGTGAATGCAAATAAGCTTTATCAACTAAACATATTCCAGAGGGAGCTACAACAACTGTATACTCATTTTAAACCTAATTTCCGGTACAACTTTGGCAAAAATTATATTAGTGAACAACAACACGCACATCGTTAAAATCTCAACTCTAACAATTTTTCTGCATTCTTAACTATTTTCATTTAAAACATTAAATTTTAAGCACCACGTTGTGAATGCAACTTTTAGGCCCCTTAGAAACACACAAATGCATGCGTCGTTAGAGACAATACCTTGCCAAACATAGGCAATTCAGGCACAGTAGATAAAAAAATAAAATAAACAAGTCCCAGGGACTAAGATAAATAAATGGACTTCACTGTGATCGTCCTCTGAATGAATTACCATTGATTTGGATTATTATAATACTGTTAAATTGTATATCATTCCCCTTTTCAATTCTCCTAAATCCATCGTGTACTGTTAGTCCTCTATGGACTGCCGATATGGATATAAATATTATTGCACTATTGAATCTGTATACACTTCAAATTGCAGCGTGGCTGAAGAGGATATTGCTCTCACTCTCACGTGAAGAAAAGAGACAGAAAAAAACCTTAGCACAAGGCTAATTAACATATTAACGATGTTACCTTCTCATGGCTTCTGTCGGAGAGTCAAAACACTTTTAAAAGTATGCAAATGAGATTCGGCGTATTAATTAGCTCACTGAGGGCGAACGAGGAACGAGAGCCCCAATGCGGCAGTCGACTCTGGCGCTGTATTTGTATTGCGCTCTTCCTTTTTTTAGGTAATGATCTCGTGAAATGAAGGTGGTTTGAGAGGCATATCTCACAGGCACAGAGCAACACAAGTGCTGGCGCCTAACTCTCCTCCTCTGTAGAACAACCAAATCCAGAAGTCCAGGGTTGTGGGGGGGCAATCAACATCTATGAACAGTACAATCACAGCAACAATGGCTGCTACTGTATCCCCGCTACATTGGATTCTCAAAAATAGGGGATATGGACAACCAATTTCAACAATCATTTTGAATTTCTCCAAAAGTAAAATAAAAATATAAAATGTTACCAGATGCTTTACCCAAGTGCACCCACAATATCGGCATTAAACGCCAAGCCCTGGGACCTGCAACCGCGCTCGTTATATTGAGCAATCAGAGCGAGTAATTAAACTGTTTCATTAACTTTGTTCATTTCCTGCTGGCCCCCATGCTTTGGCTCTGACACCGCAGATAAAGTGACCAACTAAAACAGCGCCTCTTTCAGTCCCGTATCCTTGGACAAAAGGACGGGAAAAAAAAAAAACGACACAAAAACAACGTACATTTCTACAATAGGGATCGTGCCAAGATAGAATGGAGCAGGTTGAGTGCCAAAAGTGCCACAGCCAATTCCCGGCAGCTCTTATCACTGCAGTCAGTGAGAACTGGCACAGAAGCGCCGCTTTTCAGAAGGCTGACCGTGAGAAGACAAACAGTGAGAACCTCGGAATTACTACAGCTCTTTAATGGGAGGCATCCCAAACGATGAATAAACATTAAAGCTGCGATGATTCATTCAGCCAATACAGCTCCCCGGCAGGTTCCTTGGCACCAGCACATGGGTGTTTACGTGAAATGTAAGGCCTTCCTGCATTATAGAAGCCATTTTCACGCGGAATAATGAGGTAAACACTGGCTCACTCTTCCCCAATTAAATAAACCTTTATTTCTGTCTTTCTAAATTGGATTAGTTGCGATTAAGATCATTTATTTTTAGAAACTCATAAAGAAACACATTAACCGTAAAAACGGGAACATTATGTACCTCGAGAAGAATGGTAAAGCGCTGCCCCTACACATACGCTGAGAAGCGAGGATATGCAAGCGAGCTGCACTCTACGCCACATACAAAAACAGCAGAAAAACAATCAGAAATATTCATGAAGTCTTCCCTTTCATTTTAAACGCTGCCAGGAATATGCTTTGTCTCCAAGAAAGCATCAGCACCATGGTAATCTAATGTTGTGCTGCGGTGTGACGAAATGCCTCACTAATGCAGAGCACAATCTTCCGTCATTTCCACCATCTTTCGTTCCACCATCGTATTTCAGTTAACACGATAGACCTGGAGTTGTCCTTCACAATGGTTTTGCTATCTCCATTGCGAGTACACAGACAACATTCATGAGTATGAACCTTTCTTTAAATGGGGGGGAGGCAAATTAACACGCTTTGTAATGCGACATGGACATTGTTGGGGTCAATTCCGTTTCAATTCCCGCAATAAAGGAAATTAACAAATTCAATTAATGCATTGGAAAATCTTTCATCCTCCAAAAAAATCTCCTGAACATGATGAGCGTTTTTAAAATTCATGAATTGAATTTCAATACATTTTCTAAATTGAATGAGACCCCAGCCTTGATAGATACCGACCTAACACCCTCTAGAAGGCTAGGATGATCAGACCAATAGCACAGTGCTGTACATTGTAACAGGCAGCGGAACAAGCAATGACATGGCTTAGCAGCTGGTCTACGTGAAGAGTGAAAGTTTTGATGTACTGCAGTGTGTCTGGCCAACATGCAACCATTGAGAGGGGGAATGAGGACAAAAATAGACTCAATGATCAACTAAACTATGCATTACACAAAAGGTGGATAATGAAGCGAACAGCACCCATCCAATAATGAGAAGTGAAGCAACCGGCTACATGTAACCTCTCTAAGCACACAAAATATCAAGGAAATAAGACAACTGAACAGGTGCCTTTTAATGAAATAGCTGGCTCTGTAAAACTTTTGAAGACATACAGTACTGTGTAAAAGTCTTAGGCACCTGTAAAAAAAAATGCTGTACAGCTAAGATGTTTTCAAAAATAATGAAATGAAAGGTTATAAATATTGAAAAAATAATATAAAGAGCAGTAAATAGTTAAAAACTAAATAAAATCAGTGTTTGGTGTGACCACCCTTAGCCTTTAAAACTACATCAGTTCTCTTAGGTACATTGTCCTGCAGTTTTATAAAAAAAAATCGGCTGGTAGGTTGTTCCAAGCATTTTGGAGAACTTGCCACAGTTCTTCTGCAGATTTTGGCTGTTTCGCTTGCTTCTGGCTCTCCAGACCCTTGATCAAGTTTTTATCTGAAAAGTAGTCTATTACTTAAAATATTACTTTATTTAACAAAATACAAAAATGTATCTGTAAAATTTCATTTTTTGGGAAATTCATGTTTGGAAATCTCAAATTTGCTCTTTTCTACTGACACACTAATGCAGAAAACAAAAAATAAACACCTAAGACCAAATATATACTATGTATTATATTTAAAAATCTAGGGTGCTTAAGACTTTTGTATTTGTAAAAAGATGTTAAGCCTGTCAATAAAGAAATCTACTAAATTGTTTCAGTTTTAATGAAACTGGTTATCATCTCCAAATAAGGCAACCCTGGGTTATGCGGTTGCAATCACACTGATAATTAAGGGGAAAGCACTTCTGAAGGAAACATACAAAATAGCCTATGGCAGGGCAATGGCTGAACGTGAGCATGAAGACACCCAACACACTGAGGGCACCGGCAACAAGTTATATCATCAGAGACTTTTATTCTGAGGAGACCATGTGGAATTATATAGGCCCTCTGTTCAAATTAAAAGCGTTGAGCTAAATGTTTTGCAAATGAAAATGTGTTGCTCCATAAACCATAGCAGTGTAGTTTCACATAGCATGTAGCTGCCTGTCCAAAACAGAGGGTCTTTTTTGTACACAAGCGGAATGGGGCGTCTTTACCTGCGGTGTCTTGCATATTTGCCGCTAACGTGTCCACTCCCATCACAGCCTGGCGTCGGGCAGCTACAACAACAACAAGACACGAGACTTAACTCCCATTTGCAAAGGTCCTGAGCCACTCACACATACAGTAGGCGGAAGTAATGTTGATCTAAGCACTGCTTAAACAAGGAAAAAGCTAGCAATCTCATTTTTAAACTTCACGTGGTGTGTTGCTTTAAGTCTTCACTGAATAAATTTTCTGCTACTATATAGTCACAAGTGCCTTGAGCAATAATAGATAAGGAACAAGAGACACAATCATACTACTATAATAATAATAATAATAATAATAATAATAATAATAATAATCCTTGGTTCAACACAGGCCACACAATAATCAGTGGGTTATAAAATATATTTCACTACATTAAAATATGAATTGACTTATTTTACTTATTTTAATACTTGATGATATTATGTTATTAATATGGCATCTCCATATGCTGTCTGCATTGGCCAGACTGCAGGTTATTGGTCCCAGAGATTTATCTCAACCCGGGGGCGGTGCACACAGCTCAGCATCATCGGAATTATTGACGTCTCCTCCTCATGTCGGGCTTGATATCGAGCGCTTGATTAATCGCTGTTTTTGGATTAACAGGGAATACAGTGGAGAAGAAGTGAGACCAGAATTTTAATCAAATATTTTTAAGAGGGAAAAAGATGAAAGCAACATCTCTACCAGTTGGGAATGTTGAATGAAGTGTGAAATTGCCTCTAAGGAATAAGAATCTTTCTCCTGAAGGATGTTACCATCTTGCCATTTCATGGACACAAACAGAAACATGCCACATAAATATCCAGTAGCTGAAGGAATGTTTTCTCCAGCACAGGGATCATATGGGAACTGGGGTATTATAGGCATGGATAGACATTATGAATTTTCCAGAGTGAATTTGATAAATAAACTATATATATATATATATATATGATGACATCAAACAAATGTTTATTTCCAGTAAGCTTTGATCAAAAGCATGCTTTTCAGCATCACATATCAAACTGAATTTGCATACAAAACTCTAGATTGCTTTGTTACCCTAACTGATATGTGTGTAAATAAAACAGAAATGTGTATAAATAAAACTTAAATTTGAATTTTCACTACAAAGATATCAAGATGTCTACCAAATTAACTCTTTTGAAGTTTTAGGATTTCTTTGCAAATATACAGAATGTCAGTTTATTGGTAACACTAAGATCAGCTTATAATAAAAGCGCTTAATGCGAGATCTGGAATGAAACAACTAACCTAAATCTGACTGTTAAATGTGTCCATTGACTTCATGTTTAGGCAAAGGACCTGCTCTTCAGGACAGTCATTTCTCATTGCATCCTGTCTGTAGTATCAAATCAGTAGCATTCTTTACAATGAATTATGAACCAAGAGAGAAATCTTTACTCATCTATATTATCATTCACAAGAGGTCAAACCTTTAGTTTAGTCAGTGTATCTAAAGAGTTGCATTATCACATGCAAATAACACACAAAGGGCCAAAACTGCATAAAACTCGCAGGGCAAATTGTGGGCTGACAAGGGTATGCTGGTGTGTTCACAGTCTGCCTGAAATGAATGTCTTATTTACTAAGGTTACAGCTAATTACACAATTAGCAAATGGTACTGCCCACTATTCACATTTTGTGTATGAAGTAGAGCATAAATGTACAGTTAAAATGTACTGTTTAGTGCATAATAAAATGTCCAGTGTTAATTCAACTCTGGCCACAGTGGACTGATATAAACTCTGTAAGAGTTGATTTAATGCAACATTGTGCCGCGTATCTCCCTTGAATGTGGGGAAACTGATGTATCTTCTGATGCCACTCAAGAGTGTATCCAACACTATGCACAGAGCAGAACAAAATGGATATATTTCAGCTGTGGAGACAATTGCTGATTTAATTAATCCAGATGTGTGATAGTGTAATGTTGCAAGGAGCTTGAATTTTGACCGGATGGAATGGGAACGTGTGGGAGGTTCTAGGTCATCTTTTATTTCTGGCAGAAGAGTAATTATTTCTATGGCTGTATGTTTGTCACAGAAGTCACAGGTGTCATGTATTCCATTATTTTTCTCTTTTTTGGCAGTGCTCTGAATTTCACAGTTTTTAGTGCTTTCTGTGAATTTTCAAGTGCTCTTCTTGTAGCTACGGTAACATTGTCAGGGACAACAGGAGCTAAAAGACTCAAACCTCATAACATGTACCAAACATAACTTTAAAAAATAAAAACAAACACACAGTAACCCTGCGTTTTATTATTTTAGTAATGCAAATTGTGCATGCTCTGTATGCTTTGTTTCAAACAGTGCTCTGTTGAAGGAAAAAAGCATGCTCTTTCCCTGATGGACAAACATGATATAATGCATCAGCCTATCAATGCATTTGTTTGCATTATTTAGCCTACTAGCAGCTAGTACTTCAAGTACTTGTTACTGTTGCTACAGCTGTGCATGTTATGTCAATCATTTCCTACTGCTGTGCATGAGATCTATTGGTTAATTTAATAAACACTGATTTCTGCCCCTTTTTCAGTTTTAGTTTTCTGATTTTGAACAACTCTGCTGTGCCTGCTCTGTGTCTTTAGCCAGTATTTTCTGTGACAACCACCCAGCCTTTATTGCTTGGCTTCAAGAATGATTGAATAATAATCTGTACCATTTGATGATTTCTTGCTTGGGAAGTTGAAATGAGATTCTTGTTGCAAAGACGCTCTCCGTACATCTACGTGGACTATACCTGTGTCTCCATCTTGCTTGTGCTTTGATTTACGCCTGCTCTTTAGAAGTGGGGAAATTTCACGTAAAATTTGACCCTTGTAAATTGTGCAAACTTTAGTAAATTCAACAGAATACATGATCAGCCACAGTGTTATCTTTGCCCATTATTTGCAGAATCCTCCCATAAAAGCATTTGCATTAAGGAAAGAAGCAATATTTAATGCAAACAGCAGTAGGTATGCTTTTCTATGAACCCCTGTAGGCATCAATGGGATGTTTCTCCTATCACAGTACATAGGCAAGTTTTTGTGCTTAGTGAGCGCATTGAACCAGGAGGGTACCCAATAAATAATAAATAAACAAAAACAATGCAAAAAGTACATAAAATCTTTTGATAAATTAGTCTTCCATATTATTTTATATCAATGGAGCTGTCATCTTTGCAATTGACATGTTTATCATCTTTAATCACATATGAAAAATAAATAGGCCAACCTAAATAAATAATGAGAATAGCTTCATATATTTAATTGGCTCTAAAATGATTTCTGATTCAATGCTGTAGACCTGATTAATCATCAGCAACATCATCATGCAAAGACAGAAATACTACAACTAATATCATTTTTAATAACAGTAGGCTATTAGTAGCTATGTCAAAATAACAATGTCGTCAAAATAATAATATGACGAAATCAGCATGATTGCATCTTATATTACCAGTAATAATATCAAAATAACAATATAATCAAAAAATATGATGGTGAATTCATGTAATCTAAGGTCAAGGTCTAATACTAAATGTATTCTGATACATCAGTTCGGTGCTGGTAACGCTCTCCGCTTTAGTTTAACCTTTTTCAGCATCGATGAGTGAATCAGTGCCTCGTGGTTGTTCTTGCGCTGGTGTGCCTGTGTAACAGGTACGTGCACTGTAACCAAAAACCATGCCGACCAAATTGAAATTCTTCTGAGGGGCTCATGAAATTGTTTTTATAAAAACGGCGCCTGGTGAGTAATTAGTTCAGTGTGAAGAAATTTTAGAGTTTAAAAGTACTGTCCAAAATAATTTAACTTCAATGGGGTAATTAGCTTTTTGGCACCAGAGGCTTACTAAACTGTAATACCACAAGTAAACACTAGAGTTTACAAGCTTCACAGAGAATGGCAATCCCTGGTTCCCTGGTCTAATTTAAAAAAGAACATTGTACTCATTGACACCTTTGAGGAACTGCAATTCCAGCAATTCAGTGCGCTGTCTATATGTCAACACTTTTGGTTCCTTTAATGAAAACTGTCTTAGAACCTCTGATTTAGGAATAGACAATTGCTCATACTAAACCAAAGGTGAACTAAATGTTTCGTTTTTTTGTTGTCAGTTTAAGCCAAAACAAGAACTGAAGCATAATACATTGCAGATAAATAATGTAGATCGACAGTAGCCTGCCGCTTTCATTTATAACATTTGTACTGATTATAGCCTATTTAACTACATTTTTGCCAATTTTTACAACACCTTAATTGGTAATTAAATAAATGCAACAAAGATAGAAAGAATAAATAAAATGAAAATGAAAAATCCTCAAAGCCGGAAGCTTTCAGAACCAATGCAAGGAAAGTAATAGATGATGCATGCGTATTAGTGAGAAATTCTATTTTCTTAATTATATAATTGTAAATGTACTAATTTTATTAGCAAAGCATGAATATGTTATAAGTGTGAGAGTCTAACTTTAAATAAGATTCAAGCTTCATGCTGTATCCCATATAAACTGTTGTCCTCCTCCTTCCTCAAGCCGCCTCCACCCCCACCTCCCTCTTCTCTCACTTCTCTCTCTGACTTTGTAGCCTGCTTTAACATGAAGGTAGCAGACATCCGCAGTTCCATCACACAATCCCAAGCAGTTTTATATCCTCTCCCTCATTGATGCCCACCCCAGCCTACCCTCTCTCTGTGTTCTCTCTCATGATAAATTCTGCTGTTAAGTGGACCACCTGGGTGACACTCAACTGTTTGTCTCCTTTCCCTCCTCGGACACACAGGTCTACTCATGCATCTAAGCCTGCCTCGTGAGACCTCATCCTGGATGAACAGCTGACACCTGAAGCTAAATCAGGCAAAGACTAAAGCCGCGTTTCCACCAAAAGTACCCAGAACTTTTAGTCCCAGGAACTACTTTACCAGGAACTAAAAGGTTCCTTCAGCCCATGGTTGTCTGCGTTTCCACCGCGGTCTAAAGTCCCGCGAAGATTAGGCAAATTAGCCCACTGACGTATGAAAAAGCGACGTTGTGGTCGGTCCATCTGTCATATGATTTCTTCTGTAACCCCATACTACCACCGAAGTAGCCTACATTATTTTCTAATAACCGGGACAGCCCGGAGGGGTTTATTCCACTTATATACAACGGGTTACCAACAATGACTATATATGGTTACTTTTGTATTTATTGATTTTTATCAATTTAATCACCTGGAATTGAAATATTCTTCTGCAGCCGTTTGGGCATATTTTACCGTTGTCAAGCAAAACTGTCGTTGGTAGTTGAACTTGGACCGTTGTTATGCAACAAATAGGATATAACAGGCCAATAGTCAGATTGTAACTGTTTTATATATCCTCTCAAACACATTCATTATGTTTTTATGCGAACATTCGCTTTCATGTCTTGACATCCGAAGTGACAGAATGCATTCACATTTCCAATATAACTGGCAACAACAGCAGAAAACATGCACACGTTGTAAACAATTTGCTGTTTGATTACTTTCTCATCGTCAATTCTATATAGGCTAATCGCAAAATGACAAGAATAGAATGAAAACTCGGACTTGCGTTAAAATTTAAATTCCTTCGAAGTGTGCCCTCCAGATGCGAACCATGCACCATAAATTAGTCCATAGTCTTCCTGGTCTTTTTGTGGAATTGAAGAATGGCAGAGTAAAATCACGGCAGTCTGAAAAAGCTAAAGGTACGATTACTGGAATTAACCTGTTATTTTACCCTGACAAAAAGTGCGGAAGGTGATTTCCAGTTTGCTTTTACTGTATCACCAATGTGAATTACGCAGAGCTACCACATACCTCACATAACTGTATCAAACGTTTTGAGTCAATTACAACGGGCTAACAAAGAAAATATTCAGCAACCGAATTAATCCGTTTGAATGTTTTGGTACGTAATATGCTGTCCCAGCACGAATGCTTAGCATTTTATAAAACAAATACTAAAGCAAGAAAAGAACAGAAGAGCACACGTTATAATTCCAAGACGTTGGCAGGCTATAACCAAAAGTAGGCTACTGCGCCGCATAACATACAAGTTTGATTTGAAGTTATTATGAAAATAAATCGGTTTGCGCCTGCATATTTTTAAACATGGCGCCTGAAAATAAACACAAAAAAAAGGTGCGAGTACTCGACCAATCAGAAATGTTCAGCGCCGCAAGCTCCACCCAAAAGGTTCCTGTACTTTCGGAAAGTACTACCCCCCGAGCAGGAACTTTTTGGGGGGTAAAATAAAGCCCCCAGAACTAAATTTAGACCCTAGTTCCTGCGGTGGAAACGCACTGAGTTCCTCAAAAGGTTCCTAGTTCCGGGGTAAAGTTCCTGCGGTGGAAACGCGGCTTAAGCTGCTCTATATCCCTGAGTAGAGTAGGTGGTGAAAAAAGGAAGGATTCAGATGTTGCAGTAGAAGAATGTGGAAGCCAAGCTCACTGACGCTATGTTCTCAGTGAAGGTTAGGTTGCTGCCAAGCATCACTCAGAGGTTCATGGCCATCTGGGTGGCAGTCACTATATGCTGTCTAGGGTGATGTGATGTCCTGGAGGAGAGAGGACTTGTATGTAGAAAAGCAATCGGAATTACTGTAAATCTCCTCAAAGATGTTAATGGGGACACTGTTCTTTCTGTTTTACATTTCAACAAAACTACACGCTGTGATGTTAGCTTATGAACTAAATCCATTATTCATATACTGCAGCCTATGAACTGATCTGAATGGCCCTAACTAGCTAGTTATATAGCTAGGTATGTGGGATAGAGCTGGGTAGCTCACTAAGATAATCGTAATATAAGACAATTGGGACTCGGCACACATGATATTGGTAGCCACCCACAGAGATAAAGGAGAGATGAAAAAGTAATTCAACATATTACAGTTACATAATAAGAAAGGATTTCTATAAATGTACTTTGGAAATACAATATTTTTGGCTTAGCTTCATTGTTTCACTGATGATAGAATTTTTTTTTTTTTTTTTTTGCAGCTTTTAGTTCTTGTTCATATTGGTTCAGAGAAACTGATCAAGTCACTTGACTGTGAGGAACCCCTCATTTGCAGGAAAAGTATGAATGTTAGGGTGCTGGAAGTTTGTTGAGTAAATATAAATGGGTTGTGAGATGAGGTTGGTGTATTCCAAAGTCAACAGTATGGAATTTCCTAAGGACGAAATTAACTACTGGAGGACTTAGGAATCACCAGCGATCAGGCCATCCGTGGAAGACATAGAAAGTGATGACAGGATTATTATAAGAGCTGCAAGAAAATCCTGAAGGAGGCAAATTACAGAGGCTACCAGATGTAAACTGCTCATCAGCACGAAGAACAAAAAGGTGAGATTTGAAAAAAAAAACTTTTAATACAAAGATGGGCCTAATGAGTTCTAGAAGTCTTATGGACAGATGAGATAAACCTTTACCAGAGTAATGGAAAGGTGAAAGTGTGGAGAAGAAGAGGGACTGCTCTGGACACTTGGCATACTACTCAATCTGTTAAGCATTGTGGAGGCAGTGTAGTAGCTTGGGCCTGTATGACCTGTATCTAGAGCAATGGTCTTTATTGATGCAACCAGTGATGGCAGCAATAGAATGACTGCTGAAGTGTACAGAAACATGCTGTCCCCCAATAGTCAGAGAAATTCCACCAAATCCATTGGACATATAGCAAGACCACAACCAAAAATTACAGAAAACTTATTGGGAGTAAAAATAGAAGTGTTTGATGTGGCCTAGACAGTCACCAGATTTAAACTCCATTGAACATGCTTTTAACATGCTCCAAAGGAAACGGAAGTCCAAAACCCCTGAAAAAGGCAGAGGTAAAAGCTTGACAGAGCTTCTCGAAGGATCACATCATGATCACGCTACTGATGTCCAATAGTCGCAGACCCAATGCAGTCATCAAATGTAAGGGGAATTTAAAAAAATAGACAATGCAAGTCATTAAATTAGCCAAAACTTTATAATTTGTCTCAATACTTGAAATACGACTCTTGACTCATTGAATGGCATGAGTGGTGACATGTACATGTTGTTCAATGTCTGTTTAAACAAACTACACAAAATAAATGCAGACATTGTGAATTTTTGCCTCATATTCATAGTTTGATTAGAAATACAAATTTGATTAGAACGGAGGAAAAAAAACTATTTGACACACCTGTCCTAATATTTTTGTCTTTAACTGTACTTCTCAGTATTCCAGTTATGGTCATTCAAAAAATTAACTTATGCCGGCAGAACTGACAGATTTCCTTAGGCATTGAGTAAATATATTCAGCTCCCTGTGTTAAAGAGCCTTGATTATGCTCTTTGGTACAGTCATGCCCAAGTGTAGCATTGTGCGTACTCATAACTTAGTTCCGTTCAAAGAACATTTCCTGTTAAGAACGCACACATTCCTGCTAGCAGAAGGAAAGCCATCGCAATGGTGAGCCAGAGATCCATTTTCACGCTGAAGCTGTGAATTGCACGCAAGGATTCACTAATGATGGTATGCACAATGAAACCAAATTCTCCTAGCTCACCGCCATTGGACCAAGCCATAGAAAAAGAAAAAGAAATGAAAAAAGGAAAGAAAGATATAAAGGGAGACAAAAGCATAGAGGCAGAAGAGACTGTCACAGACAAGAGACATAGTGAGACAGAGAAAGAAAGATTTTCAAAGAGAATGTATTCCAAAATGTATTCGCCTGCCCTGACTTGAATTCTACACCTCAATGGCAATTTGCATGTGTACTTCATTTTATTCTTTGCTCGTGGGCTAATTTGAGTTATGTATATATAATCTGACTGTTAAACTCTTCCCTGTCCTTGCAAAGGACAGGGAAGAGTTTGTAATGGTTGTAATGTCTGTGTTTTCTACCACTGTCAAATATATGTGGATTTTAGGTGCTGCACACAAATTGCCCTCTGGGGAAAATAAAGACGCACTGAAACTGAAATGGGAGAGGAGGAGTGGTGTGTGACCTACTGCTCACACAAAATGGAAATGTCTTCTTACACATACATTTAAGTAGAATTTTATATGTACTGTATATATATACACACAATGGCATACAAATGTTTCGGCATCCCTCAGGTCTGGTCAAATTGCATGTTTTGTTGAATCTCTGGCATACATTTTACAAGTTGCGGCCTCCCGATAGTTTTTTTGGTCCTAACGACGTAACTCGCAAAGTATAAGATACTATTCCGAACCGATCCGACTGGTTTACGGGCTCCCGATTGTTTTTTGACGTGTCAGTTTTTTTTTTTTTTTGTTCATCAAGTGTGAAAGGTCATGCATGCCGATTCTGTGTTTCACTTTCCATTGACCAATCAGGAGGTGGCTCCATGTATGACTTTTTTGACCTCTGTGCTTTGCCGACTGTAACATCGTCTTATCTGGTCGGGAGCTCATATAGTCTATGCTATCATGCGACCGGTCACAGTCTGAACCTCATTAGGTGTGAGAGGGCATCCGAACTCCAAACGTTGTAACCCGCGAGAAAATCGTATAATTTATGCCCGCCCATAGTGAAAAGAAGTTAACGCAACCTCTGCATGGTACAAATTTAAACATGATATAATTCCACAAATTTTAAAATGAAATAACTGTGCATTTACTGAGTTTTACAGCTTGATCCATTGATATATTTTTTAAAAAGGTCTCAAAATTTGATTGGCATGTTAGGCCTTCCATTAAGCGAGGTGAAGACATCCTCTGACCCTTCTAACCTCTCAGGGTGTTATGCTTACTCTCAACCATGGGCTCAGGTAGGCAGCTGACCGAGGACTTGAAAACAAAGATAATTGACCCTTAGAAAACAGATAATTGACACCAATGTATTTAGATATATAAGAAGATATGTAAATGCTAGGGATGAACAAAATTGAAATTTTGGCCGATAACTGATAATTAACATGGTCATATCAGCCAATGCCGATACTGATACCATCGTGTTTTTTTAATTAATTGCCATACCATGTGTCTTTCTACCCAGTAGGATTTACCCATTATACTGTAACTAGATGCTTGGTGCAGATGTAGACATCTAAAAACAACATTTTATTATGAATACATTGCCTGAGTAATTACTGAACACTATGCTGCACTCCATGTGTCTGCATTCACTGAAGGAGATAAGCACAAATTACCTCCAACTTAAATGAAGAAAAGATTTATCATTTATTCTGGCTTAACATTTTCAATCATCTTTCCTCTTGGATTTGTTCTACAGGTAGGCCCTTCAAAGCTTCTCTGTAAAATGCTATTACACTGTTGTCTGAAATGAAAAAAATAATTGCACCCCTTCAATAATCACAAAAGCCACTTTATAGAAATCCACAAAAAGTTGTATATATTTAATTTTATTAGGGATGTACCAATTTCAAACTTTTAGCCAAAGCCGATAACAAATTTCCTATTCATGACTGAAAAGCAATAATAATCAATAATTTATGTCCGTTAATTTGGTCTGTATAAAAGATATGTCCATGATGCATCTCTTCAGACTGGAATAATTAACTATCACCACTCTGCGGAACATTTCTATCACTTAAACTCCCCTCTTTCCTGCTACACATGTACCTCCTGTGCCACGTTACATTACCTCCATCTAGCACTTATTGTGTCTTGTATCATTGTCTTGATGTTGTTGCTTGTAATGCTTCCTAGTTTGACTTAGCATAGGTTAGGTCAGAGTATTGTTCACTGTGTGAACTGCACTTAATGTGTTCATGGCTATGAATAACTGTACAAAATGAGTATTGTACCTCATTGGACCTGTGTTTGTAGTTGTTCAAATGACCTTTGGTATGTACATACTGTACGTTGCTTTGGATAAAAGCATCTGTAATGTAATGTAATGTAATGTCCATACCATTATCTAGAGTTTGACGCACTGTAAATGATGAGACATCAAAACATCATAAGGAAAAGAAATCTCTATTTCCCAACATTTTGATCCAGCCAAAACACACCACAGCTTTGCCATACAATTTCTTGAAAGGAACTGTACTGAAGCCATCAGTAGCCTAAACCAAACAACATAAAGGAGTAGCTTTACTCCTTGTAACTAGGCTTGTATGCGAATTGACACTCGTGATAAATGAATTAACAGGGTAATATGGTAATTATTTTTTCTCCTCATTATACTGATTGAATATATATGCGCAGATGTACAAGAACTTACACATTTTGTACAATTAACTTGGCAACCAAGTATAAACATATCCTTTCTGGAGTGTAACTTTTAATTAGCTGTTTACATTACATTACATTTATTTGGCAGATGCTTTTATCCAAAGCGACGTACAATAAGTGCATAGCGCAGGTCATTGGAACAACTGCTAAACACAGGTCCGTTAAGGTACAATACTCATTACGTCACAGTTATTCATAGCCATGAACACATTAAGTTCAGTTTAAAACATCCATTTAAATGATGACTTCTTCCATGAGACATCTGTTGTTATTTGACACTTTGATGTAACACAAAAGGTTGAATAACCATATTCTCTTCAGATAGCAAGATGAAAAAGCACAGGGCCAAGTTACATTAACTAATCTAGGAAACACTGGGTAGCATTGGTTTGGAATAGAGCTTGTTGAATTTGTGTGAGCTAGGATAGGCAATATTGTTTGTTGTAATACTTTTAATGGTAAGCCTATATTTAGCAAGTTTTAATGACTTAGAAACAGTACTTTGTATGTGTAACTTGGCATATGCTGAAAAATTTTTTTCGAGGTATAATTTCTTTTGTACTCTTTGCTATGAGTAACTGATAATAATAATGCATATACATGTATGAACCATAAGATAATGAAATGTAGAGTGAGACATGCATACACATACATACATGCAAACATACAGACATTCTAGCTCAAAGAAACACAGGTGTGGATTCAGTCATTTTTCCATTACTTATAAATGAAAACAATTGTCATATTTTTAAATGATTATGGAAAGTGCTTTTCATGGGTTTTATTGTGTTGGCCTACAGGATGGACCTACTTGTTTGTATGTCGGTAGATGATCTATGGGCCTAGCTAACGTTAGTTGTGGTGTTTGCAAGGTACCTACAGCAGCCGTAGCCTAGTTAAAGTAGTTAAACTGTAGACTAAGTGGTCTTGGTTAGCTTAGGTGGGTAATTCGGTGAATACAAAGCAAATCGTAATGTTGTCATAAATAGAGTTTTCCCCCATTATTAATCCTCTGAAGTGAGCATTTTTCTTTTGAATACTCTCAGCGAGGTAATGTGTCTTGGACTCAATGCATGTGCCAACATCAGCCAGTTGGCCGTTTTCGACCAGAATGTCCGGTTTTCTAATTAATTTGTATATGGTTTGTGGTCCCGACACGATTGGTGCTGGCTAACTGGCCTTGTTCAAGCCTACCTAGTAGCTCTGTTGAAATAAACAATTATTTTTCAATATTTTGATGCATAGCAAATTATTTTATTTGAAGCATCGTTGAAAGAGTCAGGCAAAGATGTGTTCAAACAAGAGACACCAACAACAAATGAAGAGAAACTGAAACCTGTCACCATGGTATTTTGAATGGAAATTAGTCCTTTGATCATTTTGTATTCAATGGTTTTTCCTAGTAGAAGTCAAATAAAACATGTCTGAACATGTAAAATGTTTATAAAATGGTAATAAATCACTTATCATGTCTTTTTATGTACTTTACTTAAGGTAAGGACAGGGTCAGTTGTTTTTTTGAACTCATTCTGTTTGAAGTCAAATGTGCTTTTCATGTTAGCGATTGAATTAAATGATCATCACCAAAAGGTAATAGACAGTATCAACTTGTTAATTTGAAAATGTTGTTGTTCTTGAGCAGGCGATCTCTTAGCAATCATGCAAAAGATGAAATGGGGCACAATCAACTCCCACCCCCCCACTGGTTCACCACACAGTGTTGCTTACACAAAAATCATCATCAGAAGGAAACCTTTCCTGTGATCTCACCAAAGATGTCAGCATATAAGGTATACAACAGATAAGTCAGAAACTTTTTGGAAATAAGTGCTGTGGACTGTTGAATCAAAAAGTCAACTCTTTGAGGACAAAAGCAAAAGATATATTTAGAGAAAACCAGGAGAAGCATAACACCTTGCCAACTGTTACATATGGGGGTGGATCTATTATGGTTTGGGATAGCCAGTGGCACAGGAAATACTGTGCGGATGGAAGGAAGAATGGGTTAAACAAAATGTCAACAAATCCTAGAAGCTAATGTCCCACAGTCAGTGAAGGAAATGAAGATGAAAAGTCTTTGGATATTTCACCAAGATAATCCAAAACATACCTCAGAACTAACCATGAACTACATTAAGAAACAAAAGATTAAGGTTTTGGAATGGCCTTCAGAGTCTCCAGACTTCAATATTACTGAAAATCTGTGGAGCGATCTCAAACATGCAGCACATGTAAGAAGACCTGAGAATTCTAAACAGGAAAGGTTCTGCTAGGGAGGGTGGGAAAAATTCCTAAAGAAAGAATAGAAAGACTGTTAGCAAATGAACCGTCTGGAAGCTGTGATTTCTGCCGAAGGAGGTGTTACTAAGTACTGACTGACAAGGTGCCCAAACCTTTGCACATGGCACATTTGCTGTATTATTTTTTTCAATCTGCTAAATTCATCCCATAAAAAAGCTATTGTGTATTAAAAAAACAGAAATATGTATGAGGTACCCTGCAACGTATTATAAAATGCAAAACATGCAATTTGACCAGGGGTGCCCAAACTTTGCATACCGCTGTATGTATATTCTCCTTTAATCAAGGTGTCGAAAGACATTTCCAATTTGTGTGAACAGTAGGTCCAGGTCAGAGCAGACTGCCGTTTGACTACAAGGCCGACTAATGCATATAGTGCAGTACACACTCATATATTTATATATTATTATATTATTATATATTATTATAATATTCTACTTTAAGTCATGTGGCAATACAATCCGATTTATTGTCTTACCAAATCTGAACTGAGAAGGACTGACCTTGGAGAAACAGGCAGTAGTTTCTGACCTGAAACGTTGACGTCTGTATCAATGTTAAAATCTACACTGTTTGCTCTGGCAATATCTACAAACGCACTTCCTGCCGATAAAGCATCTTGAATTTGATTTTGAATTTGAGAGAGAGAGAGAGAGAGAAGGAGATGAGTGCAGACGCGAGAGCAGAGAACAGAGAGAGGAGGGATATTAATATTTCAATTTATTGCAGTACCCTGACAGAAAAATCCACACATCTATTTCCTGCCAATAAAGGATCTTGAATTTGAATCAGAATTTGACAGAGAGCGATATAGAGATGAGAGAAGAGATGGGAGCCGGAGACCGGGGAGGAACGTGAGGTGGTGCCGGTTTCATTCCCAGCAGCATCGCCTGCAGAGACAGGCTCAGCATGCCATGGAAGGGCACTGCAGCCGTTAGCAGCCAGGGCTCCTCCCCTTCACGCTAATGGGGCCAAAGGTGGGAGCCAGTGAGTTTTATTCAGCCCATTCTCACTCACCTGAACAGCTCTTGTATCGCTGGTTCCACGGCAGCTGAGAGAGAAAGAGATAGAGAAAGTGAGAGAGAGAGAGAGAGAGAATAATAATTACCAGGGCTGCGTAAGTGTTTTTGTCCATACACCATGGAAATGACACACAGCACAAAGAAGTCAAAGCCAGCGGGAGTAAGATGAGGAGACTGTTTAAAAAAAGAGCAGGAGGGATGATGCTTGGGGAGTGGGGAGGAGTAAGAAGGGGAGAGAGAGAGGGAGGAGTGGCAGTGCAGGGGGATACTGGGTTAGGGAAGGTCACCCTGAGCAGGGCCGCTGCAGGTTCCGGGAGATGTACCTCGGATACCTTTGGAGCGTGTGCGATGGCGCTTCCCGTCCGCATCCACCTCCATCTGGGAAGAGACATTATTAGGCAGTCAGCGTCCTTATCCTACATGACCAGACTGTCGATGTGTGCTACGGTCCCTACAGTGCACTCTCCTTCTCGCGCTCTCCCTCCCTTCCTTTCTCTCTCCCTCTCGGTTGAATGTAGTTGGATTTATTGACATGACAAGAATACACTTACAGTGCCAAAGCATATGCTGAAAAAATAAATAAATAGATGATAATTCTCTCTCTGTCTCTCTCACGTTCTCTCTCCCTCTCTTTCTGCAATTAATTTTCAAATTAAAGATGCTTTGTTGGCAGAACATATTGTACCATGGGCTTGCCGAAACAACTGAAATACAAATATGTTACCCTACACATATACATTAATGCACAATCTGTGGACATACACAAACACACGTGCAAACGCCGCAGTCCAGATGTGCAACTGCAGCCTTCCTCATAACATTCTGGTTTTTTTTACTTCATGCTTTGGCATATTTAAAACAATATTTATATTTATGTTAATCAGGCCTTGGCCTGCAGTAAAAGAATACAGAATACAGAGAGTAGGACATAGGACATTTTAGTGCTTTTTCAGAATTTTAGCAAAATCTCCAACAACGTTCTGTAACTGTTTTCATATTTTTTCCAAATGTAATGCCCCCCCCCCCCTTTTTCTCAGTAATATGGAATGTCCAGTCATATTTATTAGCAGTCATTGCTGAAACTTTGCTGTTTGGGTGAGAGAAGGTACTCTTCTCTGATGCGTGCTGCCACTTCCTATCGCACCGCAGCTTGCAAATCGAGCTTGCACAGACATGAGATTGAGGATGACATGTTGCGTGCAACTCGACAGGCGGAAGGTGAGGGCGCTTGATTGACCAGATGGTGCTATCATGTCAGCTGACTGAAACCCACCCATCCTTGGGTGATGTTGCAGCCAATTGTACAGGGCCCTACGAGGCTGCTGGCCAAAGTCAGAATTGACACATCTGAATTTCAGAATTTCAGGTTTTCTGAGCAAAGAAGCTTTGCTCAGTGTTCTACCTGTTCCACAAAATCATTGTGAGCATTGGGGACCATGTGAGCATTTCATGTTCACATGCACATCCAATACACACAATGTTATTCGCAGGAAATTCAGACTAAATTGTCATTGCAAAGGGATGAACTCACTGACATGTTTACAGATAATTCAGTATGTCCTTTGTACTGTAATGTTTGTTTTGCTCAAAGACAGGGAATCAAACAAGAAAATAAATTCTCATCTACCTCTTATAACAGATCTGAAAATTGGAGTTTTAATTCAATCTCTGTAAAATATTTGTTATGCGTAAACAACTGACACCAAGTTTTGATGAATTGCACAATCAAATTTCCGACAATAAAATGTTCTGTCTGTCATATGCAATACATTTCCAAACAAATTCTAACACCCAGTTCAGCAGGTGGCGATATTGCACTTTTGTGTTGATTTATGAGTCACTAATAAACAGCAAAGAAGAATTTTCTTCCCTTCCTTTATCACACCCTGCTGTTTCTCTTCCTTCACACATCAGTTTCAAGCAATATTTATGCACCTCATAAAACTGATTAAGCATCTATGTTTCCATGTGACCAGAGCCGCAAAGAAAAATGTGTCATTATGTCACCTCTACTGAAGGTGTAATACTGTTTGGCTAATAATCTGACAGTAACCAGGGAAGTGACTGATGCTTCTGCAGCTTCCTTAGCTACAAGATGGAAGTATATTCATTCAAAAAAAAGTACATACAGTAGTTGCCTTATTTGCAAGCTCCTTACCCGCTAGCTATGATTTTAAAGAATAAACCTGATTTATTCACATAAGAGAGACATCCAAACATACTGACTGTTCTCACATTACAACAGTTTCAATATTAAAAATGACAAAATGAGGCATTGATACCCAACAAAAGAAGTAAATGACAACATTAATATAAATAATGACAATATCGGCATTAGAATTCACACCAATTATAAAACTTAAACAGTGAAATAACATTAATTTCACAATTATGACTACTACTATGACGACAACTAATAATGAATAATATTATAATTATGAATGATTAAATAATTAAATAATATCATTATAATGTATTAGAAGTGGAAGTACAGAAGTGGAAGTAGGAAGTATTCTAATACAGTGAGTAAAGCATTATCTTTAGCAGATCTGGCATTATCTGTAATTCTCACAGTAGTGACAACAGTAGCAGTAACAACGCCAGTAGTCAGGAGTGTTTTATCTTGTGTATATTGTGACCATCAGCTGGACCAAACAATTAAATTTGACTAGTATATCCAACAAATAAATAAATAAATGACAGCAATTTGATTATATTTTAATATGTATTGCAAAATTAGCATTATTATTGCATTGCCATGAAAAGTACAGGTTGGCTAACCCTGATTTACAATAGGCAACCTGAGTTAAAATATTATGAACTACCAGAAATAATTTATAAAATTCTAGACTATGATGACAGAATAAAAACAGTCAAAATCATGTATTTCCCATCTAGATTATGTCTTTTAACCTAACAATGTAATCCCGAACACAACCTTCCCGTTCTGTCAGAACAACCTGGAGAACAAAATAGGCTACGTTTGTCATGAAAAAGCTGTGCAACCAGTTCTGTATCAGTTTGGCAGCCTGAATTCGCATGATCCTTTTAGAGATGCTCTCGGATAGAGGCGAGTGTTGCACATTCTTTATTTACAATCTTCCCCGCTGAGGAAGAAACATGCCCCGCTTGAACAGGAGTGCCAGCAATGCTCAGGTATTTATGAGCTAACTGTGCAATGTGCGGGAACCTCCTGCAGCCTAAGCTTCTCCACCGAACAAGAGGATTCTTGTCAAATTGTTGTGCTGGTCCGTTGCCATACATCATCATATTTTGCTGCGGAAAATTAATCGACTATGGTAATTGAAATGAAAACCTGATTGGTATAACATATTTGCCCCCTTCCAGATTTTCTTTATTATTGCATATTTGTCACATTAAATGGTTTCAGATCTTTAGCTAAAATGTAATATTAGACTAAGGGAACCTGAGTAAACACAAAACAAATAGTAATTTCCTTTATTTCATTAAAAAGTTATCAAACACCTATATCACCCGTATGAAAAAGTAATTGCCCCCAGAGTAACTCAATTAACCAAATTTAATTTATAATTAGATTCAGGTGATTGAACGCAACCAGGCTTGATAGCAGTCAGCCACATTGAATCTAAACCTCACTCATACTGAACCTTACCATCAGAGTGAAGTAGTCACCACAAAGTTTCTACAAGCACACTATGCTATGATCAAAAAGAATTCCAGAGATGATAAAAATGTTGTTGAAATATATCAGTCTGTAAAAGGTTATAAAGAGATTTCTGAGACTCTGGGACTCCACCAAACTACAGCAAATGGCGAACAGTGGTGAATCTTCCCAGGAGTTGCCGGCCTGCCAAAATTTCTCCAAGGACGCAGCAACAACTAATTCAGGCAGTCACAAAAGGTCCCAGAAGAACATCCAAGAACTGCAGGCCTCTCTAACCTCAGCTATGGTCAGTGTTCATGACCCAACAAAAAAAAATTAGACTGGGCAAAAATGGGATTCATGTGAGAGCAGTAAGGCGGAAACCACATCAATGCTCATCTCACAAACAAAAAAAAAGCATCTGGAGGATCCCCAAGCCAGATGCATCAAAAGTGTACATTTTTTGGATGCTGGAATCTGAGAAACTCATGAAGATTACATACAACCATGAATAGGTAAGGGTCTCGATATACCACTCCTTTAGTGCACATCTACTACTTTGTACGCAAGGGATTGGCTGACTTGCTTTCCGAAAGATGGATTGTGCGCATTTTAATAATGCAGACCTAAAATTTAGGAATGGATTTCCAAATCTGTAAGGGAAACTAACACTATTTTGAAACAGTCTACAGGCTTCCTACTGACTCAGCTGGTAAGGGAGTTCACCATCACACAATGCTAGTTTGAGTTTGGGCTATATCATTAGCCTTCTACAGTATGAAGTGAAGTTTACAGTGGGTGGACTCAACTTATTTCAATCCTCCACAGGAAGACAGGCTGTGGTTTCTCTGGTTACTGCTGCTGAATAAGCATTCCCCATAACTAGTTACATGGCAGGTTTCTTTTACACACTAGTTTTCTTTTTTCACTTGTGGATTATTGATTTAATGCTCTTTCAGTGAGACACAGACAACCTTCTTTGGTTGACGCCACAACCAATTATATGGCATACTGCAAGGCTGCTGGCCACGGTCTGCACTGGCAGTCAGGATTTTGTTCCAGACCCAACAGAGTTGTTCCAGAGTTGCAACAGTATAAGCCACCTAGCAGCCCCTGTTTCACAAGTCATATTATTGATGCTCACTTCCGTAAATGTTTGACTCCCTTAATGGCTTAGCTAATCTTTTGTGACAATATACATTAGGTAGTGAAAATATATAAATAATATAATGTGGTCACTACTGCAATTGGCCACTAGAGTCTGCTGCCCATGCAGCATGGGCGATGGGAATCTTACCATCCTTTATTTCCCTCAATACACCAATGACATTATATAAATAAAACAAAAGAATAGTTGGTATTGTTTTTTTTTTTGGTTTCCCTTTCTTATGTTATTATTATTACCAAACCAGCTGGAGAGGCTTCTTCTAAAATTCTCATGCACTATTAAAAGCAGAGTTCACCAGGGATCAGTGCTTGGCCCCCTTCTGTACTTCTTTTACCATACACACCACTGATGACACTCAAATATTCCTCGTCCTCTTCCTCCCACTCCCTGACTCACGGTTCTACAGCATTGTAGCTTGCCTAGCAGAGATTTGTAACTGAAAGTTCAAGATCATCATGGTACTCCCAGTCTCAGATGTGCAATAAGCTTTTGGCCAGACCCTACTTCTGCATCATCCCTCAGTATCTCTTGGTGTTTCCCCTCAAAACGAACCTCTCTATTACTCTTAATAACAAGAGCACCTTCACAGATCACATGCCCTTTGGAGACCTGATGCTGCAGTTAATCTTCCGACAGTGTTAGACTCATTCATTTCCAACTGACTTCTCAACTCCAAGTCCAGGCTTTCGTACTACCCCACTTGGGACTCCTGTAGCTCTGTCTGGGCCTGTCACACTGCGAGTGCTACCATACGCCTTCAGGTCATTCAGAACGATGCCACAAGACTGGTCATAAGCCTACCAAAATGTGCTCCGGTTTCACCTCATCTTGACTTCATTCACCGTCATGAATACTGGGATTCTAAAAATATGAAAACATATTGTGCAATGTTGAAAATTCATAGGAAAATTTCTTCCTGTCCATATTGAACAGAACAGCAGAAAGTTTTGCCACACATAAAGTCACAAAAGCATATGCACAAGCTACACAATCCATGCTATTTAAAGTCTGCACATGATTTTAAACTTAAGGGCAGAGGATGTCTAATCCTGGATAATATTCCCCCTGGGGGAAGTTTGACTATCATGGTGTAGTACAGTTTAGATGTCTGTTTTATTAGACATAATTTATTAAAGCTGTGCTTAAACTTCAAGCCTAATAGAGTAAACCAAGACATTTTTTATGATGGCCATAAATGTTTCAAATGTGAAAATAAATGATCAAAGTGAACAATATGTAATAAATCTCTCTTAATAGCTGTACAAACAGCAGCGTGTTTGGGAGAAAAAAAAAGCCTGGTATACTTGAGCCATTGGGTTTCCATGGTGATCAGCAGACATTCTACCTCGGGAAACGCGAACGACTTATCAGCGGTGGCATGCCTCCCTCCTGATGCCTGCTTCAGACGGCGACATTTGGCGCCAAAGTGAAAACAGAGGCGTGGGACGATGCAGGAGACGGACAGTAAGCCTGCTGCATGATAAAGAGGCTGGATACCTGCAGCATGCTGTGACAGTATGTCCATTTTCCGTATGCTCCCTTTTTTTCTTTTGTTTGGTCCATTCAGAATAATTGCTGAGTGTTCTGACAGAGAACGTGGACCACATTTTCCTTAGCCCTTATTTTAAGTACAGAATTGCAGGCATGGATGCATGACTGTGAATATGAATATACATTCCTGCATCATAGTTATTATTCTTCTTAAGGCTGTTTTCTCTTCAGAAGCGAAGGAAAAAAGCCCATGGGCCCGAACACACACCAGTGGAATGTAGGATTCATTGGGCAGGAGGGATTCAGTTGCGGACAGTGAAGGGGATATCATGCAGGGACATGGGTTTTCAGTTGCAGGGACAGTGGGGGGATTCATGCAGGAGTGAGGGGATTTCAGTTGCAGGACAGTGGGGGATTAGTTGCAGGGACAGTGAAGGGGGATTTCAGTTGCAGGGACAGTGAAGGGGGATTTCAGTTGCAGGGACAGTGGAGGGGGATTTCAGTTGCGGACGGGGGGATTTCTTGCGCGTGGGGGGGATTCAGTTGCAGGGACAGGAGGATTCAGTTGCAGAGTGGGGGATTTCGTGCGGGACAGTGAGGATGTCAGTGCAGGACGTAGGCTTCTCGACCTACATAAATCAAGAGAGAGTTAAGAAAGAGTACTAGCCAACCTTCAATGTTACTCAATCTGATTCTCACTTTCATAATAAAAATATGAAGTCACAGAAAAGAAATTACAATATCCCAGAATTTTAAGGAATATGAGGTCTAGGTAATTATCATGATAAGGGAAGATATAATATTAATATTCCTTTTTGCAGGAATGATGTGTCATAATGTGCTACAACGAATTAGCGTTCAAAGATTTTGTGTTTGTTTTGGAAAATAAATATGAATAAAAATTTGCAGTTGAACTGATTTTTGTATGAGGAAGATTACTGTATATGCATATATGCACATTGTTTTATTTAGAACCGTATACAAATACTGTTCAACTGATTGATTATTGAATCTGTCAATCAATTACTGCTTTATCATTTTGTTTAACCCGCAGTTCCAGGAAACTAAAACATTATTATTAAGGAATGGCATTTTTATCTCAATTTTTAACAGTGTGTATCTTGGAACCAAAAGAGTAGCACAGCATCTCATAAACAAGTTTAGATACATGTCCTGGTATTATCATCACAAAATCCGACACTGGAGATGTATTTTTAGACAAGTGCTATGCTAAATCAAATGCTAAATAAATAAATTTGGAAAAAGAACAGTGAACCTGCTGGAGCGGTGTATAACCTAACCGGGTTTATCATTTTGTTTTGATTGCATCAATTAATCATCACTAATGCGCAGATAACCTAGGCTAGTGTGTAATATTTAGCCTGGCTGTTCATGGGGTAATCAGCAGAACAGCTTCTGCCGTCATGAGAAACAAAATACGTGAGCGAGGCGCTCTGAGTGGCGACGTCGTTTTAGCTTTGCAGCGGCGCTAAGCGCGGGCCCAAGCCATGGAGCTCAGCACAGGAGCTGAAATCAGAACAACATCTTCAGCCTTTTCATCTTCCTGCGCCTTGCTGGATTTTCCCCGGGGTGCAAAGCCAAGTCGACACCAGACTTCACATGTTTTTTTTTTTTCCCCCTCCCCACCATTACCGCTGCGGCTGATGTATATCTGTATGCACGGTGACTGTACCCGTGTTCAGATGCGATGCGTGTGAGGCAGTCTCATGTGGAGCTGACTGAACTGGGGAGAAGAAAAGGAATGGACAGAGTAGGGGGGTTTCATGAATAATTCAGTTAATTAAACCTAACCCGAGAGGAAGCTTCCCTATTGCTTGTTAAGAAAAGTACAATTTCATAATAGCCTCTTTTTCTTGCTATTTATGATGCAAGAGTGATCTCACACTGAATCAAGTGGACAGTTCACAGAAAACAAGGCCTTTATCGCAATGGGGTTGCAACAAGGCGAATGATTCTAAGCACAAAATCCCCAAAAGTTTAATTGTTTATCTTAAACTGAAAGCCAGCAATAAAACAGCTAAACCAGCAGAACCTGCAGTAAAGATATGAAAATATCTTCACCAGAAGTAGAAAAATGTAAATTCAAGAAAAGTAACCATTTAACGTAATATAATATAAAAAATAAAAAAAAACATGGCAAACATCAGACATAACAATATATACAGCAAGTACAGCTTCTCTGGATTGGTCTTGAAAATTCTGGGTCTCTATATAAAAAAACAAAGCAGCTAGATTGTATGGGTGCTCAGAAGCCTTCTGATGATGCTGGCCTCGCTTGCGGAATCGCGTATCTATCACTAATTTAGGGAGCTGAAATTAGGTCACAGCGTCAGCTGCTGCAGCAAAGCGGGGCTCACTGCTGCAAACAGCGAAGCAGCGGAGTTGTCTCTAATGGGAACGGGCCTTGCGTGTTGCCATTGCAGCCTCATTAAGTCCTATTCAGATGACTGTCAGGTGCCGTTTCTAATGGCAAACCAAGACTCGATAACAGCCTCCCTTGAACGAAGTGCTTTTTTCATTTTTTATTTGGGTTTTTTTTTTTTTTTTTGTAAACCTGCCGGAATATAAATTGGGCTGTCTCAGAAATGAGAGATAAAAGGAAAAACCTGCTCATGATCTGAAATGGGTTTTTGGCGGAGTGAGCCGTGGCTACTGGGGTGAGCGATTAGCGTGAAATGCGTTGGCTGGCAAATGAAGGATGGATCACAAGCTTGTCCTCGGCTGAACTTGTCACATGTTCAAGACTCTGGCCCAGTTGCATTTTTTTCCCCCTTGTACATGGACGCGACACAGACTGAATGCTGTCTGTGACTGCGAGAAGCACTGGGCACTGCCATCAGGCAAAGTGTTTTGTACAGCATGTGACGTTCCTGAGAAATACTTTCCCGCATCCTGACAAATACTTGTGTCTATGGCTTCTTCAAAGTTGAATGGTTTACATACAAATTGACAGCTTGAGGTTAGGATTTGCTGTGATTCCTCATAAGAATGTGATGTTTAGGCCTGAACCTTGGTGTCTTCAAGAACGTGTCCTCAAGTGAAGACTGTGAAGTGAAGTGAAGTTCAGAATGGGTTGACTGGGATGAAACAACAATGACCACTGCAACCAAACAGGTCCATGATGTTGAGTATCAGTCTTGATAGAGATGAGTGGAGCTAAGCAAAGAGAATGGGTCACTGGATGGCAGCTGCTCATCACTGACCTCCATGAAAGAACAATAATGATACGCCGGGTCAAAATGAACCCAGCACTCTTCAAATATCTTGCACCAACGTGCTTTCTAACGCATCCCATTTGCTCTTGTGCTTGTGGGGGGGCAGATGCATCTGGTCTGCCATTGCTTGGAGGAAGGTCTATAGGAAAAATGCCATTGCCAACAGGGACATTTCATCACAATGACAGGGGCCTGTTTAGGTACTCCGCCCCTTTCTCTACCTGTGCCTCCTGCCACCCGTCCACAGCATCTGTCCATCATTGTGTAAAAGGCTAAGGTCTGTCACAGCCCCTGCCAGTCACATGGCACAAGAGCTTACCACTTGCCCATCCAGGCAAAGATACTAACCACACTCTTCCTGACACTTCAAGTGGTGTCAGTTTCTGTGCTGGATGTTCATGTTCTCACTGACATATCTGAATGCTGTTACATGTGCAGCCGTGATTCCCATTATAGGGCTGTTGCTGTTTTGCAGCGCAAGAGACTGTTATGCGCCTCAGCAGACCTTCTAGTATGCAAAGAAACATCCAAACATGGAACAACATGGAAAAACAGGCAAACAACAGGTGAATCTGACACAGTACTATTCCAACACGCAGGATATTTTTTTATTAAATGGAAAAGTGAGGTGGGGCCTGCTAAAAAAGAATTAATGAGTAATAGTATATTCTGGCCAAATATTGGGCTAAATCACATGTGGTATTTATAAGCCAATATGCAGATGGTCATGGTTATGGTTCTTTAGATTTTAGAAAACAGAGAAGCCCTGTGGAATTGCCAAAAGCAGTCAGCAAAACAAGGTCTGTGATGTGATAGAAATTTAACTCAAAGGCTAACACTGTGAGATTAATTTTGTGTGTTTGCAGAATATGTCATTCTAAGAATGAAATTAAATGCAAATCTGAACAACATTATATATTATATGACATAAGTATTATAAAAAAAACCCTACTAGTACAAGCCTTCAAAAACTTTATAATAGATGTAGAATTATAATTCTCTGTCAATCACTGTCTAATATGAATCAAAAGGCATTGCTTCAATAGAGAAATATTTCTGTTGATTCAAATACATATTATGTGATGTGGGCCAGATAAGTATTCTTAAGATGCTTGTAAAATTTGAAACCACTCCTGCAGATTACTGAGAATTTTCCACAAAACCAAAAATAAAAAATCATACAAAAAATATTTTCCCCAGGTACATCATTGTGTGTGTGCATGTGTGTCAGAGCCTTTCCTATGCATGGTAGTATTGGCTGTCTGTACTGAACGTATGCTTACGTACTTTCCTTCCTGCCACTTTAAAGTTTTTATACTGTTACTATGTGTGGCTCCCATGCTTGCAAACATGAATTAGTATTCCTGTACATGACAGGCAGGAAGATGCAACCAATGAAACAGCGACTGCATTATAAAATTTTACTGCAAATAGATATTTATGCCATGAATCATCTGTATCACCAAGAAACACTACTGCAAGTCTCCCAACCGGTGTGAAGGACCAGGTGATAACATCTTGTGAGGTCATAGCATGTATGTGTGTGAGAGAGAGGTGGGTGCTGAAGAGCTATACTGAGGTAACCCATACCTGAAATAGTTTTTTGGGGTGCGATTTCTCTTTGGTCCAGACCTTTTATTCCTCCAAGGCCCCCCCGCAACACCAGTGGTTGTTAGTACTCCAAAAAGCGAACGGTTCACCACTTCTCTTCCAAATTCATTTTCTGCAAACAAAAGGAAGGTTGAAATCTGTTAGCAGACCCAAAGTGTGTGTACACAGAATGGCATGTGCGCACGTAATTTAAAAGCTGCTCTCAAGTTAGATGCTAGAGCTGTGTCTAAAGATTTCTTCTCCCTCTCTCTCTCTTTTTCTCTCTCTCTCTCTCGCTTTCTTTCTGCTCCTCAAATCTGTCCCACAGAATAGGTGGAGGAAATGAAGAATCACAGTGGGTAACATGGATCATTAGGCATATTTGTTCGCACTTCCTTTAAAATATGATAGATCAAGCTAATTACCCCCCTCACCAAGACTGTTTCAGAAAATGACAAGCAGCTATCACAGGGGAAGGAAATCCAATTCATTCCGCATTTGGTGTACATTATACACAATGTGACATTTGGTATGACCGGCCCTGCCCTTGCTCCCTATGGTTCACATGGCTTATCTTTCATTTCCTCATCTGTTTCTTAGCTCCAGGCACATGTGAATGCCAATTACAACAAAGCTTAATCTCCAAACAGACACACTAACAGAGACAGACACATTCAGATATATAGCCTTACAGTCAGTGTTCACAGTTTAAATGGAAACCACCCAAAATAAATACACTACATGGCCAAAAGTATGTGGATACGTGACATTCAAAATGAATAGAGAGTTGGTCCACCCTTTGCTGCTATGACAACCTCCACTCTTCTCGGAAGGCTTATACTTGATGCTGGAGCATAGCTGCAGGGATTTGCTTCCATTCAGCCAGAAGAACATGAGTGAGCCACACTGGGCGATTAGGCCTGGCTCGCAGTTGGCTTTCCAATTGATCCCAAAGGTGTTGGATGGGGTTTATGTCAGGGCTCTGCAGGCCAGTCAAGTTCTTCCACACTGTTCTCGACAAAACAATTTCTATATGAACCTTGCTGTGTGCCCAGGGGTATCTTCATGCTAAAACATAAAAGGGCCTCCCCCAAACTGTTGGGGAAGCACAGAATCTTCTAGAATTTGATTTCATGCTGTATCATAAAAATTTGCCCTCACTGGAATGAAGGAGCCTCACCCAAACCACGAAAAAACTGCACTAGACCAAGGGGTGATATGTACATTATGTGATACTTTTGATCATATAGTGTACTTATCGTACTTATCACACTAGAGCAGGAGTTCATCGGCCTTTTCATCTAGAGGCCCCCTATAATGACCACCCTGTTGTTGAAGACTCCCACCTCAATAAAATAGTCAAAAACTTTTATCCAGCACCAACTAGAAAATGAAATTAAAATGATGACGATATTACCAGGTTTATGAAAATCATAAAATCTGAAAGTCTCAGGCAAATGTGCACAATTATTCAATCTGAAATCTGAAAATATAAAAGTGTTTTTTACATTTTACTAAGGGTCACTTGGTACTACTTCAGGGACATTAAGGGTTTCAGTTTGGGAGCTTGTGTACCGGAAGCTACATAGGGTGTTCTTTATAAGTACTTTGTTTAACAAGCCTGAAATACTTAATAAGTGAATATGCAGCCACAGAAATGTTTGTGTTGATACTTGGTGGGAGGTTAAGAGTCTTCAGGAACAATAATTGAGAGTCATGAGACAAATAGTAAAAATGATGATGTTATATGAAGCTGTGAACAAACATACAGGAAAGGTGGATACATTTTTTTTGTTCCTGTCTGAACAAAATGAGAGGGGAGTCAATGATTTTCCCCAACAAAGCCAAAACTCACCAAAGGAAAAATTTGACTTTCAAGACCACCAGCCCTGTATTAGAAATCCAGTAGGTAGGAAACTTTCTGCTATCCTGCTTTGAACAGAAATGGGTGGCTGGCCAGCTTTACTTTGTTACAGTAATTTATCCACGTCATAATATCGACAAGCTATTTTCTGAGCAGCTGGTCATTTTGTTGTCCTGTAAAGAGGCCCGGTATAGCAATCAATGTATCACGATTGAGAATTGAAAATAAATATTTGGTTTATATTTCTACACTTGGTATAATTGTATTAAAACACAAAATGGGCAATAAAATATATCCTAGTCAGGGAGTCAGGTGTGATTCAATCAATCCTTAACCTTCATTTGTAAATAAATGCAAGTGCTACTTTGCATTTATTCACAAACAGTCTGCTATGTTCATTTAATAGGTTCATGAACTTGCAATTTCTGAACTGTAGCAAAAACTACAATTGGCTTTGAATTGTAAGTCACGTTAAGTGCTGACTGAATTCAGGCTGAAAAATAGGAGCTATCCATAACCACAAGGGTAGTGTTACAACCTGGCTCTTGTTTGAAACAAGGAGAGACCACACACAAAATCCAAGGTTAAAAAATAGTTTATTAAACCAAGTCTAAACAACAAAAATATAATACCCAAGCATATGATGGGCAAATAGAATATACCAGGTTTGTGAAGCCATGCATGGATGGGTTTAAAGTGCGATGTAGGGATGTTGTAAAGGTTAAAGGCACAAAAAAAAAAAACTGCAAAAATTGTCTGCTTGGGGAGCAGGCCAGGACAAGAGGAAAAATAGGACAGAAAGCAGCCCTCTCAAAGCCCAAGCAGCCACACCCACAGGTGCTGCCATTTTGCACTGATGAACCAATCAACTCTGAATACCAGCACTTGAAAAGTGAAAAACACAGAGAAGAGCTGGTAGCCAGATGTGTGGTCTGTCTCAATGGCTCATGAGAAAGAATTGAATCTGGGGACAACATGCACATTCAGTCTAAAAGGACAACACAACAGTATAACTACTGTAAAAGACGGGCATGTAGGCTACTCTAACTTAAAAAGGAGAAAAAAAAAGACCGAAAAGAATTGGTACTGATAGTGTCATGGCAAACTTGAAAATACATCTAGTCTAGTGGCATTTGTGTGAACTGCTACTTGAAATCTTGAAGTAATAATCAAAATAACACTACTAATAATACAATAATGATTACGCTTATATTGTGCATCCCCCTCCCACACCCATACATACACAGACACCTCATTAGAGCCAGACGCCTACACGGATACCATTTCAGAATAATTCATATTAATACCCCCACACTAGCATCCATCTCAGTGAAGAACCATTGATCAGGAAGACTGCAAATAAGCTTAGCACCTGACCACTAATGTCCACATTGTCATTTTTTCTTGGTATGCAATGGCAGTGGTCCTTGAAGTCCATGTGCAATAAATCTTTTTTACAAGCACCTGCCCCATACAAACTTAGTTGATTTGCTACAGGGTCACAGTGTAAGCTTTTCAGCAGTCACAAAGAACATGGCCAGTGATGTTTTCTATGATAGACTCAATTCCTTATACCTCCAGTTCTTTATATATTAATATCTAAAATAAATTCCAACAGAAAATTGAAAATGCAATCTGTAACAAGTTTTCTTTCACTACCATAGGCCACAGTAAGTTCTGCCACTATGAACCAGACTATTTTTGTGCTGATCATATGCTGTCTAATTCCTTGTGAGGTATAAAGACTATATGTTTGCTCTCTAAACATAAGAAAGGGTAGGAGACTAAGCCTACCTTCTTGTATTCTGCTGGATAGAAAATTGGATCTGATTTATATTTATTTATTTATTTATTGTTATGTTGTGGATATGCAGACAAAAATTAACACTGACATCCAACTCAAATATGGACAACTAAGGGGCCATGGCTCAAAAGGGAATGTAGAGTGAGAGAATGTAAAGAGCATTAGTGAGGTCGGGCACTGATTGGGTAATTAGGCCTGGCTCACAGTTGGCTTTCCAATTGATGTTGGTGTTGGGTGGGGTTGAGGTCAGGGCTCTGTGCAGGCCAATCAAGTACTTCCTTACTGTTGTCAACAAAACCATTTCTATATGGTTCTTGCTGTGTGCCCGGGGACACTGTCATGCTGAAACAGAAAAGGGCCTTCCCCAAACTGTTGGGGAAGCACAGAATCTTGCAGAATGTGACTGTATGCTGTAGCATTAAGTTTTGCCTTCACTGGCACTAAGGGGCCTAGCCCAAACCATGAAAAACAGCCCCAGACCAAGGGTTGTCCAGATACTTTTGGTCATATAGTGCATGTCTCATTATGTTCACTGTCTGAAAAAAGTAATGCGATTTTCTGCATCAGGCACAGTGCATTGCTATATAGACTCACTCTTCAGAGTCAGACTAATACATACTGTATGAAAAATACAGCAATTGCCTGACTGACTTCTCACTCCTATGTGGATTTATTTGCTAATAAACGAGTGGACTATTACTATTTCTAAACTTTCACAATCTTGAGTTGGAGGGATTCCAATTGGAGCCACTGAATCAATTGGAGCCACTGAATCAATGATGGAACAGTAAATATGGTACTTCAGTGAATAATGTACACAACTAAAACTAGGGTGGGAAACTCCATTCCAGGAGGGTTGGCATATGCAGAGTAGTTCCAACCATTTACTGCACCTTGGCTTATTTAGATAAACAGCTTTATACACCAATGTTGGTTCATTGATTGGTTCTGCAACAGTGTAACATTTTGTATGGGAACCCAAGAACAGTCTATCTAACAGTGAATCTAGCTAAAACTACATAGGCTGTCCCAGCATGCATTTCTCTCCATTAAATTAGTAAACACTGAACCCTTTGAACCCTTACAAGCTATAAGTGCAATACAACTATAGTATGTGTAAAGTTGGAAAATGATAACAATTACATTATAGGTCAATGAATTACCTTAACAGTTGAAACAGTATCTAAAATTTTATTTTGGTCTTACCCAGAAAACAATGAATGTAGTTAGTTTTACTTGTGATTGAATCTAAATTGCATGTTTGGTAACATTTGCTAGCTACTTGGAGGTAAAAGATAGTTAACTTGTATTAGAATATTATTTTGTCCACAGGTAACTAGCTAATTTACTAGTGATTTATATGCACAGCTATATCTGGCTATTAATAGTTCCCTGAAAACATTTTTTAATTCAGATAACAAGCAAAATTAATGTTTTGTATGAAGAGTCATTAATTCCAAACAAATTCTCTAGCTAGGACTCTCTAGCTCATTTCCTCGAACTGACTGACAGTAGTACCAGTGAATGGAAGTTTGGAATGTTACCACAGAATTTCAGAAATAGGCTATTTAGCATCTGCTATATGGAGGATGGGAGGGAGTCAGTGTAAATCCTGCCTTGCAACAATAAATCACAATTCCTAGTTACAAATCACTCCCAAAATTTAAAAAACAAATCTCAAAAATGCGTCACTGGTCACATGGGCAAAGTCAACGGTACAGAGTATGGGTACACTGGGCATGGCTACTAATATTTAAAATTTTTGCTACTAGACGCAAGGAACGCACAGCTCAAAGCCAGTGGCGCAGGTTGGAAATGGATTATGGCTGCATTATGATAAATATATTATCAGTGGGTGTGTTGCTGCTGAATTCACTCGTAGCCAGTCGAATCACCTCTTTTCATTCCCTGGTGTACTGCTAATTTCTGTGGTCTACTATTGGCATCCGCACATTGATTTCATATTGCTTTTGCAAAAAAATCTTTTCATGTAATGAAATTTTCTTCACTTTTGTTTCGTACGTTACTTCTAACTAATAAATGATTCTCGTTTTAACATTTGTTTAACATTGAGAGTAAATATTTTGAAATAAGCCTTCAATAGATATATAATTACAGGAATTAGAGTGATTAGCCTTTTTTACTCCCAAAAAGGTGATGCATTTCATAATCTTTGATGACAAATAAATCAAGTAGAGAAGTAGCAATTGCATTGCTCACTAGCACTGCAGCATTGATGTGAAATTAGATACAGTATTATAACACGTTGCTGTCCCAATAGGTACATTCCGCCATTGATAATTAACTAGCTAACTTGTGCAATAAGAGTGAATGCCAGACCAACATGGTACTTTGTGGGACAAAATCTAAGCAAATAGATTGTCCAAAAGAAACGCAGCCACTTCTGCATCGCTTTTGATGCATTCGTCAACATAGCTCCTTTGTTTGCCATATAAGAGCAAGCTAGCTAGAGCAGTCACCAATGAAGTTGAGTTAGAGATCAGTTTGTTACCTTATCCTTAACCAGTTAGGTATACAAGAGAGAGTATATGTGTCAAGTGTATGCCCACGTCGTGCAAGTGTTGTACATAGTTGAAGCTGCAGGCATCACAAAAAAACAGGATGCAATCGTCTCGATACCTTCCTCCTGTGTCGCCAGATAATTTAGATCATAGATTGCCTGAATGTTAAGGAAGTGGACCCCCTTGTGATTCACATAGGTGAGTGGTTGGTTAGAAGGAGCACATAACTGCACATGTCTGCAATTAGTGTCACTCAAAATTTGCATGGAAATTCTTGTTTAGTTCTTAGCTGGTGAACAGATTATGAAGGAAAAGCAATGTACTCACTGGCATGTCGGACTAGACTTGAACAAACTGACAGTGCTCTGGCTCATGCCAGCAACAAACTAATGGAATGCTGGAATGAACCAGTGGCCAGGAAGGCAAGAACTACTGAGTGCAACTGGGAGTATGCAGTGCTGCCCTCGATGTCAGCTGCAACAATCCCGCAGATCTCCTGCAGCACTGCATGGGATACATACAGCTGTTGTGGGGACTCCATCTCTGTATGTTAACGCTTAAAAATCTGGGTTTTATACCTTCTGTGCCTGCCGTGAGTAATTATGTACTCCATAATGCCCACAAACTGAAATAAAGAATAGTCATCCAAATACACGTATGATCAAAGAAATCGCAGAAACATAACAGAGCTTTTTCAGTCTTACCAAACAGGCTAATCCTTCTCCTGAGCGATTTGTCAAGTCTTCCTCGAACCGTCTCTGCAAATAGCCTCTTTAATTCGCAAATCGCTTAATCATAGCCACTTGTATATTAGGCCAGATGCTGATACATATGTAGGTGTAACCAGTCTAATTAGTCAATTGTTAAGGCTTTTATGAACTTTTTGGGAAATATCCATGTGAATGTTGTTCCTGGTGCATCACGGTGCACACATTCATTTTAATTACAGGCACATAATTAAAATGAAAAGATTGTTTGTGTTCATGATGCACTTATTGTCATTCTTCTCATTAAAGATGGGTGTAAGAAAAAGAAGGGAATACAGTACCCTCAGGACCACAGTTCATAGTATAAGAACAGCCATAAACTATTAAAAGCAGAAATAAATACAGGAATTTAAATGGTAAAAAAGAAATAAATACAGGAAGTAAAATTATTTTAAAAAGGAAAAAGACATTGAACGAGAAATGCAAAGTATGCATTTTTCCTCCTTTTGGGATTTATATCAAATTGGACAGCATATGATCCATAGAAACTTGGCCTTTGAATAGGCTGTGATCATGTGTGCATTGCATGGAAAAAAGCCCCAAAATTAGCAATCCACCCTACGCTGGGCTATGCCATAGATCTGGGCAGAGTAAGCAGATGGCGAGGGCATAAACTGTAGACCAGATGGACCAGAAAATTGCAATGAACTGCACCAAAATTGCAGACAGCTGCTTGACCCACCAACGACTGTCACACCAAGTCAGGAAATTACCAAATGGCTCAGGCGCATCAAAATCCATGACAAAAATACCATTTTGCCAGTGCAATGGCTCACAACATGCCATGCGCCAGCCATAAAATGGAGCCCAAGATGTCACTGTATTCTTTCCCATTTACTTTTGTAACACAATGGATGTTCAATTAGGTTCAATTCACTGTAGTTGTATGGCACTTTTTATACACAGTCAGAGAAACACTTCACAGGAAAACAGGAAATACATTGAAATTGACATAATTTACATTCAATGGCAGCCTCCTCTTTTAACAAGTATGTCAGCAGAATGCAACTGTGAAGTGTTGACCAGAAACAGGCTTAGTAATGCTATATTACAGAATGAAGAAGTCCTTACTCCTAGTAATCAAAATGCTAGTTGTGCTAAGTAAGAAGATCAATACAGACTAACAAGGGGAAGTTCAAGTCATTGGAAGAGGTGTGCACTCTCAGATGCCCATGTGAAACAATAAACCTGCCATACCAACCAATTGCATTTTAGGAAATATTCTGCCTGTTAATCAGATTCCAGAAAGCCAATGCAAGCGAAGTTAACAAAGTTTCTAGATGCTCTCTTTGAGATTGGGCATTTGGAATTGAGTCTAATACCCATCCCTATTCCTTTCTAGTCCTGTAAGACCATTCATCAAAGTTTGGAGGTTATTACTCAATATATCTTCTCTGTGTACTGAATTGATATGATTTAGCAGTATTTTGTCGGTGTAAGAGGAACAATCATATTTTTTTTTAAAGTTACATAAAGCAATTGGTTGGTTTCCAATATGATTTATCGGATGTTTGTACTTTACCTTAATATTTATGTCAGTTTCATTTTGCTATTTGGTGGTCAGCTTGTCAAGGAAAAGCTTGAAACTTATCATCTAGTGGCAGTAGTACAGCTAGCTGGCTTGCTTGTAGCCACTAACCTTGATTCCAGATGCTCAGTCTCTGGATCTGGAAAACTTAGTTCACTGTGCTGTCATAGGTTTTCAGCAATCTGATCGGTGGCAGAAGGTATGATAATGAATTTGGTTGGTGGGGACAGTTTTTACGTTTGCACACCCACATGTACACCCCTTTTAAATCTACTCTTAAAGAGGTTTGTAATATTTATTGCATCTATTGCTTTTAATGCTTCGAAGCCACTATGGCCCCTTTGTTTGAAAACTGCCATTTCAAATTGATTTATTAGCAAAGCACATCCCCAAAGTGAGCCAAGCAACCTAGCGTCACTTGCCAAGCTGATAACTACATACATGCCAGGAGTATAATTACAAGCCTTATGATCCTGGTAGTTTTAGCCACTAGCTAGGTACTGTACTGCAGCAGTGCAATAATATTCTTTGATTAAAATTTTACTTTAGCCTGCCAGCTGAATTTATGTTGGACGTTAGTGACCCTGCGCTGTTAAAAAAAAGTTTCAGGAGATGTTTCCTTGCAATTTATAAGTATTTTTAGGAGGAATAGAGAAATACAAATAAACATTTGAGCCTTACCATTAGCTGTCATACTAAAATATATCTTGAACTATAGGACACACAGAGAGACATGACACTTACAGCCGCCCCTGATCCGCAGCGAGAACCTACAGATAGTAAATACCAGAGAGCTACACGAGCAGTCTAGTAGCCATTAAGAGGGTAGAGGAGTAGCACCACACCCCTTGACCCTTGAACTTCACTAGCCTGCCCCACCACCCCATGTCCCCACCTCTGGTTCAAGTATGGAATCACCTCTGAACAAGAAATATAACGATACTGTGCATAACAATGGATTTTTCCTGTATGTGTTGTGTAAGTTGTAAGCCAGTACAGTGCTTTTTCACTAAAGTTGGTTCAGCTTTGGTCCAGCTCCAACTCAGATCCTGTGTGACTCATCTCCAGAGGGCCATCTGAGAGAAGCAGGAAGCCCTGAAGATCACGACGGAACTTCGACATGACAGGACAGTATACTCTTCCTTCCTTAGACTGAAAATAAACCAATCCGGGCTCGGCGGTAACAAATGGCCATCTGCCCTTTCTCGTCACCTCCAAACATCTGATGTCGCTTTGGAGGAGCAGACAGGTTTGTCAAGTCTGGTCTTTTCATCTACATCCACCCCTGCTCACACCCCCTCCTTGGAAGCAAAGTACAGTAACACCCAATTAGGAAAGTGGTGATTAGAGAGCCAAGCAGCCCCCGTCTCCCCACCTCCCTTTTAGATGAGAGAGAAAGCAGAAAAAGCATCTGCCAGACCTGAGAGGGTTAAAGATTCAGCATCCTAGTAGGGGTGCTACGACCTAGTCAGAAATAAGAACACTGCTTATCTCCTCTAGCACGGTAACTGTGAAAATGGTGAATGGAGAGGGGGAGAGAGCGACAGAGCAGGGTATGAAAGCCAGAGAGAATGGAAGCGAGCTGATGTACAAAAAAAGAGAGGGATGGCCTTTTTTCTTTGCTATTTTGAAAAGGAATGGGGATATTTGGTGCTGATTTTTTGGGGGGCTTTTCAAACCATTGCACTCCCCCCTCCCCACCTCCTAACCCCCTCCCACACCAGAGCCTCTCGCTCAGTGATACTAATTAAAAGCGGTGTACGGAGATAACAGACGAAGTGTTAATGGGGCAGCAGTGAAGTGTGTCGGGAGAATGGAGGGACCCTCCGGGGCTCTGCACACCGCTCATAATCAGTGCCGCGCAGCCGCCACAGCGAACAAGCTCTACCGTAAATCCCCTAATAACCGCCACAGCGAACAAGCTCTACCGTAAATCCCCTAATAACCGCCACAGCGAACAGGCTCTACCGTGAATCCCCTAATAGCCGCCACAGTGAACAGGCTCTACCGTAAATCCCCTAATAGCCGCTACAGCGAACGGGCTCTACCGTAATCCCTAAAGCGCCTTCTGCACCGCGTTCAACAAACAAGCTGAAGTGTCTCTCCGACGGGGCCTGCGGAAGGTGGAAAGTTGGTTCTGTCACGGCACGCGTGTCTTGTGTACTCAGGTTGAATCGTACCCGCGATCCGAGTGCGCGTCTCATGATGTTTTTATATCATGTGGGCTGTCAGTGCTTTTGACAGCTTGCATCATCAGTCTGGGAGTTCTGGTTGGTGTCCCGGTAGGTTTTCGAGGGAGGCCGCTCCTGTCTGGCATTGAGCAGGCACGTTCCTGTTTGTGTTTGCCGGGCCCGTTTGCGTTGCATGGCCACGGGCAGCCTCGTGTTCTGGCCTCAAGGTCCTCCCTAAGTCTGGTCGTTGAATTGGCCGTGCACACGACAGTGACAGTGTGCACCGCCTTCTGACCTCAGCTTTATTTTCAGAAAATCACAACTAAATAAAAGGCCCAAAAGACTCCTCTCATGACTTTACCAGTTACAAATTTAACCAATTTACGAATTGAAGGGTAACATTATCCTCTTCAAGAAAATAGAACACTAGTTCTAATGTAAAAAGGACCTTTTATGTATTCCATTAAACCCTCATCTTACACACAATATAATCCAATCGTATCACAGTATGGTGCAGTATTTCTCTGACTGAGTGCAAGGTGCATAGACTAACAATAGAACAACTGCTGTTGTTTTTATCACTGACCTGAGAATGCTGTGCTGTCCCCTTTTGAAAGAGTAAAGACAGTGTTTGTCATGAGTCCACCATGTACGCTGTTTATAAACAGCCCCACCATGCAAATGCTGGCAGAAACCAAACACGGCCGCTGAGCAGCTACACTGTAAACAGACAGCGTTTCCCACATATTTTCTCCCGTTCTCTGGTCACTGTGAGACGGGGGCTGCCTGACCTACATTCTCCCAGATTCATGTCTGCAGCAGCAGCAGGAAGGGGGGAAAGGTGCAGTTTATCTCTCCGATTCTTTGTCAGTTTGTAATTTCTCATTCTCTCGCCTTTTTTGTCACAACTGTTAAACCCTTACAGCAAATACACATCCCCATCCCCCCAACCCCCTACCTCTGTTCCCTAAACCCTCACCACTGCCACCCACCCTCATCGCATTCACGCACACATGCATGCGCACACACACGCACAAACACACGCACACACCCACATCTACTCCCCCCCCATGCCACCACCTTTCAGATCGCAGAGACTGCCTCTCGAGCCAAAGTGATCATTGACCTGTCATGATGTAAAGGCGGTGATGTCATTATGCATTTATGTAATCTCAGTTCTGTAATTGCGGGGCAAAGAGGGGGTTCACCCTGACTGCGGCGGCAGCCTGTCTTGCCTCCCCCAACCACAGCCCCCCCACCCCACCCCCGCCCCCCATTGCATTAAGCTCCCAGTCAGCCTCCCATCCCCCCCAGTGTGAGTCCACAAGATGAGTCAGGAACTGCTAAATACATCCAACTGCAGTGAACCTGGCTTCTACTCGTGACAGAAGCAGCGGCGGGTGGCTCTAAGCCACGTTATTGGCTGAAAAACAGGCTATATTCACAGGTGAGGGACACCGTAATAGGTAGAACTGCTCCCGTACCACATCTGCTCTGTGTTGGGCGATTTTGGTTTTTGCCTAATTTGCCTTAGATTGGCAGACTGTGTAGAGTGATAAGCATTCAGTCAAAATGAGTCAAAGAGTTTAAAACTCTGTATGTCTTAATCACAGACAAATTTGGTATTTCGTGCATTTTTATAATTTTCTGTTTGCGCTTTGTCTTTAAGAGGATCTAACATGTTCTCCCCTTGATTGAAAGTAATATGAAACCCCCAGTCCAACCTCCTCCCCATTGTACACTGATGCATATGTGAGTTTGCACGCGTCTGTGGGTCCTGCAATGGGTGGACACAGACTGTATTACAAGCAGATCAGGTGGTATGGGAGATGGGAGGGGGAGGGGTTACCCAATAAGACCCCCCTTCCTTCTGCCAGTGTGTACCCAGAGGACAGCGAGATGCAGTTGGCAAGAAAGCTATTGCCAGGCATTCTGATTCATCTGAACTTGATCTGTCTGCCCTGCAGATATTTACAATCTACCACTTAAGGTTGGGAGTCACATTTCCGAACTCAAACAGCCCCACTCAAATAGCGTTTGCAATTCAGATGTACATTCTGTGACTATCATTGTTCTGTGTTCCACTTTAAAACAGTCTGGTTACGGTAAAGGTATAGAACAAAAAATAGAAGAAAAAAAAAAAACCCCTGTGCAACCGAGACGCCTGTTTGCCCTCGTGTGCCCGTCGTCCATTTTGAACGCGGGCCTTTCTAAAATCTGATGAGCTTTCTCCCCCCGTCGCAGGCTTCATGAAAATGTCATCTCCCGGCATCGCAATTACTCACACTCTGGCAATCATGTGCACAATACCAAATGGGCCCGAAAATGCAGGTGAGAACAGCAGCCAGCAATCAGTCACCGGGATTGAGAGCAAAGCCATTTTCTTTCATTTGCCATCGGAGCGACCGCCAAGGCCTTAATTACGGACCCAGCCCAGGATCCCCAGTGACTGAAAGGCTTATTATCACACAGCTCAGCATTAAATCACATTTGTATTGATGAACTGCAGAAAAAATACAACCGAGAAGCCGGGCGTGACCGCAGAAAAGCAAGAAGGGCCACATAAAAATAAAAATTTATAAATAAGAGTCATTGCCACGGATGCAATCTGACAGAAAAGAGCAATAAACAAATTCTCCTTTACAAAAAAAAACTAATTACATTTAGCTAAATTATAAAAAGAGAGGATCCTTGTATCTCTGAAAGTAGCATCTTAAGGTTGTTCAAGAAGTGAAATAATCATGGTATGGTGAGCTTGAGTGTTCTGGGACCTGCAAGCAGCCAGGATGTCTTTAGATGTCATGAAGTGAATCAGTGGTTTCTTTTCTTTTTTATGCTTTTCACACCTTTATCTTGTTTTGGGAATGCCCGATTGTATCCATTGGCAGTACTCACTGCACCAACCTCCGCTATCCGTTCTTTTCACACTGCAGTCTACACGCTTGCACTGAAATGAAGTGGAGGAAGACACTTCTTGTGGGTTTCAGATCGACCAGTAGGTGTCGCTAGTGAGCGATGAGACTGAAACTCCTGCCAACCCTCCCTTACTTGGGCGATGCTAGGGCCACTTGTGCCTCGTCCTGCAGGGGTTGCCAGCCAGAGTCAGCATTGGAATGGTATTCAAGGGAGTTAAAGAGGAGTTCAAGGGTATTGATATTCAGATTTAAAACCAGGTTCTTAATGAAGGTTCATGTACGGCCAATGCATGTGGTAGAACAGTACCAGGAGAGCCCTGTGGTTTCTTTTAACCCTATCTGTTGATATCATTAAGATTCATCTGCCATAAATAGATTTTTTCCCCACACCCATTATTTCCCCAAAGTAATTTCACTTATACATCTAAGCTGCCATGCCTGATGATATTACAGATATTACACAAATGATAGTTTTCCATATTCATATGCCTGTATTGGGTCACTCTGCACCAGGCATCTGTAAATATGAATGATTGATGCAGAAATATAAATTTAGCTCACAATTGAGGTCACACAGCCCTGATGTCGATCAGAAAACTGAACTCCAGCAGAGCGAGGGGCCATTACTGATGTACATTTGAGTGTTAGCTATGCCAAGAACGGTCTGAATCCTCACAACACCCAAGTCTTCAGGCATCACCATATACATAGGCAGCAGTGTAGTATAATGGCTAAGGATTTGATCTTGTAACCTACAGGTCACAGGTTCGATTCCCCGGTAGGACACTGCCGTTGTGCCCCTGAGCAAGGTACTTAACCTGCGTTGCTCCAGTATATATCCAGCTGTATAATTGGATACAATTTAAGTCGCTCTGGATAAGAGCGTCTGCTAAATACCTGTAAACTAAACTAAACATATGCACTGTCAGCTCCTGGTCCCTTGTGATATCTTTCTTGTCTGCTGAGCTGTGATTGTCCGTTGAGAAATTTGTTTTGGGTTTTATTTCTCCTGGCAAATCCACTATTCTTTTTGTAAATTGTACCACCATACGTACCACATGTACCACATTGTGTAACTTTGTTTTATGTCAGTTCCCCCTTGCAAAGGTTTTCGATCTCAATGGTGTTTTCCCTGGATAAATAAAGGTTAAATAATAAAATAAATATTAAAAAATGGCAAAAGGGAGGGTCAGTCACTTATACTTGTAGGTCAAGAGCACTGGGTTTCAGCTAAAAGTTTGTTTCTCTTTGCCTTTTATTTAGCTGTTTTTCTTGTCTTTCCCCTCAATGACTGAGAATACTTTAAGCAGAGCTGAACTCAATAACACATTTTTCACTCACAAAAAAGTTGGTTAGAGTATGATTGGGTCCAGGACAAAAAACAACATCCAGTCAAAATGGTTTGAATTCAATCAATAGTTGTCCTCAACTTTGGGGTAAGGATAAATGGACAGTTTTTTCATTCAACAATTCGGTGATCACTAAATTGTGTGGGGGGAAAAGCCTCTATTGCCTTCAACAATGAGCCAGATTTGGGTTCAACACAGCCTGAATTCAGTGTGTTCGGTTCAGCTGGCGCCTTTAGTACTCTGTTTTGATTTTACATTTCTGTCAAGGACGCCAAACAATTTGCGTCTATGAACACTCGCTCAGTGCCCTTTTCATACCTGCTTCTCAGCTGCACGTCAGACGTTCGCCATATTACTGCTATGGTAAAAGGATTTGCTTAAAGAGCTTTAAAACTATATTCCAGCTTCCCTTTATGAACAACAGTGGTTCAATGACAGGTTGTCACTGGTGTGCTAGTGCCTTTCTAGCAACTGCAATAACTACTGATGTCATTGTAAAAGGTTGGCTGTTTAAGCTATCAACGTATTGCATGCTGATGCATACCTGCAAGGAAATATGGGGAAGAAATCCAACTGTAACTATTTTTCCATCTCTGATCGATGGTAGAATTATTGATAAAGACACAGCCCCTGAATTTGTATTTGAATTGGATGTTTTTTTTTGTTTTTTTTTCAAAAATATCCACATGTGCAAACAAAAAATGAATAAATAAAGCACTAGAGAATGTTTCTCTCATAATGTGTCATATTGAACTTTGTTTTTGCTGCCTGGTACGTCCTGAGTTTCCAGGGAAGTTTCTAGAAAGAGTTTGAGGGAAGCCAGTGGTTGGTTACTCTGGGCATTGATGATTTAACCATTGTGGTCAAGATTTGTATTTCCAATGATCAGAAGGTGAAAGGAGAAAATTGTAGCGGTGCACTTCTAACAAATAGTAAGTAAATAGTATGAAACATTATTACAGTGATCCCAGTCTCTGTAATGCCAGGTCCATTGTAATTTCCATAAAGGAAAATGTGTAACGTTGTATGCATGCGACGCAGAAGCAGACTAAGGCCAACGTAGACTCAGAGCAAAGAAAATCACTCAAGGATGTCCAGAATGGGTTTACGTTGGGACCGAGGAGACCCCACACAGAGCGCACAATGCATTCACAGAGGGACTAAAGATCAGAGCCTTTCTTCGTGTTGGATTCCCATTGCGATTTTACATTTTAGCCTTCAGATAAACCCTTTCCCTCACAGTGTGGCGAAATCGTCCACCGAGCTCCATTTTGATTCCTTACAGCAAATGTTGCTTTTCAGCCCCCCATGCTCACCACTTAGCAGCATTGTGTTTTATGTTCTCCGAGATCCGTATCGTGAGGGGAATTTTAAACCGCTCAGCTTTTCACTGCACAACGTGGAGGAAAATTGATTTTTTTTTTTTTTTTTTTTACAACAATCATCGTTTGTCATTCACAGTCGCTGTGCATTATTCAAATAAGATCTTCACCTCCTGAAGTTCAGGGCCAGCCACTCAAAGCTGCATGCACTTACCCACCTGCCTACCCTCCCACCCCCATCCCTTCCTCCTTCCTTCCCATAATGCACCACTGTAGACTGCAGGAATCGCTCCAGTAATCAGGTAATCACAGACTTTCAAACCTAAAGAGCAGAGTGACCATTTGACACAATGCTGGTGTTTCCATGGACACGATAAACATTCCAATGAGACCCATGTGTCTTGTAACTCTCACACTCTGTTGAAATCTATTGTTCTCTCGCTGTGTGCGTGAAGCCCCCCACCTCTGCAGCTCTGTACTTTCCCTCCAGCATTGACACCAGCAAATACCAGTGATCCTGTTTGCAGTCACATGATCTCTTACCCTGCAGTTTTGACCAATAGGACAAAGGACATAGAACAATAGAACTCCCTATGGCACACTACTTATGTCATGCAAAAGGTTCTGAGCTGAGAAAAATAAAAATTGCTAAATACTCTTTGTGCCAATGCAATCTCACTTTACTTTTTTCTTTTTTTTGGATCACCATTTTTTCCACCCTAATTTGAAATGTCAAATCACAACTTTTGGCCTACACTGGCATTTATCCCTGTAACAGAATTGACAACACTGAAAATAATAAAGAAAAATAATGTCATGCTGGAAAATAATACTGCGCATGAAATACAAATATTTAAGTGTATTCCCTCGTTAATTACCACACTTTTACAGTGCAGTGGTAGAAGCACGCAGATGCACAGCACTGGGACATGAAAATCCCCAGGGATTTATAAAGGGCGCTTTATTTGCACAACGATGCCATGGTTATGTCATACTTGAGGTCAGTTAAGCTCTTGAAATGACAAAGGGATGAAGGCTAAATGTTAAGTTTGCATCTTAAACTGCTGCCTAACAGTGTAGGTTAAGGGCTGTGCACAGTTTTTTTCCTGACCCAAGAGCAGGCTGTCTGCCACTAGAGTATGTGAATTAGATATAGACAGCCATGAGTCAGATGACTGAAATCAAGGCCCGGTGTGCATGATATTGTTTTCTTTTTATTAAACTTTGTTAATTTATTCATTTTGCCAAATTTTTTTCTAGTTTTTTAAATTCCTGTAGTCATTCACACCACAGAGCACAGAGTCACACACCAAAAGACATCAGGTGAGTGCAGCTCGTGGTGACTCATCCAGAGCACACTGTAGAACAGCTGCTAACATGTTGCTCATCCCTCTTGTACATAATACATCAAAATGTATCTTGATGTATTTTGGAAATACAAAAATATATTTCTAAACAAGCATTTTGTTTAGTTCTAAACAGCATAGGCCCATGTGAGAGATGTTTATTAATAACTTCCAGTTACTTTCCTGCATGAATATTTGTCCATCCTGCTACAAGTACAGTGGCAGTGCTGCAATATAGTTCAATGTCTTTAAAAAAACAAAAAAACACATGAAGTAATTGCAGGAATTGTGAATTTAGCCTCAGAATCATTGTTTGATTTGAAATACAAATTTGATTAGTAAAGAGGAAAAACAACCAATTTCAACAACCAACACTTGTTCCAATACTTTTGCATTTAATTGTGTATCACTAAACTCCTTCTACGTCATGTCAAGTCTTGCAAAGCTTGGATATACAATGGTTTACCAGCACAAACTTTCTAACTACAATCAAGCAAGGCTCTACATTTTAGAAGAAAAATAAAATTGATAAGGATCTAGTTTGCCACAGCCACTAGACCAATCTTATACGAAAAGGGCCCGTTTGTTCTAGCCCAGCACTAAGGCATCTGGTTCTACTTTGCAAAGGTCTTGATTGAATCAGGTGCCATAGTGCTGGGCTAAAACAATAACCTGCACCCACACTGGCCCCTTTCGAATAAGATTGGACACCCCTGTAAGAGCCCTGAAATAATAATCTTTGATACTAGCCTTTTGGGTAATCTAGGTTTTGACTATATCAATGTTGCAAATCACAAACATGACTAATTTCATTTTCTTAAATATTTATTAATACCAGTACATAAAATTACGAGCCACTGTATAAAATTTGCAGAATCACATTAAAAATAGACATCCATTTGCTTGGTGCACTGGTCCACACTTTTGAAATTAGTGGGAATAGTGAGCAAACCAAGATAACATAATTTAACATTAACATTTTAACATTAGATGTTTAGTTTGCAATGAAAATTTGACTTTTACATTTTCTATCAGTATCCAAACAGCATACAGACAGATAGGGCTTCCCAGGTCACACGCACCATTTTACTCACACATACCTAAAATGTCCAATTAGCCTAACCTGCATGTCTTTGGACTTTGGGAGTAAACTGAAGAACCCTCAAGAACCATGCAAACACAAAGAAATGCCCCACCCCCAGGATTTGAACCCTTCTTGTGTGAGGCGACCATGACACCCAAAAATGTCCATTTTAAATAATGCACTAATCTTCTTAAAAGATACCATCATTAATCTTAGGTTGTTAGATATCTTAGCTACATACTTACTACTTTGATTTAACAGCCTCATTCATAAATAGACATGTCAGGGCAAACAGATTGCAGCAGAATGAGTTCACATTATCATATCCAGTAAACACAAAAGTTATGAGACCTCATCTCATTTTTGAACGATTAATAATCAACTAGGTGACTAGTGTTAAAAAAACATCACTTTATGTTTTAAATGTACCCTAACATGTTTCAGCTCTCCCTCCTGTGTCAGCATAGCTTCCCATGTGAAAACAAAGCATTCTTGATATTAATATTTATTATAGTTCAAGTATTCTTGAGTATAAAATAGTACCCTTCAGAAAGTATTGTTGCTGTTCGGAGGCACTGGCGGTAGCGCAGAGCCATAATACGTATCACTGCGGTCTACGCGCGTGTCTGTGTGTGTGAGAGAACGTAGACCAGGGCTCTGCTGGACCGTGGACTCTGCAGGAGATAAACAGATGGACAGTTTGAAGCGGTCCTGTGCCTGCCAGTAGGACCCTACGTTTAGCTTGTCTGTGCGCTGAGGACAACACAAGCGGGGGGAAAAACACAAGGCCACGGGCTCTCACTGAGTCACGCCAGCTCACCCGCCCTGACCTCACCAGAACTGATGCAAAGCGAATACTCCGTAGCCGCTTTGGAGAAGAGGTTCCTTATGTGTCTGTTTACTGCTTGAATGTTGAATGCGATTGCGAGATTCAATAAAAATATATATATATATATATAACCGATTTGTGGCAAATAGCGACACAGTATTGCATTCTGGTCAACTGTGAATGCAAGCACAAGAAACAATCCAGTATAATTTGAAAAACAGAGCACGTAATCCAAATCCGAAATAATGTGCTTTTGTGACAATCAAAGAGGATCAGAAAAAACGCTTTTGTTCAAACACATAATATTCGCCCTGAAAGCAATGTAACTGCTGTGATGGTTGGAGTGACTGTGGAATGAAATGGTGTTGTGAAAGATGAAATGGGGAGGGGGGGGGTTCAGGATTGGGAATAAGGGATGGGGGGGGGGGGGGCAGTAACTCCTGGGGTGGGTTTGAGTTTGGGAGTGGGCGCATTAAGGCGTCATTCAATAAAGGAACAAAGCGTTGTTTTGAATGCTTGCAAGCCAACACCGTACTGCCTACCTGACATGAACCTGACCAATGAGAAGAAAGGCAGACAAACCGCACTGTGCTATCGATGCTATACTCAGGTCCAGTATCTGATTGTGAGCTGTGGCTCTGCCGCAGCCTGATTTTCAGAGCTTTGGTGTGGAGCTTCTTTTTTTTTGAAAGGGGGAGTGAGGAGAGGGGGCCCCCCCCCCCCCCCCCCCCTCCTGCTGAGAGAGAGAGCTCTGGAGCCAGGGAAATCTCCCAGGGGGCTCAAGCTTGCCAAGACCTGCCACAGATCAGCAGCCAGACGCACCCCCAAACCAACCCACCCTGGCACGCGTGCGCACACACACACACACACACACACAAATACACACACATAAACACGCACTTTTATGTGCAGTGAATTGTGCTGCGTGTGTACCTCCATGGCTTTCCACTCTCAGTGATGTGTCCTTTCCCCCCAACTTAAGGGAAGCAAACGCACACACACACACACACACACACAATTAATTTGTCTCCCAGTGCTGTACAACAGGGCAGGTGGGTGGATATGGTATGTCATACAATATCGCCAGTAGTTTTATTACTTTGCCCTAAACAGAAAGCGGACACTGAAGGTGAGCGGGCATAATTTGTGTTTGCTCTCGCTTTTGGAGAAACAAATCACACACATCTTTTTATTCCTTTATTAGTCTTACCACTCCCTCATATGGCCCTTTTTGATAACTGGGTGCAATATAGTACAGCAGAACAGTTATGTGTATGCTGCATAATCAAATATTTAACAACAGTTCATTTTGGAAAATGCAAATTAACTAACTGGAACGATTGAAGCCAGGGTGAGACGTTGGTACAAAAACCACCTCAGCTTTGACTCACACCTGCCAAACTCTGTTTTAATTGCTCTGTTGTTAGGCTGTGACTGTTGAACTCACTGTTCTCTCACTTCTATCATCTTCTCTCCTATACCTAATGTTCAGACTTCTTCTAGACTCTTCTCTCTCCCCCTCCTTTGCTCATCCTCCCTACTTAACTCTCCTCTTCCACTTCCTCTCATTCTCATTCCCTGCAGTTTGCCACCTCCCCCCCTCCCTTCCCCCCGTGCACACACGGTCTCCCCCATCTCCCTTGCACCACACTACCGAAAATAATTATTCACCTGCGCAGGACAGCCTTCCTAAAACTAGCCATTTCCAATCACCTTCCTTTTACCCAGAATGCATTGCCTCAGTACGGTGCCTGCGGGCTGAATGTAGGGAGCCCTGCTGGTATGTTGGGCCTGGTTTTCCCCTACCATTGTTAGTACCATCATTATCATCGCCTGCTGTTGTCATCACCATTCAGCTAAGTGCACGTTTTTCTGCTTCCTCTGGCCACCGGGGTGTTTCGTGCTCTTTTAAAAGACAATTTTTAAAATTCTGTTCATTCATGACTCCGAAAGGCTTGGCAGTGGGGGGGGGGACTACCGAAAACCTCCCTATCCCAGTCTCCCTGGAGTGGTGGCATTCTGATTGGCTGCTCCCTGTAAACAAAGACTCTGCCCAGCTCTCTGCAGTCAAGGACATTTTTAATTGCTGCAAGAAGTAGCATATCCTGTGTGGGGGTGGAGGTGGGGGACTCGGGCGGGGGGATTCGCAGTCAGAGTTGGGGGGATAATAATGTTCAATTATCATACAAACTGTTAGCCCTTCCATCCCCAATTTAGCAACAGAGAGAGTTATCTCCTCTCCTGTATTACATGGCCAATCTGAAGTGGACCTGGAATGATGGCGTCAGGTTTTGATGCTACCTGGATGAGGGAGGACCTGTGGTGGAGTCTCGCTTGCGTGGGACGAGATGGTCTGCAACGGAGCTGTGGCTTTCGATAATGAGCCCAAAAAAACGAATGAAAGGTGAGGGAGCGAGGCTCTCGCCAACAGCAGGAATTCCTGTCAGTATTTATGCCTGTGCTATAATGCGTGTCTCCTGCTCCAATGCAAGAGTGGCAATAACATTTGAATTAACGATCTGAAAAAAAAAAAAAACAAACACACATTTTAAGGGTTGTTCGCTACTCGTTAAACGCTTCTTCTGAAAGCTTAGGGAGTGCTTTCTTTATGGCTCGCTCGGTCTCATTCTTTTTTTTTTTTTGCCGCTTTTAAAGATGCAATCTGCGGCAGCCTTTGTTTTTTTCTTTTTTTCTTTGTTCAAAGGGGGAGGCGGACGCTTTGTTTTGCTATGCGCCACGTGTCGCCAGCGTAACCCTCCCTGCTCTCCGTCCGCACCCGCGGAGAGGAGGAGCGAGCAGCCCGCCGCCGCCGCGCGCCTGGCAAAGCCGGCTGCCGCGAGAGGCTGCCTGAACAAAAGAGCCGCGGACGCTGGCGCCTCCCGGGGTTCGGTTCGTCCGCTCTCCGGCCAGGACGTTGATCGTTTCAAGCACGATCCTGTTTTTTTTTTTTTTTTTCTCTCCAATATTACTATTTTTGTCCTAGAGACCCATTAAGGTAGCGTCGGTAATGACTAATTACCGATCTGTAGAAACAAGGCTCTAATCCTTTTTGTCCCCTCGGCCTGCTGGAGGAGAAGGCGCTGGAGATAGCAGCGGGAGTGTAAACACGGGAGGGTTTTCCGTCTCCCCTCGCGAGAAATCACCCAAAAACCATAGCCGAAAGGAGAGCACGGCGCAATGCAGGGGCGGTTGCAGTGCACTGGGGACAAGGGCTGAAGAAGAGCGAAGACTGAGGGTCTGCTGCTAACACCCACATGAGTGGGTAGGAGGCATCTGTACAGGATTCCCTGCCCCAAGGGCCTCGATTTGCACACAGAGCCACAGACAACAAGGAATCCTTGTAGTGTTATTAACTTTCAGCGCTAAAGGCAAACTATGCACGATTTTCAGCCATGCTGTGGTCCTGTGTTTACAACCAAAGAAGCCTCTGTCCACAACCAACACCCACTCACCTAATTATTTTGTATTTGTTTTTATACCTTTTTTTTATTTTTATGTCTCCATTTTTTGATAGCTGTCGCCATGAAGGAAAAGCAATTCCAAGGTTTTTGAACAAGCCCTGTTGACTTGCCTTTTTGCTTTGCTGTGCTTGTGCTTCTTCACTTCTGGCATTGCAGTAGCAAGCTAGCAGAAACCTTCCAAACACATCTTAGAAGAAATACAGAAATACAGGCAGTTGAGCACAAGTTCGGCAGAGATTGCCAGTGCCTCAAAGATATGACTGAGAATAGTTATTTTTACAATATTTGCCTTTAAAGGTAATGTATCTACTTATTTTTATCCTTGATTCTGCTCTAACTTATATTTGTGTTTCTTATGATTATGATTTTTTTCCCTAGTCAGTATCAGGTTTTTCCATCAACTTCAGTTTGGACAAGTTCAAACCAGTATCGAGATGATGCACACTGGTAAGCACAGCTAACTTGTTTAATGCAACACAGCTAACGCAATGCTTAGAGAAATAGGCTATTGCCCAGAACATGAACTTCCCAATATAGTCAGGTCAGGAGAACTCCGGCCCATCTTCCAACGCAGACTGAAGACTGACCCCTTCAGATTGTGCCATGACTCCCCTGAGCTCGTTCAGATATCTTTTTTCTTTCCTTTTCCTTATGGTTAATGTTATAAGTATAGCTGTGTAAAGCTATGTTATCTGCCTAGTGGTTCCCCACATTGTAGGGATGGTGCAATGCAAAGCGCCTGCTATGGTTTATTCATTTAACCTAACTGCAGATTCTTGTATGGAGCATCCAGCCGTGGTGTTTCCCCTCAGAACAGTGTTACGCCCTGTGTTTTGGGATTAAATCTGAACTGTGCCAGCTCTGACTGTGTCTAGGAGTCCTGTTGGGGTCCAGGGAGAGGGAAGGTATCAGGTTTTGTCTGCCCTGTCACACAATAGTGGCTCCTCTGGTAAATCCAAACTGCAGTCTGCTGGAGCCAACAACATCAGGGTTCTACGACGCTCCCATTTTAGGATTGCATTTGCTCCTGAAAACGGAAGTGTGACAGCTGGAAAAATAATTTTTTTTAGCACGTCTACCAACCAGGATGCATTAGGGTGCTCCTCATTTTTTAAGCTTAGGAACACATGTGCTCGCTAAAAAAACATTAGCATCTACGCTAGCTGGTAGAATGTTCCAAAGGACACCGGCGCTAGTGAGCTGCCTCTACAAACTGACAGAGGACATTTCAGTGATAAGACATGCCTGAAAGGACTGGACATTCAAAATCCATGAATAAAATAAAATACAGATTAAAAAGTCACTGTAAATACCCAACTGCCAATATTCCCAGACAGTGATGCCATGGGTCGGGGGAGACGACCGCGTGTGGAGAATTCTGCGGTCACTGGCTGCAGACGCATATCACATTTATGTCTCCAAATGGGACTTTAAGTGTTGCGTCTTGGTGAGCAATTAATCAGTCAGAACAAGGTCCCCTCCGTAAGCCATGGCGCTCACTAAATCTCAGTCAGCATCACCGCTCAAGAGCACTTACAGCCTTCTGCAACAACGGCTTTCAGACAATGCAACGCAGCGTATTCGTGGCCTCAACCTTTTCTTACCGAACTGTCACACGTGGTGTTTTTCTCATGCAACATACAAACATTGAGGGAAAACATGCAAGCTACTCATTGGTAGGTCTGCTCTGCTTCTGGTCCAAAAAGCCGGACAATTAAATCACTGCACCCCACCCAAAAAAATGGTGCTAAAAGCCAGATGTTCAACTAAGAACTGCACAAGTCTTGCAGTCTAAAGATAAACTTCCTCTTCAAACAATATTATTCGCTAATATACTACAACAGGGGTGTCCAGTTTTATCTGAATAGTGCAGGTGTGGTTTTTTTCCCCCCACACTAAGACACCTGACAACCCTGCACTATGGCATTATCAAGATGGAAAGTTCAGTCTTCAAGCAAACAATAGTTCAAAACAAGAATGCTCTGGAATGCCATTCCAGCACCTGTAGTAAATCAATCAATCAATAAACACAGTTCTATCTGAATTTATCTTGTTACCAGTGTAACGGTCACATGAAAAACTTGGTGTTCATAGTTTAATTTCAACTTGGATACTTTCCATTGAAACAACGCATAGTATAACACAAGGAAATCTAACAGTATTGTTGTCTTTTGATTGAGTAGAAATGTTTCTACTTTCACTGGAAGGCATCATGATCAGATCATTGACCAATGGGCTACTAATTCCTGGAAGACAGGTTTTTGTCATTTTCAAATCGGAGGTAGGTAACCAGTATCAAATTTGCCCTCATACAAACTGAGCTCAGCAAACGAGTATGTTGGAATACACACTTGGATAACTGGATTATCAACTGATGTCAATACATTCCTTTTCTGTCAGGACCACTGTCATCAAGTATTATTGACAATAAAGGCAATACAGTTATGTTTGGCGGTATGGCTCTGTTCTGGAGCTCTCCCGCCAACCACGCAGCCCGCGTGGATAAGGCCGGGAGGCCAGCAGCCAAACCCCCCCTAGAGGGGTACACACAGAACAGATCCAGCAGCAAAGCAGTTTTTTAACACACATGAATGGAGCAAATGCAATTTCTTAACACATAAGGATGGAGCAATACAACTTCTTAACACATAGGAATGGAGAATGCAAATTCTTGACGCATGGGGATGGAGCTGGGGTGGTGGAGGGGATTTACGAAGCAACGTGCAGCGCTTGCATGCAGGAGGAGCAGCCGAAAGAGTAGAGGGAGGCTGTTTAAGTAGACCGCCCTGTTAGTGAATGTACTGTGATAGGCGAACATCACTCGGCCGGAGCGCTTGACTCTCGTGACCTGCCAGAACTACGCGATGCTCCATTTTAATAAATAAATTAAAGTGAAATAACAGATTGCTTAATGCTACTTGCCAGCCAGCCAGTTAAAGCACCTTCTCACTAAGGTAACCTGACAAACCACACATCACCACACCCACCCATTACCACATCCAACACTGATGCAAGGTTTATAAGGTTTAGCACAAGTACAAGCACAAGGCTTAGCAGCCCATCCAATTTGGCAACTATTTTGAGCAAACACAGATGGTTTGTACCAATTTTAATTTGGTTGTTCCCCCCTCGATGTACCCAAGCGACACACTTTTCTTATGATACACTGACCAGATCCCAGAGTTCCCCAACCTACTAAATCCAAATTTATCCCAAGCTCACTGCCTCTGCTCAGATTTTGGAAAGGCAAGCAGTAGATGATTCTTGGCTTGCAACCACAGACATTTTAATGAGTTGTTCCACACTTCATTGGGAATGCATGGCTCCCCTTTTAAAAACATTGGTTCTGAATATTATCAGCTGCAAACAGCATAATGGCTAATTATACAGGCAAGGTAGCTCTTGGAAGCTCCCCTGCACCCAAATATATTCATACTAAGACTGTAAAGGCACAAGCTTCTATCTACACTAATACATTCATGACAGGCATCATTTAGGAATCAGTAATATAAAAAAAAAATAGAAGTTCAATTCTTGATGCTGTTTGCAGACAAGGTAGCTGAGATCTTACATCGAGTGATTAGTATACTGCAGGACTTCAGCGTGTGTTGAGTTTGGACAGGTACTGTACGCAAAAACACAGACAGTGCAGCGCTAACAAATGGGTACTCAGGGCTGTAGTACACAGTCGCACAGTTGCAGAGACCCTCCTTGCCAAGCAGTCAGGCAGCATCTGCCGAGCGCCGCTTGACTGCTGCTGACAGGCGCTGTGCTGCAGTCATGCGAAGACGAGGCGCGTCGGGCATTTTGACTGCTAGCTCACCCAGACTGCTGTCACCCGCAAGACTGCTAAGGAAAGTATTTCCTTCTTTTTTTGTGAAAGGGTATTGGTTACCCCACTGAGCACTGGTATTGGTTATTTAGGAGTAAAAGGCTCATATTCGAAGAAAAACAAGCAACGCAAAGATAAGTATTCGCAATTGCGGTAGTCCGTCATAGGTAGTTTATTTGTGAACTCAATGTGGAGATGTAACAGGACATTTTTGAATTGTACTTTACAGAGGAATACAATGTTAATTTCTGTGATCCAAAAATGTTTATTGTAGGCTCTTACACTTTCAGGTAAAAGCAATACATTTTTGTTTTCACCAAGGACACATCCTTAGTAATCATTGTAATCAATTATTTCATTTACTAAATACATTTCTGAGAGATCTATAGTTTATGATGTCCCGTTTAAGATTTGTTTCCATATACGAGTGCATTAAATAGCCACCCCTGCAGCCTTTAGTTGATGTTGGCTCCATTTATAGGGCCTTACCAGCTTTAAAAAAAAATGGTAGCCTATAAGTATAGAGTATTAATTTGGAGGGGCCAGTGGTAACCGGAATAACTCTGGCTGACCCAAATGAAGCTCTACTCCTGGAGTGAGTAGGTCAGATTTGTCAGGATTCATTTTATGTGATAGCATTTTATGTGATAGCAAGTCGTACAATCTGACAATACAAAACACAATTTGTGAAAAACTTTTTCTGAAAATGAAGCGTCAAATTTGAGACGATCAATAAATGCTCATCAAAAGAAACCACAGGTGGGATATCGTTTCATTTTCTTTACATACAAAAAATGTTTTGCTAAAGCAGAGAGGAAGGCTTCATTTGCTGCTCTTCATGTTCTTCAAACATTTGACAAACCGTGAAACAGCACCTGATGTTGCAGACATTTCCAGCTGTACGCAGATAAATAATCGTGTGTATGATCAATATTTATTCAGAATGGTACTGAGGCCATTTCGAATTTAGAGCCTTGCATTGACGTGACAGTTGCCAGATGAAAGTAAGGGACTAACTAATGATGTGTACCATTTCTAGACTGAAAACAACCTTCTGAGTATGCCAACAAAGTATAGCAATGATTTTCAAGGGTTTGAGGACACAGAAACGGAAAGGAAAGCCTTGGAAGAAGTTTTCACGGGCCAGTTATTGCAGTGTTGCGGAAAGTATCCCAAGCACCGAGGGAAAAAAGAAAGGGATTGAAATTAAAACTTAATAAAGTTCGTACTGCAGAGCAAATTCGCTCGTTCTGCTGAGTCATTCCGCGCGAGGCGCCATGTTTAAAAGATGGCTGGCAGTGACGCCTTTCCTTTCTCCATTCCACAGGCTTACCCGTCTGCCCCTCTCTCAGCCTGTGCCGTGTGTTGTCATGGTTGCTGAATTTAAGAGACACAGCTCATATTATTGTCCTTACATGCTAACACTCTAAGAATCTAATCAGTGGTTTCCGGATATTCTATAGCACTGGTAACACATCACAGGTAATCTTTTCCATTTATTTACGCATGTGTGCGTTTGTGTGTGTTACGTCCCCGTGTTTCTGCGCGTGCACGAGCGTGAGCGCGTGTCTCTCCCTCTCTCTCTCTTGTTGTTTTCCCTGCCTCTCTTTCAGAACCCACTGCCATTCGCCATTTCCCACCGTCATTCACAATCATTCTGCTGGTTCCTGCCTACCATCCCACCAATCAGAAGACAACGCCCATTTTAAAATCCCCGCCGGTCATCCCGTATACAGCTGCTGCTGCGCTGCCAATATTCCCTCCATTATTTCCCGTGTTTACATCGTTGGTTGTGTATATCTGTAGTTTGTGTTAACCCCTGGTTGTTTTGTGAATAGTGTACCCGTTCCCCCTGTTTTACCCTGTTTGTAAATGGCTCTTTTGCCCGCTGCATTGAGGCATTGGCACAGGTAAGCCGGAGGCCTCTGTGCACTTTCACGTAGGATTTGTTCGGGGGGTGCAGTCAAATTTAATGCGTGTGTGTCTGCATTTGCGCTTTGCCTTGCATTGAAGTATTAGTATCGAAACTGCGTCCCGTCGGCAGAATAATGTCGGCGAGGCAAAGCGAGTCATTGGCCCATGCTGTGACCGTGCAGCCGGTGCAGGGCCGCATCAGGGGTGCAGTGACACCGGCAGCAAGAACGTGTCAGATCGCAGCACCCTCCGTGCTTAAAATTAGCCCTGTGCCTGAGAAACCTGCGCGGGTGCGAATCGTTACGCAACGGAGGCAAGAAGAACAGAAGGAAAAAAAAAAAATTGGAAAACAGGTAGCATGAGACAGGACCGAAATGGAGAGGGTGAAGCCAAGAGAAACCGGCAACAAGCGTGGTAATTGCGGACAATGGCGGTAGCAGCTTTTGATATCCGTTCACCATGCAGGCGGTTGCATAACAAAGGCACGATGAAAATGTCTAAACGAGAGAGACGAGTAAATACTGTGTTGACTTTCACTTTGAGGCGGAAAATAATAGCATGTTTTCAAAATAAACTTGGCTTAATGTGACAATGTGAGTTTTTAGTGTGTATGTTTTTGCGTCGTCTGTGCATTTTCATTGTCCAATGTGCAAATAGAGTTGAAAACTAATGTAAAGTTAGTTATTTTAGGGTTTTGGACAATGGTCAGCATGGACAATGTGCACCGTGGTAGTCTACCAGTGTCTGGAATTCCACAGGAGGAATAAAACACCACTCTTCCATGAAAGAGTCAATCAATAAAAAGCTTAATTGTCAGAAAAAAAGTCAGAATAAAAGTCAAAATAACCCATAAATGTTCACTGAGAAGGACATGACATATGTGCAGTGTCAGAGTCATGCTTCTTAAGCCACTGGCTGACTGCTCGTGCTTTGTGGAGGGGGCTGCTTTCATCTTGAAAGAAATTCCATTCTGCAGGAAAGTAATACTTTAACATGGTATAATGTGAAGAAGATCACTCAGTAGCATTAAGGTGATCACTCACTGCCATTAAATAATGGTTTGCATCAACCTTGCCTTCTGGTATGTGTACATCCAAACCATGCCCACACAATGCAGTCCACACTATTATCAAATCACTAGAACTCTTAACTGTCGGAATACTGTTGTTTCCTTTTTTCTTCACTACCAACAGAAACCTTTTATTTAAGTCAGTGGTCTTCAACTGGGGAAGCATAGGATCTGCTGGGTTGTTTTCACCTTAAAATCAGTGACCAGTTTATACCTACAAATCCAGGATAGGTGAGTTAACTGTATAATAAACCGCTTTATGATCAATTAAGTGATTAATTAAACTGAGTAACGAGAACCAGGGTAGCTGCCCTGGGTAGCAAAATTACAAGAGCGTCCGCAGCTGGGTGTTTGAGCGTTCACATTATCTTTCGGGCGTGCGATGGCAGAGCACGAGACGGAAGGCTGTTACGCAAGATGGAAATGAGTTTGCCTCAGCTTGCTGTTCCGTGCTATTTTGGAGCACGCCGCTCTGAGACGCGAGGCGGAGCGGGAAATTAGGTCAGGACATCAATGGGGCAGCGCCGTCTCCTAGCAAACAGAGTCTCCCTCCGTTCCCTCTCTCCGTCTCCAGGGCGCGTTCCGAAGGACAGGAAGCGCGCAGGGGCCGAAAGGGCCCGCGTAAAACAATAGGGACCTGAGGCGGGGGTAGCAAGGGGTAGCGCGCGGGAGCTCTCCGACCCGCCGTTCGAAGGATGAGAGGAATCGCGCGGAAAGGACGCGAGGCCCAGAGCTCTCTCGCACGTGCTCTAGGGGTGTTCCCTACGCGAAGGGCCCGGAAATGTGGGCCGTCTGGACCCGCCGCTTGGCAAGGAGAGCGAGGTGGCAGGGGGACAGACGAAGAGAGGAGAGGAGAGGAGAGGAGAAGCGCGGGGGTCGAGAGCGGAGCGAGTGCTGAGGAGGGAGTGTGATTGAGGACAGAGGCAAATCCAGAAAGTAGGGCGATCCCGTTCGTGCACCTGGCGGACAAGCACACCCTCCCTCCTCCACCCCCCCCCCTAACTGCTGACGCGGCACGGTCAGGCCCCGGCTATTTAAAACCCAGTCTTCGTTCTTCCGTGCCCCAAATTCCACCGTTCCCTCACCCCCCTCATCACGTTCCTTTTGCCGGGCCCTGGATTCAGGGTTAAAACAACCGCAAAGGCCGTTAAGAAGGTCGTACGGTTCCTCATGCGGTCGTTGGTGGGGAAAATACAATCCCGCGCCACTGTGCCACTTTTGTTTTAGGAGTGATATTTGGGAATCAATTTCTAGCTGGCCCACAATGCATTTGCGGCCCGCTTGGCAAACTATTAAGACTGAACTTGCTACTTCACTATAAGTCTTAATATGACACATATTGGGAACACAGTTTCGCTCTTACAATTCACTGTCGACAGTTACAGTAAAAACAGCAGGTACAGTATAATATTGTATTTCGCACATATAATGTGTTATATGTGAAATACTAGATGTTACATATTTTGGGAGAAATACTATATACAATGTATTATGATATGTATAATATGGTATTTATCACACCATTTTCTGCCATATATGGTATATCACACAAATCACGTTACATAATATAGCATATAATGCACCTCAGAATGTATCACATTGTATACCAAATTGTCAATCAAGTACAACATATCACACAAAACCCGGTGAGGTCCAACTGTCTGCACAGCCCACGCATAGCAGTGGCAGCAGAATATTTCCCAGCAGCTCTCAGCTATGTTTGCTTCCTTCCGTGCAGCTATCAGTCAGCTAAGACCGGGGAGCCCCCGAAGAGGAAGTGTTAAATGGAAACAGCCTGATGTCGGAGCACCTGCTCGTGCTGTCGCATCGTGTTGTAGCAGATCACGGAGCGGCGCGTCGCCATGGCGAAATGTCACATTTTTGGACTGAACAGGTGGCGCGGAATGTTTCCTCCTCGGTGGGTCGTACACGCTTCGTTCCGCAGACCGCGCTGAAAACACAAACTCACCATTCCTACAACGAGGTTAAAGAATTGATGTTTATTTTGTACAGGCAATTATCTATTGTTGTCTTTAGTGCTGTGGATAGACACATATTCCGTTTTTTTATTATTCATAACTAAATGTGATTCATGAAGGTGCGGGAGAAAGCTTGACAGGTTATTTGTTTTGTTTTGAATGGATTCAGCAATTTCGTTTTACAGCTTCTTGATCCTTGGCTTGCTCTTTTGAGGTAATATAAGGGAGGGATAATTTCAAAAACAATATTTTGTCTCATTTTAAATCACTCTTTCATTTATAATATTTTTGTCTTTTAAAAAACAGGGGGAAATAGCAAGATATTGTGTGAGCAAACCCATTTCCATGGGGTGCTTTGGCCAGCTGTGCTCTTTTTGGAGAAAAATGGCACTATCCATCGCCCTCTAGGAGTTCTCGTCTGGGGAAGTGATCTTCATACTCACCTACAGCGTACTGTCATCAGAAGTTCTCAGGACAAGAGTATGGAATGGAATTGATAGTAGATATCTAGCTGGGCAGACGGGGTTGACGGGGGATTAAATCCAATCAATAGCTAGCCAGGCAGTCAGCGAGGAGCTGGTACAAAAGAATGGTTTGACGTCGCTGAGAAATGCAATCAAGGGTAAGTGCTGGCTCCATTGTTGGCTGAGATGTGGCTTTCTTTCATTGCTTAGATTTGTCTTGATGGGATGCCAATAAGTAGTCAAAAATTGGACCCCAAGCATCAAAACTTTTCATTCACCAAACAAAACTCTTGTTTTATTTTTCTTTTCCTTTTCGTTTTTTTTTACCAGCGCCACATAACTGTACTTATCGAGTGGTGTTTTCATTGCTCTTGTTGCCCTGACCTCTGAGTGGTGAGCCTGTCATATCCACAGAGAAGAAATCGCTCACCTGCTGCGTGCTGCCTGCTGCCTGCTCTGCCCCCCCACACCAGAGAACACCGCTGAAGAATGGGCTTCTGACATCCCTCAGAGACACAAAGGCGCAGTTACCGCCACAACGCGCTACGCCACACGATGCCGCGCAGCACCACGCTACCTCCAAACTTCTCCATGCTATCTTTATACCACGTAAATGGCTCAGATTCGGTCCCTACTTTCCCCCAGCTCTTACAAATGAATGTGAGACTTGAACACAGTTCTGAGTTCAGCCTCAAAATGAACTCACCAACGATGTTTTCTGAAACCTATGGTGTGGATTTAGTTTGGTGAGTTTGAGTGATTGTAAAAAAAAATAGCTCCCTGGGCAACTCCCCTCCCCGTAAACGTAGCGGTCGCAACGAACAAAACGGAAACGCCTACGTTGATTTTTTAGGAACATTTCAAAATTGAGACAAAGCACTGGATTTACATCAAAGCCAACATCACAGCCACGATGCCACGCAAAGACTGCTTCATGACAACAGCAGGTGCATCTGAGTTTGTTATATCCCCTGCGCCCAAACGCCCCCTCTGCCTGTCATTACTCTTCGTCTTTGCGCAGGGTTCTTCTCGCAATATCGAGCACAAAGACCCAACGCAGTTTTGGGCTAGCCTATGCGACGAAAATTGGAAATATGCAGGGAACGGAGAGGCAGAAACGGAGGAGAAACAACTATTCTGGAGGCTCGGCGCACCACATTCCTACTGCATCGTATTCCCAAAGGCACAGCATCCCGTAGCTTAGCATCACTTGCCATTATCAATTATCCATTAGACAGTGTACTATTCGCCCCAATATTGCTGCTGTGAGACTGAGAGGGCTTTACAGTGATCAAAACCGACAAATCTGATTTAAAGACCAGCCATAAATAAGAAGCAGGGGCTCCCACAAATGTGCCTAATGAATAATGGATGGCTGTTTTGTAATCATTTTCCCATATTGCACAGGTTCTCTCGAAAAACCATATTCTTGGGAAACATTTTTCCTGGGATTTTTTTTTTTTTTTTGCGATAAAAAAACTCAGACGGGTTGTTACAGACGGCGAGCCGCAGAGGTTAAAATTCCCGCTGGGATTCTTAAAAATTTGCATTTCCAAAGATTTCGGTGCCTTCAGAACTTCAGAGGCCTGTTTCTGTCTCAGACTCTGGTGGCGGTGGTACTGGGGTACGTATGCATGTTGGGGGAGGGGGGTAGTTTTTATGTACCTCCCATTTTTCATTTTTTGTACATTCCTCCCATTTTCACATTTTTTTAAAGGAGGGTGGGACAGTCCTTGCTTTTATATTTTATGCTTTAAGTAGGCAGTATAGTTCAAACAACATGTACATTTTTCAAAAGAGAAAACTACCAACGAACAATGTTGCTGAACACCTTTGTCAGTATACTCAATACCAAATCCATGTTCTTTGTTTTATGTCACTCCACACCACTGAGGGGCTCATAAACTTGTTGCACAGATTTTTCCAAGCTGCTTTGCAAGCTTTGGATCAGTGACACCAAAATGCCAGGAAATTTCCCGCCAGGAATTTGAGCACGTTTCGTTGTGTAAAATCTCTGTGTGATCAATCATAAAGATGACAATAGTCTTGTCATCTTTATAAGAGATCAGCAACTCTTAGTTCAACAGTATTCATCTCAAAAGTATTCCAGTCCAGACAAGGATGACACCGATTCAGGAAGAGGTGTCCTATCCACGACAGATGAAGTATGCTTGAAACGTACCCCGCGTAAGTACAGTACGCAAATGCAGACGCTTTGGGCTGCGCAAAGTCGATTTCGTGTGACGTTGTGTTCTCAAATGTGTCACCTGAAATTCTTAATGCAATGCAACACAAGCGCGAGCTGTAGTGTCAAGCGTCACAGCGAGGGTCGCTACAGCAGGCCACGACAGGATGAAGCCGTCTATTTCGATTTGTGCCTTCTCCCGCTCAGTCTTTTCACAACTGTCCTGGATCAACCCCTCGAGGCTTAGCTCCACAGGGACATAAGAATGCAAGTTGAGTATGTACAACCGGGCTGTGCTTTTGCAGCGCGTCAGCCCAATCTAGTCATTCACATTCACGTATTTATGTAGGGCATGTTTCCGGTCTTAAATCTAGAAAATTTTGACATCATTTGTGATAGTAAGTGTAAATCTTATGGACAGAAATGCAGCCAAATAAAAGATGAGGAAACTACAAGTAAAAGATGGGGAAACTAGTAACAAGGTAGCTAGCTACCTACCTAGTATTACTAATTTCCCCATCTTTTATTTGGTTACCTTTCTATCCAAATTATTTATCCATAGTTGGGCTAGCAAATGAGCTCAAACCTTTCTTCCTGAAGGAGGAATAAGGCACGATTCAATTTTTCTATTTGGGCTAACCTATTAGAAAGGTCACACCTAAAATCTCCTGTATAACATCCAAACACGATTATATGAACAGGAAAATGAAGTTGAACTTCACCCCCATACCCCGCCCCCCCCCCTGGCCAGTCAACCGTGACGCGACCAACCATGTGGTATTTTGACAGACCAATTACAGACAGGGGAAGATCTGCGTACTTTTTAACACTGTGTCTTTTTGTTCTTCTCTTGTTCAAAACAACCTGTTTCAAACAAAAAGTTCAGTTCCCTTTTGAGTATACTGTGCCATTATTCAGTTGGGTGGAAAGCAGAGGGAGTAACAGAAATGGAAGATATAAAAGATGCAGAAGTGCCATTAGGAATGGACCACCCGGCCCCTGTCCCCCGTCCACGCTTGGAGAACCGCGCACCGCCCGGACTCGACGGAGTGCGTCACACGCCTCGTCTATTTTTCACGTTTTCATGCCTGATCAATCAGGACCGGTGCTGCAGAGCGATCGCTATGCCTGAGGACGCTGAGGTACTCTATACACGGGCCTGCTCTGTTTATATTTGTTTACGCAGTCTGCGTGCTACCATGGGAAACCAATGCGTCTCCGTTCACCGGAGTAAGGACGCGCCGGTAATTTAAATGGATCGAGCGGGGCTTCCGCGCAGGTAGTTCTGCGATACTATCAAACGCGTAAACAACAAAAAAAAATGGAACGTCCTCGGAGCCGGGGAGGGGGAGAGATGAGGCGTTCGAGAGCTCAGGAAGGATGCGTTGTTCCCGTCCTGGAAAGTGCCGGAAACACGTGAGGGTAGCAGAGGACCTTCAGGGAGGTTCATTCATTCTTCTCTGCCCGCGTCTCCCCCCCCCCCCCCCCACCCACTTTATCACATGCTCTCCGTCTCCATTATAACTCATGCAAATTCTTATTTTTTGACATGGCTTGATTGCCACAATAAAGGCCCAGGTGAGCGTGCTCCCAGGTGATGAATGCGGCTCCTGACTTGTTATGCCACAAGGTGACCGCCGACATTAATCACCCGGGCCCGCCGCTCGCGGGATTCCCATTACGCTCCCGTTCAAAAAGTTCTGATTGATTTTTAATTGGCCCTCCTGCACGGGAATAGATCACGCTCTCCACCGCAAGACGGGAATCAGACGCCCGTGACTTCCAGGGGTCGCGGCAGACGTGCCAGAGAGCGCGCGAGGCGGTTTTATTTTCCCGATCCCCAAACTCCTGGCGGGAAACCGTGTCCTCCTGGTGAAAGCTGAACCGACCGCCGTTCCTGCTCCATGTCGATGTGGATCTTTGTTTGTCAAAGGCCGCTGTTTTCTGCTGCACATGCGGTGCCAAAATTTACTCTGGTCTGATTTGAGATCAATCCTGTTGGAGGTTCCGAGTTGTTTTTTTTTTAGTATAATTACAGAAACAGTAGAACGAGAACTGTAGAGCAACAAAACAAAGCAAAAATAAAAAAGAAATATGTATTATAGTACTATATTTAAAATGTATAGTATCATTCATATTTCCCTTCTGGTATTAATATTGTCAGGCTCAGAAGTTCCAACTTGTAATAAAAACAAATAAAAATATTTCAACATAGGGATGAACAAATTAAATGACATTGTTCCTAGTAAACTTCATCGTCCTCATTGCCATGAATTTGCCTAAATTGGGCCTCGTGGAGTTTTTGCTGTTTTTTCTTTCATGAAAATAACAGGGCTGCTGTAAAACATTCGGTATAAGCATCTAGCCCAAACCTCCTCCTGCACTGGCCAGATACGCTGTAGTTCAGTAGCTGGGCCAGTGTGCTGGGTAAGTGCATTTACACACCGCGTGTGTGAAGGGCTTTCTCATCCGTCAGAGTCTCGGCAGACAGCCCCAGTCACATGACACCCCGCCCCCATGTGCTGTCCTGTTTTGTCTTCCCTCGCCAGACTGGATAATGGTATCATTTGAAAAAACCCAAGGGACCTATTAGTTTCAATTCATTGGATCAGTGATCAGTTGGGCCGAGCAACTTAAAGCGTTTAACAGCCCCCCCCCACCCACCCCCACGCCCCAGGCAAAATGTGGTTAAATCTCTAAAGCTGCTAATTTCAGTTTATGACCTAACCTGTCTGATCAGCTCTCCACTCCCCTACTAATGGTGCTCTTTGGTTTCACAGGACCTTAATTGCACACCTAAATTAAAAATGAGTTCATAATGATAAAAATTTGTTCATAATGACCAAAATCTTGTTCTCAAATGAATTTGTGAAATATAAATGAATAATGTACACCTTTGTGATAGAGTGCACAGTGATTGAGGTAAAATCACATAAGGCTTTGTGTGCAGATTTGAATGTGCAATGCCAGATTATGATCAATTAACTTCATTTCTCTATAACAATTGTGACCACGTTTGAACCAGAGACTTGAGTTTGAAAACTACAGTACCCATGGTGCACCACTCTACGACATCAACATACCCATTTCTGGTTAATAGGTTCTATTCCCACAGCCTTTGCTACAAAAATGTAATAAAAGGGATTCTCTCATGTAATACGGCAAAACAATCAGTTAAATATACTTCAACTAAGCAGATTTGACTAATTGCTTGCCTGTATTGAAAAAAATAATAATATAAATACTTTACATTATTTACTGAGTACAGCAAAATATCTGGTCAGTGGTGCCATTTACATAGGAATTTTGCAAGGAAGTACCTATGAATCTTCCCAGTGGTATTCAATTTTAATATATACCAGTGACTGAAACCAGTCTTTTTTTACCCAGTCCCTGTAAGAAAATAAAATCTAGCACAGTTCACTATTGGACCAGCAGAACTCAATGGGAGGTGGTAGACCAATAAAAGCACCCATACAAGGCAGTCTATTTGAATGCAAATGTGCACTTGGCAGTGGCAGACTGTGTATGAGGTTGCACACTACACAGCTCTATTCAAACCAAAGCAAGCTATGTGAGTCAGTGATAATATTAAGCGCACCATGCCTGTGCAGTGGGAACAGACAGCTTCTCCTCCTTGTTGTTATCAATGCTGTGAGATATCTCTGTCTATAGAGGATCTAAAGACATCCCCATGCATGTGCACAATCAGTAATATATAAAGCACATGAGGTACTTGAGTCTATATCGCTCCCTATGATGCAATGATGAAATTTTAAATTAATGCATTGTTTATAATGTACATACCTACATTTATTCTCAATTTTCCCCTATTGTTGTCAGTACCACAGTTGTTCTGAATTCCTATTCTGAAGGCATTTTGGAACAGATATTATTTAAATCCAACGTGACTAATTAAAATAAAGACGTGGTGATAATTACTATGATTATAGTTATTTGTATGGCTTATGAAGATTTCCTTAGCCGCATACGATATATATGATAATGGCAGCATTAACACCGCTGTACTAATACCACTCTTGTGCATCCTTATTAAAGCAAACTGTAGCCTATGCCATGTTTAAACACCTGCGATTGTCAGCTTACTGCTATCACAATATTGATATCTGATATATTGCTAATAATGCTAATCTTTGCGTGCTTCATATTAATATTTTTTCTCCTCCTGCAGTGTGGTACTCTAGAAAGATAAATGCTAGGTTAAACACCCTGCCCTGTTAAGACGCAATTAACTAAGAGTTAATTAATACGGCTGCCATTACGCGTCCTTACTTGGCGACAGCTTCAGCCACCCAAGGCTCTTTTTTCACTTTCAGACCAAGCTTGGTCTTAAATGTCTGCCAGCCCCTCTTGCCTCTTGCCTCTTACAGGTGCAGCGGTGGGGAAATGTGCCTCTGCATATTCTCCCTCCATCTATCTCCATCACTGCTCCACCCATAGGCCCGGGAGAGGCGTGCGCACAGTAAAGCTGTCAGTGCTAATTCAACTCTAACAGAGTTCAAACGAGTCCAACAGGGATGCGGCGCGCTCCGTCAGAGTAAACTCGCTACTCCGCCAGAGTTGATTTAACACTGAACTTTTTTGTTGTGTGAGATAGATGGAAATCAAAGCTATGAGTGGGGCATGGGAGAATACAAACAGTGAACAGCCACACCTTCTCAGCCGAAATATAGTTAAGAAAATTTGCAATCTATTCATTTTATGGTTCTGAGAGCTTAAAAATAAAGAGCTTAATAAATAATAATGTATTAGTGTCAAATATACAGCATATGCATTCATGAATTACATGAATACTTTAATAATACTACTCCTACTTCTAGAATATATGAAAATAAATAGAATTATTATTATTATTATTATTATTATTATTATTATTATTATTATTATTATTAATAATAATAATAATAATAATAATAATAGTAGTAGTAATAGCTGCAGTAGTATTTTCAGTTGTGATTGCTTTTGTTGTTTTCATATCAAGTTTCAAAGTGACAGAATAAGCAAGCACAAAATAAACCAAAAAACTTCTAGACAATTCCCATGACCCTAAACAGACAGGTAAGTAACATCGACGGATCACCTTATTACCCAAATAAGTAGAGAGGAAGAGCACTTTTGTTCCTCAACCCAACTCAGATATTGTATGGGTGGCAAACACTCACTGCAGAAAGTGATGTTTACATCAACTGAACCAGCTTTCACAAAGTGCTAAAAGTGGCATACCTTAACAGCTGCCATTTGTGTACCACGCACGTGGATGTTAAAAATCAACACGCCTAAAGGTCTTCATATCTTTGCCCAGCCAGACATCCACCCTTCCCCTGTATGAAGCTTTCTAGCTCTTCAAAATATGCTTAAAATCCCATACTGCAGGTTGAATACTCATCAGCCATACCAATAAGCAACTCCTCGCTCAAGACAGACCGAGCACAGCACAGTTTGAAAAACAAGTACACAAGATCCAAACAGAGCATATAACAGAGTAACGATGTCAGAAGCTATGAAGCACAAATAGTTCTCCAGATGACCACCTCCACCAGGAAATCTATATGGAACTTTAACCTAGTTTTGGTTTGAAATTGATCTCTTTTAATGAAGAAACAAAATGCCCCACATGCACCTGAGTTTCGAAAACGCTGAAGCTTGCAAATGCGCAAAGTGGGTTGCACTGAAAGGCGATGTATTCCACAAACAGCCTGTGCACTAAAGAGCCTTGCTCCATACCAGCTTTACAATATGTTATACATGCAGCATAGATGCAACTAGGTGAAAGAAAAGGACACATTTGTGAAGCTGTTATTCTACACAGAAAAGGCAAAACAGTATTAGACACCCTTTTGAAAATCCAGACTTCTCTGACACTTTTCTGGCAGGATGTTATTCTGTTCTCTTTCTCTCTGTTTTTCCCTCTCTCTCTGACTCTCTCTCTCTCTCTCTCTCTCTGTCTTTCTCTCTCTGCCTCAACCTTCCATTTTGAGAAATATCTTCCACCGTAAGTAAGTAAACCCTACATTCAGTAAAGCATGCCAAAGCTTCTGAACCACAACAGGCGTAGGAACGTTAAAAAATAACCAAAAAACCCACCAGTTTTTGTTTTGTTTGGTTTGTTCTTAAATGTTGTTTTCTCAACAAACTTTTCACCTGGATGTCTCCTCTCTCTCTGCCAGACCTTGCTGTGAAGTTCGCCCTTCTTCTTCTGTATGATAATTATTTTTACGACTTGAAGGATGGAGTAGGGAGGGAGGGAAGTAAGGGAGGGAGCGGGAGGGGGAGGGGGGGGGTGGAGAAAAGTCGAGATAATGGTTCAAGGCAGGCAACCAATAGGCCCGGAGTACAATGCGAAAAGGAACAGGGGCAACGCCAATGAGACGGAGCGGAGGGAGGCGAGGGGAGGCAGCGATGCAGCCACAACGACAGCGGCAGAGGAGGAGGAGGAGAGAGAGAGAGAGAGTGAGAGAGAGAGAGAGAGAGGGAGGGAGGGAGAGAGGGAGACAGACGGAGGGAGAAGCCAGAGGCTCCGCACACGGAAACCCGCGAGGCGCCCGGAGACGGCCCCCCTCACGAGACCGGCGGCGGACGGGGAGGGGAGCGGGGAGAAGGGAGCGTCTGACTTACCCCTCTCTCTGGCGGCTCGGTGTCCTGCCCTCCAGCCCGCCGGCTTTCCCCCAGACGTCCGTGGACCCCGCGTGGGCAGCCGCGCGGAGGAAGCGCAAAGAGGGAGCCGGAGGAGGAAAAAAAAAAAACACACACACACACACACACGCGCACACACACAGCACGCGCGCACGCACACGCGCGGGACTCGAGGCGCGCGCTAAAACCGGGGCGGCGTGAACGCTGGAGGAGGGAGGGAGGGAGGGAGGGAGGGCTCACGGACGCATTCTCTCCGTTTCTTGTCCTGGGCTGAATCTGCTCTCCTCTCTCCCCGGCTCAGTCTTTCTCTCCCTCTCCCTCTCTCTCGCTCGCTCTCTCTCCCTCTCACGCTCGCTCTCCCTCCCTCTCTCTCTCTCTCTCTCTCTCTCTCATTCTCTCTATCCCTTCCCCACATTTATTCAGAGCCCGAGACAGTCTGCTTCCAGCGTCAGTGGCTCCCAACAGGCCCCGGGTGTCTCTGGAGCATAGCATGTGGAGCGTGCGCGGTGCTGTATTTAATGTAATATCACGGAAAGGCGAATGCACCACATTCGCCGCAGAGCCCCCCTCTCAGCTCAGCCCCTCATTATCTCTCCCTCTTCGACTGGGGGTGTGAGGCTCCATAACAAACCCCCATCCTCCAGTCCCCGTTCATGAACAACATTAATGCAGCTCTAAATGCACCGTGTTAATTAATGCATTTCTTCAGTCAGGGGCCTTTGAGTACCGCAGACGACATAGGAGGATGCAGGAAGAAGCTTGCAATCTAGCACTGAAATCAAACAGAAAATGGACAATATTTCTTCCTTGTTTAAGAAGCCAGTTTTTATTTTTTTTTTTTTTTTTTGCCGCTTTAACATGCATACCTGTTTGACTGTGGCTATAACCTTCCATGGGAGGTGGATACAAGGGCTAAAAAAACAGAGACGTTTACTGGAGGTAATTTCACAAGTACAAAAGACAGACAGACAGACAGACAGACAGATAGATAGATAGATAGATAGATAGACAGACAGTCTCTAAGCTTAATTACATCTGTGTTTAATCATTTTTCATCCGTAAAAATGAAAAGCCAAAAAGTGAATGTTTTGTTTTTTGAGAGGGCCAGGAAGCAAGGGGGTGAAACATGAAGGAGTTTTGTGGAGGAGGACACCCTCCATGTTGGAATATTTACACTAATGTGCAACGGCAGGGACATTAATGTGGTCTGCGGAGCCTCCGCCACAATTAAATTAGAATCTAAATGAATTTCTACGAGGAATTAAGTGTTAATTCATTGCGTTGGTTGTGCCGCCGTAGACGGCAACACATTATGCCAATAATGCATGCCACAGCCACAGTATGTGACTAAATTTAATACGGCAAACACTGTGCAGCACAATGCCACCCACGCAGCGGCTACTTGCCACGTTCTTAGTTACGTCGAGCGACACAAGATGTGGTGTTGACCTGATGTTCTGCAAAGGCGTTTGGGTTGCGCTATCGCCACAGCGGAAAGAATTTTTTTGTCAGTTGTATTTCAAAAATAAACATTGAAATGAATTCAATGTTTTCTCATGTTGAAATAATGATTTAATGGTCAATTAAACAGATTAATTTTGCAAACAAAAAAAAAAAAAAGCTGCCCCTCTCTCCCACTCGAAAAACACACGCAAACCAGTTATTTTTGAGGGCTTGCGTTTGATTTGAAGGATATGCTGTCAACGCAGTGAGCTTGTCATCCGGTATTTGCTTTGTAGCCGGTGAGCCTTTTAAAAGGGAACGTAATTGAGATCTCGCCCCTCTCTCCCACGGAAACCCCATAATCTGGCGCCCGGGCTTAATCACATGCAAATGAAGCGCCGTCCAATGGCTGCGCTGGATTCCAGTTGGAGGAGCCGCGCTTTCTTCAGAAGATACGCCAGAGGAAGAGGAATAATAAATACCACGGCGTAACGGGAAGCCTTAAAGCCGGAAAGCCCAGTAAATATTACCCATTCTATTTCTTCTGTTGAGATGTGTTCTGACGTCAATCAAAATGCACATGATTGAATTTCTATGAAAAGATTATTTAAAAAAAAAAACCTAAGCAAAAGATTTGGATTATTACAATAGTCACAAAGCTTATTTAGCTCTGTGTCTAATTCTTTATGTTTGTATGTATATGAATGCACACACACACACACACACACACACACACACACACACATATATATATATATATATGTACACATACAGTAGAGATGGTCCTATAAGTACAAAAGAACAAACGATACATAACCGAAGACTGAGAAAAGGAAAACATTCTCTGAGCAGCCCGGGTTTTCTTTTGCAGGCAGGACGCAATTTATTCACGCGAGCATATGCTTAATTATCGCGCGGACGCTCTCCTCCGCGCGCGTCGGCTGGCGCGCGGCTTCATTAGCCGCGGCGGAGCGAGTCATTTTCGCGTCGCCTTTTGCGCCGGCGAGAAGCCGGCCTGGGGCGCGCGGTAATTGCTGGCCGCTGCGGACAGCTCCCGGTGCTGAAAAGGACGGCCTAGCGGAGAACTCGGAAAGGCAGGAGCTGGAGCAAAGGCGCTTGCAAGGGGAGTGGAGTGGAGTGGAATGGAGGAGGAGGAGGAGGAGGAGGAGGGGGAGAGAAGCGCTCGCAGTGCTGCAAACGGACAGAAGTGGACGCAAGCCCGTGTAACTGCAAGCCCACAACGGCGGTTGGCTACAAAAAATCCCCTCCATAATCACATTAGCGAGATTAATCAGCGAATTAGCGGCAGTCAAATGTCAGAGTTGTGGGGGGGTTGGGGGGGGAAATCGGGAGAGAGTAATTAACGCCTCTGAACCGTCGGCTGAGCCGCTTCCGTCTTGGGGGGGAAAGAAACGGATATTCCAGCTTTCGCTTAACGGTGGCAGCCCGACGCACGGACTGGAGTGGCCCAGTAAAGTCAGTAAACTAGGTTAATGCCTCAACAGCATCACGAGTTACCCAAAAAATATAAGCTCTCACAAGCTATGGAAGTCTAACATTCCCTAACATGAATAATGTTCAGTTCTCTTTCTGAACCAGAGGGAATGGTTTGCTTCTTTTAAATTCTGACACTCCAGTGAGAGAATAATTGTATTTAGGTATCATAAAATATATAAAAATGCGTTCGCTCTAAGAGCCTCTATGCCAATGTAAAACATCATGCTGCACAATATACATCACATATAAAAAATGTTCAGTTATGCACTATATCCGGATGTGTTATTATTTTCTGAAGCAATGTTGTCACATACAGAGTAAAGAAACTGAACTGAAGCCCAAGCAGACAGACTATAGCTTCAGCGTGTAATCCCAAACACTACGACACAGCAGGAAGAAATGTACAAATGTGTGGTGTCAAGGTTGGGAACCTAGATCAATGGTTCTCCAGTTCTCACCACAGTGATGAACAGAATAACCATGCAAACAGTACTAAACCTCTGCATCTTTGTCTTAAAAACAATTACTCTGTTGCTGCAGTTCTATAAGGACAGCATGCACACACATACCCTCACACAACCTTGCTTGCACACTTTCAAACACACACACACAGACACATGTACACACACAAACATGTAGACAGACACACACACAAGCATGTACACATGTACACACACAGAGGAACATACGCATGTGCACAGACACACACAGTCACATACACACAGACAAGCATGTAGACATGCACAAATACACACGCACACGCGCGCACACACACGCACAGACACACACACACATAAACATACGCACACACACACACACACATCTGGCACAGCCGCTGCATTGGCATTCCCGCCGTCTCTTCCTCTCTCTCCACAGAGCACAGAGCGCCCGGCAGCCTGCCTCGCCCATCCTGGGCTCGGCGACAACAACGCCGCGCTCTGCCAGCAAACAGAGAGCTGGCACCAGCTCACGCCCCGACCGCCACACACACGCACACACACACACACACACACACACCCGGCTCTGATCCCGCTAGCCTGGAGCGAGAAGCCCCCCCCCCCCCCAAAGAAGAGGAACTGCACACATTAACAAGAGGAAACACTCAGTGCTAAAGAGAAGCGGAGGACGCCCACCCAAACAGCAAGCGAGCGGGTGAGGGTGGGGGTGTCTGGGTGCCCAGTGCAGGGAGCACCTCTGCAGTGGCAGGAAACTGAAGCAGACAGGACTGGATGTGGACTTGGAGGGATGTGGAGCAGCAGGCCGGCAGGCCTTGGGGGCGGGGGGGGTCGAGGTCTGTCGTTCTTCCGCCACATCCATCCTCCAGCACGTACACCCCCCTCCCCCCCCCCCCCAGCTTCCCTACATGGACCCACCCTCCCCAACATCCTTTTTTTTCTCCACCAGCTCCAAATACGTGGCATATGACCTTCTGTTAAATAGATAAAAAATGTGCTTATCAGTCATGCAAATGAGGCTGAATTCATTTTCCACAACAGATGGCCCCATAGATAATGATGATGGAAGAGCGAAAATTAAATGTCTCTTGCATGGTGGTCATGGCAACCGGGCGCGGAGTAATATCAATAATAAGTGCGGCGTATAATAAGGTTGTCAGTCCTGTGAATCAAAGTCTGCAGCTATATAAGGTGGAGATGCCTGCTAACTAACTTCCTTTTCAGTTTATTATTCAGTATTTAACGTCTGGTGTCTTGCTCTCTTTTAGCTGCTGTTGTTATCCTTTTCCTCTTTGTGTAATGTCCAGACTACGAAGTCACATTCACTTGTCATTTTTTTAAATAGCAATATTATATTTGAACATACAAATATTCTTAAGATGAATATAAGTTGTGTTTTCTCTGAAAAAAAAACGAAACAAAATATCCCAAATACTACTGCTCTAAAATTTGTTTTTTTGTGAAGGAGAGGGTTCTCAAAATCCTTGTTTAGAACTTGATTTCCAGCAGTCTCTTCTCTGTCTTTCTCCCACTCTCTTCTCTCTCTTTCTCTCTCTCTTTCACAGACACGCACACATACTGCCTCTTTACCTCTGTCCTTCTCGCTCTCTTTTTCATACTCTGTGATATGGAATGCAGCACTCTTTCTCTCTCTCTCTCCCTCCCTCAGTCTTTCCCTCTCTCTCTCTCTCTCTCTCTCTCTCTCTCTCTCTCCCTCCCTCCCTCAGTCTCTCCCTCTCTCTCTCAATTTCAATTTTCAATTTCAAAGTGCTTTATTGGCATGACAAATATAGGCACTTGTGTTGCCAAAGCAGTGGTTATAACATACAACTATATACAGTTAATCTGTTATATTAAAAATAAATAAATAAATAAATAAAAATAAAAAAATATATACAAAAATATCAGTAAGTGATGTTAGGTGTGTGTGTGTGTGTGTCTAACTATCTGTGTGTTATGTGCATGAGTGAATATTATGTGTCTGCTTGTACGTGTGTATCTCTCTCTCTCTCTCTCTCTCTCTCTCTCTCTCTCTCTCTCTCTCTCTCTCTCTCTGTGATATGGAATTTAGCCCTGATGCAATAGAAGCTCAGCCGTCGGCTCCTCGGCCGGCTCCCCGGGGGCCTTCCCCGCGAAATGAATCAGCAGCCATCCCGATCAAACTGATTAAAATGAAAATGGCAAGGCATACGTCTGGGGCGGACGGGCCGCCCGGCTCTGCCTGTCTGCCATGGAGCGCCACTCAATACGGCCTCGCTAATAAAGGCTTGATAGGGCAGCCGAGAGAGAGGGAGGGAGAGGGAGAGAGAGAAAGAGAGAGAGAGAGAGAGAGAGAGAGAGAGAGAGAGAGAGAGAGAGAGAGAGAGAGAGAGAGAGAGAGAGAGAGAGAGAGAGAGAGAGAGAGAGAGAGAGACGGCGGAGGGTGGGGGCTGTCCTCTCGCCGCTGCCTTCGTGTTTTGTTCGCGGAGCCGCGAATGGCACGTCGCCAGCCCCCCCAAATTAACGACGCGAGGTGGTCGCTCCCTTTTCCACGTCCACTCCTCCTCCCGGCTCCCCTCACTGCCCGGTCCTGAATTCTGTAATTAAATTTCATACTTCAGCGGTGAGTGACCTGAGAATTCTGCGGTGCGGGGAGGAGGGGAGGGGAAGGGAGGGGAGGGGAGGGGGGGTTGGCGGAGTTTGATGGTAGTGCTCGGTGGGTGGTGGGTTGGTGGGTGGACGGGTTGGGGGGGGGGGTGGCGCTGGAGAGAGTGCGCGCCCGCTCCCTGGCGAACGCGGCTACGGCGGTGTGTCCTACTTTAACCGTCCGCGTAAATAATGCATCTTCGCGCGCGTCTAAAAATAAATAAATAAATAAGCAAACGCCGGCGACGCGCTCGAGCGTGGAGCCGGGGAAAGACTTTTGCAGTCGCGTCACAAAGCTGCTGCAACAAGGGCTGCCCGTTCCTGGGAGAGGGATAAACAGAGAAGGGGAGATTGGGAAGGGGGGAGCGGGAGGAAAAAAGAGTTCAAAAAAGAAACAAGCTCGCTTTTAAAACTTCATCTTCGCATTTTCAGAGTTTTGTTAAGGTGGTAGTGAGTGGCAGTTTGATACGTTTGTGTCCTGGACTGTGGACCTCTGGCTTGTTTGTCACGTTACAATAGCTTGTTCCCTTTTTTCTCTTTCGAGCGCAAACTCCTGGATGCTACCACGCGCGAGCTATTCTTATTCGTCGCGATTCATTACCGCGATTCGCTTTGAAAACGGCAAAGGAAGGAGGAAGCGAGAGGAAGCAGTTAGGGGGCGAGATTGAGAGAGGAGGAAGGAGAGACAGGCAGCGCATCTCTAACCGTCGCGTGTGAGTCCGCTCTCTCCTCCTCCTCCTCCTCCTCCTCCTCCTCCTCCGGCGCCGCGCGAGCTCTCTTCCGAAGGGGGCGGGGCTTGGGCCCGGCAGCCGCAGTCGTCGGCGGTTCGGGAGGAACCGGAGCCGGGGGGGGGCCCGGTGACGTCCGCCGAGCTTCCCGCCCCCCCATTGGACGGCGCATCGGATGTTCGGCGGACCGAGGAAAGGGAAAGGGGAGGGAAGAGGCGGCAGCCGGCGCTTCTAGAGCCTTCCGAGGGAACGCGCGCGGCCGCGGCTGAGTCACCGGAGTCTGGCGGCGGGCGGGGGGGGGGGGCTCGTGCGGTTGGCGGGAGCACCGAGCCACGGAGAGCTGAAGCTCTCAGCCATCCCCAGACGTCAGAAAATGCAAGCTGTCAGTCCTCAGGACTAGACCAGGTCACCTAGATTCCCCTCCTCTCACACACACACACTCATATGTCTGAGCCAGCCCTCAGCACTGTAGCATCATTAGCATTTTTTGAAACTGAGCGCTGCATTAGTAATGACATAACAGCAACCCGCGTGCGAATACCCGTGGGGGTTGTTCACTGTTAGAGACACCCCCTTTGTTTTCATTTAAACAATATATATATATATAAAATGGGTAGCTCAAATCAAGAAATCTGATTGGTTCATAGCGTGGTATATTAACCATATACCACAGCTATGATGTCTAATTCCTTTGCACAATTCAGTATCAAGAAAAAAAAAAAACGTTTGGCTAAACTTCTTAAATTGGAGTGCGTCTATTACTTTCATATTGCCATACTTGGTGACGGTTTTATAAAAAGCAATAGCTCACTTCAGGCCGTGGTATATGGTTATTATATCACAGCTAAGACAGCCCCTTAGCTGTGATATAATAACCACATACCACGACCTGTCGTGAGCTATTGCTTAAATATGCAGTATATATATACAAAACCATTCCTCTGTTGGTGTCTCTACCCTCAAAGGTATGCACATTTTTTGTGAGTGTGTGCGTATGTGTGTGTGTGTGTGTGTGTGCGTGCGTGCGTGTGTATGTGAGGAGTCCCTTGGTCCCAGAGTCACTTTTAACCCTCTGTGCTCTGTCTGGGATGAGGCTGTGGGGGTAGGCGCGGGGGGCGGGGGGGGGGACTCTTGTGGGAGCCAGTGGTGGCAAGGGATTGTGGGATTGAGCCCGCCTCAGGGCAATCGCCCTCTGATGCATTTTTTAAAACCCACCCCGAGGGCACCAGAGGCGCCAAGCTTCCAGAGGCAAGCAGCTGCGGCGTGTCTCAGGTGGACCCTGGCCAGCTTTCGGCAACGCGCGGGGAAAAGGCAAACAACAGAGAAAAGATGGCGGGGGGCGGGGGGGGGGGGGTCTCACTCCTTTCCAATTACAGCCAGTTATCAGGATTTGTTCAGCAAGGCAAACGGGCTGGATTTTAAGTCTGTGGTATTAAGCTGCCTGTCTTTCTGCACACCACACACTTCACTGGCGTGACAATACAATGTTTTTTTTTTTTTTTCTTTTTTTTTTTTGAGGCCCGCCTTCTCAATAATTGCTTGTTCATTTCAAAGCCTTGGCATTTTTAATTCCCATCTCCATTCCTTTCAAAGATCGTTTGAATCCGCTGCCATGTTGGTCTGAGCAGAGCGTCTAAAAAACCTTTATGTTGCCGGGGGTGGGGGTGGAGGGGTGGGGAAGCTCAGATGAGACAGAGCTCGTTTAAGCCTCTGCGGGGGGCGCCGTTTGCTGCAGCCTCCCTCCACTGGAGCAAAACGGGCTCCGGGCCCAGGATCCGATCTTCCGCCTCGCCGACGGGCCTCGCCAATCAGAGAAGCCAAGTGATACGACGGCAAAAAAAAAAAAAAAAAAAAAAAGCCAAACAAAACCGACGCAGCGTTACTACACAAGCACGCGTCGTTAAAACAGACAGGGCGGACTCGAAGGGCGACTCAAAACCTCTCTCAAGCAGCGGCGGCTTCGTACCGCGCCGTAGCCGCCGCCCGCGTTTTCATCACGATTAGCGCAAGGCCGTGGGAATGGGGGAAACGTCCCCCCGGCGGAGGGGCCTTTCCATCGGTTTCAGGCAACACCCCGTCAGTAACGTCCAACGGGTGGAATCTGTCTCACTGTCACAGTGTTGTGCTCACTCGCGTAGCTCATCAATCTCAGCTCTTACGGCGGGAACGGTGGGGGGGGGGGGTGGGGGGGGAGGTGCTCTCGTCGGGAGCGGGAACGAGGGGCGAGACGCAGAACGCTCATTTCCCCCTCGGCGGGGGCGAATCGTTTTAAGAGCCTCTCTCGGCGAGGCCCTAGTTCCTCCGAGGCCGGGTTCGAAAACCGATTACGGGCAGGTTTAGCCCGAGCTGAAATTTCACATCGCATTTCGCGTCCTGTTTAAGTCACCCCTCCGCATGGAAAATATAAAACAAAGGCGGTTAGAATCGGGTGAAAATATGACAAGCCGCTTCACTCGTATGCGTATCGAGGCTTCCCTGGCTTTCTCCTTTCAGCCGACTGAGCCAATGAGCTTTGCGTTTTTGTTATCAAAACCGAATCAAAAGCTCACGTACAACATTGCATTCAGGACAAAAAAAAACAAAAATAACAGCTTAACGGGAAAAGAGGGTAGAATAGCATCTGTCCCATCCTCCAAATACCGTACACCCTGCATTTTGAGCCAGTCCGATCGGGTATGTTTGTGCCGTTGGCAGGCTCATCCGGTCAGACCAGGCTTTGCTAATTGCGGAGCGAGCGTGATGGGAGATCGGCTTAGCTGCCTGTCGTTCGGAGAGCGGGGGAAAAAGGGGGCGGAGAGGAACTCAGGAGCAGCACGGATGTGACACAACCCCCCCCCCCCCCCAGGCTGAACCGATGGGCCCCCGGTCGGGCTCTGGTAGGTCCGGCTACCTCCCTCCACCCCTGCCCGGCGTGCCGCTGCCAGAACCGGTGCCAGGAGCGGGGGGTCCAAGCGGAGGGGAAAACACGCTCGCCGCACCGCAGCACGCCGGTGATTGGTGCGCCGGCCGCAGCCGCCTCCGTCGGCGGCAGGACTGGGCGAAAGGGTGGGGGGGCGGCGGGAGGGAAACAATGTGGTGGGAAAACAGCGCGGTAAATGCTAAACCGCGCTCCGTTATGGAAATATGGAAAATAGCACGCGCGCTAGCGGGTGGGTTATTATCCCCTTTGTGAGGGGAGACCGAGCCTTTGTTATCCACAATGGCGGCGGCGGCGGCTTCTGAAGAGGGAATTGCGCGCGTTAAGTGGCTCCTCCCCGCCGATGTCCGGCTCTTTGGCCGGATCAGGCGCGCTGTGCGGCGCTGCTTTTCCTCCACCATGTTCCGTTTCAATCAATAGAGCAGCGATGGAGGAGCAACCCTGTGAAAAGCGTCTTACCTTCTCTCTGTCTATCCCTCTGTCTCTCTTTTTTCTCTTTCTCTGATAACAACACAGTAGGGAAAATACATCTGTGAAATACCACAGACACCCCCCTCCAATGTAATAACAGTATAAACGGAAGTGTACGTTTTTCTGCCAGGGGTGTAGTTCAAGCCTGACTCAGCTGAGTCCGATACCTGGCCAAATTGGTGGTAATTTCAGTTTGAGTCAAGTTAAGTCAAGACGTTTCAAGACCGAGACCAGAGAAATCTGATCCCAAATTGAGACCGAAGTGTTATTCTTTGGTCTCAAATTGCTATCGAATCTCTCTGGTCTCGGTCTTGATTCATCTCAACCTTCCTCGGTGTGTCACTGTCCACACTGACCATACAAATGCATTTCTATATGCGTGAAATTGTTGTTTCCAATCCTGAACCAGATCCACGGCATTTTGTTTCCGGGTAATCAGATTTGTTTCAAATGTCTCCCTCCATTTCCCATTGGAATATACAGTGAAAGATTGGCAAATGGTGAAATGGACACGCCATTAATTTATACAAATAGTTCCACAGTATGTGGTGGTTTTTTTAATACATATACATTTATTTGTTATGTGGTTTAAACTTAGAGTCCACAATTTTCACCATCAGACAGATTCCAAGACCAAGAAAAATTACTCAGAGCACCAAGAGAAACCGAGGTTAGCTATGTCTGTTCTGCTCTCCAACAGCTCAGACCCCAAACATCTTACACAAAAATTTTTGTAGGTCCCACATTTGAAAAACGTTTGCAAAGTATTTTGCTACATTAAATCAGTGGTTCTCCGTGAATCTCAGCTGAATGCTCAGCTGAGACACTAATGTTTTAGTAGGTTATGGTACATTTGGTACTTCTCAGAAGAGTGGAAGTGAAACCTGTGTGGATTAGATTAGATTTAATAGCTAACTGCAAACATCAATCCACATAATCCTGAAACTGCAAAGAATTTCAAAAACATCAAGCTTCAGTACCAATGGCTTCATTGTTCACAACTAGGAATAAATACATTTTCTTAAATATTATTCATCAAATTAGAATTTTAGGAAAATCTCCTTATGTAAAAAATGTCACATTTAAAATATTTTCATTTTATTTAATGTCATTGGTGAAAACACCAAAGTAGAATTTTTATATTTTCTTACAAATATTTTTTCTTTATTCCAAAAACTCATCCCTAAAATGTCCTCCATTATTTTTTGGTGGTTGATTTGAATGCCATCCATCAGTGTAGTTCAGAGACTTGTTAGAGTGTGGGCATCCCCTAAGAGTGTGATGTCATCTGGCAGAAGCAGGAAGTCTTCCATTAGTTCTCTTGGCTTTAGCTAAGCATATCTCTTGCTGGGCTGTGGTATGAAACCCACAGCAGACCTACTCACAACATACATACTGCTTTTGCTTTTCATTGAACAGCATCATTGTAGATTCCCTATAAATATGTGGTACATGTAGTATTATGAGGGCAATTGAACAGGTAACTCGCCAGCTACATTGATCATTTTTGATGATATGCAGCTGTTACAGAAAAGCCATTGGGGCCGCATAACTAGGTACATACAGCAGCAAGCTTATTTATAATGTATTTAAAATGTAATGGAGCAGCAAACAACACTTATTTCCAGAGGTACATTACATGCAGTCGCAAATGACACATTTCAAAACAGTTGTTGTTGCTTTTATGCTCATACATATGCATGAACCCAGCTCAACCTCACATACTCAAGTGTCTAATTGGTCACACCTCTAATCTAAAATTATAATCAAATGCGAATTGTTGTATAGTTTTGCCATATATTGTACAGACGTATGGTCTTGAATTATGTATTGTTATTTAGGTCCGGCATTTATGTGTTCCTGTTGGGAAATTCTACATAAGCGTGCAATAAAGTCCAGTCTAATCAAGACTAATTTATATAAATACAGTTTTTCATCAGTTTATTCAAGGACTGTAAAATGGACCTGCAACGCAGCAGTATGAGTTTTTTTAAAAAATCCCTGACATCATAACTGTTTGAAAAATCATCCACGGAGACATTTAATCTTTCTTTTTGTCTTTTTTTCATAGTCCCCTGTTTTCTCATTAGCAGGCACCCATTGCTGTGTTAAAGCACATTCAGTTTTACAGCATGCGCAATTAGAAGGCCTTTCATGAAGGCAGGTGTTTGTCAGAGCATTTCGCGCCTTTATTTCATTCGCGGTGGAACACCAGACTCGAAGCTGAGATTTGAGCCCTGTGCCTTCAAGGAGCTTAGGCCATTGTGCCACAAACAACCTACTAAAAAGTGACCAGCACATCGCATTCCACACGCGACACAGTAACCGCACATGTTCCTTAAAATCGGTTCTCTAAAGGTGAGCAATTACATACCGCACCGGCACAGCATTCCGGGGCCTTCTATCTCTGTGCTCCTGATTATCTATTTATGTTTGTATAACAACAGATGTCATTAAGCACCGAGCTAAAGAAATGTCATTTGCGTAAAGAGCGAGCGGTTCATTGCTGCATGCATCTGATATCATCATATACACATCTTTTTGCTAGCCAGTGGGGAATATGCAATTGTATTCATGTAATGCTGGGTGAGATACACATGTACTGCACAAAGAAAAAAAAAACAAGGGATAAAAATAGATTAGAAATGGAAGCAACCTTTCAGATTCCAGCATGAATTAGATATCTGCATTGCGTTTCACTTAGCTCAGGTTAGTACAATGTTCCCCCCACCCATCCGCTTCCCTCTCCCCAAAACAAGTCATGTAATATACAAGAGCTTCAATCTATGTAGCACTGCTCTTGTGCTACATTTACTGCCTCCATAATGAACCGCGTGCGGTTAAAATATTGAACAATCCCAGTCAGTTTAATTAATGTAACTGCCATGGTTGGGCGGCAAATCCTTCAATTTTAGCTGCCAGCCTTGACACATTGAGTGGGTTTAAATCCATGGTTCTCCTTCGCCATTCCGAAAGGTTACAGCGGAGTAACAGTGCCCGAGATTTGCACGCGACAGAAAGTGTTGCCTTTTTACTAAAAAAAACAGCAATTTTCTCAAAGCTTGTGACGTTAATGTTGCCCACACACGAGGATCGGGTTAGAAGCCGTACTTATGAGCATTAATGGAATTGTCCTGAGTTGTTAGCCCATGACACGTTGGCTGCGGACTGAATTAGCGTGACTTGGCTGCCCTTCAAGGTTTGTGTGTGCACAGTGCAGCCTGCTCGTCATGTTCTCCCTGCTTATATGTGCAAACATCAGCTCGTAAAAGTAGCTATACTGCACAGTGAAACGTTCAGTGTTAAGTTAACTCTTACAGTCTACACGTGCACAGTTCACAGTGCATATGTGGTCCTCACGTAAACTCTTTTAGTTGAATTAACACGTGGCATTTTACTGTGTATAATTTGGAAATACTGGGAAACATCCTTGCTTAAAAGACCAATATTTCTCCAAAAACATATTTCTCCATTTCTCCAGTAAATATAACCATAACCATGTGTTTTACTTTGATGTGTTGTTCCATTTTCCTGGAACACAACTGCAATGTAATATCACAAATAATACCCAGAGTATACATACTGTATCATTATGAATCATATACTCACATTTAGAATAAAGTATGAGGATATAATGAATTGATCTCAATAGGAGTGGCTACAAAATAAATATGATAAATATAAAAATATAATACTTATTGTATTTACACTAATACAGTATCCTTAATATACTCTCCCTAAATGTGGCTAAATTTATCTAATATGAACTAATATTTGCATTATGACTGAATAATAATGCAAACAGTAGATCTCTAATATCAGTCTGTAGATTATATGAGATTCTGATGACCTGTTTTTTTTTTTCCAGAACTGTGAAATACATAGATTAATTACTATGCCATTGCAGATACTAGCAAAACATAAATAAAAATAAATGTATGGTTCAGTTTAATAAAATGCAATATGCAATATTTCTGTTCCTATTCTATTCCAAAATCATTCATGTCATTTTTAAGTATAATACATGTAGATTATTCAAGTATAATTAAACACATTTCCTTTTAGGAAGAGGGGAATATCCATGACATTTTTTTATATAAACAGACTTTAGATGCTTTATTACACATCTTTGCCAGCCTCTAAAATACACAGTGCATGCAATAACTAGGATATTTATGATAGAATTTTAAGTGGTGGATATGTGGATAAATGGTCTGCTGTCGCATATTAATGTCTAACTAATCCCTGTCACACAGAATACCGTGGCAAACATATAATTTCTGGCGCAGCAGCCAAAGTAGCCAAACAGCTAATTGCCATTCATGCACAAGCATAATTATTTCATGCTCAAAATTTCAAAAATATTTTTAAAGAAGTAAAATAATGGTAAATCGTTAAGTAAAACAGGTTTTTAAAACTGAATAGGTCCAAGTTTAAACGTTTACACAGAAAATAATTCACCGCCCCTCACTAATTTGCAGGACTAGTAGCGTCTCAAACTGTTTTGTCGTGTTCTCTTTCTTTCTGTTAGTAACATCTCATTTTCTCCCACTCACCATTTAACAGGCTGAAGATCTGTAACTCCTGTGTAGAATGAGTGTAGTAAAACATGAGTTATACAATAATGGGGCTGTGCAGGCCCCGAGAGGTGTCAAACATGTAAAATCCTTGAAGATGCCGAACTAATATAACCAATTATTTTAATCAATCAATCAAGACAAAAATAAATTATCATCCATGGAAAAATCTACGCATTTCCATTCCTGATACATTTTCCACTAGTTTCTGTAAAATGGATAGGGGGCTATATTACAACTTTTCAAATTAGTCAACTTTTGTCAAATTTCTACAACTTTTCTTCCACAACTGGAACTTTAACTTATTATTTAAATCTTAGCCATTGCACAACTGCTGCATGACAAGCATTAATACCTTCCAACCATACTGCCTAGCCAAATAAAACAATACTAATTAATTAGCGGCATTCAATTCTGATTCCATCGTTGCCCTTGCTCTGAACCGTAATATGAAATCAGTCAGGAAAAAAGTATCTTTTTTTTGAGGAATCTAAGGAAGAGTTCTGAGGAAAAAATATGTTTTCTTGTCTGGCTGCCGAAGCGCTTTCTCATATCATGTGTTCTCACGAGTGCCGGGATTCAAAACCGCACTAAAAATTCACTGAGGCAAGCTTCTGGGAGCTGTGCTGCACCGTCTTTAATTTGTGGCTGTTCCACTTTTTTATAAACAAAATACACAGCAGTCATAAACAGTACCGGAGAGTGTCTCCTTTAATAAAAACTTGCATGTAAACACACAAGGCAGGCAACATCCTGGGGTCGCCGTGTGGCGATTATTGGCAAACAGCAAAACCTCTATTTACCCAATACATTGCATGACATAAAATGGAGATTTTCGCTGTGTGCTCTCAAACAAGAATGTGTCAAGATGTTCTCCTGCAATACTTTTCAAAAACACAAGATATTATGGAGGATGGCATATATTATGGAGTGGAATACATTAGTGACTAAATTCAGACATTGCTTGTATCGACTTCAAGTACAGTCGACCCAGAATTACCAAAACTTAGAAAGTATTTTCAACAGCCAACAAGTAGATACACACTATGCTCATCTAGAATGGCTGGACAGGCTAGAGTCATATAAATACTCACTTATCATATATGTTTTGCTACCGCGACCCTCTCCATCAGCGCCTCACTTCACTGCTGCTGTAGTGGCACCCTCATCCTGTCCCCTGCCCCCTTCTTAGCTGTGTAGCTGTTGCAGCAGCGGCAGTAGCTTTCCATGCCTATCCTGCACCAGCCCCATTAGAACTAGAACCTGCGCAGGGCCTTATTCACCCCAAAGTGGCCAATCCCAGGGACACACTGCCGCACTCTGGGCTGGAGACCCACTGCGGCACCACTAACTGCAGCCGGACAGTGCCCGTCCTAGGATCCCACCACTTTCTGTACAGCAGACCACGGTGTAAAATCAGACGGTCTCACTGGCTCACCAATGCCTTGACCCCTGTAGAGAAAGCAACAGGCCGCCATCCCTCCTGCACCCACTGGATCCGGGTCCTCTCTCTGAGCCTGCAAGAGCTGAGCAGGCTGCATCTCTTCCAGCCCTGGTCTGAAATGCTATACTGCTGCTACCACTGTCAGCAGCACTTTCTCCCCTTCCTCTGTGAGCCTACATTGTTAACATCAGTGTCTAAAATGAACAGTTTGTTAGGGCCCAGCATGGCTAAGCCTGGTGGCAGGACGGGGGCCACTAAAACCTCTTCAACTTCTCTGTAATAGCATCCAGCGAAGCGGTGATGCTAGCAAAGTCCTTAATGAAGCATCTGTAGTATGAGGCTAGACCTAAATAGCTGCGGACCTCTGTTTGCGACCTAGAAGTGTGCCACTTGCTTTCTGCCTCTACTTTCGCTGGGTCAGTAATAATCCCTCATTTGGTGTGTGATGATGGTGGAGAGCACTGTCTAACACGTCGGTCCAAAATCTCCCACACAGTAGGTGTCCAATTGGGTCCCTGTGGATGGGGGACCAGACCACTCCCATCAGAACATAAATGTTTCATCATAGGATGAAGGTGATCACTCATAACAACTATGTACTGATTGGCAGTGACCCTACCCTCTAAGGGGACAAGCGGCCCTAGACTATACCTGAAAAATTACCCCCACAGATTTACAAAGCCACCAAACCCCCTCACTGTAGGGGTCAAGCATTCAGGCCTGTACTGTTCTCTACATGCCACAAATGCACTTGCCCACTTGTCAAGAATACAGTGAAGGATGACTCATCCGACGACATCACGTTTCTTCACATATCCGTAGACCAGTGCCTGTAGTTTTTGCACCACTGAACTCTCAAATGTGCATTGGTTTTCGTAAGGAGGGGTTTATGCACTGCAACCCTACTATAATATCCCTCTCTATGTAGTTGTCGACAGACTGTTCTTGCTGACACAGTCATGTCCTGCATTGACATTCTCAGTCATCTGAAGAAGAGTTGTTTTTCCTTACATATGACACTAATACATGAGCATCACAGCCATCAAATGTGTGCTTTTGACCACGATTTCCGACTGTATTTAATGTCTTTCCTATAGATCTAAATGCAGATGTCACTTTAGTCACTGTTCCTATTGAAGCACTAACCAGTTGAGCAGTCTGTGACTGAAGCTCCTGCCATTCATGTCCCAACAATGAACCCTCTTTCAAAGTCACTTTGATATTTTCCTCTTGCAACCTTGATCCAAAATTGAGGCCAACTGGGCCTGCTCAGCATTTTTATACATGCCATAGAGCATGATAGGATGTTAATTGCTTAATTGTATCATGCAGTACACCTTCACTCATTTATTCAGGTTTTTCCTTTAATTTGTCACCCTCTGTGTACGCATTTGTTTTCAACAATTTAAGGTGCAAATGGTTAAAGTTCACTTTTTTTTAATTTAAGGGTACTTTTATACATTTTGGTTTCACCATGTAAAAATCACAACACTTTTTATTACATTACATTACATTACAGGCATTTAGCAGACGCTCTTATCCAGAGCGACGTACAACAAGTGCAAAAGAGAAATAAAATTGCTAGAGACATAGGACAAACCTTAGGCTAACCAAAATCAACTGATTGGCACATCGTTAAGAAAGAGAGCACTAGTGAGCTCAGAAGTCACAAGAGCCTGGTAAGCCAGGGAAGACCTCTACAGTGAATACAAGATATAGGCTTTGGTTGAATTTGAGCAGGGAAGATGATTTGGTAAACTTCAGAATTCATAATGCTGCTGTTATCAGCAGGTTTGCATCTTGCATCTTGTACCCTCTGTTTTTCTGTTCATGAAGTCTTCTGCGGACAGTAGTCACCGATGCATCCACGCCTGCTTCCTGGAGAGTTTCAGATCTGTCAGACATGTGTTTGGGGGTTCCTATTCATTATGGTGACAATTTTTCAGTTATCAACTGTTGAGGTCTTCCTTCACCATCCAGGCCCTTTTCAATAAAAAGTGCTGTTATTTCTACAAGGTGAAACCAAAATATATTTTTTAAAAATACCCTTCAATAAAGGCTGAGAATCTGCACTTTAACCACATGTGAATTGTTTGATTACAAATCTAAAATGGTAAAGCACAGAGCCTAATAAAAAATGAAAAAGCTTTTGTCCCAAACATTATGAAGCTCACTATATATATATATATATATATATAGTTTCTATGTTGTAAATACTTCCAAAAAGTACTTCCATCTCAATGGTGCATATTATAACTGTGTGAGATTTCTCAGACTGGCCACCCTGGACTTAATAACGCATTTTAATGCATTTATGAACATTTATTAATAATGACTGACCATCAACTGTATTTTTAAATGCATTTTTAATGTAGTGTAATGCAGTCATGAATAATTTATTAAGTGTCTATAAATGCTGTAATCTTATTGTGTGTGTGTGTTACCCATTTCACTAGCTGTGACAAATCGAGATCTGGCTCATCCAGCTGACTGTAACAGCACCAGGGAGGAAGGGAGGGTTTCTGTCAGCAGGGCATCCCCTCATCATACATTAGCGTCTTCTCTGGATAATTGGGTACCTGCACACTGCCTGTGCTAGCTGGTGCATAAATTCAGCACTCCAGCACAATGGCCGGAGCTCAGCCAGTGGAATGCAGAGTACACATTTGAAGTAGTTGGCTGCACATGCTTCAGAGGACAGGTGTGTGCTCTCTAGGATTAATGGAGGAAGTTGTGGTGATGAGGTTGGCTCAGAACTGCACTTGAGAATTCAAAATTTAAAATGGAAGAATAAAATTAAGGAGACAAAATATTCAAATTGTTACAAAAAATGATTGCCTCTTATTCACTCCTGGTTATCCAAAACATCTTGGAAACATAATTCTTTGCAAAAGCAAAATTCCTTGTGAAACCTTATGGGAAGAAAAGCATGCAAAACAACCAGCTTGAAATATGCTATTACAGCGATGCACCATAACTGCTCATAAAGATTCATCTGGTCCTCCTTGCTTGGGTGCTTTGGAGTAGTAACTGGAAAGCCCTGGCAGCTCTGAGCCGGGGCGACTGCAAGCGGCAGTGGACGCTGACCTCGGGCGTTCTAAATAGCCTCAGATCCCCCGCGGAGTTCGGCGAGCTCCAGCTGGTGGAAAGGGTTCAGCGCTTCTCACCTTGAGCTGACTGCTCCTCGGGGAACTGAGATGAATGTCCTCTCCTTTTTTTTTTTCTCGCTGGGAAGGTCACGGGAGAAACAGGGTTCTCTTGTGTCTCTGTCTGGTCAAAAGTGAATGTAGGAACCTGTTAAATTTGGAACAAAGCCGGTAGGAAAATTAGTTCAGGATAGCACTGGTACTAAAAAGTGGTGTATGCAAATATGGCTTTAAGTAAAAAAAAAAAAACCGTCAGCATGCCTAAACTTCAACAGAAAAACAGTTAGCAAAATAGCATTTTTTGGCAGTTGACAGTAAAGCAGTAAGTTAAAAATTAAAACTTAAAAGTTAAAATGTAATACTAAACACTATAAAAACGTAAAGGTATACTATGTTGGATTCTGCGGCCTTTGTAGATTCTGTGTTTGTAAACCACACTCACATCTCCTTCGTCCTCAACCCCATCCACACCTTGGTTGAGGACACACCCTGGAGCGCTACGAGCAAAATACAAAGTGAAGGCGTGAGGTGGTCAGCGATACTGAAAATAGCATTTTTAGTAACATGAATGATTCAATATAGATGGTAACAGTAATTAGGCAGCGTTATAATGATCTTTACACTAGTGCACCCCTTGACGCATGGGGACATCCTACGGTAGCTGCTCTGTAGTGCTGGTGCCGCTATTTTGTGTTTTTCCTCGTTTGTTATTTAGCTATTCTAGGCCCTGTTTCACAAAACAGGATCACTGAGTTAGAGTGGATAACTGCACTAAGTAAAATTTGGAAGCCTCCCAAATCTGAAACATGAGAAAGCGTTGTTCTGGGTTTTATTCCATGTAGTTATCCAGCTAACTCAGTAATCCTGCTTCCTGAAATACCCGCCTGGATACTTAGTTAGAATTGGGATGTACAAACGCAATCGCATGTGGAATAAGTAACATTAGCAGGCCATAAGTCTATCTTAGCTAGCTAATATATTTGTAAAGTGAATGATTTCTTTTTGAAATTATCCGTAGCCTTTTCAAAGTTGTTAGCAACTTTGTTAGCTTTGTTAGTGAAGCTGGCTACACTTAATGTTAGCTAGAGAGCATGCATGCTGTATCAAATTCATTTCTCCTGATTGAATTAAATGCAGGTGAATTACCAAGCTAGCTAACTTGCAACTATAAACTGTAACAGCAGTTCCCATATGGAAGGAAGACAACTTGATAGAAGTACAGAATTCAATACAAAAGCTATCCAACCTCAGGCATCTTGCTGTGTAAGGTAACTAGCTAACAGTAACTAGCTAAAATTAACATTACTTACAGGCCCCAACATAAAACAGGCCAATTCCATGACGCTTTTCATCTGATTAGTGAACTTAAGTTGAAGAAGAAAAATAATACAAAGATTGACTCAAGTTTTTGAACGAGCCCTGTTGGCTTGCCTTTTTTGCTTCACTGTATCTTGGCTTCTTAGCATCTGCCATTGCAGCAAACTTGCAACAATGATGTCATTGTAATCTCATACGAAATCACAGGCTTTGTAGCCACACCCACGGCTCCCCACACAGAAAAGTTTGCCATGTCCAGAAACATCCCAAACACATTTTAGAATAACAAATACAGGTAAAAGTTGTACAAATTTGGCTAAAGTGTGTAAAAACTGATATTGCCAGTGCTTCATAGATACGCATTAGCATAGCTACAACTTTTTTCAAACAAAAAATCCTGCATAGTATGCCTTTGATATATCATGTGTGGCTTTAAAAAACAAAGTACAGATTTCCACTTTGTTGTACTATTTAAGCAGATAAAATTACAGTTGAAATGAACACAAAAGTGAAAATGTTTTTGACCTTCTCTGCTGTTGCCAACCTTGCATTTGAACCTGTATTTTCTGATATTTAATTGCAAAACCACAAATTTTATTGTATTAATAAATACCCACAACCAATATTCACTCCCCGAGTAATAATCATGCTCTAAGACCCACTCCAGGACACATCATGCAACACTTCTAGAAATTCAAGATGGTGTAAAAGGTATTCTTGAATGGAGGTCAAGTGACGCAAGGTCATAGGTTAAATTACATTTCGCACACCAGCTGGAATCATTAAAAGGGGTTTTCATGCATTGTCTTAGCAGCTGGTAAATGTCAGCAATAGCAGTTGTTACATCATCAATTATGCTGAACAGTCGACAGCACTTGTATTTCACTTAGCGAGAACAATAACAATAACAACACATTTGGCTGAAGGTTGTGACCCATAAAGCACAGGTGCCCCCGAATCAGGTGTGTGAACAGACATTGGAAACAGGCATATACCACTCAGCAGTGCAATGCAAAGCCAAGCACATCCTGTAGCTCGCTTTGGACCCAGAAGCTGGAGCAGCGTAAAGACACTTGTGAGTTTGATAGGGTTGGGCTGGGCAGTCAATATACTGTAAGTCTGAATTTAAGCTAATAAACACACAAGAAGGAGCAGAGAGATGCCCTTTGTACAGCGCTCAGTCACACAGGTATGCAGTTATAGGTAGGAATCACAACAAATGTAGCCTATTGCTGAAGGTTGACTCAATAACACAGTGCTCCAGTTTACTTTTCATCTTTATCACCGAATCGAATCGTCGCTCAGTTTGTTCTACTCTTCCCATGCTTCAAAACAAAGCTTTGTTTTGTGTTTGTTTGTGTCAGGCTTAAGATGAAAGAGGCTACCTTTTTCAAGTGGTGATATATGTTCTTATGTGTTATTATTGTTTGACTGGGAGGAAAGAAAATGAAACATATATAAGGCTTTTCATTTTGATTCTGAGCACTCATTTGTGAGGCAGTCTGGTGATTTTCTCCAACATGCAGGGGTCGCAAGTTATACCAGTAAATAGTGCGTTTTGCATTTGGTTTATTCATATATATATAGGTGATTTAAGTAACTTTGAACATGGCATGGTTGTTGGTACCAGACGGGCTGGTTTGAGTATTTCAGAAACTGCTGATCTACTGGGATTTTCACACACCAACCATCTCTAGGGTTTACAGAGAATGGTCGGAAAAAGAGAAAATATCCAGTGAGCGGCAGTTCTCTGGCGAAATTCCTGTTGATGGCTGAGGTCAGAGGAGAATGGCCAGACTGGTTCGAGCTGATAGGGAGGCAACAGTAACTCAAATAATCACTTGTTACAACCGAGGTAAGCAGAAGAGCATCTCTGAATGCAAACCATGTCAAACCTTGAAGCAGATGGGCTACAGCAGCAGAAGACCACACCGGGCGCCACTCCCGTCACCTAATGAAGTGGCCGGTGAGTGTATATATAGCATTTCATCAGATTGACTGGTCTGTTACAATTATATTGAGAATTTTTTTTTTATTCTTCATGAATTTTAATTAGAAATGGTGCTCTTATTTCAGATATTTATGCATTAAAATAAATTTATAGAGTCAAAATATAGAACTATATAGAATTGTAGGTACAAATATGTATAGATTAAAGTAACTCAGTTGTTCATTATTCATTCATTAATTAATTGATAATTGTGGCTCTATTATGAATGTACCAAAATTTTGTTACTCTCTCTCTCTCCAAATTCTCTGCGCCCCATTCTTAAGGCCTGTCCCATTGCTGCAAGATCCTCCATCAGTCCAGGATGGAATATCTGAAAGCATGTTCTCTGAGAAGGGTGCACCCAAACTACAGATCCCTAAAGTTCTCCAGCAACTTGCTGTTTACTAACACCTCAGGTTAAATTGGAACGTGCAGAAACAATTAAGGCTAATACAGTCAGTGTGAGAACCACACCAGTAGTATTTGCCAGCGCTACAGCTTCCGGCATTGGTGGCTATCAGCTCGAACCCTAACTTTGCGTATTAGGGGCACAAGTTTTACCCAGCCGCCAATTTCAGGAGAGTTTGATCCGGAACAGTCTGTGGGTTTGTTTGCTTGCTGGCTGGCTTTGTTTGTTTGTTTGTTTGTTTGCTCTTCTGTGGCTGAGCTAACGAATGTGAATTTGCTCCCCCGGCCTCACCCCCGCTCCCACCCACTCACTCAGAGCAGCATGCAATCAAAGCGCCTGATCAGCTATAACGGTTTAATGGATGGTTGTGGTCAGGGAGCCCGGCGGCCAAGGAGCCTGCCGCCATCCCTGGGGTGTTCCATGTGTCTGACTCTGAGGTGTTTCAGATCACTGGACCACAGTCAGAAAGCATAGTCTCTCTCTCTCTCTCTCCCTCTTTCTCTTTCTCTCCCTCTCTCCCCCGTGTCTTTCTCTCTCTCTGTCTCTCTCTCCCTCTCTCTTTCTCTCTCTCTGTCTCTCTCCCTCCCTCCCTCCCTCACTCTCTTTCTCTTCTTGCTTGCACAGAGTTGAGCTGCTGCTTGCTCTAGGGGATTTTAATGGGAAGAACGAAGCATGCAATTTATTTTTTATTTTTTTATTTTTATGAGTCAGGCATGCTGTCGTAAAGAGAAGCTGAGTGGAAAAGCGAGTTTCCGGGATTCATGTCGAAGTGTTCCACATTAGTCTTATCTCTACTCATACTTCTATCCAAGAGAATAGGCATTCCTTTTTTTAGGACTGCCATCAAACAACTGATACTGGGTAAAATAAAACAGGAAAGGCAATCACAGTGCCCTATTGATTCAGATGAAAACTGCAGATATTCAAATTTGAATATCTGTTTTTTTTTTATTCTATTGTCTATGTAGTGTCTATTCAATAACTACTGAAACAAGACTACGGGTTTGGTAATGAGTTTCTATTAATTACATGTACTCAGCATTAACTTCTATTGCTAACTTTAAAAGTAGGTTTTGAAAATGCATATTAAACTGTTAATATGAAGTGTGCGAACTATACTATAAACTGGATTGAATAATCAATCCAAAAAGGCAGAATTACCTCCATTGTAACTATGGTAACAAGAACAAAATACATTGAAGTCATGCACATCAATAGCAACTCTACTACTTTGAACCAATTCAATACCAACAGCCAAACAAAACTAGAATTTAAAGGTTCGCTGGCAAATCTTGATGGCTCTGCAGAACACTTTTCTTGGTAGTTGAGTAACTCGTTTAGCAGTGTATAATGCTTGCACTTTTAGGCCTAAACATTTCTAGAAATATTGTCCAATATCCAATATTACAGTAGCATCACCATGTAACATTCATGGTCTGGTATACAAGTATCGTGCTCTATAGTACAGTACATTCAATCAATAAGTTACTCACAAGTTCAACATACTGCATTGCTCTGACTCACTGACGGTCATTATCAATAGCGTTAGTTCTATTCTTGTAGATTAGACCATTTGTGGTTCCTTGGTTACGGACAGACTGTGCTGACATCTCAACATGCACGCCCTCTCTGCATGTTTCAGTGCGAAGCCAGGAAAAACGAACATTAATTCTTCATCATGCTGGTTGCCATATAGCAACAGGCCCATCTGTCCTGTGTATCCTTCAAGTTAGCACTTTTCTTGATGGGAAGTTTTTAAGTAATGGACACACATTCTTTCTTTTAGAACTTATTGACAGCCCAAGAGAGATAATATTTTTTTCTTGTCAACTCCACGCATAGGTAACTCTTGCAGTGTATGTGCACATTAGCATTAGCCTACATCATGCTCACTCTACAATACTGTTGCATCACAGAAAATTGGGGGCCATCTCCCTAACCGTGAGCTGTCCAAATCTGTGAGTTATCAGGGGGCAGATATGAAATGGGAGGTGTATAATAAATGATTGTATAGTACTATAACACGTTATGTTAGTGGTACTAGCATTGTTTGTAACATTATTAATGATGTGTTGTTTCATAATCACTTTTTATGTAAAAACATTATTGCCACTTTTACTTTTCTCTTCCACTGGGTATGAAGCCACATGTAACGTATGATCTCCTCATGTTGCCAAAGCAACCATCAGATAATAAAATTATCACTGTGGATCCACTATATTTTGGATCTTGATTAGATTATCTTGAATATTCAACCAAAGCAGCCCATGAAAGTTAACATTACCTGCAAAATCACGCATAATAAAGCATATCAAACACCCATGACTAAATATATGAACAGAAAAAAAAGCATTTTTTTACTGAGATTTACTGAGATTAACCTTAACTTTCTATTCCCTGTATTAACAAAGGCTACTGAATATGCAAATATTAATTGTGCGATTTTTACTGTATCAACTCCATACACAGATAAAGCATGCAATGACATTTATCTGTTAGGTTGACTGTCAATCATAGACTTTTGGGCAAAGCACTATCCCAGCCCATAGCTGTGTTACCGTAGTAACAATCAACAGTGGCTACCTTGTTTTAAGCCTGCTGTCATATTGGTTTGTGCATTTCTGGGCCATGAAAAGAGGCATTTCTTTGTGTCGACTCTGCGCTGTTAAAGGAAATCCTCAGGTAATTGTCAGCAGTCCTGAACTCTGCAAAGGGACAACAGAGAGTTGCAGAACAGTTTCTATCAAACGGATTTAGACATTTAGAAGACTCAGATTAAGCTGTATAGGTTATTCTTTGGAGCTATGGACATTAATGATGAAATTTAGGTTAATCTCCTTTTTCAAGTACAGCCAGCTGTCCCCCACGGGGAAATCAAACCTGCAACCTCTAAGTTATAAGTCCAGTTCCTTAAACATTGTGCTAGACTATCACCTTCCATTTTTCCATAAACATGTTTCCCCTCCTGGAGAAGTTAGCAAAACTGATTAATCACCGATTATCAGCTACAGTGAGTAGCTGTTAAATACTGTCCTTAAATAAACGATGCATCATACAGTAAAAATAATATTATTCAGTATATATAAAAACTGTACAATATCTTGATGATTTTAATATGTTCCGAAATGTTTTAAACACAACAATTTAACTTCAAATGCCTTTATTATTTGAACCAGAGGATAATTCAGTATTTGGTTTTTCCAGGTTAGGATTAAATTTTTTATTAAGACACAGACCCCCTTTTAATGCTTGCTGATAAAACCTGAATTAGAGCTGTTCTCCAGTAGTTATTGCATAGCTAAAATACATCACCATGATAACAAGGAAGTGGTTCATAAATTTCCAACATTAGCTCAGTTAAGGAACAGGAGCTTGCTGTGAACTCAAATGAAATTCAAATGACACATTATCAAGTATGCCAAGGAAAGTTCAGGTGAGGGGCCAGTGACAGACTTCAGATTTGTCAACAATGTCCAACAGTTGTAGAGATAAATATGTGCCTAGGAGACTTATTGTATGCAAATCCACAGATGGGGATGAGTCCTCCAAATCTGAACTGTGAAGTCACTATAAATAGGGGCAGTACGGGCGTGTGGAAGTCAATTTCTCTACAGATCTCTACAGAACATATAGAACACAATAGAAAACAATGGTCATTTATAAGTGCTTTAAAAAAAAAAACACACACATTGACATAAAAAACGAAATGTGCTTAAATTTGCGGGCGATACATTTTTAAACATGTTTGTAAAGACAAGTGAGTAAATTCATAAACCCTCATTTGAGAGGAATTTCACAGACATCAACATGTTTCCACTTCCTCTCGGCCCCGTTACACAAACTCCTTCTTCTGTTGGCCAAATGCAAGCTGAATGTTTTGCAAGACTGTCCAGAACTGCATGTGTCCATGATACGTGTTAAACTGTGCAGAGAGTGCGTTCAAGTGTGGCTGGCGTTCCGAAGGAGCGAGCAAAACACTGGCACACTCGCTGCAAATGGCATCACATTTGAATAATTGTTCAGCCTAAATAATATGTCATCACATTCACATGCAAAAATAATGCTAATAAGAGAAAGCTTTGCACTGGCTTCTACTTTTGAATTTTTTATTTATTTTTATTTTTTTGTTGTATGGGTTTGCAGATAGCTGGATGTTTTCAAATCAGTAAGACAAGTGCCAAATGGGCAGCGATTGGCTGCAGATATGGGCACATTAAAATGGATGGTTTTTGTTAAAAGCCTCTTCCTCCATATTGTTAAAAAGAGCCATATGGACTGTTTATAAAAGTTGAGGGTTAAAATATGAAGTTGTGGGCAGAGGCAGTGATCCAAAGAGGTATCAAGCACATTGCAAAAGCATATTTTGCATTCTTAATAACACGATTGTTGTACTAAGGCCCAGTATTTTTTCTTTACAAAGACATTATGTGGGGAAATTTCATAAATGTTGCAAACCCACATTATACAATTTATTTTGTAATAAATTACCAAACCCAAGCCAGGGAAAGAGAGCTAGAATTAAATCATAATCTGTATAGTTTACTCAAAAAACATTTATTAAGCTTTTACTTATAACACTGTAATTGTGTGAGTTCAAGAGTGCACACTGTGTTTGTGTGTGTGTGTGTGTGTGTGTGTGTGTTTATGTGTATGAGCAACAGCAGTGAAATTTTTTCCCTCTCATCAAGACTAGGCTTGAATGCCCTTTCTCTCTGTGGTTTTTTTCCACGCTGTCCCTGACCTCATGTTCAATCACTATCTGAGCTTGCCCAGGGCTCTGGGTACAGCTGAACCCCTCCAAGCCAATTCTGGCACAGATACCCCAAGAGCCAACCCCCCACCACACACACACACACACGCACACACATGCACACACTGTACACCCCTGCACACGCACACGCAGAAACAGGCGTGGCCTTACACACGCGGCCATGCACTGGCATGCTTAAATATGTGCCAGTGCATTTGAATTTGAACCTATTTTTCTTCTGTTTCTTTTGCAGGACATCCACCAAATAACCATTACAAGACAGGCAGGGTAAGTAGAAGTAAAAACAGGGAATCTTTATTAAATGTAATTCGTTAAAACTATACAACCATGTCCACACAGCCAAACAATGACGCCCTTCTACACTTCCTCTATCTCTCTTCACTCACTTCGCTGGCTCCTCTCCTTTGCTTAGGCTGCCCAGGTAAGTAGTCGCTACTCTGCATACAATATAAGAGCACCGACTATGAATTGTGCATTATTACTCTCATACTTCGTATCAATATCAAAACAGTGACCCTGGCTACACTTTGGAACCCTGGAACTCAGACTGCCCATCAAATGTAGGGAAACCCCTTCTACTCACACCCAGAGATACAGGGATTACAGAGCCCAGTTGCTCCACAAGAGCACACAGCCGATCACAAAGACATACTGCACGCAGAATCCAAAAGAACCAAGGAAAGTAGCTTCGGCCCGTGGCACTGTGCAGGACTGAGCTGCATTCCAGATAAAAACAAACCTCAGGGCCGCCCCGAGTCTTCCCTTACATGCAGGGAAAGAAGCACAATCAGGATTCCAGCCCAGGATTCCAGCCCAGGATTTCCCAATCGCCATGCTTCACCATTCCGTGCTACTGACCGGCATTCTTCTTCACCATGACCCCCCCCCTCCCCAGGTTTGCCATCCTCCCTTCACCATCATTCGCAGATTGGAGACCAGGTAAGCTTCACTGCACACACTCACACACCAAATTAAAAAGAACATTTATCCCAATGCTCTTTAACAATTTCTCCTAAAATACTCCTGGTAATAGCCTATTAGTTCAAACACATACTGCCACCAAGGACCACGCTCCACCCCAGGAGTTCTCTGGCTCTACTGCAGCCGCACCCTTCTACATAAAACCCTCCTCACTGGCGATTACCTCTAACCAGCTGCAGGTGTGTCCCAAAACTCCGCCCAGCCAATCACAGCACCAGCTCTCCTGTGCTGCAACCCTTCACTCCTGACATACTGTATTTATGTTCACCCATGCCTCTAACATGCATGTACAGACACACACATACATATAGTGTATCCTCATAGGAACCTATGTGATCTCTGCTGCCTGATGAAGACCACGTCAGTGAAAAACATTGCTGCGTACCACACCGAACGCAAGCAGCTGTGTAGTATATTCATTGCTTTTTCTTGTTTATTAGCCATTTGTTTGGAGCGCTGATTGTGCATTCCATGTCATGCCAGTGCCAAATAACTATAGCCAGTCATTTTCTTTGTTTTACCAAATACAAATTGCTTGCCTCAAGTTCTGTATCATTATCTGCTAGTTACTGCATCTGCCAGCTCTGTGGGCACCTTGGCTGCCTTTACCATACATTGGAGCGTCGTTTTCCGGGTGCCGTTAAGTCCAAAACAGACCATTCAATGCAAATTCTGGACTTCAGAAACAGATGCATTTAATAACGTTTAAGGCAGTCTTACCTGTGTACGCAGTTATTTCTGAGGTTTTTGGGGTTTTTTTTGTAATTGCCTGCCATTTTCTTTCATCTCTATGTTCTTTAGAAGTCTATGAAGAAAACCTACTGTATAAGTCTGTAAGGAAAAAAACAAAACAAGATTTTTATATAGCCTGCTGGGGCTGCTAAGACAAAGCGGGTTTCATTTCCGCTGGCATTTTCTACTTACAGCAGATTTGATAACTATCGGTTTAATAGGTTTTTGTAGGCCGCTTCGTATGGTTCAATATATAGCTTCCATTCTCTATCTAGTTCTCTTCCTCCATAAACTACCTGCTGTGCATTAATCTCATTTTCAGGACTTTAACTCAATTACACTCCCGGTTTGATACTTCTGTTATGCGTGTTAGTCTCAGGTAATTACATATGTATGAACTGCAAATCTCATTACAATTCACAAATCTGTGAAAGTAAACAGCGCTGTTCAAACAGGAGTGTCTTTGCCCTGTAGAGCCAATAGGATCAAATTAGGAATACCCCCTTTTGAAACCAGGCAGGTCTTGGTGCCACCGCCTGCCTGGGAGATTGTGTGATATGGCAGTAGGGATTTAAAATGGCCGCCTCGCTACAGGGACGGCCTCCTTTGTCATACCATACGTCTCGACTGTACCTTTCACTTCATGCCTGCACTGATCGCTGAGTTTTCCTGGCCAGTGAACTTGCTCCATGACCATTGCCTTGTTCTATGGCCTGGGTTCATTTCTGCTTAAAAGGTCTTATTCAAGTTCGTGTGTTTTTATATTATCTTGGATTAGCTTATATGGGGGAATTTTTGAGTTTGATGTTCAGCACTGGAAAATACACTTCAAGTAACTCCAGAGTAGCTTGTACAGAGACGTACGTACATATAAGATGTATATACTGTATAAACAGTTTGATTTTATAGTGTTTATTTGTAATCATATTGCATATTTTTAAATCATGCTGGTTCCTATTTTCTTGAAAGAAGTGGCCTCAGGTTGCACATGTCATAGGAAAGAGTATCAACCAAAAAAGAGATTAAATGTAAATATTTAAACGAATAATCAGGTAGTCAACACATGTGCGGCTACTGGAGGCATAATACCACCGAGAAAGCTAAATAGTGATTTGCAGATTATCCAGAGCAACATAGGTACAGATACACTGAAGCCAGGTAATCATGGACACAACCAGTCGCAATATTTAATATATACTGTTAACCTACAACATGAAGTTAAGCAGCGTATTTGGAGAAAGTAAGGAGGTAGAGAACGTAGTGTTTTTAAGGGGTTAAAGGGCCGTAGTGTTTTTAAGGGGTTAAAGGATATAATACACATTAAGCATAGGTAGGGCTAGTAAACCCATTTTGTCAAATGGACAAATGCTTACTGAAACACTTTTATGGCGGATCATTAAGGCTGTATATTCACTTGTATAGGTTACATAGGGAGTGGATAAAAAAATGGAAAGACAACAGAGTGCCAACATGGAAGCATTCTGGGGGTTCTGTAATGAATTTCCTGGCATGATGCGGGTGCACCTGTAGCCTTAGAGGGCAAGGTTGATGTCAGTTACTTAATGGTACTAAGCAACCATCTTTACCCTATGTTAAAAGCATTTCCTTCCTGTCTGGAGGGGTGCCCTCATTCACTGTACATAAATAGTCACCCAATGGTTTGAGGAACATGACACTAACGTTACCATTGCCTCCTCAGTTACTCACCTGGATACAATCAAGCATTTTTGGAATTACATTACATTACATTACATTACAGGCATTTAGCAGACGCTCTTATCCAGAGCGACGTACACAACTTTTTACATAGCATTTTACATTGTATCCATTTATACAGCTGGATATATACTGAAGCAATTTTGGTTAAGTACCTTGCTCAAGGGTACAACGGCAGTGTCCTACCCAGGAATCGAACCTGCGACCTTTCGGTTACAAGCCCAGTTCCTTACCCACTGTGCTACACTCCGGAATATTCTGGAACAATATTCCTCTCTGCTTCCTTCAACTAAGTGTGAGTTGATTGGCTTTCTTGTGTTGTATTCCTCCAGTAGAATTCCTAATGCCTGTAGACTCTATGCCACCGCACATACAGGTCATAGTAGCCTCAGATTGTGGCCTTGCACGTTAAGTGACTTTAGTTTGTTGGTTCACTATCTGTATTTTTCTCTTCAGAACTGTTGGACACTTCATTTTTATTTTTATTTTTTTCTTTTCTTCAGCGTGCTGCTTTTTCGTCGTAATTCACCTCTCCATCACAGGTGAACTTCAAACCAAAAAAAAACAAAAAAAAACGAGGGAGCGATTTCTCATTCTTTGATGCGTGCTATCATTGACTCGCCCAGATAAGGCAGCTGCTCGAGTGGCTTGGTAAGGTGTCATCCCACGCGCATCACCCCCAAAGTCGGCGGCACGCTCTCCTGCGAGCACAGCTCTCCCAATGCTGCCATTTCCATCGGGCGCCCGTAGCGCTCTGAGAAAAGCCTATTGGAGTGCGGCTCCACGCCTACGCCGCGCGACCTTCCGTGCCCCAGGTAATTCTCCTCCCCTTTGGGGTTCCCGGGGGAGCGGCTCCTGTATCTGTGCATGTGTTCATGGGACCGTGGTCTTGATGCAGGCTGCAAGCCCCCCTGCCCCCGCTCAGGAGCTGCATCATGTTGTGCTCACATCACCCACCGCTCCTTTCTCAGTCACGCACAGTACTGCGCAAGTGGCTTGCTTCTATTCACCTCCTCTCTTTAACTAAACAAATGTATCTCTTTTGAATTTATTAGCTCTTCCATGAACGAGCGATGAAAAAAAAGCTTTGCAATCATCCAAAGACCTATAATGGTGTGTATTATGTTAAAACTTACTCTTTTTTTTTTTTACAATATTTAAATATGTTTTACTTATTTCAGATTTAAGGAGAATGTACATCTTCCCCTAAAAACTTGCAACCAGTTCTTCGGCATGAATAATTTAGAGATGACCGAAACATGTGCTCAATGCTGCGTCGCTGAAGTCTTCACACACACGCAATCGCAACATTATCCTGCACATTGCCTCAGTCCTGCTCAGCCCCATCAAATTCAACAGCAGCAGGTAGCGTTTGTACCTTACACCTCCTCTTGCATATTTCCTGAAGGATCCTGGACAGCAATTAGATTTTCTTTTTTTTTTTCTTTTTTTTTTTTTAAGAGTGAGAATTAATTATATGTGGCAAACGCGTCCACGAGCGGAGCCCAGAGCTGAGCTGAGCTGAGCTCCTGTAATCACGCGTGGAAAAGCCCGTTTGGGCAGTGGGAGGGGGGTGGGGGGAGGTGGGGGGAGGGGGGGGCGGTGGCTCCAGGTACGAGCGGCCCTCGGGGAACGGGGGAGAAGCGGAGCGGGGAATGCAAATGCGAGCCGAGCGCAGGAGAAAGGGATTGCTTCTTCACTCAGCGCTCCCGTGCAGACACCCTCCTCTGCGGCAGAGCGGCTTGGCAATCTCTAATCCCCACACGCACACAAACCAGCTGGGAACGGGAGGGGGAGACGAACAGAGAGAGGCGGGGAGAGAGAGAGAGAGGGAAGAACAGAGAGGGAAATAGAGAAAGAGGGAGAGAGGGGGTAAGAGAGTGACAGAGGGAATTAGAGAGGGGGGTGAGAGGGAGACAGAGAGGGAAGGAGAGAGTGAGATAGAGAGAGTGAGAGAGAAAAGGAAGGGAGCGAGAAACAGAAAGAAGCGGGAGAGGGGAAGAGACAACAAGAGAATGAAAAAGAAAAAGAGGTATGGGAATGAGCATGAGAAGAGAGAGAATGAAATGGAGAAAGGAGTAAAGGAGAGACAGTGAGGAAGATAGCAGAGGCAGGAGGAGCAGTGAGAGAATGGAGAAAAAGGAGAGTGAGAAACAGGGGAGTTGGAAGAGGGTTAGATTAGGGAAGCGAGAGGGAGAGTGTCACTGACTCAGAGTGTGTCTGTGGTACTAATGAGAACATATCCAGGGGAGATATTGATGGTGGTGGTGGTGGGTGGGGGGGTCTAGTTCTCTTTAGTGGGATTATCCTGTCCCATCCCAAATACTGCATGCACCGTGTAGCACTAAGGTCACCACAGAGCACGTCCCACCCTGGCCCACAATGCACCGCGCACCTCCAGGAACCTCGCTGGCTCCCCGGAGGTCCCGCCTGCGCCGTTCCCGGGGTCCGGAGGTCACCGGATTAGGGGCTCATCCCCCAGGTCGGCTTCGGTGAGAAGAACGACCCCGTTATTATTTCTGGCCGTCGCTCTCCTCCTCCTCCTCCCCTCGCTCCGTCTATGGTCTCTCATCGATTCAAAGCGGTGAGATGTAGCGATCGATGCCTGTCTCTCAACGTCCTGGGAGAAGGCGCGGGGGAGGAGGGAAAAAAATGGATGATTTTCAGCGCTGTGGAAAATGCCTTTTGTAAATAAGGCTGCCTGTGCGGCGGCGGAGCCGCTGGGCGTGAAATGAAGGCGGTGTCGCGGCTGATGAAGGTGACAACCCCGGGCCCCGGCGATCCGCCGACCCGGCCGCGGCGGGGCGGCGCGTGAAGGCGGGGGCCCGCTGCCGGATCGAGGAGCGGCCGAGGAGGGGGGGGCGCAATTCTGGAGGTGCCGCCGGCGGAAGGGAGTCACCTGCGGCACCTCCGGCATGGCAGGGAGGAGAGAAAATGAGAGGGAGCGGAGGAGAGGAAAGGAGGGAAAACAGGAGGAAAGAAAAAGAGAGGGAAATGAACGGAAGGGAGGAAAAGACTGAGCCGGGACAGATGGAGACAAGAGCAAATGGGGTAAGACCAGATAAGAGAAGAGAGAAAGGAAGAGAGGAGGAGTGGAAAGCTAGGAAAAGACATGAAAGGGGAGGCTGAAAGGAAGGAAGAGTGGAAAGAAAATGAAATGAGGATAAAGGAAAGGAGGCGAAGAACGAGAGGCAAGGAAGCTGAATGAGAGCGGAAAAGAGTAACGGGGAAGGGACCGAGAGAAGAGAAGGGAGGAACAGAGAGAGAGGAGTGAGAGAGAGAGAGAGAGAGAGAGGAGAGCGAGGTTTGCTGCACTGCCGTGTGTCTGCGGCAGCCGCCGCGCAGCTCCGGGCGTACGCGAGCAGAATGAGAATCAGCTGCGCAGAGAGGGGCCCGGGAACGAGCCGCAGCGCATTCAGGTCAGCGCCCGCGTTCCTCCCCGGGCTGCGGGGCCCCCTGCAGGCCGGGAGCCGCTCGTCAGAAGCAACAGGCATCGGCGAAACCTCAGGCCACGGGCGCGACCCCCCCCCCCCCCGCCAGGCCGGGAGCTTTTTTTGCTTTCTAAAACTCGTCCGGGGGATACCGAGCCTTCGGTCCCTTCCCTGCCGGCTCTGGCGGCCATGCAGCTGTGCCTCCCCCCCGTGTTCTGAAGGGGCTCGACTGCCCTCCCCGCCCCTCAGCTGTTTTCCCCATCTGTCAGTGTCGAAAAATCGCCGCAGAATGGCGGGCCATCAATCTGCTAAAAAAACCCTTGCCCGGATGGCACCCCAGGCCCCGATAAGGTTGCAGACACTCCCAATCGCCAACCGCACAGCCTCCTCCCAGCACTCGAATTTCAGACGGTTCGGACCCCGTTGCCACTTCTGCCGCCTTCATTGCCGCTGTGCTCAGAAATATCTGGGAGATTTCTCCTTAACAAAGGAAGAGTTGATGCACTGTGTTGATGAAGATTTGAATCTAGCTGCAAGTTAAAACAAACAATTGAAACCTCAATTTATTCTGGAATGAATGCAACGCATTTTCGAACAAGTGACTTGCACATGGTAGGCACTCTGGGGATCAACAGGGAGTGAGAGGGAGGCTCACTGGAATAGCCCAACCCTGGGAAAACAGGAATGGGCAACCGTCAAGTAGGGAGCCGGGAGGACAAAGCAGCACCCTGTGGAAGCTTCATGTGGAAGCGCTTTAAACGCTTGTTCCTTGTCCTGGGTGAGAGAGGCTTGTGGAAAACAGTTTCCTGCCAGAATCTCAGCCCAGACACTGCTGTGCGGTGGTCCATCCACCTCAGCACCAACACAATATACCAACATTTATAGGGTGGGGACTTTATTGTGGACATGAACTAATTAAAGCTGGGCAAAAATAATTGGCCGCTATAGATATCTGCATGTGGCGTATGGAATTTTATGACCTTGCAGGGATGTATGAGTCAACGGTGTTTCGCCGCATGCAAACGTGCGTGTGCACTTTTAAGAGTCGGGGGGGGTGCGGGGGTGCGGAAAGAGCATTAAAAAACATGGCACACCGTTCTCATCATGCCGTTTCGCCCTGTTGCTCTTCCCCTCCTCAGTCTGAAGCAATCGATCACTCATAACAGCCGGGGCAAAGCCGGCGCACGGTTCAACTGGCAGATGAGTTTACGGCAGATGAATGCATCGCCGCGCTTCCGTCGATCCGTCCGGAGGAACATCTCCCGCGGCCCCGCGCCGCCGCCTCCCCCCTCCCCCCTCCCCCCCCCTCCCCAACCTGCCTCCCCTCGCATTCCTCTCTTTTATTAATGGTGGAATGCAAACGCTATTCAGATAAAGGGCCCGCCGTCGATGACAGTTCGTGTTAAAGCGAATGCATGAGGAGAATTCTATTCTCATTCAAATGCCGTCGTGTTATGTCACAACAATTACCAGCGCTAATAAAAGGGATAGCTTTATGCTGATTTATTGTTTATTGTCAGATATGGACAGTGGTTGTAAGCACGGCCCAGTGTGATAGCCTGCTGTGCATCTCTCTCCACAGGGTTCCAGGCTGCGTTCAGCACAGGCACTGTCAGGACCTGCTTCCAGACCATAATGAAGGATGCGGTCATGAGACAAGTTGTGCAATACGATCTGAAAATGATGATTGCGAAGAAAATATGGCCTCCTTATTGCATGATAATGTACAGTCAAAGCAAACGTGCATTGTTATGAAGAACTTTTTTTATCAAAAGAAAGACAGAAAGACCTTTTACAATACCCAATAATGCAACTTGTTCTTGGGTGAGATGTTCACTTGATCGCATGTTCTTTTGTCCTCAAGGGTTTCCAAAGACATAAGACCAACTATGCTCTATATCAGTGCGAACCAACTGTATTGCTGGAGATCTGCCATTCCGTAAGTTTTCACTCCAACAGCTAGCTGCTAATTAGTAGAGTCAGGTGTGCCAAATTAGGGTTGAAATGAAAACCTACAGGATGGTAGATCTCCAGACAACTGTTTCCTTCGACTTCTGCCTAATTTATACTAATTTATGAAAAATAAATCTGCAGTCCCCCACCGATCCCACCAGACTGTAGATATATATATATATATATTATATATGTATATATATACCGATCAATCCATTATCTATGGATATTGATCAGGGTCACGGGGACTGCTGGAGCCTATCCCAGTGTGCATTGGGCAAGAGCAGTCTATCACAGTCTATATATATATATTCATTCATTCATTCACCAATTCATGCCCTGTATGGACGGAATGTAGCACAGTGGGTAAGGAACTGGGCTTGTAATCGAAAGATCGCAGGTTTGATTCCCAGGTAAGGACACTGCCGTTGTACCATTGAGCAAGGTACTTAACGGGAATTGCTTCAGTATATATCCAGCTGTATAAATGGATACAATGTAAAATGCTATGTAAAAAAAGTTGTGTAAGTCGCTCTGGATAAGAGCGTCTGCTAAATGCCTGTAATGTAATGTAATGTATGTTCCAGTGCAAAATATTTTCATTTTTAATTCCCTGCATTACCCATTGCTAATTTGAGAGTGCTTCAAATGATCAATGCTAATCTAAACTTTAATGAACCAGCCACTGTCACCTGACCTAATCTTGGTGTGGGTGTACGATTTTACAGTATTCTGCTTTATTGCCAGCCTATCAAAGCTTAAACTTAATAGTTGTGTTTTTTTTCAATTAACACAATGCAATATATGCATACAGTGCCATAGAAGCATGATACAGTAGGTTACTTATGACAATCAGTTCATAACATTAACTCTGTGGTATTTTTACAAATCATGTAAAAAAAAAGGTTGATAAAATGTATTATCGTGAAAACACCACTGGTTCAACAAATTAACGATCCTATCAGAAGTCAAGGCTGTATGCAAGAGAGATCATGCTTCTGCCTGCATATTTATGGAAATGCTTCGCTGATGTACTGTACTTGTGCAAATCCCATGCTTGTAGACTCAGGAACTTCTGCTTATTAGATTATTTTGCAATATCACATCACATATATTGTGGTAGCACATCTATTAGTCAACTTGGATGTACACCAAATGCAAAGAAAGCTGTTAAAAATGATTTAAAAAATCTTTCCAAACAGGAATGACAGCCAAACAATTCAAACAGAAAATGCATTCATGCTGAGACCAGATCCTCCAGGCATTTTAAAAACAGCCTGTGTATTATTTCTTTAACTAATTAATCATTTTAGTTTCACATAAATAATTTCACCATAACAGTGCAGGGTTGTCAACTCAGTGATGTTTTGATCTTCAGATGTTTAGTGGTCTAAAAGATATTACATTTTTAAAGCCTTACTTCTCGTATTACATTTATTCAATTAATAATTAATTTATTATTATTATTATTATTATTATTATTATTATTATTATTAATAATAATAATAATAATAATAATAATAATAACCTTCCCTATATAAACCCTAGCCCTACACACAGGGACTCTGAGGTGAGACACTCAAAGTGGCTCTTAAGAGACATTAATAACACCTTTATGAACTTTATCAAATAAATGCCTTAGGCTATTTTAAGAGCTTATGTAAATATTATTACAGACTTTAAAAAATTGAGATAAGATGACAAAATGTGGACTGATTATTATGCCACTACTGACATAAAGTATCATTTTATATGTCAAATGTCCTTTATGAACCCTTTCTTACACACCTCTTATAGTGTTTATTTATGCCGATACGGTGTTACTATTAATTATGCTGCCCTTTTAAGGTGTTGGGACTGCTACATAAGACATGCTTAAAGTAAAGTGCTACTTAATCTGGTCACTGTTCTGAAGGGTTAGCAACACCGACTGAAACATTAATTCTTCATTTAGCACAGAGTTGGACAGTCCCCAGGGTGTGCGTTTCAGGCCTGAACGTCAGCTGGTCAAAGCAAAATACTGAAACTCAGTCCAAATAATCAACCCAGGCTGTGGGTCAGTCCAGGTAATCAATCCAGTCTGCCTAACATTCCAAATAATCAATTCAGGCTGCACACTAATCTGAATAATTAATTTAAGATGTAGCCTACGGTGTTATTATCAGTCAAATAAAGAAAAAATAATCTGGATAAAAGCTGGGCAATCACAATGCTGTGTCACTTTATAATGGCAGCACCATCAGTTGGCATAAGCGCTGGTAACTGTGCAGTTGGAGGGCTGGCTGGGCACCAAGATGGAATTCTCTGGCGGGCCACTTCACACAAATCACTCACACTAAGACTCAGGTTCAATCTACATTCCCAATGTTTTTGGACACAATCAACAGTTGTCTTTAAGTTTGAATGATAACTGAATCCAAGTGTTCGCTTATTTCCTGAAAATTCAGAGGACAAATTTCATTTCCAAACTGTGCTGTTCAGGGGGTTAGTTCCAATGATCGTTGAACTCACAAATTACTTTTATGAAAAACAAATTGAATGCTTTTAATTGTGGGTCAAAACTAAGAACAAATTTAGGTTGGATCTAGACCTCAGGAAGCTCCTGTATTCTGTAGATGTTAAGTCTCAATGCAAGTTGCTTAACTCCAAGGGATTTGGCACGCCCTCTCTTGAAAAACAGCAGACAGACGACTAGAGAGTGCCAGTGTCCTGACAGTGTCTGATGGGGAAAACCTCCATTGGACTGTGCTGTTGTTTTATCTCCATCTTAAGCGGGTCCCTGGGACACCTTAAATAGGAGGCTAGAGCTTGGGGCGGCGGGTGACTCGCCCAGCGGGGTCAGCTATTCATTACTGTAATGCGAGAAATGGACCCGGAGCACTTTGGGAATGACCCCTTTCAATGAGTGGAGGGGTAGAACCGTGGGGGGAGCGGGGAGGGGGACGTGCCGTTTCAATTGACCGGCGGCGGCGTTAATGTCCCGTGAGCGGCGGGCTGAGTTAGCCCCCCGGGACCGCCCCGGCCGCCCCCCCGGTCCCCGCGCCTAGCCGCGCTTTTGCCTCGCATTCCGCCCCTTGCCTTGCCGTCCCACGCCGAGCCGCAGCCGCAGCGGCGGTGACGGATGCCGGCGAGTCAGATGCCAGGCCGTCAAGTCGCGCCCCCGCGCATCACAGATCACAGTTGCGCGGAGTCCGTGGGGGTAACGGCAAGACGGTGCAATTATAATTCAAGGTCAGTGCACATTAAACACCTTCCCAGGAGCTTGTAGCAATCTCCGAGCTGGCTATTTCAGTGGACTGACAAACTGCAACGGGTCATTTCAGCTAATTGGCTAGTTTCAGTCGATTGACTAACTACAGCACCTACTCACAGTTCGGCGGGGAGCCATGTGATGGACAGGGCCCGCAGACAGCGAAGGAAATTAATGTTTAATGCAGCCTTTCTATACCATACCTCCCCCGTACAAAACCCAAAGACAAGGCGCGGCGGAGTACAGAAATGAACCTCACGTCACATTTCTGTGAACGCACGTTCATTAGGAACCTGGGTTCTCAAGTATCTAGCTCCAGCTTCCGTCCCTCTTCCTTGAAGGAAAAAAAAAAGAAGCTTCTCTAAACTGGCAAAGTTTGAAATCAGCTTTTTTTTTGTCTCCCCCCACAAGTTGATTGTCTCTTTTAATATGTAATTTCCGAATCGAACGGCGGTTGTTTTCGCTCGCTCAGAACAATCACAGGGGTTGATTAGTAAATATGTCAGGAGCGCAGCCGTCGCCCCACAAACGATGATTGCAGACAGCCACTGTGATTGAGATCATTACGGAGCCTATGAGGATGCGACGGGGCACGAAAGGTGAGGGGACAATGCGTTTTTTGCCACACATCCGCGAATGACTGTTTTCTTTTTATGATAAAGCTACACATTTGAAGCACGCAAGATGACAGGGGGGTAAAGAGCAAACAGCAGGAGGGTCAGTGTCACGGTTGCTGATTGCTCTTAAGAAGAAGCAAAATTTCAGGCTTTCCCTGTTTTGTTTTTTTTTCCACAAAGAAAATTTCCGCGAAGTCTCGTCTCGTCGAGACCGCTAATTTCCGTCTGGCACCGGAGACCACTAATTTAAAACCGGCACAAAGCTTTACGTTATCTTTATAAAATGCCGCTCCCTCCCTCTTCAGGCTGACTTTTTTTTTTTCCATTCAGAAAGCAAAGGTTTCGCTTTCGTAATTCGCCGGGCCTCGTTCCCCCACCCCCCGCTTTCCGGCTCTGACGGGTGAACTTTTGGGCGCGGTATGAAAGTGCGGCCCCCCGAGAGAACAAAGGATTTCTGAATGGTTTTGATCCTGCTCTTTTCGTATAGGTGACAGTAAAATGACGAAGGCGAGGGGCCGCGGTGTGCTCAGATGGGCTCCCTCTGTGGGAATGTCAGGCCGCGGTGGTGGGTAACGTGCGGTCGCGCCGCAGCGGTGGGCGGAAATAGGACCGGGAGTAAATCAAGAGTCAGGGCTAATGCTGGTTTTTCTGGCTTGATTTTAACGCTCACAAATGTACAGTTAATTGCAAAAAATATTGGGGCGGTGACACAGTTTTTGTTGTTTTGTACTCCATCAGATTGGATTTGAAATAAAGAAATGAAGGCAAGGTTAACGTGCAGACTGTCAGCTTTAATTTGTGGGTATTTACATCCGTACCAGGTGATCCGTGTAGGAATTACAGCCCTTTTTATACGTAGTACCCGTATATTTGTGTTCACAAAGTGTTTTGCCTGTATGTTGAGGGCACTTCACAAAGAGTCAATTTTTCCAAACTGATTAGCAATGCACGATGCATTAGGGTACATTGCTACAACTGTGCCAAAGTGGTCCTTCCTGTATCCACTATGCCCCCAAATGCAGCACTGCCCTGGCCCCCAGCTGACAAACTCTGTGTGAAGAGAAGAATATACACACTCTGGTAAGGCTGTGAAAACATATTAGTCTCTTCTTCAAAACGTCAGGCTGAATAAAAACAAGGTAAGGTCTAGCCATTAATGCACTTCAAACACCAGGTATAGGCTAATGTCTGTAGCAGAGAAGTACTGTCAGAGCCTTTTTAAATTTAACTGGAATCATGGAAGTGGTGAGCTGTTTACATTTTAAAAATCATGAAATAGGCTGTATAAAATAAACAACACAGGTAATGAGCTTTATCGTAAGTCAAAAAATGAAAATGTATATTACAACAATTGCTTAGAATTCTTTTAAACAAGTAATATAAAAAAGGTCCTCTCCCCTCCCAAAATAACCCCGCAAAAAACACGAAGACAATGTGTGTGTGTGCGTTCTCTGAAAATTATTGTGACCCTAGTTTTCAGTGTATTCTTTCCAAGAACGAAACTACTGGGTAGCTACCGTGCTTCTGAGTCTTCTGTAGAGTTTTATAAGATTGGTGAACATATTGTGGGGAATCTTTCAAGATCCTTCAATCTGTGCTTGTAGTCTGCTGTCTTCAATTCAAACCACAAATCTTTTGATGGGTTTTGTGTCAGCCATTCCAAACTGTACGGAATAGGGGGGGACGCAATAAATAAAAAAAGACTTTTCATTAACAGTGTTCACATGTTAGTATGATTGTTGTTTGATGTTTTACAGGAACAAATGATATGGATAAGTAGCAGGAACAGAGGTGAAGATTTATAAGCAAAGCCTTCATGTTTTTTTAAGAGAACTGTGAAAAAAACGTCACCCTGTCGTCTGTAGCTCGCTCTGACGGTACCATATCAATGGGAAAATCTGTGGCGAATGCGATCTGCACCAAGCTCTTGCAGAAAGCAGAAATCACAGCTGCGGTTGCAGAAGCAAGATCAGTAAACCTCTTCTGCAAAAACAGAAGACGGACGCGTACATTAATGAGCCATTACAATCCAATTTATTCCTCGTTACAAAGTCTAAAAATAAAGCACATTAAGGGCAAGGAGAGGAAGAAACTTCAACCTATGAAACCTATCACACGCGCGCACAGACACGCGAGCACACAAACACACAAAACCGCGTTCCCCTTTTTTATGAGTTGGGAGTCTGTCTCCTTTTTTTCCCTTTTAATTAAAGCATGCAGCAAGTGTGAAATTAACTCTCTCCTACATGGGGGCTGACAGCTTGCAGAGTGGGAGTGAGAATCACTTTCCTTTGTCTCTCACGTAATTAGCAGCGGGGACGATGAGGGAGCACGCCACCGGTCTACCAAATGAGAGGCCATGAGAATGATGAAAGACTGGTGAGGGGGAAAGGGGGAAAGGGCTAGTTATTACCACCTGCAAAAGCCCATCTTCTCGAGCCTCGGGACAATTCGACGACGTGCTGCCACTCCGCCGCCTTCTGTTAAAAGAGATATGGTGCGGGGGGGTGGGGTGGGTTGGGGGGGGGGGTTCAACTGATAGATGGTACAATTTTGAGAGGGAAGAGGCAGCGAGCTTTATGAGTTTAAGAATTGATGAAGACGAAACGGGCTTTAGGCCGATGCCGAAGCCGGCCCGGAGCTCGGAGTCGCCCAGGATGCTCGCCGCTGTCTCCGGTTCGGCTGCGGGGCGTTCGCTCGGTGAGCTGCTGGGCACGACAGGCCACAAAGCGAAAATGGCAGGGTTCGTTCACGCAGACCATTGGTTAAACATCTCTTAATATCCAACGCCAAGGCTCTGATGACAGCCTTCTGACACTGACGGACATTTTTCTACGCAGCAAAATGCCCAGTGTTAATTCAACTCTATTTGTTGGAGTTTATTAATATAAGGGACCACATATAAGAGGGTATATAAGAGCACTGTAAGAGTTAATTTAACACGGAACATTTTACTCGGTACAGTCAGATGACAGGCCAGTGCAATGTATGGCTCTTCGCCAGCTTTAGGAATTCACAGGTAAAACATGGTTTTACAGAAAATGTTTGTGATAGAAAAAAAAAAAATAGAATGAAAATAGAGTTTGCACATTGGTAGGTGACAAATGACCTGCCCAGTTCCATAGCCTAATGGTACATACACAGTTTACCTGTGGTAATAAATATGTGAGAAAACGATGCTGGTGCGTTTGCTTTTACGCGTATTTTTTAGAGTAGATTATTTATTTCTCCATTTTATAAGACACAAGTTGTTGTTTAACCACAGGAAAAAGCAATAAATGTCTTGGCACCTGGTGCAGAGCATTGAAGGTATATATAAGTATACAAACTATACATCTTTGTGTCCAGCCATCTAACCATGGGTCCTATCAGTATATCAGTATCTTATCCGAGATGAGCACAGATATGCTGGTGTACTATCGGTGTATAGGTGTGTGAAAGCTTCCAAGCTTGACAGCACTAATTTTGGATTTGTTAATAAAAAAAGTGGCATAAGAATGAAAAATGGCTACATTTACCCATGAACAGTTGCTATTGACATTAACCTGTGTGTTTGAATGGGAGCCATAGCTGAGCAGTAAACAAGTGTGCAATTGATACAGTGGAGCTAGCTTGACTAGCTCATTCTTCAATGGTCTGATTCATCCACGGTCTTCACTTCAAACGGTTTTTCTTTTCTTTTGCACAGACAGTTTAAGCCAAAAATAATCATTAGTTGTCATTCCCTGATGTTTATCTACAACAGCAACATTTAGGTTAGAACTCAGCGACAAAGAGCTCCGGGTACTGTTTGGACATGTTTTGGAATAAAGATACCTTTTTCAAATTGTTTTTGGAGAGGCCGTGTGGATCCCTTTAATGAGTGCATTCATTGTCAATGACAGCAGAGAAAAACAAGTCGGAATAAACATCTCCTCCATGAGTACAATTGTGTCCTCATGTGAGTAGGCTTCGGCTGTCCTGGTCTTAAAAAAAAATGCAAGTAAATTTTTTTCTGTATGCAGAGTTCCACGTGTGCACGTGTGCACATTGAATGCATTGGGGTTGTCAAGCCAAAAGAGATGCACGTGTGAATAAAGCCTACGTCTAGCTCTCTCTCCTACAATTTCTGCAGTAGTCTTCTCTGAGATTTGAACAGAAGGGCTGGTTTTGTGCAGAAGACCTTGGTAAATGCTTTGCCAGCCTTGGGCGCCCCCCCCCCCCCCTTCTCAGCCAAGCTCAGAATTAATAGTAAGGGTGTATGGTGCGTGTGCGTGTGTGTGTCCTGAATCACAAAACATACAAACAGCAACAGAGACTGTTTCAGCTTTTGTCCCCAAGCACAGAAATCCTTCACTGGCTGCCAGTGTGGTGCAGTGGCACCTCTCCCTGCCCTTAGCCCCTGTTCAGTTCTGCTCACTTCCATATCCATTATAGCCATTATTATACATTAACCTACCAAGAGCAACAAAGTGCAACAAAGACTGCAGGAAGACTGCAGGTTCCATGGCTGCACCTGTTCATATCTATGCATGGCCTTCAATGTGGGCTCTGCATTTGACATAGTGAACATATCTTTGTAAAGGCTTCTACATTCAATTACATATGAACTCACAAAGAAACCAAATTCCATGGTGATTGCAGGCACAATATATACTGTATTGCTGTTTGAACCTTTACTTGCTATTTCTGAGGCCTGGTACTTGAGGCATCTCTAGTGAATTGAATCTAAAAATAAATTTTAAATACTGCTGTGTGTACACACAATATATGGGGGTGGGGTTCCTATCGGAGGAAAAATAAAATAAAATAGGAGAAAAAAATCCAGGAAACTTTTCATCAAAATCTGCCATATAGAGGCCGCCAGCTTGGTGTTTTTGCTTGGTATATCGGTCTAGAGACTTTAAAAAGCATGTTAAAATATGTCAGCTGACCTATTCAAGTAAAATAACAATATTGGGGTAAACTAAGTGTCATTTGCCTGAAAAGGACCCTGGGTGTGCTTCAAGGTCAATCAGACTTAGATATTGCATTTAACGATTGAACTCTTACCTGTATCAAATGCCTCCCTTTCACAGGAGACAGCATTACACCTAAAGGGGGATATTTTTTACCTAATTAAATGAGCTTCTGAGAAGAACCATCTGAGACGGACTAGAACAGGACATCGCATTAAATATTTAAAAGTCCTTTGATAAAGTGGCACCAGGGTGGTTTGCTCCTAAATCAGGGTGGTTCGGTCCTAAACCCTCAGTGCTCGGAGCGCTCGTCTCCCTCCTCTGGTGGAGACTCGTCCAGAGTCGAGCATTAGATTATCAAAAGGGTGCCGGGGTGAGGCTGCCCACCGGCGCGAGAGCTTTATCAGTTAACGAAGCGGTGCTCGAACCCGACGACATTCACACCGCAGAGGGTGCGGTCAGAACAGAGGTGTACTGTTCCACCCCACGATCGAGCCAGCGATCTGGAATGGCTCCGTTTATCATTAACATAAATCCCGGACGTGACAGCGCAGGCCAAAGAACGCTATTTATACAATTAGGAGCGGGTGATTTGTGGGCATCCACTTTAACCCGCAGTTACCGCTGCACGAATGACAGTTACACCGGGCAGACTCAAACTCCCTCTGCGCCAGTTCGCGGAGATTGCAGGAAATTCGAAATCCCGTGATTGTTGCCGAGGAAGCCTGCTGCGGTGGCGTCTCCCTGAAAATGTCACCGGTGTTGCAGGCTGCTGGGAGAGACAATTGGGGGGCTGGAAGGTACTGTAAAGGAAGGACAGATTTTGTGAGAGGCGCAGAGATCTCGCCCCGTTCCAAAGCTAATCCCCCCAGTGTCCCATGCCCTGGAGCAATCCCCCGCTGCTGAAACACCCTTGACATAATGTCTTGTTGGAATGGCTGAATGAGGGCGGGGAAAGCATCGCCTGCTAATGCTCTCCTTTTTTGCTGAATTGTTGCGACAGTTTTAAGCATGGACCAGCAAAAAAAAAGATCTTCAACATTACAGACAGAAAGGCTCTGAATACAATAGCTTGTCAGCAAGACATTTTTTGATCCCAGTTATTTCATCTGTTTATAGACATACATGCTATTGTGCCACTTTCGTTAACACACCTTGCTTGTTATAATGCCACGTTACCCTGTGCCTCTGTCAGTTTTTTAATATAAATGTATACCAATTATTCCCTCTAAATCGTTAAAAACCCACCATTCTCCCTCATTTGTGGAGAGCAGTTTAAAGTCATAATTACATAGGTTAGCTAATCAGGAACTCAACGCGCACAGGAGAGCAAAATAGCACACCGTACATCATTCGTTAATACATACAATCTGGGCTGACTGCTTCAGCACACATTATGACAAAAGGGGCACCCACGTAATGTCTATTTTCACCTACACTCTGAACTGTTTCACAGAAGAAAAAGAAGAGGTTAATTGTATCTAAATAAAAATAGGAGTATTCTGATCTTGGGTCTAAATATGTGTTATTTTACACACTTTTGTAAAATGGTGAGATTATTTTCAAGTAATGGCCATTTTTTTGAGTACAGTCTGCACTGGAACAGCAGCTGTAAATTATTTAGCATTACAAAAAAAAATAGACATAATTCTTTTTTATTTACAACTTCTTATGGTGGTAAAACAATAACATTTTTTTTATGGATAGAGGCAATATTCTTCATTTTATTATTATTATTTAATTGCTTTGGCACAGTTTTCAACAATATGCTCTCTTTTACACTTAACTCACAAAGCCAAAGTAAGTTTTCCAAAAAATTGTTTTGAAACTAAATGCATAAAAAAACGTAAAATCATAAAGTAATCGAACACCCACCTAAATCACTTTTTCACCTTGAAATACATTATCTGTGTGCATTAATTTCTCAAAATACTTTTTATAATTGATTTTGTCAATAATGAGTATTTGTGCAACAAAAAGTTTTTGGTGAAGAGCTAATAACATTTAAACAGGCATATGACCATGAGAAAAATGTGATAACACGCAACAGGCTGCAGGGCATTCTGTGGGATGTGGATGTGGTGCCGGACAGAGAAGAGGGTGGGGCTAGAGACAAGGATTAGGACCAGTAGAAGGAGAAGAAGTGCAGTGTCCAATGAGATCCAAGTAACAATTATTGAGCATGTAATAAACACATAGTACTGCTCGAACTCCAGTAGGGTCAACTGTTGCTTTATTCATCAGTCATTTTGCATAGTGAATGGTAAACACATAAAAAATACTCTGGTCTATGCATGTATTATATTGTAGCACAGCTGTTCAGACACATCTGGTGTTATGTTAACTAATAACAGCAATGGACCTCCGTCATGCACTGGCCAGTTCATCGGTCTTTTTGACGATGATTTTTTTTTTCTTTTCAATTCCCAGTCAGGTGATATGTAGAGCGCAAATCTCAACAAATAGTCATAATGTATCTTTCATGAGTGTCACAACCACTTTGTTCACCAGTTTATCTTGTCAAACTATCAAGTTCATCTTAGTTTAGCAAAGTTAGTTATTAGTCAATGTTTGCATTCTGATAAAGCGTGGTTGGTTATGCTGTCATATCAACCCCAGTAAGCATGATAAAATTTGGAAAACTATTCTATGTACTCATTTCAAAATAGTTACATTTGCTTTTCTTCTCTGTCTCATTTTTCTACCTATTCTGGAGTCTCATACAATTGGCCAAGTACACATAATTTGTAATAGTCACTGTCAGGCAGGGAGGTTGCATACTATTTTTTCCAAGACCAGTTTGTCTAATTGAAGACATCAGTAGACCTGAGGGTGACATTTTGCAGAACCTGCCGTCATTTAGGTACACTCAGTGTGAATTCTCATTTCTCACATGCAATTTACACCTGGTATTTTTAACCTTTTTACACAAGGGGAAAAAAACTATGATAAAAATTGGCTTATCTTAAATATCGGTATCAGGGCCAGCCTTGAAAAGTCCTTATCAGTTGATCTCTAGATCTATTTATTGTTGTCATCACTATTTAATTACTTTAACGTTGATTATATATTTATTGTACATGTTTATAATTATCGAAATCTTTTTAGTGAGTCATAGAGATGGATGCACTGAAGCTTCATCAATTAATTTTCATCAATGAGGCTGGATTCAAACTGCCAAAGATACAAAGGCAAAGAAGCAACATCATTGGCCAGCGTGCAACCATCCAAGCTCCAGGACAAAGCGGTGGTAACATCAGTTTGCTTGGCTCCATATCTGCTGACCTTCCTGGACCAACTTGTTAATGTGTGTCACAGCCTAGAGGTCATGTATGTCATTGTTTGAGGCAAAGTTAGCATCCACCGTGTGTCAGTGGTAGAGTAATGATTGCAAGTTGTTCCCATCAGAAATTATTTGCCCTGTAACTCCCCCCATACTTCCCTTTCATCAGTCCAACTGAGGAGGTCTTCTCTGCTTGGAGTTTAAAGGTATATAGTGATTATTCTCATGAGTATGCCACCCTTCTAGAGGTCATGCCTGATGCTTGTTATGACATCATGCCCCAGGTTTTTTCCCTGGGTAAATTGGAATGTGGGTGTGAATGTATGTTCAAATGCACAAAACAGACTCTATGCACCCAAGCAATTTCTGCTATTTATCTTTTTTTTGTCTTCTCTACAGACTCATTTATTCATTTATTTGAAAAATTCAGACAATATTTTGCTAGATTTTCCAAGTATGTTTTATGTATTTATTAACTGAGTGGAAAAATGAAGTTCAAGTTTGAGAAATGTTGCGCATGTAACATTTAGACTTTATCCCAATAATTGGTGGTTTGGTTTTTGAGTTAGGTGTTTTTAAAAATATTTCCAATAGCTTCCTTTATTGCGTGAAAGCAGTAGAAAAAAATCACTGTGGCAAAAGCCCCTGTATTTTTCATACTAAAGCTTACTGTTACTCCTGTGCTCATTTGAACAATCCATCTACCCAGGAGCTTCCTTCCATTAAAGCCTTCTGACCCCTCCTGACACCTGGGAAGACATTACGCTGCTCTGGCTCCTGATATCGATTCTGCAGATAGTAGTAATGGGTGTCTGTCTCTCAAGCTTTTTAATTGGCTGAGTGTTCTGATTGATTAATAACACCCCCCACCCCCAAAGTTTGTCTGTTGGGGTACTTAGGCAGGCCAACGTTACAGCTTGCAGGTTAATGGCGGAAACTGCTCATGCATACCCCAGACCTGCTGGGGTGAGTGGGTAATTTGTGTTTGAGCTGCACGTGGGCAGTCGTGTTGGGGGATTCGGCTGTTTGGAGGTGGGTGTTGGTTGGTGGGGGTCAGTCTGCAGTAAGGATTAAGACATGTCACACCTTATAGCAACAGAGAAGTGCGGCGATCACGATGCCATCATCGCCCGACTGAAACTGTTTTGCATTATTTATGGCGGGCGCCTCACTCATGGACAGGACAGTTTTTTTGGATGCCAGTGATTGATGGCGCCAATGATTTCGAGGCTGCAAACATCATCTGCATGCCTTTCTAAATAATACAAGATGATGGAGCAGATGGAAGAGTCTTACACAAGACTTACCTTTTCTTTTTTAAATAATGGTGCCAAGTTGCACCTTTCTTAATCTTAATAGGTAAGAGTGTATGTAAATATATACCCCATAATTGAGACTTTAACCCCCCTGAATGAAGTAAACACAAAAGGCTGTGAAGGGGTGGCGGGGGTTCCAAAATCTACCTAAAGTAAGTAAATCTAAGTATTCAAATGTGTTTCCCCAGCACCTGATGTAAAATTCTACTACTATTTCACTAAGAGCAACCGCAGGAATATCATTTTACCACTAGAGGTGCCAGAGGGCGCAGTGAATATAAGCAGTGCCTGTTCTGCTGCTTTTTTCTGCCCCCCCCTCGCCCCCACCATATAGTATGCTTTTATGCTTTTATATGGACTACTTCTGGAGAAGGTCAGAGATTAAAACACCCAGATACCATGGGCTAGGTCAGCACTATCTTTTCTGCATATGTTTACCTCAGGGAGACTCAGCTCATCGTAATTGACTTTCCACCATGAAGTCTGCGCTAGTTGCAAAAGTTTAGTCCACTACTGTCTGCAGTCGCTTTGATTAAACAATTAAAACACTTCTGAAAAACCAAAGAGAGACTACAAACGTTCTCTTATCTGTGTGTGCATGTGTGTGTGTGTGTAAGCCTAAGTGAATGGTGAAGCCAACTTTTACAGGAGCAGTACTAAGACACCTTTGTACTGGCAAAGACTGCTTTGATCAAGTCACAGAACGAAAGACCAACTGACCTCCAAGCAATGCAGCACAATGGGTGCTAAAGATTCTGTGATCTAGTGCTAAAACTGCATTGGTTATTTCTGATTCCCAACAAATAGTTTGTCATTATATCCATATTTATATAATATCAGTTAGACTGAGTGCAGGGAGATATTACTGACACCGGTGCCATCAAATATTATTCAGTGTAACCATATCCATCGGAGCCTTGGGCAGTTATTCTATAGGCAGGGGAGAACTGTTAAATGTGACATCACAGCAAACACTTCCTGGTTAATCCCAGGGTTATTAAAGGATCAATTTAAGACAGGCTTTATGCTCTATGCCCAAGCCATAAATAAACAGCTACATTTGTTTACATGGCCCTGACTGGTAATTGAGAATGTGGAAATAGCAGCATCCATTACAAAATCACTGCTGAATAAAATGATAAAATGTATATTTTTATTTAAAAAAAGGTTTCAGAAAACAACAGCGTGGAATTCCAGACTACATCCACAAAATGCAGCAAAATGCAGAGAGAAACGGCTGAAAGCAAATTCCAGAAGATATCCTGGAAACCGTAACCAATTCTTGGGATCAGCCTTAATCAGTCCATGAACTAATTCTGTTTCATACTATAAACCGAACAGATTCATTTGAATTTTGTTGAAAAATAATTACCATTGGCTTTTCTATTCTGTATCTTATGCATATGACATGTCTGTGTGATTGGTTGTGTGTATCGTGCAAAACTATTCCTGCCTGTGACTTGATTCGACACAGGTTAGAGGTGAGAAGTCAACTAAAGTTTCGTGCCTTGGAGTCTTGGGGATTAAAAAAGTAATGAGATATGCTGAACTACAGACCTCTATTATACTGGCACAGCCAATGCACAAATAAAAAAATTCCAAATATATCAATTCTGTCAGTGATTATAGTGCCTTGGGGACAAAGCGGGACAATTGTGAAAAAAATAGTGGGGGAACCACACAGTTCTTCTGAGATGTATGGTTGGCCCCATTCATTACTGCGCATTCAAACAATCCGCCTCCTCGTTCTCATTTAGTCTTTGAAGTGTCAGTCCCCTGCAGCAGCAATTTCCCAAAATCCCCTTCAGTCTGCCACAGGGATCACACCTCCACCTTTCAGGAGCCTCAAGGACTTATTCCCGTGGTCCCATGTGACCTGACGGGAACACAAATCAAATCAGCTCTGTACAAGCTGAGCATTCTCGCAAGAGACGATCAGGGTATAAGGAGTTCACCTGCTTTCGGGGAAAAATGGAAGTAGAAAATATTCAATTCAATTCAATTTGTATTGCACTTTTTACAGAGACGTTATAGCAATAATGCTGTCGAGGAGAAAATAGTAAAAAATTGGGAAAGATTGGGCCAGAATCCCCAAACCCCCCCCCCCCCCCCCAGGCTTAAAAAGATCTAGGGAAAGAACCCGATTGGAGAGTAGGTGGCCCGTAGGTGTCAGTAGTTAAAGTTAGGCTACATGATAATGGGCAGAGATAGTGGGAAGTCATTCATATAGGTGACACGTTTTTGCTGGAGGTGACCACCAGGTAGTGCCCAGTTGTAAAGACCGCCCCTGCGTCCAAAGGTCCCTGGGTCTGTAGGCCAGATACAAATGAAGACGACCAAATCCTTTGGGGTGGGAATGATAAACAGGAGACTGTCATCTCCATCTCCACATCTAGGAGGTGGCTGGGGGCTTCAGTACTGCTTATACCAGAGTGCTAGCTTTGAATGTTCTCTTTGTCTACACCCATTCATTGATATTTACGTAAGAGTAATTCATTTAATAAACGGGCATTAGTGTGGATTGCTGTTAAATCTTCTATCAGTTAAGTTAAATGCCTGCCCCTTTAGACACCCATGTAACCTTATTTAGGGGTTTCCAGTTGGTGAAAGGAAGTCCTGGTGCCACCTGCATGAGATGTGGTGCAAGCAGGACTAGAACTCTTGGTTCTCTTTGTTCACTCCCATTCATGAATATTCACATGGAGACCGGCAAATCAGAGAACTTTTATCTCCAATGATGACAGTATGACAGAATTTTAAATGCACCAAGCTGAGAATCTGTTCAGTGAACAGGGGATGAGGGTGACCTGTGGTCAGAGAGCAGTAAACCCAGTGCCCCCTCCCCTGCCCCACAGTTTGATGCATGACATCGGCGGGGGGTGAGCCACCACATTACCGCCAGACCGTAAAGCCGTGTCAAAGCCAACGGGGAAGGGAGGGCTGCCCATTACCGCACCAGGTCTGCTCCAGTCTGGTGCAATTACCAAGAGACCCCGGCAACATCAACATGCCATTATAGCATCTGCCATTAGCCGCCAAGACCCATAACCGCACAGGCCATTACAGCGATGCCCCATTACCACCCATTACCACCCACTGCATCTCAATGCCATCAGAGCAATGCCATTTAGCATTTAAAAGTAAAAGTCTTCTGTGGCCACCTCAATACTGCTGGCCAATATCCAGGAAGGTGAGAAAGCTGCTGCATTGCACACAGGTCTAGGTCTGAACCTAGATAACAGCAGAAAATGGAAGCCACCCACTCACTACCACCCACCCCTCACCCCCCACCCACTTTGCCTGTTCAAATTAGCTAGCACACAGTAAATTGTGCTATTTGGCAAAATAATAGTAATCATCTTTGTAGTGTAAAGAGGAAGACTGAGGATAAATATGACATTATACACAAGAATAAAACCTCCTAAAACAGATTATTTAATTTTCTACACAACAATTGTTAGGGCTATGTACTGGTGAGGTCCAATAAAAGACAAACACGGCTTTTCCTTTTAAATAATAATAACACATTGATTTAGTTATGCTTTTTTTTTTATAACTTGGCCATACTGTACATGATAAGCAATTATCACTTTTGAATGTTCCAGGGTACATTGTTGGAAAACAAGGTCCCCTCAGGGATGGTTTATTTATTTAGTTAAGTGTTCCTTTAGAAAGAGAGCAAGAGGATTTTGGCTGTCAGTTCTCTTCCTTTTGGCTAAACTTCAAAAAAACATTATGCACACAACTACATTTTAAGTGAGAGTAAGAGTTGAAAAGGATGAAAAAAACACATTTGAAAATGCTACTGAACCACACACGGCTTGACGTTCTCAATGCTTGCCAGGTCAGAGGGGTGGGTTTTTGAACCCACAAGTTACATTCACAAGTTATGTTGTCCTTCACATACAAATAAACCTATGATGCAATACCATTTTGAAAAGCAGTGTGTGTTAGAAAGCAATGCCATGACATGTAGGTAAATTAAGAGAAGTGTAGTGTTCATTTGAATATCCCTGCTTTTTCATTCCTGTTTTTTAAATTATTGCCTGCTTAGTAGTCTCATTTTAGTTAGTCTCAATGTAGTTTTTCCACTGTTTTTATACTGCAAAGTCAGTAATAATTTCAAAAGATACAAAATTTTTGGATTAGTCCTGCTTCTCACCTAATGTATGCTGATATATGCTCCAGTTCATATTGCCAGTTCATATGGTTTTCTTTCGGTTACTTCAGTGATTCATTCCAAAATGGCATTCCTTTGACTAATATTTCAACCTGCCTATAAGATTTGTTCAAAAAGAGTTATTCATTTGCGAACAACTCACCACCCCAGCATTGTCAGTTGCAGTTGGTGCTCAGAAATGGCTACATACCTTTCATTCCACCGCTGGAATCTTCATGAGAAACAAAAAAGAAAAAAAAAGAACTCAAAATGCTGGGGTGAGTGGGCATGTGGAGACTGAATTAAGGCAAACACAATGTAACCTGCAATCACAATTTCACAACAGGCTCCTGGCCACCGACACCATACTGTACATCACCATGCCTTGTCTTATGAACTTATCTTTCAGCCAAATTTATTTAATCTGTGTGGAAAAATCTTCTTTATTGTTCAAGTGTATTTCTGTCATCGACTTATTTTATTTAATCTAGGCGATGGTTGACAGATCTTTGCTGGGGAAAAAGGAAAATGTTCAAGAATGAGAAAAAAATTAGCCGCGGCACACAGATGGGACGTATGAAATTACAGCCCATTCGACCCGTGCATGGCTGAGAAAACATAACCCTCAAAGTCAAGTTTAACATCATAACCATCTGCGACTCTTAATATACCGTGCCCTTATTATATTTATCACAGTATTTGCACCTCTAAAATGAGTCCTTGAGAGCAAGGTTTATTATTTTTTAAAAAGGAATAAACAAACCGTAGTCACAGTATTCTACAGTAACCAGATGGTCAGCACCTGCAGTCCTTCCCCTTCACAACCGTGCTTGAGAGAAGGGGTGTCTAGTTTCACCTGCGAGGGACTGGTGTAGTAGCAAGCTTTTGATATAGTCCAGCATTAAGCTCCTCATTTAACAAGTCACCTAATTATGGTCTTTAATCAATACCTCGATTTTGTTGCATTAGATGTTGTAGTGTTAGGATTCAAGCAAACCATGCATAACAGGAATTTTGTTGTGCTATTTAACAGTTTATGAATATTCATGAAGAGCTACACCCAAGGACAAAACATCCATTACCTCCAGTGCTGTCCTTGGTCACACCCCCAGCATGAACACACTTCAAACGGGATTGCTTAGGCTTCGATGGTTGAGAGGGAACTTTCGACGTTAAGAATGCGGAGCTGACCATCTGGTTAGCGTATATAATCTGCGCTAAAACAGCACGTAGGCCGACGCAACAGAAATGCTCCATGTGGAGAGCAGCACCCATGTGAAGGCGGGCCAAGAATCAACACCTGACAGTGGAGGCTCCTGAAGGAGCATGGCTTATCACAGCACATTTCAGCTGCTTCTTCCCGGGGGCCGGAGTCTTTTACAAAATAGGGCACATGAGCCAAATATCATCTGCATGCTATTTATAAAATGCGATGTATTGTACATGCGTGTAAGCAAATTCGATAGACAGGGTACCTTCTTAATATGCACAGCTATTATTATTCTTATAACAAGTGGGCGGCATGCTGGCACTGTGCAGATAGGGAATAGTCACAGTTTTTGATGCATCTGAATAATGCATACGTTCTTTTCTTCTCAGTGATCAAAGGGCCTACAGTATATCACTGGTGGGCAGCATTTGTCCCCTGTACTGGCACTTTAAAAGCTTGGCTTTGTGTTTTTTTTGGGGTCAGCTGTATTACCAGTGGAGCTCTTTTCCAGTGGCCAGCCTTGAGCATTCCACATTCCACAGCCAAACCAGGGCTTCACGGGAACAGAGACAGAGCGTGTGGTAGCGTCCATGCTGAACACGGGCATTATTCTTTGGAGAAAAGTGCAAATCCTGAAGTCTTATTCTCCACCTAAATCTTCTTAGCGCCGAGCTGGTTTAAACAAGCTTTCCACAAACCAGCTTTTTGAATGGCCAAAAAAAGAGAGAAAAACTCAATAAAATCTCCACCGAGCGAACAGAGAGAACCATGTGTGGATGTACATAGTCATGCAGGTGATAACAGGCAGTTTAAAAAAGATAAAAACATTATCCACACGTTAAGTGGCACAATGTTCAGGGTAGCACCACAAAGCAACCCGAAATGCAGTGTCCCACTGCATTATTTCTTTACATGGCAAACACCCAGATCCAGGCTGGAGTTACATAGCTAATACAGATGGAATTGTATAGAAGAATTTCAGACTGTTCAAAGGTGTGAACGGGGGTGGCCTACTCTGGATGTGAACCCACCATTAGAACCTGGCAAGAAGCCTCCCTGATCCAAAGAACTGCTTGTTAGGAGAGATATCTAATGGAAGAAACAATTCTGATACTCCCTTTCTTGTGGCACTTCTACATTACATGCAAGTGATGTGCTGTAGACAAAAACAGGTGTCCTTAAAACGAGCCTGGCGCAGTCCCAAATGCAAGCCTAAACAGATTTGAATAATTATTTTAGTAAGCTGTCAGTCATAAATCCCAGCATGCTATAAAATGGTATAAAAAAACAATAACATCCTGGTTTTTATTTTCCCCATCTTGAGCTTAGTCACACGCGCGTTTAACAGCATATAAATATTCATGACACACGAGGAGTTTTATCACGTGTTATTTTTTTGCATATGTGATAAGAGCGTGTGCAGATTGATTTCTTTCGTGTTTCGCATTAGCATTTGCGGCAATCCCTTCCCGCCCGCTCGGAAACAGGCGTGAAGTCTGGCGAATCCTTTTTTTTCTTTGCGGTGAATGAGAGCCCGCTAATGCTTGTGAGCCGCGCTGCCTCGGCACAATCCACGTGCACCGAGGAGAGGCTGACAGACAAAAGCACCAACGCCCCAATGCTCACAAAGCAAATATTCAGATAATCCTCCAGAGGGGCGACTTGAAAAGAGCCTTCGTGCTCTGAAGAACTGAGACTGTTGCTAGTTAGCGTGCGGCAGGATGTGTGATGCGTTGGACCTGCCGGTTCCCCTGAAAATCCCCTGGAGTTCACTTTCAGAGAGGAAGGGATGCCTGGCATGCCCTCTTTATGCACCTTAGCAGCCAGTGCAAATGGCTGGCGCAGTGGAATTACTAATTATCAGTTACACTATGTAGTATTACCTGGGGTGACTTGCACTGTACACGCCCTTACATGCTGGCCTTCTACACTTTCTCTAAATATTTACAGAAAGAGGTTCAGATTGCATACCTTGTGGAAGGTCATAGCAGCAATACCCCATCCATGAGCACTTGCAGCCCAGCTCTCTTCCATCATGTACTGTATATACAAAGGTTAGCATACCTTTCTGTTAAAACAGTATTTAGCCCAAGAGGTCACCAATAGCTGGTACTGGAGAGTCACAGGATCTTCTGATTTGCATTGTTGCTAAGCACTTACTGTAAATGATCACTTAACGTAGTTAATTGCACAGATAAGTTAACGCACCTCAACCAGCTTCTTGCGTCTGAATTGGTTGTTGATTCTGAGATTTAAAAAAAAAAAACAAAAACCAGCAGACACCGTAGCTCTTCAAGACCCCCCTCATTGTGACAGTTTTCATCAGAGACAAGCACGTCTCTTCTCCACCTGACACAGGCTCTCGCTTGTAGTAATATGTAGACTATAGGGCATCAACTGCAGGGTTGATTGTGGGCAGGTGTGGCACAGCTGGAAATTTCAAGATGAGGAGAAAAAGGGAAAAAAAAGGGATACATTTCCGGTAATTAATTCTTTTCCACAGTAGAGCTCAGCTGGTGAAAAGAAGCAACAGCTAGCACATCAACTGAGGAAGCTGCAATGATAATGCAGGCCTCACAATTATAATTAGATATTGCTAATTATGAGAAAAACAAGAAAATGCGATAAAATTGATTAACAAATGGCAATTAACCCAATGTAATGATTTTTTTTTTCATATAATGCTATCAGTTATTGACACTATTATACATTTATAATTGGAATTTTTAACATACATAAAATCTAGTTTAGCTAAATATTTACCATATGTCTGCACAGTTTCCGAGTGAAATAGGCAATAATTGATGGTTAAAAAAATGTATATACATTTCTTGCATTTTCACATTACCAAGCCTGGAAGGACTGAAGGTTCATGGCATCTTTTGAGCCAAGAAGAGTATGTTAAGGCCATTTTCATCATTAAGTACTTTTAATAAGAGATATTTAATGCCACTGTAATAGGAGTCAAAGGGACTAACTTCCCTCGGGTTGGTTGGTTTATTTATGCCATCAAGTGACATCATGAGTTATATTACAGTTAGCCTAGCATCCTACATAAGCATGTGTTATGTTGCCCTTTATAATGTTTAGCCATTAGCCAGGTGACATTGTTGGTTATGTCACATTTGGCATAATATGTTGCGTAAGAAAGTGTTATGTCGCCCCTTTATGAAACATGACATTTGCTTGTGTATGATCTATGAAGCCATTAAGTGAGGTTTATGAACACATTATATATGCTGTATAAAGCCTTTATGAGATCATTTAAAGCGTAACAAAAATATTTTTTTCAAAAGTGTTTACCATTTGAAAGCAGTGCATTTATTATGTTTCATATTAAAATTAAGAATACATTTTTCAACACTCATACTGGTCATGCTGAACACATTCACCTAGTATTAATAGAATCCATATATAAAATGTAGTGTATGTTTTGAGAATGTTTTGAGTCATATGGTGGACATAAACTCATCGTATATCATAGGCACAGAAGTGGTCTACCAAGCCAGGAACAGCTGTTTTTCACCTAACATTTGTGCCAACATTGCTGTTCTACATCTGTTGGGCAATGAGGTTTTCTTAAGGTCAAACTGTGGCAAACCAATCAAGTCAGAAAATCACGCAACATGAAAAAAGATATCCCAATTTTTGCTTTTGAGGGAGATGTGCACCGTGCTTGATATTCTATCAGTTTTAATGTGTCAAATGCTTCTGCAGAGGTGTTAATAAATGCTGTTGATTACAGCATTATTTTTAGTTTCAGAACTTATGTCTGTGTAAGCATGGGGCTTAAGGGAACATCTGGGTTCCAGCATCAACCATCATTGACTAACATTATTCACCCAGCTGCAAATAAATAATAATAATTTTTTTAAATCAAGAACTAAATAGGCTTGTGCTGAATTTATTCATTCGGACACCCACAGAGATCATACATATACGGTACAAGCTCCACTGCTCTTTTGCCAAGCAGGAAGTGTATAGAAGCTGTCTAAAAAATAAGTATACCTGTGTAAACCCAGAGTGTAGCTCATTCTGTGCAAAACACACATCATATCTGTCATTTCCCCTTCGTATACAAGAAATAGCAACATGTTCGGGAAAATTACAGCAAATCCATGGAGATGGAAATGAGCAAGCCAAGAAGTGTTCCAGGGGAAGAAAAAAAAATTCTGGTTCTTACAGCTTTTTTTAGCTTTCATGTTCTTCCCAATTTTCAGGTGTCACCTATGGCAACCTTAAGGGAGCCCGGAGCTCTGGGATCACCACGCTCAATTGCCGTGGCTTTGATTGTCTGACTGCCTGATTGCCATTAAGCCTCATTAAGTTCGTTAATTTTATTGAAGGCAGTCGTGTCACAGAGACCTTTGAATTATTAATTGGCCCTTGAAATGCAAAAGACAGCCGAGGCAACGAAGCGTTTGCTATGTAGGTCACTTCCTCCTTCTAAAGGCAGGAAGGAGGTGTACAACTGGAGGAATTATTACAGTATACAGGCGTGCATTCACAAACACGCACAAGCACACATACATGCATGTCACACAGACACATTCTCACACACTTAGAATATAATGAGACTTTACTGTCCATATGTAAGTGAAGATTTTCCTTAGGCCTCACTTTTAAACATATATTGAATTTAAAAGAAAAGAAAATTCGTACAGACTGTACGTGCAAACACATATAGACACCCACATGATCTATGCCATTCTGAAGACATAATTATTAATAAACACATCCAGTGAACATGAATAGACTGACTGACCGTAGTCACATAGTCCACATAGACATTTACATGCATTTGTGTGTGTGTGTGTGTGTGTGTGTGTATATATACAGTTAAGCCCAAAATTATTCATACCCATGCCAAATTTTGAGTTATAGTGAATTTTTATTTGACAAATAGGTTTCCTCTGGCTGGAAATGACATAAGAAGGTAACAAAAGATGGTAAGACATTGTGTTAGAGAAATTAATGAAAAATATTACCTATTTTTATGTTTTTTTTTTTTTTTTACATTTTTACAAAAAATGCCATGTCCAAAATTATTCATACCCCTTGAAATTGTAATTTGTAACCCATCTGTGTATATGCAGACAGAGAAAGAGAGAGAGAGAGAGAGGAGAGAGAGAGAGAGAGAGAGTGAGGCAGAGAGAGACACATATTGTCACAGGCAACTTCATGCTGCATAACTATTCACATGCACACATGGCTGCACACTCACAAACCTTTGCATCCACATGTGCACACAGAGGGACATATGCACACACACGCACGCACGCACAAATGCACACACACACACGCACACGCACACGCACACGCACACACACACACCCACACATGCACACAAACACACACACCCACACACACCCCAGTGCTGATATGGTGAGCCAGACTATAAAGCAGATGGAGGTACACATGAATGCCACGCAGAGATCTTAGTAATGGTAATAACAATCATTATTGTGGCTCAGAGAGCAATGCAGTGCAGCTGAGCCAGAGTTTTAGAGAGCTGCTTTAGCAGAAGATGATGTGAAAAATGATAAGGTTTAGGTCTTGATAAACTTTGAAGGCAAACAAGAGCAAAAGAAACAAATACATTAAAACCTCAGCGAGACAAACCCCAGAGAGAGACCAGTCAACCAATCAGCACATGAACCCTCTAGTATAATAAACACACTTTCAAAATCATTGCAGATCCTCTTCTGTTAACTGGCACAAAAAGGTGAGCATTAAATGGAAATGGAAATGAGATTCTTTTCATCAATACAAAACTGGAAATTCACCCACCATTTTCCACGTACCTTTCTCTAGGGTGTTAGGGTCAATCCGAAATCAGCATGTATTCTAGGGGAGCACATAAATTTATTATTATTTTTTTTTAAACAACAACATGAATTTTAAATGCATTGATGGACACATTGGTAGATGTACTGTATTTATGTATTACTCACTGTTTACTCACTGATGCTGTGCCTTTAATTACATGGCAAGAATAATCTCTTTCTAGTTTGAAACTCACAGACAGTCCAGATAGCCTGTGTATCCTTAAACACTTAAACACTTTTCTTTGTCAAATATCTTTCAGTTTTTCTGTAATTGGCAACCATACATTCCCTATGACATTGCAACTTACTTTTTGGTTTGTTTTTACTTCTTAAGAGTATGAGAGATAATTGGCTAAATTTCTTGCTTTCAGTTGTGAACTACAGACGGGTTATTCTATTTCTGCTTCTGTTATGATAATTACATTACACTTGCCGAAAAGAAGAAAAGGTTATTGTTCTGAAAGCCGGCGTAGAAATTAATTGTTTCAATGAGAATGCTTACATTTGTTTGAATATTGATTATTAATTTAAGTAATTTAAATTAAGTTTTACAGCTGCTAAATGAGAGCAGTCTGTTTCAAAATATAAGTGAATAATAACTGTACGTAAATAACTGATCTAATGAAGGATTTAAAATGAATCTATTTTCATGTCACTTTCAGAGTTACAAACCCTTCAGTTCTGAGTTCTGAATGACCCTCATTCCCAAAGTGTTCACATCTGCTGTTACTTGATTAACCGGGTCAGTGCCACTATCCGGAGCCTTACAGCCCAGCCAGGCAGGATTTGCAGGTGGGATGGTACCATAGCTTGGGACCAGGTTCTAGTTGGAGATGCTTGTGAGAAACAGGCGGATTCAAGGTTATACATACAGAGGCAGAAGGTAGGGGTCTGCCTCACGGTGTGCCAGCAGAAGGCATGAATGGTGTAAATGGCAACCAACCTCAAAGTCTGTAGTGGTCCGAGGCAGACTGTGATGGTGATGGATGATGGCGATGAAGGTCTGTGTTTCATATTTCTTAATCTTCGAAGGCAAAATTTCATTTTGTTTTGCAAATTGCTGTTATATTATAACCAATGATTTTTTTTTTTTTCAAACATGGAAAATATACTTGGCTATATCAAATCTAGGAAACATCTAGCGGACCGTGTGATATTGACCGGAGGGCCGCATGTGGCCCACAGGCCAGAGTTTCCCCACCCCTGCTGTAAAGTGACAAGTATGCTATCCTGGATGGTGGAGGCCCCTGAAGATCTTTCTGATTACTTTTGTTTATTAGGGTTTGTGATCCCGGCATCTACAATAAAACAGGTTTACTGTAAAACACAATTCCACTCCGCACTCAATTTTTATACCAAATCATCGGTGTGGTTTGTAGCTGTCTGACACCTGGCCCACTGGGGGGAAGACGGAGGGGAGGTTGGGTGAATAGCAGATGTCAGCAACCTTGCAGGAAGATTAAGAAAAGGAAGATGTCAGCAGTGAGACCGGGGGGGTGGTTACCTATAGTAGCCTGTATTTCTGTATGGCAGCACACCTTGGCACTAAAAAGAGTTATACCCTGATTAAGCATAAAGGAAGCTAAAAGAAAACTCAGTTAACTGCGGGGGTATAGTTAGCATTAGCCAAGTCAAATGCATTGCCATTGTCAAATTCACACAAAAACAGGATCAAAAAGAGTTGAAACCGAGGTTGTGGCTACGGATATGAGAGCAGGGCTTCAGCTATTTTGGTTTATTCAAGGCCATCAATTGATGCCATCTCAGCTCCACCCCTCGTGGGGTTTATGAGGTCTCACTGTTCTATCAATAACTGCATTGGAGAGTGGCAGGGGATGTGGGAGGAACGACAGTAGCTCAGATGACAAAGTAAAGGGACAAAGAGAGAGAGATCTAGTGAAGCAGACGTAGGCAGCCATGGTCCCAAAGTTGCCAGAAACATTTCAGGGTTTTGTTCATGACTGCTGTTGGAATTATTATTGAAAGTTTGAGGCTGAATATTCTCCAGCACATGGTAGCCTGCATTAATTAAGTCTAGTAATTAATCAAATGGTGTAGTTATCTCAGATGGAGCAAAGACCAGAAACATCTCCACTCCAGGTTTACGCACCCCTGTATGGGAACAACAGAGCAGGTGAAACACAAATTCCCGGACTGTCTCGCAAATGAACTTTATAAACATTAGGGCAGTCCACAACTGGGAACAGCTCTCTATTCTTATATTAGATGTGATGTTCCTTTGTTCAGAATGATGAACAGTGGGTACAGCAATTAAATTCACATAGAATACTGCCTTGCAGTTACCACATCCACTCACACAGAACAGAACTCCAGTCTAACATACAAATATCAGGTGAGATGACTGGTTCGGTCTGCTGAGTGTCAGACTCTTCAGCCGTATACCAGTCTCCCAGTGCTGGCAGGGGTTCAGTCCTATTCCGTGGCACCTTCTGAGCTAAGATACCTTCTCTATCACCCTTTCTTCTTGTCTGAAAAAAAGCAAAAAATATGAAAGGAAGGTGGACTGATTCTCCTATCCAAAGAAAATGTAAAAACCAGACCATTATCTCAGTGGGACCAGCGACAGTCAATAAAGAAGTCCATAGGAACAAAGTGGACAATCATTCACTCTAATGTGTCTGGACGGTGCATTTGTTTGTGAATTGATAAGCCCTGCTGATGAGTCTTTTTCTGTGTGCCAGTGAGCCGGGTTACCTGCGAAGGCAGGAGGAGAGCAGGGAAGAGCAGAGGAGGGGAGAGGAGAGGACAGGAGAGGAAGGGAAGAGCAGAGGAGGGGAGAGGAGAGGGCAAGAGAGGAGAGGACAAGAGAGAAAGAGGAGGGAAGAGTAGAGGAGGGGACAGGAGAGGGCAAGAGATGAGAGGAGAGGAGGGAAGGGAAGAGCAGAGGAGGGGAGAGGAGAGGGCAAGAGGAGAGAAGAGAGGAGAGGACAGGAGAGGAGGGAAGAGCAGAGGAGGGAAGAGGAGAGGGCGAGAGAGCAGAAGAGAGGAGAGGACAGGAGAGGAAGAGGAGGGAACAGCAGAGGAGGGGAGAGGAGAGGGAAAGAGGAGAGAAGAGAGGAGAGGACAGGAGAGGACAGGAGAGGAGGGAAGAGCAGAGGACGGGAGAGGAGAGGGCGAGAGAGGAGAAGAGAGGAGAGGACAGGCGAGGAGAGGAGGGAAAGGGGGGAGCAGGCCTGCTTATCGCGCTCATCCCAATGATTCCCCACAGGAGGCCACACATTGGGCACGGCTCACTGCTCCACACCTCTGCAGCCCGCATGATGGCTGTGCCTGTCGTTTGGACGCGTATCCAGGGCGGCGGTTCATATGCAAATGTGCGTATGAGCTTTGAGCAGGAACAAGCAAAAAGGCAAAAGAAAAAAAGCCCCTGCAGGAAAGGGTGTGGGCTTAGGATGCGTCAATGCTGTTACGCAACCGTGCAGCGACACACCTTGATGTCAGCCCAATGAAATGCGGTCATCGTGGTGTTCATAAAATAAACTGTTGAAAAAATCTGGTCCAGGATTTGACGCAAGTTGAGGATGTGCATGACTTCCAGAAGTCATCTAAAGGATTTAGGTGCCTGTTCCTCACGGACAGATTCTTTTAGGCATGAGAATGTCTCTTTGGTAATAAAAAGGTGCTCGAACAGTTTTATTGTGCTACTGTTTTTTTTTTGTAGAGGGAGTGTTCTCATGCATTTCCTCGTGGGAACACGGAGTGCAACTGTGCGAATGACATGCAGGTACCGCTCTCTCCTTGCAGTTGTCTGATGCGTCTATGCCCTTAAGCTGCTTTACACTGATCTAACGCACGCGAACCTGTCACTGCATATTGCCGTCCCAGTTGTGATGAATTTGCTATTCACCGTTGCCTCGAACATAGCGCCTCTGGGATTAAAAAAAAGGTCCCAAGTTCAGAGAGACGCATGTTGAATTTCATCAAAACGGAAAGAGCCAGGGACTGCACCTCGGCGACATCAAATAGAAACGCCAATAGCTAATACATAGTGACAGAGAAAATTAATATCTGAACCCTGTGTTAATCCAGAGACGCACCTTCCTAAAGGAACACACAGTACAAAAGCTTGATCACAGTGCATGCACACACACACACCACACACAAACACTCACGTACGCACACACACCATCTTTTTTCATCATCTCATTTTTTTCGAAATTGTACAGTCTCTAGAATAGCAGTTAAAACCTTTCATAACCAATTATATTTTTTGTGCGAGATTTTTGTGAGCATGGTGCAAATAACATCAAGACCAGTGGTATCTCTGTAATTGATAACATAAATAAGTTAAAATGATAAATTAGCCCAAAGATATAAAGATGTGCTCCTTGTGCTGCATTTCAGCAGCACGAGAAAGAGTGAGATTATTAGCAGTGCTTCCAAGACCCAAAAGAACCCTATTTACATTTCATAATGAGGTCACTGATAGGCTGTCTAATATATTTCAAATTTTGCGGGAGAAGAGAAAGTTGTCTACCCGTGTGTAGATTTGAACAAACATGTAGACAGAAAAAAAAAAAAAGAATTGTGAAGCTATTATATGTTCAGGGTAGCTATTGTAACTACAGGGTAAGGGAGAAGAAAGCCAGATTTTAATGTTGCGGTTCAGGTTCAAGGAAAGGTGTGAGACAGGGAAGTAGAAGAGGGAAAAAATCTACTCAGTGTTGCCCGTACCTATATTTTATTTGAGCATTTGATATTCTGGTACATTGCGGTTAAAGCACTTTATCTTGAAATGATGCTGAGTAAGCTGCTTATGACACACGGCACTGGGGCTGAGGGGTGTTTGTCACTGTAAGTAGCGATCCATGTTAACCGTGAGCAAACTTCAAAGGACTCTGACCATATTTCGAACATAAGACCGCAGCTCAGGTTTTTACGCCCTTTAGCCAACAGTCTGAGAAATTCCTGGGAATGTAAAACGCGGGCCCCTGTTCTGGAAAAAACGTCGAATATCACCTGCCACTGAAACGCATAAAATTCAGCTGCTCTGACTCCAGGCGCTGAGACGTGTCGGTGTGACAGCCAGCACCCTTTCTCTTGACTGATGCGCTGAATCTGTTCACCTGTCTGGTCAAATCAGGGCTGGGACTCATCTGTCTGTCTGACTGACTGAGCACATCCCCAAACCCCATCCAAGATCACTGTGGATCCATGGCAGCACACAGAGCTGCTGTCAATATTGTGTCCAGTTGTAGTGTCTGTTGGTTTATACTTAGACACCTGGTGAACCGACCAATCATCAGTAAAGTAAGGGCTTTAGCACCAAACAACCAATGACATGCTCTCCATGGAATGATCTGAATCAGCGAGATAATAAAATAATAATACAATAATAAAAAATAATTTAAAAAGTGCATACAGTATCAGTTTTTTCATAAAGTGATGTGGCTTAAAAACATCCTTTCAGTTCAGTTTTTTTGTGGAAAAGATCACTTGGATTACTGTTCAAAATGATGCTTTCATAAAATCACTTATACAATTGCACTTTCCCATGTTTCCATCAGATTGGGCACAAATTTGGAAATGATTCATATTTCCAATTTCTGCGGTAACGAGTAAAACAACAAAAAGTCCGCTTAATTAGGTGTCTTCCTGATGACAAGCTCATTAATTTTTATTCTTTTTCAGTATAAAATAAATTAAATATTAATAAAATATTACAGCATCTTGTCAAAAAGATCTAAATGAGGTTTTGTTCATTATTCACAATTATTTACTGTACAAAGAAATTCTCTAAGTCATCTTATAAACAAAATATATTCCAACAACATCCTAATATGAAAATTGATTTATTTGCAGGCACTTCACTTCGTAGAGTTGGTGCAACACAGAAGTCAGCACGTGTCTGCTGTATGTGTCCTTGTGATTTATTGGGCCACGAATGAGTCCTTAAACATTCCTGAAGAAAACTATAAGCGTGATCTAAATCAATTTGTCTAAGAATTTAACGAGAAACTTGTGGGTTTTGAAATGCAAAAATGTTTGTACAATGTTTTTATTCACCACAACCTCAGTGAAAGGTTGTAAATGAATAGTTGTACAACTTGAAAGCCTCAGTGGTCTAGGGTTCATGAATCCTGAACATTGAATCATTTTATTTGCTATTGGGTTCTCAATAAAAGATCACACAAAACATCACGAATCACATTTCTGAAATGAAATGTGATCATGAAACAGTTAATGAAATGTTCAGTAAGAATATGTTACTTAATAATAACAAATTATTTAAACAATATTTTAGAAATTTGATTAATAACTTGCTCTTACCTTGCTATCTCATGAATTAAAATAAAGTATAGCCAAGCATTTGTACAAATGGACACTCTCCTTGGAGCATAATGCCTCTTTTGCATTTATACTCTAAACCGCAGTCAAGCATCACCCATTCCAACAACAGCTACCACTCAAGGCAACAAGAAACACAGGGTATAACACTCTTTGATGTGCCATTTAACGTACAATTGATGTTTTTCTTTTATTCTCTTCTAGGGCTGAATGTCTTTTGTGATTAATTTTCGTTCCAAGGGATTGCGTGAATTTCCTGAATTCAAAAGAAAGCACAGGTATTCAGGTTATGATCACTCCAGGTCCCCCCAAGGTTGTGCTCTTGCACATAAGACATGAATAAACATTTAAATTAAATTGAAAGCCATTTATTTCATTTTCAGAATTCAATTCCTGCTCCACTGTCAAAAGGAAGACACTTGTGTGACCCCAAGCTGTTTTTAAAAAATATATTACTGTCAATGTTACCGACACAAATAAGAATAACTGCACTACATATTCAATGCACACAAAGATTAAAGAAAGCATATGATTGGAAAATTGTGGGTAAGAAACAAGAAAAAAAAAAACCTTCAGGCGCATATACAGTATGGCTTCATTGTAAGGCATCTGTGAGTTTATGTGCCATTAAAAAATACCACAGAATTTTAGAAAATTAGAGTGCATTACACGCCTAGCACATTTTTCCCCTCTGTACAAGTTAGGCTTAAGGGCTTGATTCTTATTGGATGGCACTAAGTGCACTTTTTGACTCGAATAAATATAAACAAAGGTGGCCCTTGAAATAGGAGAGCATCACAAAGTAGTTTTAAAGCAAACAAACAATTTTTTTCAAGTGGTTGCTGGGGATTCAATACCCAAGCAGCTTCATTAAATTCAGTTGAGCAATTAGGATCTAATGTTGGCTAATTCCAGGAGCATACTGGCCACTGAAGGCTTTGTTGTTGTGTGTTGTTGACTGTTAATTGAAATGACAAAATCAAAGAACTGAGACTCAAATGCCTGTTACAAAACCTGTAATCTTAAAATGAAATTGATATTAAGCCAAATTGTTGACACTGAAGGTTTTATTTTAAGTTGGGATCAGTGTTGCCCCAGCTGACCATTGTCATAGAAAGGCCTGGAGTTTTATCAGTTCTTCTCAAATGATCTGTTGACTGCTAAAAAAAGAAACACAGAAGCACTAATAGTTACAAATTCTTAAACAGGCCTGGTGCTTGGATAGGCAACTCTCCTTGGTAGCATTTACTGTAAGCCACATATCCCATGTTGTTTTTGATCCCAAACCCAACCCTGGCGTTGAATGTGAACACGCTGGGCAGGAACCGGTATGAGACTGTGTACGTGGCCTCGTCTGAAAGCCCTTCCTAAGCCTGTCAGGCCTCTCCTCCACCCGTGACTAGGTAAAGCAGCAGTTTGAGAGGAACTTGAGAGGAGATCGGGAGGGGTTGCTCATACCTACTGTCAAATATGGTACTGGCTCATTCACGATTTGGGGCATTCACACTTATTAAGATCAATGGCATAATTAATTCCACCAAGTACCTGGACATTTTATCCAAAAACCTTGTTTCCTGTTAGGGGGCAGGGACTTAGCCGTAGTTGGACCTTACAAAATGATGAAGATCCCAAACATCAACACAGAAATGGTTCAGTGAAAACAAAGTCATTGTTTTGCAGTGGCTCTCTCAGTCTCTGCAGTTAAATCCTTTTGAATACCCATGGACTGTATTGTAAAGATCAGCTCATAAATGCAAATCTAAGGATATCAATGATCTTGAAAGGGTCTGCATGGATGTGTTCTCCAACATTATAAAACTTCATAAGAGAAGTCCCTGCCCTGTTTTCCTTGTCAGGGGAAGCTATACTTATCAGTTGTTTTGCTTACTTTTTGCTAAATAGTTAAGCAAGTGATTGTTATAGATAACGTAGCTATCAACGTAAGTCATGGTAAAATTGAGGTGTGTGTAAGTTCAGGCAAGCGAGTCAAGCTCGACTCTGGCTGAATCAGTTGATGGCTCATCTGAGTAGTGATGTTCACCTACCACAGTCCATTCACATAATAGGGTGGTCTATTTAAATGGCCTCCTCCATGGGGTTTAGACCCCATGCATGCTTGGGGTCTAAACCCCCTCCTCCAACCCAGCTCCATCCTCATGCATTTCTAAGACTGTCCATAGTGCTGTTGTACTTGTTCTGTGTGCACCTTCTGGGGGGTTTTGCTTCTGCCCTCCCTCCCTTATCCATACATGCAGAACAGAGCCACATCACCAAATGTATTGCCTTTTAAGATTGTAAATAAAACTTTTAACTTTGATGATAGGTATCCTGAAAGAATAAGTTAAAATGACCATTTCATTCATTCAAGTTGGTATGCTACCATATAAGCAAAGCCACTGGGCTTCCTGGAACAATTTTTGTGAACTAGAAGTAATTTGCATTCTTGCAACCATAAGATGTAAGTTGTACAATAGAACTTTCTGATTAGTAGTCTTGAAACGTATTTCCACCATGCAGCAGATCAGCAGATGAGCTGCCCAGCCTATTTGTCAGAAATCCCGTTTTATGAATTCAGAGATTGTTCCAACAGAGAAGTAACACTGATCCTTGTTTATACATCCAGTATGTTTGTGCATATTAAAATGAGTCTAAGATTCATCCAAGCTGTTGTTACAACCCTGTCTGCCTATCCAAATCTAACTGGTTGTTGGCTAGTCTTCGAAGGTTACTGGGCACAGGGCGGCTTTGAACGCTGAACTTCGGACAGTTAGCTGATAGTCGGAAACTAAAAGCATGAATAGCATACCCCTACGGAGCGTTAGATCCCCACCCAGAGTAGCTTCAAAAACAATAAAGGAAAAATGACAAAGCAAAATAACAAACTTATGTCCCAATGGAAGGATTTTTAGTCCAGCTTGGAACACACTAACTAACCAGAGCACTATACGGTGAGCTGAGGGAAAAACAAGAGTTGAGGTCAAAATGAGCGAATGGTTTAACATGAAATCAAATCAGCAAACAAAGCAGAGAGGCTTAGGCGAGAATCGGAATCGAATACGAGAGCGAATGGTCAGAAACAAAATCACAGGGAAAAAAAACTACAAGGGCTAAGGCGAGAATCGGAGTCAAAGGAAACGAATCAATGGTCATACATGAGATCTAATCAGCAAACAAACCAGAAGAGCTAGACGGGAATCGGAGTCAAACAAAGATAGGGTCAAATACACAAAGTCAAATGAAGCAATCTCTAAACACATTACACTAACCACAAGTTCGAAGAGCTAGTCTCTGCTGATAGGCGGCAACCGGTGGCTTTGCAAGCCGTGCAACTGGATACAGAAACAACCAATCAGATGTCAACCGGAACAAAGAAACACATGGGGTCGTAACACTGGGGTATAAATACAGTGCAGTGAAAAAGTATTTGTGTCCTTCTGATTTTTTTCCATGTTTGCATATTTTTGACATTGAATGATTTCAGATCTTCATCCAAAATCTACTATTACATAAAATGATCAAATAACACACAATTTATACTTATTTTGCTTAATTAATGAACAAAGTATTCATACCCCATTGCACCTGTGTGGAAAAAAAAGTAATTGCCCCCTTACACTCACTAACTGCTTGCAGCACCTTTAGCTGCAATGAAGTGTAACCAAACACTTTCTGTAGTTCATGATCAGCTCCACTTCTCTGTGGAGGAATTTTAGCCCACCCTTCCATGCCGAACTGCAGCATCTCAATTAGGATTAGGTGTGCACTTTCACTAGGCCCATGCAAAACTTTAAATTTGTTTTTTTTAAGCATGACCCAACCGTGCTTCAGCTTCAGCTCACAGATGGATGACCTCACATTCAGATTGAGAGCAGAAATCACAGTTCCTTCAATGAGCTGGCAAGTCCAGGTCAGCAAAGCATCCCAAAACCATCACACTACCACCATATTTGACCACTGATATGAGGTTCTTTCTGTGGAATGCTGTTCTCCGGACATAATGGGACACATCATCCAAATCGTTCCACTCTTGACTCATCTCTCCATACAACATTCTTCCAAGAGTCAAGGTGCCATTATCAAGGTGCTTCTTGGCAAACTAGAGATGTGCATTCATGTTCTCCTTAGTGAGCAGTGGTTTCTGTCTTGCTACTCTCCCATGAATCCTATTTCAGCCCAGCCTCTGTCTGATTGTGGAGTCATGAACCCTGTGTTCAATCACCGGACTCTAATTATCCCTTTGACTGGGTTGATTTAACTAAGGGGCAGTAACTTTTCCCACAGCAGAAGACTGCGTGTCTGAATACCTTGCAAATAAAAGAAATGAAAGAAGCAACACACGTTGGGGTCGGTTTTTCTCTCAGACTAACTGCAACTTGAACCTACAAAAAGGATTTGACTAAATTCAATGTAAAAAAAATGGGAAAATGGAGAAAATCAGAATGCGGGCAAATCCTTTTTCATGGCGCTGTACATACACACTTAAAACTCCTGCCTTAAATTATGGATGGTATACTTTCGTACATCTATTTACCTCCCTTTCCCCCACTTCCCTCTGTCCTCAGAAACACCGCTTTGCTTTCTTTCTCAAGAGGGTTCCGCCTTTTTCCAGCATCTCCCTCTGAGAGTCTGGCTGTCGCTTTACATCCAACTCTCCCTCCCTCCCTCCCACCCTCCCTCCCTTTTCCGGGTCTCCTGGGCACGGGCCTTTAGCACCGCCGCCCTGGCGCGCCATCCACGCCACTGAGGCACGGATCACTATGAGAGTCCCGAAACATGCCAAGCTCCAGATCAATCAAAGGCTGTCAAACCACACCCCCCCCAACCCCACCCCCCCCCCCCCCCACCCCCACCCCCCCCCAGCCTCCTCACACTGAGACACATGTCAACTCGGGGGAGAGGTGAAAGTGGGAGGGGTGACTGGCAGCAGAGGCGCTCCCAAGCGTGGAGCGCCAGGGGACCCTTCTCCTCGAGAGCTTCCAACCCACACCCGTCACGACGACTTCCCCTCCGCCGGCACCGCGGGGCGGGAAGCTGGCGGACACACGGGGAGGAAACGAACGCGAGGCCCTTCGGCAAACTTAGCGGCCGCTAGCCCCGACATCATTAATGAAGACCTCGGACTTCCCCTGGAGATAACGCGAACGCGCGCATTCCTAGGAGTCAAGCTGCAATTAAAACTCCCCGTCATTCGTGTCCGCTCTAATGAAGGCTGGAGCCGTCACATTCACGCATCGTCACGGAAAAGAAAAAAAACACTGCCGTCTGGAGATCTGGCAGGGGCAAGGAGGAGGGTGGTGGAGTGTGAGTGTGTGTGTGTTTGTGTGAGTGAAGGGGGGGTGGGGTGGGGGGGTGTTCCACACTGCCTTTCGTCCATCTTCTCGCCCGTGGACGACCTGTCGACATTCAGGGAAGCTCTTCGCTTTGACAAAAAGTGGCAAAAAAAAAACAGGTGAATGTTGTCTAAGGGAAACAATATGGCACCACAAATCCGTATGAAATGTCGAGGAAGTGAATCCCTGCATACCCCTCTCCCAATGCCACTTTCCCCAAACATCCCCTCCCCAATCCCCAAAAAAAAAAAAATTTAAAAAAAAAACAGCCAGAAATGATTGCTTTTTCATTTCATTTTATTCTTTAATCAGGAAAACAATAACCCTGGGCATCTCATTGTTTTTGTTTTTAAAGGACGTGACACATGAAGCGATTTTTGTAACGAATCCCCCCCCCCCACTAACCCCCGCCTCCCCGGCACCCCGCTGTGACACAAACATGCCGTCGAGACTTCCTCCCCCTCTTTGGCTTACTGTACTGGACGTGTGATTCGGCTAATTAAGGGAAAGGCATGTCCGCCATTCGGCCGCCCGCTCCTGGAGACGCCGCAGAGGGGCCGGCTGGAAAGCTGGTTCCTCGCGGCTGAGCACCGCGCTAGGGGGCCGGGGCCAGACGTCAGACCCGAGGGCGAGGCTAGCGGGGGACGGGGGGGGATGGGGCGGGGCCACGGGCCCGAGGGTCGTTCACGGAACGGCTAGCGCCCTCGCCGACCCTCGTCCTCAAAACGTGAACCCGCAGCAGGACGAGAAACCAAAAGCAACCGCGTGGAGCGTTACTGGCGGAAACGCTCCCCTCCTCCTCTGACTCCTCTCTCTCCATCTGCCCTCCTCTCATTAGTGTAGAAAAACCAGACCGGCGTAGGCAAGAATTATCACTCCTCCCTCCTTCCATCCGTCCATCCAGCTATCCTTCCCTCCAACAGACTGAAGGCTATTTTTTTCTTTTCTCTTCCTCCTTTCTTTCCCTCTCACTCTGTTCACTCCATCCACATACCACCCATCCATCACTTCGGAAAGCCCAGCAGGGCACTGGAAGATTTTTTTCCTTCTTCCTCCTCTTTCTCTCACTCCCTCCCGTCATCCCTCCCTCCCCTCCTCCCTCAGATCCCCGCAGATCAGACACACCAGTGGGGTGCAGGCTCAGATTTTTTTCCTTTTTTTTCCGCCTTTCCCTCCCTCCCTCAGATCCCCGTAGATCAGACAAAACAGCAGCGCACACGGGCAGGGGGTTGGGGTTGGGGGTTGGGGGTTGGGGGGTGTGGTGTTGGTGTTGGGGGTGGGGGTCCTGTTCCGGCTCCTACAGCAGGATGCGGTATTTGAGAGCGCGGGGCACCCTGTTGATGACCAGCCGCCCGTCGTAGCTGAGCGAGGCGAAGAGCCAGGGGTCGGCCGAGGACCACTCCACCGCGTACACGCTGTCCTCGTGCTCCTCGTAGGTGGCGATGATGCTGTCCTGGAGGGGCTCCTTGCACCTGAGAGGGGGGAAGGGGAGGGCCTCAGAAAACGCGCGCGTTCGGAACGCGGCACCTTCGCGCGGCCTCTCTCCGAGGTCCGCCCACGATTCGGCAAGCTCATTCACTCCAGCCTAACCAGAGGAATGCGTTCTGTCATGCGTAGTGTGTTCAAATTTTGCTTTTATCCAACATTTTTTTCCCACCAATGAAAGCTTGGCTGAATGTATCAAGAATCAGATAAAAATCCACATTGTAGAGACCAGCAACCTGGTACAGAACATCCAAACACTCAATGAATCAACATTTATATTGCACAGCACTGTTAATGATTAAATCACCAAATTACCACACTAGGCTTAAGTGAACATTGTCCAGTGTAATTAAATGTCTAAATTAATAATGGGCTTATCAAAGCAACTGGAACAACCCATTAAAGCCAACTGAAAGTTATTCTTAATAAACAATTCAGCTGAAATAAAAACTAAACATTCAAAAAAGTTGTCTTTGTTGAATGGTTATTTTTAATTTATTAGTACAGGCTAAATGATCGTTTTGAGAGAAGCTACTAATGACATTTAAGTGAACGACCATGAACACTGACCATGCATGGGGCACACAGGTTCTATGGACTAAGCAGATTGTCTAGCATTAATGGAATGAAGTTCTGTTCTCCAATCTAAAGACTACGAATCTTAAGAATATTCAAGAAAAGGCATGTCGGAGGTAAATGCTTAGACAATAGATGTTCTGTTCTCAACGGCACCTCTTCAAGAGCATTTATAAAGTGGAATACAGGACCGGAATCTCTCTCAATTAGGAAGCAGAGAGGATGGAGGGAAAACAGCAGCTGACCATCTGGCTAGTCTACTGCTTCCTCTTAATGTCCACCTGCAGTGAAAATAAGCATTTTGAAAGCTGGACTAGTTTGAGCGCGAAAGTGAGAAGCTGAAAGAGAAGAGCACGCGGGAAAGGACGACGCCTCCCTACTTCTCTTCCTGGCCGTTGTCCTCGGCGTCGCTGAGGTCGTCCTCGTCCACCAGGTGGCCGAAGGGCTCGGAGGAGATGGACACCATGTTGGAGAGGATGACCCGGCTGTCGCTGCTGCCCGTCAGCACCAGCTGGTCGTGAGAGTGGTTGTAGCGGACGCTCCACACCCTGAGGACGGCGGTGGGAAGAGGGGGTGAGTCTCCCGAGCAGCTCGGGGCGGTGCGGACGCTCGCAGGGAGCACAGGCCGGGCCCCTGTATCCAAGGCGTCTCAGGTTTCGGTCCGATCTGCGACTTTAGTCGACCGGGTTACCTCACGCTACCGCCTCGTCAGCTCCTCCCAACAATGCACCACGTGTGCACAGGCTACTGGACACCATTACATTACATTACAGGCATTTAGCAGACGCTCTTATCCAGAGCGACTTACACAACTTTTACATAGCATTTTATATTGTATCCATTTATACAGCTGGATATATACTGAAGCAATGCAGGTAAAGTACCTTGCTCAAGGGTACAACGGCAGTGGCCTTACCCGGGAATCGAACCTGCGACCTTTCGGTTACAAGCCCAGTTCCTTACCCACTGTGCTACACTCCGTCCTCATTAGAGAGAGACGTAACTCTCCTTGGATGACTCTAGCTTTCTGTCAGTAATGTGTGGTCTGCAATGTGGAAAAAAGTCCCTGGCTGGTAGGCGAACGAATCAGAGGAGTGCCTGCAGACTTGATTAGCCACTTCTCCTCATTGGAGAGAAAAATGGGGGGAAACTGTTTTAAAAAAGCTAAACAAAGACAGTGAAGCTCTACGACGAACACAACAATGGGTGGGAAACAGCCATGTGCAACTCACAAGGCTTCTTAACCAATCAACCAAATAACCAATCAGGCGACTTCCTACGGCGCTTCGTAGCGACACAACTATGCCTGCTGACTGACAACTAGGGTCCCGTGTTTTTGCAGACTGGGTGGCGTGTTCTGCCATTCTATACGTTGGTGGGATGGTGCCCATGCAGCCTCCTCATCAAGCCACCTGCATCGCAGCCATTAGCAATCACGCTACAGCAGTACCTGAATCATCTCAAGTACAGATTTTATGATTACTAATTACGCTAACCACAATTAAACCACATGTTGGTTCAGGGAGCACCACCTTTGGCTACTGATACATATTTATCCATTTTCTTCATCAGAATTCACCAGTACCAGTATTCAATTTGTCACCTCTGACAAAACTGTATTGCAATTTAAATGCAACATTCTATATTTAAAAAAGGGGACTTAATGTACTGTATTCACTTTTAACACTACCATGTCATGTACCCACTTCTGCTGTGAACTGGCTTTTCACTCTAACACCTGCAGCATGTAAAAAAAAAACACTGTACCCGTCTGAATAAGGTTTACTGAGCCCTACATGTATTTTCTGAGAGGTCTTCACTACTTGCAGCATTCTCACCATCTTTGGGTGAAGGTGAAACATTTGTCCAGCAGCACCGAGCTCATTATGACGAGCGCCTGAACACAGCCAATTACCTCGCTTTGAGCTCCACCGCAGAGGCAGAGACACGGAGCGAATTTCAGCTGAGCTGCAGCCATCCGGACCCACCCGCCAAAAGCACAGGGCGCTACAGGCAACAGACGAGCAGGACCGTGGCCCCCGCAGATCAGTAACCGCGGGTTACAACGAACTCTGATTCATTTCAACTACGCATTGACAAATACTGTCAGAGAATGTTAAGTAAATATACGTGTTCTAACCATTTTGGGTTTATGAAGATTCATACACACAGTCCTAGAGAATGAGATGCAGTCCGCCCACCTCCCCCTCACAGATGAGGCTGGTGTCCTGACAGGCCGTGCCACTTTAGGCAGCAATCCATGTCCCAGGGAAGGGATTGGAGGATAACCGCGCTGACAGAAAGTCTGGCTCGGTGAACCCCTCCGCCTGCTTCCCCCTTTAATCCGCTTCCCAAAAAACGATTCCCTAATACCTCCGTCCCTGTCGGAGGAGGGGTGGGGGGATGGATGGGCGGCAAATCCCGCGCTGTACAGAATAAAAAGCCCCCCCCCCCTCCCAAAAAAAAATGCCATTGTCTCGTGGCTGTAATTTCATATCTAAATGGGATCAGATCGGGGGGCTGTGTCGATTCGTGCTTCGTCCCGTCGGTTGACGTCCCGGGCCGGAGACGTTATCACGCGGCGCACGGTGCTGCGCCGGGCTCCGCCGAGGTGCCGCTGCGCCTCCCGCTCCACGCCGTTATCTAGTCCGCGCACGCGTGCACTCTGGGGGGGGGGAAGCGGGTGAGCGGCCGGTTCACAATGAGGCTTCGAACAATGCAGCGCGCGCGGGCGGACGCATGCGCGAGATGCACCCACAGGGTACGCGCGTACGTGCATGTAGGAATGCATGCGGGCACATATGCATGTGTACACATGTGTACACAACATACTCTGCTGGGGGATGGCGTTGAACCTTTGACCTCTGTCCTTAGAGGCAGGAGCCCCATTGGGACATGCGTTTGCATCTGCGTGTGTGTGTGTACATGCATGTTTGTGTGCGTGTTCATGTGAATGTGTGTGTGTGCGTGTGTGTGCATGCGTGTGTGCATGCATGTGTATGCGTGCATGTATGCCGGTGTGCATGTGTGTGTGTGTAGTCAGTGGGCAGGGTCACATGACACAGCACTCACCAATGGGAGTGCTCTTCCAGGGTCTTCACCGGTTCGCCGATATTCCTCACGTCCCAGAACTTGACTTTGCAGTCGTCCCCACAGCTGGCCAGGTAGTACTGCTTGTTGGGATTGAAGTCCAGGTCCCGCACCAGCTGCCCGTGAGCGTTCTCGATGCAGTAGATCTGACTGCAGAGCAGGGAGGCAGGGAAGCACCACAGTAAGAGCAATGATAATAGCCTGGTGCTTTCACAGCAGTGCCTCGGTGGTCAGCCGTGAACGCGTCCGCGGCCCTCGTCCCGCACTCTTCCTCGAGCGGTATGAACTGCAGAGCCGAGATCAGCGACGGCGAATTGCCGAGATCAGCGATGGCGAAGGGTCGAGACCAGTGGCGGTGAAGAGCCCAGATCAGCGACAACGAAGAGCCGAGATCAGCGATGGTGAAGAGCCTAGAGAAGCTACGGTGAAGGACCAAGATCAGCGACGACGAAGAGCCGAGATCAGCGACGGTGAAGAGCCCAGATCAGCGACGGCGAAGCGCCGAGATCAGCGACGGCAAACGCCTGAGCAAACGACCTCCCCCTCCGAAAAAGGCAATCAGGGCTTAGAAGAGCGCCGAGGTTCATAGACCGTGATCTCGGTGCTCCGCGGGATCCTTTCGCCTGCCTTCTACCAGACACCGCGCTGCCTGCTGATCTCATTACGCAATTAACGCACCAATTAAAAACCTAATTAAAACCGGAGGTTAAAAAAAGAAAAAAACATTGAGAAAGTGAGATAACCTAAAAGGGAGTCCTGGGCTCCAGTCGGGTTGGGATTAAATTCCGCTCTCATCGTTCTTCTATCGCGTGGGCACCCGCCACCGGAACCCACACGCTACCCCGCGCGTTCTAAAACCAGCTTCCATATCTCTCTCGCTTTTCTCTTCTCTCTAATACGTGCTGGCAAAAAGCACTCCAGTAACAGGCACGGGTCAGCACTCCCAATGCACAGCCATTTCAGCCTTGCCAGGCATTGCCGGCAGGTAAAGCATCCTGCAGGTGCAACCAACAAAGCACAGTAAGGCGTTTCTAGGAAGACTCTGAGCTTCTGAAGCCGCGATGCGTCACAATCGCCATCTCCACCGCTGAAATAGACGCATATTTGTGTGACGAAAAAAGCCCATCTAATTTAGAGAGAATAGCCGCGGGCCGCTAAACGGCTCGCTCAAACGAACGTGGCTTCCCTCCGGAAAGGAGCGACCGACGGCGCGACTCCCGCCTCGCTGCGTGACAGCGCCACCTCTGGTCGATCGGGGAACAGCGGCCCCCGGAGAGCGCTGCGGCCGCTCGGCCCAGAAAAAATGCCCTCTCCCGACCTCGATGGGAGGACGTGGCGGCTTCGGGACACATTAGATTCGATGGAGGATGAAAGATAATTTGGTTTTTTTCACTGCTTCTTTTTGAACCAGAAACACTGGGGGGGTTTCTGTGGGGGGGAGGAGCTTCTAGACCTGTTGATACAGCTGTGCTACCAGACCGCGACTGCAGCATTCCTACGCCTAGCATCGCTCTGCTCTCCATTCGTATGTAACCACGGCGACCCCTGGCCAGCGGGTGGGTGGGTGGGGGAGTGGGGGGGGCATACTCCACCTTGTCCAAAGGATCAGGGGAAGAAAAGTAGGGGGGGGGGGTGGTTTGGGGGTGCGGAGGAAATGGAGCAGGAAATTGTGTAAGTTCCGTGGCTTCCACCCTAAATATGAAATCAGGATCCAGCAAAGCTCCCTATAACACACTCGACAGAGCTTTGCGGATTAAGACCGCCATCTCTGAGCCCCTGGACACAGTCAAACCAAATCTGGAGTCATCCCTCCTTAAAGGCAACAGAAGTTATTACAAGACATCCGTCTCCCCGCTTTAGTGATAAATCACTGTGTGCTGAGGGGGTGGACCGGCTCCTTCTATAAACATTCGCACAAGCCTGTGTTTCTATGACGACTGCCGTGCACGAAATGGTTCCGCTGCTTATCAAAATTAGAACTGTACTCCAAAAAGGTGGGTGGAAGGTGCGCCTGCTTGTGTGTTTTGCGCGTGTGCGTGAGTGTGTTTGCGAGCACGTGCGCGAATGTGTGCGTGTGAAGCCACAACACACACGAGGGTATGTGAGCAAAAACAGTAGCTTGTGAGATCAGATGTACTAAAATCACTGCACACTTTTAAATAAAGAGAGACATAAGGGTCTGGCCTCAGAGTTTTATGATTATTAGCCAATAATTGTGATTATTAGCCAATTGGATAAGTGAACTAGCTGTCTAGAAAACTAAGGCATTGTCCTTAAATGTACTTTAGCACAGTAGGTTGTCACATTCAAGTAAGGACTCAGGGACATCATATTATAGGAAATTCTTTTAAAAGGGTTACAAACAAGCCACATAGTTCTATGACAGCCACATAGTTCTAAGGACAACGGACAACTTCATAAACAAATATTGCCCATGGCATCTTTGCTGCCTCAAAATAAAGCAATATGGTCATCATTTAATTCCACTTCCGCCCAACTGCAGTTTATGGATTGCCTCAATATCAAGGATGAATCCCTGTCTGAGAACATTATGGCAGTTTGTTGGGCATGCAGATTCTTCCTGTACAACATCTGGAGAATTCAGCCCTTCCTCACCATCTACTCAATCCAAACCTTAGTCCATTATATTACATTACAGGCATTTAGCAGAAGCTTTTATCCAGAGTGACTCACACAACTTTAGCATTTTGTACATTGTATCCATATATACAGCTGGATATATACTGGAGCAAATCGGGTTCAGTACCTCACAACGGTAGTGTCTTTGTTGGGAATCGAACCTGCGACCTTTCAGTTACAAGCCCGACCCATCCAGGCACTGATCTCGTCCAATGTGGAAACTCCCTCCTTGCTGGCCTCCCTGCCTCCACCATCAGACCCCTTCATCTCATTCAGAATGCTACTGATCTACAACTCAGTGATGTCACTCCCCTTCTCATCTCCCTCCACTGGCTACCTATATTGGCTCGGATCAAATTCAAAGCCGTGGTGCTGGCCTATCGGACAGCTGAAGAGACGGTCTACCTTAAGACCATCAAATCCTATATAGCTGCCTATGGTTCTGTTGCCTCCGGGCATCTGGCACCTCCCCCCTGAATGCCTGCACATCCAGGTCACGTCTCCTGTCTGTTCTGGCCCCCTGGTGGTAGAATGAGCTTCCTACTGCAGTCAGAACAGCAGAAACCCTGCCAATCTCCCGACACAGACTGAAGACTCACCTCTTCAGTCTGCACCATGGCTCCCCTGACTCCCTTCAGATATCTGTTCTTCCTTTCTTTTTCTCTATCTTTCTATGGATTTCCTTTTGGATAATGGTATATGTGGTATTTTCATTTGTTACAATACAAATTAATGTTTGTTAGGTTGCAGTCACACTTATTAATTATAAACAGGCCTGATGCCACATGCTTGTATTCTTGGGAGCAACACTAATGTTCTCCACTGTACCTTGCTCTGGATAAGAGTTTCTGCTAAGTGACTGGTGATTGTAACGTACAGAAAACCCAATTTTCTATTTTCCCTGTCACAGAAGCTGGAGGAGGGTAATTCTCTGACAAGGTTTATCTTACTGCACTCTCTCTCTTATTCTCTTGCTCTCTCTCTCTCCTGGTAATTTCAAATTAATGTCTGGGTTGATGTCTTCTTTCTAGTTAATTACAAGTAGTGAGCCTACATTCATTAGTGAGTGCATGGTTTCTATTTGTCATTCTAATTGCCATATCTTGTCTGTTTATTTAATCGACTTTAATAAACTTGTCTTAAACCTGATACAGAGTTGTTTAGGCTTCTTGTTGGATACCAACAGCTTGCTGGCCGACTGACCCAACAAAAAATTTGGAGATTTAAACCGAACCTATTATTTTGCATGGTGGATTTTATGGAACGCTGAAAACGAAGGTGTTTTTCAGGAAAATGTGTGGTGCATTCTGAAAATGCAGGTATATTGATTGAGAACTTCAATTTAGTTTTGAGAGATGTCTGTATTGATTTGCAAAACTTGCAAAGATTAGAAATTTCCTGCGTGAAGACAACAATCAGCTGGGAAACAAATTCACGTTTGGGACAAATGACGTCACAGTTGTTTGATTAGTCTGGCGTGTTCAATTGCTTCCTTAGTGCAGATATAAGAGAGCATTCAGTATCTAGTTTTGATTCTAGCCTTTTGATTGTAATTGTTATTATACGACTTTGACTGGTGTTCATCTGAAGTTTCCGAGTTGGAAAGTCGTATTTCCGTTATTCCGACAGCACATGAATGCATACTGCCAATGCAAGTACAAGGAGATGCTGTTTTACGTTTTATCTAACATTACCAACATATGACAGCTTGTCAAAAAAAGTGTCTTGCTAGGTAGTTCATAGCCACCATAGTTAAAGCCAGTAAACTAGACAGTATTTGAGTGCTGAGGTTCTGTTATAGGAACTAAAGGGTGGGTCTGTTGTGGTGACACACACACACACATACACACACAATAATAATAATAACAATAATTACTATTATTGAAATTATTTAGTTTAGAAAATTTTGTTCACAAATAAGTTTTTAAAATGATTTAACATTGTTAAATAAATTATACTATTGTACTTATTTGGCTAAAGTTTATCTGACCGACAAACATACAGTACAGTAAGGGAGCTAACATTCAGTATGTCTGGATAGGTGCATAATATTCCATATTTATTTAATAGGCCTAAATGTTTGTAATTTGTATGTGTATTTATTCATTCACCCCCCACCCCTTCTACAGTTGGTTGGTTTTCAAAGTCTGTAAGTGTTAATGTTATATGCTGCTAGAAAGATTTCCCCATGGGGATAAAGTATTCTATGAATTTAGATCTATCCATCAACATATCCGTTCTGGAGTGTATTCACCAGTGGTTTAAAACATTCATTTAAAATGAGACAATGTGTGGGGTTTGCATGTGAAATGATAGAGAATGCATTTAAATGAAAAGAGCTTCCCACAAATATGCATTACAGTACTAAGTGAGTCGAACGAAATGACAAGTTTAGCTAACATACCTAGCTATGCAGCTAACTTCACCTCTTGTATCTCATTTTTTCACAAATTGTTGTTGTGTTCTCATTATATTCCAAATTTGGGTACCCCCTGTTCTAATGATGTACAAAAGTGAGGTTGTCTGAGACTGCCTGCTGGTTGGCTGATCATAAGACTTTGATCATAAAATTGGGAAATGATTTTAACTAACCAGGAACTCATGAGGAGTTGTTGTTAATAATGTTTTGGAGTAATAGCATGGCTGCCAGTAAACCAAAGATTTTCATTGTAAATTCATGGTTTTTGGTTAATCTATATATGAACTACTAAGGTCATGGCCTCTGTTGTCCTTAATGTTAGTTCAGCTATGCTCACAACTCTGATAGAAAGTAAATATGGCTGCTATCAATCATGCTTTGGGGTTTGAGTCAATACTCTAACGTAGGAGTTTTTATGCCCTCATTGTCCAGTATAAAAATGTGATTGTCATTGGCTGTTTCCATGTCGCACGTATGGCAGGGCACTCATCGCGGCAACCGGTCAGTGTGCCCAACTTGTAGAAATCGGTGTTCATTTTTATTTTATATAGCTGCCGGGACACCTGAAAACACAGCTTTTATTTGCTGTGCCTCGGAATGACATCCCGTTGTGATAAATAGTGGTAATAACTCACACCAAAGGCAATATGCCCTGGCCCCTGCTTTGGAGCCGAAAACCTAAAAGTCGCGATCGCCAGGGAACAGAAGTTACGTCGTTCCACGATGAGAGATGGCGGAGTGAGAAACAATTTCGTGCCGGACTCCGGAGGGGCTGTGGGAGGCCTGATGTTGGATTTCGGCAGGGGTTACAGTTCCACGATGGGTGCCAGGGAGAAGGCGGGGCCATCGCTGTACAGCTGTGGGGGTGGGGGCTCTTATCGGATTTGAGGGCTGATGGGTCTCGCCCCTTGTGGAACGCCAGTTCAAACCGAGCTTCTGAGTGATTTAAATAAAATAAAAAAATCTGATGGCAGACGTGGCCAGAATCTGAAACGAGTGCATAAACAGAATGGCACTGTTTCTCAGCTCAGCCATTTAACAGCTATGGCTCCTCTGTACATACATGCACATGCACAACCGCACACATACATTCACACTCACAAACACACACACACACACATACAAACGCTCACAAATGCACACACATATATAAAAACCCAGCGCATTTGTAAGACCCCACAGAGGTTTTTGATCGAAAGCATAAAACTCCTCGAAAGATAATTAAATAAAAAACTGAAAGCCCGAGGAAGCTGTTTTGCATTCTTTGCCACGGAGGAAGAAAAAAAAAAAAACACAAATGGCGGTGTGACGTCAAACGAGCCGACGCCTCCCTTCTCTCCGGGTGTTAAACTATCAGAAATGCTAATGTGTCCTTTCGGCCAGAGGTGTTCTGAATAGCCCGGCTTGGGTTCTTATTATATACAGAGGGCACAGGAGGTTAATAAGGTGCACTTGGGACGCTGTCAGTGAAATGTGACAGACAGCTGGACCGGCTCCAGAGGTCCTCTGGTCACCTGCGTCTTGACCACACCGATGACCTCTTTGCCGTTAAGGACGCCGGCGTGACTAAGCAGGCAAAACTGACACGAAGGCCCTCGGCAGCAGTGCGGTCGAGCATACAAAGCAGCTTCAGGGGAGAGCAGCACAAGGACCGCGGTGGGAGTGATCAAAGAATCAAATATGACGCGACTGCCCAGCGAACGCGAAATATTTCAAGAAGATTGTCACATGCTCAACGTTACCGCAACCATGTCGCAATCACGTTTACTTGTAACACCACTGTTATCATTTAGCCATGAAAAACATCAAGGATACATGTGGATAACATTTTAAGAATTTAAATATTGAAATATGTTGTATCTGGCTTTCCCAATGAAATTAACATGACCGTCCACAATTCAAATTGCTTTTTAAACTGAAATAATACAACTGAATAACATTTGCAGTGTTCCTTGTCACTTAATAATAACAGTTTATGGTCATATTTGCATATTGGGGCATTTACTCAACTTTTTGGGAATGAACTGGGAATGGAATACTGTTTGCTATATTTCAAAGCTTCCTTCTCTTCACAAGCTGATCATACTGACATAGGCTTTTGTTGCTGCTGCTTCTAGACAAGCGTGAAGCAGAAACAAGGAAAACACTGTTTTGTGTGCATCGTGGCACAGTACCCAGAGCTTGCGCTGCCCCTTAAGTACAGTACAGTACACCTCCTCTTACTGTTCCATTAAGGTAACGTGCCAGACGACTTTCCATTGATGGGAAAACATACCATGTGAATGTCGTGTGGCTTGGAGAAGAAATGTGGATCTATACAGTGCAGAAGAATTGTACAAATAAATAAAACCAAAGGACACAAAGGGAGTTTGGCCCTAAATAGTCTAACAATAGGTTGCCGTGGAGACCCTTAATGATCCAGGCAGCCGAACGGCGGGAGCTGGACCTTTCAGAGAGAGGAAGCCGGCGGTACGGGATTGAATCCTGACCGCACGGGTGTTAAATGTAGCTGTGCTAGGCAGCGGCTAATTGGCTACAGCAAAACCCAGGGAGGGAGGGCGGGCGGCATTTCCCCGTGGCGCACCACCAAAATATCAGCGCGGCCGCCACAACATTTAAAAAATCGGTCAATAACGGGAAATATTTACGAGAGGTGCGTTTGGAGATGGTCATCACCGGTGAACGACCACAGAAGTCCGGGGAACTTTTTCTCCATCTCCAACAATAAAGAAAAAGTGCATGTTCCCCCACCCCCGGTCTGTAATTTCAAACTTCTTCCCCCATGGCTCCCCCCCCCCTCGTCCCAGGTAACGATCGTAATCTCTCGCCAAATTTGCTCTGCGATAGCCTGTAGACTAAAATCAATACTTTGTGCTGCCAGGTGACCTCCAATCCTGGGGGAGACACAGGAGGGCGTAGGACGGCGTGGGTCCCCCATCTTTGTCATCCACGTGAGACCCCTTCAGCGCGTCAGGCATGCGGTTTCTGCCTGCGCCGGCCCCACAAGCGGCACGCTCGTCTGCCGCTGCTCAGCCGCCGAACCGCAGAGTCGGCAAAGGGGGTCGGCAAAGCGTAGAAGACGCGCCCAAAATAATCGCCGTAGGCAGCGCCTATGGCCTCCTCCATTAAACCAGCCACCGCTGAATAGCGTGAATCCAAAACGAATCCTTTTTGAAAGGGCAAATTCAATCATTTATGATCATTTAATTTTATGGTCTCATTACACTCATTTCATGAATAAAAATGCACTAAAGTGCACATATACTGTATGTGCGCACATATTCATCATGTTCAATGCAAAAAAAAAAATTAATTTTTAAAAAGTCAGATTTTTTTTTCCCCAAAGATTTTTATACGAGCAGTGAGCTGCGCTTTCAATCCTTGTGCTTTTTAATATCGGAGTCTGCCAGGTCTGGGGACGACTTTAGGGCCCCGCGACCTTTCGGGCTACCACGGGGGCTGGCAGGGAGGACAGACGCTGCTAGAAATGTCTGGGGTGCAGCGGACCGTGCCCTGATGCTGCTGTCACCCCCCCCCCCCCCGGCCCCTCTCCAAACCCCCCCGACACCCCCCCCCCCCCCCCCCCCCCGCCCCTCGTGCCCCTTCAATCCAGCTGCGTCCCTGCAGGCCGCCAAGGCGTGGCACAGAAGGTGAACTCGGCCCCGACATTCGCTCTCCGCCATCACGCACGCAGGGGAGGCGGCTTACTACGCCAAAAACAGGAACCCGTTTACGACTTATAGCGGTTTAGTTCCGTTATTTTTAACCTCGTCTGTACGTAGCGACCGGAGCGGTTCTGCCCAGGTCACGTTTTCTAACGCAAACCCCCCCCCCCCCCCCCCCCCCCCCCCCCCCCACTCACTCCCCGGCTAGTTTCCCCGTGACCCCCTCTGCTTCTTCGCAGTAATCGATAGCGGTAGCGATTATCATTCCTTCAGCGCGGCGCACGCGCAGGCTGACCTTTCGCCACCGCGCGCCTCAGAAACGCTTTTCTCAGGGTGTTCCTGCGCTTATGCATTTTAATGCATTCAAATGTGTTTAAACGCGCTGCGCAACCGACAAGCACGATTCCACCATCTAATCCCTGGAAACGCACAAGTGAAATGAAGCTTCCCTGTGCAGGGAACGAACTGTAAACATGAAAGATTTATGTAAATTTTAATGCACGATTACATTTGATTTGCTTAATTTAACAGATAGAAAAAAATATATAACAGTAGTTTTTGCTCTTAGAGATTCAACAAAACATGCAATTTGACCAGGGGTGACCAAACTTTTGCATATCACTGTATAGGCTACTTTAGGCAGTGTCGGGGAAAACAAGCACACAATAGGGAGATAGTGCCAAGGCAGCCAATTGCCATGTACTGTGAAAGTTGTAGATTTAACCAGGTATTTACTTAAGCAATGAATCAGCTGCAAAATTTGTTTAAATAAGATCTCCTCTATAAAAAAAACGTATTAATTTAGCTTGCTAAAAACAAAACTATGAAAGAGGATGTATTTGTACCAGAAATAAATAGACTTGCAGGGCTCTATGCTAACATTGTTTCCAAGGAGCATATGTGGTCCTCAGTTTAAAAATTTAGCAGCACACTTATATATCCAAATGAGTAGATACGTAAATTCAGATACGTAAAATGGGAGTACCGTAGAACCCTGACTTGATTCAGGAAAAAAGCAGTACTTTTTTTTGTCAGAGCCAAGTGTGTTTCAGAAGAATGCACTGCGAGAATTTTGCAAACCAATTCAGGGACAAATCGATCTTTGAGTCAAAACTGCTGATCACACAGGGAGTAGAGAAATTAGTTTCCTTGTATGTGCTCCACATCTGCAAACGGCTAAGACAAAATTTCAAACAGCACCGACAAACCTGGTGGACCAAAATCGCTGCATCCGACCTCAGCCTGTACAGTGCGAGCGGGTTTTTGCCCTCCTCGTACGTCCGTGGCACAATTGTTGCCTTGTACACAAAGACCAAAGTGCAACAACACATCTTCTTTTGTACGAATGAGAAAGCAATAAATAAATAAATCCGTAAAAAGCTACTGCTCTTGATCAGCTTTCATTAAGGTAAATCGCATGTCTTCGCTCCCCACAGATCACGCGGTTTGGGGCGGAGGGACGAGTGCAGGAACACTGAAGAAAAGTTACTTGCAAACGCTTGAGCGTTTCTCTGCAGCCCAAATTGGTCCAAGTACCGCCGTTGTGCTCTGTGATTTCTGAGCTCACCGAGGCTCTCTCTCTTCTTAATGATGCACTAAACAGTGGCTTTTGGTTAGCCCGAGGTACGGCCTATGTCTCTGACTTTCTTATATTTCAGCCTCATAATGGCTTCCTTGACACAACTCTAATCCTCATGCTGACGAACGCCAATGACAGACTCCAAAGGCACAAACAATAGGCTAGAATCAAAACTAGACACTAAAAGCTCTCTCATACTCGCACTAAGGAAGCAATTGAACACACCCGATTAGTCAGAAACACCTGTGACGCCATTTTGTCCGAAACTTTGATGCCCTAAAATAGGGACCATTTAGTTAAGTGCTGTAATTTCTACACAGCGAGACCAAAATACATAAAAATTCCCTTAAATAAAAGCTGAGACCACATGTGCTTGTTTGACTACAAATCTAAAATTGTGGAGAACAGAGCCAAATCAATAAAGAACATCATAATTCCAAACATTATGGCACTTGCTGTAAGTACTCTTCATTCTTTACATGATTTTGAAGTGCAGGTGTTGTTAGTTAGCCTTTGCTGCAGGTTGTGTGGAAAGGTAACTCGGCAGTTACCAGAGTAACTACTGCGTGTATATTTTTTTGTTCAGTGAACTTAGTGATTAAAACTGATTTTTCTCAGTTTAATTCATTGTTTAATCTCCCAAACATGGTGTGAAGAAGCTGTAGATGTATCTGAAATGTATTATTCAGATCATTGGCACACATGTTAATTAAAGAAAATTAATGAAAATAGCTTAAGACCAATGATCAGTTTAAAGCAAGGTCTTCTGCCCTGTCTATTTTCAGCTCACCAGCCGCCACTGAAAGTAAGCTAGTTGTGCTGCATTAGCTGTTTTACTTCAGTAATGGCCTAGGCTACAAAAGGATAGGCCATTGACGCGTAGCTAGCTAGCCTGGAGATAACGACCATAGATATGCAAATTTTCGCTGGGAATGCATTCTCTGAGCTAAAAAAGTACTGAGGATACTGCTTTTACAAGTGGTTTCATCATGCATACCTCTTTCTCTGCTGGTCAGGAAAGACAAGGCAAATACAGAGGAAGGCTTTATTCACAGCGCACACAGGAGGATAGTTGGGCTGGAAAACATGGGATGCTGAGATGCAACGTTTTTTTTTGTCAGTGTAGTTCGTTCTGAGGTGCCTGCTGAACAACGCTTCTCAAAGTGCAACAATTTAAGAATGGGGAGGGGCAACCTTAACAATAAAACAAGTAACTGACTCTTTTTGTGGACATACGCCTGTCCTCCAAGTAAAATAATAATAAAAACATTTCACAAGTAAAAACATAAATAAATAAGGAAATAAATGAGGAAGTGGACGCTGACCACAAAAAGGGCAGGGGCTTCAGAAAAAAAGCAGGGACGAATTTACTCTGGGTACACTTTACCGTGTGAGAAATGGAACTGTGCTAAGGTGTGGGCATCTAGCCTTGAATCTAGCTGTGTGTGTGCTGTGTGAGTACATGCGATTCCATGCATGCTTGTAAATATGTACCTGAGTGTGAATGTGCACCATCTTGTATTTGCGTGTGTATGCCTGTGTGCTGGCATATAAAGCATACGCAGACGGACAGAGCCGGATGAAGTGAGCGGACGGACAGACGCTGTGAGCTCTGCTGTACCTCATGCTGCGGAGGTCCCAGCCCCGGATGGCCGTGTCGTTAGCCGTGACCAGCTGTGTGCAGTTATGGTGGGGGCTCCACTTTCCTGACGTGAACTTCAGCTGCCCCTTCCCCTCCAGAGTGGCCGAGCTGGCGATCTGGGTGTATAATCATATTCAAATTTGTATTATTATTGTTATTATCATTAATAATATTAGTAGTAAACTGTAGTCCTTGTCTCAAACATTATATAGCCCACTGTTAATTCAGGAGGGTGCTGACGTACACAATTCTCCTCCAAAACTCATAGTTTCACAAACTACTTCTGTTCACGCTGCGGACTACAGCTGAGCTTGCACAGAGTGGAGTCGGAGGAAGACCTTTAATATACAGCTGTAGTGGGGGTTGCTAGATATCGATGAATCAATGGACCCCTAACCGACCAAACCCTCCCACCCCCTGGGTGATGCAATTGCCAATTACACACCGACCTATGGAGCTACCGGCCACAGTCGGCACTAGCACGGTCCAGATTTGACCCGAGGCCATGAGGCTCATCCGTGCACCACAGCGTGGCGCCTTGACTGAATGAGCCATCCAACAGCCCAGCAGTAGTATCAGCAGCAGAAGCAGAAGAGATTTGGGTTCATAAGGCATGTGAAGACTGACATAGTTTCTAATGTATGCTAATATTATACACTATACAGTACACTCAGCATACTTAGAATGTAAGTCAGATATCTGGATGGTTTTATTGTTGTTATTATTATCCTTTTTGCTAAGCAAATAACAATACTTTAGGCAGATAAGCATTGTTTATTTTCTCAGAAAGAAATCTTTATGGGCTAGCTTATCATAAGGCAGTAACCTGTTCCCTTTGGCCAATCTCATAAAAAAATTAGATGAATTGTGATCTCTGGAGCACCTTGTGGCAGTTTTTTTTCTTGTTAAGAGCACTGTGTGTATTAAAATGTCATTGCGAGATGTACTATTTTAGGGAGGTTTATATTGCATACCTTCTTTGACAAAAAAGAGAAATGCAATCCAATTTAAATTGCAATCCAATGGTAAGGCTTGGGCTATGCACAGTATCTTGCCGAATTGGGGGAAGATGCATAGGGTGGAATGCTAGGTTTTCATCTCCAGCCTTTTAACCACTGCAACACAATGCCTGCACATACATACCATTAAATGCATTGGATGAGCAAAACTGGAAAAAGCAATTGCAGTTATTTATGGCATTGCAGTACTTGGACCGCAGCAACAACCAAATACAACAAAAAGACAACAAATATTTTGTCTTGATACTTGATGTCTTTAAAAATGTTGTATAATTGCGCTCTTCCTGAAATATCTGAACATTGGGAACAAGTGACAGGTTGATTGAAGGACTGTTATTGAACCAACTGGAAGTTTGCACTGTTTACAGAAATGTGAATTCATTCATAATTTGTGAATTCATCCAAAACAATTTTCCTTCCGCAAGCCATGAAGAAAAACATTCTCAAAAGCTTTGCTCTTTGATGCTCTGTAAACTGTTCACATTTACGCTGCGAAACTTTGGACATCCCCCTGTTGAGCAGATCGGCAGAGTTACAGACAAACTGACAATAGCTCATCAATTGCCCTGCGAAGCTGGGAAGGTCGTTTGGGGATCAGCACCACTTCAGAATTAAACTGTCTGCGAAAAGCAAACTCTTCCATCGACTTTACCCAGAAGCCCTAAGTCGTTTAGCACGCCGTTTGCGCGGTTTGGCAAGGCGCCTCCCCGGAGCGCTAACCGCTAAACGAGGGCCTGCTCATGAAAACGAAACTGCGCAGACACGGGAGGGCGGCGGGGGCGTTAGACGTCACGGTAAACCAGAACTTCGAACCTCAGTTCAGACGCTTCCGCTTGTTTCCCGCTACATATCTGAGGACAAAATTGCAGCTGCTTCTCCTCACGATTTCTGTAAGACTGACTGGCGATTTCTGGAAGGAGGAAGGAAAAGACGTCTTTGCTTTGCGGTGCTAAGCCTCGGCGTTTAGGAGCCATTGTGTATGCAGGCTGTCCTGCTTCTCTCTCTCTCTCGCTCCTATAGAGCCTGCTGGAGACGGGCCAGGCCCAGAATTCACAGCAGAACTGTATCGATCGAGCCCTTATTACACACGCTGGGTAGACTCTCATTACTTCAGATACAGCGTGAGCCAGAAAGCAACAGACAGCCAAAGCACATGCTGCACAGGAACACACACTGTGTGTGTGTGTGTGTGTGTGCGCGTGTGTGCGTGTGTGTGTGTGTGCGTGCATGTGTGAGTGTGTGTATGAGAGAGAGACAGAGTGACATGGAGCCAACATGGAGCCAGACATGAAACCTGTAAAAATAATGATAATAAATAATAAATGAATATATAAATGATAATATGTAACAATTTGATCATTGTAAACATTAAAATATTAGGAAATCATAGCGATGTAATAATAACAATAGTAACTATGAATGTGGAAACCTGAAGCGGTAGGCATCGGCTACCACTGACACAAGTTCAAAGTTATTAGCAGCGTTGCCGGGCAGCCGTTGTCAACGTGCCCGCGCGCAGCGCAGGGGAGGCGCAGGCACCCGCCATTTTCTGCTTCAAACATGCAGGGGTATGGGGGAAATAACGGCCAGCCGTCGCATAACAAAAATCTAATAACAGAATGAATTCATTAAACAGAGGTGGCCATTTTAACAGCCTCTGCTAGGCGCAGGACCCAAAGCTGAAACAGAGCTAACGCCGAGCTCGCTTCGACATACGAGCAAGGCTCCCGTCGTGTCGAATCACGGTCGACCTCTTGCCGGGACAAAGGGGAACATTAAGTAACACACGTAAACGTGTTTAACCGTTTCCCTGCTCCTACACAACGGTAGGGAACGATAAGGAATAAAAAGGCGACTCGATCGAGAGTATCTTTTTTTGGGCGCCCGTCCGGGTGCTACAGCGCGCGCTGCCACTAGCGCGCTAACGGTACTCGCAGGAAGACTGATGCGGGAAGCTCTAATGGTAATCGCTAGCGTCGCTAGCCTCGGAGGAGCGAATCAATCCCCGCTGAGCCCTTGAAGCCCCGGCGGCAGACGCGGACCCGGCTGTAGCGGCGAGCGATATTTCACTTAGGGAGGAGGTGCCGCTGATAAGCCCCCGAGGCCCGGCGCAGGCCTGATAGAGCCGCCTCATTATCTGATAAGCGGGATATCTCACCGCCGACTTGGTGGAGCTCTCCTGAAGGTCCCACAGCAGAACGTGGTTATCGGCCAGCGAGATCAGCCTCTTGCCGTCGCCCATGGGCTCCCACAAAACGCTGGAAGACACGAGAGAGAGAGAGAGAGGCAGAGCTGCAGTACGTGCCACAGCGTTCCCGTCCAGTGCAGACCTGGGTTCCCTCATTCGCATACTCCCAACAGGTAGGGCAGAACAGTGGTTTTACCTCTGCTGCTGGTACCTTACAAATACACACACACACACACACACACATATACACATACAAACACATACACACACCTCTCCCTCTCTTATTCTTGTGCACATACATGCATACAAGCCAGTCATTTGAGGTTCTTTCGGATCTTTCCCGAGTCTATAATTTGTTTCTGAAAGAGGAAGAGGAGAGTAAGACAAAAACATTTACGTACGGTACAAATTTGCAGGCTTAGAGAGAGACGGATTTTCCTGCCGCCCCCAAAGGTGCTGGAGGTCATCGGCCCTGTAATACCTCCCCCCCGGTGTTGGGTGAGAAACATGCACGGACGTCGCTCGACCCAGCCCCGATCTCAAGTTCATTTCCAGCATACAGCCCATGATCCATCCATCCATACATTTCTAAATCGCTTACTCCTGGTCAGGGTCGCGGGGGGGGGGGGGGAGCATATCCCAGCATGCAGTGAGTGAGAGTTAGGAATACACCATGGAAAGAATGGCAGTCAATCCATCGCAGGGCCCATACACTCACACGATCATTTAGAGTCCCCAATTAGCCTACTGCATGTGTTTGGACTGTGGTACCTGGCGGAAAAGCCCATTGACAGACACGAGGTGAACCAGCAAACTCCACATAGAAAGGTCCTCGGTCGGGATGCAAGCTCGGTAGTTTGGCCCATGATCCCAAATTCAATTTATTCATTTTTTGAAATGTATAAGAGTGGCCCTCCTAAAAGTATCAATTCTTATAAGGAGCCTCTTGCTTTTTTCTTATCAATCTTATTATAAAATATTAAAAAGTTGTGCATTTGTCCTTGAAGAACACGAGTAGGAAGGACTCCCGGAAATAAGCAAATATGTAAATATGACTCAGCCCGGTAGCGCTTTTAAGGTCCTGCATTATTCAAACTTAGTCGGCGGAACTTATAATTCAAACTTCCCTTGACTGATTCCGAAGATTCCCGTGGTGCTTTGCATTCAGCGGTGATTAACGGGGTACCTATGTATGCACCAGGCTCCTCGCAAACGGGGGGGGAAATGGCAGGGCTTTACAAGCTTTAAAGAAATAAGCACCCTTGTGACAGGAAAGCAAAGTCTATCGCGCGTGGTTTGCGCTTGGCTTTCGGGTTCTTGTCTGAAGGAAAAAAAGGGGAAAAAAAACACCCCTCCCAAACTGGGACGGTCGGCGGGAGGAGGGAAAGCCACCCTTCTGAGGTAAACGTGTACAATTTTGAGACGCGTCGAAAGACTGGCTGCGTGCGGCACCCCGCAGAGATTATTCCATCATTACTGAGAGTATTGACTGACCTATATAACACGCTTTTCCTCAGCCCCCGTCTTGGGTTCACATCGATTCGTCACCACACCCCTACCGCGCGCAAATCGCACCACAATTACACTGTTTTTCCTCAGTACTAACCAGCCCCCACCCCCCCCCCCACCCACTCCCCCAAAAAAGAAACTTTTGCTGCAGCCCTTTATATTCTCCCAACCTTACACCTGCGCCTGATTGGCGTGGGGTGGGGTTGGGTGGGGTGCGGTGGCATGGGGTGGGGCGAGATTTGAGGTTTGGTGGGATTGGGGTGAGATGAGGTGGGGTGAGGTGGTGCATGGTATGGGAGCAAGCTCCAAAAAACGGGACCCTCCAAAACACCTGGCTAGAGTCCCGTCATCAGAGCTATGGGACAGTCGGGCAGAAAACCGTAGCGACGCGACCGCGGACCTCAGACACAGCGGAGCCGCTAGGTGCCCGCGGTCACGTCTCGAGCCCTGGCCCCTGAGAGCTCTGCAGCCCTGGAGGGGATGGAGGTGCTGGCTCCGCTGTCATTCATTTCCACTGTTCGACCCCAGAGCCCTCTCACTCCTCGACCAGGAAGCATCCGGAAACAAACAAAAAATCCCGCGGCTCTACCTCGGAGGTCCGCGTACCTTTGGGTTTCGACGCTCTGAGACACACCTTCTAGAAGGAAATGGTATGATCAATTACTCCTCAGATGCATGCCTACTCAAACTTTTATTTTCTCATAAAGGCTATGCATGTACAACTATGCTTTGGAACTTGGCCCCATTGATTATTTTATCATACAGAATGTAAAAAAAGAAACTAATTCAAAATGGTCTCACAGCATGTTTGTTATCACGGATAGCTAGCTAGCCAAGAACTGAATAATATTCAAAACAGGCTATACTATACAGGTAGTCCAGCTATAATGAGTCTAGCTACTCTCTGTACAGTTATTCATGGACATCAAGCTGACACTGTTGCAAGTATGATACTGTAACTTTTGGCAAATTTCCATACTTCTACTATATTTATCGAGTCAGACTGATGTAGATTAATTTAGAATGTTGACTCTACCTTTTTGCAGGTGCTACACCATAGCCGGGCGTACATGGAAAATTATGCAGATGTCCCAGCCAATCAGAATTCAGCATTCAGCCAAGCCATTGTATATTGGTTTTTGTTGGCGCACAATATTTATTGAGCTGAGAATAAAATTCTTTGCATCATATCTCACACTGACTATGTTTATTGACACAATGGGCTAAGCATTATGACTTTATTACGATGGAACAACTTGAGTACTGATGTGCGTTGTTACGCGTGCATTTTCTCTTCGAAAAACAGATTCTTCCCCGTGCTAGGAATCGATTCGGAATCGAGCGCATTACGCAATCACTCGATCAGTGAAACATCCCCATCCCTACCCACCAGCCTGCCACGAAACCGAGGCAGCTCCGAGGGAAGGAAAAATGATGAAAATAAAAAGGAGACTGTAAAGGAAGCGCAATCCTTTCTGTTCTCCTCTCCCCCGTTCCTCGGTCTTCGGCGAGCAGGGGCGAGGAGGAGGCGTTTCTGGGAGGGGGGGGGGGCGCCGCCGCTTCCTGTCAGTCACTTCCTGCCGCCTCGCGGGGCTCTGAAGAGCCCTCTCCGGCTCTCCCGGAGTGGCAGATGCGCCGCGTCGAGCGCTGGGGCGCGCCGCGCGTACGGTACACCCGCTCCCGCGTTCGATGGATCGCGGAGGCTGCGTTCAGCGGCGTAAGGCAGCGCATCCGGAGCGGAGCGCCGCCGAAGGGTCGGGACTAACAGGGGGGGGGCGTCTCACCCGGGGAAGGGCGAGGGACGCGCGTACACACACGCCCCGCCCACGACGCGCGTGCGCGCCCCCCCTCCCGTAACCTGCGACGACGCGGCCGGACGACTGACGGCGTCGCTTCCGGCCGCGTCTGTGCTGTCTGTCACCCTCCACCATGTGAGCTGGGAACGCCCAAAAACACTTCCCCCCCCCCCCAGGGAGCGACGGTGGGGGTGGGGGGAGGGACGCGACCCGAACAGGTGCGAGGCACGCGGGCCTAAAAGAGACGCGACGGCTCCCGTGGCGCCTGTCAGAGCCTGGGGGGCGGAGTCTGTCGCCAGCGGCAGATGCACCGGGACCAAAACAACCAGGTGGTGGGTGGGAGGAGGAGTGGGGGGGGGTGTAGTGCATCTGAACTTTCCACTCCCCCCAAACCTCTATGACACAGATCATGATGTATTCATGGATAGATATTCACAGCCACATAACTTGAACCCATAACTTTAACCCTGAATAAAATTCACTTCTTCAAAAAAAAATGTCACACATTCATTTTTCCCCATCCATTATTTCGTATTAGATTTTACTATATCGTATTTTATTTTAAGGGAATAAATGGCGAGTTCTTTACAGTTCGCCAGCTCCGCCGAGACGTTCTCTCCGAAGACAGGATGCTTTTGAACGACGGCCTTCGAACAGCCGGCCGCGATGCGATTAAGCGTCGTTCAGCGTTTCTTTATTTCCCCCTCAAACCCAGACGCCTGGCGGTACATTACCCCCGCGGCTCAGAAGCAGGTTAGCGCACCGGCTAAGCTCTGCAGTATGTAGGTCGGTCGATAGCATCCTATGGAAAAACAAATGCAGGCAAACACATCCCGGCCTCGTGCAGACACCGCTGTAGGTGAAGGAAAAAGAGAGAGAGAGGGAGGGAGGGAGGGAGGGAGGGAGAAGAGGTGGTGGTGGAAGGGCGGGGGGGGGGGGGGAGGGGGGTATTGAATCGATAGCGAGGATCGTACCAGGCCGTGTTGCCGTGGGCTGTGTTGTCAAGGTGACAGAGGAGCTCCAGAGTCTGTGGGCTGTTTGATGAATCGTCTGGGGATTCATGACTGCCTGATTCCCATTCAGCGGGCATCCTCCACACGGCCGCGCAGCCCGTCACCTTACAGTCGGAGGCTGGGAGGCACAGGGAGCAACGGCGGGGTTAGCGCTAGCGCTACGGGTTCACATGTGCAGCACACGGCGGGAAAAACATAACAACACGCCCCGCAAAGGCGCTTTTTTTTAAAAAACCGCAAAATGGCCGCCGTCAGCGAGCCCCTACCAGTGTCCCTTCTTCGCTGCGTCGTCGTCGTTGGGCCGTTTTCCCGTCGGCCGAATCGTGATAATCACGTTCTGCCTCTCGTTGCTTCAACGGCGGTCTAGCATCTGGAGTGGTAAACTGCAAGGCCAACCCAGCTAAAAATCCAGCACTGCCAGCCGAGGAGCTGGAACAGTGGTAACCAAACTCTCTGTTCCTGGAGATCTACCGTCCTGTAGGCTTTCACTCCCACCCTGGCAAAGCTACTCGTCATTCAACAGCTAGAGACCTTGTTCAGCTGCCAATTAATAGGGTCCGGCGTGCCAAATTAGGGTTGAAATGAAAACCTACAGGACGGTAGATCTCCAGGAACAGGGCTGGTGACCGCTGGGCTTGAACGTAACTCGGACCGAGAAGAAATATTGCGTCTCGTGAAAATGCAGGATGCACTCACACAGGTAAAGTAAAAAAAACAATTACAGAAGAACAGCCCCCGCGTCTAATTAAAGTTATGATTTATTGCATTTCAGTAAAAAAAAAAGTACATATTTTCTAATCCAGACAATGGCTGACATGTTTTTTACTATCTGCTCAGGTGCAATGGCACTCACTTTAGCACCTGCACGTTTTAAACAACTGAGATGATTTAGAATACTCAAGGGCATCGCTAATTTAATAGCCTATATCGTTCAAACAATGGCACGTTATATTTACGAGGAGTATATGCGATTGGGTGCAAGCATCGTGTCTGTGTGTGTGTGTGTGTGTGTGTGTGTGTGTGTGTGTGTGTGTGTGGGGAGTGATCTTAAGTAGATTGGGGCAGGGGGAGAAAGGTGAGCAGAGGTGCTGATGATTAATGCCCCCCCCCCACCCCCCCTTGACCGTTTCCAGGGTAGCCGTCTCCACGTCAACTCAGGCATGCAGACTGGAGATGACATGTGCCGGAGTTCCTCCCCACCCCCCCCCCCCCAGGACGGCGGTGAACACTGCCCCCTAGTGGCCGGCTCTCTCAGTCTGCTGTCTCATACCCCGAGACGCAACCCACACCTCCCTGCTAACAAATACAGCGGAGGGAAATACAGACCTCCAGGCACTGAGCTTCCCATTCCCACGGCTAGCCATATGATGCTTTGCCTCTTTTCTTAAAGCAATGATTGGTTCTTTAAGTGTAGGTGGGGTGTGCATTATCTGTAGTGATTTGATCACAGTATTATACTGGGCTGGATTTGATGGTAATGGTAAGGTGATTTATAGCGTCAAAGGTTTCAATTGAATTGGTAGGTAGTCTTTAGATGGCACGTTTAACCGCATTCGATGAGACATGTTACCTAGCCATGCTGGGCAATTGTGTAATACTTGGTATTACCTTTCATAACTGACAAGCAATGCTGGAATGTGTTGGTATATGTTAATAAAAAATAAAAATGAAAAATTTTAAATATGCCTGGAATCCACAATTTAGTGATACCAACATATTTTGCTCAATTTTCAGGGAACACATTTTGACACAGTTTACCCAAACAGAAGTATAAGTGGGTGGATTCCTCTGTCAAAAACTGTGAGGCTACTGTCTGGCATGCAGGCGTGTGTGGAGGCGTGCTGGAATTCCGCACATCTGACCTGAGAGCAATCAAAAACATTGCCAGCTCCTGACAGGCTCGACTAGGGAACCAAATTGCAGGAGCACTTCAACCACCCTCCCCTCCCCTCCCCTCCCCTCCCCTCCTCCCCTCCCCAAGAATTTGTAGAGCGCACTGGAGTGCACCGGCAGAGGACGCATAGTCAATGGCCCTCCGCGGCACAGAGCATTGTGGGTAATTTGGGGGCACATTCACAGCCTCTCCGTGTCTCTGACTTCAGCTGCTTCATTAGATTGAATGTCACGGTAATTACGTTCCTTTTTTTGAACTTCCTTTTTTTCGACTCCGACATATCATTCATCAGACTCAATGCGATCAGCCGCCGGGAAGAAAGAATGCACCTCCTCGCTCCTTCTTCTCCCCCGGCTTTCTCTCTCCCGAAATTACCCGCCCAGGAGCCGAGGCCTTGGCCCGTCACTAAACGAACGCCTAATAAACCGAGAATTAATTACATTTCATCGCAAATAACTTCTCTCCGTGCTTTTTTTTTTTTTGAGTCTTTTAATTGTCTCTTGGCGTCTGCGGGGCAAACGGGGGGGGGGGGGGGCGCCAAATGCGGCGGTGTCACGGCGTAATTGCCAGCGTGCAACAACTGCCGTGCGGCTAGGGCGGTGGGCTGCGGAACGTTCCGGGTCCTTTCGAGTGCAAATGAAGGCTGTGGCAGGGGGGGGGGGTCAAGAACCCGCTAACGCCACCGAGGGGATTATTACAGCGCGCGAAAGGCGGGTCCGAAGCTGTGAAGACGCACTTACTTTTGTTGTAGCACGTCGTCAACACGCTTTTGTCGGCGGGGCTGGTGCCGATGTGCCATATCTCCCCGGCCTGGTGCAGGAGGACGTTCTTATTAATGATGTTATTCTCATCGTCAAAGTCGATGATGTGTATCTGCGGGAAGAGAAGGGGGGGGGGGGTGGGGGATGGGGGGGGGGTACAGGGGGAGAGAGGACGTGGCAGGGGTGAGAGGAGCATGGAAGTGCCACCCCTTATCTCGCGCGCGTGCCAAAGCGAGGTTCAAAGCCGCCTCGCTTGGCTCACAGAAACAGAGAGAAATAAAAAATCGTTTTTTTTTTTTTTTTTTAATACAGACATCACTTTGGATTCCGCTTCATACGTTTTTTTTTTTTTTTTTTTTTGCCCTCCGTGCTTTTTTCCTTCTTTTATTTAAAAAAAAAAGCTGTGATTAAACGTGCCTTTTGAACTCGCGTTAGATTTGCGGCGCTTACGCGGATCACGACGCCCTCAGAGAGGAGAGGGGGGGGGGAAGTCAGACGAAAAGAAAAATAGATTAAAGCCATCCTCCCTTTCCTCTCGTCTTAATTCCAAAACGCAGTTTACTGCTTTCTCCGTAACTCCACCCCCACTCCCCCCCTCCCCCACCCCCTCCCAATCAGCCTCCCACTCCCTCGCAAATCCCTGCAAGGATAGAAGCCATCCCACAGAGCCACTGCTGCGCTCCTGATAGCTTTATTCCGCAGGATCTCCCCCCCCCCCATTTTTACTTCCCAGTGGAACGTTCCAAACATATATGGTCCCTTTGCCAGGTGTCTGCATATGGTCGGACGCGTGCCCCGTCTGTCTGAAGCTGCCTCAGTGGGGCTGAGTTTAGCCAAAGGGCGCTAGGTGAGGGGGTGGAGGCAGCCTTGGCAGCGCAGCGAAAGGAAAGCTGGCGCGGCCCACAGAACCGACGACAGGGGGCAACGGGCGGCCTTCAACAGGAAAATATGAGCTTTTTTTTTTTTTTTTTTTACCCATCTGTGCATGCTGGAAAATGTTTATTCTGGTCATTTTGCTGGAAGATTATTCTGGAAAGAAAAACCTTCCCCTACATAGGGTAAAGGACGTGTCACGACCGCAAGGTCAAATGTGGGGACCGCTGGCCAACGTCCAGTTAGAACTACAGAGATATAAGTGTGGCATACAGAGTAACAATACAATAGTGAGTAAGAGAGTGAGCAAGTGAGTGAATGAGAGGGAGAGAGAGAGTGAGAGAGTGAGTGAGTGAATGAGAGAGAGAGAAAGAGAGAGTGAGAGAGTGAGAGAGAGAGAGAGAGAGAGAGAGAAACCAGAACCCAAAACAGGTGTAGCCATCATGCGTTATCAGCGCCTTGCTGATCTGATCCGGAATAATCACTGTATTTGGCCACAGAGACTTTGATTAGTCGGTGATTGACACGTGGTAAACCCAACCCATTACAGGGGCCAGCCTAATACTCCTATCAATAGACTGTTAGGGGGGGGAAAAAAAACTAAAAGACAGAACTTCAGAATAAAAGCGCAGAAAGACGTCAGGCGATCACTCACTTCGGTGCGTTCTGACACCTGTCAGCCCGTCACACAAATTGCTACACACGTCTTTAAGCATTCGTGGAATCCACTCAGCTATGACACGGTCATCAGCATTACACAGTAAAACAGACGTGGTGAAAGGATTACGAAAAAAACAGACACTCATTTATTTAACATACTCAGTACGTTAACATAAGAGTGTTCATTCTCACTCTGGCTTGAGAATATCCAGAGACGTTCAACCACATTGCAGTGGAAGGTTTAAGGTAACGAAATTTAGGTATTACATAAATATATGTATTACTCCGGTTTCCCTCCACAATCCAAAGACAGGCAGGTATTGGAGACTCTAAATTGCCCATAGGGTATGAGTGTGCGCGAGTGAATGGGGCGTAAATGGTGTGTGTGCCCTGCGACTGATTGGCAGTCTGTCCAGGGTGTATTCCTGCCTCTCGCCTAATGCACGCTGAGATAGGCTCAGCACCCCCCATGACCCTGCCCAGAACAAGCAGGTATAAATAATGGATGGCAGGAATAAACCCTGGACAGGCACACTCACCATTCACTCACACACTCATACCTATGGGCAATTTAGAGTCTCCAATTAGCCTACCTGCATATATCTGCTCCCTATCTGTGGGAGGAACGCAGAGTACCCGGAGAAAACCCACGCGGACACGGGGAGAACACGCACACAGAAAGGGATTTGAACCCACAACCTTCTTACAGTAAGGCGACAGTGCTACCTACTGCACCACCATGAGAAGAAAATTATACATATTAAATCTGCAGTCACAAGCTTGAGGGAACAGTCCAGTAGAAAAAACTTAAAATGGGTACAAAAAAAGAAAAAAAAAAGCCCATTTTAAATTTATGTGCAGTAAGGGGGAAAAGATCATTCATATATTATAATTCATTCTGCAAGTCCATTTCACATAAACATTCTGTTTTGTATTAATGCAAAGCTATAACATTTTATGATTGGATGACTTTTAAAGAAATGTACGTACCTCGCAGAAAAGGAGTAAAACAGCAGGTGCAACTAGTATTACTGTACTGCAAGCACTCCTTTGTCACAGTTCAAATGGCTGCCAATCGACATACAGTATATTGAGTTTACGAGCTTACTCCACATTATACAGGTCACTCAAGTCTGCTCAACCCCCAGACATTTCCTCATTTCAACGATGAGAGGGAAAAATTTACTTTCTGGAACAACAAAAACATTCTTTTTTTTCCCGTTCTCCAACACTACACGGTTGAGTTACGTTTTGAAAAATCTGTTTTATTAGTTGTTGCGGCGTGACAACATTTACGGTAGACAGGACTGGACTAAGACTTTTAAAAATAAGCAAAATGTTTTGTTTTTTTTGGCATTGATACCAATGATAATTTAAAATAATTAGATTCACCGATTCGCAGACTGATTCACAATGCACCAATTATACTCCAAAGGCCAGCGCACCTGGCATATGAAAACGCAGTCACGGCGCTAACGCGGTGGCGATAAATAAATAATAGCGTTTCTCTGTTTTTCGGCGTTCCCGAGGAAGCTAAGCGTTACTTAAAGGCAACAGGCTGTCGATACCCTTCTCCCGAGCATATAAACGTGCTGTTTGTTCGGGAGAGCCCTTTCCCATCTGGAGAAGAAATAAATAAATAAATAAAACAGCACGCTGCTCTTGTTGGGAGTCGTTAACTTTTTTATTTATTTATTTTTTTTTACCATTAATGGGTTTTAGACTGGGAGCCGTTTATAGCGAAGCAGGTGGGAGACCGTAACCCGGCTCGTGGTCCGCGGCGTCCTCGGATGTTGGGTGCGAGACACTCCTCTTAGAATAACTGTGCGCTCAGGGAGAAAGGGCGGGGGGAAGCATTTTAATGAGCTTTTGTTTGAGAAGAGACACCTCGAATATTAATTGGTTTGCACCCCGGCCATAATTTCGGCCGCTGCTCTCCGGCGGACGCGCTTTTTACGAGCGAGGGGGCCACTTCCGGCGGGCGGCTCGCGGGACATCTCTCCGGACGGCTGAAAGCCAGGGTACGCCATTAACCTTGGGTGGGACCACATCCAGCAAAAAAATTATCACACAAAGTTATAATTTTATGGCAGAGAGCAATACAAATAAATTCCAGTGGCTGGACAGGATAATTGGAACAAAAAAAAAGAAAGAAAGAAAAAAGCTGGGTAATAGGACCCTGAGTGAACTGGTTCCACGGGAGAAACCCCCGTTTGCGATTTATGCAGCTTTATGTTAGGGATGTGGAATGACTCATCTCCGCTCTGATACCTCAACCTCCTTCTCAGCCATTTTAATTATCTTGAATTTTAAAAAAAAGGAAAGCATAAATATGGCAGGGATGCTGGCCTTCATTGGCAGCCCTACTTCCTTAAGGCTCTTTAGCACCGAGGTTGACACTAAGCGGGTCTGCTGAGGACGAAACTGGCAGCCCTGCGCAAAGGGGCGAGGGAAGGGGGGGGGGAGGGGGGTTTGAGGGGGGTCTTTGACAGGCCACGTGAAAAAGTGACAGAATGCCGGCTCCATGTCTGTCGGGTGCGGGGGATGGGGGTCGTGCGGGCAAATGCCTCGTGAGGAGCGGGGATGGTAATGGTGGGAGTTGCCAGATCTCGGCTGCTGTCGAGGGCGCTCTGGCGGATTTTGGGCTGATCCGTCTTCTCCTCTCCCCTTCCAGCAGGGCCCAGATGCCGGGGTCAAATCTGGCTTAACTCGAGGGGCGAAGAGGCCGCGGTCGCATGCGTGAGCCAGGAAGATCTCCCGCAACGCAGGGCTCCTCCATCAGTCTAACCGCGGGGAACAGCTTTAACTGGTAACCCGGACGACGACGGCGGCAGCAGACGCCAGGATGCTGCCGACTAGCAGGATGCCGGCTTGGAACGCAGACCAGTCCTTCATGCGACAAGCCAAAGTGCTTCTGGGATTATTATTCAACACAGAGCTCCCTTATTAAATAAAATATTTAGTGGGGCATTACTGCATGCCGTGTATCAATAAATCCCATTTTAGGCAGGTGCCCTGACAGAAATGATAATGAGACAAATCCCGCCACGCCAGCTGCACTGCAGAACTTCGGCATTTACGCTCTCCTGAAACGAACCCTGCTACGAGGCTTCAGCTTAGAGTGCGATCCGACGCTTCTCTCTCTGCAGTGTAAGCCTCGTGTTGTTCAGCCAGGCATGGGTAACGCAGTGTCGCAATCAGTGGCTACGTTTACATGCACGCCAATAACTGGATCTCAACCCGATTAAGACAATACTCTGAAAATAGAAGTTGTCGTGCGAACAGGGCACTGTAAAATGGGAGTAAGGTAAAAATTGGTGTAACCATGACTTGATTAAGAGACCTAGACTTTTTCCTCAATCTTTCAATTTTTTGGCACATGTAAACATCTTAGGGCCTGATTTAATAAGAAGTTTAGCATGTGCAAAACATTTTAGCACACCCAAAACTAATAACATAACCAATGATTGGTGCAAAACAAACACCATAACCAATCACTGGTTATGTTACTGATTTTTCAACTGCTAAAATGTCCTAGTAAATCAGGCCATTAGTCACATTTGTTTCCGACTGGGCATGGGAAAGGCCACCAGACGCAGTGAAGATTTCGAACAGCAACATACAGTGGTGTGATGAGCGCTGGTGCAATTATTAATTGCAAATCATTTTTGGACAGACGAAGCAGCGCTCTTCATGCTTAATGAAACTGCATGAGTGGGTTATCACGTCAGTTACGCAGACCTTAGCTTTAAAAGAATCCATGTAAACCTGGTTATTAGAGAAACTGTATTATTCTGAACCATGTAAACGCTTAATTGGAATATCGCCTTAAACTGATTACTTGCAATAATAACCTGGGTATTGCTGTGCATGTAACCATAGCCACTAAGAGCTTTCTAAAGTCCCTTGCTGTCAGCAGCCCACTTTTAAAATACGAAAATGTTTTCCACGCTCCTGAATATGTCAAAACTGTAGCTTCTGTGGTATCTGTTTGTTCTCAAAAAAAACAAAAAAAACAAGACGTGTTGAAATCCGGTAAGCCATGTGACAGTCATGGACTGCAATGTGGAGGTAGCAGCTTACATGGCATCAGTGTCCCAGTTGATTTTAATGAAATCTACGGTTTTACTTGACAGAGCATCAGTTAGTCTACGGGTTCAAACCAGTCAGTGACCACACATGGTACCTCCACCCATCATTGGGTTCACTCTCCCATCACTAAAGTACTTACACCGTGTAGCGCTGTCAGCTAACCAAGCTACACCCTGGACAGGACAGGGTTTGGGGGTCCGGGGGGGGGGGGGGGTGGTCTGATTCTGAAGGTCGGAGCTAACGGAAAATTCTGTTCAGTCAAACAACTTCCTGACCAATCACTTTTGAGAAGTCTAGACCCTTCTATTTGTGAAGCATCTCATAGTTTCTGGAGGTGGGCTCAGTGCTGGATCACTTCCCACCAACAAGCTGTCAGCATTTTTACACACAGACCCTCTTCCTCTAGGAACGATAATTATTTTCCCAGTCAGTTTTTATGGCCAACTGTTACTCAATCTGTCTCACCAGCACTGTGCCACAGACAGAGACCCAACCCTCCCCAGCTACACACAGCTAACTGGAACAGAACGAGACAAATTCCACACCAGCTGAAGGATCATCCTGTCAGCACCTATGACAAGTGGGGGAAATGAGGCTCCGCGAACCCCTATGTATATAAACAGCGCAATATGCTCTTGCAATAATACTGATAACACAGATATAGCTATGAAAACCATAGAATTGAATGGCTTCTATTCAACAATACAAAAAATTATATATATATATATATTGCGTATGTAATGAAGCAGTCTGCTTCTGAGAATGAATTCAGCTCAGTCAACATTCACAGAACACGATCTATCAATGGCACGTTATGATTTTCTTTTTCTTTTCACTGTTATAATATATATAAATACTAATTTTGGTTTCAAGAGTGAGCAACTTTGCTATGTTATTGCTCTCAAATTACAGTCTGCCAGGGCAGAAATGGTTCATTTATGGTTTCAAAAGTTCAGTCAGCAACAGCAGCATTTTTGACCACTCATTTAGAGTACGGCAGTTCAGACATATAACGTTCATTTCAAAAAGAATTAAGGTTGAAATTAGATGAGTTAATTTTATGTTTCAATTAAGTGAATGACTAATGATTAAATATCATTTGCAAAAATGTCCTTGCCTCATTCATTTCAATGCACTCTGCTACTAATAAAAGAGCCCTTGTAAGAATAAAATCATCTTGTGGGATGCTATTCTTGCAGAAAGGTTGTAATAAGGGATGGGCAACAGTAGATTCAAAAGGTATTTTGTAAAATAGACTCTCTCCCAAAAATGCTTCTGCAAACTACAATTAAAAGGGTGGACTTGGCAGAAGAGGTATAAACCATAATAACAGAGAAAAGTGACCTGCGTTACATATGAAATGCACACATGCAAATGAACACTTGCACTTGAAATGCCCTACCCATCTCCTGTTGCATTTAAATGTTCATATAGTTACAGTACATGTCCAGAAATTAGTTTAATCACAATGAGGGCACTAAAGAGCAATAGTGACATAGACTACCAAGTCAGTAATATTGTGGCAAATTTTGATGAAGCAATGAGCATGCACACTAACAACTTTCCTTCCAATTTGTCATGAGAGTATTTGGGTCTGTAAGAGGCAGTGTGTTGAGCCTCATATGTAAATGTATATTGTTAAATTCCACTGGATTTCTGTCTGCAGTTATTAAATGTAAAAAAACACAACTATTAGAGTAAGAATATGAATGAATGAATCCAAAAGCCCAACCTTCTTCAGGCTCTTACCTGGTTTTCAAATTTAAGGGACTGTGTTCCCACAAGAAAGCGAATAGCATCCGTCTCTGCTGTCTGGGCAGTTAGTGCACGAGCCTGAAATAAAAGACCACAAGTTCAAAATCACTTACTGTTCTGATCCTAAACATACCAATCTCTGTGAATTTTAACTGAGTCCTAGTTAACTAACTAACATGGACTTGTGCTGTGGTAAAGAGGTCTAGGATAAAATAGGCATCAGTAAAAGTGTAGTTGTAGGAAGAAAGTGTTGCCAATTTTAGCTGGACAACAAAAAGTTGTAATGTAATAAAGATAATAGATACGTCCATTTATTTATAAATATGTCTGCCAACTCAATCTATCTGTCTTTGAAGATCCAGAGCTCTTATTCTGGATTAAAATATATAAAAGTTTTGACAAAACAAGCATTAACTAATTGGTGACACTGACGACCAGTCATGTTTGAAACGATCAACCAGTTGAATGCAAGCACCAACTGTAATCAGGCAGCTTTCCCCCCAGCTGTTCATGATGAACTCAATTTTTGATTTGCTTACTTTAGCGACTGTTACACCTGTCCCGTTTAATTTGAAGTCCGCCTCCTCTTTGTGTACAGTAAGAGCAGCGTTTACCTTTGCTATATACAACAAAATTCCTGGTCCAATATCACACCAGAAATAATTAATTTTATTCCGCCAGAATACAAATATTAACTAGACATTTTGCAGATATCTAAATGAAAGATGTTTCCTGAAGAATTTTCAGAGAAACCTCAGCTCCATATCTCTTAACGATAGCAAAACAATAGCAATATCTTTGATGTCTGAACGGAAAAAATATTGTGGTCTTATTCCCCACATCTCAGTCCATGGTACGCCGAAGAAACATCTCAGCTTGTCATCATCAAGTATTTCTAATTAGCGACCTATCCATATCGTAAAACTACTATACCTGAAACTCGAGACCATATATAACAGGGGCATCGTCTTCCATATTTATGAAAACTACAGCCACAAATAGCTAGACTAAGGTTATTTAGCTATTTCATTTATCCTAGCTACACGACGCTTCAATTGTCACTCCGTTTTCTTGTATATGTCCAGTTCACATTTCCGGAAACTTGTCAAATATTTCATACATAGCGTAGAAAAGGTCCGTAGTTGTCAATCAGAAACAACAGGATTCCGTAATAAAAATGCCGTACATCTTTTCAAGAATATATACCAGCCCCTACGAGTCATATTGATCCACGTGGGCTTCCGTCAAATTCTCTTTCTGTTTATTGTACGCATGCGCACGTTGTCCTACTGCTGTCACTTCGTAAGACAAACCGGACGTGTTTATCTTTTCAAACAAGAGAAAGCTAGCTTGCTAGCTGCGCAGGTAACGTCGTGCTTTGGTTTTAAATGCTAATGTTCGACTTTTAATTCGTATTCCTGTTTAAACAGGTATACGCATTTAGCTTTAAAGAGGAAGATAGTTTTCTGATTTTGCTGGTGCTTGCAAGCTAGGCTACTGAATACAGAGTGGTAAATGGTAAATGAGTGCATTCCTGTTTGCCTCTACCAAAGGCTTCTGAACAGACAATACCCACAAACTAATTTGCTCTGATCGATGCTTAAAATATAAACAAGGAATTGAAAATACATCGTTAAATATTCATGTTTTATGTATAGCCATTACCTAATTAAGTTGGTACCTAGCTTAATTAACTTAAGAATATCAGCAAGTTAGCAAGCTAACTACCATAAATAATGTATTAAAACGCCATTGCCTGTATTGAATCTGTCATTACATAATGTTTACAATACATGTTTGTGAGAACCATAAAACATTAAGTGAGCTAGTTAATATATTGCTTTGTGTCAACCCTCTCGTGACCTTTACAGGAGATAAAAGTAAATTCTTTCAGATTATGTGCACGTTTAGCTACCTTCAGTAAAAACATAAGCAACAGGATGGTTGAAAAAAGTCAAGATGATTGCTTAACATAATGAAGATTTTTTTACTTTTGACAGGCCAGAGAGCAATGGCAAGTGGTGACGCGCAAACCCCGAGACCAGTGAGCTTGGATATTGCTGGAGAAGCAGAGATCGGAGATAATGTGGCGCCCGCGCCTTCCGAGGCAACCCCAACCCAGCCTCCGGAGATCCTCTTCCAAGAGGAGAGCATTGACCTCGGTGGCGAGGCCTTCATCACGCCGCAGGAGGATAGCCTGTCAGAAAACATGTTGGACAAACTGAACGACCAGATGATGGAGAGCGTCATGATCTCCGACTCGCCTAACAACAGCGAGGATGACGTGGGTCATTTGGAGTCACTGCTGGAGCAGTTTGAGGAGAGAGAAGAATTTGAGTCCAAAGAAGCGGGAGGTACAGAAGAAGAAGAGGTGTCAACATTGGGGGAGACCGCCCCTGAAATTAAAGTGGAAGCAGAGGAAACGCCATTGGCTGCTCCTCCATCAGATGAGGAAGAACTGGAGGAAGAAAAAGAGGAAGTTCCAGGAGTTGAAACAAAAATTGAGCCCACCGAGCCGCTAGAGGACACCCCCAGTGAGAGCAGCACAGATGATCAGGAGACCGTAGCCGAAGAAAAGAAGGAGACGCCCAAGGAAGAGTCCATTCCAGTGTGCACCATCTTCAGCCAAGTGAACCAGGAGAAAGCCCAGGCCCAGGCGCTGGTACCAGACGGTTTCCAGCCAGCGCTGGTCAAGTCCCCGAGCTTCAACAGTGGCTCCGAGACGCCCAGCAAGCTGGCCCCCTTGGTGTGCCAGCCGAGCCCCAGCCTGAGCAAGTTCTTTGCTGACAACGGCCACGTCAACCCAGCCTCTGACTTCTTCGACTCCTTCACCACGTCCTCCTCCTTCATATCTGTCAGCAACCCCAACGCGGAGTCCTCGCCGGTCTCCCTCGGCCCCGAACGCCAGCTCTCCTCCTCCGTGTCCTCCCCGCCCGCCCTCATGTCGCAAGAGCCCGGGACGCCCGGTTTCTACTTCGCGTCCGCTCCCCCGGAGTCGCCCGTCAAGCCGCCGCCCCCCGCCGAGTCGGCCCCGCCTTTCTCCCAGCTCCAGGCCGTGTTCTCGGGCAGCGACGACCCCTTCGCCACGGCGCTCAACATGAGCGAGGTGGACAGGAGGTACGACGCCTGGCTGCCGGCGGAGGACACCAGGAAGGTGCTCATCTCCGTGGCCACGCAGCAGCACAGCCCGGTGTTCGTCGAGCGGGAGCGTCTTTCCATGCCGGGGCTGAAGTTCGACAACCTGCAGGTGATTGGTTCATGGAAACCACCTGCATACGCGGGACCCAAATGCAATCAGCACGTATTTGGCTCACAATTGCAATATCCATGGTACCCGGCTTAAATTTACAATGTGTAGTTAATTAGTTAGCAATTACAAGTGGCATTACATGGAATGACAAATACACTTGGAAGTGCAGCATTTTGTCTGACTCAGATCTATACCTGTATTTGATTTTCTCCCTAATATATTCTGCAGGCAGTTTGTGACAATCTACCAGCAACCAGAAACCAAACAAATGCTTTAGCAGTAACAGAATCCACTCTGAAAACATGATGGCGTAGTACTGTAGATTCATCCATGTTTGAACCCTGAATGGTGGAAAATTACCCTGGCTATTTGTGCTGTAGTTTTCTTTTTTTTTTTTTAAATACACAAAAAGCTGACCTATTTGAACCAAGGTGCCTGCTGTAACAGCATTTTAGATCCCGTTCAATTATTCAAACCATTTAAAGAGCTTGTGTCTCCCAGTCCTTCCAGTCTGAACATTGCCGTTGGCCTGTGGGTTGACTGTGATCGCTAATGTATGGCGCTGAGAAGGTGAAGGCATCGTATTTTGCCTTTTCAGGGGGATGCGGTGAAGGACCTGATGGTGAGGCTCCTGGGCGAACAGGCGGCCATGAAGAGGCAGGTGCTCACCGCCAGCTCCGTGGAGCAGAGTTTCGTGGGGCTGAAGCAGTTAATCGTGAGTCATTTGCGTTACCGTTGTTCTGTGCCGGTCAAAGTGTATGCAAGCTAGACGTGGCCAACTCCGGTCCTTTTGTCAGCCACTCATTTTGACCAAAGAAACCACATGTGGTGAGTTAGCGGAAGTTGCAGCTGGTTTAACTGACCGATTTAGGGCAAAGCGACAATGAGAACCTCAACACCGCAGGGCTCAATGCCATTCTCCTCTGACCTCTGCCATCAACAAGGCATTTTCACCCAGAGAACTACCGCTCACTGGATATTGTCTCTTTTTCGAACCATTCTCTGTAAACCCTAGAGATGGTTGTGTGTGAAAATCCCAGTAGATCTGCAGTTTCTGAAATACTCAAACCAGCCCGTCTGGCTCCAACAACCGTGCCACGTTCAAAGTCACTTAAATCACCCTTCCCCATTCTGATGCTTGGTTTGAACTTCAGCAGATTGTCTTGACCATGTCTACATGCCTAAATGCATTGAGTTGCTGCTACTTGATTGGCTAATTAGATATGTGCGTTAACGTGCAGTTGAACAGGTGTACCTAATAAAGTAGCCTGTGAGTGTATATGCAACTAAATAATTTTTCCAGTTAGCAAACATCAATTTTCAAGAGCAAATGCTAGGATCAGCCACCCTTATTTTAGGCTATGTGTTAAAAAGATAAATGCATTTGTGAGCTGGTGTGGTTTTGCCACCTTGCTTTTAATAATAATGATAATTATAATGACAGTAATATTGTATGTCCAGTTGTTGTTTCATGTTGAACTTTATGCTTGGTACTAATGATGGGTGAGCAAAGCATCATGATGGGATTAATGTCATTGATCTCATTCATCAATGCAGGTGACGCACTGAAGTCTTGGCTCTTCGCTGTAATATTTTATGACTAATCTAAGTCAATGAGTCACTGATGGTACATGTGTGGTAGCTCCACCCATTCTGAGGTTCACTGAGCCTCACTCTTCTATCAGTACACAGTTAGGAGTTCAGAGCAAGTTTTGTAAAATACATTATTCCTGTGTATATGTACTGGAGATAGTGATTTTCAATTATTTCACAGATCGAGTGATCGCATTATGTGCTTGGAAGAATCTATTTTTAGAACGAATCAGCAGCACCACTGGTTGTATAGAAAATGCACATGCACGTCAACACTTCAATACCCAAGTTTTTCCATAATAATGCAGTAATGCTTAGCCTGTTGTGTCACTACACACAGAACACACAAAGTAACAGTGTCAGATATACAAAGAATTTTATTCTCAAATCACAAAATTTGTGCATCAACAAAACCAATTTACAACACCTTTTCTGAATACTCTATTCTGCTTGGCTGGGACGTGTTCATTATTTTTCCATACACGCCAGGCTATGAAGTAGCGCCTACAAAAGATAAATTGTCCTAAATTAATGCGCATCGGTCTGACTTGGTAAATAAAGTGGAAATTTGTAAGAGCAAGCCAGCCAACAGTTACAATATCATACTAGCAACAGTGTCAGCTTGATGTCCATGACTGACATGTAGAGAGTAGCTAGCCTAGTTATAGTTTGACTACGTTTAGCCTCTGCTTTCAGAATATTTCTATAGTTAGCTAGTTAGCTATCCGTGATATCAAATCTGCTATGAAACTATTGAGAGAGGTACTGGAAAGCCATGTTCATTGCTAAGTTTTATCTAGAGTTTGGGATACCACTTAGCAATTAACTCATCCATTCATCCATTACTCGTATCCATCCTTAATATGTATGAATAACAGTGAGCTCCATAATGTTTGTGACAAATACTTTTCTCTTGATTTGGCTCTATTCCACAGAATATTCACATGTGGTTAAAATGCAGATTCTCAGCTTTTATTTAAGGGTATTTTTATAATTTTGATTTCAAATTACAGACCTTTTTATAAATAGTCCCTATTTCAGGGAATTGTTTGGGACAAATTGCAACATAGGTAGGTTTCTGATTAGTCTGGTGTGTTCAATTGCTTCCTTAGTGTGAGTATAAAGCAGCTTTCAATATCTAGTTTTGATTACGGGCTTTTGATTGCCATTGGAGTCTGTTATTGGTGTTTGTCAACATTTGGATCAGAGTTGTGACAATGAAAGTCAAGGAAGCCATTATGAGGTTAGGGAGCTGGGCTCGAAACTTTCACACTTCTACACTTACATTGTAACTTTGAGCAAGGTGCTCATCCTGAATAACTTAAGTAAATATCCAGCTGTATAACTGGGTTGTATGCAAAAGAACGCACGCTGTGTGAGTTGTTCTTGGGAAAAGTGTCTGCTAACTCGCTAAATGTGAGATGTGGCGAGAGAGAGAGGGACAGAGTCTTTGCAGTGCTGACGCCCTTCCTGCCCCTCTGTGTGCCCACCTGACCCCTCCACCCCCACCCAGCCTCACTGCCTGTTTCCACAGCAACGGCTTAGAACACTGAAGGCAGAACATCAACGCAGTCACTCCCCCCCCCTCATTGCACAGTACTGGTTTTGTGATAAAATGATAGTTTCCCCCATGGGAATGACCTCCTACATCAATAAAACAGACTCGCCGGTAATGCGCTGCCATGTTGGACACGCCATTTTGGACACGCCATGCGAAACTTGAGCGATGCTCGGAGTGAGACACGGATCCCGGGACTCGGGTCACGAGAGCACGTTCCCATTTTAACCGAGCCCGTCGGGGGGGGGAGCACAGCTCCTGATTTTTGTGATTCATCCCGCCTCCCGGAAACCGCGAAAAGCACTGATGGAGCGGGTCAGCGGTCGATGACCCGCTCGCCACCTCTCCCTGGCCTGTGCTGAGAGAGAGGGAGAGAGAGAGAGACCGAGACAGAGAGAGAGAGAGACCTCTCCCTGGCCTGTGCTGAGAGAGAGGGAGGGAGAGAGGGAGAGAGAGAGAGAGAGAGACCTCCGCTGTGGAGAGAGAGAGAGAGGAGGGAGAGAGGAGGGAGAGAGGAGAGGAGGGAGGAGGAGGAGGGAGGAGAGAGAGAGAGAGAGAGGAGATGGAGTGAGTGGGGTGGGGGGTGTGGGGGCAGAGTAAAAAAAATGCAAAGAGGTTGATAGAGAAGGAGGAAGGAGAGGGAAAGAAAGAAGAAGGGAGGGGAGAAAGGGAAAGCGGAAGGATTGAGAGTGTGCGGGTAAGATAAGGGGGAGGGAGAGGGAGCGTAAGCGAGCGCGGACCCTCTCCTGCTGTGTGAATGTATAATTCATGCTGCGCGCATTCTGAAAGCACACGGGCTCGGGTCCCGCCCCCTCAGGAAGCGCACCTGGGAGGTAATTGGACGGGCGGTTCTGGCTGGCGTTCCGGGCAGCGAGGGAGCGCCGCGCGGTCTGCCCGGCCGGCGGCTTAAAATACCTCAGCCCGTGCGTCACCGCCGCTGCCATAGAGCCCCCCCCCCCCCCCACCACCACCCCCTCCTTACCCCCCCCACACACGCGTTTCCACGAAGCGTGGGCCGGAGCACTGAGCTGCATTTTTAAATGTCAGCAGGCTTCAGTCGACTCGCTCGGTTCTGGATGTTTCCAGGATTACCGAATTACAGAGCGGCGAACTTCATCCCCCAGGGTCGAGCGCAATCAGGACCGGAGGGTGGGGGGAAGGGGGGGAAGGGGGGGGGGGAAGCGCGGTGCTGCGCTTACTAACAAAAAGCACTGATTCGCACCTCGGAGCTCAAATCGACGAGTTGGTGTGTTGAATCTGAGAACTGTGCAGGGTCCAGTTACCTCGGCAATTATGGGAGCTCGCCTTAAAATGAGCAGGACCCTGCTAATGCGGTTCAGTGCTTTTACCGCGTTCGTTTGTTCCCTGTCGCCATTAAAGGTGAAGGCAAACACTGTACAGTTCTCTAATTCCGGCACCGCGACTAGCTGTTGTGAATATTAAATATTTGAACCGTTTGCAGTGATTGGATATTTTTCGAGCTGGAAGGAAAGGGGGATGTTGGGGGGGGGGGGGGGGGTGTTATGTGCGTAAGGACGTATGTTAATGTGACCCTTTATCAATGTGTCTCCGGTCTCTGACGGTGATAAACGGTGTTGATGGTGATTAGCGTGTGAGTGCCATGGCGATGCACTGCAGATCCTTTTTTTCTGGGTTGTCCCTTAATTCATGCAGGCTTTCAATTCACATGCAGGCTTTCACAGAGGACAACTGCGATTAGTTGATTTGTGTAATCCTGTGTGGTTGTGTGCACATTGGTGTGTGTGCGTGCATTGACACGTGTGTGTGTGTCGCGCATTCACACGTGTCTGTGTGAGCTTGTGTGTATACAGTGTGTGTGTGTGATTGCATGTGTGTGCGTGTGTATGTGTGTATCTAGTGCGGGTGTGTGTGTTTGTGAGTGTGTATGTTTTTTGAGTTTTTGCGTGCATGTTTGTGTGCATGTGAGTGTGCATGTTCGTGTGTTCCTGTGTGTGTGTGTAATCCTGTGCGTGTGTGTGTTTGTGTGTGTGTTTGTGTGTGCATGCACGTGTGTGGGTGTGTGCGTGTCCACGTGTGTGTGTCTGCGTGTGTGTGTGTGTGTATGCGCGTGTGTGCGTGCGTGCGTGTGTGTGTGTTATATCTCCTGTATCCTGCAGGCTGGGGGTGGGGGGTATTGGCAGTGACTCATGCTGCAGTGACAGCGTGTGACTGCTGCTGCTGCTGCTGCTCTGCCTGATTCCCTCAGCACACAAACAGAGCCGCTCGCTCCGGCAGGGTGCCCCCCCCCCCCCGCCCCCGCCCCCGCCCCCGCCCCCGCCCCTGCCAAAACACACAGCGCCGGCCTGCTCTCTCTCATCACACTCTCTCATTCCGTCCCCGAGTATCGATTCCGGCCAAATTCCCACTCCCGCCGTCCACCTCTGCGCCCGGGCCGCCGCGGTGGGAGTGAGGCTTATTTCTTTGTTTGGGTCGCCGACGCTTGTTTCGGTGACGGAGATCCGGAGAGACTCGAGGCGATTTGTCCGCAGACGCCGCGCTTCGGCGAAAACAATGCGAAGTTCTCGCGCACCCCCCCGGTTTCAGCACTGACATCTCGGCATACAGACGAGGTGCAGGAAATGAGGGGGGGGTGGGGGGCGGGGGAATCCTCTCCGGTTGCCTCTCCTCGCGGTTCGGGCGCGTGGCTCCCCCGTCCGTTCGCGTTTCTAGCGCGGAGGCTCTCGCCGCGGCTTAGCGGACACGACGGGAGGGAGCTGCTTCTCCCGCGTCCTAAACCTCGGAGGAGGCGGCGTCTCCTTCTTCGCCTCCTACCCTCCCTCGGGTCCTCCGCAGCGTCAGCTCCCCCCCCCCCCCAACCATCCTGCGGCCTTGGGGGTTGTTGTTGTTCTCAGGAGTCCTGTCCAATCACATTCTGGCAAATGCGCCAAATATTGCTGTGTTCGCCTGCCTGTGTTAAGGAATTAGGCCTCAACTCAGCGGTTAATTTACACACAGAATGATGTAATGCATGGTAATCAAGCTTGCTGAATAATGTCCGACTTCACTGATTGCTTTCCTCGCTGAAATGCGCTGGTGGTCTGCTAATGTTGGATTCATAATAATGGCCTTGTTCTTTCCGGGTTACCGAGACAAATTGGACTCCGATGAGTGGGGCCTCCAAATAATACTGTACGTTTCGGGCGTGCAAACCTCTCTCTGGACTGATCATTCGCTTTGTGGTACCCAATTAGCACTTCTCGTTTTTATTAACGTTCTTACGTGACACGTACAGTCAGTTTTTCCAAACAGGCCTCAGAGAGTTTCATGTCTTGGTAGTCCAGCCAAGGCTTTTGAGACTTTGATGATGATGATGCCAACTGCCCGTCGAAGTGGCACGTGCCATCAAAAGACAGGGATTATGGGTAGAGTCATCATGTTTTCCAATGCATTGTTTTCACCTGCATTTCAGTCAGCGTGAGCTCCGTTGATTACACTATAAAAATTAGGACCTCTCCAATCATCGCCATTCACTGATGATTGACAGAAATGTTCCCACACTGTCATGTGCTGAATGCAGTGTGATAATTGGAACCACACACGTGGCAGTAGCTTTATAGTGTTGTGCTATATCATTTCTTTAATGTGTGGGAAGTAATTACACACATAAAAAAGTACAGTTACATCACATGAGCAAAATGATAAATAGACGGCTAGTCCTAATAATAAAATGGTTTGCAGCGGGGATAGGCTAATAAAAAATTTAATGGATTATAGCTGATTAAATTAAATGAGAATGTAAGGTTTAAGTTTTGCGATTTAATTTAATCATGGTCAAAGATTTCTTTTTCCTTGTCGCCAGTTTCCCCCAGAGCCATTGCTGTTTTCTTGCGCAAATAATTTGTAATTGGCAGGTGCACAAAGACTGCTCTTGTCAAATCCTGTAATTGAGTCCGGAGGGAGTTTTGCCAAGTCCCGTGCGCAGGCTTGCTTGTGGTCAAAACCCCTAACAGCCTCAAGGAAATTGTGTGCCGGTTGAAAAAAAAAAAACATAGTGCATCAAGGTTATGTTTTCGGTCTCTCCTTAACTGCTCTTAATGTTTTGACTCGTCGGCTCTTTGTTTAGTCTGTTCTCTGTCTGTTATTGTGTCCGTTAAACAACAGGTAACTTCAACAAGGCTTTTGCTACGTTGTGCCGTTAACAGCCACGATTGCCTGCAGAATATTTCTTCAGTCTGAATACATTCATTCTGTTTGAGGATTTCGAATGAACTGTTCACACGCACGTCGACTCTGATTGAGGTGTGCGTTTACATGCACAAGCATGTAATCGGAATAAAACTTTTTTGACATGCGCAGAACCCCAGACTCTAGCTAACTTGATCTGGCGTTTGAGTACACAGTACAGATTTCTGTAAATATCTCCAATTATGCATCGTATGGTGTGTACAATATTTGCATTGATAGTATTATTACTTGGGCTAACAGGCAGCAGTGTCAACGGAATATAGACCTAATTGTCTTACAGTTATTAAAAAGGAGAATATGAGTTGATAGTTCTGTGGATTCCGTTTTCCTTCAATTTTTTTCACACACTTTTTGAACAACTCATTATTATGCCCTTTTCGACCATCTAAGCATCTAATTCTTTCAACGTTTCCAAAAGTAAAATTGACTTGCACTGTGATTGAAAATGAGCAGAAAGAATATTTATTCCATTCGAATAGTCAGATCAAGCGTTTACATGGGTAACATTCTCCTATCGATCAGATTAACAAAAGGTTTACACCACCCCTTTCAAACCGAATGAACTTCACAGCAATCAAGTCTAATATTTGCTTTCATAGCCTTTAAATGCAAGTCTTAGAATCCACTGACGTCACAGAACGTTTGGTGTTTTCTTTTGAAATGCCATTCCAGGCCTTCACTGCAGCCGTTTTCAGTTGATCTTTGTTTTGTGTCTTCAGTCTCCTCTTCAGCAAGTGACATGCGTGCTCGAATTTATTTACATCAGGTGACTGACTTAGCCAGTTCATAACTTTCCACTTGTTCCCATTGATGAGTGCTTTGGTTGCACAGGCAGTGTGTTTAGGGTCACTTTCTTGTTGAAGGATGAAGTGACGGGTTGAGTTTGGTGGAATTCATTTCTTTATACGTAGCCAGGCAAAATCTGTCTGCACACTTCCAAATTCATCCTACTCCTACCGTCCTGTTACATCATCAATAAAGATGTGTGAGTCTGTTCCAGAAGCAGCAGCCACACATGCCCAAGCCATGACAGTACCTCCGCCATATTGCACAGATGCGGGGGAGGGGGTGCTTTGGATCATGGCCTGTTCCTTTCTCTACACTTTTCATTCAGTTTGTTTTGGTCTCATCTGTCCACTAAACTGCTCGTACCTGCATTTTTAGTCAAATTCAAATCTGGCCTTTTGATTCTTGCTGCTGATGAGAGGTATGCATCTTGCAGTGTAACATCTACAGTCCTCTCGAATTATGTTGGCAAGTTGTGATATTTTCATTTCTGCTTTCTGGAGACTGCTGGTGGTGTCACTGACTGTTTTATTAGGGTTTTTCTTCACAGCTCTTATAATATGTCTGTCATCAGCTGCAGTTGTGTTCCTTTGCTGACCTGTACAATGTTTATTTTTGAGTCCACAAGTGGTTTCTTTTTTCCCCAAGACTTTCCAAACTGCTGGATATAATTAATTCTTCTGTCCTTTCAGTTTACAGATTAGTTGTTTTTCAGCCATCGTTAGTTCTCTGGTCTTTGTGATGATGTATGCCTCTGACTCCAATTGCAAAAAAAAAAAAGCATATGCAGAACTGCTGTGGGCTACTGATACCCTGAAAGAAAATTCAGTGCTCTCCAAATGCATGCTAACAGTAGAGTGAAATCTGTTTTGTTTCTTCACACTTAAGGCATTTGAATTTGAGATCAACATGGTCCTCTCGCTAACGTGCTGGCCAACACTGGTCAGCCAACACCAGCAGCAAATGAAGTTTTCCACTGCACCCCCCCCCCCCACATCCAAGTACTAACCAAGCCTGACCCTCTTTAGCTTCAGCAGTAGCGCATAAGAAAGGCTCCGAGTCCTGCAGGTTATCGGCGTAATTCCCCACCAGCTGTGTTGCGGGGGGTAACTACTTTGACTATGAGAGCGCTCGGGCTCCAGAAGAATTCTTTTGAAGCCGCGCTTAAACTCATTCATGCTAAAATTGGCCACGCGATCCGGCAAATTACCTTCGGGTTTCGCCTTTGTGTTCCGATGCCGGAGCGGGCGGCGCGGGAGTTTTTCCACAACAACAGAATCAAGGGGAAGGCAGCTTTGTGTTTTTTTTTTTTTCTTTTTTTTTTTTAGCTTGAGGCACACACCCCTCTCTGGAGACGGAAAGTAGGCGTCTAGTTACTCTCTTCACCAAAGAAAAAGGATAGACTTTTGATGTTCCAGTGCGGTTAGGTGAGATTGGGCGGTTTTTTTTGAAGTGTGCCGATTGCGAAATCGAGCACCTCCTGACTGTCGGGCACCCGCGTTTGGCTGTCGAACAGTTGGCGAGACATTCGTGCGGCATATCATTTAAAGCTTGCTGACTTGACGTTTGATGGGTAACCCCCCAACCCCCCCCCCCGCATCATACTCATGGTTGCTGTGATGCGATTACTGAACCCTTTAGTTAAGGTGAGTGTAGGGGGGGGGATAAGCTGAAACCAGCTGCGTACCTTGTGCAGCATGAGCTGCATCATCAGCCAAGACGTTCTCAGAGTGGGAGAAAAGACAACGGCTGGACACAAAATGTCCGAAAGGTATAATGCGTGTCATTGCGTAAGTGTCACCGTGCGACTGCATTCAAATGGAAGTTCGCCCATTCGTGCTCAGATGGGGACGGTGCCGAAGCACAAGTGTAGCAGGAACGCGACTCGGTCCCTTGTCGTCTGACTGTTTCAGAGGGCACGAGTTACGATCGGAAGGACAGCGGACTAAGCGCGAAAGTCGGTTTTTGCGAAGGCGGCGTAAGCGTTCGCGAAGTCGCAAGGAACAGCACCCCGACGGGCTCGCGTCACAGTAGGTCTTCGGCTGGTATTCACAAGCGAGGGGACCGGGAAAAAATTCCTAGCCGTGGTCCGGGAAAAATTCAAACTGCAGTGAGCAGAATTCCGCCTGCTCGACCTAGGACAGGGGGGGAAAGGGAGCTCGAGGCTTGAGTTTGAGGGGGCTCTGCCATTCAAACGCATTCGCAGTCGCAGGTACTGTAGGTCTTCCCACAAGAGCTCGGTTAGCACAGGGGGTTCCCACAGCAATATTCAGATCACCCACCTCCGCATCACCACCCCACCCCGCCCCTCCCCTCCGCTCCACCCTCCTCGACTCTGATTGGACCCATTTGATTGCCTCTGGGTTGGAACGATATGAAAATGAAAAAGATAAAATATGAATTATTAATTGATCTTTATTATTCTGAGCCCCCCCCCCCACCATCCCTTCCTCTGGCTTTAATTGAAATTGCTCACACCTGGGCAGACAGCAGGCAATCCATTTTTAATGCAGGGGGTGGCGCGTTCTCCTGCGGGGCGGAGGTGCAGGGGCGGGAAGGGGGAAGGGGGAAGGGGGAAGGGGGGGAGGGGGGAGGGGGGAACCCGAACCCGCCGTCCTGACAGGAGGCCTCGCGCACGCCGAGGCTGCCTCGAAATTCGACGTGCCTGAGCGGCATTTAAAAAGGCTCTCCCTGTTAAGAGCTCCGCAAAATGAATAAGTATGGGAAGAGATGCGGTCTGCCGCAGTGGAATGCAGCAGGCACGGTCGCCCGAGCGAAATGGGGCCGAGCCGGCGAATCGCGGCCGCTCGCCGCTCGCCGCCGCCGGGCCGCCGCCCGTTTGATGTGGAGCGGGTAGCTGGAGGGCGGGCGTGCCGCTGAGCGCCGAGCGCCGCCTCCCGCGGCGAGGAGGGACGCCCCCGCCGCGCCGCCCGCCGCAAGGCCCCTCTCCCTCTCCCTCCCTCCGCCTACCCCTCGCATTGCTTTCTCTTTCCTACTCTCTGTTCCTTCACCCCTCTTTCTTTCTCTCCTGCATCCTCTTTCTCCCGTTATATCCCTTTCCCTCTCTCTTTCTCCCTCCGTCTATCCCTCGTATCGCTTTCTCTTTCCTACTCTCTGTTCCTTCACCCCTCTTTCTTTCTCTCCTGCATCCTCTTTCTCTCATTATATCCCTTTCCCTCTCTCTTTCTCCCTCCATCTATCCCTCGCATTGCTTTCTCTCTCCTACTCTCTGTTCCTTCTCCCCTCTTTCTTTCTCTCCTGCATCCTCTTTCTCTCGTTATATCCCTTTCCCTCTCTCTTTTCCTCTCTCTTTCCTACCGTCCACTTCTCTTTTCCCCTGTCCACCCTTTCCTGCCCCCGTCATTGTCATCTCTCCTCTTGCCACTTGGCCTTCCCTCCTAACCTTCGCCTCCTGGACCCCTCTCCTCGTCTCCACTGTCATTTGTTCTTCTTTCCTTCCTCTCATCCTCCTCCACAGTCTTCCTCTATTCCTCCTGTCATTGTTTGGGTCAAGTCATAATCTGTGTGCATTGAGATCACGGGCTGTACAGATGTGATACTCCAGATGTGGCTCATCACAGCCATAATAATGTTATGGTCTTGCTTATTAGGACAGTGTGTTTAGTGGACTGACAGACAGGGATAGCTCTATGTTTAGTGGACTGACAGGCAGGGATAGCTCTCAGTGTGTTTAGTGGACTGACAGACAGGGATAGCTCTCAGTGTGGCTAGTGGACTGACAGACAGGGATAGCTCTCAGTGTGTTTAGTGGACTGACAGACAGGGATAGCTCTGTGTGTTTAGTGGACTGACAGACAGGGATAGCTCTGTGTGTTTAGTGGACTCACAGGCAGGGATAGCTCTGTGTGTTTAGTGGACTGACAGGCAGGGATAGCGCTCAGTGTGTTTAGTGGACTCACAGGCAGGGATAGCTCTGTGTGTTTACTGGACTGACAGACAGGGATAGCTCAGTGTGTTTAGTGAACTGACAGACAGGGATAGCTCTGTGTGTTTAGTGGACTGACAGACAGGGATAGCTCTGTGTTTAGTGGACTGACAGACAGGGATAGCTCTGTGTTTAGTGGACTGACAGACAGGGATAGCTCTGTGTGTTTAGTGGACTGACAGACAGGGATGGCTCTGTGTGTTTAGTGGACTGACAGACAGGGATAGCTGTGTGTTTAGTGGACTCACAAGCAGGGATACCTCTGTGTGTTTAGTGGACTCACAAGCGGGGATAGCTCTGTGTGTTAAGTGGTTTGACAGACAGGGATTGCTGTCTGTGTGGTTAGTGGACTGACAGACAGGGACAGCTCTGTGTTTAGTGGACTGACAGACAGGGATTGCTGTCTGTGTGGTTAGTGGACTGACAGACAGGGACAGCTCTGTGTTTAGTGGACTGACAGACAGGGATTGCTGTCTGTGTGGTTAGTGGATTGACAGACTGGGATAGATTACTCTGTAATTTGTGTAAATCCAGAGCGCAGATGCATATTTTACCTTTTTGGAGCTTAATGTTTTTTTCACTGGAAAGAGTTCTAACCTTTTGATTGTTTGGCAAATTATCGGTCTCAGACTGTTTTTAGCACGCACATACACATACACGTACACACACACTAATGCCACCTAACTGTACATAATTACTGTAATTAATAATGAATAATTTTACAGTATTAAAGCTATCTTTAAGGGTGGATCTTCAAATTTTTATGCTACGCCAGCCCTGAGAGTAGACAATGCAACGCACGCCGTCTAGACAGAAAATTGCTGCTTTGTTCTGCTCCAGCTTTCGTTTTTGTGAGCGGTTTTTTAGGTGCTGTTTCCTTATCGACTGCTTCCCAGCGCCCCGGAATGCGTCTGTCCAATGAAGAAGGACCGTAACTACGCGGGACGGGAACTTCGCGGTCTCCGCGGCCTCCGGGGTCGGGAGGCGAAAGTCGAAACCCGTATCGTCATGTTTTATTCAGCGCGAGGGCCCCCCCCCCCCCCGTTCGACGGTGAACGATGTCTCCCTTTCAGCTCGGGCGCCGTAAAAAACCGAGAGGGGAAAAAAAAAAAAAAACAGACGTTGTTTGCGCGTATTTAAAAAAGCATAAAACGCGGGTTTAAAAAAAAACAATAAAGGGATTATTTACGAGCGCTCCGTTGCCACCGGCGCGGGCGGTTCCCAGGGCCGCGGAGAGCCGCCGTACATCATAACGGGCCGCGCGTTCGCGGTTACATCGACTTTTTTACGTTCTGTCTCAGTGGCTGCAGCTGCTTTCGCCCATTTCCTCGCCAGTCGTTTGAAGCTTCATTTCCCCCCCTAATGAAGATTTAGAGGCGCGGGGAGTCGGTCGGGTGGGCGTGGGTGGGGATGGGGGCTGCGGAGGCTCACTGGGGACAGAGGGTGGGTGCAGGCCTGCACACCCCTTACTCCCCCGCATCCCCCCTCTCCCCTTCCCCCAAAACCAGAATGCAGGAAGGGTGGCGGGAGAGGGGGAGGTTCCGCCGTCGGGGCGGCGGTTTGCACCCGGGCAATTAGGGAGGCGGCCGCGTGACGGACGGCGCGCCAGCTGTCGGCGGGGATCGCCGCGCGCGCTCTGACCTTGTCGTCGTTACTGACGGCGGGCGCGGCGGTACCTGCTCTCAGCCGGGGGCGGGGGGGTGGGGGGGGGGGCCGCTGTTCCCGCGACGGGTTCGCTAACTCCTCGCCTGTCCTACCCGCTCCTTTCCCAGAGCACCAAGAACTGGCGGGCGGCGGTGGACCTGACCGGCAGGCTGCTGACGGCGCACGGCCAGGGCTACGGGAAGAGCGGGCTGCCCACCAGCCACACCACCGACTCCCTGCAGGTAGGTCTCGCGCCCCTGCTCCCCCCACCACCTCCCCATTAGCAAGAGTCCTGTCTGATTTAGATCAGTCTGTCCCCATCTAATTCAGTTACTGAGCTGTCTCCCCTACTCTTGTTTATTTATTTAACCCTTGTTGGGCTGTATGTTTTTCCAAAACTCTAATTCTGTGTTCTAGAACTTTGTTGCTTTCAATTACCGGTAGTGATTGTTACATCAGCATTAGAATGTTCTGTTAAGAACATTCTAATGACGTTTGTGATTAGAATGCTCGGTTAAGAACTTGTGATCTTGGACCTTACATACAAAGGATCAATTTCGTAATTTCATTTACTGAATGACAAAGGGACAGTCAACGTATCCACGGTCCCTTGATAGGTGAAGACAGTGACTTAAAATACAAACTTAAAATGGCAGTCAGCATCAGTACACCATATGTGGGTCCGGTATAAAAGGACCACCATCCGATGTGTAGGACATTCACCAGCATTGAGTGGTTTGTTTACCTTCTGCCTCTTGCTACCTCAAAGCAACAATGTAGATCTCCTCCAAAGGCGACAATTGGCACACACACGCCCCCGCCCCCGCCGCCCCGCACACACACACACGCGCGCATGGTCTCTGGACCCGTCTGTTTGCCCCTGCCCCTCCAGTGCCAGGTGTGGGCTCAGAGGGCTGTGAAGGGGAGAAGTGGTGCCCGTGCACTGCAGGGTTCGATATTTATTTATTTATTTAACCTTTATTTAACCAAGTTAAAGTGATGAAGAACAAATTCTCATTTACACCACTGACTTTGCCATGAAGGCATGCGTCAATCAAAACATACAAACATTGCTTAAAAAACCAACGGTACATTTACAGAGATAAAACAAAAAATAAAAAGATAGAAAATTGCATTAAGTTAGCCACAGAGCAGTCAGCAGTAGCAAAGAGATGGGGGTTAGCATGTGCAGTTATCAGTAAATGTGTTTTGTTAAAAGTATTTTAAAGGAGGATAAGCGTGTGTTAAGATTTGGGAGTTTGAGAATGGATTGTAGAGTGTTCCAATCATGTGCAGCTGAGAAACGAAAAGAATTTTGACCAAACACTCGACCAAAGGAATTGCGACCAAACATACCCATGGCTCACACTCGATATACCACTCCCTCCTTCCCTTTCTCTTTCTTCCGCTCTGTTTCTTCCTGTCTCTCTCCCTCTCTTTCTCTCTCCCCGTCTCTCTCTCTCTCCTCCCCTCCCCTCCCCTCCCCCCCCCCCCCCCCCCCCCCCTTCCTCTCAGGGGGAGCCAGGCTCCATACATTTGGAGCACTAATTGAGCAGGGAGGGCTCCGCAGAGATATTTCCGTCAGCCACCCTGTGTGCGCACACGCATGTTCAGTCTCCGCTCCGCGTGCGGTACACCGCGTCCTCAGAAAGCACAAAGTGTACACACAGCTCCGGCACAGCTTCAGAGACGCTTCTGACGGTACGCCACACGTGCAGCCTATGGATCCATACTGCAGATAATACGCAAAATGTTCCAATTAAACGAATGTTTTCTGTACCTTTAGATTTATGCATGTGCACACGCGCACACACACACACATACACACAGAAAACTTGAGTTTATGAGGCACGCATGCACACGCGCACACACACACATACACACATACACACAGAAAACTTGAGTTTATGATGCACGCATGCACACACACAAACACACGTGTATAGAAAACTTGCATTTATGACGTTGTTAGGTTATCTGCTGGAGATCTGTGGAGATGACGTGCAGGAGGCAAAGTGACTGTAAACATGCACACCATCCGCTACAGTTACGCACCAAAACACCAGTTAAGAACACCAATCATTTCTGCGACCTCTCACCCTTTCCGCAGCTCTGGTTCGTACGGCTGGCCCTGCTCACCAAACTGAGCCTGTTCCAAAATGCGGAGCTGGAGTTTGAGCCCTTTGGGAACCTGGACCAACCCGACCTGTACTACGAGTACTACCCCACGGTGTACCCCGGCAGACGAGGTGAGCACCCTTATCTTCCCCAAAACCACAAGGTTCCTTCTCTGGATAAATGCCTCCGCCACCAAAACTAGAGACACAAATGGTACCTGAACTCTTTAGTTTTGGGAGGCCATTTAGTACAGGCACGTGTAAAGTAAATAGTCAGCATGAGGATGTTTCTAGAAAGTCGTCGATAGTCTTTGCAAGGATATTTTGATGTGTGGAGTGTCCAAGCCCATTCCTCCATGCTTTCCCTCCAGGCGCTGGAGAGTGTAGACAGTTCATGCCCACCTTTACAACTAGCATGTCTTTTGACTTTTGTTACGCAAAGGCGCACATTGAAACTGTTATTCAGGATTAAATTCATCACCGTTTTTACATTTCCGCGAATAACGATGGTGGCCTTTTCTGTTGGGATCTACGGAGGCGGAGCACGGGAATCAGAAAGTCAGCAGCGCCCTCTCAGCGTCAGTTATCCAGCCCCTAGCACGAACGCTCACTATCGCTATTAAAAAAATAAAACGATAGGCGTTAACGCGCTCCTGCAGCTGAGCAAGAGCGCCCGGCGCTTCTGAATTCGTCATGAGGCCGTTTTGAGGAAGCGCTTCCGAGCAAGACGCAACGGGAGTTACGGCCGGCGACGCTTCGGAACACGACCCGGCTACGAAGAATTAATAACCGAACTAGTCACGCGCCCCATGGGCCGGAATCAAAACGCTCGCCGCGTCTGCGCCGACTGCGGCGGGAGCGGTCCCCGCAGGGCGGCGCGTGATTGGCCCTAGCGTCGGCCGGGGAGGCGGGGCTCCGGTCGGCGGGGGGTGTGTCCCGCCTCGGCGAGCAACAGCGCCTCCTTTGGTCGGCACCGGCACTGGCAGTGTCGGCTGTGCGGTCCTACGACGCGGCGGCCCCGCGGCTCAGACGGCGGGCTGTAGGAGCCTGCACGTGCTCGGGAGGGAGGGCGTGGCCTCGCGCGCCGCCTGATGACCTCATGGGCGGTGGTCAGACCTATTCCCACTGCCTAGAATCCCAAACTTGAATGAAACAAGAGGTGAAGGAACGAAAGTGAATAAAAATAAAATGCAATGTGGATTTTTTTTGCTTGGACCTCTTATTCTATTATATGATTTGCAAAAAAGCAAGTAAACATTGCGGAGGGAGGTGTGAAAGGATTGCCAGTTGTGGAGAACAGTGAAACAGTAGCTTATTTCGCTAAGCGTAATGTGACTGACATTGATGGAGACAGACATGCAGGCAGTACAGCTGCTGTGGAGCTACATGTGAGACTCCTCAAAGGGTTTCCCTTCCCTTGAATCCAGGCATTCTGCAGGGTGTTTTAGACCCTCACCCCTCCCTCCCTCATCTCCCATAAAATCCCCCAAATTAATTTCTGGGCAATCCTACTGGCCTTTTTGACCAGATGGCCACAATCCATGTCAAATTTATTTATTAATTTATTTATTAATTTATTAATTCAGTTGAGGTATTTAGCTACAACAGACACAGGAGATCTACAGGGCTGGTTGTCTGTCAGATTTACTTACTTTAAGTTTCAGATTTATAAAAGCAATGTTTGTAGTGTTTATATTCCATATTCCAGAGGGTTACTTAGAATAATTCCAGCTTTGAAACTGGGTTAGAATAATGACTGGATTATATAACCGTACGTGTAGGCGTGGTGTATTGCCGGCTAACCCGTAACTGGGCGGTTTGCATGCCCGCCATCACAATTATGTAGAATTATGGAATAACACAGAATTATGAACTGTACCTCGAACCCTGAAATCTCTCAAGGTCCCTCCAGCACAGAGGCCGCAGCTGCGAATGAAGCCATTTCGGCGACGGGCGGCTCTGCTTCATGTATATTCCTATTGGCTGTCGCCCTTTCTTCGCGAGCGTGTTTAGCGCGCGAGACTGATCGGCAGCCCATTAACGCCGCCTGCGCTTTGCGTGCGGCGCGGCGCCATTTGAAGTTCGGAAATGTCGTCGCGTCTCCCGCTGGGCCCTTTTGATCAGCCGCGCCTCCAGACAGACCCGAGCTCTCTGAGAAATCAAAGTCAGAATCTCCCGAAAAAAGAAAAGAAAAGGAGCGAGACGAGGGCGGCTTCAGAAGTCGGGACCCGCGAGGAAATTATCGTTAGGGATGAGCTTGCTTGCTGGATTCTTGCTTGCTGAACAAGCTTACTCTACAGGGTTGGAGTCCTGATCGATGTGGTCACTTCTGGCACTACGATCCTTACTTCACTCTAGTGTTTCTTTTGCACCTCTACATCATGAACCTATGCACTTGTTGTACGTCGCTCTGGATAAGAGCGTCTGCTAAATGCCTATAATGTGATGTAATGTAATGAGCTGCAGCGGCACTGCCGAATTTAAGGCGACCTGCCAAGACTCCCGGATACCCGTACGTCCGTTAGGGCAGTGTTTCTCAACCCTGGTCCCGGGGACCCACTGCCCTGCATGTTTTAGATGTCTCCCTGCTCCAACACACCCGATTCAAATGAATGGGTCGTCGTCGAGCTCTGCAGAAGCCTGATAACGACCCGCTCATTTGAATCAGGTGTGTTGGAGCAGGGAGACATCTGGTAAATGGTAAATGGACTGCATTTGTACAGCGCTTTTATCCAAAGCGCTTTACAATTGATGCCAGACAGTTTGCTCATTCGCCAGAGCAGTTAGGGGTTAGGGGTTAGGTGTCTTGCTCAAGGACACTTCAACACGCCCAGGGCGGGGTTTGAACCGGCAACCCTCCGACTGCCAGACAATCGCTCTTACCTCCTGAGCTATGTCGCCCCTAAACATCTAAAACATGCAGGGCAGTGGGTCCCCGGGACCGGGGTTGAGAAACACTGCGTTAGGGTATCCTGGAAATGGCTACGGTGCTGGATCACCGCACAGTGAACGTGCCAGTTTGTTTATTGGTTTGAAGAATTTCAGCCGGTTTAAAGCAACGGTTTCAAAGGCGCTAGCCGCTTTGAGCGCTTGTTGATTTAGTCGCGGCCTCGCCGCTGGCCGGATCAGCGAACGGAGAGGGCTGGAGCCCGTTACGCGGATAATGGCAGAACCTCTCGCTCGCGTCTTGACTCCAGCCAGCCAGCCAGCCAGAGGTGAAAGGTCGTTCACGGGGGGGTGGCGGTTTCTTCTTATTTCGGCGGCGTCGAGCTCGGGCCTGCGTAACAAAGAAGCCCCCTCTGCGCTCGACGGCTCCGAAGAGTCGCGCTTCAAAGGGTGGCGGGATCAAAGCCCGGAGAGAGGCGGCCGTCTGGCGGGTTTGCCTGCACGGGGCAGTCCTTAAATGTGCGGGTGGGAGAGACGGCGGGGGCATCCGGGCGGGGGGGGGGGGGGGGTGTCGCCAGCTTCCCTGTGGCACGGAACGGGCTTGCGGGCTCCGAATCCCCCTTCCGTACCGGTTCCGGTTGTGACTGTCCCTCCGTTTCAGGCTCGATGGTCCCGTTCTCCATGCGGGTTCTGCACGCGGAGCTGCCCCAGTACCTGGGCAAGGCCCAGGAGTCCCTGGACCGGCTCCACGGCATGAAGATCGTGTGTCAGACGGTGAGCGCGCCACCACCCCACGAAATCCCACACCACCCTGCCCTGATCAACTTATAAACGTCCCACACGCAGTTCTTGTTAGCCCCTCTAAACCCTTTCCATTTTCAGCTAATTTGCTCTTTGACAAATGTCAAACGCTCAATCAATGTACTGATTTGGGAATGTAAATCAATCTGAATACGTAATTTGTTATATATTTGTTTTCCATTTAATGTTATGTGATGTCTAACCTATTCAGTGAAGCACTCTTGGCTGCAGATTCATTGTATGGAAGTTGGCTCCGGTTGTAAGAGTTGTCCTTTTCTATGGTTGGTCATTCTATCCCTGCTGTATATTCTTCAGGTCGCTCTGAATAAAGGCGTCTGTTAAGTGTATGTAATGTACTGTAACGTATTGAGTTTTAAGTGTCTGTTCATCATACAGATACTGGATAACCTGGAGCAGGGCATGGCAGAGGATGGAAGCATGATTAATATAACCCAAGAGAACAGGCAAGGTATGGCACATACACCTGTTTGGAGCTCTGTTGAGACATCACAGTCACGGCATTAGTTACAGTTACAGCAAAAACAGCATTAGCTCTTAATGACCATGGTGACCTGTCCGATTTCAACGTGTTCAGCACCCTGGCATTGCCCCATTCTCCATATTCTGCACGAATATGGAGAATGACACATGGTTATGGAGAATGACACATGGTTTTGGAGAATGACACGTGTAGCCATTCAGAGAATACTTTTTCCATGAGAAATTGGCTACTTCGAGGAAACTTAGCTATGACACACTGTGACACGCGAATGCCAAACTGGAATTGAGTGGCTCCATTAGTCTAAATTGCTTTATTGGTTGAAATTACTTCTGGTTAAACACCAATGTGTCGATGCACCACAGTGTGGTTTGACCCCATATTAATAAGCCCCTGGTGTACCACTAATGGCTGACCCATTCACACTTTGGATTTGTGTCTTCCGTTCTATCAGTTGTCACCTCCATAGAAAATGAACGCATTTAATCTAAGTTACATTTTAGCAGGGTTTTTCTGCAGAAGGGCATTGTATGCTCTTTGGAGGAGTGTATTACATTAGTGACTGGTATGCCTGCAGTTTATTTTTCTAAGAAAAGCGTGTCTGTTGCGTTCGTCTTTCAAGGTTAGGTCTTCTAATGGCCTTATAGAAAGGGCAGATTGTGCTGGGAGAGGAAAGGATTGCTTTGGCTATAAGTTGGAATGCTTTCACGGATACAGTACACTTAAAGAATAGTTAACTCTTAGGTGTTTATGAGGAAGAAGGCTCCTGCAGTACAAAGGGGCCATAAATTAGTATCGCTTCAGCTTCAATGCAAGGCGTGTTGTAATTAAAAGATAGTGTGCTCTATCCATTATGGGCAGTATGTAAAATTTAGTGTGTGTCACAGCTATCTCACTCTTGACAGAACCCTGCAACAAACCAAATTCATGGGTTTATGACATGACATTAATTTAATTCTTTTCACACACACGCACACACACACACACACACTCAGACACACACACACACACACACACACGCACGCACAGACACACGCACAGACACACGCACGCGCACACACACACACACACACACACACACACACACATGCACGCACAACCACAACAGACACAGACACACAGACACACGCACACACACACACACACACACACTCACACACACAGGCAGAAGTGCAGTTAAGCGGCTTCGGAGCTGAGCTAGTAACTCCGAAGTTGCATATTCACTTCCTGAATGCATTTGCACTCTTGAGCGAGGAACTCGCTTTATTTTAGTAAATAAAATAAAAATGAAACTTGTAAAATGCATTTAAAAAGCCATGTTTACACCCCCCCCATTCACACAGCCAGCGAGCGATTTGGTCGACCAGTTGCCGAAGTCCATTCGTTTTCTGTGAAGCTGAGAGACAGCCAGCAACCCGAGCAACTGGGCAACTGAGTGACTGAAGTTAAAGCCAGATAAATGTTGCCCACTGTTCATTTGTTCTCAGGCAGCACCCATCAACACTCAATCAGAGCTTCAGGCTTCCTGTATCTCCAAACGATATGATACCAATTTGTGAATAATTGGTCTGCCTAGTTTACTCAGTGCCTAAAAAATGGAGGAACAGCTCATTATGGTTCAATAAAACGTTGTATTGTACGTTTTTTTTAAAGAGTACAGGGACAGGCGTCTAAAAAAATTATGCTTGGACGGCAGTTTCGACTGCCGTTGGTATGGACAGTAAAGTTTTTGAGTATTTTTTTGAGCGAATAAAATGTTAATATGACAATGACACAAGATATATGATAGGTTTAGCTATGGCAGTCTATAACTGTAGAAACTTAAATAATAATCTATGGTAAATATGTGTCTTTGTTGTATTGTATATTGCCATTTTTTCACTTGATCAAAAAATTTTGATACAAAAATTTGTATCTTCGCTAGCTGACTTGAAGGACACAACGAGAATCTCTTGCCCCACCCTCAGCATACACTTGAGCAACCCATCAACCGAGTTAAAATAAATGCCACCTGAACACCCCTCTTCCAGCCCATGAGGCAAGCCCAGTGGGCAGAGCACCGTTTGTCAGTGGCAGCTGTCTCAGGAAAACCTGCCAATGGGCAACAGCCATGCGCTGTGCTGAGGCGGAGCCAGAGCCCACCCCCTCCCCTCCCCTCCCCTGCTCTCCATTGCACTGGGGGAAATGGCCTGGCTGACCCCCCCCCCCCCAAACCCAAACCAACCCAGGTCCTGGCAGCCGATGGGGCCGAGAGGCTAATGAAGGGACCTCCTGCGGTTCAGTGTCCCCGCGGAGCAGAGAACATCTAACCTCCATTGCTCCTGAACAGCAGGGAAGCTAGCATGAATTCAGAGCAGAGCATCTCTGCTCGTCTCCCCTCTTTCTCTCTCTCTCTCTCTCTCTCCTCCAACGCCCGCCAATCTGCAGGTATGCCTTATATACAGTTCTCCAGCTTCCCGTGGGCCATCTCCTTGATCCCAAATCTCTGCCCGCCCCCTCTTGCTCCTCACAGCCAGTTAATTAAAATAAAGAATGTGTTCACATTTTCTCCTTACATTTTCTTTGCCTTTATGGAATCTAATTTCACACACGGTGCTTGTCCGGAAAGTTCCTTGGCGTCGGCGGAAAAGTGGAACCGACCGCAGTCACTATCGAGCGTGTGCAGTCGGTCGTCGTGGAGACCGATGCTCCGCCCCGCGAAACCCGGCCCCCCTCGAAGCGTCGTCAGGCAATTTGGACCAAAAAAAACAAAAAGCGAATGTCAAACAAGATCGCTTCTTCCCTTTTCAAATTTACATTTTCTCTTCCCCGAATAAGAGAAGAGACGGGTGGCGTACGAGGCCGCTTGGCGCGAGCTGAATAAACGAGCGGAAGAGTCGCAGTCTCTCTCTCTCTCTCTCTCTCTTTCTCTCTGTAATTCCTTTTCTCAGACAGATAATTGATGGTTGGGAAAAAGAAAAGGGTGGGCGGGTATCGGCTGGTGGCAGTTTTTGTGGGGGGGGGTGGGGTGCGGGGGGTGGGTGCGGGACTGCAATTTGCCGGCACGGTTTTCACAAGCGGCTCTTGTTTCTTGCAGCTTCTATTCAGCTGTGGAGGTCGCGTCTGTGCCGGGTGATGTACTCCATGGCAAACTGTCTGCTAATGATGAAGGTACGTGGGCGGCGGCAAGCCGCGGAGAGCTACCATACTTCCCGGTGTACGCGGGCCCCGGTTTTATGGACGTGAGGAACACCCTAAGCTGTAGAGGAGAAGGAAAGGGAAGGGGGGGGGTGGGGGGGTGCGGCATGCAGAAAAACAAAGCTAATTAAGAGAAAAGAGGAGGAAGGGGGGGATATCAAAACTAATCTGCTGGAGAGAGCCCGTTTGCCGACGGAACGAGTCAGCGTTTCTGCAAAATTAACATTTAATCGCTTAATAAGCACCGGGGTTTCCTCATCATACACGACGCCTAACCTCAATGCCACAGACAAGGGAGCGCCTGCAAACCCCTTCAAAAGCACACCGTTTACGTACAGACAAACAGTGAACAGGCACCACTCTACTTGAAGCTGGTGTTCATAGTGCGCGAGTGCTGAACAAAGTCCAGAAGCCTTGTCGTAACCATACATGATCATTATGACCACCTTATGACAGCTACGAATACAAAAAACATAAGTGTTTTAACATTTTACAAGTCCCTTGAAAACCACTTACTTTATGCCCATACAGTGAGCTAAAACTGAATATAAGGTTGTGATGTTTATGTACGCTAATGAAAGAAGAGCATAGTGCATTACGTAACAGTTAAAGAAAAGTCTCATTTCAAAAAAAGGTGTCACCTGAAGTTAACTGGTATTTCCCTTCGGCCCTCAAACCAGCCCCATCTCTGCCTTGGAATGCTAGGTAAAATGAGTCGGTGAGTGTTTGGAATGAGAGCCAAATAAGGTGGCATATTAGCCAATGGTCGTACCTGTGTTTCCACAACTGTTAGCGTCCTAGAGGTAAAATTTGCAGTATTTGTTTATTTTCATCAGTCCAGAGTTGAGCTCTATTCCGTTTCAGGTCAGTCAACTCAGACAGTCAATTGAAATGTAATTAATTTTTTTTTAAAAATCTTCATGAGACATTGTGGACATTTTTCAGTTTGTGAATTGACTGACCCGAATGGTTTTATTTCTGAATTGACCCCAAACACTGCATAAAATCAAAATAAATGTATAATATAAAATGATGCCTGTTCACTGTTTGTATGTAAATGGTACGCTTTGAAGGAGGGAAAGGCTGAGGGATTTGTGGGCATTCCCTTGTCTTCGGCATTGCGGTTGGGAGTTGTGTATGAGGGGGATGCCAAGAACAGGCAATTCAGCCTCCCTGGGGTTGCCATTTTTTCACCGGTTGAGAGCAGGGATTCTCATTTGCTGGGTTTTTTTTTTTCACCTTAAAATGAGCAACAAATGTAGACCCAAGAAACCAAGTGAAGAGAGTTAACTGTGCGCTCAACTGGTTCCTCGGACAAATAATTGTTGAGTAACAATGAAAATCGGCAGACCCTTCAGCTTTCGAGGGCCAGCGTTGGTCAGCCCAGTCTCTAACAGGCTGTGGATCTCTGCAGTCTTCGCTCATTTCTGTAGTGCAGAAGTGGAGCTTGCAAACAAATTGTACAGGCGATGGTAAACAATCACCTCTGAGCCGGTTGTACTGACATTCAGATGAACCATTGTCTCCGTTTACACTTGGCTAATAATAAGAGAGCTGCACTCAAGACCTGTCTGAGCCTCTGTTCTCCTCATATGCAACTTTTGGTCTAGTCTCATTCATTACAGCACAGAGTCCAGTAGGGTGAATTCTCATACTAGTCCATCTCTTCTTTTCTTTTTTTTGTGCAAGATGGTTGCCTGTGTCTGTGCAGTGAGCTGCAGTGCCCTCTCGTGTTAAAAGGGGATTACAGCAACAAGTATTTTGCACATGTCGTGTGGTACATTTTGTACCGAAATGTACAGAATACAGTAACGTGGGAAAGAACGTACACCCTTTGTCAGTTCCAAGGTTTTACATGTTAGGACATAACTATAAACCCTCATCTGGTCCTCACCAAGTGCTAACAGTAGATAAATCTAACCTAATGTGACACATAATTTACCATTATTTATTTAACCATATTGCGATGTTCTTTTTGAGAATGGGTTTTCTCCTGGTACCTTTCCATGAAAGCTATATTCAGTTTTTTCCTAATGGTGGAATCATGAACTCTCATAGTTAGTATGTTGACAGTCGTCTGTAGATCCCTTGATGTAACTTAAAGGTTCTCTGTAATTTCTTGGAGCATCATACAGTCTGATCTTGGGGTGAATCTGCTGGGACCAGGGGTGGCAAATCCTGCTTCAGGAAGTAAAAGTCCTCCCAGTATTTTGTTCTAGTCACCTGGATTTGCTTCTTAGTGCAATTCTTCAGCCAGGAGGTAGAAATAATTAGTGAAATCTGCTATCTTGAGTTCACAGACGGAAGAAATACATGGCAGGACTTTTATTTTCTGACCCCTAGACTTTCTACTCCTGGCTGGCATGCCCACTCGTGGTCAGATTGGCAACTGTCTTGAATGTTCTCTGTTTGTAGATGATCTTTCTCACTGTGCAGTGATTCATTTTATATGGTCTGCAAATGGCTTTATAACCCTTCCCAGACTGATGAGCAAGAATGTTAGCTTCTCTGAGATCATCACAGGTAGCTTTTGTCCTTAGTATGTTGTGTTAAAACAAACCTGAATGCTCCAGAGGAAACTGTCAAAGTATCTGTTTTTTAGATACAGGTGGTAGCGCTTCCTGATGATCGAGTAATCATGTGCGCTTGATTAGCAACACCTGGTTCTAATTACCTTCTTAACTGATATGGAACCAGTAAGGGTGTACTTTTTCCACACGTGGCTTCTGCATGTTGGCATGATGTCATGTCTGGTTAATGGATAACACACATCATTATCTATCAGTCAGTCACATGAGGTTATATTTATATACTGTTAGGACTTGACCTGGAGAGGACTGCATGAGTGTTTGTTATGTCGCATGTAACTGAACTGAAGAACTGAAAGAGGGTATACTTTCTTTTTCATAGTACTTGATATCTCATGCATTCACATTATGGATGATTTTAAGAGGATTTCTTAAAATATATAAATGAGGTAATATTTACTCTACATATGCTAATTATTCTTATTATTCCTCTTGTGTTAATCATAATACTAATAATAATAATAATAATAATAATAATGTAGTGGCTTCATTTGTCAGAAGTCAGATTTCATTTCCAGTTTTAAACAGCCACTGATAGACGCTGCAGACTTTTGAATACGCAATCTGAGTCGAGCAAGTTCAAGCCGTACCTTTAGAGTTTGTACTCTGAAGCCCGGTTGTGGAATGGGTACAGGTGAGCAGGCAGGTAAGCGGGCAGGCAGCACTCAAGGCACTTAATCCGTGTAAATCATTCTGTACAAAGTATCAAACTAATGCAGGCCTGCTTCAAGGTATGTGCAAAAAAAAAGGCTTAAAGCAAGCAAGCTATATTCAAATGGTGAGGTGAAACAGTAAAAGAAAAACTGTTGGGTACTTGGGGAAACTTTTCTCTGTTGTCTGTGCCAGGTAAGAACTGATATGCCATCAATTAAAGTCAAATGCCCAACAACAGCCCAACGAAGTGGGCTGCCATTACCTCATATGTCCGATATCCAAAAAATAAACAATGGCTAAACCTAAATAATTTTGGAAGTTAATAGCAATTTAGTAAACTCAGATATAGCTCCTACAGTTCTCATTGCGCGTCTCGTATCTGTGATGGGCGTTGTGTGTAGGGGAGGGCACGGCGGTTTTCTGTTGGGCCATGGTGCTGTGCCTTAGTGTGAGCTGTGTGGCTGGTGGCTTAAGGTCCCCGTGCTGTCTGCCCCTTCCTCAGGACTACGTGCTGGCCGTGGAGATTTACCGCTCCATCATCCGCTACGAGCCGGAGCAGAAGCCCCAGCTGCTGAGCGGGATTGGGAGGATATTCCTGCAGGTAAAGGCAGCAAAGACCATCTTCCTCCCTCTTTTTTCCTCTCCTCTCTCCTCCTCCATCTCTCCCATCCCTCCCTTTGTACAGGTGGGTATGGCTGTGACCACCTAATTTTACTACTTCTGACTGTAACCTACCCCAGCCCATTTTATCATTTGCTCTGTTAGATTTCTCACTATATTTCTATTATTTTCTGTTACATTACATGTTAACTATTACGCTATGCTATAGGGGGGTAGGAGGATTGGCTCCCCCTATAGCTGTGTTCCTCTCCAGATTTCTCCCTATTGGGGAGTTTTTCCTCGCCACCTTCTGAGTGTTTTTCTTACCACTGAGCTTGTTTTTACCTCAATTGCTGGGGAGTTCAGGCTTGATTTTTTTTTTTTTTCCACTGTAAAGCATCTTTACAGCATCTCTGTAAAAAAAAGCGCAATACAAATAAAGATTGTATGATGGAGGACCTCATGTCTGCAAACACCATCAGCAGATCTGCAGTATGAGCTGGTTATATTTGATAGCTCCAGTTTGGATGTCTTCACTTGTGATCTGAGAGCACAGGCCACAGGTTTTAAAATTCATCTCGGAGTCAGGAAGGGGGTGTGTGTGCATGCCGTCTTTGTTCTATATGTAAGCGTGTGTACACACACACACACACACACACACACACACACACAGAGCTGCTCTTAACCAAAGTTCAAGTGAAAACAGCTCAGGACAAAAGCCCTCAGCCAGTGCCACATGCTTCATCCCTTCTCTCACTTCCTGTTACCCAAGGTGTTCCTCTCTCACTCCTGTTCTCACCATAAATGACAGCTGGAGGAGAGTATTTATAGACCGGTCTCTTTATCTCCCCCTGGCTGCTCTGAAAGCCTCACTGCTTTGGTCTCATGCCTGCATTAGATTGGGGACATTAAAACGGCAGAGAAGTACTTTGAGGACGTGGAGAAAGCGGCCCAGTCGAAGGGAGACGGACAGTGCCTGAACACCTTCGTTCTGATGAACAGGTAATTCACAGATAAGTGTCGAAATGACTGCCACATACGTGAAAACAGAAGCTCCCTTTAAACTTAGTGATTCACCTGACATGTAGAGAGAGAAGGAGATACATTTTCATAGCACTGTATGTAAAATCTATTTGCCACCTTTCTGATTTCCTCAATTATTGCATATTTGTCACGGTGAATGGGTTTAGATCTTTGGGCAAAATGTATTGTGTAATGTATTGGGACAAAAGTAACTGGAGTGAACACAAAACACATTTTTTAGATTATTATTTAATTTTTTAATGAAAAGTTATCAAACACCCATATCACCCATGTGAAAAAGTTCAACTATTCAGATGTGAGCTTGCTTTTGTGTTTTGGATCATTATCTTGCTGCATAACCCAATTACATTTCAGCTTTGGGCAAATGATCAGCATTCTCCTTAAGAATTTTCTGGTACAGAGCAGAATTCATGGCCCCTTCAATAATGGCAAGTCGTCCAAGTCCCAAGGCAGCAAAGCATCCCCACACCATCACACTACCACCACATTTTCCTGTTGGTATGGTGTTCTTACTGTGAAATGCTATACTTGCTTTACGCCAGACTGTGGGACCTCTGTCTTCCAAAAAGTTCCACTTTTGACTCATCTGTCCATAGAACATTATCCAAAAAGGCTTGGGGATCAGCCTGGTGTTTTTTTTTTTTTTTTTGCAAATGTGAGACGAGCAATGATGTTTATCTTGGTTAGCAGTGGTTTAGCCTTGCTATTCTCCCATGAATGCCATTTTTTCCCAGTCTCTTTTTTAATGTGTAGTCATGAACACTGACCTTAGTTAAGGCCTGTAGATCTTTGGATGTTCTGGGATCTTTTTGAGGATTCACCACCGTTCTGAGTGTTCTCCATTTGGAGCGAATGGCTCTCACTGTGGTCCTAGGGCCTTCAAAATGGGTTTGTAGCCCTTTCGGGACGGATATATTTCAACTTGTTTTCTGGAATTTCCTTTGATCGTGGCAGAAACTTTGGCAGAAACTTTGTGGTGACTATTTCATTCTGATGGTATGGCTCAGTATGAGTGAGTTTTAAATTTAACAGGGCAATTACCTTTTCACATGGGTGTTTGATAATTTCAGTTATTTAATTATAAAACGTTATTTGAAAATGTCTTTTGTAATTACTCTGTTTCCCTTTGTCTAATATTACGTTTTTTGTCTAAAGACCTGAAACCATTCAGTGTGAGTGCAGTAATAGAGGAAATCAGGAAGGGGGCAAATGCTTTTTCGCGGCACTGTATATAGATGCGTCTCCACCATACAGATTGACTTTGCTGTGAATTTATTTTGCAGAGCGTTTGTATACCTCAGCCAGAACAACTACGCTGAAGCACATGCGTCCTTCTCTGACGTTCTGAAAATTGACCCAAAAAACCCTGTGGTAGGTACTCTTAATACGTTACTTAGTTCACCTTCTTTGTCCTGATGGTTATAAAGTGCTTTATTTACCCAGACCCATTTCTTGTGAAATGGAAATCATTTATTTTGACACTGCCCACTCTCAGTTTAAAAAGCAGGATTACCAGAAAACATAATACAGTGTGTGGAGTTCAGTATATTCCACCATACTTTTGTAAGTTGAAAAATAAATGCAGGCGCATCTTAGTTTTAATATAGGTTGTTCAATATAGTAACGGTACTAATGGGCCTGTTCCTGAAGTACAGATAAACAAAAACCAACAAATGACAGAGAATGTCAATACTTATACCTGTCCCTTAAAGGAAACAAAGGGCCAAATGGTCACTGCCTTAAATGAATACACACCACTGGAAAGGGGTGGGAGAATTTGACTGGATTAGGGGGTAGAGGGTGTAACACAGAGGTTTTGATCAAAAAGTGTATTTAACTGGATTTGGGGGGGAGGGTATAAACTGTGGCTCCCATGTTTTTCAATACATTGTATTATGTAGTCACAAAAATGTGAGGTAATGTTTCTATTTAAAGAGTCAAAAAACGGATAGCATGGAAGAAAACCCTGAGTTCCATGACTGTAGACAGAAAGAGGTAGAGGGGTGCTGGAAAGGAGGGAACTGTTTGCTGAACAAGCCCTTTGATCAGTTTACACAGGCTCACAGTACGCAGGGTCAGCTGATCAATTGTCCCTTCTGAGGTGAGCACTTTGAACTTTTCCATTAGAGAGAGGTTCTGTCACCTGACTGTCACCCTGCTCTGAAGTCAGGGGCAGCCAGCTCCTTTGCATGACCCCGCCTCAGCGAAGGCGAAAAACTAATAATGGATTACATTTATACAGTGCTTCTCCTTTCAATGTGTACAGTGAAAGGAGGGGAGAGGAGGGGGTGGACTTTCCTGAACCACCACCAATATGTTGCACCTGCCTCCATGGGTGATGCACAGCAGCCATTTTGTACCAGATTGCTTGCCACACATTCGCTGAGGTAGTGGTGAAGTGGATTATTGAGATGGTTAAAATTGGGGGGTGACTAAGTGGCCAGTTGAGTGAGTCAAGTTATTCATTTTCCCAGACACCAGGGAACGTACTACTGTTCTCGCTGAGCACTGTGGGATCTTTAATGACCAGTTACTCAGAATCTTAGTTTAACATTTAATTCGATAGATGTACATTGTCAGGGCACTGAGGATTATGTTTTGTGCGCATGTGCAATGTATCCTCCAATAAAATAAATTGTACATGTAAGTTGTGCTGTATTTACGCTTTCCTTGCATTGTTAAAATTGTGCAGTGGCACTGCCTCATGGGTAACGCAGTCCCCACTGACTGGAAGGCACTCTGGTGTGGTGTGGCGGAAAGTTCTGGACTAAGTCGCCGTTTCCTCCTCAGGCAAGCAACAACGCGGCGGTGTGCCTGCTGTACCTGGGCAGGCTGAAGGAGTCCCTGGGGCAGCTGGAGGGCCTGGTGCAGCAGGACCCCGCGCTCTACCTACACGAGAGCGTCCTCTTCAACCTCACCACCATGTACGAGCTGGAGTCCTCCCGCAGCAATCAGAAGAAGCAGGCCCTGCTGGAGGCCGTGTCCTGCCGCGAGGGCGACAGCTTCAACACCCAGTGCCTGAAACTGGTCTAGAGCCCGCAGCTGCCGTGCACTACCTGCAGTACACACGCGAGAGAGACGAGGGCGTGTCTCCGCATCACCGATATGTAGAGGAAATGTGCACGTGTGCTTTCTCAGTCACCTAACAAAATGGCGCGTGTGTGTGACAAAAGTGTGTATAGTGCATATGGACAGACGTGGACTCATCACAGGGTGAAAACTGTACATTTCACTGTATCTTTCAGTCAGCTAATGGAGTGTTTTTGGGTGTGACTGCGTTTGTGTGGGTGTGCACGTGCATGTGCGCCTGTTGCAGGGAGAATAAATACACATTTCACTAATTCATCACGCATTTAACTAATGAAGGAGTACGTGCAGTTTCTCATCGCAAGGAGGGCAATGTACGTCTTTCTCCTTCCGATCTGATTCTTAAATGGTTTTTCAGTCATAGCTCTCTTGTAGAAGAAATGGTAGACACCAGCAAGCCGAGGTATGGACTTAAAAAGGAATGTAAAATATCTGAGTAATCTGAACCTGTACATATCTTAGTTGGGAAAACTTGTAAAATACTATTGATACCTTTCCATAATGATTTGTGTCTCAGAGGAAAAATCACTGTTTACAGATTGCATCTTACTATTGGAGTCATTAAAGCTGTACTGTACTGTGTTGCACAGTAAAATGTCCAGTGTTAATGAAACTCCAGCAGAGTCCACTCTGGCTGTGGTGTACTCAAACTCTGTAAGAGTTTATTTAACACTAAACATTTTACTGTGTGGATAATAGAAAAGGAATCTTGTTAATCCAAATAAACTTTTACTGAACTTAAAACTTTTCCCCAAGTGTGAATCCCTACATCACAGCAAAACTAAATCTGTTTGACATGAGGCACGGCATTAGCATTTTAGCCATTAGCTCAAATCTTGTGATTAGTGGGGCTTCTGTGTGGCTCATCCTGCTAAGACTCTGTTCCAGGGTCTGGTGTTGCATGTACTCTGACCCTGCAGTGTGGCACATACTTGGCAATGCCCTAGGAGGGGGGAAATGTCTCCTCGTAATCCCTTCATTATCGACTGCACACACCGACAGACCCAGCCGCACACAAAGCTCCCTCCAACGATTCAGTGTGTGAGCTCACCTGGCAGCACGAGAAGTGAGAAGCAGCAGCAGCTGACATCACGTGTTTCAGAGGAGAGAGCACATGCTCGTCTTCACTTAATTCTCTCAAACTGACAGGAGGTTCTAACGGTGAGCTCGGCTCAGGAATACAGTTCTGCATTGGCTTATTTTTTACTTTTTTCAAGTTACCTCAGAAAATCTTCACGTGTTACCTGAAATACATGCAGCTCTGGAAAAAATTGAGAACGTCACATTTTTTGAAGTAGAATCAAGGTTTACCAGATGTTGAACTGTTCCTAAGACATTGTTATTTTTATTATTTATTTATGGGCATAAACTATAGTTCACATTATTCAATATGTAACAGCACTGTATTTTTTGTATTTTAATCAGTTGTCATTCAGGACATTTATTTGCAGAAAATGACTTTTTGTTTGGAAATAAAATCAAATGTGGTCAGTAGTTCATAAAATACTTTTTTAAAAGTTAGATTTTACAGACACATAAGCTGAGGCCAAAAACACCTTGTTAATGGCAGAGGCCAGAGGATAATGGGCAGACTCATTCAAGCTAAAAGAAAGGCCACAACTGATCAAATAACAGTTGTTTACAAAAGTGATGTGTGCAGAAGGGCACCTCTGCATACACAGTGAACCTTGAACCTTGAAGCAGATGAACTACGGCAACAAAAGACCATGCCGGGTTCCACTGCTGTCAGTTAAGTACATGAAAATGAGGCTACAGTGGGCACATAGATCACCAAAACTGGACAACTGAATATTGGATAATGTTGCCTGTCTGACAAATCTCATTTTCTGCTACCAGTTTGTTACTGGAAACTTGTGAGAGCAATCACAATTCTATGTAATGCACATGCTGAAGATGGCCAATACGTTGACTTAGTTAAGTATCAGAGGATCTGTTCAACATCACTCTGTTTAACAAGAGTTGGTTGGTATGCTGTATAATAGACGAGGGCTCCTCTACTCTTGTCCAGGAGAGCTGCTAGATTTGTCTTCTGCTCCAACTAAGAAAACATTCCCACCAATCACCAGGGTCAATTCAAGGGAAAGGAAAAATATTTAGGCTGCTTAATTAAGTTAATTTAAATTTTGGTAGATATCGAAAAAGTATCACTCATATCAGTATTGAATTACATGTATGGAAAACTTCCAAATGATACCCAGCCATAATTATGAGACGGGCAGCTGTTACTGAGATGACCTCATCAAAGCTCGCAGCATTGAACAGTTCAGGGGAACATACAAGTGGCTGGCATCACTGCACAAAGGATGTGTTTGATGACAGCCAAGGTGTGTACACATCCGTGCGTACACATCCTTGTGAGAGGTCATAGTTTGCATCACACAGAAATTTCACATTCACTCAGACGTGCATTTTATCCCAGCATACAAGCATTTCTACATAATCATATCACACAGATCTTACACAAAGCAGCGTGAAAATGATAAGGCCAGATCAACCACTGAAAGTCCTGTGCTTTATTTATTCTTTCATATCAGTAGATGGTTTTAAAGTATGCACCATTGCCAGCTCAAGCTGTAAGTATCATGGTCATTAATGCACAGAAGCAAGTTGTTTGAAGGCATTATATTGGAAGGCAAAAAATAAGATCAATGTCCTTTTCATACAGTGCATAGTGATACAGGCACAGAAGGATTTAGTATACTGTTTTTTACTTTTCATATTAAATGGTAAATTAATGGTAAATGGTCATTTTAGCGCTTTATATACATGTCCTTCATTAGACATTAGGGATCTTGTGATTCGCTTAATGGAACTCGACTGCAGCATGTTTACTCTGAGCTATGTTGCCCCAAGTTTTTTACTTTTCATATTATGCTAGTGTAACAATTATTCTGTGGCTGAAATGGTCATTGTAAAACAGACTAATTATTAAATATCTACTACTCTTGCAGTATAATAATAATGATTGCATATAATGGAAACGTATGGTTTGCTAAAGAGAGTCATATTAGATTTGTATTATATACAAATATTATTCACTGAAAATCATACATTTACCAGAAAATGAGATCTGAAACAGAATAGCCTTTTAAAAATTTACAGCCATTTAAAAAAATCTTACCAGAATAGTGTTATAAAATATTATTTTATAGCCATTTAAAAAACATAGCAGGTACTATATATCCTTGGAAAGTCAAATCATGTCAGTTTCACATATGTCTAGCGCACATTACATGATTTTAGTCAGGATTTTGTAGTTGCAGATACTTTTCAAGGTCTTAAGAGAATCTCTACAAAAAGTCTTTGCTTGATCTGTGCACGCGCCCCTGACCAACAGTCTTTTAGTGCAACATGGTCAGAGACTCACCTGAGTCTGTGTATAAAGGGCACTAGGCATAATGTGCCTAAGCAAGTAACCAAGGCAACAAGCGTGTACCTGCACCTCTCCATGCATCCTTTCTCCAGGTTACACACTATTCAGAGAGTTCACATATTTTTGCCGGACCTCAAAATGATCTGCAGGGCGGTTGTAGGCCTTCCACACCGGTTCTCCTACGAAAAGCCTCATGGCTTTTGTGTAGTTCTAGAAAACACAAAAAAATGTATATTAAATTCACTCCTAGTAATCAAGTTATAGTTCTAAATACATGGTATTTTGAAGGCAGTGGTTTCTCAATTCTGGTCCTGGATAGTATGCAGATTTTTGTTTTCAATAACCAATTCAAACCATATAAAACAGCTAAGGTGAAGAAACAGTGTAATCAGTTGCTTCACCTGATTAACTGAATGCCCATCACAATTTATCAGTTGTGGTGATCTATATAAAACAGTTTCTGTGACCACCTACAACTGTACATCTAAATCTAAGCCCCCTGGTGTCGTGTGAAGCCAAGGAAAAAACTTACGGTTTCATCCATCGTGAATCTGTGATAGATCCCTGCTGGAAGTGTTATCAGGTCTCCCTTGTTCATGGAAATCCTGATCCACTTATTGTCCTTGTCTCTGACGTCAAAGTATGCTCTTCCATCCAAAATGTACCGGACCTCGTCATCTAGGTGGAGGTGTTCTTCAAAAAACATCTTCAGCTGAAAGACATAAAGTATCCAGCAGCATTAATAATCAGTCACTGTCCTGAAGAGCACATTAAACAGATTAACCTGTCTGTTTAAAGGTGAACATGCCGGTAAAATTTCTTTAGGATTTACAATTCTGGGCCCATAGAGAGGATGGTTTGAAAAAAAATGTTTAAAAAATAAATAAATAAATAAATAAATAAAATACAGGCCATATGGGTCAAAATGCTGTAAAAAGTAGGCATTCTAAGCCACGCCCGCTAAAATTGTCAATATTGACCAATGACGCAAGATTCGTCTTTTTCCCCACAGGAAAAGTAGCTATTTTCGTGCATGGGTGCGGTCCGTGCAGGTGAGGAGGGGGGACCTCACTGCTTCATCTGTCACGAAAAACACAGTAATCTGTGGGGCACATTTTAGGGAGGAGGATTATATCCCTGGGGATATGATGGAGTTCAGGGTGGGATTTCAAAGCCAGGACGGTGTGAGACTGATTCCATCGGTTCGCTCAGCTCCTTCAGTCCTCTGCCCTGTGGACATCAGCAACATCTGCCACTGGAGCCAGCAGGAAAATGTCTCATACATTCAGCCAGCACACATTCAGCTCAAAGGAAACGTGAAATGTGTACGTTAAGTCATTGCTACTAGCAAACTGTCAAATAATGGAGTAAACGTTTAGTGAATAATATTTAGTTTTCTGTTAGCCTGGGTTGCTAGCTAAACTGACCGATCGATCAGGCATTATAGCTCACTATCATAACGTTAGCCAGAAGTCAAGACATTGTGAGTGAGGTAATTTAGCTAGGTAGCTGCAATTGTGTGACTAAAATGACAAATGTTGCTGGGATTTGTGACTGTTAATTTCATGTCAGGTCCTTGGAGAAAATGTTCAGGGACAGCACCTAGCAGCACAGTGTTTATGGAGCCAGGGCAAGTGTTTCTCACTCCTCTTGCACCGTGGTGTGTTGGACCGTGGCTCTCAGTGTAATCTGAAGCCTTTACATCGCTCGTCAGGTGACCTAGCCAAGTGTATTTTCTACAACAAATTTTGTTATTCTATAACAGGGGTGACCAATACATGATGCAATCTGATCCATTTGAAGTTTCACTTACAATATGCAATAGATAATGGTGTTTTAAATATAGACTGGGATTTTTCCTTGTCCAGATATGGTGCTGGTCTAAAACTTGTAGTCTACATGATTTACAATAACTACATACCTTACTGGAAAACGTAGACTTAGTTAAGGTAGTAACTCTGCCCAACACTAGATATCGAACTCTAGTCCTACACTCAATAAAATGTTAGCTAGACTCAAATAAATAAATAAATCCTTGGATTTACTTGATAAATAAAATGGTTGCATGCAATTAAGTATATATAACGTATTCAACTTAACCAGTTTGTCCTTGTCAACATAATAACAGTGTGTACAGCCACTGTTACACACTGTTATTTTTTTTGCGGATAGATCCCCCCCTCCCTGCCGCTGCTCGATCACGTTGTGCTGGCCATTGGAAACGTAGATCGCACGCCAAAAAAGTGTGGGCACCCCTGTTCTATAGCAAACCCCAGTGCACCTACACAATTACTATATCATATTGCAGAATGGATTGATAACTTACTAGCTAGCTAAATCATATTAATTATTGTTCTTTTTATCCTAGCAATCCAGGTATCCCCCAAGATGATCAGTGTGGGGACACAGACATAAATGATTAAGGAAATGTGATCAATCCCACTGACCAGTTCTATGCAGAGATATAAAACAATTAATTCTGCTCTGAGTGGCCAACTTGGGGCTGACACATGGAGCCCAGGGGAGGAGATGAGTCAGCCGTCTGACGAGGAGCCATCTCAGGAACTAAGGCTGTGGCCCCTCCGGTCAATCTGGTAGCTGTAGTCTGGCTGTGCTAGCTCACAGCTCTGCACTAACTAACGCATACCAGTAAGTACTTGTGCTCCTACTAAATTATTTTTCCAGTTAGCACACATCAGTTTTCGGAAGCAAATGCTCCTAAAATGGGAGCATTGTAGAGCCCTGGAGCGAGTGAGGTGCAGCCCTGGAATGTGGCGACTGCCTAACCCAGCTGCTCAAACGCAGGGTAAAAATGAGCAGCATTTGGCTGTGCACTTCACAAAGGACACCATGTGATTAAATGGCAAATTCTAAACAGAGTTAAGTAAGAGAGGGGATTCAAAACGTGTTTAAAAATGTGAGGTTTGTAAAAACAAAGGTGTAATGTCCATCATAGTAAGCAAGCATGCTGGGTGGCATTTTGGGACATAAATGTATTGCTTTTTTTTCCTCTTCTTTGTGTATTCTTTTAACTTATTCTTTAAAAAAGTATTTTCAACGATATCATTAACTGCTTACCCTCCAGAAACTCCGGTGGGTTTTTTCTAAAGCCTCAATAATGAAAATGTAAATAACAAAAGCCATCACAGGCCTAGACTTTACCTCACCTTTTCTTCATAATTAGGGAGCGTGTCCTTGTGAACAGTTATGATGTCCATGTAAGAGTAGCGCCTTTCCTCACGGATCTTCTGCAGCTCTGGGTCGGTCTCGTAAATGTCTGCATTCAGCTGGAAAATAAGAAACCGATGAATACATGCATTAAAGTAACAAGCCTTCTACGGCATATACGGAATACTTATTGAACCTGTAGGTTCCATGGACTACAAAAGACACTAAACTACAAAGCCCATATGTCCACTTCATAGTGACTCATTTAACCACGGCACCTACCACAGCTTTCCTGTTACAGAACCAGGAGAGACATCACACTCTCCACAATGACACCGTGCACTCACATAGTTTATTTACCCCTCTCGTGTTGATGTAACTCAAAGCTGCTAAGATAACTTAGTAAACTACCTTCACCATTAGCTACATTTATATTAATTTGTTTGACTGAAATAATAAATTTGGATTTATGTAAATTAAATAATGTGTAATTCTAATAATATAATTTAATTCAATTAACGTTGTCCATTTATAGTTTGATTTTTAATCAAGACTTCATGTTATTAAATTTGCGGACCCCACCGTGCGTAGTGATATCTTTCTTTGGCTGCAACGACATGGAAAGTGCGGCATGTCCCTTCATATAGAACCAATGCACAATAGTATTATTGCAGATGGATTATAATTAAATGGTTTATAATTACCTTAAGTTTTTGCGTGACAAAAATCAGGAATCCCAAAGACATAGTAATCAAATACACATTAAATGTATCAGTAACTGACCGTGTTGATGACTTCAAATTGCTTCAAGTATGGGCTATGCCACCTGATCTGCAACCAGGAGTATAACCTTTCATAAATGAACTTTTTCAAATTTGCTTTCCCCAAGTGTTCATTTGCGTTTCAAGTCCCTTGCACTAACGTCACGGCTCGTAAGTACTTAAAGAATACTTGGTTATAGGACACGTTTTCGTGTCTTCGCCAACAAGAACATTGTGATCTTGTTTATCTTCGTCATTGCAATGCTTAAAGACTTGTTCAAGCTAAAATTCCATTTAATCACCCAAGACCGTCTGGTAGGCAATTTAAGAGTTCAGTTAGGTGATATTAAAGACCGTCCTTAAACATAAGTCCCCATGTAGCATGCACTGTGGGTGCATTTTCACAAATATGCTAGCTTTATTATCTAGTATCGTATATGTCTAAGTAATGACGATAGATTTAATCCATTATTATGCTTATCTGACTAGCCAGGTTTTATAAAGCACCAATAAGTCCATTAAAGACAAACTAGCAAGCTAACGTTTACGTCACTCCTTATGAAGCAACCTCATAATAGAGCTTCTTAGTACTAGCTAATGATGACATTACCAGAATTAATCTATAGCACTCTAATTTATGAACTAACGTTAGTCAAATATTTGCATGTCTGAACAGCAGCGGATATGTCCTGCGATTATACGGGGCTGAAGCAAGTTGGTTACTGTATTCGTGATTGCAACATGACTCTATTCTACACAGGTGAAAATAACGATGAATTTCAAACGTCATATCTCATTTAAAATACAGACGGCTATTTAATACTTTGCTCATGGTTTCTTCAACACTCTTGCAACATAAAACCGAATAGTAAGTTGTAAATCCCCATGTATTTAACGCTCTAATCACTTTAGATCTCGACTGTTCTAGCGTTGTATCTTATGAAGGAATCTGTAAACGGTGATCTGGTCTTTCTAGCGCTGGCGCTCCGCTAACCCTGTCACAGTTTTGCCTTATGCCAACATTTTGCTTTTCAAATCGACAGTTGTACTACAGTGCGCATATAGTACCACATCGGCATGCGAAAATGACGTAATATTAAACTAACTTTACGAAAAGTAATTATCCAATCAACGTTTCTGTGCATAGCACGTCATGAGAATGTTGTTCGTTATTTTCGTATAATGTGTGCATGCGTTGATCCATGTCCGTTTACCCGATAAATAAACAGCTTGAAACAAGACGACACTAGTCATAAACATATCCATATATGAATTGTAAGGTTAGAACCTTATTTTTTTCTAGTGGGAACAGTAAAAGACCTTCGCCGGGTAGCCTACAAATAGACGGCACCCCCATTCAAGGCCTGCGGGAGAAGACTCGAGTCTACCGATATCGTCGCCAGTGCCGAACTCGTTTTTATGCACTCGGACACGGTGTTGTTAATTAAACACTTCGTGATATGCTCTAGCCTATATGTTTGGATGGACATGCAATTTCACACAAAGGTAGTTTACCCTAAATACGGGACAACTATATTTTTTGCCCACGTTCTTTCGGAATGTTCAATGAACGCCACAAGGGAGCGGCGTTGGCCATGTGTCCGACTATGGGCAACCTGACGATACAATAACAAATAATTCCTACATTAAATTTAGCTAATAATAGCAAACGCTTTGTCATGAAAAAAGTAAGTTCGTTACGGTAATGAATGCATTAACATTTCTGCTTTAGCTTTTAGCCTGCATGAAAAATACATGATTAAGTTGCTAATAAGTTACTATAGCAGCCAGCAAGCATCTGACTCACCTACCTTCCAATGGAGAACTCCTAATTGTTTTAATTCCTCCAAAGACACTGGTTTGTTTGGGTTGCACTTGTGCGGCAGCCTTTGATCTTCGTCAGATTCGTCTAAATACCAGGCCTCCATGATGATTGTTATAGCAGGCAATATTGTTGAGCAGTGTGAAGCTAGCGACAGTAAGGACTTTCGAGCGGGTCTAAGAATTTCAAAATAAAAGTCCGACGATAAAACTACTGTTACGTTCAACAAAATGAAATTAATTAAGGACAAATCGGACTGCAGTTGTCCTAAAATATGAACTATTCGTTTTCTATTTGTACAATATTAAAACAACTTCAGTTTTAAACACAGACATTGTAAAACTATTCACAACACTAATATTAATTACAAACAAATCTGTCTTCATTTTTTCTATTTTTTCCCCTACATTTTTAACAATGACAATGCAAAAATTTAAAAAGAGAATTGAAGATACACCCAAATACACCCATTACTTTTAATTATTATTGCTATATCTAATACAATATTACATCAGTACATGAGTTTAATTGAATGGTAAGGCAAGAATGAGTAATTTAAAATACATTACTTCAACATTGTGTGCTACCTTGTAACATCAACTATGCACTGCTGCCTCCCCTGGACATGTTGTCTCAATGATATCGGGGTGTTTTGAATACCTTGGACCTTCCACTCTTCAGATATGGTGTCACTTATATCAAATAAGCGTCATAGATAATGTGGCTGGGGTTTGAACATGCAGTACATAGGCAAATTTCATTCAATTAAATTTTTAATCGCTATAGATATTTTACAATCAATGATTTTTTAAAAGTCAATAGGATTTTAACATTGGGCTGTGACGTCACGAACCCGACGCCCCCTGGAGGCAATTTGACTTACAAACTCAGTTTTTTACAATCTCTGTCTAAAACCGTTTCGCCTCGTTGCGAATCATTGATCTGAACTGGCCTTAACGTTACCGTTATTTACATTGCCACGGAGTTCATCAATATATTATAATGATCGGAATAAAGCCGGGGTATGTGGAGCAGAGCCGGGTCTGATTTCTGACGTCATGCAGGAGAAAACTAAATAAAAGTATGGATTAGCATTGTTATTATTTTATTACGTTTCCTCATAGCCTATGTTCCTTCAGCCTTTATGCCCTTTTTGATGAAATCCCCTTTGTTTTTGTTTTATTCTTCTTCTTCTGATTGCTAATTTAACACCGAGCTCAGCTTTATTCTCGAACAGTTTAGCTAGCAAAACCAGGAACACCAGGGGTAACATTTTGCAAGGCAGTTGTTTCAAAATACCACACAACAATCATTCACGAAAAAGACTGCTTATTGTGCACGAGCCACAGCGAATCCCGCAAATTCTTCTCTGCAGTGTAAAGATGTTCATACCGGGCAAAAGGTGGATAAAGAACGTTTGCAGAAATTGATCATCACTAATTCTACCCCAGGTTTGCTACGGCATTTTAACCCGGCTCGGCAGTGTAAAGACATCTTGAGTTAGCCTAATGTTAGACAACGAATGAGTATGTACATAACGTTACTTTTATAACAACCGTTTTTTATTCAGTAAATAGTAAGTGTTATAGTTGGCGTGCCAACTGACTGACATCACACAGGCGACACTGCTTGGATCCGGTTGGATCTATGCGAAGTGAGGTCCAAAAACACACCTGCAATTACCGCTTCTCGCCATTGGCACCGCCATAGAGAACGAAACTGAAATCTTCGAGATTGTCACTTTAATTTAGGGCCAAGCGCATAACCTTGGCAACGCGCGGTGCGTCCGATGAAACCGATATAAATAGCAATTCTGCTCCAGAATTCTGGACTTCTATGACCTCACAATAGAATAACGTGACATCACAGCGGAGGTCATTGCAGGTGTTTCTTGGAATTACATAAATAGAGACAAATTGCAAAGAAACCATCCCGAATGTGGTTTATGAATTCACTGTAATCTTGACTATTCTTAAACCGACATGGATTAACATGGACATCGTGTCCAAGTTAAACATTGAAGCCAAAATCCGAAAGGTAGGCTGTTATCCACTATTTCGTATACCCATTGTTATATAAAAAGAAAGACTTTACCGTGCTTTTTAAATGTGGCTTGTAGATATTTTTACTGAACTACAGTAGTGAATTACCAAATACAGCTAATTTAATAAATCATGATTATTTAATATTGATTATGATCTTCAATCGTTCAATTGTTCATTCTGACTAATATGATCACAATTACTGAATACCCACAATAGCTAATAATTGTTTTATAGCTAATCTAGAACTACATCTGAGTTTTTGTTATTTTTCGGGGCAACATAGATGTACTTGGTATTCGTGAAAGCCTTAACTGTCATGGTCCTGTGTTCCTGTCTGCGTTTTCCCTGTTAGGCCGCCAGATGGCGGCACTTCTGTTTTGTGTCCTGCTCCCCCTGTGTTAATTGTATGATTGTTTCCAATTTTCCAATCATTGTTTTCTGGCTGTCTCGTTTTCCCTTCCCCTTCTGTGGCCTGATTGTTCATGGTGCCCTCCTGTGTCTCGTCAGTGTGTTCTATTTAAGTTTCCCTCTTCCTTGACTCAGGTGCTGGATTCTTGTGGTTATGTCTGGTTGTTCTGTGCTCCCCTCCTCAAGTACCTGCTCCATGTGTTCCTGTCCATGTTCTGGTTTTCTCGTGTTTGTAATTTCTGGTTTTTCCTTGTTCCTGCGTTTTGTAGTTTCCCTTGTTTGTTAGAAGTTGCCCTGCGAGGCTTTTTGTTCCCGTTTGTTCCTTTTTTTTGCAGTAAAGTCTTTTGTTCCCTTCATTTGGAGTTTTTGTATTTTTGACCTCTGCGTTTGGGTCCAAACCCCCGCACGCAGCCTGACACTTAACTGTCTATGAACCTCTCATGCTGTGTATCTAATGCTCGTGTTTAATTTAAGAAACGCATGTTGATTTCATTTTTTAATAAACAGGAAAATAAATGGACAGCATTGTTTGTATAATCTGACACATTTTCTTTTTCTACCGAAGGATTGCGGCATTTTGCACGGCTGTGTAGAGTACGTTGTCAGTTCTGTGTTCCTGTCTGTGTTTTCCTTGTTGGGCCGCCAGATGGCGGCACTTCTGTTCTGTGTTCTGCTCCCCCTGTTTAATTGTATGATTGTTTCCAATTGTCCAATCATTGTTTTCTGGCTGTCTCGTTTTCCCTTCCCCTTCCGTGGCCTGATTGTTCATGGTGCCCTCCTGTGTCTCGTCAGTGTCTGTCTATTTAAGTTCCAGTCTCCTGGACTCAGGTGCTGGATCCTTGTTGGTTAGTTTGTTCAGTTGTGTTTCTGATCCTGCCCTGCCCTGCCCTGTTTCCACTTTATGGATTTTTGGATTTTCTTTGTTCGATGTATTTGAAGTTTTCCTTTATTTTGAAGAGTTGCCCTGTGAGGCCTTTTGTTCCCTTTGTTCCCCTTTTGTTCTGTTTTTCCAAAGTAAAGTCTCTTGTTCTTGCCTTTTTTTGGAGTTTGAGTTTTTCCCCCTCCGCATTTGGGTCCTAACCCTCCACCACACCGTGACAACTGTACTCTGCTGGAGTAAGAGCAAATATGAAGAGCAGGTAAGAGATTATTCTTCCAGAGGGAGGTATTACAGCGATGACTATTAATATTAATGCACATTAGTTTAGTAACCACACAGTTTTGTTAACCCTCATTTAAGATTAAATATTAAATATAAAATGTTTCACAGGTGAGTTGAGCTGCACAGTCAGGCTTGAGGGGTGAAACTTTAAACAACCCACTGCCCATTTCACAGTGTAGACATGATTTTACACACCAGCACAACACAACCTTTGTCTACTCCACTTAGTCCCTGGTATGCCAAACTCACCGATGATTCTATTTTACAGAAAGAGATACTTCAGCATTTCCTGATCCTCAGAGAAAAGGGCCACGTCCCCACCTACATCACTTCTGAGGACATGAAAGACTGGGTAATCTCGGATGGACAGAACATCCTGAGGGAGAGGTGCGTGAAGCTGCCGTGTCCCAAGCATTACTGACAGTGAAGGTTTTACGATTCGTTTGGATGTGACACTGTGACGTGCTGTGGTCTGAGATCAGTGGAAATCAGATCTCTTCTGTATTAATGACCTTCATGATGTGTGCACATTGTAAAAATAAGCAAACAAATGAACACTAATTATTGACTTGACTAATTTCTGATCACAAGCCCAGAATTACTCCTGTAGTCAAGCTTGATAATCAGCGGATAAGCATGATAATGCATAATGATGTAAATGTGAAGTAAGAGTAACACTGTTTTGTGTGCAGATTTCAGACGGACACTTCTCAGCAGCGAGATCGCCTCATTCACCTGGTAGGGATGGTTCGCGGCCACTATACTTCCTTTAGTTACTCATTCAGAATAAGCAGCCCCGGTATCTACTGCTGGCCTCTGGCTCAGGCAGCTCTGCTGCACAGAAACACCCTAGTGATTTCATCAGAGTAAAGTCCAGAGAGGAGAAAGATGCTATGAAGCAGGAATACTTATTAGCAAACTGTGGTACAATGAGTGGCTACTGCCAAGCGGCTAATTGCATTCTGCTCAATCCCTATATCTGCAATTACAAGGTTACCACACCATTGCATACTGTCAGTAATGTGTCTGTCAGATGTAATGGGTCTGTCAGATGTAATGGCGTGTCAGTAATGTTCTCCTTATGCTGTGCTCAGGTCTGGGAGGTGAATATGAGGTTAAAGCTGCAGGACATCTGCAGAGATGTAGGGATGAGCCCCAGCAGCTCAGAAGCCCCTCTGATGCACGCCCAGGATACCCAGCGTGCCACTCTTGCTGACCTGTACGTCTCTCTCTCTCTCTCTCTCTCTCTCTCTCCCCCTCAGAGTGCACCTGTCTCATTAGAGGCTGGAAGAGCTTCAGACACTAATGAAGCTGCTTCTCTCTGCAGGGAGTCTGCAGCTCTGGAGAAAGCAGCAGCTGCAGAGAGCTACTCCAGGTGGTACTTTGATGCCCACTTTGTGGTGCGCCGGGCACTGCGAGAGCTGGCACAGGCGCTGGCACACCCATTCACCTGCTCCCCCCCCACATCCTGTCAGCAGTGGTGGGGGACACCGTCACCGGCCTGCTTGGCGCCGTCATGGAGCCAGCCAATCGCAGAGCGCTGAGCAGGGCCTTCAGCGAGGTGGCGGTGGGCGTGGCCATATGCGTCCGTGACGACCTGCGCGCTGCGGGATGGGCGGAGGAGCGGGCTTTCGGGGCGCAGTGCTGGAGGTGGGCCAGGCCCAAAATGGTGGGGGTGCTCCACAGAGACCTGCTGGAGCAGACCGGCTCCCCTGGGGCCCTGCAGGCCGCCCTGAGGGGGAACAGCGCCGCGGTCACCTCCGCCATCGCCATCGCCAAGGCCCTCCTCGTGGCTGCTGATACCGCGCTGAGCGCCGGCCCTGCCACGCCTGAGGAAGAGAAGGAAGAGGAGGAAGAGAACGTCCCTGCGGCAGAAGATCCTGTGAACACTGCAGTGGAACCAGAGACGCCAGTGGCCCAAGACAAGACATCAGTGGTTGATAGTGAGGCATCCACAACTTCAGAGGAGGAAATGGACTCCTGCATGACATCACTGGAAGAAATTGGCTCAAAAATGACAGCGGATAATAGTGATGCAGTCATGACATCACTTGAAGTAGACTCCTGCATGACATCTCAGGAGGATATGGACTCACCACTGACACCACAGATGGAAAGTGAGGCACCAATGACATCAACGGTGCTAACTGATGTGGTCATGGCAACGCTGGGGGGGATCCCCACGACTGAGGAACCTCTGGAGGAAGGAGGAAAGCCAGATGGAGTAAGTACTGTAAAAGCTCCTCCCACTGATTCAGCACCTTGCACAGCATGTCTGCCAATCGCGATGTTATCAGGATATTAGGATTGGCTGTGATTGGTTATTTCCAATTGTGGAACATGGACAAATGTCCTGATGAGAAGTTTTTTTTTTTTTAAAGAGAAGTGTGATTGTATAGTTGAGATGTTCCAGACAGTGCTTAATGAGATGTGTGTGATTGCAGTTTGCAATCCCTGTTCCACTGGACACTGCCGTGGGTGATGCACTCCTGGACCTTCCACACAGTGAGTCACAGATAGTATGCGCTGGGTGGACACTGTTGAAAATGCTCCTTTCCTTTTGCACCCAGTGGCTAAATAATCACAGTTAAAGAGCAGCTCCCAGCACAGAGACGTCTACACAGAGAGGCTGTGCTGAAAGGAGTCTCCCTCTTCTTTTTCAGAGGAGAAGCAGAAGAAAGAAGTCAGGCGCTTCTTTGACCGAGTGTGGAAGGCCCTGAAACTCAGCTGCTGCTGCTGCTGCGTTTCCACGGAGACCGACTGAAATTTCAAATGTTTAAATGTCTGTGTGTCTGTATGTCTGTGTGTGTCTGTCTCTGTCCTTTTTGTCCTTTTGTCTGTCTCTTGCCTCCCTTGCCTGCCTGCCCGCCTGCCTTTCTGTCTGTCTGTGTTTGTCTGTTTCTGTCTGTCTCTTCATTTTAGATCTGGCCATCACCAAGAAGAATTACTAATTAATACAGTGCACAAAAACAACAAAAAAAACCAAAAAAAGGATTTCTCTTTCAGAGTTTGGATTAAACAGCGAAGGCATTTCATCACATGTTGCAGTGATGAGTGTTTGCATTTATTGCATTTTCTTGTGTATTCTTAGAAAACAAATGTTAAGATATTACTTTCAGGATTGCAAAAGAAACCTGTTGAATACAGATGGGACACTGGAATGATACAGTGAAATGGAAGCCAGGACTCACACTTGGTCCTGGTGAGTACACAGTGGTACAGTGGTGTGTCTTAATCGTACACAGACATGTCAGCTGAGTCTGTGCAGGTTAGCACCACCGTTCCTGTATGTCTGATTACAGAGAGGCAAACAGTGATGTGATAAGATATATGGAAACTACAGTATCAGTAGAGATGGACAAATCCACAGTGGCAGACGTCGTTTACCAGGACGAGAGGGTAAACCATTAATGACCGTCATCAATAATCAAGGCCCCATCACCGACAGTGTGGCACAGTGCTTCTGCATGTTATTTTATTAGTCATCATTGCACAAAGACTGAAATATTATGAGCGTGTGAGCAATGCACAGCTTAGGCTGGGTCTCTGTGCGTATGAAAGTTGGCCCTGCATGCAGGCTGCTCCTGCTATCCCAGGATTCAGTGTGGCTGAGGATATGCACAGGAAGGCAAAAAGAATGTTAATTTCCCCCAAAATGTTTTTTACCTGTTTACCTACTTACAAGGTTCTACGGTGGTAAATTAATTCTTGTTTTCTGATCAAGTTTTGTCTATTCGCACAGCTCCTCCACATAGGCCAAAATGTGGTTAAGTTAAAATGTTTTCTGGATGGACACCGTGCAGGTAAGAGACTGTATGAGTGACCAGCTAATAGTTTTGAATAAGAAACACATGGAATCAGAATCACACAAGGGAGAGCACATCTGTGTGCCTCACAGCTGGAGGAATAATGGGGTAATAAAGCAGTAATAAAGGGGTAATAATGGCATTATAACCATTTGCACATGTTTCAGGGTTGCTATATCTGTTGGCTTATTAATATTCCTAAGTAATTAATGTGTCCATTTTGTGTTTCAGGAACCATCCAGACAGACTCATTTCAGGGGGAGCCTAAACAGGTGTGAGGATGAGTTGGCGGACTTTGCGCCCTGACCCCCCCGGATATGCTGGATTTATTAGGCACAGTGTGAGCAATGTGTGCTGCTGTTGCTGTGTGCTGAAGTGGTTAAGGATGAGAAGCTGCTGTCGTAGCTAGGAAGGGCTCTTCCTGGCCGACCCTGGGGCTGGTGGACAAGCCTGCAGCAGGAATGCTAACACATGTGTAGCGTGGATGCTAGCACATGTACCCCTGTACAGAGACACACATCCCCACTTTGCAGGGATGATTTGCGAGAAAATTGGTTAAAGCGCTGTGTGATTCTTCTTGTCAATGTCTTTTGCTTTTTTCTAGAGCCCGACCGATATATCGGTTTGGCCGATATATCGGCCATTATTTGACTTTCTTGACCACATCGGGATCGGCAGTTATGCAGCCGGTGTGTCCCGATTTTTAAATAAGTATAATAAACAAGAAAACATTGATTATTTATCTGTACTTATTTATCTGTTCGAACATTGCAATTGCTGTTTACTAGAATTATCCAGTAGAGGGAGCTCTAATACAAGTGTGAACTGCAGCAGCTGTAATAAAACGTTTGTCACTCCTGCCTCATCAGGATTCGATTGCCGCATTAAAGGTATATTTAGTGAAAGTTTTTAATTAAATGCGTTTATACGACCACTGTTTATCAATCCTCATTGTTAAGCGAGCGAGCTAGCTATATTTGGTTCACTTTAGCAAGCTAGCTGGCTAGCAAAACTTTATGAAGTGGCAGTGAGCACATAAGCAGCATAGGATCTACGTTTCCAGGGGACATCGCTGTATTCTCAAATAAATAACCAGCCAAAAGAAAATGGTGATTGAATGCATCACACATTTGTTTTTGTTTTTTTGTCTGAGATAATGGTATTAGCTACTATATGATCCTGTGTCAATAGCCAACTCGTTATTGCAAGCGAGTGTGTCATCTAGTCACGCATCCTCGTAGCAAGCTAACCAGACAGTAAAAACGCCGATAAAACATTTCTAACGTGGATCATTTTAAGCCATGTTATCTAGCTTTGTCGTGATAACATGAGGATTGCTGTTGGAGAAGTGAATCAAGCAACAGTTAGCGCGGGTAACCTGCACGAAAGCGCATTGTAGTTTTTTTTTTCCACCACCGAATTCGTATGGACAGGGAAGCTCGCTAGATAAAGTCTTACTCTTTGAGATCATGTAGGAATAAAAGAAAATATAATTAACTGAGAATAGATACTAAGAAATAACAAATTAATAACAACAATATTCATAAAAATACATGTTTGAAATTGGAAAACTGATTTTTTAAAATTATTTTTTTATAGATGGCTGGAAAAGAAAAGAGTAAAAGCAAGGTGTGGAGTTATTTTGAATTCACACACTTAAAGATGGTGTTAATGTCAGGGAGGGCGCGGGAATGGACCCAAATGCAGAGTGCAGGGAAAAACGCACAACTCCAGAATAGGCAAAACAAAGACTTTACTTACAAATGGGGAACAAAGGGAACAGAAAGCCTCGCAGGGCGGCTACAACAAACTAAGAAAAAACTCCAAAAAGCGGGGAACAAGAAAATACAAAAAGACAGAAAACACGTAAAGAACAGAACAGGGGCAGGAACAACGCAGGGCAGAAAAACGCTCGAAGGCACGATCAAACAAACCAACAAACTCCACAAGCAGGCAACAAGCAGGCAGTCAGGCACGCAGGCAACAGGCAACTGGCAGGCAAGGATCCAGCACCTGGCGTCAGGGAGAAGGGAGACTTAAACCAACAAACTCCACAAGCAGGCCACAAGCAGGCAGGCAGGCAGGCAACAGGCAACGGGCAGGCAAGGATCCAGCACCTGGCGTCAGGGAGAAAGGAGACTTAAATAGACACAACACAGACGAGACACAGGAGGGCACAATGAACAATCAAGCCACAGAGAGGGAAGGGAACACGAGACGATAAGCAACCAATAATTAGAACATCTGGCGGCCCAACCAGGAATAACGGGGAAGACACAGAACCCTGACAGTTAATGTGTATATTTAATTTAATATCATCTTTTACATTTTTTTATCTATCAAAGTTATGTGTGTTTTTTAAAATTTATTTGTTTGCTTAAGTTAAATGTTCTCAAATATAGAAACTTTAATAAAAGAAGTTTTTCAAATTGATTTGAAAATGTTGCACTTTTTGACAAAATATCGGTCAAAACATCGGTAATCGGTGGGCTAGGACTCTCCAAAATCGGGATCGGCATCGGACCCAAAAATCTGGGATCGTTCGGGCTCTAATATTAGTTATGTTACATGATATGAGACCCACAAACATTTTATAACTTAATGTCTTGTCATTTTCATTTGAACTTGAGTGCTTAGACTAGCTAACATTAGCTACTTAGCAAGCTAGTTAAGCCATGGCGTGTCTCCATGCATCTACCGCTCCCTTTTTGCTGTTGAAGCCAAGAATAAGGGAAGGAAATGGCTGCTAATGCTATTTAGCTGCAGTACTTAGCTAGCTAGTGACTCCTGTTGAGTGTGTATACATTTCCTCAGTGATAAGCACCCTCATGTTTTTGCCGTCGTTTGCATAAAAATATGAAAAGTAGGCTACTATGTTAGTTAGCTAGCTAGCTAACGTTACTCGACCTCGTGAAAACTAATGTTACACTCATCGCTCTACTTTAGCACCCCAATGGTACACTTTCCCAAATGAATCCTACACTTGCAAGTATCAGCTTGCAAGTCTCAGTTTGCAGGTCGGTCTTAAGTTTTTAAGAATTTTGATGCATAATGAGTATAACCTTTCTTGTGCCAGGAGTGTCAATGAGTTTTCCCTTCTTAGTTTAATAGGCCACCTGAGATGGACTCAGCAGTCCTCAGAGTGATCTTAGATCACAGAATATAAAAGCTGTCCGGTGAATTGCACCTGCATGGCAGGGTAAGTATGGCTAGCTAGCTAGCTGAACAATACATCTAACGTTACATTTGACAATAGCATTTGGATAAGCTCTTTCAATGCTGGTATTTGTCTGGTTGATAATGGAATGTCTATCTGGATCTATGCAGCAATGGAGAGGTGTGTAGCCATGTGGGCACGATTTTGGTTACTGTGGAGCAGTGTGTCCAGGATGGACTCCAGAGTGGCCCATCTGCCACCTCAAAACCAAGTGTTTGGTCACGGGTGACTAAGAAGGTGAGCATTTTAACGATATGACACACTATCTCCCAGTATTTTCTAATCTCATAGTGTGAAATTGGTGATATTTTGTTTTAGCAAAATGAATGTAGCTATGATAATACAAGTCCAATGCTACAGATGTCATAATGCCTTTTTTCCTCAATAATTATTTTTAGATATAGGCATAATGTATATTTCAAATATTCTTTCAGGCTGATCCACAACCAGTAGCTCAATGTGATTTCTTGAAACCTGGCAAGAGGATGAGGCTACAAGCTCCCCTCTGCCTTCCCCCGCTAAATCCAGATGGGTCACCAAAAAAGCTTTTTAAGGCCCTGAAGGTAAGTTATAGTTCACATATATCCAACAAATCCACCAGTTAGCCTAATATAAAAGATTCAGTACTATATATATGGCAGTGTAGGTGAGTAAGGTCTTTTCACGTTTTCTTTTAGGAAGTTGTGCCAGACTGTGCTCTCTTTTCTGTCATGTGTGACAGCAGTGAGACAGACACAGCCTCTGAGTCAGGTAGCCAGGATTTCACTAGCAGTCAGGGAGAGCAGGACGCGCAGGGAGAGGAACCCGACGTGTTCAGCAGCTTAGCTCAGCCCCACAGTGAGCATGGTAGCGCTCTGAGCTGTCCAAAGTGCACAACATTTTATGATGCCTTCGTTAAACTGAGCCCTGATCAAGTGGTGGAACTAGAGAGAAACACCAGAAAACAGAGCATAGAACCACTCTGGCATGATGCGCGCAAGCTGCGCATAACAGCTAGCACAGCCAGCAAGGTACCTCAGCGTGAGACAACTGACCCAGCTAAGTTTCTCGCTGAACACCTCTACCCAAGGTTCCAGGGGAGTGTGGTCACGAGGTATGGGAAGGAAAGTGAGGGACTTGCTAAGGAGCAGATTAAGGAGAGGGGCTGCATAGTGGTGGATAAAGGGTTGGTGGTGTGTGCAGGAGACCCATGGCTGGCAGCAAGCCCTGATGGTATCATTGATGAAAAGCTGCTAGAAGTAAAATGCCCCATCACCCTCAGTGCTTGCACATCCCTTAATGATGCATTCACTGCTACAAACCAAGACATCAGAGTGGAGGACGGGCAGTACATTGTGAACCCAAAAGGCCCCAGAGGTTACTACAGGCAGGTACAGTTAGGGATGCACTGTCTCGGGCTGCAAACATCAACTCTTGTTATTTGGACCCCAGTACAGCACCTGGAGCTTGATGTGCCTTATGACAATGACTTTGTCACCACATATATGCAAAGGCTACGTAGCTTCTATTTCAAACACATGCTGCCAAAAGTTGTGGATGAATTTGTGGAGGGAAGACTGCAGTTGAGCAACAACTACATGAAAATGGTCTCAAAAGCAGCTTAATAGTGCTGATAGTGCTAGTTTTTGATATTTTTTGCTGCCTTTTTGAGCACCAAGCTTTTCCACTTTTTTTGATTAAATACATAACTAAAATGTTAGTCTGCAGTACATTATTCATCAGTCAATAAATCAGATTCGTTATTGATTGTTGTTGGTGTTCATTAATGAATCTATATATATTTTTATTTTTTTTATTATTTTTTTGAAATTCTTTTTTTGGACAGCAGTATGTATTACAAAACTTACATCAAGCTTATAAAAGCAGTTTTATTTCCTCTGCCGTCCACAGATTGTTTTAACAATTACAAAAACAGAGTAATAAAAAAGAAATAAATAGCTAGAAATATAAAAAGCAACATTTAAGAACTTTGTACATTTTGGGAAAGGTAAAGTGTGCACATAAGCGCAATGAAAAGTATATCAGGGGGAGACTATAAATATAATGCCTGTTTTTGGCATGTTAAAATATTTAAAATAGTTTATCAAACCTACAGTTTTTTTCAGTTCTGCTTTATTTTGGTACCAGTGGTTTCCCCAGATTCGATAGTGCTGCACAAACAATCAACATTTTGTCTATTGTGCAAAGACTGTTATCGCTTATCTGTTTGATCATACTGACTGGCAGGGTGTTCTGCAGAATTCTGAATGACTTCAGTTTTCCTATGGTCCTTTCCACATGGATTCTTACTCGTGACATTTTTTTAGATTGTGTCACCTCTAATCCTGTCAGTTGTTTTATTCCCTTTGTAGATGCTGGTACATGAAGACGGACACATTTGGTGGCAAAGTATTCAGGAAAATTGAAGCCCCGATCAGCCATTACATGGTCTCCTTGTTCAAGAAGGTCAATCAAGCCTGAATTTTTTGTTATGACTTTGTCGCTAGCACGACCACCCCAGACTCTTGATAAAAATGTAATAGCTCCTGTTGGACTAATGCCAACAAGGAACTTCACAGTATTTTGTGACTTGTAGTGGGAGTAGGTGATTGCTCGTGTATGCAAACTAGTTGGCCTCTCAATGAACACTTTTCATGTTGAAATTGACATTTTAAATCGCTGGTCTTTTGGAATTGTTCCAGTCCAGATTGTTCTGTCCGGATTTGAACGAAAGTACCAGACTATAATGTCAACGTTAGCTCTGTCTAACATATCGTGGCGGATATGAATTAAATTAGCTAACATGGCACCACCTTCAGCACTACTTCACTGAATCGACGTTTTTGGGATTTTAAGTGGCACATGGTTAAAAACTTGTAATATTGTATTTGTCTGGTTGCATTGATTGTGTAGCCTCTATTGTTGCATCAGCAAAGCTAACACGCCTGGCAGAGATCTGCACTCTACCTAGTGCACTCTTCTAGTTTATACAATGTTACAACTGCCTGACGTGTTTACATTTTGGACAGGTGTGGATAGTGGGTAAATCGATCGCAGCACTTAAGTTTCGACACAAGCAATATCGGAAGCGCTATCCTAAAATTTCTTCTTAGCACGGATTGTTTAAAAAACCACCGGTTTTGATGGCATTATAAATAGATAAAGTGCGAGCGTTTTTATGCATGGTAAGTTTGAACTAAATTAATTTACAGAATATAGCGGTTTTTTCCCCCCAAAGTTGGTATTTCTCGATGTAATTGTACCGCCGTGTTAACACATTTATACGGTTGCGGGTCAGGCACTCTTCAGGGTAAGAAGAAATTTTAGGATTGCGCTTCCGATATTGCTTGTGTCGAAAGTGCTGCGATGGAAACGGCGATAGATTTCCACATCTGTCCAAAATGTAAAGTAAGGCAGTTTTCACGGTCGGGAAAAATTTTTATGACAACGTTTAGCTAGCTAGCGACGAGTATTAATATTGTTAACCCTCATTTAGGATTAAATATTAAATACAAAATGTTTCACACGTGAGTTGAGCTGCACAGTCAGGGTTGACAGAAGACGCAACGAGAACGCTGACCCATTGTCTCCCAAAAAACTGATTATAAAAAAAGCCTTAAGGTGGAACATTAACTGATTGATAAAAATGATTACTATTTACAAATATACATGTCCAGCAGCCAGTCTGGGCAGCATGTGCTGCTAGAAGAAGCCCTCCAGTGCTGCAATGTTCTCCTGCCAGGTGTCATCACGGGCTATTGCTATAACTATGGCCTGCTTTGTGGTCCACACAACAAAGAAGCAGGTGGATCGGCCAGTTACATGGAGTTGACCCTGCACTTCGTGCCAGTAGGCATAGCTTGTCTTCAGGGAGTATGCCCCCCCCCCCCCAGCTAAAGACAAAAATCCTTGTTGGTAACGGCCTCCTCGATGGTTATGTTGCGTTCCTGGTAAGGCACTTTGAGGAGTTCTTCCTTTCCAACAAGACCATCAGGGGAAGCTCCCAGGATCCCTGATCTTGTGAGCTAAAGGCCAGAGTCCTCCACTTTGAGCCCTGTTTCCGGCTCAAATGCCTTCACCCCCTCCTTTTCATTAGAGATGCCCCACTGAACAGCAAGGACTCCCGCGAGAGATTTCTCCAGGAGGATCCTGTTGACAAGCGCTGGGGACACATGCTTTGCTTTGATGACACTCCCAAATTTGCTTGCCGTCAGTCTCCCTTTGCGGAAGTCGTGCCAGTGTGGGTTGTCCCGCTAGCCAATGGTATATCTCTGCACGTTTGTCACCTGCTCTTCAGTTAGGGTGAAAGCATTACCTATTGCCTCCTCCCCCAGATGGCCAAACTGCTGAAGAATCTGTGGCAATGGCATACACTCCACACTGTTCTTTGGGCTGCTCTTCAGGTTCAGGTGACAGCACCCAGCCAATCCCACTGAATCTTTCTGCCAAGCGATCCCTCAGCCATGACCGGTCCTCCTCAGTCACCTCCCTACCGACAGCCTAGTATTCACTAGGAGGATACAGGTCTTTGATAGACTTCACTTCCTTGGAAGCAGCAGTTTTCCGTTATCGGCACACCATGTCAGTAGGCCCAATGTTGTGCATTGCAAGTATTGACAGTGCTGCAGCATGACTGCACTTAAAGGACCCACGTGGGTCACAATGAAGAGGTGATTTTCTCACCATCCAAAGAGATCCAAAGAGACCTGCCAATGAAAAATTGGTCTCGGTGACACATTTTTAAATATTTCATCATATGCCATATTGGGGGTTATTCTTGAATCTTTACCACTATGGTATATTTACCACCAAGAGGATGTTGTTGGCATGGTTTGTGTAATCTGCTAAATTGTAATGAACACCAAAAGCTACTATGGCTCAGGTGAGAGAATGCAAGGGTGCAACTTGGAATGTATTGATGCACATCACAAACAGACAGATATTTAACAAATTAATGGAAATAACAGATTTGTTACTATTAGGTTATATTGTTTATTTCACATCATAATTGTACGGTTGTGATGACAACAGGATTTCCTTTCAGGGATCTATAAAGTACAACCTAACCTAACTAACTTAAGACGTCATTTCAAATGGAATATAACGTCATATATATTTTTATCTATGTTGTAACATTATAGGGTTGAACTAGAACTTTAAGAAAGTTCAAAGCACTAACGTTAATGCATAGCTTCCTAAATGACGAAATCTAACGTGACCATACGTTTCTCGTGGATGAGCACTAACTTATTTGAATATTGTATATTTTTATTTTGGGGATCACAACAACAATATAGCTAGCCAGCATGGTTTTCCATAAATTACCAACAATATGTTTACTACTTACTGCAGCCTACATTCTGAAAGAAACATTTAGGCATGGATTCAATCCTTTACCATGAATGCCAAATAAATAAAAGTGTATGTCGGAATTAGAAATGGAAGTGTTTTTAATGGGCTATTGCACACAACAGATCTACAAATTGTTTGTGTGTCGTGGAGGATATCTCATAAAAAACACGTTTTCAACGTACAAAAATGCCAAGTTACTAAAAAGTATTGATATCAAAATGACGCCAAGTTACGATACTACAAACAATATAGGCTATCTTGCCTCACCGAAATGACATAAGATGTATCTCAAAGCAATGCTACCCAATATTTCCTCAGTTCTTTCAAGTCACTTGGCCCTGTGTTTTCTAATCTTACCATTTCACAATGTCATGCAAACTTTCTGTCAGATCAAAGAGACAAATATTTCGAATTGCCTCATGGAACACATTGAACATTGTACATTGAAATTAATGTATAAATTCATTAATGTACAGAACTGCTGCTGAGCAACGACAGGAAGCACATTTCTCCAGAAAACATGTTTATACTTGCTTCTGAACTGAATTTGAGTACATGTGCAAGTTATTGTATATTTGCTACGTACAATAAATACTGCATGTAAAACACATATTGTACATACATACATAGAGAACTTCTTTATCCGCATGGGGACATTTCCCTGGCAGCATCTTACATTCACATTCACGAACACACTTGTACCAAGAAACATACTATCATTCACGCAACAGAAAGCCTGGGCAGCGAAATACATAGGCCTACATACCAATACAAATTGGACATACACACACCTATTCAATCAATCTTGACTGTGAGAGAGCCATCCACACATATGTTTGGCCTGTCCATGTAGTGCATGCTTATACACAGGGCCAAGTGACTTGAAAGAACTGAGGAAATATTGGGTAGCATTGCTTTGAGATACATCTTATGTCATTTCGGTGAGGCAAGATAGCCTATATTGTTTGTAGTATCGTAACTTGGCGTCATTTTGATATCAATACTTTTTAGTAACTTGGCATTTTTGTACGTTGAAAACGTGTTTTTTATGAGATTTCAATGTACAATGTTCAATGTGTTCCATGAGGCAATTCGAAATATTTGTCTCTTTGATCTGACAGAAAGTTTGCATGACATTGTGAAATGGTAAGATTAGAAAACACAGGGCCAAGTGACTTGAAAGAACTGAGGAAATATTGGGTAGCATTGCTTTGAGATACATCTTATGTCATTTCGGTGAGGCAAGATAGCCTATATTGTTTGTAGTATCGTAACTTGGCGTCATTTTGATATCAATACTTTTTAGTAACTTGGCATTTTTGTACGTTGAAAACGTGTTTTTTATGAGATATCAGTTCTTTTTGCAAAGCGTTTTATTATGAGAGTGAGAAATGCGACCCTGCAAGAAACGGTTGTGGATTATGGCTATCGTTGTGTGAATCTGTACAGTCTGATGAGCGTGTACCGTTCAGCAGTTTCGGTTTGCTATATATGTAAAACAGTGGCTGTGAGAAAGGATGCAGTGCCGTAAGCGTAAACGCATCAGGAACGCAGATGGAATATGGTATGTACTCACGGATTTGACGTCCATCCAACGAGCCTTGACTGACAAAATAATGAACACGCCCGTAGAATTATAACTCCCTAGGTCGCAACTTGTGTAGCCTTCTGTCCTGCTCCGTTGTCTGTTATTTCGTGGAGATGCACTTTTAGTGTTTGTAAGGTTTATCCTTCTGTCCTGCTCCATTGTCTGTTATTTCGTGGAGATGCACTTTTAGTGTTTGTAAGGTTTATAAGGCATTTTGATAGGCTTATCTGCAGGTAGGAATCCTCTTCGCTGTTTTGCTAAACGAGAACCGGAAAACATGATAGTGGAGAATAGGAGCAGACGCATATATCCCAGCAGGCTTTGCATATGAGAGAAAACAACAGTGTGAGAGAAATTAAAATGAAATTACGAAATTCCGTAGTTGAAACAATATGTTTTTAGCAGAATGGGCATGTAGGTGAAGGTTGACATGATCACGGAGTATAGTGCGAAGTAAATGGAGTGACCATGAGCGAGCTTATATTCCTTATCAAATGGTATATATAACAGTCGGTATTGAACATTAGTTGTTGAAGTGGAGGGTTAAATAACATTGCACTCATTATTTGCTTGTACTGTAATGTAATCTATTGCACGAATGTTTTTTTCTCATGTTCAATGCTAGTAGTTATACTTATGAGTGAATCATGATTTTAAATGTAATGTTTTAATGCGGAGTTGCATAACGTACACGTAGTAAGTGGCTAGATACTATGTGGCTAGATAGAGAACAGGGCGAGGTAACATGAATGTAGAAACGTGGCGTTTGCTGATATTAAGGTTTTGTACGGTAGCCAAGTGAAGAAATATAGTTAGTAGAAATGGCACAGTGGTGAACTGGTGTAACTTTTAAATAAAATGAATACATTTGCGTCATGAAATGCATATGGGTGGCCGTGAGTGAGTGAGGTTTACCAGTCTGTGACTTCGTTAGCTAATGCCATAACTATGCAATGCGTGAAATATCATTAGCGAATCTGTCGGTGGTTTTAAAGAAGAACACAAGCCAGTAAGCACAGAAGAGCTTCCGTTGAGTCCATATGGCTTAGCAATATTGTAGCCGGTCAATAACTGAACGTACAGACGGTAAGTCATAATGCATATATCTTAGCAATATTGTAGCCGGTTAATAACTAAACGGTGAACGGCGGGTAGATATGGTGCAAAAGCAATAATTAAGAAGTAGTAGACAATTATTAGTGAGGGTCGAAGCAAGTAAAAGAAACGTGTTCCAAGCTGGGCTTGAACATACGACCCAGTGTTCCCAAGCCTGTAACCTTACCCACTAGGCCACGGTCGGATTAGCTGTTCAAACTGCGGAGTTGCAGAATGTACATAAGTAGTAATTGTGTGTAGCGTATGTGGCTAGATAGAGAACAGAGCGAGGTAACATGAATGTAGAAATAGAAACGTGGCGTTTGCTGATATGAAAGTTTTGTACGGTAGCCAAGTGAAGAAATATAGTTAGTAGAAATGGCACAGTGGTGAACTGGTGTAACTTTTTAATAAAAGGAATACATTTGCCGTGATGAAATGCATATGGGTGGTCGTGAGTGAGTTTTGGTAAAGAAAATATAGGCGTAAGAAAACGTTAGTGTAAAAGAGGAAATTATCTGCCTGAGGGCGAGTCAGGGTTCAATCCTGAAACCGGAGGTTTACCAGTCTGTGACTTCGTTAGTGCAGCACCATGCCATAGCTATGCAATGCGTGAAATATCATTAGCAAACCTGCCGGTGGTTTTAAAGAACACAGGCCAGTAAGCACAGAAGAGCTCCCGTTGAATCCATGTGGCTTAGCAATATGGTAGCCGGTTAATAACAGAACGGTGAACGGCGGGTAAATATGGTGCAAAAGCAATAATTGATAAGTAGGCTAGTAGACAATTATTAGTGAGGGTTGAAGCAGGTTAAAGAAACGTGTTCCAAGCTGGGTTTGAACCTACGACCCCATGTTCCCAAGACTGTAACCTTACCCACTAGGCCACAGGCAGACTAGCTGTTTGAACAGGAAATGTTTCAGAGTAAAAATGTATGGGTATTTTGCGTGTGTATGCGCGTTTTTGATTGGGTCGTGTAGGTGCAGATTTGGCTGGTGTCAGTGAAATGTCCAATGGGGAGACATGTTGTTAGTGGGATAGGCGGCAGGAAAAATAAGAATGAGAAGAAGAAGAAGAAGAAGAAGAAGAAAGAGAAGAAGAAGTAGAAGAAGAAGAAGAAGAAGAAGGAGAAAACGCAAAATCCCCTTAGTTTGGGGCTTTATTGTGTGGACATGTGAAGTTGTTTATGAATTCTGTCTGTTGAAATGGGGTCAGAATGAACAGAATTTAATGTTTTTAAGGGCTGAGTGTCTGTGGCTGTTGTGGTTATTTCTGTGGGGAACCCTGAAAAGTGCCAAAGTCTCGGTGCTGTATAGGTATGGGGCATGCCCCCGCCAAGGCGTAACTTGGCGGGATGGCATACCTGCCATCCCAATATAGGGCTAGCTACCATGAATTCAGAAAAGAGGGGCTGTCGGGTAGATACAGTAATGTAGTTAAGAAACAGCAGTTATCAGTACAGGGGCAACAGTGAATGTGAACCGTTTTTCAGTTAAAGAAACTGGACATACCTGGTGTGAAATCATTATCTTACCGCAGTTTCTATATGACCGGTAACGTTACCTACCGGACCGAATCGCAATGAGATGTTAGAGATCAATTACGTAGGCGTCTGTATGTGTAGCCTAGGAACTTATCCTTTACCATGAATGTCAAATAAATGAAAGTGAATTCTATATTAAAAAGGAAGTGTTTTAATGGGTTACTGCACATGACAGACCCTACTAATTGTATGTCAGTAGAGGCTGTATAGTATGGAGGACTAAATTTGCCAAAATTAAATAATTAAATAAATGAATACATCATTAAATAAATAAACAAATAAATACTTCATTTTATTGAAATAATTAAGTAATTCCCACGTCATGGCTATTTAATTATTTCATGTTGTATTTCCGAATGGCTTTTTTCATTTCATAATGACACCTTTCCGAATGACACTTTTCTGAAAGGCGTTTTTATTTCCAAACTCCCTTTTCCATTTCATAATGAGACTTTTCAAAAAAATTATACATAGTAAGCCCTAGTGCTACAGCTATACTAGTCGCTTCACGCACGTCCATTCACAACATAGGGTACAAATCAATAAACAATGCATTCCACACATTTATTGAATGAGTGCAAATCTTTCATTGGACTGAAAGCAAGTTGCAAAAATACTGAATGCACAGGTTAAACTTCATAAAGGAAAATGCTAGGTCATTCTAACCAATTCTAACACTCCTGTGATTAAGAACATTACTTGTTTGCTAGGTAGCTAGCGGGGCTAAAGTGGCTAGCTGTCCCACTTGTCATTCCTGCCTTGCTGGGTTGGTGAAGTGTCTTCTTCATGGCTGTCTCCCAGAACACAAACAGAAGCTAGTTTTAACTAGTGACTAGCAAATGAAAGTTCCTTTATTTAGATCCAACACTCAAAGGTTTGCTTGATTGTTTTTTTCATAACTATTATCATTAGCACGTTAACTAGATAACGCTAGCTAGGAACATCGCTGATTAAGAACCTACTGTTTGGTAGCTAGCAGGGCTACTGCCGCTAGCCACCCCACCCCAACCCCGCCCAGAAGGGCTGTCTCCTTTAACTGTCTCTTCAAATGCTGACAGAAGCTAGAAAGCTAGTTTTAACTAACTACTTAGCACATGTCAGTGCAGTTATTTTGATCCAGTGTTTACTGAACTACTCTTTATTTATTATTCAGCTGGCTGTTGTAGTCTGTATTCCCGGTCACTTGTCTCCCCAGTACTGTCTCTGTGTCTGTGTTCCCTGAGCTGCTTCACTCCCCTGTACTTGTGTGATTTCACTATTCGGGTGGTTCCGGGTTTTCGTGGTTTCCCCCCTTCTTTCCAGTCTCGCTTTACTTACTTCCTGCTTATTTCTAGTTTTACTAATTTCTACTAATCCCTACTAATTTATAGATTGTAAAGTACTAACCTCGCTAATATACTAACATGTGAATATTACTAATGGACTAACACACACTAGTTTTGGGTTTTTGATAGTTTAGATCACTATACTAATACATTAACCAGTCTCCCCTTTTCCATGCTGCGCTGTAGCTCCGCCCCTTTTCTTTCTAGCCTGCTCTAACGCTGAGTTCTGCAATTGCCTGCACCTGTCTCTTGCTCTGACTGCACCTCTCTCTCTCCGCACGTGTTTTACCTGCTTCACCCAGGCCGTCTATTATCATTGCTGTCTATGTGATTCCAGTCCGCGTTTTGTCAGTCCCCTGTCATTGAATTAGTTTTCCTAATGTTCTTCACCTGGATGTTGTTTGTTACTCCTCCCTCACTCACTTAACCCCTCCTTGATTGTTACCTTCCCCAGTGTATAAATGTCAGTCTTTTCCACCAGCTCAGAGTCAGAACGTTGATCGAATTCATTGTGCCGATTGTTAGTAAGCCTTTGTCTATCGAGATTCCTGCGACACCCCTTTGTACGACTTCGAGTTTGCCTGCCCCTTTTGGTTTTGTTTGCTTCTGGTTTGACCTTCGCTTTGCCTTGACTTCTCTTTTGCCTGTCCCTTTGTACCTTCGCCATTCTGTTCTCCTGGTTTTTGATTTTTTGCCTGTTTTTTCGCTATTCTTTTGGAAACTCGATTCGGCATCGTCCTCTCTCTGATTACCTGGCTTTGAACCTCGGACTGAATAAAGACAACGTTTTTTGGATTTCCCTGGTCTGCGTGTGGGTCCTTACACAGAACATCACACTGGCATTAGCTAGTGAAGAACAACTCCGATGACTAACCAATTGTTTACTACCTAACTAGCAAGCCAGTGGAGCAAATGCCACTGTAGCCACCCCACTCCCAGGTCCTGCCAGCAGGACTATCTCTGCACAAACTGAAGCTAGAAACTAGTTTCAACTAGCTACTTAGCACATGACAGTGCCGCTGTTTTGATTCAGCAGTCAGTTTATTCATTATTCAGCTTATGTTAGCGAGTTAAGAACACCTCCAATTGAGAACCCATTGCTTGCTACCAAGCTAGCGGAGCTAATGCCACTAGCCACCCCACTCGCAGTTCCCAATAAGCACTTGATCTCCATGACTATCTATTGGCGCACTGACAAAGCTGGAAATGTAGTTTTACCTAGCAACGCCAATTAGAATTGAAAGTGTGGTTATTTTGGTCAAGCACACAAACCTTGGCGCACCTGTACAAAGTGTCATGAGTAAAACTTGGCTAATTACATAGCTAGCTAGCTATGGCATGTCCTCACCTCTGTAACGTTATTTGTTGTCCTCCGTGTGTCCATACATCGGTATCGGTGGTATGCGCTAACTACTAAAGTAGGCAAAAAGCTAACATGTTAGGGTTAGCTAAAGTAACGTTAGGCGATAAAGCTGTGTTTAAAAATGTTGTGCCATTCGAAGTGGTGATTTTGGGAGATGCACCTGCGCATGCGTCCTACCAAACGTCCCTCTCAGGTCGTCCATGAGTGAGTGAGTGAGTGAGTGACCACAATTTTCCACGCCCAACAGTGAGGTAAGAAGTTGAAAGGAGCATAATTTTGTTAGATATGTACCTGCCAAGCTAGATTTTAGAAACATATTTTTCAGTTAGATATAACGTTATAATTAAATTAACATTAATGTTAGCTTAAATAGGGCTAATGTCAATTAACATTAGTTCACATTTATTGCAGCTAATGTTTGCTATAAAACTATTTAGTTAACTTAGTTAACATATTGCTAACATTAACTTTAGGCTTAACGTGAGAGTTCAACTTTGCTGGGTTTAGTAAGGTTAACCTGAACATTTTATTACGTGTAATATCTTATTAAGATCAGCAGACGTCACATAAAAACTCTTATTTTTGCTGTTCAATCGGTTAACATATTGAATATGGTCATTTTGTTAACTTCAAATCCTCACTGTAAAGGCCATGTGCATTATTAGCTGAACTAACAATTATAATTCAGTTATATAATTGTTTGTGTCAAAATATAATTTGTCTTAACTGTCAATTCAGTTAAATTATTGCAACTGGAGGGAGAATTAAATGTGTGTTTACAAGAAAGCACAATCCAGTTGCCTACCATGTGTATGAAAATGTGTGGGAGGAGCAGCAATGGTGCAACATGGTGGAGGAGCAGTGATGGTGTAGCTTGGTGAAGGAGCAGCAATGGTGTGGCTTGTCTGTTGCAGCAGTGAAGAAGGAGCAGTTGTGGTACAGCTCTGTAGAGGAAGAGGAGGAGGACCTACTTGGATTTCAAATCACAGAATAATGTATGTTTACATCAACAACTTTGGAGCAGATCTACTACACGTTTGTAAAAAAAAAATGTTACCCACCTGAGATGGTAAGGCTTGGTGGTGGAGCAGCGATGGTAAGGCTGAGATCAGCGATCTGGTGTGGCTTGGTGGAGAAGCAGCAATGGTAAAGCTTAAAGCAGCAATGGTAAAGTAAGGCTGAGACCAGCGATGGTGCAGCAGTGGTGTGGCTTGGCAGAGGAGCAGCGATGCTGTGGCTTGGTGGAGGACTAAAAGCTTGGTGGAGGACCAGTGATGCTGAGGCTTGGCGGAGGACTAAAGTCGATAAGGCTGAGAACAGTAATGGTGTGGCTTGGTGGAGGGGCAGTGACGGTGCAGCTGGGATCAGTGATGGTGTGGTTTGATAGACAAGCAGTGATGGTCCTTAGTAGAGGAGCAGCAGTAGTCGTGCGGCCGGGACCTGTCATTGTAAGGCTTAGTGGAAGAGCAGAGGACATTGTGCAGCTGGAACCTGCGATTGCAAGGCTTAGTGGAGGAGCTGCAACGGTGATATTCTTCCTCTTAAATTGTTTAGCCTGGCTTTTACTCCCAAGGTGTCCTGCATCATTATTTTTGAGTTTCTTTCCATCCTGTATTGTTTGGCTGGGTATACCTGCTTATTATTGTTCCTTTGACACCATAGCATGCTGGTAACTTGTCGCCAGATACAGCTCTGCTGGCTTCTCTTTCAAGGAGCTCGGTAGCATTGGGGAGTACCATTATCACTGAATTTCACTGGCTTCTAAACAGGCCCTCAGCACTACAAACTAGCCCAAAAGCCTCTGCACTTGGGTGACACAAAGCACCGGCTCTGAACTCAGTAAAGAGCTGTGCTGTGTGCTGTGGTTTTCATCTATGGATGGATCTGATGGAGGTCTTGCCTGTGTCACAAACTTTAGCATACTTGGAAATTTTATGGACCACATAGCCAGCAAGATAGTATAGTATGTCCTCTGTTTTTGAAATATCGAGTGCAGCTGTCTGGTTTTCAAACAGTGCTTCCACTTGAATGCCATGCCTGTTGGTTGGCTTCGGCTCCACACTATCCAAAAAATCTGCCAAGAAACCACTGTCATCATCTTGGTGGTAACTTCCAGATTTTGCTGTTGTTCCAGGAATTGGCTGCCTATCTCATCCGCAGCGCATGATGAAATTCCACAGGGGTAGGCACAAGATTTTTAAAGGTAACACAGCTGAAAGCATTTTCAAGGTCGTCCTGAGTAAAACGTGGTCTCAACACAAACTTGTACCCCCGTGTCAACAAGTCTTCCTGTATTGCAAGCATTGAACACATTTTCATCAGCACTCCATTCTGGACAGGCTTCCAGGCAACATTTGGCCTCATCTTCAGCTCCTCAAACAGGTAGATGATGTCTTTGAGGAACTGAATCACATTCTCATAGTCCATCTTCATCCTGCTGAGTGCCAATAGTTGACTTGCTTCACAAACCAAGATGTTGAAAGGTAGGTGCGGGGACAGTTTGGCTCCACAAAGTAATGGATTGCCGCACTGGTGAATTTGCTGAACACGTTCATCACATTCCCCTTTCATATTGTCGAAATGACTTGGGTTTGTGGATTTTCTGGTCAGATTTGGAGCCAGTTTAAGTGCCATGCCTCTCTTTTTTTTTTTTTACAAAACTAGTATTTACAATAATTTGAGAATCTGGATTAAAGGTAATAATTAGTACATTCAAATAATTTCAATAACAGATTAACCACTGTAAAACTAGGCTAGTATTTACAATCTTTTGAGTATATGGATTTAGGTACATTTATATTCAAGAACATTCAAAGGGATAAATCATTTCAATTAAATATTGTGCAAAGTTAGTATGTACAATCATCAAACTACTTGTTATAGACTAGTTATTAATAATTTAAGTGTGTGTGTGTGTGTGCAGAAAAAAAGAAAAACCTAACCTTCAACGTCATCGTCAAACTCTGCTTCTATTAAAATCTGCATGAATTTCAGTTTGACTTCAGCCCTTTTCCGTGGTCGCAAGCATTTCATGGCAGGGATCATGCTCATGAAAAAATGTTCCTCCTCATCAAGGGGTTTGTTGATAGCAGCAAGGAGTTCCCGGTGGTAGTCAGTGAGCTCTCCCTCTTGCTCTGCTCTCCTTTTGCTTCCTCGTCCCTTTCTGCTTGTCCACTTGACCCCATCCCATCTAAAGTTCTCCAATCTATCTCCAGCGAGCTCCTTCCCTATCTGTCTTCCATTGTTAATTCCTCTCTCTCCTCTGGTCATGTTCCCTCTGTTTTTAAGATGGCTCGTGTTACCCCACTACTCAAAAAACCCACCTTGGACCCCTCCGATGTAACAAATTATCGACCCGTATCCCTTCTACCCTTTCTGTCCAAAACCCTTGAACAAGCAGTTCTTAAACAATTAACCTCTTTTCTCCATCAGAACAACCTTCTAGACCCTCACCAGTCTGGCTTCCGATCCGGGCACTCAACAGAGACTGCACTACTAGCTGTGACGGAGGCACTTGCCACTGCAAGAGCCTCACGCCTTTCCTCTGTCCTGATCCTTCTTGACCTGTCTGCAGCTTTTGACACGGTCAACCATAAAATACTCCTCTCCACCTTGGCTGGGATGGGAATTGCCGGGACTACCCTGTCTTGGTTCGCTTCCTATCTTGCAGATAGGACCTACCAGGTCACCTGGAAGGGGTCTGCCTCTGCCTCTCATCCACTTGTTACGGGAGTGCCACAGGGATCTGCACTGGGTCCTCTGCTGTTCTCCTTATACACCAGATCTCTTGGTTCAGTCATTAATTCACATTGTTTTTCCTATCATTGTTATGCAAATGACACACAACTCTTCTTTTCTTTCCCCCCCTCGGCCACACAGATCAATGATAAGATCTCTTCCTGCCTGGCTGACATCTCCACCTGGATGGCCAGCCACCATCTGAAGCTCAACCTCAACAAAACTGAGCTGCTCTTCTTCCCGTACAAGACCTCCTTGCTTCGTGAACTCTCAATCACGGTTGATGGCACCACAGTGACTGCCTCTCACTCTGCAAAGAGCCTGGGGGTGGTCCTGGATGACCAGCTGGACCTCAAGGAGCACATCAAGGCAACATCACGGTCCTGCAGATTCCTCCTATACAACATCAGGAGGATTCGACCATACCTGCCGACGCACTCCACCCAGCTGCTCGTCCAGGCTACGGTGACCTCTCGCCTTGATTACTGCAACTCTCTCCTTGCAAACCTGCCAGCTTGTGCCATACAGCCACTACAGATGATTCAGAATGCCGCTGCCCGACTCATCTACAACCTCCCCAAATTCTCCCATGTCACTCCTCTGCTGCGATCACTTCACTGGCTACCGGTCGCTGCCAGGATCCGATTCAAAGCCCTGACCCTTGCCTACACTGCCGCCAACAGGACAGCCCCCATCTACTTGCAGGACATGACTCAATTCTATGTGCCTGCTCGACCACTCCGCTCTGCGGCAGCAGGGCGTCTTGCAACCCCTCCCACCCGCCAAAGGATCACAGAGCTTCTCCACCCTAGCTCCCCAGTGGTGGAACGAACTCCCCGTCCCTCTCCGAACCTCCCCCTCACTATCCATCTTCCGCCGTGGCCTGAAGACTCATCTCTTCAGACTATACCTAGAATAACCACCACCACGCTGTATATATTTAAAAAAAAAAAAAAAAAAAAATACCCTTTTCCTATCACTTGTTACATGTTGCCCCTTCCCTGCACTTCTTGGTAAATTGTATTCGTCCTAATACTGTAGCTTATTCTTCTGCCTAGTTTGGCTTTGCAGATGTCAGACCAGGATAGTGTTCTTTGTTCTCGGCTAGAAATAGCTTTACAAAATAAGTAATTGTACCTTACTGAACCCGTGTTCAGCAGTTGTCTACGATCATGAAAATGCACTTTTTGTACGTCGCTTTGGATAAAAGCGTCTGCTAAATGAATGTAATGTAATGTAATGTAATGCTTGTGGTGGGACAGACAGGGTCTCCACAGCCCAGGATGCACTGGGTGGGGGATGTGCAGGTGTACAGAGTGGCTCACAGACCCTGGCTGTAGCTAGTGGGAGACACGGTGTTGTAGGAGATGAAGAGGGTGGCTCACATTCCTCCTCCTGAGAGAATATAATACATAAGTGTTAAAAAAAATTAATGTACAGATCATTCACTTTGACCAAATCACCCTATAATTCCTAACAGGTCCCTGAGACTTGCTCCTCCTACCTCAACTTGGGACACCATAGGGAGTAGGACAGACTCAACAGTAATGTTACTGCTTTCCTCCTGGCTGCCTATCTCAAACTGACAGTTCAAGCTTTTTGGTCTCTCCTTTAAGTGTGGCTCAAGGAATGACATTATAGCCATTATTTCCATCTCTTCTGACTCCATCCTTCTGCCCCACTCCGTTTCTCCTTCTCTGCCCTCCTTTCTTTCATGAACTTGTCCCTAAGATATTTCCATTTTTGTCTGCATTCCTCCTCTAGCAACACAAGGTAAAAAAGGTTATCTAACAGCTAGTCTGCTGCCTAAACATAACGTTAGTAGTTGAAGCTACAGTCTGTACAGATATCTGTCTCGCAGGGTGCCTAGGGCGATGTTGAAAGTGAGCTAACATTATTTCACTGCCTAGCGCGTACTAGGTTACGTTGGCAGCATAGCAATGCTAACGTTAGCTTAGCTCAAACCATAAACGCTACACAATAACGTTAGCTTCAACAGTTTGAATTCACGGTGACAACTTACCTGAAATTTCAAGTTCAGCACTTATCAGCTTCCAGGCCTGGTGTTTCTTGTTTAGATCATGGTAATTGCGATTTGTGAAATCGTAAAGCTCCGGTTGTCCTGCTACTGCCACTACCAGTCTGTCCTCCATGATTGTTGTTTCCAACTGTAAACGTGTTGTCGTCATCACAGAAGACCCACCTCTCAACTCATCCGATTGGACAATGGGAAAAAACGACAATGACGCGGGGCACATTTGAGTTGAAGTTTTTTCAACTCAAGGCATTCAGGGCGCTCCTGCAAAAACGCGAGGCACACAGAGCGGATAAAATCAAGGCGCACAGCAACGCAAAAGCAGCGAGCAAAAAGTTTCACTTTCATTACCAACAATTACAAAAAGCCACCCCCAGCTGCTAAAACGCGTCCTGTCTGATCCGGGCCTTACTCTTTTTAGTGCCATTTTTGCATTTTGTAGTTTCACCTGCAACTTTGTCACCTCCCTTTCCTCCTCACACTCTATCTCAACTACCTCATCCCTTTCTCCTACAATGTCTGAATTCTCTGAAACATAATGTAAGAAACACTTTTTGTGGACATAGATACCTGGTGGTACTTCAACTTCGGAGTAGCTGTGGTCTAGGCCCATATGGGTATTTGTTGGTGGCAGCACAGGTAGTGGTTGTGCAGGGGCCTTCCTTTTTGTTTGTTTGTGCCGATGCATGAATATAGTTGGCACTGCATCTAGTTTAAGCCATATCTTGCTTTATATTGCTTTAAAATTACCTCTGATGTGAACAAAGTAAATGCCTTAATTGACTTACTAAAAGAAATGTATGGTAATGTATGGTAACCTGAAATGTGCGGAGTTGAATATCTTTAGCCAGGTGTATGTAAACTTTTGGCCTGAACTGTAAGTATAATAGATTGGGACCTGCTTGTATTCTGTCAACCTGCTTGTATTATGTCACTCAACTTAAACATTAAGTTGAGTGACATAATACAACTTAGCTAGCTAAGAGTTGGGCTAATATTATGTTTAAAAACAAAAAAACGTTGTTGAGTATTTCATAATTAGAACAAAGTGGACAATATATATTTCATTTTTTTTATATACATACATTGTTAATTAGAAATATTGCTAACTAGCTGCATATATCTGGATTTTTCCAATATTTTCCAATGTAGAATTGTATTTCAAATTAACCAAGGAACTATTTGAACCTTCATGAATCACGTGACCATTCTTAGTTCCGGGTATGCCATTGACGCAACTCTCTCTATGGCTCTGCCTGTACCTAGTTATGTAGAAGAAAATGTCTTTGTTATCCTTCAGAGACTATTTTTATTCAGTACTTTCACATTTTTTCTGCGCCAGAAAATATGTTGGAAGTCGCCCACTATTAGCGCATTTGGACACATTAGTCGCTAAGAGGACTTTGAATATCGATCACCCGTAAAGATTAATCAAACTTGTCTTTACTTGAATTGTGTACCGCCTTGTGTATTTGAGGTTAACTTCACAGTCTCTGGCTCCAATTTGTACATCATGGTGGTGCCCACAAACTGTACTTCCCAGGCTACAAAACATTTTCACCAAGCCAATGGAGAGTCAATGGGTGATGTCACAGTGACTTGGTTCATATATTTTCTGCAGTCTGTGAGTGTTACTCCATCTTTAAAACAGCAAACACTTACATCCACCATGAGCACCTCCATGTTTTCTGTTAGGTCATGGATTATGATATGAAATCAGAATAACATAAGGGGAATTTTATGAACTTGGTTTGGAACAAATTTCTCTTTCTCTTACACTGCATTTGGGACAGCTGTCATTTTTATATCAACTAGGAGAGAGAAATCAAACAATGAAATAACCTCACACCTGTCTGGAAGAACACATTCCTGGTGTGACTTGTAACTGATGTTTCTGTTTCTCGTCACCTTTTAGTTAACTATCTGTTTTTGTCCTGCACGATCTTTGTTTCGGTTTTTGTGTGGGCGTGGTTTTTCCTCTAACACTCTCTCTCTCTCGCCTCAGCTGATCACTCTCACCTGTTCTGGCCGCATTCTCACACACTGGTTAATCAGTCATTTCATTCACCTGTCCCCTGTTTGCATGTTCACGCTCTGTTCATTATCTCTCTATTCTTCCGTGCCAGATTGTGAATAAATAGATACATTTTATGAATTATTCATCTTTCTTCTTTTATTATTGTAGTTGTTTTTTGTTGTTGTAAATGCTAGCATGTAAATAATTCACATTCTGACTATTGGAAAGAGAAAGAAAAAAGTGGTGAACACATAAGGGTGCTTAGAATGCCTTAGCCATTACACACACTCACGTCAACAGAGCAGTATTTTAAAAGGTTACATGTCTGCAGCACTACAGCAGCAAAGCTCAAAGAACTGGTTTCAGTTTCCTCTATAACAATTCTGTTTCTTTTTTCTTTATGTAAACGAATTCACAAATGTGAAAACAAACATACTGTAGGATTCCTTAATGAGTGAACTGTCTTTGTTTGGTGGCTAAATTAAAATTATTCTGATTTATAACTGACTATAGCTTTTGGAACACTGTCTCCTTCTTCATCTCTGGATAAGATTTCTATAGACGGCGAAAATTAATATTGTAAATTCAAAGTGTGCTGTGGTCAATGTTTTTTGTATCTTAACTTTTAAAAATAATACAGTTAAAGTTATTGTTTTACATTAAGAGTGTGCTGGAATACTTTATCTTATTGTGAAAAGTTTCTTCACGGGGGAAACGTGAGTGTTGTTCATTAGCAGACTGCTGGGGTAAGATAGCCCGGCCACAGTGACTACTTGTTGATTGTGTACCTTCCCCTGGTTGGGTTTTGGTCGGAGCAACAGGAGTAAATCCTGCTTCAGCCTCCCACCCCCTTCTGTGGGAATGGCTGCGAGTGAGCCATGATGATAAATATAGCACAGTGTTGCTCAGCCCCGTGTTCCACACTCAGAGCCCCAGGAACAAGACAGGCGCCTGGGAGCAATCAGGACCGACTGACAGACGAAGCCAAACCCTCTCCCCCTCGCCGTGCTCTTTACTGAGGAGGACTCGGTCGAGAGAGGGATTCGGTGGGGACAGAACTGCTTGACCTCCTCCGCCTCCTCCCCATTGGCCTCTCTTTCTGTTTCTTTCTCTCTCATTCCCACTCATTCCTCTCAGTGTGTGTGCATCTCTGTTGGTTCACTGAGAGGAGCGAGAGTGTTTTTTGTCACTCTCTGCTGTCCTGCGTTTCTGCTGTGACCTTGTGGGCCAGAAGTAAACGACCAGAACAGGACTCTCCGCTCCGCCCCATCCGGCAATGGTACTTTTGGGGAACAGGAGGCTGAGGTGAGACAACTCCCCCCTTTCCTGCTGGAGGACTGTGAAGACTGTGGGATTGCCTGCTCTACTGCCCTGGCATCAGCCTGAGCAGGTAAGCGGGGACCTGTTCCCAGAGTCATTCCTTTCAGCAGGGACAGTCATAAGTTGGCTGCCATCAACTTCTAACATACTGGACTCTTGAGAGTTTTTCCACTCTCAAGACAGGAGGCGCCAAAAGTTCAATGGCATATTTTATAAGCATGGTATTGAATGTATGACAAGAGTGAAGTTTGCCATCTGTTACTTACTGCGGAAGAACAGACAGCGTCGGCTTAAGAATCAGCAGCGCGTTGTTTTAACAGGCCACGGCTATGCAAAGAGCGACAATGGTTTCCGGAGCGCGATGTTACTCCCACATAGAGAAACAGACGCCTGTTACGTGTTTTTCCTCTTGCGTTGATTCATTTCCCTGCTAGAAGTGACTGCAAGTTTGAGTATAAACAGTCCCTTCATATTAGGCAGCCAGATAGGAATTGAACACTTCAATGAAGGTCCATGCGCTCCACTGGTGTTCTGGCAAAAACTCACATTTTATGGTACTTTAGAAAAAAAGGGATGAGTTGATATTTCCTTTGCCAAGAAGAAGGTTTTTGCTTGACCTCTTGGATTTGTTACGAGGCAGAGTAACAGAGAACAGGGAAAAGAAAAGTGAAAGGGAACGTGACAATTTAATCCAGACAAATCATGTTCTTATGACATTAAGAGCTTTGGACGGAAACTGGCTTATCCATATTCTTTGGTTTACATTAGGAGTGTTCTTCTATAGAGATTTTTAGGGGGGCCTGACTTATTGTGAAATTCAGTACCTGGATCTTGTTAAAGTCATGTCAGGTCTTTTTTCTGGTGGGGTGGGGGTGGTGCTGTAGGGTGGGACTGCAGTATCAAACGTAAATTCTCATTAATTATGTAAAAGTGTCGTTCCTTTTTCTTTCATTGTCTCCACATCCTCCATTGCGACATCAAAGTTAAGCTTGGTTTAAGTATGATTTCATAAGTATATTGTCTCTTTTAGTTCATTCAGAACAACATGTGGCTGACAGAACTTGCATATATCATTTCAAAATAGTGGACAGGTGTAAACTGTATTGATATTGAGGTCAAGCTGCAATTAATGTCTGTTACCGTGTGTGTCTCTGTTTACTGTAAAATCATGAAACACACTTTCCACATGACCAAGTGGAAAATCTGTCTACATTAGGAAGCACAAAAGGTCTGGAACACCACCCCTGTTTGTAGGTTCACAGCGGTCTGCATAGGGCCTCCCGCTGGTGCGATCACAGTCTACGGCCAGAGCCAGAGATATGGGGGCCCCACATTGCTTTATTTTCCCATGTTTTTGTCCCATGCTATTCTTAGCCTAGACTTTTTCATGAGTCAATAAAAATAATATGGTCTCATGGTTTCTTGGACACAAAGGCAAACTCTGTGGCTTAACAGGGCACAAAATGGCCAAACCTGTTACTCAATGAGATTTTTAAAGCTATTACTGTACGTGTTAAAATTTGTCTTTTGTTTTGGGTTGTTGGCTAAATGACCAAGGAACCTGAAGGAGGAGGACAGAATACTGTCAATTGTTTGCTTAGAATATGCTTCAAAACTCCATATTTTTTATTAAAGAAAGGGAGTGAAAAGCCTGCGCTTTGAAGTGATCAAAAACGTTTGTATGTTATCGTAAAATTATCTTTATTTTAATATAATTTTGTTCATTTCCAAAATAAAGTAGCCGTTATTAGGAAATAACTACCAATTTAGGTTGTAATGTGTTACTGAGATTAAGTTTATACAGTAATACTAGATTAAGTTTATACAATAAAAATAACTCACCATACTACTGGGTAGTGTTATTAGTATAGTAGGTTTGCACTACCTACTATACTGCACTAACACTATTTTATTCTAGACCTATCTCCGGTGCTGCCATAACTGAGTGTGATTCTTGTTTAATACCTGCTTCCATCTCGCCTCCGCTGTTCTTTGTGCCTCTAGCTTCAGTCATCCTCTGTCATTACTTCACCAGCGGGCCAATGATAAGAGGTGAGGTCACACCCTTATTTCAGCACAGTAATCTGACAGCACAGGATGTGTCAACCTTGTGTCCTAATGTCTTGAAAACACAAGTGTTTCCATGTCAACAAAACATTTAGTAAACAGAGACATTTTCATTAGTTTATTTAGTTTTCATTTTATTAATTATCTCAATAATAAGAGACTCACCCAGGGACAAATAAACAATTAGGTTATGTGTTGCTTATACACTTAATGCAGGTTTATGTCTTTTTATACTATTAGTACAGTACTACTAATCTTACTGTTAGTCTTACTCATTCACTAGCTACAATTATAATTGCTCCTTTTCCATTTGCTACTTAAAATGTCATCAATAATTTTAACTTATTTATTTAGTTTATTTGAAACAGGGACAGAGTGTGTGCATGTGTGTGTGTGTCATTGAGTGTCTGTGAATGTGTTCAAACTAACCCACAGTTCAAACTAACACCAAGTTCACACAGCGAGCAATTGGGTCGACCAGTTGCCAGAAGTCCATTCATTCTCTGTAAAGCTGAGCGACAGCCAGCAACCTGAGCAACTGGCAACAAAGCGACAAAAGTTGTACAAACAATGTTGCCCACGGTTTATCATCAACAGCCAATCAGAGTTTCAGGCTTCCTATTTCTCCAAATGATATGAAACAATTTTGTGAATATAGTTCCGCCCTGGCTTCACTTACTGCAATGGAGAAGCGGCTACGGATAACGCTAATTTTTGAGAGATAGCGCTATCGCTAGCTAGATAGCTAACTTGTGAGAGGGGTATATAGAGAAATCGCTAGGTAGTTAGCTAGTGCGAGATATATTGAGATTGCTAGCTAGCTAGCTAGCTAGTGAGAGAGATAGAGAGATCGATAGGTAGCCATCTGGCTACTGAGATGGAGATATGTAACGAGCTATCTTGTCCTTCCCTCAGCCTAGTACACTTAAGTGACCAATAAACCGAATCCCTCGATGTGTGGATGCAGGGCAATGCAACAGTGTTATGCTAACATAAAGAATAATGAATAAAGAATGTGAGTGTGAAATGGCTACGAGTAGACTCCTTACAGTACAAAGGCCATAGAGAACACCCATTTTTGTGTGTGTGTTACGTGTTTGTACATGTTTCATGGGGTTTTTCCACTACAAATCCCTCTGTGGTCTTTGTGCGATGCTCACTTAAACCTAGGCCTGTTACACATCACTTTTTGAGCCAATTATCACTCTGCCTAGAATTTAGTGGAGCGAGACACAGGGCCCATCAGAGATCAGGGCAAGCCTGAAACCTAAGCCCGGGGCTGGCCCACTTTTTTGGCGGAGCTGGTAAAGTTAGCACTCTCCTGGTAGCTGTACGATACAGTTTCTGCTTTGTAATCACTTCAGCAACAGCTGCGACTGACATGTGGAATCCCTTCTGTCACCCAAACGGCTCTTGTGAGATGAAAACTCAAATCTCTTGTCTGTCCCCACTTCCAGTCTTTCCCCAGAAAACAGCAGGTTCTGTATTTCTTGCATCGCAAGCAAACAAGAATGTTCATTACCACAACTGCAACTGAACCCAGTCCTCCCTAAGAACAGCACAACCCACCATCCAGATACTGCCTTCAGGCAACATATCATGCCTGTCAAGATAAACCTTAATTTCTTGCAGGACACTTAAATTCCTTTAAGTGCCTGATCAGTAGCTTTACTTTTAATAATGCATTACATACTGTACATTTAGTCTTTTTGGAAATGTTGTCCTGGAATGGAATTATTCTCCTCTCCTACATACAGGAAATTCTAATGATAAATGTTTTACGAAACTTAGCACCAGATTGTCTGGACATATCTCAGCAGTAAGACTCAGCTATAATAATCTAGGAAAAGTGCTGTCTCACTCTCTGGAGAAAGTGACCTCACTGCCATTTCTCAACAGGAAAACATGTGAGCATAGGGTGCTGGAGAAGTATATCTGGCTAGTGATGTCATCGTTTTGGATTGGTTTCCACTATTTGGCCACCAGGGCTGGCAGTGCGGTATGATATGATTTATATTTCCATATACATATTTTTGGCTGGACCGCAACCACGGGGCCAGCCCTACAAATGTGAATGTCTGTGACTGAGTGAGTGACTGAGTGATGAAGTTACACCATTGGTTGGCCAAGTTATGAAGTTACACCATTGGTTGGCCGGATCACGTGTGTTAGGTCCAGCCATACACTAGGTTTTGACCTGGTCTTGTTTAAAAACTAATTCTGTACTATTGTACTGTAGCCATCCAAATTGATTTATAGGATTTCCTTAATTTCTCTTTATATTATAATGTCTATAAGGGCTGGATTAATTTCTAGGTTCAAAGCAAACCAACACTTTGACCTGCAAAATACTTGTCATAGCCCAGTTATTTATTCATTTATTTTTCACATGCTGTGACACATGTACAGGCCTAAGGTAGGTTTGGAATTGGGAAAATTCACAACATAGCAAATTGTGTTGACTGGCACCCAAGTTTACAGTTCAGTTTATTTAGGTTTTATTTTTGCGCAATTTTAAAAATACGTAAAAATGACAAAGAAAGCAAATAATATACAGTGCAGGGAGAGGCAGAAAACCCAGTGGGCTTATTTGAAGCCTCCACCTAAATAATGTTAAAATTTCACAATGTTACAGAGAACACAAACTACCTGTATACAGTAGTCATTCATCTGACACGGGCTATTGTGGTACTGTTTATTGTATTAATAAAATAAAAAAAAGTCATTCTGGATAAAATTGTCTGTTAAATACCAGAACATAAGGTATTTATGGGAGGTTTCATTTGTGTTTTTAGCTTATTTTAAGAGTTTCAAAACTTTAAATCACAAAACCCCATAAAATGAGCACCGTCTGACTGAGGAGCCACATATGATTAGTGTTTGCCACCTTCATCCAACAACTGCATCCTGTACTGCCTACTTAATATGCAGGTACTTGGCCAATGTGAACACCCTGGTTTACATCAGTATTTAAGATGACAGTCTCTTGTGATAGAAAGATAGTTTGGATCGGTAAAAAAAAATGTATGGAAGTACACCAAACATTTGTAAACAAACCTTCCTTGGAAAAAAATAAATAATAATGGACCACACTTTGAAACTGTAATTTAGGACAAAATTATTGAGTATGGTGCTGTCATTGTACTGTCAGCCTTCTTGGCCCCCCCAAGCCCAGAGCAATTTGCAGTACCCATTGGACTAAAACGACAAATCAAAGTAATCTCAGCAGTGATGACAGAGTGAAGCTTCATGAACTCCAAAATGGGTAGGGCTGTCATCAGCGACCTACTGATCTAAACCTACCTTTCTAAGCCTCATTTTCCCATGACAATTGGTCAGTTTGACCTTTTTTCATATCAATTGTAGTACCTATCAGATATTTAAGAAGTGTGGCAGAAACATGAGGTTACATTGACAAAAGCAGCTGAAAAATCTGTATTATGTGTGCATTACATGTTTAGATAAAAAAAAAACTCTTTTAGAGGCTGCTGGGTAGCTCACTTGGTAAGCATGAGAAAGTACCACGGTATCGAATCAAATCCAACTCATGCTAGTGCCGACTGTGGCTGGCAGTCCCACAGGGGTAGTGCATTATTGGGTTTGATTCGCTCAGGGATACAGTCAGTCGGGATAGCACTGTTCATTGTTCAAGCGAGTCCTGCTGACCGATCAGGTGCCCGTGGCTTGCTCTCTGCATACACGTATGAATGGGTCTCCTCTGCCCCTGCTCTGCACATGTGCGGCTTGCGGCTGCTGTGTGAAAAGAAGCAGTTGGCTGGCAGGCCTGGACTTCTCTTGGAGTAGACAGTCTGTTTGGACAGAAAACTTTTTCTTTTTGCGGGAGAGAATGTGAGAAATGTCAGCAGCTTGAATGTGTCATGTTTTTTTATCCTGCATTGCCAAGAACAATTTCACAGTGTCAAAAAATCTGCTTTAAATATTCACCAAGATTTATGTTGTGTGATACAGGATTGAGGCAACAAAAAATTGTTCAGGCTTGCAGCAGTGTCATACTTCATTTCAGGACAGCACAGATTGATTAAAGGCCTTGCTCTTGCCCAATGAATCAGGGCATACACTGCTGGATGAAAACTTGCGACACTATGGCTAATTATGTACCCTGCAGGGCTTGTGACCACGGTCAGCACTGGTTCTGCATAGTGTACTATAATAGGCAAGGATTTGGTCTTGTAACCTAAAGGTCACAGGTTCGATTCCCTGGTAGGATACTGCCTTTGTACCCTTGAGCTAGGTACTTAACCTGCATTGCCTCAGTGTATATCCAGCTGTAATTGGATACAATGTACATGCTATGTAAAAAGTTGTGTCGCTCTGTAATGTAATGGTACAATCTGGATTTGATTCCTAGCCATGGTGCTTGTTGCACTAGTGAGTTGTTTTGCTAGACAAGCACCCTGTAAGCCCTAAAAACATCACATTTCACATAAAGGCCTGACCTGGTGACTTACCATGCACTATATAGGATTGACCATGTCTCAGTCAGACATAATCTGTATCTGCTATTTATATATCAACCTGAACTTGACCTGTCTCCACTCCTCAGGGTACCCTTTAAAGGTGATATTTAATTATGTCAAACCACCCAAAGAAGCTGAGTAGGGTGCAGGTTTTCTGACATACACAGAAATGTAAGAGCAGCAGACAATTCTAAGGTGTGGTCCCTTAATAGTTTTTTATTTTACCTCAAAATAGCAAGCAATAGGAGTCAGTGGTGAGCAGAGTACTGAGGCAACCAATCAAGGAAAGATAAAGTTAAAATGTTATGGGATTAATTGGTAGGAAAGCAAACAACCCTCTGCCATTACATTTATTTAGCAGATGCTTATATCCAAAGCGACATACAAAAGAGCATATCAAGGTCATTGGAACTACAAAACACAGGTTCGATATGGTACAATACTCATTTTGTACAGTTATTCATAGCCAAGAACACAGTTCAGTTCACGCAGTGAACATTATTCAGACCTAACTAATGCTAAGTCAAACTAGGGGGAAGTACAAGCTACAACATTAGGATGATAACAGTTACAATAAGTGATTATTCACTCTGTCCTGTGAAGTCATGCCAATAAAAAGGTACTATACTAATAGTGTTAGATTTTTTTTTTACTTGTCCACTTTTTGGATGTAGAAGTTGTGTGCTTTTCTATTTGGACTACCAGGTGTGATTGTGATTTTAAGTGAAGTGAGAGCAACCAGTGTGGTATTCTGAAGAATTCAGTAAATTGTCATGAGGTGATTTACTCCTTTGTTTGGAGCACAGGAGAGATCAGTAAAAGCACATGCTCTGGGATGCCAAATTTCCTGCCTGTCTCAGACCACTGTATTTATGTCTTGAAGAGGACACTACAAGTTGTAACATAACCTGAAAAGTTATACTCTGCTTGCTTCTGTTGCACATGTCAGCATAAGTAATATTTATATTTGATATTAATAGAACCACACAACTATATGCAGTAAAGTCTACTGTATAATACTCAATCTGTGTGTACCTTATATATCTGGAGTGGGATATATGAGAAAAGGGAAGTGCGTTTATTTAGCCACATAAGCACCTGAGTAAAGAATGAACATTAGCAAAATGGTATATAAATTATTTGAAAAAAGAAAATATAAATTTGAATTTAAATATATAATATATATGTTTAGGATCAATCTCTCGTAATCTCCCATATTCTGAATATTCCCATATTATAAGATTTTTATATAGTATTGGTTTTTTTAAAATGAGAAATCCTATATAATAGTACTGTTTTATATGAGCACTATCTAAAGTGTTAACGTGTTTGCAAATGCATGTGTTTAATTTGTTATATAGCAAAACGACCTTACAAAGAGCCTTATAACTCACTGCTGACTAAAAGGAAAAACTGCATTATTTTGCCTTATTGTTATACGGTAGAATCCACTTAATTAAAAGGCTAATACTGTACTCATCTGGGCTCCCCCATCCAATCGCATGAACTTAGCTGACAAATGGGTTATGCAATTAAGCGTACTATGGAGCACAGACAAATAGTTAAAACTCAATTTTGATGTTGAAATCTAGTCTTTCCCACCAATGATTCAGCACTGCTGAAGGCAAGACTTTAATTATGTTTCATTTAAGTTATGCCAAGTATGGGCCTCTCCCATCTCATGTCTGACCTGCCTAAAAGGTTACAAGTCTGTTTGATGTAGTGCGGGCTGTATTCACAAAATGAACGATTAGCATGAATGCTGTCCTCAAAGCTGCTCAAGGAGAACTAGAAATTACTCTTTTTGTACTAACTAGTCATGGTGGTGATATAGTAATGACAAAGAAGATGCCAAAGTAAACAGTCTGGTGCCTTCTTGATCTTCTCTAAGAAACATCAGGAGTATTTCACAGTGAAATATGAAGATAATGGTATCTTCCCGCATTGTCTGAATTTCTTCTGGATTAGTTTCCAGTTGTCAACAATCAAATCCAGAGATATACAGTTCTTAACGTGTATATAATTTTTCTGCCCCTGAACTGAAGTGAAGCTCATTCTGTGGGAATTTCTTCTGCTTTTCTTCAAATATTCACAAATGTTCAGAGCCATGACTGGCCAAGGAGGAAACGTCTTGGAGTATGGCTCATGGCATCAGGCCTGCGCGTGGAGACGTCCTCCTGCTGCCAAATTCCAGTCGTGCCCCCCCTCTTTCATCTTCCCTTATTTAGGCACAAATGGGTTTTAGCGCTGCTTAATCACTTTTGTTTGGGACCTTCTGAAGGCTGAAGGATCAGGAGAGTTTTGACAGTGTTGACAGCAACAGCGGTGAAATTAGAACCACCCCCCCTTACCACAGCAAAAAAAACTGCATAAAGGCTACTATAATAATAATAATAATAATAATAATAATATAAGAAGAAGAAGACCAATTATACACTTTGTCACCACACAGTAAGAATATATAAATTCTAAACTAAAAACAATAATACAGCAATTGACATAAGCTTTATTTTCCAACATGTGTAAACTAGTGTGCTTGGTTAATGATTCATTGGAAACAACCAAATTCTTAAATTTATTAATTAAAAAAAATATTTCCCCAAAAAAAGGTTCCACAATTATTGGCACCCCTGGTTTAATGCTTTGTGAAAACACCCCTGGCAAAGATGACAGCCATGAGTCTTTTCCTATAATTTGTGATAAGTTTAGAGAACACATGTGGAGGGATTTTTGACCATTGCTCCATGTAGAACTTCGGGTTTGCACTATGGACCCCCCCTCTTCAGGTTTTTGATGGAATTTAAGTCTGGAGACTGAGATGGCCATTGGAAAACATGGATGTTGATTTCACTTAAGCATTTCTGTTTACATTTTGATGTATGCTTGGAGTCATTGTCCTGCTGGACAATCTACCTATAACCAAGTCCTGGCTTCTTAGCAGAGACAGCCTCATTTTCTGCCAGAATTTCCTGGTACTTTGTTGAATTCATTGTGCCATTGACCTAAAATAATGCCCCGGGACACTGCCAGCAAAACATCTCCAAAATATCAATGACCCACCGCCATATTTGACTGTAGGTATGAGGTGCTTCTCCTGTATGCATTCGTCTTTTGCCGCCAAACATGTCGATGGTGTGTATGACCAAAACGTTCAATTTTGGTCTCATCTGACAATAGCACTCTCTTCCAGTCATAATTCCAATGAGGTTTGGCAAGCTCCAGATTCTTGGTTTTGTTTGTTGTGCTCAGTAAGGGCTGTTTTCGTGCCACCCTTCCAAAGAGTTAGTTGGTATGGAGGTGCAATTTAATGTTTTTTTTAGACTTGTTGACCGCAAGAAACAAACCAATCTCTGCAATTCTTAAACAGTGATCATTGGGCTATTAATGGCCTCCCTCACCATCTTCCTCACTGTCCGTGGAGACGCCATGCACATGCTTCCTCTTCCTGGCATATTTGCAAACATTCCATATGTTTTACACCTTTTTATTATTGCCCTTACAGTGCTAAGTGGTATATTTAACCGTGTATGTTTTTTTTTGTACCCATTACCAGACTTGTGACGGTAAATTACCATCGGTCTCTTCTGAATTGACAGTTATTTGGCTTTTCCCATGTGGCCAGTCCCCATATTCTGTGGGAAACAGCCAAGTACACTACCATGCAAGTGAAGATCACTGATATTGTTAGCATGTCATCATGTTCCTTTTTATATCACACTGCAGTTACCAGGGTCTATTCTGATTGGAGCAATCCAGTGTTTGTTTCCCAGTTTAGCTTCACTGTAGCTCTGTATCATGAAGCCCCAAACAGTCGCAGTAAGTGGATTCCATGGCTCACTGTGAGAGAGATCTTTAGTTGTTAAATTTACCATCTACCAACTAAATCTTGTCCAGCCAAAATATTGGACACGACCCTTCAACTGTTGATCTGGCCTGCTGCTGTACTGTAACCAAGTGGGTACAACTAATGGGTCGACCGGTGATGGGGGTCCATTCACAATGGTACTTACTTCCTTGTTTATCCTCTCCCACACAATTCGGGGGGTCTATAAATACTCTCAAAATTTGCTGTTGGACAGCTGGGTCTGCCACCCTCTGGGATCAGATCAAGGATTGTGGAAGGGATTCATTCCAACTTTAGCCCAGGCCTTCCCCCCCAACCTTCTCAAATGCCTGACCTTTAGTATCGTGGTCAAGGTTTCGGCGTTTACTGCTGGCACGGTCAAGTCCAGCTGCTCCACATTTTATAAACACTCGCATTTGAAAAGCATGTGTTTCCCAAGGGCTTCCCGGGCTGTCCATTGTGTTAAAAGTGATAGTCCTCAATGCAGGGGTGCCCCCCGTGGCTTCGGAACTGAACCCCGACCGGTGTCAGCTCTAACTGTGACGGGGAATCATGTGGGCCAACTCACAATCAACCATAGATCACCCAGGGAGGGCGTGTATCTGTCGACTGAGTACACTCCCTCATCCACCAAGACTGCAGTTTTCCAAGGGGTCTGCGTGCCCTAGTTGCATATGCGAGGCTTTCCAAAAAAAAAGCACATAATTGATAATAATTGATTTTGAATATTGTGTTTGGTTGGTGTTTGTCGTGCTGTTGACTCTATCAGTGGGAGTTCCACACCACCACAATTTGAATTACATGCCACCTTTATTAGAATAGAATTATTGTATTGGCATGCACCTCCAAAGTGACTGAATAATAAAATCTGACTTTTGTAACGCTGCACAAGTAAGGCCAATTTATGCATGTGTAAAACACACGTCTATTGTGTCAACTTCACATTCAAGCTTAATATCCCCAGGTCCACAATGACCAAAGTTCCTTCCTCTCTTACTCTGTTACCTGCACCACATCCTGAATAGCTGTCCTCTCAATCTCATGCATACAGTTAAATATGAAAGCAGCCAACTTCAGTTATTCGGGTGACTGATTATTAGTGTGGAAAGGTGGCTGTGCTAAGGAAAAAAGCAGGCTCATTGCACCATGACACAGGGTGCACCATCAAAATTTCCGTTCCCGCCGCCTCATACATAGCAGCATGATGAAGCAGTCTCCTCCTTTATAGCTCTTGCACCAACACGACTCAAGCCTGCAGAAGGAAACTGCTGCTCTTCACAAAACTATGTTGTACAGCATGTATGTGTGAGTGCTGTCTCTCTGTGTGAGTCTCATATTTGTCACACTCATGTATAAACAACACCTGGCTGGAGGAGCAGTGGAAGCACTGACTCTGACCACAGACTCTATAGGTTAACCAGATGGTCAGCTCCATATTCTTAAAACAAGATTTGTCTTGCCCCCATTGGAGGTGAAGTAAGGGAAGATGGAAGGAGTAACCCATCTGGTCAGTCCAGAGTCTGTATTCTGGCAGGCTGGCTGTGACTGTGGAAACCATGTTCTCACAATTCCAGTCTGAATCACTGGGAATTTTCTCAGCTGGAATAAATCGCAGCACTTCATGCTCAAGTAGTAGATTTTGACTATAAGCACAAGATGCATGTTGGCGTTTAGTTAGCAGCCATTACAAAACGATTGGTGCTGGTACTGAGATACTATGGAATGTGGTTGAGGGATATCAGGTTTAGTTCAAAGGCTTGATAAGGTTGCATGCTATTTGAGGCACTTGATGTGATGCTGAGTTTCATCTGAAGAACCTGGAAAATAGTGAGCACATTGAGATTAAAAGGGAGAGAATTCAATAGCCTGTGCTATGATTTGAGTTCTTCTGAGCACTGTTGAAGATAACAAAAACACTTGTGTATCAAACACATTTTCAACCATTTATGCTTGGCTAAATGTCTCTCAAATATTGAACATATTGAACATCTTGTTTTTGTTGGGTCAATGAAATTTCAGTTGCTATTGATGTGTACAGTCCCTATGATGTTTGTATCCAGGATTTGTTCAAAGCCCCTACGGGAGCTTTGAGGGCCTTCCTTGCTGCCAGACTGACGTCAGGCATCAAATCGAAATGACTAATCTTTTTCAGAGGAACTGCAAAATTTCTGAGGAAAAAGTGTTTTGTGAACTACCTCAAAACTGCAGAGAGAGCATGAGTCAGAGGTCAAAGCTCACATGACATCACAGAGGAGGTTGAGTGATTTTTTAAAAACTTTTTTTACTTTTTTTAAGTCCCAAAGTCATACTTGAACATGGGAAGAATTACAGCAGGAGCACCTTGTCATTGTCAGAATAAAATATGGATTACATTTATTACAACTGCTTCAAGGTAGACCAGAAAATTCTAACTGCTTAGTGGTTGCAAGTGCAGTTTAGATGAGCAATGCACTGCAGTTTCGCTAATGGCTGACCTACTACTCCTGAATATATAGAGATATTAATGTTGTGCTATTAAAAAAACTGATACAAAATGCATTGCTTTCCACCGTAGAGGCCACCTGCATGTTTGATTAGTGCAGTGTTTTGTAAGCACTGTTCTTAATTACATAAATATGTTATGCAATACAATCCATGATTTATAGTTCTAGTATTCCATGAATATAGCCTACCATAAAACATCCATCTCTTCCCAGAAGGAAAACAGGAAGGACATGGCATTAGCTTATTTGTCAGCTCATTAGCATTGACTAGTGTATCTTCTTAAGTATTTCTTTTTTCAATTCAGTGCGCTTCATCAATAATATTCATGTTCATCTTATTACCTGGCACAAAAAGAAACTGAGGATAGGAAAAGGCGATTCATATGAGCCACTTGTGCGAGCCATGGACTTAATCAGTTCTGTGTGTTCTACATTACAGCATTGGCCAGGTTTTGCACCCATTTCGTTGCTCTCTTCTGTGTTAGATCATCCATTACTGTGCTAGCTTTCACTGGATGAGGAGGGGGGATACCCAGGGGTCCCACAAATGTCCAAGAATTCCCCCCAAGGTGTCAGTGCAAGGCATGAGAAATGACCCCCACACAGGACCGGGACATGGACGTCGGCAGCTGCAGGGGGATAAGTGATGTCACACGCTGAATATGCATCCCAGTGTCATCGCATTAGCAGAATGACAGATGTTGACTGTGGTGCTGCACTGGGTTGGATTATAAAACCCTGTACGTAGCGGTTCGTTCATACTCCTTCAGGTCTGTCGTTGGTGTCGTAACAATACAGTAAATCAATGACTGAAAAAGATGAGGAGCAAGAGAGAACAGTTTGCAGATGTGTCTTCTCCAGCAGACAGCCAGTTATGATTTCAGTATAAACTGTGGTGTACCCAGATAGCAGACGATTCTGGGCCAAATAATATGGAGTTTAGGCACCTACGGGTCAGTAATGGTAATGGAAACTGTATTGTCGGCCACAAGCAGCCCAAATGCAACCAACCACACATGAGGTTTGTGTAGCATTCGAATTTTAGGCCAGACGTGGCACAACTGTAAATAGCCACATATAAGGTTTATCAGGGCAAAACGTAGCCCAAATGTATATGGTAAATGGTAAATGGACTGCATTATTCGTTTCAGCGCACAATGATGCCTCTCATCACCAAGCAGTGGGTAGGTATCTTGCTCAGGACGCTTCGACATGCCCAGGCGGGTTGAACGCAACCTCGACTGCCAGACATGGTCTTACTCCTGAGCAAACGTACCCTAATATATCACACCTGAGACATGGGGCTCTGTTTTCCGGCCAGCAAATGGCATGTTGCGGGCAGTCGCACTGGCAAAATGGCATTTTCGCCATACATTTTTATAAACCTGAGTGGTTTGGTAATTTCATGACTCACGTGTGCCGAAGTGGGAGGGGAGCCACTGCTGGGGGTCCGTCAATCAATTTCGCATTTTGAGACATTCCAGTCTGCCGTTTGTGCCTTTCGCCGCCCGCCTGGCCAGACCACATCTATGGCGTATGGTGCAGGCCACCTTTGGTGTATTGGTCATTTTGGGGCTTCATATGCTGTCCAATTTGGCTTTGATATAAGTCCCAGAAGTAGGAAAAATGCATTTATGTTTCATTGTCTTTTTTTTCTTTTTTATAATTTGAATTCCTGTGTTTATTTATATTTTTAATTGTTTATGGCTGTTCTTATACTGCACTGTGGTCCTACATTTCATTCTTTTTCTTACACCCGTCTGTGATGAGTATGACAATAAATGTAACTTGGACAATCTTTTCATTGCAATATCAACATAAAACAAATATGTAGAAATAATTAGCAATTGAGTGAAACAAGTAATGCTCATTACAAATTCATATATGTATTAGTTTATGACATCATAACTGAGCAGTCTAATGTACAGTATCTTACTGCATGGTGGAAATGTTAAAATCAGCTTGAACATGTATTGCCTTGTCCAGAATTTTTTGAACATAAAATTATATGTGGGCGAAGAAAAAAACAAAACATTTTTTTGGCATGTAAGGTTTAATAGGAAATTAAAACTGACCCGTAATAAACATTTAGGCAGTGTTCTAATTCTGACGGACGAAAATTCAAACAAGTTTGAATTAATTTTTCTTATTTATGAGATTTGTTAACTCAATTTTTGAAAAAAACAGTGACATCCCTACCCCTTGCAATAGCACCTCTTGTGAGAAACATCAGATTAGTTTATCGTTATCCGCGTCTTCCACTGCAGCAGTAGACTATGGAAATTGGCAACACACCCTGCAGCAATGTGCACAGATCTTAAAGGGAATGAAAAGATGTAATTGGCTATTAACAAATGCAGCTGTACCACACCCACTGATAGTATATTCAGTATTCCCTCACCCTGTTGGCAGGCGTGCCACTCGCTTTAGGCCCGAAACATACCCTATATAAGTACATGAACGCAAATGACAATGCCAGGCCAACTCAACTCATGTGATATGTCCCTGTGGAGAGAATAAACCTGACACCTCAAGGAGGCGATACAGGATAGTTGTGAAAGACTGAGCAGAAGAAAGCACTAATAGAAAAAGACGGCTTCGTCCTGTTGTTACCTGCTATGATGCCCCTCGGTGTGATGCTTGACACTGTAGCTGGTGCTTGTGCTGCCTTAAAAAAAGTCATGTGACACATTTTAGAACGCAACTACGTGTGAAATCGGCTTTGCATTGCACCATGCAACATTGTTTCCGGAAAACAGAGCCCATGGTCTCATCAAGGTAGAGTTGTGGCTGGGTTCTGGCAGCCAGATTCGGATGGGTTCATCACCGTCATTCGATGGTATGTGGGCCAAGTAAAGTGGTAAGTGCGGGCAAGCACTGGCCATCACTCAGTTGTTATCTGATACCGATGTTGTAGCGATCACACAGCCTACTAACGGGAAGCCTGGGACTATGTATGGTCTTCCGTTGGCATTCAGGTCAAACAGCTTGCCTGCCAGTATACAACTTTCATGAGATTTCCTATCAGAATTGTAAATGCAGTTTTATTTGTTCAGGCATATGGTCATTTATCATATAAAGTTGCTTAAAAATATCAAAAATATTATGTTTCTGCTTCCAAAATGACTATAATAAATATTTTATATCTATATATTAAATTAAAAAGACTAGCAGGGGTCTTTAAGATTAAAACAGTACAGGTGCAGTGAAATCCCTAAAGGGTGCTAATGTGCTGGGCTATAATGGTCTTTTGTCAGCACTAAAGAACTCCATTAATAACCTAACTGAGGCAAGACTAAAGATGTAGAGATATCTCCCTGTCTTCCAACACTCAAAGGGATTCACAGCTTACCAGTGAGTTAATCATGTAAGTTTGGGAGTTAAAGACAGGCCTTTTTAAAAATGTTCTTGAAAGGTTCCTTGTTCTAACACAGTAGCGTGTGTACACAAAGCACAATTACATAGTGACATGAGTTTGTGGGCCTGTATGCCAATGAAAGGGACAATATGGAAGGTATATTTCACTAACAGCTTTTATTTATGTTTTAAAACCATAGCAAGAATTCGGCATTGGCTTATTACCCTGTCTCTTGTTTTGGGTGTCCAGAAGTATTTGAGTAACACATAACTTGGTGTGTGTCTATGTGGCTCTCATAATCAGGAGCAGATGCAGGTGTTCCCTTTTAAAGGGAAGGCATTTCATGCAATTTTGTGGCTTTTGAGAGATAAAATAATTATCCCAGTTTCAGGCCATGAAATCCATGAAACACATTGAAATACAACCTTGAAAGGTTGAAAATTGTCTAAGAACAATTTGCCATACCCTCAGATAACCCCACGGTTCCTAATCCCTCTTTATACATCTCTCACTGAGGTCTCATTACAAACTTTGTCATCTCAGTTGCTTTCAGTTGGTCAATATTTAAACAGGCTTCTGAAAACAAATATTGAGCCCTATTTTCATGACAACGTAGGCCCAAGCGGAAATGTGCCTGGATGCAAGTGGAATTGCCTGTTAAGTCTCCCACAAATGGAATATTTGTTGCCTGTGCTTGTTTTTGTAGTTTCATGGTCTGCATTAAACCCATACTGTATATCAACATGGGTTGAGTTCCACAATAGGGATTTTGTCAATAGAAGCATTTTGCATTGCGCAAGTTTGGTGGCCAATAAGGCATTCATGTCTTAAACCAACCCCAGGCCGGTTTAAGCTCAAATGCTGCTGCATCTATTTAATTTTTTTTGGTGGCATTGTGAATGCACCGCATATTAATGCATGCACGCATTACACAGATCAATATTTTGTTCATTTCAATTTGACTTTTTGATATGCAAGTTATACAGTCGAATGTTGGATATTTTGGTATTGCACCTGTATGGAGGTAATCAATGGATGCTCCTTGGATGAGAGACAACCAACATGGGACACCAACTCTACCTACACCTGTCAAATAGTGTAAGATACATGTTTGTTAAATGCGTGTTGGTGCCCTTGAGCAAGGTACTTAACCTGCATTGCTTCAGTATATATCCAGCTGTATAAATGGATACAATGTAAAATGCTTTGTACAAAGTTGTGTAAGTCGCTCTGGATAAGAGCGTCTGCTAAATGCCTGTAATGTAATGTAATGGTGCACTGGTTCTTTATGTTCATTTTTAACTGTCCCTACAGTCAAATAGAGCACATAATGGGACACTGAATGAACGCCTGCCTTGATACACTGTCTCCCAAACGTCTTAATGAATTGTCATTTGACATTTGGCCCTTTTTTCTGAACTGGACTGTTTTATAGTCCTAATTCTCTTGCCATGTTCTGTATGGTGTCTGACTAATATGTTGTACAATTGCGTAGTGGAATACATAGATTTTGATTTATAATGATACGTGAGCCATAAAGGTGTACTTGTGTATATATTGTCTATGTTCTCTAAATAAGCTATATGCTTAGCTTATAGTCAAAACAAACACATAATACAAACACATAATATAATATTGCTCACTTGTTTATTTTAAAATATTTGAGGAACTAATATTTCTATTGCAATATAACTGATGAATTTATTTATTTCCTGAATAGCAGGATTTAACATGTTAATTCTAAAGTCTGTTATTGTGAAATGATGCTCTAAGTACCCTTATTTTGAAATATCTTTCACAGCATATAAAAAAATTAAAAATAAATCACAATTGGGAGCTAATAGGCAGTGTGCAGGCATTTTTTGTGGATTTCCTTTTTTATTGCCCGGCACCTGAGAAAACATTTTGGATGTGCGCGTGCCTTTCTGGAAAAGTCATATGAAAGGCCTGAACATGCTCAGTGCGTGCGTCCACGCTGCAGCTCATTTGCGCGCATGGATACGCCGTCCGCAACTATACAGTACTTCTTGCGTTCTCCTCCAAGGTGCTTTCGTGTCGAGTTATCATAATACCTGTTTTCTTTATGAATATGACTTAATGTAAATATATAACTACATAGTGGAGTGTCAGTGTATACCACGTAGCATAGACCCTGTCCATGAAGCTGAAATGGATTTTAATTACTGTCGGTTCATTTGATCTCAGTGCAATTCAATACATTAATTGGCTGGCTGTCATTTAATAAAGTAGCTGAAGAATTGCTCAGTCTCACATTACCCTGGACCATTTTACGTCAATCAGCTGTTGCAAAATGTTTTTGTTTTGATATGCAGTTGTAATTGGATAGCAGGCCTCAAAAACTAAACTGGATCTCATTCGTGGTTGGCAGGGGACTGGGAGAAGGATAAATCTGTGCCATGACTTATTAAAACCTTATTATAACCGGACTGTGGTAAACAACATTGATTCATTTCACTCTTGTGTTGGTGTCCAGGCAGAAAAGTCATGAAGTCCCGGAACAGTGAGCCGGAGAACCCGACCAACAGTCAGCTTGATGCCCCCCAAACAACCAATGGCGAAGAAGATGGTGGGAACCTTCAGGGTTCAAAGAAGAAGGCTAAACCTCTGCAGGAAAAAGATGGAGGGATGGGGATCTCTGAAACAGTGAAAAGGCCCCAGAAACCCTGCAGGATGAGTAAGAAAAAGTGTGGATTCATGGATCTTTCCAGAAAGCAACTGCTCAGGTTTATGGGGATAATGGAAGGAGAGGTTCAGGTAAGAATCTGGAGTACTGGGGTTGCAGAGTTATATCTCATTAAATCTCAGGTTACCCCTGCACAGACTGCATTTTTTTCTCCCAAGTTTGGATATACCTTATTATGCATCTTCTGTTCCAACTGTATCACCTGCTGTTATGTGCCTAGAGCACTGCATCTAAAGTATGTGCACCCTCCTGGTCTACACCCTGCAAGCCACTCAATGCTATCCAGAGGAGAAACACATTTCTCACAGACACCATCTGATAGTCTGTGGCTATCTGGCCCTTTGTTATTCTGGTCATAGTTAGTCATAGTTTTTGGGATTTTTAGTTTGATAAACACCAGTATCTTGGATACATAGCATTAATATGATATGCAGTGCGGAATGCAGGCCAACATTGTTTAATTATATATTAGTCAAATGCCCTTTTCAGTGTAACTTTCATCACATTTTATTGTACAGGTTTATTTTATTATTTTCATTTTCATTATTTTAAGAGGGTGTTTTAAAGAGGCCTGGTCTCTCTAGACCCAGGTTGGGAAACTACATTCCAGAAAGGGCCTGTGTGTATACTAGTTTTTGTTGCCACCATTAGTCAAACACTCAAACAACAACAGTCAAACAACACCAACTTCTGTGGTCTAAACTCGTTGATTAGGCCACAGAAACTGTACAATGCAGGCATACAGACACATGAGCATTCATCAGCTGTTGTTCATGTCACGGAATGTGGCTAAAATGTCAGCTCATCTAAATTATTGGGCTAATTAAATAATTAAGCTGAAGTTGGTCTAAAATCTTGAAAAATGGATATTGCCCATCCCTGCTGTAGATTCTTACTTGAGGCTGGCTGGCACAGTGGCCTTTGTTATTGGTCAATCAACGGGCCAGCAGATAGCCTGTAGTTCACATGGTACCAGCCAGTTGTCGCTAATCCCCACCCCCTTCTCACATTGCCTCTAAAGTTCTTTCCCAGAAGAGGGTGGGGGATTTGTTCAGGTGGTGAGCTGGCAAATTACTTTCTGACCAAAGGGATGTTCACATTATAGTTTTCACTTCACTGTGGCTTTTTCCAAACAAGGCAAAAGACCGAGAGAGAGATGGAACAGTAGGTGGATCATTTCCATGCCTCCAAACAAATCCATTTTTCTATATATAAGCTCCAGAAAAATCTAGCCCCGTACAATGATTGAAATCTTGTGAACGTTTTATGGATGTAGACCTCATTACAGCCTCCCTCTGGGTATGATTCATTTCAGATTAGTAACTGTACCCTCCTACTGCGTGATCAAAAATCACACTGTTCTGAATTTTTTGTGTTAGTGTCTCTGTTCATGTATCAGTGCACTGCTGCCTCGACCAGCGAGAGTTGTCATAGAGTTGCATGCTCTACCTGTTCAAAACCAGCCATCAGCGAGTTCTAATGTGAACATATGTTCAGATACCAGCCTGGATACGTGGCTGGATCTGTAGGCTCCTTCCAAACTCACAGTATGATTTAATAACAAAGTATGATGCTTTGATATTTGATTTAATGCTTTATGAGTCAACTAAATCAGTAAATCAGGCTAATTACAGGAAAGGATACAAGTGCATTGGCAATTCAAAAATACACCAAACTAGACTAAAGATATGAATTTTTTTTTTTTTTTTTTTTTTTTAAAGTAAAGGCCTATGAATTTTATACAGGGGAACTGAACTAAATGTTTTTTTTGTGTGCTGTGAGATTGTTTGTCTGGCTTCTCAGGACAGTGCTTTTGTCTGCCAATAAGTGGAGTCAAATGATCTTTTTAACCAGTGGCTCCCTCAAATGATGGATGTGAATGTGCATCCAACCTATGGACGACTACATGTGCCAAAATTAAATTAATGATTACATAAATAAATAAATTCTACATTTTATTTTGAAATAATTAAATAATTCCCACCTCATGGCTAATTAACTATTTCATGTTGTATTTCCGAATGGCTTTTTTCATTTCATAATGACACTTTTCCGAATGATGTATTTCCGAATGGTGTTTTTATTTCCGAACTCCCTTTTTCATTTCATACTACTTTTCAATGCATGATACTTTTCAAAATGGTAAGTGAATCTATGTCCTGTCGCTTATTGTCTCTGTGTCCTGACTGTCAGTGACTCTGTGTCCTATCACTCAGTGAATCTGTCTGTCTCTCAGTGACTCTGTGTCCTATCACCAGAGAATCTGTGTCATATCACTCAGTGAATCTGTCTGTCGCTCAATGACTCTGTGTCCTATCACTCAGTGAATCTGTCTGTCTCTCAGTGACTCTGTGTCCTATCACTCCGTGAATCTGTCTGTCTCTCAGTGACTCTGTGTCCTATCACTCGGTGAATCTGTGTCCTATCACTCAGTGAATCTGTCTGTCTCTCAGTGACTCTGTGTCCTATCACTCCGTGAATCTGTCTGTCTCTCAGTGACTCTGTGTCCTATCACTCAGTGAATCTGTCTGTCTCTCAGTGACTCTGTGTCCTATCACTCAGTGAATCTGTCTGTCTCTCAGTGACTCTGTGTCCTATCACTCAGTGAATATGTCTGTCTCTCAGTGACTCTGTGTCCTATCACTCCGTGAATCTGTCTGTCTCTCAGTGACTCTGTGTCCTATCACTCAGTGAATATGTCTGTCTCTCAGTGACTCTGTGTCCTATCACTCAGTGAATATGTCTGTCTCTCAGTGACTCTGTGTCCTATCACTCCGTGAATCTGTCTGTCTCTCAGTGACTCTGTGTCCTATCACCAAAGAATTTGTCATATCACTCAGTCGATCTGTCTGTCGCTCAGTGACTCTGTGTTCTATCACTCAGTGAATCTGTCTGTCGCTCAGTGACTCTGTGCCCTATCACTCAGTGAATCTGTCTGTCGCTCAGTGACTCTCTGTCCTATCACTCAGTGAATCTGTCTGTCGCTCAGTGACTCTCGGTCCTATCACTCAGTGAATCTGTCTGTCGCTCAGTGACTCTGTGTCCTATCACTCAGTGAATCTGTCTGTCGCTCAGTGACTCTCGGTCCTATCACTCAGTGAATCTGTCTGTCGCTCTGTGACTCTGTGTCCTATCACTCAGTGAATCTGTCTGTCTCTCAGTGACTCTCGGTTCTATCACTCAGTGAATCTGTCTGTCGCTCTGTGACTCTGTGTCCTATCACTCAGTGAATCTGTCTGTCTCTCAGTGACTCTCGGTTCTATCACTCAGTGAATCTGTCTGTCGCTCAGTGACTCTGTGTCCTATCACTCAGTGACTCTGTGTCCTATCACTCAGTGACTCTGTGTCCTATCACTCAGTGACTCTGTGTCCTATCACTCAGTGACTCTGTGTCCTATCACTCAGTGACTCTGTGTCCTATCACTCAGTGACTCTGTGTCCTGTTGCTCAGTGACTCTGTGTCCTATCACTCAGTGACTCTGTGTCCTGTTGCTCAGTGACTCTGGGTCCCATCCCTCAGCAGATCTTTATCCCATCGCGCAGGCCCGGGAGGATATTATCCACATGCTGAAGTCGGAGCGCACCCGTCCAGAGGCCCTGGAGGCTCACTATGGCTCGGCCGTCCCAGAAAAGGCTCTCAGAGCTCTGCATCGGGACGGCCTGCTGATCCACTCCCATTCTTTCGGGGATGACGTCTACGAGACGCCCATGGCAGAGGTGAGTGACAAAAACCTCCTCTTTTCCCCCATTTTATTCTCCCTCATTGGGATTTTCAAACTTGCCATTGTTGCCTCTGTATCACCTGTATAACCTGTTCACAGGAGCTTTGTAGTGCATGCTGTCATCCAGTGCATTTGCTCGTGAGCCGGTTACAATTTTAAACCTTACAGGATATACATTACCACTGGAAAACTACTCTGGTTATGGTGGGGAAAAAAGTTCATTGGGTCCTAGTCACAGTTCCCTCGGAATAGCAGGCAAGGTGTGAATTATGGGGGGGTTTGAGGAGAGTCTGACCCCCCCAATTGAGACTCTCCAGACAGAAATGAAAACAAAAGCTTAAGAGAGAACGTACCGCAATATTCAAATTATGGGGGAACCAGGGGGAGCTCAGCCCCCTGAAAGAGACCTGAGCCCCTGTGGTCCGTGCTTGCAACCCCCATCCCCCTACCTCAGTCCACAATCTCACAGACCAAATTCCAACCCCGATAGCAGGCCTAGGCATAATTCTGGCACTGTCGGGTCCAGTCTGCCCTTGAAGTGTGTTATCTGAGTCGTATAGCCATATCCAAGTTGATGGTAGTCACTGAGATACGGACGACACAAGCGTTCGGGACCGACACTGAGGGTCTCTGCCATGTCCCCTGTCCCCCCAGCTGGACCGGCTGGAGGAGAAGAGCCGGGAGACGTACCGCCGCATGCTGGAGCAGCTCCTGCTGGCGGAGAAGTGCCACCGCCGTACCGTCCACGAGCTGGACAACGAGAAGCACAAGCACACCGACTACATGAACAAGAGCGACGACTTCACCAACCTACTGGAGCAGGAGCGGGAGAGGTAAGGGGGCCCGCACGCCCTAACCCTAACCCTAACCCTAACCCTGAAAGAGGAGGGGGGGTGAGCAGAGATACCAATGTTCACCACTATGGAGGGACAGAGGGGGGTGGTAGCATATTACACCACCCTGAAAGAGGAGAGTGGTGAGCAGAGATACCAATGTTCACTACTGTGAAGGGAAAGGGGAGGGGGGTATTACCATATTACCACCCTGGAGGGGGGGAGATAGGAAGGAAAGCCCATTGTTTTATATCAATCTTCACAGAGAGGGTGTGCAGTAGTGGAGGGGTGAACAGGAACTGAAGTCTACGCATGGTAGTGGTCACTGAAGAGGAGGCAATGAATTATGTTCGCAGCACAGAAGCTGTGGGGTGAAGTACTGTGGGTGAACCATATGCAAATTAACCCCTCTAAGATTTCTGAGACGCCCCACCCATGAGGGTTAATTTGAACATGCCACTGAAGTGCTGAATCAGCAGGAAACATCTTATCCGCTGTTCGATGCACATTTAAATCGTGTAGTTGTGAAATATTGTAATTGCCAATATTAGTGGCTCAGAGCTATTGAATTGTTCTTATTTGCTTAACACATCTTGTCCTCACCAAGTCCTAAGGGGAGATGAATCTAACATAAAATGCGACTCACAACACCCACAAATTTAACTGATAATTTTCATTTAATAAAAAAGTTTGGTGGAAAGCAAAGGATAATGGTACTAAAGGGGATTCTACAAGTTTTTGAAATGGGGTGCACTTTTCCAGAGATGGATTCTGCATGTTGGCTTATTTGTGGTTGAATATATAATGACAAAGTAAAATCTGTTCTTTGTATATTGTATGTTGTCCGTGTTATTTGACACACAAGGTTAGATTTATCTACTGTTAGGACTTGGTGAAGACTAGATAAGGCTAAGTGTCAGTTATATCTTAATGTACCGAGTAATGGAATTGGAAGAGGTATGCTTTCCTTTTCACATCGTTGTCCCAGTAGTCGTAGTAGTACGGTTTTTGTTTTGCTTGGATTGGCATTGTATACAATGGGATATTTTCATCTAGCATAGAGAACTATAACTACCTTACTCATGAGTGCAAGGCTTGTACCGTCTCAGTGATTCAAATGCATAACCTCTTAGTTAAGTATTCGGTTACTTAAGCATAAGCAATCATTCAGAGGTGGTTTGCACTCATAAGCAAGATTTGCAAACCACACATCCTGACCATGAAGAACTTTGAAAGGACCAGCAAGCCAGAGCAGATAAAGTAACAGAAATAAGTAGTCCTATCGATTTCAGGGGTGGGACACTGGACTGGTCTATGGGGCTACTGATGGATTAATAGAATGCGGGCATCTACTTCAGGGATTTGTGTATCTTAAACAATCTGACAAATGCCTGTGGATCATGTGACCTAAGGGCACAAACAAGGCAGTATGTTAGTGTCCACAAGTTTCAATGATGTTATCTGGCAAATCATTTTAAATATATTTATGCTCATTTACTACTTATCACAATATCCATTACAATTGTTGTTTTATTTTGTTCTTTATCATTGAATTTTTGACCTCTTGCATTTTTTTTTACTATAATACAATTTATTTGTATTTGTTGGAGTAACACGGTCACAAATGATGAACTAGGATAGTCTTTAGACAGATTTACCTGAACTTGTCTGCAAATGTTGTAATGTTCTAATCAAAGTACAGATCTCACACATTAGCATTAAAAATCTTTTAGCATTAAAACAGAAATATTGCTGTTGCTTGCAGCATGGAAGTGTTTACCATTGCTTTTTCAAAATGTAAACTAGACTTGTAGCGTCACCACAAATCCCAGAAATATTATGCACAGCACAGCTGCATAATATCAGAGCTAAGATAATTTGCAGTGATATCCCCTTTATCTGGAACTTAAATTTAGATTCAAATTCAGTTCAAATTTTAGTAGGCCCAAGTGTTACATAGCAGAAAAATAATCCTCTACTCACTTTTAACTGATGTGATGAGAGGTTTACATTTCTGCTGCACAAATAAATAATTGCCTGGCACTAGCGATGAACTTTGTGTGCCTTCAGGAGTAAGCTACTTTCCACTTATAATGCAACACCTTCTGGATATAGTGAAATTTACTCAGTTGCGTACAGTTGCATACACACACACACACACACATATATATGTATATATATACTTGTGTATGTGAGTACATTTTTAATAATTTCCGAAGAGACCCCTCGTATGTGTTTCTGCATGTAATTCTGCATTTACATGCATTTTCACTTGTTCACGTGTCAAGAATACAGGAATACAGGACTGGGTTAATATACACTCCCAGCACAGCTTAGAGCCCCGGCAGGCATCTGTTGAATTTGCTGGCCGTGGCAACAGTGTTTTACTTGCTCCTGCCAGACCATCACCACATTCCAATCACACGTGGGTTCTGTGAGTAGGCAGACGATGATCAGGAGAGGACAGGAGTATCCTGCCACCACACACAGTCACCACCAGGGGGAGACAACAGAAGCACCTGCATTTCACCACCTGTAAAACTTCGAGTAACATCAGACTCTGTCAGACTCAGTGTGCTCTGACTTTACCCAGTCTCCTCCCTCTTGTTTTTTTGATGCACAAAAGGTGCATAGAGGGCAGATCACTGTCCGAGTTGCTCGTGTGCAGTCGAAGCTTTAAGTTTGTTGGGAAGGGCCTTGCTTCAAAGAGCATGTGCATTCTGTTTTCAGCAACGCCAATCCCAAGTCCAAACGTCTCAAAGTTCACAGTGAGGTTTCACAGTCTGCTCAATGTGCCATGGAGATGACAGCATGTGACCTTACTGAGTGGTTTAATTACATTTTAAGCAGGCTGCCTTGAAACACAAACTATAACTGAGACGTATGAAGTCTGTTTAAACTCCTCAGTTTTGAATGTACAGAGAAGATGTGACTTAAGAAATATGATGCACAAAAACAACTTATTAAAATATTAAATTTGCATGACATTATCAAGCATTATTCAAGCCTAAGAAACCCCTAATCCATGCTTGAAATGTTTAGCTATGTTAGAGACATGTAAGGCAGTCATTCTGAAAAAAAGCACAGTACCACACCATTGTGAGTGAAAATGCATAAGTGGAACTTATACAGTACATTTCTGAAAAGGGTTTAGCTGGATGTACCAAGCATGTGTAGTCACAGTGCCAGTGCACCCAAAGGGGATTCATAAATCACATCCAAGTGCACACTTTTCCTGGGTTGCATTTCCTCATATAAATGTCTAAATTACTTTTGAAAATAGCTGTAGGGACCTCTCCTTTAGATCCAGCCAGTGTCAGTCCTATTCTTGTCTGCTAAATTTTTTTTCCAGGGCTCTGAGTGGGCTTCCCCTACTCCCCTGGGCTCACCCCCCCCCTCCACCTACATCACTGTGACCTGACCCCTTCCCCCATTCCTCCAGTGCTCCACTGGCATGTTCTGATCTTTCAGCACCGAGTGATAGCACATTCCTTTGTGCTGCAGTCATAGCCCTGTCCACAGGCTGCCTGTTCTTTCTGCCAGTGATGTCACAATGGACCTAGATTACCTGTGATGAAGGACAGGGCACCCTTGGGACTAAAGGACAACTTGTTCAGATTTGGGAGACATTTATCTGTTTGTATTTATGCCAAACCAGAATGTTCTTTCAGGATGTGGCAAAGACTTGAAAGTTCACACCCCTGAACTCAAACCCAGCCTCTGTTGAGGTAATGGTCTGACAGTTGTCTTTACATAAACAGCAGGGATTTTTGTAACATTTATCCCAGTAGAGTCTTCAGCATGTCAATAGCAGTAAATGCTTGTCTGGCAAGGGAGATAAATTTGACAAATATTTCAAATTCTTGCAATCGTTTTCCCCCAGATTCTCATTTCAATCACAATGTTTAGCTGTGGAAAAATCTTTTCAGATTAGTTAGACTTCAAAAAAGTATTTTAAAAAAATGTTTCTCCTTCTAGTTCATCTTTGTGTCCCTGTGTTGGGTTCAACGTAATGGAGAGTGATGTAAATTGAAAGAAAGGATGGGTGTCCCTGTATGGTTCAGATGTTTCAGAGCACTTCTTTCCCTCGAAGAACATGAAGAGCAGCACTTATAACAGCTTGTTTTGATGAGTGCGGCCATGTCACGTCAGCTGCAATAGGCAGCCTCTGACGTATGTGCAGCCATGATGAACAGGTGGCCTAGAACGAATCCTAGAGTCAGCTAGGAGTAGCGGAAGAATGCCTCCTCATTTTTTCTTCCTTTTTTGCTGCTCAGGGGAAAATCAAATTTAGGCTTTTTCACAGTTCTCTGGAAATAATTACATTTATTTGGTATTTTTCATCGTCTCAATGTGATGACGGATCCCCCTTGGAAAATCCAAGGAAGAAACCTCCCCCAAAAATGTCACCACATTCTTTGTTTGTTTGCACAGCCTTTTCTTGAGTTTATAGAAAAACATGCTGTATGATTCTCATTGGAGGTGGGTACAGTCCCAGCACTTCAGTTTAATTGTGACAGCTCTATCCTTGTTTTACATTCATCCTTTCAGAACAGACTTAAGGAATATATGTGTACACACAGCACTGCTAATTAACTTAAGGAACAATAATGCATTAATTTATTATTTAGTTATATTTCTGTCTCCAACAATCTGCAATAATCAGGATTTGAGACTGAAGATCAGATCACTTCACTGGGGCCGTCATGGCATACGATAGATAATGAAGTTCTTTGGGTTGGATTGAATCAATTGAATTGAATTGAAGTCCTGTAGTGTCTCCAGGGGCTCCCCTTTTTGGTCACCTGGACCCGGCCCACAGAAAGGCCATTTAAGGACATCCCACCGTTCCATCGTGGGACAGATACAGGCTATCCCACCTCAGATAGACTGTAATTCATTCGTGCCCCATGATCATGTGTGTGATGGTTAGGTGTCACCCTGGGTGGCATAAAGCAGAATGTGACTCCTGAATGCGGTGACATCACGCCTCTAGCCCTCCAAAGCGCTGCATCTGTAGGTGTCAGCTCAACTCAGGGGTGGGCAAGGGGGTATTAATGTTGTGCCGCATTCCACTGGCGGGAAGCTGACTTCCACTCACCAGCACTACGTCCAACATGCCCGCCTTGCCAATGTGGTCCTGAAAAGACACGGAAAACAGAGTCATTGTGGAGTGTGTGGCGTATAGGGATCATGATTTATTTCTCTCATTAATTTAATAGATGTAATGATAACAACAATGTTAATGTTTAAAAAACATTGCTCCAACTTTTTGGGAGAGATGAATGAGAACACTGGCTGGATCTGATGGGGGTCCTTTAGCCTATTTTTAAAAAACAGCTTTGACATTTATTTTGGGTTTAGAACCTCAGACCATCTGTATTCTCAATAAGAAGAATACCCTGCAAGTATTCCAAGCTGAATACAGTGAGCTGCATAATGTTTGGGACAAAGACATGTTTTTTTCAGAATTTGGCTCTGTACTCCACAATTGTTCACATGTAGCTAAAGTGCATTCCTAGTTTTTATTAAATCGTATTATTATAAGTTTTGGTTTCACCATGTAGAAATTACAGTACTTTTTATAAATAGCAACCACCACCCGCCCACCCCCCCACCCCACCCCACCCCACCCCCCATTTCAAGGCACCACAATATTTGGCACAAATTCATGTTACGTAAATGACAATATTCATGTCTAGTACTTTGTTGCATATCCTTTGCATGCAATGACTTGCTTGAAGTCTGAGGCCTATTGACAACACCTGATGCTGAGTATCTTCTCTGGTGATGATCTGCCAGGCCTATACTGCAGCCATCTTCAGCTAGTTATTATTTTGTTTGTTTTTGTTCAGGGGGCTAGTTGCCCTAAGTTTTCTCTTCAGCATATGAAACGCATGTTCACATGATTTCCGATCAGGATGGTATCATTGTCTTGCTGTTGGGTGAAGTACCGTCCAATGAGTTTTGGGGCATTTGGTTGAATCTCAGCAGATAAGATGCTTCTATATATTTCAGAATTCATTCTGCTGCTATCATCAGTGTCATGTCATATGTGAAGACAAATGAGCCAGTATCTGTGGCAGCCATAAGTGCCCAAACCATAATACCCTCACCACCATGTTTCACAGATGAGGGGGGTGCTTTGGATCTTGGGCAGTTCCTTTTGGCCTCCAGACTTTACTCTTGCCATCACTTTGATACAAGTGAATCTTGGTCTCATCTGTGCACAAGACCTTTTTCCAGAACTCTGTAGGCTCTTTTCGGTACTTCTTAGCAAACTGTAACTTGACCATCTTGTTTGTGCAGCTGACTAGTGGTTTGCATCTTGCACTGTAGCCCCTGTAGTTCTGGTCATGAAGTCTTCTGCGGACAGTAGTCACTGACACATCCTCACCTGCCCCCTGAAGAGCTCACCCATGCAATTTTTCTTCTTAATGATGCTCCAAACAGTTGATTTTGGTAGGCCTAAGGTTTGGCCTATGTTTCTGGTTGTTTTTTTTAATTTTATTTCTCAGCCTCATAGCTTCATAGCACAACTTGACAAATGCCACTTACAGACTCCAAAGGCAATCAAAAGACTAGAATCAAAACTAGATACTGAAAGTTATTTTATACCTTTACTAAGGAAGCAATTTAACAAGCAGTTGAACACACCTGACTAATCAGAAACACTTGTGATGCCGTTTGTCCTAAAAGTTATAATGCCCTGAAATGGGGGGAATTTGTATAAAAAGTGTTGTAATTCCTACAAGGTGCAACTAAAATATATTAAAATATCCTTAAATAACAGCTGAGAATGTGCACTTTAATGTCAGTTGTTTCAATACAAATATAAAATTGTGAAGTTTGAAGCCAAATCAAGAAAAAAAATGCATTTGTCCCAAACATTATGGCGCTCACTGTATATGAGTATTTCTCATTTCATTCTGTTTGACTTTATTACAGTGCCTTCAAAAGTATTCAGACCCCTTCACTTTTTCCACCTTTTGATACATCACAGCCTTATTATAAAATTGATTAAATTCATTTTTATTCTCATCAATCTACACACAATGCCCAATAATGACAAAGCGAAAACAGGTGATGAGGACATGAAGGCATGCTTGATGTAACTGCCTTTTGACAGGAACTTATTTAGTCAAACTTTAGGTTAAACCCACTTGTCTGTGCAGACTGTCTGTTTCTCAGTGAATCATTAAGTTTTTGTCAGTATTCCAGCCTGACTTGAGCAACTCACTCAAGTGAGTTTCCCTCTTGAATTCAGTTGGGACATCTCCCCATGCTTGTTGAGCCATGTTTGTTTCTCTGATTAAAATAAAGCAGCAAAACAAAATGATACAGCAGTAGTTCTGTTCTGAACATGTAATACTCTCTCCTTCTCTTCCATCCATGAGGTTTCTTTGCCATATAGAAAGTCTCACAGGGTTGGGGGGGGTGGGGTGTATTTGTAAGCCTGTCTGCATTGTTTCCCCAAAACAGGACTTCACCCCATCCATTGTAATCCTGTCTCTATGGAAACATTTTAGGAATTTAAGACTGTTTGACAACTGAATTGTGTATAAATCCAGTGGAAAAGAAATGGTAGCTGTATCATATTTATGCAGTCCATCATTTTCAACTAAAATAAACAGGCTCCATTTGAAACTAGTTTTCCTTTAGTCTGTTAAAGAAGGAGGTGAAAACAAATGGGGATTACCCTCTCCCCCACCCAGCTTTAGTCCCGCCTCCCCAGCATCCAAACTGGAGCAGCACAATTATGTGCCATATATGGGAGAGGTGACATCATCAGCTTGTGGTTCAGTGCTATTTTTCACAACATTCACCTTTCATTGTTCTGATGACATGGTTGGAATGTGATGGCTAATTCCCTGGAGAGTAAAGGCCAAAGTCTGTTGCACAGATTCTGCACAATGCAAAATATGCTAGGAATGGACCTACCTACAGGGCATCCTGACTACCAGGGTAAGTTTGAATGATTCTATAACTGTCCAGACATAGACATTTTTTAAAATAAATGATCCAGTCCAAATCTAAAATGCCTGTATGTCAGAATGAATCTGCAGTGTGGAATTTCTGCATGGAAGTGAACTGAAACTTAGTAGTTTGCAGTGCTCTCATGTGAAACCAGTCAGTGTCTGTTGTGTCCAATTCATGCCGGGGAAACTTGTTGCAGGCTGTTTGAGAGCACTGTCATGAACACAGGCACAGAGAGGGAGGGAGGAGGGCAGAGATTGAAATAGAGGGAAGAGAGAGAGACAAGGATATGGAGGCGCCGTGGGAGTCAGGTTAAACATTCACTCTCATTTTTATGCTGTAGGTCAATGATTCCAAGTTTTTAGTATACCCCCCACAAAAATTGAAACAAAACAACCCCCCCCCCTTCCACTCCCCCCTCCCCCCCAAAAAAAAAATCTGGCAAGAGACCCTTTTGGCAATATAGACCGTTTTCTGCTGCTGTGGCTCCAAGCTCATTCAAGTGCGAGAGGCACGGGTAACCTCAGTTTAAAAGAGAATCAAATAAGAGAGTTCAGGTTCTAAACTGACCCCTTTTGTTCTCCTGTTCATCATGCCTCCTCTATCAATGCTGCTTCTCTACACTGTGCAGGGGATTCTGGCTGGTTTGGCATACCGGTGCCTACCACATCTGGTCTGAGCCAGATACCTTTGAAGTTGTTTAAAGATGTGTGTAGGTAAGGGCCAGTTTACTGTGGAATTTAAAGTCATTTCATGAATAACTGACATTAACAACCCCCCCCCCCCCCCCCCCCCCCAAATGTGAGCAGTTAATTTATCGGAATGCTTTATTTTGGTTAGTGGTATTTTGCATACAGCAGTAGGAATGGAGCAGTTAGCAAAGTGCACATGTGACAGTCTTATGTTTTCATCGACTGAGGATGAACATTATTGTTCCTTATGGAGCAATGTTTCAGTGAGTGAAACATTGTTTGTAGTTTGATCTCATTTGCACTCACTCAGAACAAATCTGAATTCCATCCATTCTCTGTTCATACTGAAAATGAAGCTTTAAATGTGTGGTGCACTAGAGCAATATAACTAGCTTTTCTAGAGGACCAAAACAATCAAGATAAAACAATCTGAGACAGCTGCCTTAAGCTGTTGGACAGTAAGTATGACATAGTTGAGGAATGTTAAGTGAAATTAGATAATCACAGTGGTTTCAGCTACATTATGGCTGCTGTGAATCAGAGTGGGACCAAATGACTGATTTTTCCTTGACATCATTTACCTTTTGTGTTATCTAAAGAGTTAAGGCTTCTTAGGCAATTGGGGACAATTTGGCCTCCATAGAGAAGCTAAAAAACTGAACATATACTGCAGTACAGGGCACAGCGTATGGCAGAAACTGAATACCTGACTTATTTAGTTTTCAAAACTTTCTTTTTGTAATTTTATTTGCCTCAGGAGCAATCCATGTCAATTATGAACTTTCTCTGTGTGTAACCTCATGTGATTTCTTTTTCCCTCATTCTGTAATTTGAAACCTTGTATATTTTGCTTTCAGATTAAAGAGACTACTGGAACAGGAAAAAGCATACCAAGCTCGCAAAGACAAGGAGCACAGCAAACATCTGGAGAAGGTGCAAGAAGAGCTGGTGAAGCTGAAGTCCTTCGCCCTGATGCTGGTGGATGAACGGCAGCTGCACCTTGAGCAGATAGACCAGCAGTGTCAGAGGGTCCAAGAGCTTGCTCAACAGCTGCAGGAGAAGGAGCAGAAGCTCAGTGCTGTTGCCAGCAAAGCTAAGGAGGACGGCCAGAGGATCCTGAAGCTGGAGGTGGACCTGGAGCGCAAGGCAGCAAAGTTTGCACAGGACCACGAGGAGATGACCACCAAGCTGGGTGGCCAGGAGTCGCAGAACCGGCAGCTGCGACTCAAGCTTGCCAGTATGACACGCAGGATCGAAGAGCTGGAGGACAGCAACCGGGCCTTACAGAGGTCTGAAGAGGAGCTCCAGGAGCTGAGGGACAAGATTAGCAAGGGGGAGTGTGGCAACTCCAGCCTTATGGCAGAGCTGGAGACCCTGCGCAAGAGGGTGCTGGAGATGGAGGGCAAGGATGAAGAGATCATCAAGACTGAGTCTCAGTGCAGAGAGTTGAGGAAGAGGTTGCAGGATGAAGAGAGCCATTGCAAGGAGCTGAAGCTAGAGGTGGAAAAGCTCCAGAAGAGAATGGTGGAACTGGAGAAGCTTGAGGGAGCCTTTAGCATCAGCAAGTCTGAGTGCACCCAGCTGCATACGAGTCTGGAGAAGGAGAGAGGCCTTGTGAAAGAGCTGGTCTCTGAACTGGATGTGGTGAAGAACCATGTGAAGGAGCTGGAGGCCTCAGAGTCTAGGCTAGAGAAAGCAGAGATGGGCCTGAAAGATGACCTGGCTAAGCTGAAGTCATTCACGGTGTTAATGGTGGATGAGAGAAAGAAGATGGCAGAGAGGATCAGGGAGGAGGAAAAGAAGGGTGATGACTTGAACAGGATGTTCAAGACAGAGCAATGCAAGGTCATGGAGGTGACAGAGAAGCTTATTGAGGAGAGCAAAAAGCTGCTCAAGCTGAAGTCAGAGATGGAAGGTAAGGTGACCTGCCTTGTTAAAGAGAAGGAAGAGCTAAATAGCAAGTTGATTAGTGAGAAAGAGAAATGCAAGGATCTAAGCGCGAGGGTCGGCCTGATGAAGACAAGGATTGATCATCTAGAGGAGGCAGAAAGAGAATCTGCCAGGAGCAGGGTGAAGAGGGCACTGGAGAAATTTTCAGACACATCAGGGCAAGAGGACAAGGTCAAGGAACTGACACTAGAAATTGAAAGGTTGAAGAACCGCCTCAAGCAATTGGAGGTGGTGGAGGGAGACTTGATGAAGACTGAGGATGAGTATGACTTGCTGGAGAAGAAGTTCAGGACAGAGCAGGACAAGGCAAATGTCCTCTCCCAGCAGCTGGAAGAGATGAGAAGTCAGATCGCTAGGAATAAGGTGATAGAGAAGGGGGAGGCAGCGAGTCAGGAGTCAGAGCTTCGGCAGCGGTACAAGATGGAGGAAGCAAAGACGAGGGACCTACAAGCTGACGTCCAGGCACTCAAGGAGAAGATACATGAGCTAATGTACAAAGAGGACCAGCTCTCCCAACTGCAGGTAGACTACTCTATCCTCCAGCAGAGATTCATTGAAGAAGAGAGGAAGAAGACAGACATGAGCCACGAGGTCCTCAACCTCACAAAAGAACTGGAGGTCACTAAACGCTATAGTCGTGCCCTGAGGCCCAGCACTAATGGACGGAGGATGGTGGACGTCCCCTTGGCATCCACCGGGGTACAGACAGACATGGTGGCCAGTGATGTCACTGAGGACACTCCCGCAGTGTTTATCAGGAAATCTGTCCAAGAGGAGAACCATATCATGAGCAACCTTCGACAGAGGGACCTTAAGAAGTCAGCGGAAAGACCATCTGTGCTGGACCGCTACCCTCCTGCTGCTAGCGAGCTCAACATGAGGAAGTCATGGATGCCCTGGATGAGGAAAAAAGATGGAAGTTTGGAGAAGTCATCACACCTCAACGGTGAATCCCCACGGACTAGAACAATGGCAGCTCCCCAGAGGCAAGGGCAGCCCTTGCATATCCGAGTGACCCCAGATCATGGGTCCAGCACAGCCACCTTGGAGATCACCAGCCCCAACTCTGAAGAGTTCTTCTCTAATGCTACCATAATCCCCACATTGGGACTGAATAAGCCACGCATAACCATCGTCCCAAGCCCCACCAAAGCCGGTGAGGCTACAGGTGATCTGGGGAGGGCTATGTCACCTGTCACTATAACAACCATCTCCAGGGCCAAGTCTCCAGAGACCTCACACTCAGGTAGGCCTTTGTCACCCATCTCCATTGTGACAGTCAGTACATCCGCCATGGCAGATGTGTTTGGCTCCCAAGAGAAGCAGGAAATGACCATGGGGAGGGCTGTGTTCAAGGTGACCCCTGAGAAGCAAACGGTACCCACGCCCAGGAAGTACAACTCCAATACCAACATCATCACCACCACAGAGGACAACAAGATCCACATCCACTTAGGGTCGCAGTTCATGCGGCCCCTTGAGAGTGGCAGTAGCCCCCCCACCATCACAGTCAGACCTCTTGCCGTGACAACGGAGAGCAAGGAGGTCACCACAGGTACTGTTCTGCGCTCACCACGCCATGGCACAGTTTCCAAGACCACACCAGGAAAGGTGATGAGCAGCATTACCATCACCCCCATCACCTCTGCTCCCTCCAGGCCAACTCAATCACAGGTAAGTGTCAGAATTTATTTCTAACATAAATAGAATGCACGCTCTAATGAAGTAATGACCTGTAGAGCAGACCAGAGGAAGAACACAAGAAATTTTAATTGAGGTTGCTCACTTTTCTTAATTCAGAAACAACATGTATGAATATTAAGCCAATTTTTCAGCAATGCTGTCTTCAGCAATCCTTTTGTCTTATGCCTACCATATACTGTGGGATATTTGTTGTGATTTTGCTGTTGTAGCCAAATTATCAATATCCTAGAGAAATCACTAGAGTTTTAGCTTGATAGGGATGCACTCTGTTAAAGACGGTCATTTAGCGTGAGGTGGCTAGTGAACCAAATGGAGCTCCTAATACTTTTTTGAACTTAGGCACCCCAATAATATCACAGGTTTGATTTCATAGGCTTTCTTTAGGTATAGCCATGTGTTGTGTGATGTACAACGACAAGACTTGTAATCCAAAATTATCTGCAGCCAATGATCTGAGCTCTCTTTTGCTCTCATCAGCACCGCACACAGGTAGCAAAAGCAATCTGTGTGCGACCTGACTGCAGAAAAGCAATGGCTATACACTGCACAGTTCTCTTAGCAGAAGAGAACTTATGCTGCCCTCGTCTGCCTAACTATGGTATTTTCCAGGTCTTCTGGGTTCTCTGCACAAATCAGTGCAGAATCTTGTAAGAATTTTGTAGGAATCCTGTATGTGTAATTCTACGTATTGCTAAGTTGTAGTTTACGCAGTTGTATGACTGAAATAACTGGTTTAGACTTGTTAAATGTAATAGGCTATGCGACTTTTGTCTTTTTAAATATTTGTAAGTTACAGGAGCAAAATAAGTAACTACACCTAGCAGGTCTATGAACACCTGCACGGGGGAAAAAAGGTTCGCTGCATTGGCCGGGAATCGAACCCGGGCCTCCCGCGTGGCAGGCGAGAATTCTACCACTGAACCACCAATGCTTGCGTAGAAGAAGGTAGCAAGTACTGCCTGTCAAAAGGGTATCAAGAACAACAGGCACTATATTTCGTTGAGTCTCAATGAATATGCAGAAATGATTGTATCTTTTCTCTCGTTTTCGTGTATACCTCTCTCTCAACCTGGCCAGCTCTTCCGCTTTCAAATGCAAATTGTTCTTGGTGGATTGTTTAGTTAAAACCTCCAAAACCAAAACTCATTCATTCTCTAAACCACTACGGATGCAATGTATTTTTGGCCACTACGTTGGTGTCTACGACACTTGGCGCTATTTAGCTACAATCATGGCCGTCCTCAAACAATATATTTCATTTGGATACTTTACCAGACTTTACTACGCTACTTTACGTCATGATACTCGGTTTTTTTCTTCAAGTTTTTCGTGTGTACCTCTCTTTAAGCCTGGCCAGCTCTTCCGCTTTAAAATGCACAGGTTTGTGTTGGATTGTTTAGCTAAAACGTCCTTAACCAAAACCCATTCATTCTCAATGGTAGTGCTAAACCACTACGGATGCGATATAATTTTGCCCACTATGTTGGTGTCTACGGCACGAGGCGCTATTTAGCTACAATCATGGCTGTTCTCCAGTTTCTGTTTTTTTGCCGTCCTCAACCGACACATTTAATTTGCATACTTTACCAAACTTTACTACGCCACTTTACATCATGACCATCTATTTTTTCTCTCGTTTTTCGTGTATACCTCTCTCTCTTCCGCTTTCAAATGCAAATTCTTTGGAGGATTGTTTGGCTAGCTTCCTAAAAACCAAAACCCATCCTCCCCAGGTCTTAACCGCTGAAAAGCATTCGCTTGATTTGTCCAGATCTGAAGGGCTGTGAGATTTAAATCAATGTATTCTTATAATTATTATATTGTCTATTTTCACTGTGCATGTCTTGTCTTTCTTCCACTCGTTAGCCTGGACCAGAAGCACCGCCCCCACGGACAGCCGTCACTCGCATCCCCATGTCGAAAGGTATGAAAACAGGGAAATCGGTTCTGGGGAACATGGGCGTCTCCACAGTGACAAGGCTAGAGTCACGGGCCGAGAGCCAGTCCATGAAAATCGAACTGAGGAAATCCACAGTTTGCGGCAGCACTGCTCCTCTGAGCGGAGGAAAGGGTTAGTTCTCATAGAAACGCCAACGCGGCAGAACACGCGGAATCAGCGCTGTGGAGACCATGCGCCCTGGCAGCACGCAGCAATTGATTGGAAAACTGAACCAACCTTTATTATCAAGCAGATGACTGACTGCCCTCTTTTTCCAGTTGTAGGCCTACACATGGAAACTGAACCGCTAGTAGCCTACTGCCTAACTGGTCGACCCAAGGCTCTGTCCATGTTTGTAATTATAATAGCAACACTAATGGTTGGGTTTGCTTTCAGCTAAGAATGTTTCCAGCATGTTTATACTCTTTTAAACTGGGCTGTTATTTTCTGCAAGGCTATGTTGTCACTAACTGCTTTCTTGTGTTAATGATGGCCAAACACTGCAACAGGGCTTTCTGAACATATCCTTTGTGCCATACGATAATTCAATGTGCTGACATCAATCAATCAATCAAAATGTATTTCTATAACCACTTCATACACAGAGGCAACCCAGTGTGCTTTACATAAATTACATCACGTCATACAAAACAGCAAGTTGTTCTTATTTTGGTATGTAAAAGGTTTTACATACAAATTAATGTCCACTAGACCTTTTAAAGCAAAGTACCACCTTGTTAAACACAATTCACTAAATACCAGAAGAGCCTCAATGATGATCAGCACAAATATCTTTCTCAACTTCTAAATATTTCTTGTTAAAAAGGTTTACTAAAATAAATCTAACATATTTAGTGCTTTATAAAAATGATTCAATCAAGTATTACATTTTTCAAAGAGAAACTTGTATTAAGTAAAGATGGAAACACTGAAAGAAACAGCTTTTTGTAAATGAGACATTCTATATTGCAGTTTTGTTGTAGTTCGATTACCATTCAAGTACGGCAATGGCCAATGGATAAAACAAAGTCTTCACCAGATTGTGACTGTTTCCTCACTGTTGGCAGGAATGATGTATGTAACTGAGAACAGAAAGACAATACATATATGTCCTGATTGTGTTTAAGAAACTACAAAATTCGATAAGATGTACAGAAGAATGCAGAATTTATTTGTAGTTGATCACTTTATGTTGCAGTTACATTAATCTTAAGCCATTAGATATTGATACAATCGTGTAGTATTTAAAGCAGTCATGCAGCAGGACCGTAAGACACATGGTAAAAGTATAAAACATGAATGTGCTTGCTTGTGTTCAGTTTTAAGTATTTGGCTCCCCTGTGTGGACAGATTTGGCATGTGACACACATGTCAAACATACTCTACTTACAACAATGTTTTGTCATAGAAGCAGGAGGAAGGACACATAACCATGGTCTTCATATGTTGAAAACAATTTAATCCAAGCCATATGAAATGAACTATGTCCTGATGAATCTAACCCCACTGGAAAATTCAACAACTGAAATGTGTTCTGCAAGATTGGTACCCCACACAAAGTTAATTTATGCAATGTTAAGATTCAATGTGTGAATGATTCATTGACCTTATTGCAGTACCTGCACAGGGGGCCAGTATTGGACTGAAAACCCTCCCAATGTGAATGTCTCATGAACAAATGTCAGATAGTCTCAAACACAAAAATATTAGATATTGCATCCCTCAAATGGGCAGCTTAAAAACTCAGTGAATTTATGACAACTGAAAAGCACTTGGTCAGCCCAGTTCTCACAATACATTGCACATATTGCATCATTTATCAGGTACCCTTATCCAATGGAAATTGAATGTAATTAAAATGAAGTATGTAACTTCAGTAGGTTTGCAATTACAATTTTCTGGCAGGCAATATGGTACATGAACATTTGAGAATTTATTTAATCTATTTAATCTGAGAGACCAGTCTATGCACTTCCTAATTATTTGAAGGAATAACCACAGCACAAATGGGGAAGGTGTATTGATACAGTCCGAAATATGTTCTGATATCACATTTGCATACAAATAGTTCAGTGGGCAGATAGAGTTTCATTATTAACTAGCTATATGGAGTAAGATATTTTGTAACAGTTCTAGTGCACTATGTTGTGTCTATATTGGGATTGATTCACATGGGAGTGGATAATAATTTCGCTCTTTTAGTGTACTGAATAATATGTAGTGCTACAATGGTATAGACCATACGTCTGAACTCTATAGTCTACAGTGTGTCCTCATTAGGACTCTAGCAACATGGCAGACCTTCAAATATCCCATGCTATGTTCCTACATAAAACAAATTATTGGCACACATCATGGATTATGCACCAGTATCCATGGATCTGCTGGACAGGAAAACTCTGCAAAGAGTGCGTTCATTGTTCTCATAGTCAGCTCCTGGTTCAAAATTTACATCAGCCCTATCCTTTTAGCAGTTGAAGCTGCTGAGTCTAACAAGGAAGCTGCCTGCTCTTGTGATCACACGCTGTATGGCTCCCTCAGATGCTCCCTCATCTTAAAATCAATGTGTTTATTTCACACTTGGAGTTCAAATGATACTGTCATTGCAAAAGCATAATAATATCTTGACAGTAGTCACAAACTACAACATGCTGTAGATCAGGCTACGTTGGCAACACACTTTGAGCAGAAACCCAAAGTGAAGACAGCTATGGAGTTTTAAAACAGTATGTTTATTTAAAACAGTATGTTTATGTTCCAGAGGTTCAAGAAAGAATACATGTGGGAGGGGGAAATAGAGCAATTCATCACGGACAACCCAAGAGGAAATATCTGTGAGAATCCTTAAGAGACATACTGTATATTATTACACGCTCAGTGAATTATCATTAATAAGCCCCATTGGACAACAGCATTTGGGAATGGCTGGGTGATTCATTATATCAGTACATGGATCCTGCAACCTTAAAGATGCATTTCACAAAAGAATGCCTTTAACTTCACTACAACAGTTGTTTTGTTTGTGTGCCAATGTGCTTTGCTTATCTGCTATTAACAAACTTTGGGAAGGAAATGTATTGGATTGGTGGATCTTTAAAAAAAGACTGTTGACAGTTCATTCACTGGCATGTATGTTTAGTATCCTAGTATATGTTGTAATGGTTTATAACATATTTGTGTGCATGTTTGTAGTTTCTAGAAAAACATACACTGAAGACAGGGTGCAAGAGTTAAATGATGATTTATTGATGACACTATTTGCACCTCACTTACTGAACTGTGAGAGGGGTTAAGGTGAGTCACCAGGTACAGGTAGGGTGAAATATCCCATGTATCATACATTTCTCGAATACAGCCACACCAGTCAAGAGAAACACTATTCACTGCATTAGCAACTGTGCACATACAGGCTGTTGTAAGTCCTATTTACATATTTTAAAGTGGGCTGTAGGAAATGCTTTCACCTCATTAATGGTGTTGTGGATTTGAAAGGTGCAGAACCACTGTGTTAGACTGTTCATTTGCACCACTACAAACCTCTGCTATAACACACATTTCTCGAAAGTAATGCATAAAATGACAGAAATTACATTTTCCCTCTATAGTGTGGATTTAACAGGCTTGCTGTGTCTGGAACATGACCTTTTTATTTTAATGTAGAAGGTGACTGGAGGCACCAGTTATGCTTATTTGTTTTGATTTGGAAAAACAACGGGAATTCAGTCATTGGTATATAGATGAGTTTTCCAGAGACTCAGGAATAGACCCACATATGTTGATTTCAGGTAGATATTTATATTTTATTTTAAATATAAATCATATTCATTGCAACATATTTTTTGTGTACATTTGTGAATATGTTATATGGCGGGACAGGGGGTAATAACTTACTTATTACTCTGCTTTTGATGTGCTATTTTCATCCCTGTCTATCATATGCAAGTAAGTGGAGAATATTACGGAAGGTCTACTGCCACCATATAGAATTTCAAATGCAAGGGAGTTGTATGTGGGGTGTGTGTTTGTGTGCTCAAATGCATATGCCTGTCTGCCATAAGTTATGACTTATGACTTTCATTGAACAGAAGGGAAGATGTCACCACAGATTAACAAAAAAGGTTTGTGTTATATTATTTTCCCATTCACTTTTTTTCTTTCTCCTTCTTAGAACATGTTGTACATCATGTGAAAGTTCAGCCGAGATGAGGCTATTGCACAAACAAACTTCAGCATTCTCTGGCACCTGCACTCCATGGCTGTTCCTCTCCTGGCCAGTGCATCGTCAACAAAGTGATGTCACCAGTAGTCTATCTCATTTCTCCATTTGCCTTGTATTCAGGTTTCATATTTTACAAGGAGGAAAATGGAAGCCTATGTAAGGATATAAGGAATGCCTCCCAGTGGGCATGTTAAACGATTGATCCAGGCTAGCAATATGTAAGCTGCAAGTCTTCAGTTTTGTCAACATGCTTCAACTGAAAACCTTATTAACTTATCAAGAAGGAGGACCGGGAATAAAGCTGGTTCATTTTTCATCAACAAAAGGAAGCACCTGGTACAAAGTAACTGTTAATTCTCATACAACAGTATACAGCTCACATGCATTCAGTTAAAGAAAATTTTTTCAAATGTCACCTTTACATCATTTTCTATTAACATCTAAGCATGGTTTAAATTTCATTATGAAGTCACTTGTGGTTACTGCATTACAATGCATGCCAGTTTATTTTGTTATTTTGGGTGAAAGTAGCCATAATATTGAACACATTTTCAAAGGGACTGGTTAAAGTCATCGCCCAAAAACCAATGCAAATATTGGCCTACTACTTCCCCTTTAGATACAATGTACAATGGATCCAAAGATGTGTTTTTTCAATATCACTATCTGCATGAACACTGAATTGACCCATTTCTAGTAGAGTGAGCTTTACAATGGGAGTCTATGTGCTCACTGGTAAAATGCTTGAAATAGCTTTCCAAAAGGACTTCCCAGTATAAACTAAAGCCAAGTTACTCAGCCACATGGTTCATTTGGAAATTTAACATTTTGTATTTTGTGATCTTAGCTGATACCAGTTTTGCAAATAGAACATTGGTGCCAAAAAGTGCCCAACAATTTTAGTTGTGTGGCCTAAATTGAGCATTGTCAGCTTTCAGCATAGACTTAATTGCGAAACTACTAACTTAGTTAGTAAAAAGACTGACCATGTATTTGGTCCACCAACATGCACTAAACCAGTTGATTACAATAATTAGTTCTCCTATCATGCTGACGAGTTATGCTAATTAGAATCAGCTGGTTTAGTGCATGGTGGTAGAGCAAATACATGGTCAGTCGTTTTACTCTTTGAAGCCAGGTTACCCACCTCTGAAAATAAACCCCACAGTGAACTGCAGAGCCTGTCATTGCCTTTATCATATGCAATCGATTTAGATTGATTTTGGGTAAGCCATCACTTCAAAGGACAAGCATTTAGTTCAATATTTTCACTTATGTCATTAGTGATATCAAAAAATAATGTTCGGCAAAACCAGCCTTTCGATTAGTTTGGTGATACAAGTCCCATCGAGCATGACATATTGGACTCTTCAGTGAACTCTGAGAACTTCAGGCAAAGAAAACACGGCAATGCCTGAGTATAGGAACATCGCATTGACACGCCAAATTTTATCAAAGTACCCGCACGTCACGTGTGTTTTTTTTTTTTTTTTTTGATATTAGCTAATAACTGACCACTACTGACTTTGTCAATTGGCCTTTAAAGAATAAGAATCTATTTCATCCGCAATGGCATCAATTAAATGATGTGGACCAGTATTCAGTGCACGCACACACACACATACGCACATGCACTCACACACAAAGTAGCCTACATACCATGTGCTTGAGAATATTAATAGATTTGTCACGGCTCTGTATTTTGTGTCTGGTTTGGTTGCAACAATAAATACACATTTTTCGGAATAGTGTGAATTCTTGTTATTTACTGCCTTTGGCAGGGTAACCTGTTAACGGGGATTTGGATTTAGACGAATGCTGTACGTACAATAGCTACAACTATAAGACATAGTAATACATTTATTATCGTTTTTAATGGCATTGCATTTTTTTCCCGCAGCGCCTGATTATATTCACAATTTAACACAGAAATATGTTTTTATGCAAAAATGGGCATATTTTTATCTGTGCGGTTATTTATTATTATTTGTATCCGTTCCCACAGTAAAGCTCTCTCCGAAGCAACAGCAATATACACTGCGCCACAACTGCACGTACTCCGTCGAACAGTCGTGACGTAATGACACTTCCACCTCGCGCTGTTGGATGGTTGGATTCCTGTATTTCTTCCTCATAAGTCGCTCGGAGCGCGGGCTAGGCTTACTGTTGATGAAGGCTAATTTCCTTAAAACGTAGTATGTGGAATTACAAGAACGTCATATTGTCGCTTTTTAAGTAACAAGTGAAGGGTTCGAGTTGGTTTTCTTTCCTGTAACGTTAGCTGTTTTGCTTGCTAACAAGCTAGCTCTTGCGTTGCATCGTTTAGGGGGATTGTTTTGCTCTGTAGAACCGCAGCCATGATGGCGTCCAGCTATAACGCAAAGGAGGAAGATGGGCACCATTCTGGAGCTTCGGGACCAGGCGGTGGGGCGGCGGTCAAAAGCAAGAAACCCGACAACACTGCCTTCAAACAGCAAAGATTACCCGCTTGGCAGCCCATCCTTACCGCGGGAACCGTGCTGCCAGCTTTTTTCGTCATCGGTCTCATCTTTATTCCGATCGGCATTGGCCTTTTCGTAACATCGAACAACATCAAGGAGTTCGAGGTAGTTCCCAGTTTTATATATATATATATATATATATATATATATATATACATACATACAATTGATAGTATGTTACTAAATTAGCTCGGAAATAGCAAGGTTATAGTTGGCTAATTTAGTGCTGTTGCAGGATTCACTGCCACTGTGTTATATCTTTAGATCAGTGTTTTCCAACCCTGGTCCTGGGGACCCACTGTCCTGCATGTTTTTGATGTCTCCCTGCTCCAACACACCTGATTCAACTGAATGGGTCGTTATCAGGTTTCTGCAGAGCTTGATGATGGCCCTTTCATTTGAATCAGGGAAACATCTAAAACATGCAGGGCAGTGGGTCCCCAGGACCAGGGTTGAAAAACACTGCTTTAGATGATGGTTAGTGAAAGTTAACCCGAAACTTTGCATTCACTAGCTAGCTAATATATTAGTTATTGTTTGCTAGTTAACTTTTGCCGAGTCAGTTTTCCCACCCAGGACCCTTTTCAGTGGCCCTATCAGGTATTGCGGAATAGGCTAACTGGGTAGCGACGTGTGCTTGCCAACAAAATGACTATAATATAGCATGTTGGCTGGTTAGTTAAATACAGATAATCAGTACAACTGATGTCCATGGTTGCCGCTGCAATTAAAGCCGACCAGCCATAAGTTGTTTTGACAGCAAACAGTTTAACCCAAAAAAGAACTTAAAGGTTAAAAAGGTATGCATAAAATTGTTCATTACGGTTCGCTAACTTGTAAAGGTCGGTTCTAGAATGCATTGACAGGGTGGACATTTTGAAATATCAGTTTTCATTTTAAATGTAATGAACTGGCCTCATACATCAATTTCGATTTCAGCATCGGTATGAGCGGACAACGAAACAAAACACTGACCAATCAATGGCTTCCAAGAGGTTGTAGCATAGATCAATATAAGCCTAAAACTTAAACTCTAACGTAGTTTCCATTTATGTAAATGTCATCAACAAAGTCCTTGTGACTTTGCTTTTCGTGTGTGAGTGGAGCAAGTAAATTGGTAATAAAAAAAGGTCCTATCCAGGGTAACTATTGAAATTAGATTGACAAACTTAATTTTTCTCATTTTCTGATTGGTCGGGTGGCTGAAGTGGGCAATGCCCAACCTCACACCCCTCTGTGTCCACCCTTGCCTCTACAGTTGTTCCTGTGTTAATAGCATGGTCCCTCTCGTTACAGATCGATTATACAGGGACAGACATGTCAAGCCCCTGTTTTAACTGCTCAAATAACTTCAGCTGGAATAGCACAGTGCCTTGCAAATGTTCTGTGTCCTTCTCCCTTGACCAACCATTTGAGGTAAGCCCTTTGATGCATAGCAATGGTTTTGGAAGGATAGATGGCAAAATTGTCACCGTGAGCAGTAATGGCTTGTTTTTCCTAGTACTAGTGAAAAGATTTGTCCATCATGACGTGTGAATTCAATTAAGCTGTTAAGTCTAAGACGGACCAAACTTAATGGTCAAAACATTACTTAATACTGTCAGGGGTATGTCTTGGCAGGTTATTTTTTTTAAATTTATGCACTTAACAATTCATACTCTGTCATTTGCTTTAAAGTAAAGATACCAGTAATGATCAACATCACATTTTCTTTGGGTAGGGTAAATTCAGTTAGTTCATATTGATTTTGTTACAGCTTCCAGTAAATATCAGTGTTGGCACTTGTTTGCGATGCTGTGTACGTTATTCTTAGATACTGTAAAGGTAAAGTCTTGGCCTCGATATCGATTATTGCTTTTTATACCACTAGCCTTGCAAGCAAAATACTCATTGATCTGGCATTCAAAAGAAGGCACTTTGCTGACTGCTTGTATTTAGTTTTTTTTTTTGTTTATTTATTTTTTAAGCATTGCTGTGTGATTTAATTATTGTTATCCCATATGCTTATATATTATTTAATGGTCAGGTTGACTACTGTTATGGTTAGCATGGGAATTCAGTATTGGTTTGAAGTGTTTGTGATTTAACTTAAGTACCACTGGGATGCAACATTACAGGCTAAATATTATTCACTATTTTTAAATGTACCGATTAACCTGGTAAATCAACCTTTGTCTGAGTTGGAATACCAAAACATATTTCCTTTTGGCATACATTACAATGCCTAAAACAATAAATAAAGCAGGTTTCTAAAAACAGAAGTTTCTAATTGTTTGTTCCATTTACTATTTACTCCAGGGGCTGTGGATTGACCTACAAAGTTTCAGTTTAGCTGGTTAAAATTGGGAAGTACTCATGAATATTGCCTCCTCAAATACAGATATAATTGTGTTTGTGGTTTACAGATGGGTCAGAATGCTGACTTGGTTTTAGCTCACCTTTTAATGATCATTGGTCTTACTTTTGTCAATTTCCCCAGGCTGATGTACTGTTGGGACTGTTGACTATTGTCAACCGATTATCTGGGTATCTGTGGCAATATATTCCATTCCATTTTAAAATATCGAAATATTTGTCTGGTTTGTTATTTGTTTATTCAGTCAAATTGCCTTTGATTCAGCATCTGTAGATGTTACACATGGTGTTTGAGCGGTACAATTTTTATACATTTTCCTTTTTGTGGGAGCTTTTATTAGAAAATTTAGATGTTTTATCAGGGATTGAATACATGGTTGCATCAAGAAATTCACTTATTGGTTTTTTGTAAAAATCACTCAAATGTGACTCTGGAGATGATCAGATTTGTGAAAGTGATTTTGTTTAGCATTACAGTACGTTTCTTTACCTTCAGAGCAACGTTTTCATGTACTACGGACTGTCCAACTTCTACCAGAACCATCGACGTTATGTGAAGTCTAGGGACGACAGCCAGCTGAATGGTGACAAAACATCACTGACGGTATGTGAATGCATGATGAGGGAATTCATTTCAGAGTTCGCCTTCTTTGTGGCAGTTGCTTACTTTTCTCTTCATTTGTCCGAGAATAAAAAAAACAGTTCTGAGTGAATGATTCAACAAGAGTTGTCGTTGTGACCTAGGAAAT